>NC_058105.1:50535000-52935000 GCF_020171115.1 Neogale vison | reverse complement strand
CAGTGCTCCATGCAAGCCGTGCCCTCTATAATACCCACCACCTGGTACCCCAACCTCCCACCCCCTCGCCACTTCAAACCCCTCAGATTGTTTTTCAGAGTCCATAGTCTCTCATGGTTCACCTCCCCTTCCAATTTACCCAAATTCCCTACTCTTTTAAAAATTAAGTGATTTATCAAAGTAGCTGAATTTGCTATGTGAATCATGAACTGATTTATACACTCTTTGCAGATGATATGATACTATATGTATCTATATACTATATACTATATATGGTAAATACCCAGTAGTGCAATTGCAGGGTAGTAGGGTAGCTCTATTTTCAACTTTTTGAGGAATGTCCATGCTGTTTTCCAGAGTGGATGCACCAGATTGCATTCCCACCAACAGTGTAGGTGGGTGCCCCTTTCTCCACATCTTCACCAGCATCTGTCACATCCTGACTTGTTAGCTTTAGCCATTCTGACTGGTGTGAGGTGGCATCTCATTGTGGTTTTGATTTGTATTTGCATGATGCTGAGTGGAGCACTTTTTCATGTATCTGTTGGCCATCTGGATGTCATCTTTGCAGAAATGTATGTTCATGACTTCTGCCCATTTCTTGATTGGATTATTTGTGGGTGTTGAGTTTGATAAATTCTTTATAGACTTTGGATACTAGCCCTTTATCTGATATGTCATTTGCAAATATCTTCTCCCATTCTGTCAGTTGTGTTTTGGTTTGTTAACTATTTCCTTTGCTGTTCAAAAGCTTTTGTTGATGAAGATCTTGATGATCTTGATGAAGTCCCAATAGCTCATTTTTGCCCTAGCTCCCCTTGCCTTTGGCAATGTTCCTAGGAAGAAGTTGCTGCAGCTGAGGTCGAAGAGGTTGCTGCCTGTATTCTCCTCAAGGATTTTGATGGATTCCTTTCTCACATTGAGGTCCTTCATCCATTTTGAGTCTATTTTCGAGTGTGGTGTAAGGAAATGGTCCAGTTTCATTTTTCTGCATGCAGCTATCCAATTTCCCAACACCATTTGTTGAAGAGGCTGTGTTTTTTCCACTGGACATTCTTTCCTGCTTTGTCAAAGATTAGTTTACCATGGAGTTGAGGGTCTATTTCTGGGCTCTTTAAACTGTTCCATTGATCTGTGTCTGTTTTTGTGCCAGTACCATACTGTCTTGATGATGACAGCTTTGTAATAGAGCTCGAAGTCTGGAATTGTGATGCCATCAAATTTGGGTTTCTTTTTCAATATTCCTTTGGCTATTCGAGGTCTTTTCTGGTTCCATATACATTTTAGGATTATTTGTTCCATTTCTTTGAAAAAAAATGGATGGGATTTTGATAGGGATTGCATTAAACGTGTAGATAACTAGGTAGCATAGACATTTTCACTGTATTTGTTCTTCCAATCCATGAGCACGGAACATTTTTCCATTTTTTTGTGTCTTCCTCAATTTCTTTTGTGAGTACTTTGTAGATTTCTGAGTACAGATTCTTTGCCTCTTTGATTAGGTTTATTCCTAGGTATCTCATGGTTTTGGGTGCAATTGTCAATGGGATTGACTCCTTAATTTCTCTTTCTTCTGTTGTGCTGCTGGTGTAAAGAAATGCAACTGCTTTCTGTACATTGACTTTATATCCTAACACTTCACTGAATTCCTGTACAAGTTCTAGCATATTTCGAGTCTTTGGGGTTTTCCATGTATTGTATCATATCATCTGCAAAGAGTGATAGTTTGACTTCTTCTTTGCTGATTTGGATGCCTTTAATTTCTTTTTGTTGTCTGATTGCTGAGGCTAGGACTTCTAGTACTATGTTGAATAGCAGTGGTGATAATGGAAATCCCTGCTGTGTTCCTGACCTTAGAGGAAAAGCTCTCAGGTTTCTCCATTGAGAATGATACTTGTGGTGGTTTTTCATAGATGGCTTTGATGCTATTGAGGTATGTGCCCTCTATCCCTACACTTTAAAGAGTTTTTTTTTTAAAGATTTTATTTACTTACTTGACAGACAGAGATCACAAGTAGGCAGAGAAGCAGGCAGAGAGAGAAAGGAGGAAGCAGGCTCACTGCTGAGCAGAGAGCCCAATGTGGGGCTCCATCCCAGGACACTGGGATCATGACATGAGGCAGAGGATTTAACCCACTGAGCCACCCAGGTGCCCCAACACTTTGAAGAGTTTTGATCAGGAAGGGATGGTGTACTTTGTCAAATGCTTTTTCAGCATCTATTGAGAGTATCATATGGTTCTTGTTCTTTCTTTTATTAATGTATTGTATCACATTGATTGATTTGTGGATGTTGAACCAATCTTGCAGCCCTGGAATAAATCCCACTTGGTCATGGTGAATAATCCTTTTAATGTACTGTTGGATCCTATTGGCTAGTATTTTGGTGAGAATTTTCACATCTGTGTTCATCAAGGATATTGGTCTGTAGTTCTCTTTTTTGATGGGATCCTTGTCTGGTTTTGGGATCAAGGTGATGCGGGCCTCATAAAATGAGTTTGGAAGTTTTCCTTCCATTTCTATTTTTTGGAACAGTTTCAGGAGAATAGGAATTAGTTCTTCTTTAAATATTTGGTAGAATTCCCCTGGGAAGCCGTCTGGCCCTGGGCTTTTGTTTGTTTGGAGATTTTTGATGACTGTTTCAATCTCCTTACTGGTTATGGGTTTGTGCAGGCTGTCTATTTCTTCCTGGTTCAGTTGTGGTAGTTTATATGTCTCTAGGAATGCATCCATTTCTTCTAAATTGTCAAATTTGCTGGTGTATAGGTGCTCATAATATGTTTTTATAATTGTTTGTATTTCTTTGGTGTTGGTTGTGATCTCTCCTCTTTCATTCATGATTTTATTTGGGTCCTTTCTCTTTTCATTTTGATAAGACTGGCCAGGAGTTTATCAATCTTATTAATTCTTTCAAAGAGCCAGCTCCTAGTTTCATTGATTTCTGTTCTGATCTTTATTTCTCTTCTCCTGCTGAGTTTAGGCTTTCTTTGTTGTTTTTTCTCCAGTTCCTTTAGGTGTAGGGTTAGGTTGTGTATTTGAGACCTTTCTTGTTACTTGAGAAAGGCTTGTATCGGTATATATTTTCTTCTCAGGACTGTCTGCTGTGTCCCACAGATTTTGAACAACTGTATTTTCATTATTGTTTGTTTCCATAATTTTTTTTCAATTCTTCTTTAACCTCTTGTTGACCCATTCATTCTTTAGAAGGATGCTCTTTAGTCTCCATGTGTTTGGGTTCTTTCCAAATTTCCTCTTGTGATTGAGTTCTAGCTTCAGAGCATTGTGGTCTGAAAATATGCAGGGAATGATCCCAATCTTTTGATACCAGTTGAGACCAGATTTAGGACCTAGGATGTGATCTATTCTGGAAAATGTTCCATGTGCACTAGAGATGAATGTGTATTCTGTTACTTTTGGATGGAATGTTCTGAATATATCTGTCATGTCCACCTGTTCCAGTGTGTCATTTAAGGCCTGTATTTTATTCTTGATCTTTTGTTTGGATGATCTGTCCATTTCAGTGAGGAGGGTGTTAAACTCCTCTACTACTGTTCTATTACTATTGATGTGTTTCTTTGATTTTGTTATTGATTGGTTTATATAATTGGCTGCTCCAATATTAGGGGCATAGACATTTAAAATTGTTAGGTCTTCTTGTTGGACAGACCCTTTGAGTATGACATAGTGTCCTTCCTCATCTCCTATTATAGTCTTTGGCTTAAAATCTAATTGAGCTGAGATAAGGATTCCCACCCTAGCTTTCTTTTGATGTCCATTAGCATGATAAATTTTTTTTCAACCTCTCACCTTAAATCTGGATGTGTCTTTGGGTCTAAAATGAGTCTCTTGTAGACAGCATATTGATGGGTTTTGTTTTTTTATCCATTCTGATACCCTGTGTCTTTTGATTGGGACATTTACATTCAGGGTAACTATCGAAAGACATCAGTTTGGTGCCGTTGTATTGCCTAAGGTGACTATTACTGTATATTGTCTCTGTTCCTTTCTGGACTACTACTTTTAAGCTCTCTCTTTGCTTAGAGGACACCTTCAATATTTTCTGTATGGCTGGTTTGGTGTTTGAAAGTTCTTTTATTTTTTGTTTGTCCTGGAAGCTTTTTATCTCCCCATTTTCAATGATAGCTTAGCTGGATATAGTATTCTTGGCTGCATGTTTTTCTCATTTAGTGGTCTGACTATATCATGCCAGTTCTTTCTGGCCTGCCAGGTCTCTGTGGATAAGTCTGCTGCCAATATAATGTTTTTACCATTGTATGTTACAGACTTCTTTTCCCGGGCTGCTTTCAGGATTTTCTCTTTGTGACTGAGATTTATAAGTTTTACTATTAGATGACAGGGTGTGGACCTATTCTTATTGATTTTGAGGGGGGTTCTCTGTGCCTCCTGGATTTTGACGCTTGTTCCCTTTGCCATATCAGGGAGATTCTCTCCAATAATTCTCTCTAATGTACCTTCTGCTCCCCTCTCTCTTTCTTCTTCTTCTGGAATCCCAGTTATTCTAATGTTTCATCTTATAGTATCACTTATCTTTTGAATTCTCCCTTCGTGGTCCAGTAGTTGTTTCTCTTTTGCTCAGCTTCTTTATTGTCTGTCATTTGGTCTTCTATATCACTAATTCTCTCTTCTGCCTCATTTATCCTAGCAGTAAGAGCCTCCATTTTTTAATGCACCTCATTAATAGCTTTTTTGATTTCAGCTTGGTCAAATTTTAGTTCCTTTATTTCTCCAGAAAGGGCTTTTATTTCTTCAGACAGCGTTTCTCTAATATCTTCCATGCCTTTTTTGAGCTCAGCTATCACCTTGAGAATTGTCATTCTGAACTCTAGATCTGACATATTACTAATGTCCATATTGATTAGGTCTCTAACCTTCGTACTGCCTCTTGTTTTTGTTTTTGTTTGTTTGTTTGTTTGTTTTGATGAGTCTTTCTGCCTTGTCATTTTATCCAGATAAGAATATATGAAAGAGATAATAAAATACTAAATGGGTGGCAAAGACCCCAGGAAAATGTGTGTTAACCAAATCAGGAGACCCCAAATCATGGGGGGAAGAAAGGGGGTAGAAAGAAGTTCAGGGGAAAAAAAAAGGAAAAACATAAAAAAGAAAAAAATATATAAGACTGGTGAATAGAACAGAGTCACCCACTTAATTTTAAGAGTATTTTGGTCTCTTAGAAGAAACTACCTCCCCAAATTTTAAAGAATGAAAAAAAAATTCACACACACACACACACACACACACAATAAGGGTAAACATGATAAAGAAATGGAATATGAATATAAAGAGGAAAATTTAAAAAAAATTTTCTAAAAAAGGAGTTGATAAGTTAAGTTGGTTGGGAGAATAAAGAAAAAGAAAGTGGAGAGAATTTGCTCAGGCTGCAGAGTAGAACAAAGCCCTTTGCTAGATTTAGGATATATATATATATATATATATATATATATATATATAAGATTTTATTTATTTATTTGACAGAGAGAGATCACAAGTAGATGGAGAGGCAGGCAGAGAGAGAGATAGAGGGAAGCAGGCTCCCTGCTGAGCAGAAAGCCTGATGCGGGACTCGATCCCAGGACCCTGAGATCATGACCTGAGCCGAAGGCAGCGGCCCAACCCACTGAGCCACCCAGGCGCCCCGATTTAGGGTATATTTTGGTCTATTGGAAGAAGTTGTATCCCAAGATCTTTTAGAAGAAAAAAACCCTATATACTTACAAAAATAAAGTTAGATACGATGAAGGATGAAATATAATAATGAAGGTTCAAAAAGATTTTTTTAATGTATGGTATTGTTAAGATAAACTAGTTAAAAAACATTAAAAGAGGAAAGAGTAAAAGTTTTAAAAATTTTAGCATAACGAAAAAATAAAATTAAGAAAATTAATTAACTTTGCAAGAGTAAAGAATCATGGGGAGAAAGCCATAAATTCCATGCTTTGCTTTCTCCTCCTCTGGAATTCCACTGTTTTCCTTGGTAAGTGAACTTGGTCTTGGATGGATTTCTTGCAGAACTTCTGGGGAAGGGACCCATTGTAGTGATTCTCAAGTGTCTTTGCCCGAGGCAGAATTGCACTGCCCCTACCAGGGGCCAGGCTAAGTAATCCTCTCCAGTTCACTTTAGGGAGCTTTTGTTCCCTGAATGCTTTCTGTAGAGTTTGGAGGATGGGAATGGAAATGGTGGTTTCCCAATCTCTGGCCCTGAGGAGCCAAGAGCTCATAGCCCCACCCCTTAGTGCACCCTCAGAGAAAAGCGCTCAATCACTCCTGTCTCCGTGGCCTCCAGCTGTGCTCTGAGCTTACCCAGCCTATGACCAAGCGTCTCTGTCTCTGGCACCCAGCCTCACCTGGAGTCTCCAAATCCAGCAGATTCTTGTGCTTTTCCAGGCAGGTCTCCTCAGATCTTGGGGGTCCCTGCTCAAAGAGCAGTGGTCTGACTATGCCATGGATCACAGTTTAAGGTAATCGCGGGTTGAGAGCTAACTCCTTGGCTCCATCTCTGTAGCCAGCTTCCCTGCTCTAATACTTGCGAGCTCTGTGACACTCAGACACCCTTGATCCTTCTGTGACCCCATGGGACCTGAGATCACACTGTCCCTGCATGCCCTTCACCCCGGCTTAGCTTCTGGAGTGATGTCCCTCAGTGGAGCATACTTTTAAAACTTCTGATTTTGTGCTCTGTTGCTCCGCCACTTGCTGGGAGCCAGCCCCTCCCCCCATGGTCTATCTTCTGTGGCTTTGGATTCACTTCTCCGCAGGTCCTACCTTTCAGAAAGTGGTCGATTTGCTGTTTTTAGAATTGCTGCTCTTCTCTTCAATCTCCTGTTGGATTTGTAGGTGTTTGGAATGTTTTGATACACTGTCTAGCTGATCTCCTGCTTCCTGATGTTATCTCAGCCTGCTACTCTTCCCTATTCATTCATTTTTGCACTCAACAAATACATGTTGAATGCCTACTCCCTCCAGACAGTCTTCTAGGTACTCCTTTTTTTTTTCTGTAAGGTTTTATTTATATATTTGGCAGAGAGAGAGCACAGACTAGGGGGATGGCAGAGGGAGAGGAAGAAGTAAGTTCTCCACTGAGCAGGGAGCCCAACATGAGGGATCAGATCTCAGGACTCTAGGATTATGACCTGAGCTGAAGGCTGACGCTTAACTGATTGAGCTACCCAGAAGCAACCCTAGAGTTTCTTCTTATTTCAGGTTTTATCTTCCCAGCTGACCAGTCTGTGGTACAGGAATCAAGGGTAACTTTTTAGCTCCAATGTCCAGCTTTTCTGTGTCTGCTCAATGTTTGGAAACTCTATTCCTTTGCTCTGTTGCTTGCGAAGGAAACAAGGTTGCTGGGAACACAGGAGATAAGGTGGAATCTGTACCTATGTGCCACTTATTTCATACATGGCATTTATTAGTTTTTCACATTTTAATTTAAGTTCTAGTCAACAAAAATGTAATGTTGTTTCTGAATTTAGTGATTCATCAGTTACATATAACACCCAGTGCTCACCATAACAAATGCCCTCTTTAATACCCATCACTCATTTAGCCCATTCCTCACCCACTTCCCTCCATCAACCCTTATTTTGTTCTCTATCATTAACAGTCTCTTAGGATTTGCTTCCTCTTTTTTTCCCTTCCCATATATTCATCTCTTTTGTTTCCTATATATTTTTTAAAGATTTTATTTATTTATTTGACAGAGAGAGATCACAAGTAGGCAGAGAGGCAGGCAGAGAGAGAGAGGGAGAAGCAGGCTCCCTGCCGAGCAGAGAGCCTGATGCGGGGCTCGTTGCAGGGCTCGATGCGGGGCTCGATCCCAGGACCCTGAGATCAGGACCCGAGCCGAAGGCAGAGGCCTAACCCACTGAGCCATCCAGGCGCCCCTCCTATATTTCATATATGAGTGAAATCATATAGTATTTGTCCTTCTCTGACTTATTTTGCTTAGCATAATACTCTCTTGCTTTATCCATGTCATTGCAAATGGCAAGATTTCATTCTTTTTTATGGCTGAGTAATATTCTGTTGTAAATATATACCACAGTTCCTTTATGTATTCATCAGTTGATGGATATTTGGGCTATCTCCATAATGTGGCTACTGTAGGTAATGCTATATAAATATCAGGTGCATGTACCCCTTTAAATATGTATTTTTTATCCTGTGGGTAAATAGCTAGTAGTATAATTGCTGGATCATTGGGTAGTTCTATTTTAAACTTTTTTGGATCCCTCCACACTGTCTTCCAGAGTGGCCGTACCAGTTTGCATTGCCACCAACAGTGTAAGAGGGTTCCCCTTTCTCTGCATCCTCACCACATCTATTGTTTCCTGTGTTGTTAATTTTGATTAACATTGATTTGTATGATTAACATACAATGTATTACATGTATTTAACGTGTACATTTTGATGTTTCAAAATACATATATACCCATGAAACCATCATTACAATCAAAGTAATGAACACATTACTTACTCCAAAATGTTTTCTCATATTATCCTGCATCTCCCTGCACCCCTTCCCCAATCCAGAAGCCACTGATTGGCTTTTGATACAACAGGTTAGTTGACATTTTCTAGATTTCTAAATAAATGGAAATATAATATGTGATTGTCTGGCTATTTTACCTAGTATAATTATTTTAAAATTTATCCATATTGTTGTGTAGATGCTTAGTTCTTTCATTTGGATTGCTGAGTGGTTGTCCATTGAATGGATATATAATAATTAGTTTATCCATTCACCTCTTGATGAACCCTTGGATTGCTTCCAGTTTTTAGCTATTATAAATAAAGCTGTCATGAACATTCATGTATAAATCTTTGTATGAGCACATTTTCTTTTCACTTTGGTAAATACATGGAAGTGGAATGGCTGAATTGTAATGGTAGATATCTCTATAACTTCTTAAGGCAGTGACGAACTATTTTTCCAAAGTGATTGTACCCTTTTATATTTATACATGCAGGATAGGAATTTTAATTACTCCACATTCTTGCAGTTAGTATAATCAGTATAATTTATTTCTTCTAAGATTTTATTTAAACTCAAGTTAGTTAACATATAGTATAGTATTGGTTTCAGGAGTAGAATTTAGTGGTTCATCACTTATGTATAACTCCCAGTACTCATCACAAGTGCCCTCCTTAATGCCCATTAGCTATTTAACCCCCTCCAGCAACCCTGTTTGTTCTTTATAGTTAAGAGTCTTTTATGGTTTGCCTCCCTCTCTGTTTTTATCTTGATTTTTCCTTCCCTTCCTCTATGTTCATTTGTTTTGTTTCTTAAATTCCACATATGAATGAAATCATATATATGTCTCTGAGTGGTGCATATGCTCCTTTGAATCACTATTTTTGTATCCTATATATAAATACCCAGTAGCGCAATTGCTGGGTTATAAGGTAGTTCTATTTTTAACTTTTTGAGGCATCTCCATACTGTTTTCCAGAGTGGCTGCACCAAATTGAAATTCACCAGCCGTGTAAGAGGATTCCCCTTTCTTCCCATCCTCGCCAACATCTATTGTTTCCTGAGTTAATTTTAGCCATTCTAAAAGGTATGAGGTGGTAGCTCATTGTGGTTTTAATTTATATTTCCCTGATGATGAGTGATGTTGAGTATATTTTCATGTGTCTGTTACCCATTTGTATATCTTCTTGGAGATATTGTACATTTCTTGACTGGGTACATTTTTTTGTGGGTTTTTTGGATGTTTTTTGGGTTTTGGGGGGTGTTTGATAAGTTCTTTATAGATTTCATATACTAGCCTGACTAGACTTACCTAATAAGTCATTTGCAAATATTTTCACCCATTCCATTGTTTGCCTTTTTGTTTTGTTGATTGTTTAATTTACTGTGCAGAAGCTTTATATCTTGATGAAGTCCCAATAGTTCATTTTTGCTTTTGTTTCCCTTGTATCTGGATATAAGACTAGTAAGAAGTTGCTGTGGCCGATGTCAAAGAGGTTGCTACTTGTGTTCTTCTCTAGGATTTTGATAGTTTCCTATATTACATTTAGGTCTTTCATCCATTATGAGATGAAATCTAAAATTTTTCCTATTTTTTTTTACAAAATAAACTTATTTTGTGTATGGTATAAGGAAGAGATCAAGTTTCATTCTTCTGCATATTGTTGCCCAGTTTTCCCAACACCACTTGTTGAAGAGACTGTCTTTTTTCCATTAGATATTCTTTCCTACTTTGTCAAAGATTAGCTGTCCATAGAGTTGTGAGTCTATTTCTGAGTTTTCTATTCTGTTCCTTTGATCTATGTGTCTGTTCTTGTGCTAGTAACTTACTGTCTTGATGATTACAGCTTTGTCATACTGCTTGAAGTCCAAAATGATAATGCTCCAGCTTTGGTTTCCTTTTTCAACATTACTTTGGCTATTCAGGGTCTTTTCTGGTTCCATACATATTTTAGAATTGTTTGCTCCAGCTTTGTGAAAGATATTACTATTATTTTGATAGGTATTGCATTGAATGTATAGATTGCTTTGGGTACTATAGACATTTTAACAATGTTTGTTCTTGTCATCAGCCTGGAATGTTTTTCCATTTCTTTGGGTCTTCCTCAATTTCTCTCATAAGTGTTCTATAGTTTTCATCATACAGATCTTTTACCTCTTTGGTTAGGTATATTCCAGGGTATCTTATGGTTTTGGTGCAATTGTAAATAGGATCAATTCCTTGATTTCTCTTTTTGCTGCTTCATGATTGGTATATGGAAATGAAACAGATTTCTGTATGTTGATTTTTATATCCCATGACTTTGTTGAACTCATGTACCAGTTCTAGCAATGTTTTGGTGGAGTCTTTCAGGTTTTCTACATAGAGTATCATGTCATCAACAAAGAGTAAAAGTTTGACTTCTTCTTTGCCAATTTGGATGCCTTTTATTTCTTTTTGTTGTCTAATTGCTGAGACTAGGAGACTTCTAGTACTATGTTGATGTGATAAAAGTGGACATCCCTGTCATGTTCCTGACATTAGGGAAAAGCTCTCAGTTTTTCTCCACTGAGGATGATATTAGCTGTTGGTGTTTTGTATATGGCCTTTGTAATGTTGATATATATTCTTTTTTTTTAAAGATTTTATTTATTTATTTGACAGAGAGAAATCACAAGTAGGCAGAGAGGCAGGCAGAGAGAGGGGGGTGGGGAGCAGGCTCCCCGCCGAGCAGAGAGCCCAATGTGGGACTCAATCCCAGAACCCTGAGATCATAACCTGAGCTGAAGGCAATGGCTTAACCCACTGAGCCACCCAGGCGCCCCATGTAATGTTGATATATATTCTTAATATCCCTCTTTTCTTGAGGGTTTTTTTTTTAATCAAGAAAGGTATTTTGTCAAATGCTTTTTCTGCATCTAGTGTAGTCAGTCTTTAATTGTAATCATTCTAATAGATACCAAATGGTATCTCATTGTGGCTTATTATTTCCCAGATGAGTAATGTCATTAAGAAAAAAATTTAATTTGGGCGCCTGGGTGGCTCAGTGGGTTAAGCCGCTGTCTTTGGCTCGGGTCATGATCTTGGGGTCCTGGGATCGAGTCCCATGTCGGGCTCTCTGCTCAGCAGGGAGCCTGCTTCTCTCTCTCTCTCTCTCTCTCTGCCTACTTCTCTGCCTGCTTGTGATCTCTCTCTGTCAAATAAATAAATAAATAAAAATCTAAAAAAAAAAAGAAAAAATTTAATTTAATTTAATAAAAGAGAAACTGTTCATGTACTTATTAGCCACCTTATATGCTCTTGAGTGAAATTTCTGTTCAAATTCTTTTCCTATTTTCTCAGGGGTCTTTAGGCCACCTTTGAGTATGCTAATTTAATGGAAGGATTCAGAAGACTCACAACAGGTTTTACTCATAGCTAACATTTCTTAGAGCAAGAGCAACAGGAACAAGATAACCATTGGGTGGAGTCCAGATTGATTTCCACAACCCTTCCCACATAGAGTCACACAGGATATACTTTTTCTCTGGCTACGAAGTACAAGGACATATGTGAAGACTCTTTGTACAGGGAAGCACATTCAAGTCTCAGAGTTCAAGGCTTTTATGGAGGGCTGCATACACAGATATATCCTGATATGTAACTAGCTATGGTAACCAAAACTCATAACCCCAACAATGAAATCGTGTGCACATCATCAGTCTTAATGTTTGTGAAAAGCAATTCTTACAAGACAGTATAACATGGTCCTTTGCTCCAGGTGTATACAATAAAATCTTCAATCGTTAACAGAAAGAAACATCAAATACAAATTCCCACAGGCTGTACAATGATTAGATGGCTCTGAGCTCTCATGGAGATGTGTGAGGAGTGAGCAGTAAGACCTGCTGTGTTAACTCTTTCCTCACACCCATTTTATTATTGGTTGTTATATCCTTACTATATACTTACTATTGAATTCTAGGAGTTTATAATATATTCTGTAAATAATCCTTTATTAAGTATATGGTTTATAAAGATTTTCCTCAGTTTTTGGTTTGTCCTTTTATTCTCCTAACACTATCTTTTGAATAGCAGAAATTTTTAATATTGATTAAGTTCAATTTACCAATTTGCTGTTTTATGTATTGTGTTTTAGGTATCATTTCTAATTAATCGTTGCAAAACCCAAGATTTTAAATATTGTTTTCCTGTTTCCTTCTAGCATTTTTATAGTTTCAGGTTTTTACATTCAGGTCTATGAATCATTTTGAGTTAATTTTTTTGTATGATCCAACCTGCAGTATTTTAAAGCAAATCTTTGATATCAGAACTTTTCACCCATAAATATTTGGTACATATCTCAAGCAGATGAGGAAAATTTTGAAATCATAATCCCAATACCTTTGTCATAATTACTTACTAGCATATGGTACTCAATCTGTGTTCAAATTTCCCCCAATTATCTTTTTGTTTGTTTAAGATCCAAACAAAATAAGCATATTGCATTATGTTGGCATGTTTCTTAAATCTCCAGTAATCTCTAACAGTCCCCTTATCCAATCTTCCTACATCATTTTTTGTAGTAATAATCCAGGTCACTTATGCCAAGAAATTTCCACATTCTGGATTTGGTGGTGTTTTAAACATATTGCTCTGCCATTTCTTGATTTATTAATTTCTGGGATTACATATTATTAGACATTATACATTTACTTTGTGCTATGAAAGATGAGGATCTGGCTTAAATAACTACTTTCTACTTACCTCTCTTTCATTATCCCTTTAACACCTTTAACAATGAAATAAACACAGAAGACTTTTGAAGAATTAATATGTGTGACTATTTGCTTCTTCCCAAGTAATATCTTCATTTAGCCTTTTTGTACCATAAATTACCATATACTAATTGTAGTATATGGTATATTGTAGTATATGGTATATTGTAGCTTTTGTCCAATGCAGTAACGGTGGGGGAATGGAGAATAGAGATTTGAGAAATATCTCAGAAGATCTGATGGTATTGAATGAAAGAAGGGAAGGCCTATTGAATTACTGTTCAGTTTGTGGCTTCAACTTAGTACATTGTGGTGCCACTTAGAAGAAGATGAATAGGTTTACAGAAGGGACTGGGGATACAGGAGAAAATAAATTCAGTTTTTGACACTGAGACATGGGGTACTTTAAACAGTCAAGTAGAGATGTCTAATTGGACATCCAGATATCCACTAGAATTATGGATCTGGAGATTAGGAGAGAGATGTGGGCTTGAGGTACAGATTTGAAAGTCATCAGTTTTATGGGTGATACTTGAAGCCATGGCATGGATTATATTGCCCAGGGAATGTGTAAAGAGTAAGGAAAGAGGATGACAAAAAACCCTCAGGAACACTAAGATTAAAGGAGACAAATAGTTGTTACAGTATGTGATGAATACCATAATAAAAACATGCATGAGATACCTTAGTGACTCAAAATAAGATTGATCAACTGGGTGAGGGAAAGTTAACATAAAAGTTTTTACTTTGGTTTAGATACTGAAGAATATATCAAAGTGTGCCAGTGGGATGAGGGGCAGGAAAATGAACAAACTAATCTACTTTACAAGGAAAGCAGAGGATTTTAAACGAGAAGTCCTTCAACTATTCTCTACCCTGACACACCTATGTCTAAAGCAGTGTTCCTCAAAATGTGGTAAACAATTCACTCGGAAGAGAATCACACAGGGGCTTTGTAAAAATGCATATTATTGGGTTTTAGGCCTACTGAATCAGAATTATTGGGGAGGAAGGCACTGAGAAATCTGCACTTTAAACAAGTACTCTACATGATTCTGAAACAGATGGTTTGTATACAACATTTTGTACAAACTACAGTGTGACCAGGAGAACTTACAGCTAAAGTAGAATGGATGAGGCCAAAGAATTGTGGTCAAGTTGCACTATTCTTGCTAGTTTTAGCAGGAAGGCCTAGTGGGAAAATGGAGGAACTTGGAGGTTTTGTAAGAGTATAATTGACTCAATCTGTTTTTCTATGTTTAGAAGGAAAAATGAACCATGTAAGACTGAGAGCAGAAGAGTTTTCCTCTGAGCTGGTTCCAAGTCAACCAGGAAGAACATACAGGCACCTTGATGAAACAGAAACCAAGAACTGATTTTGTTGATTGAATGTAGTCATTAAAACAACAACAGCAACACACCCATGAATTCCCCTAATTTTGTTTTCACTTTTTAGCTGGCTATCTGGAATTTTATACTCAGCTCCTCCTAGTGAATTCATCTTACCTAAAGTCAGTAAATATTTAGTTTTTCATTTGGCCAATAATTCCAGGGATAAAAATTCCATATTTCCTATAATTTTTATCCTAAAAAGAGGGAATTATTGTTCAGTCATAAAATGTTTCTGTGTCTTCATAAAAAGATAACTATATGTTTGGGAATATATTATTTGAAGTACATAGTGAAATAGATTACTCTTGAGAATTCATTTGTGCCTTTAGGGAATCCCAGGGATGTACTTTCAAACTCTGATTGCTTATGAATATTCTACTATCACTAGAAATACTATTCTTCTGAGAAATCGGCAAATGAGTTTCATTACTCTGCCAAAGTCGCTATCTACATGGCTCTCCAGAACTGGGAATATCTTCCTAGAAATACACTAAGTTCAGAAGATTTTAACATATTACTTTGTTTTGAGAAAAGGTGTATTTCTATTTATTCTCTGAAATATTTCTAGAAAAAATCAGATCATAAAACCAATTGCTTCATTTAAAAAAACACTGTGATAAAATTAAGTCAATTCTGATTCCAAAATAAACATGAAGAATAAGATTTCATAAGAGAATAATTCTTCTCTTTGTATATTTATCAATGCTATTTATCATTCATAACTTTCTAAGATACAGCCCCTGGCTCATATATTATACTAGTAAGTTTGTAACATAAGAGAAACAGATGATAGTTTTATCTAGTTCATTTAGTGATGTGTGTGATATGATAAATATGGTATCTATTTGATACTCACACTTATGTTAGAAGATGCTTTAGAAAGCATAGGATGTGATGAGGGAATAAACTGTCACTTCTACTGTGATTCTACCCAAGAGCTGAGGAATTACGTTTTATAAAAAAGAACCATGAGACCTAGAGAGAGGAGAGACAGAATATAGAATTGTTGGTGTGCATGTAAATATTTGTAAAGGAAAGACACTAGAGAAATATAAATACTGGACCACCGTAAAATTGTATTTTCTGTACAAAAGAGGCTCTAATATAGTGTATATAAATATTCCCATGGGACTATGAGAACTTTTTAAAATTCCATACTTACCAAAACAATCTTTCAGTTACTATATTAGTTGTTATGAACAGACTGGGTGGCTTAAATGAAAATTTATTTTCTTGCATTTCTGGTGGTTGGAAGTCTCAGACTTGGCAGGGTTGATTTCTTGTCAGGTCTCTGTCCCTGTCCTCAACTTGCAGATGGCCATCTTTTCCTTGTATCTTCACATGGTCTTCCTCTGTGTGTCTTTGTCCTAAATTTTTCTTAGAAGAACATGAGTCATATTGGATTAAGGGATATCCTATTGACCTCATTTTACCTGTTTTAAGACCCTATCATCAAAAAAAGTCATATTCTGAGATACTAGGGACTTCAGCATATAAATTTTATGAGGATACAATTCAGCACATAGCAATAAATTAATACAAAGAAAGGTTGCTCATAATTTTGCACATAATTTTAAAACTCATATTTTTGGAAAATCTTGCTGACTGTGAGTTACCTTTCTAAAGTCTGATCTGCAAGGGAAATCAACAACTATTCCTGAATACCTGTTCTGGGCACTGGCATAGGTGCTAGGGCTAGAAGACCAAGGAAACACATTTCTTGTTCTTTTTTTTTTTTTAAAGGATCTTTCTTTTTTTTAAGATTTTATTTATTTATTTGACAGACATAGATCACAAGTAGGCAGAGAGGCAGGCAGAGAGAGAGATAGGGAAGCAGGCTCCCCGCTGAGCAGAGAGCCAGATGCTGGCTGATCCCAGGACCCTGGGATCATGACCTGAGCTGAAGGCAGAGGCTTTAACCCACTGAGCCACCCAGGTGCCCCCACATTTCTTGTTCTTGAGGAGCTTTCAGTCTAAAGGAGGGAACACAATATAAACAAGCAAGTACAACAAAATGTGTTGAATATTACTACAAAGGAAATGCAATATTGAAGGAGCAAATTAGCTATACCCATGGTGACTCAATCAAGGTAAAAGAAAATATTAAGCTCAAGAATATTGCCTAATTAATACTACTGAATAAGGTATTGGAGCTTATTATTTTTAGGACTTAAATTACTCATCTATTTAGTGTTTTGCTAAACTCTTAAAACTTGATTGACCTATATTTTTTTAGAAAACTTATAAAATGCTGTTTTTATTTGTAGAAAAAAATCAGCTTAAATATGTTCATTTTTGTATTAATGTGATGGTCATGACTGCAGAGTGTTATCCAAATTAAAAACCAGTCTTGACTGGCTTTCATAAGTTAAGCCATCATTGAACTCAAGGCTATATTTAAGAACTCTGAAATCCAATGACAGTTAAAACAATGTATACCTGAATTGTTTGCCAAGACTAGAATAATCCCTAATGATATACAAGAACTGGGATACAAAAGTAGAAAGATAACCCGACTCATTATCAAGTACTATATCACTTAGCAGATACCTATCTTATAAAAGTTATCCTACAAATCTCTAAATATACTAGTGAATCTTCATTATAGATCTTTCTTCTTTTTAGTCTTTCAAAGATGTTATTAGAAGTAGAAGAAGATTTTTGGTCAGCAGGTGTCACAAAGAAAAGGACAAATAATCCTCTTTCGAGTTGTATATTTAAAATGATATGAGTCTAACAAAAAGATATATAGCACGACAAATGCTAATTTAAGGACAAAATTGTTAAGGGTTGATAAATCCATTCCATATACTGGCATAAAAACAGACGCATAGACCAGTGGAACAGAATAGAGAGCCTCAACTCTATGGTCAATTAATCTTCGACAAAACAGGAAAAAATATACAGTGGAAAAGACAGTCTCTTCAATAAATGGTGCTGGGAAAACTGGACAGCTATATGTAGAAGAATGAAACTCGACCATTCTCTTACACCGTACACAAAGATAAACTCAAAATGGATAAAAGACCTCAACGTGAGACAGGAATCCATCAGAATCCTAGAGGAGAACATAGGCAGTAATCTCTTTGATATCAGCCACAGCAACTTCTTTCAAGATATGTCTCCAAAGGCAAAGGAAACAAAAGCGAAAATAAACTTTTGGGACTTCATCAAAATCAAAAGCTTCTGCACAGCAAAGGAAACAGTCAACAAAACAAAGAGGCAACCCACGGAATGGGAGAAGATACTTGCAAATGACAGTACAGACAAAAGGTTGATATCCAGGATCTATAATGAACTCCTCAAACTCAACACACACGAAACAGGCAAACATATCAAAAAAATGGGCAGAAGATATGAACAGACACTTCTCCAATCAAGACATACAAATGGCTATCAGACACATGAAAAAATGTTCATCATCATTAACCCTCAGGGAGATTCAAATTAAAACCACATTGAGATATCACCTTACACCAGTTAGAATGGCCAAAATTAACAAACAGGAAACAACATGTGTTGGAGAGGATGTGGAGAAAGGGGAACCCTCTTCCACTGTTGGTGGGAATGCAAGTTGGTGCAGCCTCTTTGGAGAACAGTGTGTAGGTTCCTCAAGAAATTAAAAATAGAACTTCCCTATGACCCTGCAATTGCACTCCTGGGTATTTACCCCAAAGATACAGATGTCGTGAAAAGAAGGGCCATCTGTACCCCAATGTTTATAGCAGCAATGGCCACAGTCGCCAAACTGTGGAAAGAACCAAGATGCCCTTCAATGGACAAATGGATAAGGAAGATGTGGTCCATATACACTATGGAGTATTATGCCTCCATCAGAAAGGATGAATACCCAACTTTTGTAGCAATATGGACAGGACTGGAAGAGATTATGCTGAGTGAAATAAGTCAAGCAGAGAGAGTCAATTATCATATGGCTTCACTTATTTGTGGAGCATAACAAATAGCATGGAGGACAAGGGGTGTTAGAGAGGAGAAGGGAGTTGGGGTAAATTGGAAGGGGAGGTGAACCACGAGAGACTATGGACTCTGAAAAACAATCTGAGGGGTTTGAAGTGGCGGGGGGGGTGGGAGGTTGGGGTACCAGGTGGTGGGTATTATAGAGGGCACGGCTTGCATGGAGCACTGGGTGTGGTGAAAAAAATAATGAATACTGTTTTTCTGAAAATAAATAAATTGAAAAAAAATCAATTCCATAAAGAAACCAATGGTTTCTTCATATTGATGTTTTCTTCTTCAGCTTTCTTGAAATAAAATGCATAGCTATATGACTGAGATTTGAAAAAATAAAATGAGAAAGTTCAACTAAATTAATTTTATGGTCCTTGTGAAGAACTTTGAAGAGTCTGAGATTTTACTCTAGGTACAAGTTAACAAATTCATATATGCTGGCAGAAGACACAAAACTCTAGGGTCACAGTCAAAGAATAGTTTATTAACACCAGCAATAGCAGTTGCTGGAATATCAGTATTTGTACCTTTTCCTTGAGCCCCAATTCCTACAGCATTACTGACTAGAAGATTCCATGCAGTAAGGTACATTATGGGGGGGAATCTTGAGTTTGTCATTTATAACGGACAGCAATCTCTGGAGGGAAACAGTATCTCTGTTTTCTATGGCTGTTCACCATATAAAATTAATTCTAAACTGAGATATAATTCACATACCATAACCCTTTCCAAGTAAACAATGCAGTGGTTATTGGTATATTCACAAAGTTGTGCAACCATCACCATTTTATAATGCCTGAACATTTTCTATCATCTGAAAACTAAACTTAATGCACATTAGTCATTTCTCAGTCCCCCTCCTCCAAAACCCTGGGAACTACTAACTTACTTTTGTCTCTCTAGATTTGCCTATTCCAGACATTTCATGTAAATGCAGTCACACAATATGTGACCCTTCTGTGACAGGCTTCCTTCACTTACCATAATGTTTTCAAGGTTCATCCATGTTGTAATATGAATCAGTTATTTTTTTATAGCTGAATAATAGCTGTTGTATGGATATAACACATTTTATTCATCTATTCATAAGTTGATGGACATTTGCATTGTTTATATCTTTTTATTATTGTGAATAATGGTGGCGTAAACATTCACATATAAGTTTTTGTGAGGACATATAGTTTCTATACACTTGGTTACCCAACTAAGAGTAAAATTCCCGAGTCATATGGCAACTCTATGTTTAACTTTTTAAAAAACTGCCAAACAGCTTTCACCTCTGGGGCTAGAGATTGGAGTGTTGTCATTTTAATTCCCTACCCCCCAGTGCTGAAAGCCTTCAGGGAGCAAAAGAGTGCCATGCAGTGCAGTCTGGAGCTGCTTACACTGAGCCCAGCTACCTGGCAAAAGGGATGCAACTCCATCTGGGCAAAGACACATGAGAATCAGGGCAAGAGGGCCCTCCCCCAGAAGACCAGCAGGAACATCTGGCTAATACCAAATTTATGGATGATAGAGAATTACAAAACTTCAGCGATTATGGAAAACAGTATATAGCATTCATATTTTTTTAAAGATTTTATTTATTTATTTGACAGAAAGATCACAAGTAGATGGAGACAGAGGAAGGCAGAGAGAGAGAGAGAGGGAAGCAGGCTCCCTGCTGAGCAGAGAGCCCAATGCGGGACTCGATCCCAGGACCCTGAGATCATGACCTGAGCTGAAGGCAGCGGCTTAACCCACTGAGCCACCCAGGCACCCTATAGCATTCATATTTTTAATTGCTTCTCAGTCTTTAAGTTTTATTATATATATAAGTTTTTCATTCCTTCCTATTTAGGATCTAGTTTCTTCTAAAAAACAGATCAAAATACACTCAGGATCCAGTTTATTGTTTTGACTATTTTACTTCTTGTTTGATGTTTTTTCTTTCTTTTTTTCTTTGTTCTGCTTTCTTCTGATTTGCACTGTATTTTTCTGGTGTTGTTGTTGCTATTTTTTTTTCTTTTCTCTCTCTTTCATCTACTATTTTCTGGACATAATGATGAGATGGAGAAACTCACTGAAAAGAAAGAAAAGGAGGCAGTACTCACTGCCAGGAATTTATCAGTATGGATATAGGTAAGATATCCAAACTAGAATTCAAAACAATGATTATAAAGATACTAGCTGGGCTTAAAAAAGCACAGAAGACACTAGAGAATCCCATACTGGAGAAATAAAAGAACTAAAATCTAATTAGGCCAAAATGAAGAAGGCTATTACTGAGATGCAGTAAGAAATGTAGGCTCTAACTGCTAGGATAAATGAAGCAGAAGAGAGAGTCAGTGATATAGAAGACAAAATGATGGAGAATAAGGAAGCTGAGAAAAACAACTACTGGATCACTAGGGGAGGATTTAAGAGATCAGCCTTACCATACCGTGAAATAATATTAATATAATAGGGGTCCCAGAAGAAGGGGAGGAGCAGGAGGAAGAAGAGGAGGAGAAAGAGGGGAGAGACAGAAAGAGACAGAAGTTTCATTTGATCTAATTATAGCTGACAACTTCGCTAATCTGGGGAATGAAAGAGGTACTCAAGTCCAGGAGGCACAGAGAACTTCCCTAAAAATCAATAAAAATAGGTCAATACCTCTACATATAATAGTGAAGCTTGCAAATTTCAGAGATAAAGAGAAAATCCTGAAAGGAGCTCAGGACAAGAGGTCCTTAACTTACAATGGTAGAATCATAAGGCTGGCAGCAGACATTCCATAGACCTGGCAGGCCAGAAACAACAGGCACGGTATACTCAAGGTGGTCAATGAGAAAAATATTCAGCCAAGAATACTTTTTCCAACAAGGCTGTCATTTAGAATAGAAGAAAAGATAAAGAATTTCCAGGACAGGGGACACCCGGGTGGCTCAGTGGGTTAAAGCCTCTGCCTTAAGCTCTGGTCATGATCCCAGGGTCCTGGGATCAAGCCCTGCATGGGGATCTCCACTCAGTGGGGAGCCTGCTTCCTCCTCTCTCTCTGTCTGCCGCTCTGTCTACTTGTGATCTCTGTCTGTCAAATAAATAAAAAAAAAAAATCTTAAAAAAAAAAATTCCAGGACAAACAAAACTAAAAGAATTTGTGATCACTAAACCAGCCCTGCAGGAAATATTAAAGGGGATCCTCTGAGTAAACAGACAGCCCAAAAGTAACAAAGACCAGAAAGGAACAATCTATAGGAACAGCAACTTTACAGGCAATACAATGGCACTAAATTCATTTCTTTCAGTAATTACTCTGAAAGCAAATGGACTAAATGCTCAAATCCAAAGACACAGGGTATCAGAAAGGATTAAAAAAAATAAGACCTATTAATATGCTGTCTACAAGAGACTCATTTTAGACCCAAAGATACCTCCAGATTGAAAGTTGGGGGGGGTAGAAACATTTATCATGCTAACAGACATCAAAAGAAAGCTGGGGTAGCCATCTGTACATCAGAAAAACTAGATTTTATTTATTTATTTATTTTTAATTTTTTATTTTTTCTAAACATATAATATATTTTTATGCCCAGGGGTACAGGTCTGTGAATCACCAGGTTTACACACTTCACAGCACTCACCAAAGCACATACCCTACCCAATGTCCATAACCCCACCCCCCTTCTCCTAACTCCCCTCCCCTCAGCAACCCTCAGTTTGTTTTGTGAGATTAAGAGTCACTTATGGCTTGTCTCCCTCCCAATCCCATCTTGTTTCATTGATTCTTCTCCTACCCTCTTAAGCCCCCATGTTCCATCACCACTTCCTCATATCAGGGAGATCATATGATAGTTGTCTTTCTCCACTTGACTAATTTCGCTAAGCATGATACGCTCTAGTTCCATCCACGTTGTCGCAAATGGCAAGATTTCATTTCTTTTGATGGCTGCATAGTATTCCATTGTGTATATATACCACCTCTTCGTTATCCATTCATCTGCTGATGGACATCTAGGTTCTTTCCATAGTTTGGCTATTGTGAACAATGCTGCTATAAACATTCGGGTGCATGTGCCCATTCCGATCACTACGTTTGTATCTTTAGGGTAAATACCCAGTAGTGCAATTGCTGACTCATAGGGTATTTCTATTTTCAACACTTTGAGGAACCTCCATGTTGTTTTCCAGAGTGGTTGCACCAGCTTGCATTCCCACCAACAGTGTAGGAGGGTTCCCCTTTCTCCACATCCTCGTCAGCATCTGTCATTTCCTGACTTGTTAATTTTAGCCATTCTGACTGGTGTGAGGTGATATCTCATTGTGCTTTTGATTTGATCTCTCTCTGTCTATCAAAAAAAAAAAAATGTTTGGTAGAATTCCCCCGGAAAGCCATCTGGACCTGGGCTTTTGTTTGCTTGGAGATTTTTTTTTTAAGATTTTATTTATTTATTTGACAGAGATCACAAGTAGGCAGAGAGGCTGGCAGAGAGAGAGGAAGGGAAGCAGGCCCCCTGCTGAGCAAGGAGCCCAATGCGGGACTCGATCCCAGGACCCTGAGATCATGACCTGAGCCGAAGGCAGCGGCTTAACCCACTGAGCCACCCAGGCGCTCTGTTTGGAGATTTTTAATGACTGGTTCAATCTTCTTACTGGTAATGGGTCTGTTCAGGCTTTCTATTTCTTCCTGGTTCAGTTGTGGTAGTTTATATGTTTTTAGGAATGCATCCATTTCTTCCAGATTGTCAAATTTG
Organism: Neogale vison; assembly: GCF_020171115.1. NCBI lineage: Eukaryota > Metazoa > Chordata > Mammalia > Carnivora > Mustelidae > Neogale > Neogale vison. The sequence goes on along the minus strand of NC_058105.1, from coordinate 52,911,700 downwards.
TTGGCATAGAGTTGCTCATAGTATGTTCTTATAATTGTTTGTATTTCTTTGGTGTTCATTGTGATCTCTCCTCTTTCATTCATGATTTTATTTATTTGGGTCCTTTCTCTTTTCTTTTTGATCAGTCTGGGCAGGGGTTTATCAATTTTATTAATTCTTTCAAAGAACCAGCTCCTAGTTTCGTTGATTTGTTCCTTTTTTTTGTTTTTTTGGTTTCTATTTCATTGATTTCTACTCTGATCTTTATGATTTCTCTTTTCCTGCTGGGTTTAGGGCTTCTTTCTTCTTGTTTCTCCAGCTTCTTTAGGTGTAGGGTTAGGTTGTGTACCTGAGACCTTTCTTGTTTCTTGAGAAAGGCTTGTACCACTATATATTTTCCTCTCAGGACTGCCTTTGTTGTGTCCCACAGATTTTGAACCGTTGTGTTTTCATTATCATTTGTTTCCATGATATTTTTCAATTCTTCTTTAATTTCCTGGTTGACCCATTCATCCTTTAGAAGGATGCTGTTTAGTCTCCATGTATTTCGGTTCTTTCCAAACTTCCTCTTGTAGTTGAGTTCTAGCTTCAGAGCATTGTGGTCTGAAAATATGCAGGGAATGATCCCATTCTTTTGATACCAGTTGAGTCCTGATTTAGGACCGAGGATGTGATCTATTATGGAGAATGTTCCATGTGCACTAGAGAAGAATGTGTATTCTGTTGCTTTGGGATGAAATGTTCTGAATATATCTGTGATGTCCATCTGGTCCAGTGTTTCATTTAAGGTCTTTATTTCCTTGTTTATCTTTTGCTTGGATGATCTGTCCATTTCAGTGAGGGGAGTGTTAAAGTCCCCTACTATTATTGTATTATTGTTGATGTGTTTCTTTGATTTTGTTATTAATTGTTTTATATAGTTGGCTGCTCCCACGTTGGGTGCATAGATATTAAAAATTGTTAGATCTTCTTGATGGACATATCCTTTGAGTATGATATAGTGTCCTTCCTCATCTCTTATTAAAGTCTGTGGCTTAAAATCTAATTTATCTGATGTAAGGATTGCCAGTCCTGCTTTCTTCTGATGTCCATTAGCATGGTAAATTCTTTTCCACCCCCTTACTTTAAACCTGGAGGTGTCTTCGGTCTTAAAATGAGTTTCTTGTAGGCAACATATAGATGGGCTTTGTTTTTTTATCCATTCTGATACCCTGTGTTTTTTTAGTATATGTGCTGCTGAAGCGAGCACTACCCTGTGTTTTTTGATTGGGGAATTTAGTCCATTAACATTCAGGGTAACTATTGAGAGATATGAATTTAGTGCCATTGTATTGCCTGTAAGGTAACTTTTCTTGTATATTCTCTCTGTTCCTTTCTGATCTACCACTTGTAGGCTTTCTCTTTGCTTAGAGGACCCCTTTTAATATTTCCTATAGAGCTGGTTTGGTGTTTGCAAATTCTTTTAGTTTTTGTTTGTCCTGGAAGCTTTTAATCTCTCCTTCTATTTTCAATGATAGCTTAGCTGTAAATATTATTCTTGGCTGCATGTTTTTCTCGTTTAGTGCTCTGAATATATCATGCCAGCTCTTTCTTGCCTGCCAGGTGTCTGTGGATAAGTCTGCTGCCAATCTAATATTTTTACCATTGTATGTTACAGACTTCTTTTCCAGGGCTGCTTTCAGGATTTTCTCTTTGTCACTAGACTCGTAAATTTTACTATTAGGTGACGGGGTGTGGACCTATTCTTATTGATTTTGAGGGGTGTTCTCTGCACCGCCTGAATTTTGATGCTTGTTTCCATCGCCATATTGGGGGAAATTCTCCCCAATAATTCTCTCCAGTATACCTTCTGCTCCTCTGTCTCTTTCTTCTTCTTCTGGAATCCCAATTATTCTAATGTTGTTTCGTCTTTTGGTGTCACTTATCTCTCGAATTCTCTCCTCGTGGTCCAGTAGCTGTTTGTCCCTCTTTTGCTCAGCTTCTTTATTCTCTGTCATTTGGTCTTCTATATCGCTAATTCTTTCTTCTGCCTCATTTATCCTAGCAGTGAGAGCCTCCATTTTTGATTGCACCTAATTAATAGCTTTTTTGATTTCAACTTGGTTAGATTTTAGTTCTTTTATTTCTCCAGAAAGGGCTTTTATATCTCCCGAGAGAGTTTCTCTAATATCTTCCATGCCTTTTTCGAGCCCGGCTAGAACCTTGAGAATTGTCATTCTAAATTCTAGATCTGACATATTACCAATGTCTGTATTGATTAGGTCCCTAGACTTCGGTACTGCCTCTTGTTCTTTCCTTTGTGGTGAATTTTTCTGCCTTGTCATTTTGTCCAGATAAGAGTATATGAAGGAGCAAGTAAAATACTACAAGGGTGGCAACAACCCCAGGAAAATATGCTTTAACTAAAGCAGAAGAGATCCCAAATCGTGAGGGGGGAGAAAGGGGATAAAAAGAGGTTCAGAAAGAAAGAAAGAAAAAGAAAAGAAAAGAATTTAAAAAAGAAAACGAATAAAGAAAAGTATAAAAAAGAATATATATATATATATATATATTAGATAAACTAGTTAAAAAAAGTTAAAAGAGAAAAGGGTAAAAGTTAAAAAAAATTAGCAGAAGAAGAGAAAAAAAATGAAAAAGAAAAAATTAAATTAACTGCAAGACTAAAGGATCATAGGGAGAAAGCCATGAGTTCCGTGCTTTGCTTTCTCCTCCTCTGGAATTCTGCTGCTCTCCTTGGTATTGAAACTGCACTCCTTGGTAGGTGAACTTGGTCTTGGCTGGATTTCTTGTTGATCTTCTGGGGGAGGGGCCTGTTGTAGTGATTCTCAAGTGTCTTTGCCCCAGGTGGAATTGCACTGCCCTTACTAGGGGCCGGGCTGAGTAATCCGCTCAGGGTTTGCTTTCAGGAGCTTCTGTTCCCTGAGCGCTTTCCGTAGAGTTCCAGAGGATGGGAATACAAATGGCAGCCTCCTGGTCTCCGGCCTGGAGGAGCCAAGAGCCCAGTGCCCCACTCCTCAGTGCGCCCTCAGAGAACAGCGCCCAGTAACTCCCGTCTGCCTGACCTCCGGCCGCACTCCGAGCTCACGGAGCCTGCAACTGGTTCAAGGTAACCCCGAGCTGTGAGCTCACTGTTGGCTCTGTCTCTGTAGCCGGCTTCCCTGTTCCAATACCTACAAGCTCTGGGACACTCAGACACCCCCGATCCTTTTGTGACCCTGCGGGACCTGAGGCCACGTTGACCCCACGTGGGCTTCGCCCCGGTTTAGCCTCTGGAGTGAAGTCCCTCAGCAGAACAGACTTTTAAAAGTCCTGATTTTGTGCTCGTTGCTCCGCCGCTTGCTGAGAGCTAGCCCCTACCCCTGGGGTCTATCTTCCCGTCGCTTTGGATTCACTTTTCTGCCAGCCCTACCTTTCAGAAAGTGGTTGTTTTTCTGTTTCTAGAATTGCTGTTCTTTTTCTCTTCGATCTGCCGTTGGATTTGTAGGTGTGTGCAATCTTTAGATAAGCTATTTAACTGATCTCCTGCTAGCTGAAGTAGTCTCAGCCTGCTACTTCTCTGCCATCTTGACTCCTCCCCCCCATACAAACTAGATTTTAAATGAAAGACTGTAATAAGAGATAAAGAAGGACATTTTATCATAATAAAAGGGTCAACTCAAAAAAAATCTAACAGTTGTAAACATCTATGCCCCTAACTGGTAAATAGCCAATTATATAAACCAATCAATAACAAAATTAAAGAAACACATTGATAATACAAATCATAGGAGGGTAATTTAACACCTCACTCATACCAACGGACAGATATTTTACGAAGACGATCAACAAGGAAACAAGGGTTTTCAATGACACACTGGATCAGATGGACATTACAGATATATTCAGAGCATTCCACCCTAAAGGAACAGAATACACATTCTTCTCTAGTTCACATGAAACATTCTCCAGAATAGATCACATATTGGGTCACAAATCAGGTCTCAACTGATACCAAAAGATTGCGATTATTCTCTGCATGTTTTGTGAACACAATGCTTTGAAACTTGAACCCAATCACAAGAGAAAATTTAGAAAGAACATAAATACACGGAGGTTAAAAAGCATCCTAATAAGGAATGAATGGGTCAACCAGGAAATTAAAGAAGAATTTTAAAAATTCATGGAAATAATGAAAATATGATAGTTCAGAACCTTTGGGGTGTAGCAAAGGCAGTCAGTTCTAAGAGGGAACTATGTATCAATATAAGCCTTTCTCAGGAAACAAAAGTCTCAAATACACAACCTAATCTTACACCTAGAAGAGCCGGAAAAAGAAGAGCAAATAAAGCCTAAATCCAGTAGGAAAAAGAAATAGTAAGGATTAGAGCAGAAATCAATGAAAGAGATATCAGGAGCTCATTAGAACAGAGATCAGTGAAATTAGGAGCAGTTTCTTTGAAAGACTTAATAAGATCAATAAACCCCTAGCCAGTCTTATCAAAAAGGGAAAGGACCCAAATAAATAAAATCATGTATGAAAGATGAGATATTACAACCAACACTGAAGAAATACAAACAAGTATAAGAGCATATGATGAGCAGTTATACGCCAAAGAATTAGGCAATCTGGAAAAAATGGATGCATTCCTAGAAACATTTAAACTTTCAAAACTAAAACAGGAATAGAACATGAACAGACCCATAATCAGCATAGAAATTGAAGCAGTTAATAAAAAATCTCCCAACAAAAAAGAGTCCAGGCCCAGATGTCCTCCCAGCAGAATTCTACCAAACATTTAAAGGATCAATACCTATTCTTCTGAAACTGTTTCAAAAAATAGAAATAGAAGGAAAACTTCTAAACTTGTTCTGTGAGGCCATCATTACCTTGATCCCAAAACCAGACAAAGACCCCATCAAAAAGGAGACTTATAGACCAATATCCCTGATAAACATGGATGCCAAAATACTCACCAAGATACTAGCCAATAAATAGGATCCAACAGTACATTAAAAGGATTATTCACCATGACCAAGTAGGATTTATTCCTGGGCTGCAAGGGCAGTTCAACATTCACAAATTGATCAATGTGATAGACCACATTAATAAAAGGACAAGAACCATGTCATCCTCTCAATAGATATAGATAAAGCATTTGACAAGATACAGCATCCTTTCTTGATTAAAACTCTCTGCAGTGTTGGGACAGTGGGAACATAACACAATGTCATAAAAGCCATATATGAAAAACCCACATTGAATATCATCCTGAAGGGGGAAAAATCGACTTTTCCCCTAAGATCAGGAACATGACAGTGATGTTCTCTCTTACCACACTATGTTCAACATAGTACTGCAAGTTTTAGCCTCAGCAATCAGACAAGAAAAAGAAATAAAAGACATCTAAGTCAGCAAAGAAGTAAAACTTTTACTCTTTGCAGATGATATGATACTCTATATTGAAAACTCAAAAGACTCTACTTCAAAACTGCTAGAACTGATACAGGAATTCAGCAATGTGGCATGATATAAAAGCAACGCAGAGAAGTCAGCTGCATTTCTATACACTAACAATGAGACAGAAGAAAGAGAAAGAGAGAAGAGAAGACAATCAAGGAATTGATTTCATTTAGAATTGTACCAAAACCCATAAAATAACTAGGAATAAACCTAACAAAAGAGGTAAAAAATCTGTACTCTGAAAACTATAGAACACTTATGAAAAAATTGAGGAAGACACAAAGAAATGGAAAAATATCCCATCCTCATGGATTAGAAGAAAAATACTGTTAAAATGTCTGTGTAACCCAAATCAATCTACATATTCAATGCAATTCCCTTTAAAATACCTTGAATATTTTTCACAGAGTTGGAACAACTCAGCCTAAAATTTGCATGGAACCAGAGAAGATCCCAAATAACTCAAGGCAGGTTGAAAAAGAAAAGAAAAGCTGGTGGCAAAAAGAGAAGAAAACCTGGTGGCATCACAATTCCAGACTTCAAGCTCCATTACGAAGCTGTAATCATTAAGACAGAATGGTACTGACACAAAAACAGGCACATAATAACAGGAACAGAATAGAGAATCCAGAAACAGACCTTCAATGCTATGGTCAACTAATCTTGGACAAAGCAGGAAAGAATAGCCAATGGAAAAAAGGCAGTCTCTTCAACAAATGGTGTTGGGAAAATTGGACAGCCACATGCAGAAAATGAACCTGGACTATTTTATTACTATACATAAAATAAATTCAAAATGGATGAAAGACCTAAATACAAGACAGGAATCCATCAAAATCCTGCAGGAGAACAAAGGAAACAAACTCTTTGACTTTGGCTGGAAGAACTTCTCCTAGACACACCTTCAAAGGCAAGAGATATAAAAGCAAAAAATAACTATTGGTACTTCATCAACGTAAAAAAGCTTTTATACAGCAAAGGAATCAACAAAACTAAAAGGCAACCTATGGAATGGGAGAGGATATTTACAAATGTCTTATCATGTAAAGGACTATTATCCAAAATCTCTAAAGAACTTACCAAATTCAACACTCAAATAATCCATCCAAGAAATGGGCAGAAGCCATGAACAGACATTTCTCCAAAAAGACATACAAATGGCCAATAGATAAATGAAAAAATGCTCAGCATCACTCAGCATCAGGGAAACACAAATCAAAACCACAATGAGATACCACCTCACACCATTCAGAATGGCTAAAATTAACAAGTCAGGAAAGAACAGATGTTGGCAAGGTTGTGGAGAAAGGAGGCCCCTCTTACACTGTTGGTGGGAATGCAAGCTGGTGCATCCACTCTGGCAAACAGTATAGAGTATCTTCAAAAAGGTAAAAATAGAGGTACCTTACCACCCAGCAATTGCACTATTAGGTATTTATCCAAAGGATACAAACATAGTGATTTGAAGGGGCACATGCACCCCAATGTTTATCACAGCAATGTCCACAATAGCCAAAGTATGAACAGAGCCCAGATGTCCACTGACAGATAAATGGATAAAGATGTGGTATAATATACAGAATGGAATGTTACTTAGCCATCAAAAAAAGAAGAAATTGTACCATCTGCAATGACTTGGATGGAACTAGATGATATTATGGTAAGTGAAGTAAGTCAGAGAAAGACAAATATCATATGATTTCATACAAATGTGGAATTTAAGAAACAAAATAGATGAACATAGGGGAAGGGAGGGAAAGTAAGCTAAGATAAAATCAGAGAGGGAGACAAATCGTAGGAGAGTCTTAACTACAGGAAGCAAACTGAGAGTTGTTGGAAGGGAGGTGGGTTGGGAATGGGGTAACTGTGATAGGTATTAAGGAGGGGACTTGATGGAATGAACACTGGGTGTTATATGCAATGACAAATCACTAAACTACCTCTGAAACTTATAATACGCTGGATGTTAATTAATTGAGTTTAAATTTTTTTTAAAAAGTAAAAAATAAAGTTGTTAATACCAAGCCACAACAATATTTATTACAAAGTGTTCCTCTTTCAAGTGACAGGTTTTATCAGTTAGGTCCTTAAATGATGTTAAGAAAGAAATGGAGGCCAGGCTTGAAAATTGCCTGAGCAGATAAAACTAGTTTACTCATACAAGCAAAGCCTAATTTAGCATTTTTTGGCAATATAACTTGATAAAGTTCATTTATTTCCCATGCCTCTGGAAATCATAAGCAAAACTGGGACTGTTTCCCAAGATTCATATGAGACAACCACTGATCAAGTCCTTATCTTTTATGAAAGTTCTAATATTAAAACCAATCACTATGAAAAATAAATAGTCACTGCTTTCTCACTATATAAGCTGCTTTATAACAATATACCTGTCCCCCGATCCTCATTCCATGTTTTGGTTTCATTCCATGTTTTGGTTTGAATGCTCCCAGTGTGCAAACTGTCTTTTTGGTGTGTGCAGAATAAATAATTTTTTCCTAATCACTAAAAAGTAAACAAACAAAACAAAGAAACAAACCAGCATAGTATTGACCTGTGATGGACAAATAGATGAATAAAACAAGATATAAATAGTCCAGAAATAAACCCATGCATGTATGGGCAACTGACTTTTTACAAAGGATGGAGAAAAGTACAAGGTGCATAGAACATTTTTTTTTTCATTTATTTGGAGTGGAGCAATCAGCTATCAAATCACAAAAACAAATGAACAAAAACCCTGATTTTCAATCCATAGCTTTTATCATTGCAAAATTTAACTCAAAGGAGATCACAGACCTAAATGTAACACCTAAAACTATACAAGAAGAAAACATAGGAGAAAAATTTTGTGAACCTTGGTTAGGAAAAGATTTCTTAGATGCTATACCATGTATAGTCTATAAAATAAAAATCAGTAAACTAAACTTCAGTAAAATTAAAAACCTTTGCTTTTCAAAAGACACTGCTAGGACAATGAGAAAACAAATCACAGACTGGGAAAGATATTTGCAAAGCATGTATTTGATAAAGGACTTGCATTCAGAATACAAGAAGAATCTCAAAACTCAAAAGTGAGAAAACTATCAACCCAATTAAAAATAAATATTTGAGCAGACACTTCCCAAAAGATATTTGGATAGGAAAGAAACCTGTGAAAAAATGCTCATCATTTATCGCTAGGGAAATATAGATTAAAACCTTCAACTACTACCATACGCCCATTAGAATGGCTAAAGGATGCCAAGGATGTAGGACTACTGGAATTCTAATATATTGCTGCTGGCAATGTGATACAACTTATCTGGAAAATACTTCGGCAATTTTTTTTCTATTACCTACAAGGCATTTTTTCATGACATATTTTAACAGCTCTATTAAGGCATCACTGATATAAAATAAATTGTATATATTTAAAAGTACAATTTGAGACCTATGACATGTTCATATACTGTGAAACCATCATCAAAATCAAGATAATTAACAAATACTTCAGTCTCAGAAGATTCCTTAGTCCCTCTCTAATCCCATCTTCTTGCCCCTACATTCAGTCTCCCCTGATGCCCAGGCACCTATTGATTCCTTTTTGTCACTACAGATTATACAGATTATACAAATATTCTTGTATTCCTAAGAATATTTTGAAAATGGAATCAATATACCTTGTACTATTTCTTTTTTTTTAAGATTTTATTTATTTTTTTAAAAAGATTTTGTTTATTTATTTATTTATTTATTTATTATTTTTTTTTTTAAGATTTTATTTATTTATCAGAGAGAGGGAGAGAGAGCGAGCACAGGCAGACAGAATGGCAGGCAGAGGCAGAGGGGGAAGTAGGCTCCCCGCTGAGCAAGGAGCCCGATGCGGGACTCGATCCCAGGACCCTGGGACCATGACCTGAGCCGAAGGCAGCTGCTTAACCAACTGAGCCGCCCAGGCGTCCCTTGTTTATTTATTTGATAGAGAGATCACAAATAGCAGAGAGGCAGGCAGAAAGAGAGAGCAGGGAGGCTCAGCAGAGAGTTCTCCCAGGTCCTTGACCCCAAGTATTTGGGTCTCCACCATTCCTAGTTTCCTCTCCTTAAAGGCTTTGTGTTACTATCAACCATAAAGGCCCCTAGCAGAGTGTATAGAAAATATGACAAAGGCCAGTTCACAAACCATCTTGTTTGGATTTAAATATATCCACTTCCTCATAGACCAATTGATTTATGTTGGCATTAGAAATTCTATGCACAGTTGAGAGTTGTGAATGTGGAATAAAGCAGTTTTGTAAACCATACTCCCTGCTGAAATATCAAGGGCCTGGATTACATTAAATGTCTTGGTTCTTTGAAGCACCCACTCAGATAATTTTGGAACATAAATATATCCCCTTCCCTTGACCCCATTCCCAGCCTTGGAGCTACTTGTTCTCTCTGGTAGCACAGTACTGAGTGAAAGGGCATCAGAGTTCCCTTAAACCATCAGAAGCAACCAATTCACCTTTTTGTTCATTTACCACTGTTGTGTTTTGTTCCACTCCTGATAGCTTCTGCTGGTTTGGGTTTGATCCATCTCATATGCCATTTACCCCTGACTCTGTTCTTGCCCTTCAGTCACCTTCTGGTTTACCATTCCATTCCATTTCTTGCTACATTTAAAATACGTAGTTTAGCACTTTTAAAATATCTGAATGGACGAGTTGTTCTTGAGAAGGCAGTTGGAGTGATACAATTCAATATACTCCTCCTTCAGTATTCCTCTCCTTCATTCAATGCCATTTCCCTTGCGAGTACCTTGTTTTTTTCTTTCCTCTGTCTTATAACCCTCCTGCTCATGACTTATTTTATTCTACCTCAGTGGTTCTCAAACTTTTACATGCATCAGAATCACTTAGAGGGCTTGTTAAAACACAGATTGCTGGATTGCAACCCCAGAGTTTCTGATCCAGTAGGTGTGAATTGCTACTTGAGAATTTTTAGTACTAAGAAGTTTCCAGGTGATGCTGATGTTATTGGTCTGGGGACAATACTTTAAGAACCACTGTTCTAGCTCAACACTGTTTATATTAATCACCAGTCTATCTCCTGACTTGTCCTCTAAGCCCTTTTTTGTGAATTGCGTTGATGTGCAAAGCTGGCAGGTGTGGCTACGGATCCTGATTTGCCATAATTATCCAGGGCCAAGTCTTTAAACTAGAGCCAATGATCTTGGGTTACCCTAAAGGTAGAAATGCACTGTGCTCTTTAGGGGTAAGAACTCAGAATCAAGATGCAGGATTTAGAGCTACCTGAAACACAGAGCTCTTGAAACGTATTTCCAAAGAGTAGTTCACTGTCCAAATTAAGCTAGTTGAGCATTTTAGAAGTAACAGTGAGGAAGAATAAATTTAGAGAGTGAATGTAATTTACTCCTGAATAACCAAAATAAATGTGAGAAACATTCATATTCATACTCATTTTCTTTTTTTTTTTAAGATTTTATTTATTTATTTGACAAACTGAGATCACAAGTAGGCAGAAAGGCATGCGGAGAGAGAGGAGGAAGCAGGCTCCCTGCTGAGCAGAGAGCCCGATGTGGAGCTCTATCCCAGGATGCTGGGATCATGACCTGAGCCGAAGGCAGAGGCTTTAACCCACTGAGCCACCCAGGCGCCCCCATACTCATTTTCTGTGTGTGTATCATTATTAATATGGACAATTTCTATATGTACATATTAACATGATAAATAAAAGATTTATCTATGTGTTATCTAGTTGTGTGGTTTATGTATGCTTTTTAGTATATACAGGCATACCTAAGCAATCTTTAACTTACTGTAATTTTCAGGTCATAAACCTCTCACATTTAGGGTAGGCTTCTAGCACACAAATAAAATTATGGAAGTCAGTCTACTTTCTGATACATTCTGAGTACTGCTCCCCATAGTTCTTAGTTTCAACTGGCACCTTGTACTTAGTCTCAGACCTTATATAGACCCTCTACTCTTTATCTGGTCACAGGTCAATATCAGCAGAGACTTACATGGAACAGGGACTGAAGGGTTACTACATCTGGCAGAATGGGAAGGATAATGAACTAGGAAAGGAGAGGAGAAAGAAGAAAGACAAGTAAAAGAGAGAAAGAAGCTGGCAGAGACACATGTACATGTCAAGAGCAAGTACTCTCGGGGCACCTGGGTGGTTTAGTGGGTTAAAGCCTCTGTCTTCAGCTCAGGTCATGATCCCAGGGTCCTGGGATCGAGCCCCACATTGGGCTCTCTGCTCAGCAGGGAACCTGCTTCCCTCTCTCTCTATGCTTGCCTCTCTGCCTACTTGTGATCTCTGTCAAATAAATAAATAAAATCTTAAAAAAAAAAAAAAAAGAGCAAGTACGCTCTATGAAAAAAATAGACTGGTTTTCTTGTTTGGCTGGTGACCTGTTTCTGAAAGCAATCTCAGAAGTGGAGTTCTGACCAATGTCAGCTTTATTTTAATGTATCTATAGTCTTTCAAATGTGTGTTTCCAAAAAGAAATCTGCTCATTGGTTTCCTGATTTGTCTTTAACGTCACCAAAGACCTCATCCTTTCTGATATTTCTGCTGGCTACCATGTCTTCAAAATTAATGTATGGTCTCTGTGTTACTGCACTTTCCTGGACCCCATCCTACCTGTCCGATATTTTTTCTTAGCATCCAGCCATCCTGCATAAAAAATATTTCTCCTTTCAGATTCCCAATCTGCATTCTAGTATGATGGCATCATCACCAACCCTGTCACACTGAACTGAAATCTCAGAACCTACCATTAGTAATAAACTGCTAAGCTATATCCTTGGATGACTACTTTTCCCTTGTCCACACTTAAAACGAGCTTTCAATAAACTTCTTTGTTTGGTTTTCATAACCCTCCCCACTCTCTTCCTTGGTGATCCCACCTACTATATCTTCAACTAATATTGCTATATAAATGACTAAATCATCCACTGTCAAACTTTTTCAGAAACACAAGACCTAATCCTTAATGATGTCTTCACTGCATATTTGGCAGGCACCTAAAATGTGGTATCTTTTTTTTAAAGATTTTATTTATTTCCCAGACAGAGATCACAAGTAGGCAGAGAGGCAGCCGGGGGCGGGGGTGGGAGCAGGCACCCCACTGAGCAGAGAGCAGGATGCAGGGCTCCATCCCAGGACCCTGAGACCATGACCTGAGCTGAAGGCAGAGGCCCAACCCACTGAGTCACCCAGGTGCCCCTAAAATGTGGCATCTTTCATACATAACTCAGCATCATATTTTTCAAAATATATTTCTCCTCTTTGATTCCTAATCGGCATTGCAAAATTATCACTCTCCTTGTAACTCAGGTTTGAAACCTCAGAATTATCTTCTACTTTTCCCATTCCCTTATTTCCTATATCAGGTCATTAGATCCTACAAATATGATCTGTGAAGTCTGTTCCCATCTTTTCATTCTTTCTTCTACTGTTTTAAATGATAGTCTTATTATTGCATGTCTATCACTGAAATATTTTATTTATTGCCTTGCGTATTGTGAAAAAGCCCAAGTCAATTATGCATCTCCTATCCACCAACCAGTAAGTTAAGTTATGGATGCCTCCAGGTTGTTTACCATTGATTTTCCTTCCTCCTGTAAGACATCCAGTTATGATCCTGACTGTAACTTGAAAACTCTTGGATCTATAAGCCAAATCTAACAGGGACTTTAAACCTTTGCACTATGTTTATTTTGGTTTTTCTTAGCAGACTTTTGCCTTGGCTCACCTTTCTAACTTTTCCTTTTCTGGACTATTTTGGGTATCTGCACTAGGTCAGGTTTCTGTAACTGGCAGTCAGGTGGAGCCAAAGTACTTATTCTCCAATAAGAGAATGGCTTTTGAAAGTTGCCCTAATTTATCTCCTTGTCTCCAGTTTCTTATCTTATAAACCATTCTACACACCAATGCCAGATAATTGTTTCTAAAATACAGGTCTAGGGACGCTTGGGTGGCTCAGTGGGTTAAAGCCTCTGCCTTCGGCTCAGGTCATGATCCCAGGGTCCTGGGATTGAGCCCCTCATCGGGATCTCTGCTCAGCAGGGAACCTGCTTCCTCCAGTCTCTCTCTCTGCCTACTTGTGATTTCTGTCAAATAAATAGATGAAAATCTTTAAAAAAAAATAAAATACAGGTCTAATCATGTGTTTTTCCTTTTCATATATTTCTGGCAACTCTCCACAGTTATAGAATAAATTCAGAATGGCATTCAAGGTCTTCCTGATTTGGCCTCTCTTTCTCAGCTTTATCTCCCACTATACAATCATAAAACCTACCTTCTAGCTCCATTAGATGACTAAACAATTTCCAGGAGCAGCCCTCATTTTCCTTTCTCTAAGCTTTTGCTCATGTTGTTCCCTCTCCCTCAAAAGCCCTTTCCTCTAATTTCTAGCTTTTGGGGTCCTACTTATATTTAAAGATACAGATTTTCCGTAAAATCTTCCCCATTCTGGGGGCATCTGGGCAGCTCAGTTGGTTAAGCATCTGCCTTACACTCAGATCATGATCTCAGGGTCCTAGGATGGAGCCCCACATCAGGCTTCCTGCTGAGCAGGGAGTCTGCTTCTCCTTTCTCCTCTGCCTCCTTCCTCCTACTCATTATCTCTCTCTCTCTCTCTCAAATAAATAAAACCTTTATTTAAAAAATCTTGTAAAAAAAAAAAAAACCTTCTCCATTCTCTTCTTCCTATACATTTCTGTAATATTCTTTTGCCGTCAGATGAGCTCTTGTCAGTTGCCTTGACAATATCCTAAGCCAAATGAGATCATGAATGCTGTTATCACTCACCTATTCTTAGCACCATGCCCTAGACATATTTACTACTCAATGTTTGTTAATATAATTAAAATGATATGTATAAGTTCTACTATGCTAGCTAAAATATAATCATATTACTTTATGTCCTATATCATATTCAATCATCAAAAATAATGTAAAAAGGAAAAGTAATCTAATGACAGTTATATATTATTGTAGGATCACATATAGAGATCAACCTGCAATGGAAAAGTTTTATTCTGTAGATTTGGGATTAAACTCAGCCTTGCATATTTTAATTTAGCCACTACTGAAGCCAAGGCTTTGAGGTATTTTGATGGTGTAAAATAACAACATGATGAAAGATTAAAGGATGAAAATTCTGATGAAAAGCAGGGTTGGTTCATAGGATTTAGAGGTGGGTCTGTCCTTATATAGTATCAGGGTGTCAGGTGAAGCGGCTAGTACTGATGAGAATGGTAGCTCACGTTAGTCATTGTTTTGGAGGCAGCAGAAAGCCAGTGTTACAGGGCTATTTGTTAAAAAAAAATACAATAAAAGCAGCAGCAAAACAGATGTCCTTACATCTAGTACTCAGGGAATCACCCAGTGATTAAAAGTCTTCCCCAAAAATTTTCTTAAAAATTCATGTGCAGGGGGGCCTGGGTGGCTCAGTGGGTTGAGCCTCGGCCTTCAGGACCCTGGGATCAAGCCCCGCATCCGGCTCTCTGCTCAGCAGGGAGCCTGCTTCCTCCTCTCTCTGCCTGCCTCTCTGCCTACTTGTGATCTCTGTCTGTCAAATAAATAATTTATTTTATTTTTAATAACATTTTAAAAATTCTATTTTAAAATTTAAAATTTATTATGCTGAGTGAAATAAGTCAAGCAGAGAGAGTCAGTTATCATATGGTTTCACTTATTTGTGGAGCATAACAAATAGCATGGAGGACAAGGGGTGTTAGAAAGGAGAAGGGAGTTGGGGTAAACTGGAAGGGGAGGTGAACCATGAGAGACTATGGACTCTGAAAAACAATCTGAGGGGTTTGAAGTGGCGGGGGTGTGGGAGGTTGGGGTACCAGGTGGTGGGTATTATAGAGGGCACGGATTGCATGGAGCAGTAGCTGTGGTGAAAAAATAATGAATACTGTTTTTCTGAAAATAAATAAATTAATTAAAAAAATTTTAATTTAATTTAAATTTAAATTAATTCAAATTTATTTTTATAAAATTTTAATAAATTTTTAGTAAATTTAAATAAAATCTTAATAAATTAATAAAATTAATTTAAATTTAAATTAATAAAAATTAATTTAAATTTAAATTAATTTTTATTAATAATTAAAATTATTAATTTTTAATAATTAAATTTTATTTTAATAAAATAATTTAATTTAAAAATTAAATCAATTTTATTTTATTTCATTTTATTTAAAAATTTAAAAATTTTAAATTTTAAAATAAAATTTTAAAATCTTTTTTAAAAATTAATGTGCATATCTTAAAGAAGGCTTTCTGAGTGAATCTGATGTCAATGTAGATGCACATTTTGGCTTCTAATATGTTGAATTGGAAGACTTAAAAATAAGTAGGATAGGGGTGTGTCTGTGGCTCAGTCTCTTAGGGGTCTGCCTTTGGCTCAGGTCAGGATCCTAGGGTCCTGGGATGGAGCCCCACATCAGGCTCCCTGCTCTGTGGGGATCCTACTTTTTCCTCTCCCCCTGCTTATGCTCTCTCTTGCTATCTCTGTTACTGTCTCTCTCTTTCAAATAAATAAATAAGATCTTTAAAAAAATAAGTAGGATAAAAACTACGTGTTCTCCACTACTGTATGAGGTAATATACAATTTAATGTAATCGGTTTCTGGGTTGTCCTGTTTAATTAGTTTTTATAAACTTCTAGGAGTTGTTCTGGCACATAATGTATACTTCACTAAATGTGGTGTTTGAGGTCATTTCCATACATCAGGCCCTGGGTCAGAAAGAAATTCTTCTATTATATCATTGTATAGGAAAATCAAACCCTGATTTCCTGCTTTTGCCAGGAGAAGAAGGACAAGATTGGTATTCACATGAGAATATCAACTCTTTGCAACAATAAGAAGGTATATCTTGTCATTGTGTGTATAGCAGGGTAGGTGGCTTAAACAATTGATTTGTATTTATGTCTGAGGAACAAATAGGTAATAATAATGAACAAATAAAAACTGATGTGGAATGGATGAACCTTGAAAATATTCTCAGTGAAAGATTCCAGTTAATAAAACACCATACACTGGGGTGCCTGGGTGGCTCAATCGTTAAGCATCTGCCTTCAGCTCAGGTCATGATCCCAGGGTCCTGGCATTGAACCCCGCATCGTGCTCCCTGCTCAGTGGAAAGGCTGCTTCTCCCTCTCCCATTCCCTCTGCTTCTATTCCCTCTCTCGTTCTGTCTCTGTCTGTCAAATAAATAAATAAAAATCTTTAAAAAAATAAAAAAAATTATACATTGTAAGATTCTATTTATGTGAATGCCTAGAAAAGGGAAATCTAGAGACATAAAGTGGATTAGTGGTTGCCTTGTATTGGGAGGGGGTGTGGTTTCGGAGGACTGAGGAGGGGTTATGGTTAAAGACAAGATTCTTTCTGGTGTGATGAAAATGTTTTAAAATTGATTGCAGTGATGGTTATACAACTCTGAATATATTAACTGATAAACTGTACTCTTTAAAAGGGCAAAATGTATGATTTGTGAATTATGTATCAATAAAACTTAAAATCTATGTGGGAGAATATATAAAACAAAATAAACCTTTTTCTTTTTAGAGATAGTTCATGCACATGTGTAGGGTGGTGGGGGAGATGAAGAAGGGGAGGGGCAATGGGGGGAGGGAAAGAGAGAGAGAAGAAGGGCTTGATCTCACAACCCTGAGATTATGACCTGAGCCAAAATCAACAGTCAGACACTTAACCGACTGAGCCATCCAGTTGCCCCTAAATAACCTATTTGTAAGACCTGTCTAACTACTGATGCCTAGATATGAAAACAAGTTATTATTTACAGATGTCAGATATGTCTTCTTTAATTTTCATAATTATTATATTTTGAAAAGGTCAGAAAATAAACCACAAAGTAAGAGAGACAATAGATTTTAGTTACAGAATTTTAGTCTCACTTTTGAACTACATTTATCTCAAGAAACTGTTTCTACATACTATTTTTTTTCTAAAAGAAAACCCCTTAACTTCTTAAATAGCATCCCTATTAACACCAATGTGTGTTTCTCTGATCCACATAGTTTAGCAAGCAAATTGAAAGTTTTTCCCTCACTGTTATAACTCTGTCTTACTAACTTATAGATAGGACAATTACCATTTATGACCTGTTAAGCTACTCTTAAAAATTGCTTTGGGGGGGCGCCTGGGTGGCTCAGTGGGTTAGGGTTACTTGCCTACTTGTGATCTCTGTCTGTCAAATAAATAAATAAACTCTTTAAAAAAAATTGTTTTGGGGTTTTGGGACTTTGGTTGACAGGGAGGTCCGTTCTTTGTTAGAAGCATATTCTCCATATAAAATTCAAAAGGTTGGTTTTTAGAATACTATATAATAAACCATAGGCGGCATGAATCTGGGAATTCTCAGTTTCTATTAGTCTCAGCACTTTCTTTTTTCTTTTTTTTTTTTAAGATTTTATTTATTTATTTGTCAGAGAGAGAGAGCAAGAGAGCACAAGCAGGGGGAGTGGCAGGTAGAGGGAAAAGCAGGCTTACCCCCAAGCAAGGAACCCGATGTGGGACTAGATCCCAGAACCCTGGGATCATGACCTGAGCGGAAGGGAGACATTTGACTGAGCCACTCAGGCATCCCATAGCACCTTCCCCAAAAGAAGAAAGTGGCACCATAGTCTTGGACTAATTTTTATGGGGCTATGTTTTAGCTGCCTGGCTTCCAGTCCTAATCCCTGTAATCATTATAACGACATTAACCCTTACTTAGGTAAGTGACCACTATTGGTCATTGTTTTTTCCAGGCCTTTTCTTGTTGTCTACTTTTCCTGCACTGGGACCTATTTTAAGAGTTCCTAGTCAGAGAGGATTCAAGAAGTATTTCAATAGTTTGTGGCTTAGCATCAAGTGGACCTATTGCTTCTAGTCCTACTGTGATCTCACAGAGAAAAACTGGGTATCTTTGTTGCAATCTTTTATTCACCTCTGTTTACCTCTCTTTGTAGATTTCATCTGTCATGCCAATTTCTTTAGGCCTGATGCCCTGCTTTATTTAGCAGTGTCTTGCCAGACCTCTTAAGAGATTACTAATTTGTTTCTTAATCCCAATCCCCATCAGTGGATTCCTGCTTATCTGCTTATTGCTTGCCACCAGACCGGATTCTATTCTCTATCTGTCTACCTCCCAGGACACCCAGTGCTAGACTTCTAGAGTCTAGCTGTCTGCCTGCTTACTGCCTTCTGTTACACAACTTTTCTTTCTGCTTTACCAGCCTGCCCAGTCTTTTCCTGTTGGTGACTACAGAAAGCTTCTTAGCTTTCCTGTCCTGCTGTAATTAGTCTCTTTAGTTTTGGGGTACCAGGCTCCTTGGCATGACTCTGTCTGCAAATGCCAAATACCTTAGATACTATCTTCCAGTTTGCTACTAGGTTTTTATTTCCTTGGGCCAACATTTTAGTAATTTTTGTTTACTCTTTCTTTTCCTTTGTTTCCTGTATGTAATCTGTGAAGAGGAACAGTTTGTTCCTTTATTTTTTTTAAGTTTTTATTTAAATTCCTGTTAGTTAACACAATGTAATATTAGTTTCAGGTGTACAATACAGAGATTCAACAGTTCCACACAACACCTCGTGCTCATCACAACAACCACACTCCTCAATTCGCATCACCTATTTAACCCATCCCTCCACCCACTTCCCTTCTGGTAACAGTTTGTTCTTTCTAGTTAATCATCTACCTTTCCAGTTCATTTATATTCTGTTTCTTGATTTGCCTCTCTTTTTTTCCCCTGTTGCTCCTTTCTTTTGTTTCTTAGATTCCACATATGAGCAAAATCATACGGTATTTGTTTTTCTCTGACTTATTTATTTCATCAAAATAAAAAGCTTCTGCACAGTGCAGTAAAAAAATAAACAAAACTAAAGGGCAACATATGGAATGGGAGAAGATATTTGCAAATGACATATCTGATAAAGGGTTAGTATCCAAAATATAGAAAGAACTTAGCAAACTCAACACCCATTGTGAATTCAAGCCTCATGTGTGGCATGAAGTTTACTTAAAATAAAAACAAACAAAAAAACAACCCAACACCCCCAAAATGAATAACCCATTTAAAAATGGGCAGAAGGCATGAACAGACATTTATCCAAAGACATACAGATGGCCAACAGACACATGAAAAGATGCTCAGCATCACTGATCATCAGGGTAATACGAATCAAAACTACAGTGAGATGTCACCTTATACCTGTCAGAATGGCTAAAATCAACAACACAAGGAACAACAGGTATTGGCAAGGATGCAGAGAAAGGGGAACCATCTTACATTGTTGGTAGGAATGCAAACTGGTGCAGCCACTCTGGAAAACAGTATGGGGATTCCTCAAAAAGTCAAAAATAGAGCTACCCAGTGATCCAGCAACTGTACACAAAAACACTAATTCAAAGGGATACATGCACTCCAATGTTTATGGCAGCATTATTAACAAAAGCCAAATTATGGGAACATCCCATTTGTCCACTGATTGAAAAATGGATAAAGTTGTGGTACACACACACACAGGAAAATTACTCAGCCATAAAAAAGAATGACATCTTACCATTTGCTATGACATGGATGGAACTAGAGTGCATTATGTTAACTGAAATAAGTCAGTCAGAGAAAGTCATCATACCATAAGGATTTCACTCATATGAGGAATTTAAGAAACAAAACAGATGAACACAGGGGAAGGGAGGAAAAAATAAAATAAAGTTAAAAACAGAGAGGGAGGGCATAAGAGATTCTTAGCTATAGAGAACAAACTGAAGGTAGCTGGAGGGGTGGTGGGTAGAGAGATGTGATAGATGGGTGATGGGCATTAAGGAGGGCATTTGTTCAGATAAGCACTAGGTGTTATATGTAAGTGATGAATCACTAAATTTTACTCCTGAAACCAATACTGTACTACATGTCAACTAAATTGAATTTAAATTTTTAAAAAAAGAAAAAAATTTATTCTGCATGCCACTGCCAGACCAGCTCCTTACTTCTTTCTAACATTCCTGCTAAAGAACTTTACCTGTTACTACCACTGTGTCTTACATTCAAATCTGTTTATATTATGGGAAAATGCTAGGGGGATAACCATGTTTCCTACTATTATTCAACATCTATGTTCTCAGCTTTCTCCTCAAGCCCCAGTAGCCACTCAACATCATTGGTCAGTATTGTTTCCAGATCATTCTACATGTTGTCTTTTCCTTACTTCCTTTCTTAGTTTTGCCTATTCATGTTTGATTTCTGCTTCATACCTTAGCAGCTCAAGTTCTACCTTCTCCTTGAGAACTTCTTCATCAATTCTAGGTCCAACCAAGCTCACACCTTTACCACGTTATGTTGAATTTAGAGTCAGTATCTCCAATTTAGGCAGCTACTCTTATCTCACTGTTTCACAAATTAGTCGTTTGTTTTCTCAAGTAGATTTTATAGCTATTGATGGCAAAGATTTTCTATTTTACAGTCTGTTTCATTACATTTGTGTACCATGAATAAGCATATTCACAATTGATAAATAGAAGAATTATGTCAAAATAAGGTGGAAGTCCAGTTGGTTCACATGTGAATTTTCTTAGCTCTTGAAGTTCTGAGATGATGATGAGGAAGCTTTCTCACAATTAAGCATAAATTCTAGCAATGTATGAAGACTTTAAGGAAAAAAGAATAATCTTGCACCTGCTCTGCCCCTTCAGTGTAACTAGTTTAGTGCTTTCAACCACCTCTTAAGTTCCTTACATTAAACTATTTGGTGAAGCTGTGACTACTGAGAACAAAGCTGTGAAGACATTTCACCACAGGTTTTTAAAAGTTGCGTACTCTTTAATTAGATTTTTAAAAAAGATTTGTTAATTTTTTTGGGAGAGAGAGAGAGAGAGAGAAAGAGAGCGAGCATGCACAGCTGGGGGTGGTGGGAGGTGGGGAGAGAATCTCCAGCAGACTCCCTGCTGAGCCCAGCAAATGGCTGGACCTCAGGACCCTGAGATTTAGACCTGAGCTGAAACCAAGAGCCAGAGACTTAACTGACTGCCAACAAGGCGTTCCCAATTATATTTTTAATTTTATTCAAAGTGAATGCCCTTGAGGAGCCACAACAGGAAGGAAGAAGCATGAAGGCTACCAAGCATTGAAGGTTGTGATGTTGGAGCAAATGCCAATGGAGATTTAATCTTGTTAGAATGGTTATTATTTTCATTACTGCTCTGATTATAAAGTTGTATTGGATTTAAATATCTTCCCTAACCATGTTTCCCTAGAATCCATTTTTCCTGAGTGTGCAATTCTATAGAACAGGAGATTCTTCAGGAAGATATATATAACATTACAGGAGAATGTCTGGTATTTTTTTTTTTTTTGGCATAACATCTATTTTGGTGTTGGCACATAGTATATGCTTAATAAATACTTGTTTACTCTTAGGCAAACTTTATATCACAAATGTTTTTCCATGACCCTAAAGGGGGGTATTTCTCATTTTTGCCTAATCCATGTTTCCTTTCATTTCTTTATTATTGACCCAGATTATTTAAAAGAGAACATTCAGCAGAAGGGAGACACAGAAAGCAAGAGGGATACTATGAGGCTCATCATAAACCTCTGGGGGTAACAAAGAACTCTACAGTCAGTTTGAAGAAATATAGATCTTAGCCGCCTTTTATCTTTCTTTTCTCCTAGGGCTCAGTTTTTAAAGTTAAACTGGATGCTAAACTCACGAGAAGCCAGAGGAAGAGACCACAGGTCAGTATGTCTAACATAAACTTTTGATATCCCAACTGATGTTAGAGCCTCCTTCTTTTTTCAGCATGAGAGGAAAGAGGTCTCTCCCTCCACCAAACGTGTCCCAGGAAGGTAAAAACAAAGGAATGCAGGAGCAGTGAGATCAGTCCTAGGACTGTATACTTGGTGAGGCGCCTGTTTCATAATCAGTGGGCAAATCCTTGTAGGACAGTAGTGTTTTCTTTCACATGTTAACTTCCAAGAGAGACCAATGACCCTGATGTAGGATGGGAGGGTGTTTGTTTGATTACTGTTTACATTAACTGAAGCAAAATGCTTAAAAACAAACTTTGAGAATAAAGATGGGGTGGGGCTGAGATAATGACAGTAAAGTCGGATGTAAGCCATATCAGGAAGAGACTTTTTCACTTTTTGCAGTAAGATTATGCATCTTTTACACATACCTCTAATTGGATTTCAAATGTAGCTTCACTTGCCTGAGGACAGTGAAACCCAAACTTATTCAAAATAATGCCAATCCATTTTCAAGTTTATTTACACACTCTAAACAGAGGTCATTTGTATTACGTCTTCTCCCTTTTAAATCCACACTAATGAGACCTACAAGTACTTCATGATCCGGGAACTGCTTATCTATTCTACTTTTTCTCTTGGCCACAGAAGCCTTCTCCCCCAGATGCCTCCAATTTCTTAACTATACAGTCTTTGCACATGCTATTGTCATTTCCTTTGCCTGAAATGCTCTTCACCCTCTTTCTTTGCCTTGTAATTGCTCAACACAGTTTTGTTTAATATGCTTTCCAATAGCCTGAAAGCCCTTAGAGCAAGTCATATCTGTCCTGCTCACTATTGTATCCACAATGCCTAGCACAGTACCTAATAGTAGGCTGTCAAAAAAACTTACTAACTTTAATTATACCCTTAAGACTTAGCTCAAGCATCATTCTCTTTGGGAAGGTGTCTTGGAACCTTGACATTCTGGTGCTTTACTGCTCTGATGTGCTCTATGAGTTCCCTGTTCATATCTGTTCTGAATCTGAAGTGCAGTTCAGTCTGTCTCTCCCAGCACAGGTACTAAAGGGCAGAAAGTGTGTCCATTCCTTCTTCTAACCTAGAGCACTCTGCATAGCACTTGGTATACCCTAAGGAGTTTAATAAATACCCATTGAGCATATTATTGAGCCATGTTTGAGCTTGGAGGATTCTCATCCATATCCATATCCCTTAAACAGAAATTGGAAGAAAGTATTGGATAAAGACATGCAGGGCATGTCTTTCTGTAGCATACATTTTTACTCAGTTTTTCAGAGGGGAAACATATAAGTAATTTATCACGTATGTGTTTGTATGCATATAGTGAGTCGAATTCAAAATAAAATCAAATTTTAAGATAGAAACTTAGACAAATCAAATTTACCTTAGGGCTCCTTATCCACCCTGTCTGGAAGGATGTATTTCTTCTTCCGTGCTGTTTTTGGGTAGTTTATCACCTGTGTGATTAAAAAGAAAGTTAATAATAATGACGAATACAGGATTTAAACTGTTTTTAGATATATTATATTCTTTTCACTCTACTATCCCAATTAATTGCTTCCTCACATCTATAGCATGGACAAATTTATTGTAACGCTCTCTCAATAAATATGCTCATAAACCAATTGGATTCAGCATAGTTGAATTTAGGTTGAAGGGGAGGGCAAAAGAAGTCATAGCCTGAAGATATGTGAATAACAGGCATATGGACATGTTAATAGACTTCATATCTGAGGTTACATTTCAGGCTTCTCTATCATATGTGCTCTTAGTCTATGGTTGTGGTTCATTCAAATCCTGCTCTACCCCTGCAATGTTCTCAGTGTGTACACTCTTTTTAGGGGGCCCTGTTTAAAAAAAAAAGATGTTAGAAATATAGCTTAGGCCTCTTCCTGACAACAGAAGCACCAAAGACTAACAATGTTTACAGTACGGTGCTACTGCTCCACAAAAACACCCAGCATTTGTCTATAGATTTATGTTTTAAACAAAGCTGTGACACACGTCTTACTCCTCGCAATAACCCTAAACCTAAGCTAGTCCCCCAAACTGAAAATCACTCAATCCAACTGCTAGCTCTCTATAGGTACTTTGGTTAAAGAGCCTTAACTGCTCCTGCTCCCTCTTCCCCCCAAATTAAGTAGTGGATGTGTGCTGCTTCTACTACCCAGCAGCATGGAAATAAAGGAATGACCGTATTTCTTTGATCGCAAAGTAATCATGGCAATATAAAGCACCCCATCTGTCCACTTTGACCCATACCATCCGTCTAGGCAATTAATCAGCACTTCCAGCGGTGGTTTTCCTATAGGATGCCAGCTGTCTTCCAATCCACCCCTCCCTTGGAGCCTAGCAGGACCACACCCCCAGCAAGGCCTCTGTGGGGAAGGTGCTCGGGCCTACAACAGTGGAAGCTGATACTTAGGTAGACCTGCCAGTTAAAGTCACACTTGAATCATTCCGGGCCTCAGGTTCCCTGTCTCTAAAATGGGCTATACCTCTTTTCTCTACACTATTTCCCTTTCATTTCACTCTAGGCCCCTGGGAAGTGAAATCAGTGCTTAACCGCAGCTTAAAGTCCTCTGCTATCCTCTGGCTCCCGTCGCTGCGCTGGGCATGCTCAGTAGCTGAGGCCCGCTCGGCACTGGGAGTAGGAAGCAGCTTTCGGCGCCGGGTCCGCTGACTGCGGGTACTTTGATGAATCACGTGTGTCAAGGCCCTCTTAAAGAGATAGGCACCTACTTTCCCTCCACCCTAAACACCGCCCTAAGGGCGGCGGCGCCGGCGACCGCGGTAACTGCAGCTGCTCAGGGGCAGAGCTTGCCCTGGCGCCGAGTAGTGGCAACGGCGTGTTGCGTCGAGGGTGCCTGGGATCCGGGAGCCTGAAATCAGCCGCTTTCCAGGCATACGCATTCTCACACAGGAAGAGGAGATACCGAATCAGCTGGGGGCAGCGGGACCACCCAGTGGGGCTTCCCCAAGTTGAGGAGAGGTCGGGTTACAGGCCACAGGTGATAGGGCCGGAGAAAGATGGAGCAGCCCGGGGCGGCGGCATCGGGAGCGGGAGGCGGCAGCGAGGAACCCGGTGGGGGCCGGAGCAACAAGCGGAGCGCGGGGAACCGGGCCGCCAACGAAGAGGAAACGAAAAACAAACCTAAATTGGTGAGTGCGCCCGCAGCCCCCGCCGGCCTTGGGGACAGCGAGAGCCCCAGGATCCTCCGGCAGTTGCGGCAGTTGCGCATAGGGGGATCCGGGGCCCCTCCCAAGGCTAACCGCGATCTCGCTGTGCTACTCGGGGAGCCGCGGAGACTGCGTGGGGGCGGAAGAGCACCCCCTTCTTCATTTAACCCCTTTCTCACTCGTATCATTCTGGGAGGCAGTGTGGAAAAGAGAAGGGCCCCACCCCAACTTGGGGAGACTCGGAGTACTGGCTAGGGTCTGTTGATTATCTAACTTGTGGGCATGAATTTTCCCGCGATTCCTTTCCTTTCCACCGCAGTCTGTTGCTAGGTTTTGACTCTTAATGCTTACTGTCCGGTAAGGAGAACGTTTCTTCTTTTCAATCCAAATACTTGGGAGCCCACCCACAGACTTGCCAACCAGCCCCACCCTTAAACAAACCACACAGCGTAGGCTCCTAGTCTTTCTGCTTTACCAGAAATGTAAGGAAGAATCGCCTACGTGCGCCTTTTCCCGTTGCCTCTTCCATGTGCTCGCCCAAGAAACATTTCTGTGTAAGAGTGGGGGGAGCGTGGGAGTTTGAGGTTGGGTGAGGTACCCCCAATTGTTGTTTATATAATAGAGTCATTACAGTACTTCCACGTAGTTGATTAAGAATGGTCAAGAGCAGTAAGACTGCACAAGTTTCATAGCCCTGAAAGTGTGTGAACCAGTGGTAGCAGTCCATTTCCTGCCACTGACTTAATGCGCAGAGGAATGTAATCTATGGGGCCTGGTATTAGGTTGGGAAATACTGGAGTTTCTTCAACTCATCAGTTAAAAAGGTTCCTCTTTTTTTTTTTTTTTTTTTTTTTAGTTTATGTGAAAATGGTTTAATAGTGAAACTTAAAAACTGGTAGCATTAACCAAATATATTGGCTACAGTCTTTTTTTCCCAGTCATGGCAAATATGCAGACATTTATCAATAAAGTTTATAATTTGGGTGGCATGAGGGAAAGTAGTTTTCCTACACAAGTTCAGCAAATAAATCTTGTTTGAAGTTTCTTCCTCTAACCCAGAAGGACAAGCACATGTTGCACATTTAGTTTTCAGTTTTCACCAGCAACTTGTTTATAATAGCAGAGGAGACAGTGACATTACTAATAAGTATTTTCTTATGGCATCTGATCGTTTGGTATATACCTGTTGCACTTCTCTTTTACTTCCAGTTTGCCTTTCAATGATGAATTGTCCATGCTGGAAGACAATGGTCAAACTATTATTTCAGAAAGTATACAGATTTCCGTTGTGTGGGAAGAAGGGACCTAGTGGGTTAGAATAAAATGAACAGTTTAAAGTCTCATCTATTCCACCCTAACTTGAGGCAAACTGATAACTTGCTTACTTGATATCCTGTTAACCCAGTATTCACAAATGAAGAAACTTCTTTTTGTGAATTGTCTATGCTGGTAGAGGGCTAATTGGTTTAATAATAGGTGCTCACAGCTTCATGAAACTTAGGAAAGTTTTGTGAGTGTATCACCAACATTTAATATATTTAAAAATTCTGATGCAGCTTTGAAATTTATCAGTTTGTGGTAAAAAAAGAGTGGTCATGTTTCCTTTTTTTTTTTTTTTTTTTGACCCAGTACAAAAGTGTGATTTAAACAGTGATTAAAAGTTTAAGCAAAAATAAACGTCAGCTTAGTGTCCACGAATAGTTTGGTATATCCAGCAAGAAGCTTCTACTTTTAGGAACTACACTTTCAAGAAAGCACTTATCTCTTTTAGTAATAACACCTTGATTATATTCTTCCTTTCCGTTTGGTATTTGTTCTGTTTCATCTTTTATGTTTTACTTGCTTTGATGAGGTAACTAGATCGTTAAGAGATGGTATCACTTTCACTTACTGGCTACAGCATTCAGTGTTGAACATAGCTTGATATAGTAGAACGGGTATTTGAATCCAAGAATTAATAGCAGTTGGAACTTTACTTTTTGCACAAATTAAGTTTTGAGACTTACATGATTTTAGAAGCAGATATTAATAAAAACAAATTTAGGAAGACATTTCAGCCATTTTAAAGCAAGCAAGTTGATCAAACAACAAGACTTGGTAAGACATTTTTAAAAAAAATTAATGCCTTACTCATTATTTTGAGTTGTCTTATTGAAGTGCTCAACATGTTCTAAGGCCTTTTAGGGTGGAGTTCATCTGGGGGTTCTTTTTTTTTTAATTAAAGATTTTATTTATTTATTTGACAGAGAGAGATCACAAGTAGGTAGAGAGGCAGGCAGGGAGAGAGAGGAAGGGAAGCAGGCTCCCTGCTGAGCAGAGAGCCCGATGCGATGCCGGGCTCGATCCCAGGACCCTGAGATCATGACCTGAGCTGAAAGCAGCGGCTTAACCCACTGAGCCACCCAGGCGCCCCCTCATCTGGGGGTTCTTAAAATACTGCCAGTAAGATAAAACTTTACTTAATTTTATTATTTTGAGTATTACATTATTAATCACTGTAAAGTTCTTAATTGTGTATGTATATAAAGGAGTTGTGTGAGATTATAAAAGAGAGTTATATGGTCATAAAAATTACTTGTGTAGGTAACTGTGGGGGTAACTCCTGAAGTTGTATGAAAAAAATTGAGTGTAATAGGTACATTCATTTTTCTGGGTCTCATAGTTTTCATCAGTTTCTCAAAGGCGCCTGTTAACTATAGAAGGCTAAGAACTATTGGGTTACCAAAGAGAAAGGGTAAAGGTATGCCAGTTGATTCCACTCCCAAGTTAATAGGGAGAGGAGGAGGTCAGTAATGAAGGGAGAAGGGAAATAGTACTGATCACACAAATGATTGGTATTGAAGATTTCTGGGAGTAAAAAGGAGTTAATTAGATAATGTCTATATATAGTATTAGTTAAAATGAAAATTTCCATTACGTTGAAAAAGTAACAATAGTTATAGTGGATTCATTAAAGTATAAGGGTTGTGATTCATTTGTTTTCATTTAGTTTCTGATTGTTCTGGAAAACTGGAGAAGGAAGGTATGTTTTCTGTTGAGAGGAACTACTTTATATCTCAACTTTTTTTTTTTTTTTTAAAGATTTTATTTATTTGCTTGACAGATAGAGATCACAAGCAGGCAGAGAGAGAGAGGAGGAAACAGGCTCCCTGCCGAGCAGAGAGCCTGATGCGGGACTCGATCCCAGGACCCTGAGATCATGACCTGAGCCGAAGGCAGCGGCTTAACCCACTGAGCCACCCAGGCGCCCCTATATCTCAACTTTTTGATGGGTATTAGAATTTTTGGGGGGTTGGCGGCACCTGGGTGGCTCAGTCCTTGAGCATCTGCCTTCCGCTCAGGTCATGATCCCAGGGTCCTGGGATCCAGTCCCACATCAGGCTCTCTGTTTAGCGAGAAGCCTTCTTCTCCCTCTCCTACTTCCCCTGCTTGTGTTCCCTCTTTCGTTGTCTCTCTCTCTCTCTGTCAAATAAATAAATAAAATCTTTTTAAAGAAAAAAAAAAGAATTTTTCTTTTTAAGATTAAATACAAATTTAAAAGAACTTAGTTTAATTTTCTTCATCTGTGAATCCTCATAATGACCCTATTTGATTCTTTTTACTGAAGGCATTCATCTCTTGGACTTCGCACCTTTTGAATAATGCATTATTATTAAAGCTTTGTATTTTATGTAGCTCTTTGGTTAGGCCCAGATTGTAGCATGTCATCAAGCAGCATGAATCTTAGATTAATTACTAATTTAGTGTCAGTCATGGAGTATGTTTTGTCAAACCTAATAGAACTCTAGAAGTATTATGAAGGAGCTGCATCTTGAATTCCACATATTTAAGGCAATGGCTTGACTATTAAAAGAGGCTATTGTTAAGGTAGAACTGACAGCCCTCACACACACACAGTGGTGAAGAAGGGCTTAACAGTCTTAGATGTTTTTGCATTTTGGCTTTGTGTTTCTCTATCATTTCTGAAGCCTTTGGTCTTTACATAGGGGAGTCAAATTAGTAACTTGGTGTAATAGAAGTTAATTTTTTGGTACTATTGTATAACTTCCTGAATATTTGGCTTGGTTTTTAATTGGATAAATCATGTTTTGATTTAATTGAAAAGTTGAGCACAATGAGTTCATTCATGCAACAAACATTTACTGAGCACCTACTCGATTTTAGGCATGCTGATGGTTGGTGATACAAAGATGCTCCTAGTCTAGTGGGGGAGACAGGGAAGTTAATGATTAAAGAGCTGTGTGATAAAGAATCACAGGGATATGCATAGGAGGGTGATACATTGTGGAGAGGCATCTAAATCTAATTGGATGGTTGAGTGTAACAAGGAAAGCCTTAACCATAGTAGGTGACATTTACACCAAAGCTTGAAGAATAAGGCATTAATTGAAGAAGGGGAAGGAAAGGCATTTTTAGGTTGAAAGAACAACATATACAAAGGTAGAGAGATATGGTAACATGCCTGTTAAAGGAACTGTGTGTAGATGTTAATGGCTGAAACAAAGGGTACATATGGTGGACCTGCTAGAAAAGAGAGAGTCCAGATCATGATGGATATTTGTATGCTATTTTGCAGTTTCAAATTCTTTCTGTAAGCCACAGTAGGCCATTGAAGAGATTTAAGCAGGGGACTGGCCTGATCAGAATTAAAGAAACTTAATACAGTGGTGAGTTTCTTGGAGAAGGGGGCAGAGTGGAGGCAAGAAGACTAGTTAAGAGGAACAGAGTGACCCAAGAGTTTGATGTTTAGAGACCTGGATTCCAGTTGCAACTCATCTACTCATTGATTTACTAGTTCATCTCTTTACTAGGCATATATCTCTGCATTTCAGTTTCTTCCTGCTACTCCATTGTCTCACCTTCTTGGAACCCATACTGAAATTCGTCACCAGATTTGAAATATCTACCTTGTTTCTCCTTTATAAATCTCACCTGACTTTCACAGCTCAGCTTGTGTCTCAAAATTCCCTCATACTTTGATTAAACTTCACTGATTACTCGGCTTACCAAAGGCTGAACTCATAACTGTTGTGAGTCTTAATGTTACATGCTGATCTTGTATCTACAGAGATTTTAAAATGCTTCTGGGCAGTGGTCCCACTTTATGCCTATTCTTGAAAACCTTGTAAGCTGGTGCTTGAGTACATAAATACTCAGTAAATGATTATTAGCTGGGAATTCTTTCCCTATAGGCCAGACATTTTGAGAGTGTAAATTGTTGAAAATAGGCTTTTAAAAAATACTCCATCAAATGAACCTATCTGTACATCTCTCTGTGTCCTTTGTCTCTTTTGAAATTCAAGAAACTTCTTGTCTGGGAGAACTTCTCTATCCCCCTTTTTGTTTGGATTCTTGTGATGGCAGAACCTGAACTTCATGCAGACAAAAAGTATTAAAACTTATGACCCAAGAACACTTTATTTTTATTAGTAGGAGACTTCAGCTTATTGGCAAAACAATACTGAATGGAGGACCAAAGGACCTGGGTCCAGTGTCTGTCTTTTAGTTGCTTGTGATTTCTTTGCTTCCTTTTTTTTTTTTTTTAAAGATTTTACTTATGTATTTTTCAGAGAGAAAGACAGCGAGAGCAGGAATACAAGCAGGGGAAGTGGGAGAGGGAAACCAGGCTTCCACCAAGCGGGGAGCCTGTTGTGAGACTGGGATCATGACCCAGGGAGGAAGGCAGATGCCAAAGGACTGAGCCACCCAGGTGCCCTTCGCTTGTGATTTCTGATGAACTGTTTAACAGCAGGAGTTTGAGCCCTTTCATTAACATCTGGGGGTTGGAGATAATGTCTGCCTGACTGGCTTTACAAGATCATGTAGATAAAACACAGAAATGAATGAGATAGCATTTAGAAATTCTGTATTGCTATACAATAATATAGCATTACGATTAACCCCCTATACTACCTGAATTGAATGTGATTGTGGTTGGATGGTTTAATGGATTTCTTGTAATTTGATAGCTCTAATGTTATTATTGTATGAAGTACCATAATATGGTTATATGTTGATTGATTCCCTATTCCATTTGTCCATTTGGAGGAGTATAGATTCTGACCTTTTACTAATAATTCTGTTGGATGAATATAAGATGTGAATTTAACATTTTTTTTTTACTGTAGTATTTTTTTAAGAACCAGGCTACCATTTTCTTTTAATTTATCAATTTGACACATTTAAAATTTTGGGACGCCTGGGTGGCTCAGTTGGTTGGACGACTGCCTTCGGCTCAGGGCGTGATCCTGGAGTCCCGGGATCGAGTCCCACATCGGGCTCCCAGCTCTATGGGGAGTCTGCTTCGCTCTCTGACCTTCTCCTCGCTCATGCTCTCTCTCACTGTCTCTCTCTCTCAGATAAATAAATAAAATCTTAAAAAAAAAAAAAATTTATTAGAGGGATGCCTGGTTGGCTCAGTCAGTTAAGGGTCTGCCTTTGTCTCAGGTCATGATCCCAGGGTCTTGGAATGGATTTGAGTCCTGCATTAGGCTCCTTGCTTAGCGACGAGCCTGCTTCTCCCTCTGCCTGCTTCTCCCCCTGCTTGTGTGTACTCTCTCTCTCTCTGACAAGTAAATAAAACTCTTAAAACAAAACAAAAATATTTTAAAATTAGATATCTTTTATTATTTTTGGCATCATTTATTAGATATCTTTGGCATTCTGCCTTGCCAGGTAGCTTAACTGCTGTTGTACAAATAAGGAAACTGAGTCCCTATATGTTAAGGGGACTGGCCTAGAGAGATGTTTAAAATATTGCAAGAAGTGCTTATAGCACTGAGTTATTATGCTTCAGGGTCTCTGAAGGTGAAAAATTACTCAATCGCTCATTTTGTTCCTTTTTGGAACCATCAGAATTATGATCTACCTAGAGTTTACTCCAGGTACGAGGAGCTCTGGCAGTAGCAGTATGTCGTTGAAGTGAAATCCTATTCTTTGCCAGTGTGATCCCAAAGAACACTTTAAATGACAGGATACTCTGAAAATTATACACACATAATATATGCTAATTTCCCTGAATCAGCACATTTGGTTAGAAATTACTGGTTATCGCTAGCACCATATGGATTGTTACTGAAGACCCAACTTCCCCCTATTCCTGTATCTAGTCTGCCATGCAGAGACCAATTCCTTCTGTCAGATTTGGGATATTTGATATGCTATTTTGTCTCAAGACTGAAGAAACTAAGATGATGGCCAGGTGACTTGAAATAATAGTTACATACTTGATATCCAAGTGAGCATCTTGTAGGAGATACCATTGTCTTCTTGTAGAAAGACAGCTCAATTATGGACATTGGGGAGGGTATGTGGTTTTGGGTAAATTGGAAGGGGAGATGAACCATGAGAGACTATGGACTCTGAAAAACAATCTGAGGGGTTTGAAGTGGCGGGGGGGGGGTGGGAGGTTGGAGTACCATGTGGTGGGTATTATAGAGGGCACGGCTTGCATGGAGCACTGGGTGTGGTGAAAAAATAATGAATACTGTTTTTCTGAAAATAAATAAATTGGAAAAAAAAAAAAAAGAAAGACAGCTCAAAATTGATCTGTATAAAGGAAGGTTGAGATGTATTTTTACACAGCTATTTATTATGACTGTAAGTAATAAATGTGAACTCATACTAATTTAAAACTTATTTATCTGATTAGGTTGAATCTGTTTCAGCCTGATTGATTTACTCTAGCTATAGCTTAAGCAGACATTTGAGTGAATTCTGATTTTTGCTTGCTTTATGTAAGGCGTCCTGGGGAAAGGGTATTGGTGCTTTCTCATGAAAAAATGTGGCAAACAAAATTCTTACTAATCACCACTTACACAAGCTTTTGTTTAATGAAGGTTTTTCTGCGTTGTTTTCGGGATAGTAAGCTACCAAACACTGTCAAATTGTCCACCAGTCTTTCTTTCTGTTAAGGCTCTCTATAGCAGTGCCTACTTCAGTTGAGAAGCTTCTGTGTCGCTATTCATGCAGGTTGGTGTAGGAATCCAAGACTTCATTAGTAATGTATTGCTTCCCAAAGGCTGTTGATTCGATCACCTGGTAATTCTGGTGGTCACCCAGGGGAGAAAATAGGTGCAGTCCTAAATCTGTCATTCTGGGATAGATACCCACATGCTTTGGTAAAAATTTGGTCAAAATTATGAGGAATTTTATCCTTAATTTATTGGTCTCTCACCTAGCTCAAAGTAAAAAAAGATAGAAATAATAGTTTTCACTTTATGTATAATAAAGGCTAGTTAATGTGGCCTTTTTTGTAAAACATAAAAATTTGCAAATGTACTAACAAGTAGAGAGGTTAGTATAACGAATTACCGTATCTCCATTACCTCCAATCTAGCAGTTATCTAGATTTTCAGCATTTGCTTTATCCATCCTTATTTTTTCCTTGCTAAAGTATTTTAATGCAAATCCCAGATACCATGTCATTTTTCTCCTACATACTTCGGTAGGAAGATATAAGGCATATAATAGATATAATAAAAAGTAAAAATTACCTTTTTTTAATGTAACCATATACCACTGTTGCCACTTAAAAAATAATATATTGCTTGGTATCATCTAATACTTAACTCATATTCAAATATCCCTAATTGACTCAAAAGATAGAGTTTTAATTTAATGTGTGCCTAACTAGTATACATGTCACTGAGTTCCTTAACCAAATACAGCTTGAAGTTAATGGTACAATTTTTTTAAAGATTTATTTTGAAAGACAGAGTGTGCATGTATAAATGGGGGGAGGGGCAGAGGAAGAGACTCTTAAGCAGACTCTGAGCGTGGAGTCTGAAGTGGGGTTTGATCTCATACTCATGAGATCATGACCTGAGCCAAAACTATGTGTCAGATGCTTAACGTGCTGAGCCACCCAGGTGCCCCAAAGTTAATGGTAAAATTTCATTTTAAGTTACTCCACATAAAGTGCTATCATGAAGTATCAGCTCCAATTAAGTTCACTTCTATCTTCAGTTCCTTTTTTAAAGATTTATTTATTTTAGAGGGCAAGAGTGTATACCTGCCAGCAGGGGGAGAGGCAGAGGGAGAAAGGGAGAGAAGAATCTCTTAAGCAAACTCTGCACTGAGCATGGAGCCCAGTGTGGGGCTTAGTGCCAGGACCCCAAGATCATGACCTGAGCAAAAATCAAGAGTGGGGTACTTAACTGACTGAACCACCCAGCTGCCCCTCTGTCTTTAATTCTGTAGAATTATCTGAAAGGTTGTCTAGACAAACATGGAAAGTTAGAACAGCTACGATGTGCCATAGAAAAGAGACCAAATAAAACTTTTGGCTCCACTCACTGGTTGGGTAATCACTCCTTCATTTTGCAATTTGTGAAATGGGGTGGGGTTTATGTGTAAGTATTTTCTTTCTAGGGAAATGTAGATAGTTTGGTAAAGGAAATGTGTTTTTGAGTTCTGGGATAAAGGGTTCATATAACTCTTTTGATATACACAACTATATATATGTTACTAGCTCTAGTTTTTATTTCAGTGCAAATGCCAATTTGATAATTGAGGTGTCTGTCATTGATTTTTAGCCACTTTAATATACTCTAGGTTGCTGAATATGGATAATTGGGTGAGTAAACCTTTACAAAGAACTTTGAACTATTAAGTTTTCTTATTTGGATATTTGTGGGGTTAAAATTGAAAATCAGGGGCGCCTGGGTGGCTCAGTGGGTTAAGCCTCTGCCTTCGGCTCGGGTCATGATCCCGGGGTCCTGGGATCGAGTCCCGCATCTGGCTCTCTGCTCAGCGGGGAGCCTTCTTCCCTCTCTCTCTGCCTGCCTCTCTGTTTACTTGTAATCTCTGTCAGTCAAATAAACAAATAAAATCTTTAAAAAAAAATTGAAAATCAGGCTATACTAATGTGGTGATGGAGCTGGGGATGGGTGGAGTGGGTAAGTATGAGAAATCAACTTGGGCAAAAAGCCTGGACTCCACACAGATTTACTAAAGAAGTTGTGTAACCACTACTTTCCAGATAGCAATTTAGTGCTGAGTGCTGTTATTATACTGGGAGGCAGTAGGCATATCATTTCTTGAACTTTGGATTCAAGTAGATTTAGACTAGTAATCCATTTCCACTCTTCAACTTCTAGTCTATTTACTGATCCAGTCAGGTGGTAATTTTCCTCAAAATAGGAGATGATTGATAATTGTTGGGGCTGGATCATTGTGGCACGTGTTTCTTTTGTTTTGCTGAGGGGACAAAAATCTGTGGAGGTATTGTTTTATGTGCTTTGCAATCTACCAGTGATAAAATTTCAAATGCTTAATAGCGTATCATGCTGGCTGAAGCTGTTTAGGAAGATTCTATATGTAGAAAGCAAGACCTTGTATAGACTGTACACTTAAATTTTGAAGTTGTATGTGTAATAGAGACTTGGGCAGTGACACTCAAAGATGTGAGACCATGAAGGTCACATCACTTACCAAATCATGTGCTCAATCACAAGACTGTATCTTCTGGGGACTGTTTTTTGTAATTCATACAGAGATGTAATATGGGCTAGCGACTGCATTTAAACTACTTTTATTGTATTTCTTTTATCTTTATTTTGTGGATTTTATTCTCATACCTGATAGGAGATTCAGCAAGGCACAGGACTTCGATAATGTCTCACTTAGAATAGGTATTTTCCACTTGTCATTAATTCTGACAAAAAGAACATAAGGTGTATATCTATGTAATGTGTTATCCTAAGCCTGACTACCTTTAGCCTTTATTTTTTTTCTAAAGATTTTATTTATTTATTCAACAGAGAAGGATCACAAGTAGGCAGAGAGGTAGGCAGAGAGAGAGAGAGGAGGAAGCAGGCTCCCTGCCAAGCAGAGAGCTTGATGCAGGACTCGATCCTAGGACCCTGAGATCATGACCTGAGCCGTAGGCAGAGGCTTAACCCACTGAGCCACCAGGTGCCCTACCTTTGCTTTTAAATGATTGCATTCCTCAATTGTAGAGGGCTGTGTTCTGGAGGACCTAGCCACCACGTTCATTATGTTGATTGCTTTTTCTAACTTAAGGTTCCTCCCTTTCTGCACTGTCTCCAGTGATTTTCTTGATGTTATTGTTTTACAGTTCTTTGCATGGTTACAGACTGTCGGGTAAAACTGCATTTTTTTAAAAGTTTGTGTCATAACATCTATTTTCACTTATGTTACCTATGCAAGAACCTGTAGAAATTTAAAATGGGTTGAAATAAATTTGGCAGAAGTATATCCTCTAATGTGCCTTGCAGCCTAGTACCTCACATTACAAAATCAGTGTTTTCCAGAAGAGTCAGTGTGTACATAAAACATTTGTGAGTGGAAATAATCTTTTCTTAGGCTGACTTCACAACTTGTTTTTCATTGGCAGTGCATTAGCTTACATTTTTCCTCCCCTTTGGTTGAATAGCTAATGGTCTTTAAACAAGCTGTTAAAGGGAGGGAAGATTTTACAGTACAAAAAAAAATGGCCTGGATTTTTCTTGTGTTTGCTTTACTAAAGCAGGGCTAACCTACGTTTTCTTACCTCTGAATTCTTAGGTTTCCTTTGTATAGCCTATACTTGCTTAATCAAGATGGTCTTGTGAATTTCTGTGAGATCCAAATCCTCCATATTTATATGGCTGAATAGGTCTGAGTCCAAATACTAAATTTTAAGGGGCTATATCTCACTATAATGGAATTGAAGCATTAGTTATACTTTAAAGTAGGAGTTAAGCAGGGCTCTGTGCCCAGTTGATCACACTCCTCCTATAAAATCTGTTGTGGCTAGTTGTGGATCAAGGTAGGTTATGTTACATATCCCTGCTTTCAACCCCCTCCCTTTAACTAACCTATTAACCCTTGCATGTTTCTAACTCTGACCATCTTTTTTTAAAAAAAATATTTTATTTATTTATTTGACAGACAGAGATCACAAGTAGGCAGAGAGGCAGGCAGAGAGATAGAGAGAGAGAGGAGGAAGCAGGCTTCCTGCTGAGCAGAGAACCCAATGCGGGGCTTGATCCCAGGACCCTGGGATCATGACCTGAGCCAAAAGCGGAGGCTTTAACCAACTGAGCCACCCAGGCGCCCCTAACTTTGATCATCTGACTCCTTGTTTTTACTGGTTTCTGTGAATATTATTAGTGGCGTATTCTATTGCCTGCCCACAGAAATAACATGCAAGAAGGATGGCCATTGGATGTGAAATCAATTACTGAATGTGACAGATTTATTTAAAAGTATTTCCCATCCACACACCATCAGTCATGCTGCCATAAACTAATAGAAATTGCATTTTGATTCTAGTATCACCACTTTGTGTTTTCATGACTCCATATTTTATAGAATCTAAGAGTTTCATAAGCTATATAGAGTTGAAATAAGCTAAATAGGGTATCTAACTGATCTTACTAAGTTTTATTTTAAGAGTTAATTTCTCACAATTTGAAGAGGTTATATAGAAGGTAAGCTGACTGCTTTTAAAAATATAACTCTGGGCAAGTCATTTATCTTTTCTCTAGGTGTCCGTTTATTCTGTAAAATCCAGGAGTTGAAATAAACCATCTTTAAGGTTCCATTCAGCTCTGATGTACTTCGGGAAGTCAGAGGTTATTGACAGTTGTAATGACTCTTCTGTAACATAAACACATGACATATAGGTTCTAGTTAGGTGAAAAGTTGGCAGTTATAAAAGATGACAGTTGAAGTCTGAATGCTAATGGGTGAAAATACCAATTAATTTTACTGTTTCTGGGGTCTGAGTTAGCCTAGTTTAGTGAAGGTCACATCAGCATTGTTTTAACCATGCACTGTGTAAAGGGCCCTAAAGAATGCTGGCTCTATCCTAGGTCATTCTAATACTTGGGTGG
Organism: Neogale vison; assembly: GCF_020171115.1. NCBI lineage: Eukaryota > Metazoa > Chordata > Mammalia > Carnivora > Mustelidae > Neogale > Neogale vison. The sequence continues at coordinate 52,873,470 of NC_058105.1, read as the reverse complement.
TTCCCTTGGTTTACTGACCAAGTATAGTACTTGGGCCTGCCCAGAGGTGTTTCTCAGTAATGAAAAATATTGTATGTGCCAGTTGCTATTCTAAATGCCTTGCATATTTTTGTCAAGAACTGTTACAGGTCTGGGATTTTATCCTCCTTATATACCTGTTGCTGTTTCGTGAAGGATTGCAGAAAACTTAAGACTCGTGGGTCAGCAATAAAAGATGGTTTATTATTCATTGCAAAAGCAGTAGACAGAATGTCACTGTGACATGCTGGTTCACTGTGGTCCTAATTTTTAGAAGTAGACCAGTATGGATGCCTACATGGGTAGTCAGTTGTGTCACAGGAGAGGAACACTGAGTTTGGAGGATTTACCACTTTTATGATAAGCAGAAGCAAGCATGTTCTTTGGGAAGGGTGGTATTACCTCTTGATCAGGGCCACTTGCTTTATTTTCACTTATTTATTTATTTGAGAGAGAGACAGAGAGGAGCCACAGAGGGAGAGAGAGACTCTCGAGCTGATTTCTTTCTGAGCATGGAGCCCAATGTGGGACTTAATCCCATGACCCTGAGATCATGACCTGAGCCAAAGTCAGGAGTTGGATGCTTAACCAAGTGAGCCACCCAGGTGTCCCTAGGGTCACTTGCTTTAAACATAGCCCTCAGAAATGGCCTGGCTAAATTGTTGTCAGTCTCAGGGCCTTTCTACCTAGTAAAAATGTGCAGGGTTGCTCAGGGATTGATGGCAGATATCCTCCCCCATCAACAGTGACTCATTTGGTCCTCACATCAGTTATTTTGTGGGTCAGGAAAAGAGCTCAGAAAAGGCTGGGCGCCTGGGTGGCTCAGTGGGTTGAAGCCTCTGCTTTCGACTCAGGTCGTGATCCTAGGGTCCTGGGATCGAGTCCTGCGTCGGGCTCTCTGCTCGGCAGGGAGCCTACTTCCCTTCCTCTCTCTCTGCCTGCCTCTCTGCCTACTTGTGATCTCTGTCTGTCAAATAAATAAATACAATATTAAAAAAAAAAAAAAAGAAAAGGATAAGTAACTTGCCCAATGAAATAGTGGTGAATTTGAAATTCAAGACCAGTGTGACTAAGGAAATCCATGTTTTTAGCCATTGTTTTTATACTGTCTAAGACCCTAAATTTTAGACTGGCTCTAAATTGACCTGGAGACCTAGTGGTTTTCTAGACTGGTGATGGTTGGACCTGGCCTACATTTACACTATGCTTATGTAAAATTTAGTAGACTAAGTTCAAGGGCCATTCATTTTAGTGCCACTGATAATTAGTAGTTAAAATTCTTTGAATCACTGCCATGAAGTAGTAGGCCAGATATGTCACCACTTGATGGGAAATAGCTATGAGGATGAAAGTGATATGGCTGTCGATTTTAAGGATAAATGAACATAATTCTTAAAAATATCAGTCTGGCCCCTTAAATAATTTCGTGGTCAACACAAGGCCTACTGTACTTTACAACTATTGCATATTGCATATGAGTCTCTCTCTCTCTCTCATTTATTTATTTATTTATTTTTGTCTTTGTATGTTAGCCATGAAGAGAGTAGCTTCTGAACAGGTTATACTGCCAAGCCAAACTGCCTGTTTCATCTTTTCGTTTTTATCTCTCCTCCTCTGCCCATTCCCCTTGTTTGTTTGTGAAATTTTGTGTGAAGTAAAACTGCTTTGGAAAAACTAATGCTATCTCCTAGTATATAAGTACATGATATGCATTGTTTCTTGTTTAGGGGAATGCCAAGAACCACCTACCTTCTCCTACTGCTGCTTGTGTCTGCTTTGCTTAAAGATTGGCGGCTATAAAAGTGTGGCATATTCAGCCAAGTGCAATCTTTTTAATTAGGCTGCTGAGAGTGTTGTGACAAACTATTTTTGTGTTGTTGTGTGACAAGTAATAGAGTCTTAAACTATGGGTTTACATGCCAGATAATATGGAAATGTGTTTGTGATTTGAGTTCTAGCCCTTCAGTCTTAATCATCATCCTCCCAAGAGGAGAAGGGAGCTTTTAATTAACAAATGTGATGAATGAAACAGGTCATGATTATACCAGTACATGCTTGGAAGTCGGGCTTTTCCATACTTATGATCACTAACTTGAATGAGTTAAAATTTCTGTGCTTTTTTTTTTTCATGGAACTTTGTACAATAAGTATGAAACCAGGAGGAAAAGGACATCTAAAGCTCATATAATGATATAAACATAGTTGGGAAAGCTGGTAATTAAGCCAACTAAGTATTTTTTTAATTTGTTTTTCAAAGAGCCCTCTTAGCTATTCTGGGTGGCTCAGTGGGTTAAGCCGCTGCCTTCGGCTCAGGTCATGATCTCAGGGTCCTGGGATCGAGTCCCGCATCGGGCTGTCTGCTCGGCAGGGAGCCTGCTTCCCTCTCTCTCTCTCTCTCTCTCTGCCTGCCTCTCCATCTACTTGTGATTTCTCTCTGTCAAATAAATAAATAAAATCTTTAAAAAAAAAAAATTTGTATTTCCTCCAAATATGGTCTTGGCTATTGATGTCCTTTTGTTTTTGACCTCACCTAGAGCTCTAAAGCTTTAGCTTTGTGTTTTAGAAAAATATGTAATTCCTTACATATGTCACATTCTTGTTCCCAAAAGTGTATTTTTCTTTTTCTTTATACAGTGGTTCTCAGCGGGGCATAATTTTGTCTTCCAGGAGAAATATGGTAGTGCCTGGAGACATTTTTGGTTGTCATAAATTGGGGGGGGGGGTGCTACTGGTATCAAGTGAGTAGAGGCCAGGCATGCTGCTGAACATCCTCTCAGTGTGCAAGACAGCTCCCCATGACAAAGAATTATCCTGCCCAAAATGTCAGTAGTGCCAAGGTTGAGAAATCCTGCTTTGGTCTCTGTGAGTTTGTGTTTATTTAATGTGAAAAATTACTGGCTCCTTAGCCATTTATTCATTCTTCCATTATATTAAAGTTCCCTCTGTATTGAGATGGCCAGGTCATCCCTATTTTCAAGGAAGCATTGTTTGTCTCCTACCAATTTTATTTTCATTTCCTTCCTTTCCACTACAGGAAATCTGAACTGTACTGTTCACAACTTTGTTGTTGTAAACTTATACCTCTTATCACTAATTTCTGACCTCTGAGAAAAATACTCACTCTCATCCTAATGAGTTTAAAAGGCAATTTTTCCATCTGCTGTTTCCTTGACACCTAAACAGCTTTTGATGCTGGTCACTTTAACTCATCATCTATATGGATTTTACATTTCATGGTATAGTTTTCTCTAGCAGCTTTTGTCACTGGATTTGTTACTTGCAAAGGTAATGGCTTCCTTTGACCTTCATCTCAAAAATTGTTTCTTTATCTGCTCTTCTCTATGTACAGTTGCAGGCAATCACATGCCTCTTCAAATACTACCTGAATGCAGTTGGTGCCAAACTTTCCTAGCTACTCTGACATCGAAGTTCAATACCATATCATTGTTTGCTGAAAGACATTTCCTAATTATGATGCGGTTCTAACAAAAACAGCATAAAGTTGTTGATTCTTTTCTGTGAGACATTTGTGAAACCTGGAGTACTTTATGGCAGTGGTTGTTTTAATATTCTCTTTGCAGGGAGAATAAAAATTAACTTGATATGTAGACACATGCACATATGGTGTTTATCAAGTTTACTTATTCAGGATAAGTTCTTTCCTTGCTTATCACCAGACTGTATTACTGTAATATTAGTCACTGAGTGACCTTTATGATTTCTGGTCCACTTTAATTGAGGTTAACTTCCCTGTTTGACTATTGAAAGCCAGTGACTAATTTTTTTTTAAATTTTCTTAACATGTAGTGCAGTATTGGTTTCTGGAGTAGAATTCAGTGATTCATTACTTCCATACAACACCTAGTGCCTATCACAACAGGTGCCCTCTTTAATATCCATCAGCCATTCAGCCCATCCCCCACCCATGTTCCTCCAGCAACCCTCAGTTCATTCTCTGTCTTGAGAGTCACTTTTGGCTTGTTTTCCTCTTTCCTTTTTTTTCTTTTCTGCCTTCCCGTATGTTGATCTGTTTTTTTTTTTTTTCCCTTAGATTCTACATGAGTGTGATCATATGGTATTTTGTCTTTCTCTGACTGACTTATTTCACTTAGCATGATACATTCTTTCACTATCCACAGCATTGCAAATGGCAAGATTCTGTTCATTTTGATGGCTGAGTGATATTATACACCCCCCTCCACACCCACATCTTCTTTATCCATTTGTCAGTCTGTGGATATTTGGGCTCTTTACATAGTTTGGCTATTGTTGATAATGCTACTGTAAACATAAGGGTGCATGTACCTCTTTGAATCTGTATTTTTGTATCCTTTGTGCAGAAACCTAATATTGCAATTGCTGGGTTATGGGGTAGTTCCATTTTTAACTTTTAGAGGAACCTCCATACTGTTCTCCAGAGTGGCGGCACCAGCACAGGTATTCTCACCAATACCTGTTGTTCCTTGTATTGTTAATTTTTGCCATTCTGACTAGTGTGAGGTGGTATCTCATCATAGTTTTGATTTGTAGTTCCCTGATCATGGGTGATGTTGAAAGTCTTTTCATGTGTCTGTTAGTTATCTGGATAACCTCTTTGGAAAAGTATCTATTCATGTCTTCTGCCCATTTCTTAACTGGGGTATTTGTTTTTTAGATGTTGAGCTTGTTCTTTATAGATATTGGACATTATCCCTTTATCAGATATGTCATTTGCATATATCTTCCATTCTGAAGGCTGCCTTTTAATTTTGTTGATTGTTTTCTTACCGTGCAGAAGCTTTTTTTTTTTTTTTTTTAAGATTTTACTTATTTATTTGACAGAGAGGGAGAGAGAGATCACAAGTAGGCAGAGAGGCAGGCAGAGAGAGCTCTCTGCTGAGCTCTCTTGAGAGCCTGACGTGGGGCTCGAACCCAGGACCCTGAGATCATGACCTGAGCCGAAGGCAGAGGCTTAACCCACTGAGCCACCCAGGTGCCCCTGTACAGAAGCTTTTCATCTTGATGAAACCCCAGTAGTTCATTTTAGTACTGGAAGTCTCAGTCTCAGCAGTTAGACAAGAAAAAGACATAAAAGGCATCCAGATTGGCAAGGAAGAAGTCAAACTTCCACTATTTGCAGAAGACATGATACTCTATGTAGAAAACCTGAAAGACTCCACCAAAAAAGTGCTAGAACTCTGGTGAGTTCAGCAAAGATGCAGGATATCAAATCAATGTGCAGAAATCTGTTACATTTCTATATATCAATAATGAAGCAGTAGAAAAAGAATTCAAGGAATCAATTCCTTTTTCAGTTGCACTTAACACAATGAGATCCCTAGGAATAAACCTAACTGAGGAAGTAAAAGATCTGTACTCTGAAGACTGTAGAACACTTTTGAAAGAAATTGTAGAGGACACAAAGAAATGGAAAAACATTCCATGCTCCTGGAACAAATGTTGTTAAAATGTGTATACAACCCAAAGCATTCTACACATTCAGTGCGATCTGTATCAAAATACCACCAGCATTTTTCACAGAGCTAGAACAAACAATCCTAAGATTTGTATGAAACCACAAAAGACCCCAAATAGCCAAAGCAGTTCTGAAAAAGAAAAACAAAACTGAAGTCGTCACAATTGCAGATTTCAAGCAATATTACAAAGCTGTAGTCATTAGGATGGTATGGTACTGGCACAAAAACAGACACTTAGAACAGTGGAACAGAACAGGGAACCCAGAAATGGACCCTCAGCTGTATGGTCAACTAATCTTTGACAAAGCAGGAAAGAATATCCAAAGGAAAAATAGAGACTCTTTTCAACAAGTGGTATTTGGAAAACTGGACAGCAACATACCGAAAGATGAAACTGGACCATTTTTTTTACCCCATAAACAAAATTAAGTTCAGAATGGATGAAAGACCTAAATGTGAGGCAGGAAACCATCAAAATCCTACAGGAAAACAGAGGCAGAAGCCTCTTTGACCTTGGTGTAGCAACTTCTTATTAGACATGTCTCTGGAAGACAGGGAAACAAAAGCAAAAGTGACTACTTATCCAATTCATGAGGACCAATCTTATTTTTATATATACGGTTACTGTTAAGCTACCTAATTTTATCTTCTTCTTTCTTTTTGCCCTTTTAAGTGAAGCTATTTCCTAAATTGTTCCATCTACCTGAAATAACCTTTTATCCTTTTATTCTTCTCAGACTATTCTAAGTACTTTCCTTCCATTTATTCATGTAACTTCTTAAAGCCTTGGTCATCGGAAAGTGACATGATCAACTCATTCCCCTTCAACGTTCAGTTTCCTATAGAGAGCCAGTGTATTCTGTGTATTCTGCATGGTTGTATTTACAGTTGTACTTATTATAGATGTATGTTATAGAGTATAATCATTCCACACATACTGAAACAACTATACATGGGTTTTATTCTTGAGGAACCCATGTCCTAGTGAGAAAAGGGGAATATGCAAGTCTAAAGTAGTAAGTTCTGTAATACGTAGGTGTGAGCAGAATATTCTTTGGAATGCCACATACTGTTGCTGGTAGGGAGAGGAGAGACTTCACAGAGGCCACATCTGATCTGGGTCTTGGAGAATGAAAGTGTATTTAAAAAATTTTTCAAAAAGATTTTATTTATTAGAGCGTGAGTGGTAGGGAGGGGCAGAGGAGAGGAAGAAACAGGTAGGCTCCCTGCTTAACAGGGAGCCTTATGTAGGGCTCTATCCCAGGACCCTGGTATCATGACCTGAGCTGGAGGCAGATGCTTAACTGACCAAGCCACAAGGCGCCCCTGAAAGCCACTTTAGTAAGATTAAATGAGGGTGTTCTCAATAGAGAGATCATCACATATATAAATTAAAAGTTATATAAAGACAGGGTTTTTTTAAGTGTTACGGTTTTATTTGTAATTGTTTTAAGATTTATTTATTTTTAGAGAGTGAGAGTGTGAGTTGGGGGAGGGGCAGAGGGAGAGAGCGAGAGGATCTCAAGCAGACTCTCCTGAGTATGGAGTCCTATGTGGGGCTTGATCTCAGGACTCTGAGAGCATGACCAGAGCTGAAATCAAGAGTTGGGCATTTAACTAATTGAGCTACCCAGGTGCCCCTAAGTGACATTGATTTTACAAGTGTTAAGATCTTGGGGGGACATCTATGACCAAACTTGCTCTGTAATTGAATATGGGTGATCATATGAAGCATTTTTTACCAACTCAGAAGTGAGGTGGAGAAAGGGAATTAACATTTACTAAGGGCTTATATTGTTTCAGACATTGTTCTGGGGGCTCACCAACTTCTTTCATTGTTACCAGAAATGTGTGGTAAATGTAGTTATTTTCCACATTTTATAAATAAGGAAATGAGTCTCAGGTTAACTGATTCTGATTCCAAAATATATGCTATTTTATGATAGCATGCTACTTTTTTAGGAGTAACAGACTGTAATTAAAACATAGAAATGAACTATGATTTTTTTCTACTTTATTAACATGTACTTCATATTTTTTATTTTTGCTTTTTTTTTCTATCACAGATGTTACTAAGTTTGATCTTAATTTGCATCTTAAATGTGCATCTTAACACATTTTATCATTGTTGGATTAAGTTAGCCGAGGAAATAATAGAGTTTGAGAGGTTAGCTAGGAGTTGTCCACCAATAATTTAGAGCTATATATGGTTAATTTTATTACAGAGGAAATCCTCTGCTCAGTTGGAAAAGCTCTACCTCTGAAATTCTTAAGTATTTAATAAAATCTAATAAGCATTTTGGAGAAACCTACCCCAGTATTGTGCTAAGCATTTTGAAAGTGCTAAAGTAAATAGTTCCTGCCCACTCGGAACACAGGGTTGAAGAGTCTGATGTGTACAAACTTGTGGTGCAAGGTGGAATGTGGTAAGTGCTACTGTAGAGGTAAAAAGTACTCGGGAGTATTAGGGCTGACTTCATGGAAAGATAGGCAACAGAAGATACTCGAAGTACAGGGAGTTTTTTCTTAAACAGTGATAGAGTGGAGAGGGGACATTTTGTACAGCTGCAAGGGAGTTAAGAAGTTGTAGCAAGTTTGAAGAATTAAGAGTCTAGTGAGGCCCAGTTGTACAGATGGGAGTGGTAGAGGTCAGTCTGGAGGGAGATTAAAGCTTCATCATGGTGAGCACTGAATGTTCCTCTGAAGAATTTGGACTTCATTCTGTACAGTATCTGAGTAGGGGAGTGATGTGATCAGACCTTACTACAGTCAGACTTTACCTAATTTAGACTTCTTATAATTGGAAATATTATGAAGTCTAGAATCTTTTGTCAAAACTCTGTGATAATTGGCCTATCTGTAGTATAAATATAGAGGCATCTATTTTGATAACTTTTGGCATGCTTTAATTTGACAACTTAGAAAATTTGTGAAATGAGGCATGCATGTATTGTGAATAGTGTGTACTTTGATAACTTACACAGTTTTGTAGTGACTTACTTGATCCTTGGTCCCAACTTCCTCTTCTGTAAATATATCCCTCTAAGCCTAAATTTTTTTTGTTGTTTGTTTGTTTTTACAAATAGATATTGCTTAAAGGTCAGGTAGCTTAGAATACAAGACTGCTGCTGTCAAACTAAATGTGTTTTGTCTAGGCTGAGTTAGTTCCCAGAATATTCTGAGAGAAGCTGCAAGATTTATGATATAAAAAACTGGGTAAAGTTATCCTCACTGAAGTGTTAAAATACTTTGGTTATTTTTTTTTTTTTGAAGATTTTATTTATTTATTTGTCAGAGAGAGAGAGAGTGAGCACAGGCAGGCAGAGCAAGGAGCCCGATGCGGGACTCTATCCCAGGATGCTGGGATCATGACCTGAGCCGAAGGCAGCCATTTAACCAACTGAGCCACCCAGGCGTCCTGATACTTTGGTTATTTATTGCCATTTTTACACATGAATCTCTTATGACAAAGCAAAGCTACATTGCTTACAACTATGGCAAAGTAATCTCAGGGCTGTGATTTGAACTCCAGCCCCTCTTAGGAGAATTCACTGAAAAATGAACTTTGTATTAAGAGACACTGTCAGGGGAACCTGGGTGGCTCAGCCGGTTAAAGCCTCTGCCTTCGGCTGGGGTAATGATCCCAGGGTCCTGGGATCGAGCCCCACATCGGGCTCCCTGCTCAGCGGGGAGCATGCTTCCTCCTCTCTCTCTGCCTGTCTCTCTGCCTGCTTGCGATCTCTGTCTGTCAAGTAAATAAAATCTTAAAAAAAAAAAAAAAAAGAGACACTGTCCGTTTAGTTTTATTACTACATATTTTAAATTTTTTCTTATTATAGGCGTCCAAATGAAATTGAGACAAGAGCCAAAGGAATGAAAATTTGTCCATATACAGAAGATTACAAATATGCAGGATATCCAAATATGCTATAAGTTTATTCAAATCCTAGTTCTTGCACAAAACCTAACTTGTAACATGAATGAAATAGTATGTTATTGTTATTGCTAATGATTATTTGATCTGAACATAAAACTTTAAGGATGCATACAGAGTTTTAAAGTTTAGCAACTCCTTAAAAGTAAACTCCCTTTCTGTTATGGTATATGAATGTTACTCAGAGTTTTAGTTTAGTTGAGGCCAAAATTGAATGTTTTGTGGTTATTTTCTATTTTTTTGAGTTCAGAGGTATTGCCTATCATGTGTTCTACTGAAAGTGAATTATTTTTAATTTTTTTATTTCTTGGTGTGTGTGCAGTGGTTTGTAGCTCTAGAAATGGGACATTGTTTTGCAGAGTATCAGTTGGGGAAACTTTCAGGCTCCTTGTTGGAGTACAAAATTATTTGAAAAAGAAATAGATTTTTAGGACATGAATGATTCATCCTTTGCTAGGCAGCTTTCTCATGAGAGATTTGTGATTCTTTCAAAAATCCCTTTTGGGCTTTTGAAACACGAAGAGTATTACTACTGAAGCAGAGGACAGGAACTTGCTAAGTTATAAATACATGACCATAATGAAAGACCCTAGGGCAGGGGCTCCCCTGGTAGGTTAAAGTAGGTTAATAATTTTGCCTGGCCTTTTCCCTCCCTTTCCCATAGATGTTACCTTGGAACTTAGCAGCCCAGTCCCAAGTAGGAGTGTCTCTGTTCTGTTTCTTTCTGAGTGACCTCCCGAAATGTGGTGTGTTGGAAACTGTTCACTTCTCCAATCTCTCTCCCACTTGCCCTACCCTCTGACTTTATTACCTGTAAGTTGGGACTGATGATTAGGCGTAAACTTCCCTCTGCTACTGGCCCCTCCTCCTTTTGCTTAAGAATATGGGGCACATTTTCCTATAGATACTATTCCTTTACTTGATAAACATTGTAGAGCAATTCTGTTTAATATTCTATTTAGTGCTGAAGGATAAAGAGTTGTGAAATATAGGTGCTTCTTATCAAGGAATATACAGTATTTTAAGGAGAATGAGATTTATATACACATCAGTATTTGATTAGTGCTGTATGAATAGGTGGGATTTAGAGATAGGGGAGATTAATAATTTGGACTAAAATAAGCCAGGAAGTGAGTCACTAGGTATTCCTTCTTCTTGCCCTCCCCACATTCCCCATCTGAAAAATCCATTTGGAATTTAGAACGGAAGACTTAACTATGAATTCATGGATCATGGATTATACTCAGTTTCTGGCTTTTCATGTAGACTGGATCACTTAAAATATTCCAAAAAAAAAAAACCAACACTTTAAAAGTAGATTTCTTGGGGCGCCTGGGTGGCTGAGTGGGTTAAAGCCTCTGTCTTTAGCTCAGGTCATGATCTCCGGGTCCTGGGATCATGCCCGCTTTGGGCTCTCTGCTCAGCAGGGAGCCTGCTTCCTCCTCTCTCTGCCTGCCTCTCTGTCTACTTGTGATCTCTGTCTGTCAAATAAATAAATAAATAAATAATCTTTTTTTTTTTTTTTAAAGATTTTTATTTATTTCTTTGATAGAGAGAGAGATCACAAGTAGGCAGAGAGGCAGGCAGAGAGAGAGGGGGAAGCAGGCTCCCTGCTAAGCAGAGAGCCCCATGTGGGGCTCAATCCCAGGACCCTGAGATCATGACCTGAGCTGAAGGCAGAGGCTTAAACCACCGAGCCACCCAGGCGCCCCAATAAATAATCTTTTTTAAAAAAGTAGATTTCTCAGTAAAGATAAAATATTCCTCATTTTTTAGAAGACCATCATATATATATATATTTTGTTTTTTTGAAGATTTTATTTATTTATTTGACAGAGATCACAAGTAGGCAGAGAAACAGGCAGAGAGAGAGGAGGAAGCAGGCTCTATCCCAGGACCCTGGGATCATGACCTGAGCTTAAGGCAGAGGCTTTAACCCACTGAGCCACCCAGGTGCCCCAAGACCATCTTATATTTTAATGCTAATTATAACCATTGTATTACTATTAATCTGAGATGTCCAGTGCACTGAAAAAAATAATCTTTTAATAATTCTCACTGGTTTCATATAGTACTTGAAAATACGTTTATGAATGAACACAATTGTGCAAAACTGAAGCAAGTATATACTAGGTTGTATTTCCCTATGACAGCAAATGAGAATATTTAAGATATTTTAAATGCACCTGGGTGGCTCAGTGGGTTAAGCCGCTGCCTTCGGCTCAGGTCATGATCTCAGGGTCCTGGGATCGAGTCCTGCATCGGGCTCTCTGCTCTGCAGGGAGCCTGCTTCCTCCTCTCCCTCTCTCTGCCTGCCTGTCTGCCTGCTTGTGATCTCTGTCTGTCAAATAAATAAAAAAAAAAAAAAAAAAAGATATTTTAAATGCATTAGAAGTATATTTCCCATTTTTCTCATTCCCTTTAATTCTCTAGATTTCCTTTTATACAGATTTGTTAAAAAAAAAAAAAAAAGAAGTGGTTTAGGACCACTTACCTCAAGGCCACCAGGAAAGCTTCCTAACAGATAGATTCTGGAACCCCATTGGCCTACAGAATGAGAATCCTTTTGATGTGGGTCTGGGAATCTATGTAGATAACTCTAAAGTTGGAGAACCACTATTTTTGTGCAGTTTGCAGAATGGCAGCCTTGCAAGTCATATCTGGCCCACAGATTTGTTTTGTTAAGCTTGCAGCATTGGCAGTATGGTTTCACAAATTTGATTTGTCAGCTCTTAAAAATTGGGAGTTTACACATGTAAGTCCAAATTTCTGGTTTCTCTTGAAACAGCAGAATAACTTTGCAATACTGAGCCCATGTTCCCACATGGCTGTCAGCATTCTGCTGTACCTGATTTTAGTATATGTGCTGCCGAAGCGAGCACTTCTGCTGTACCTGAACAAGATCTGTCTCATCTTAATGGGCCATGTGTTCTGGGATATGCCAGTGCTCTGAAATCTTTTTTCACCCTGGGGTCAAGTGTTAGTTGACATTTACTTTTCTTTAGTTGACCTGCATCACTCAATTTTATCATCTTCTTAGAGTCCATATGGAATTTAATTCTTTACTCCAGATCCAAAAGTTTAAAAAAGTGAGGAGAAATGATTGGAAAGAGGTCAGATTGGAGGCTGGGAGACTAGAGAATTTATTATAATAGTAGAAATAGGAAATGAACTGCTGAACTAGGACAGTGGTGTGATAGGGATAGAGTAAAGAGGAAGATAAGGATTTAGAAGCTATCAACTTTGGTGATTGAATTGAGGTGGGATCTGGGTGGGAGGAAGAAGAATAAGCATGGAGAAGTAGGGACAGAGATAGTTGGTGGGAAGATGAGTTTATATTTAGACATGTAACTTTAGGTGATTATGGGACATTATTGCTAGGTATATATGAGGTATATATGAATCTTGTTGGGTAGTGTAGACCCTCCCTACTATGTTGGAGGGTAAGATGACTCCTAGAGGAAGGAGCATGTGTGTTCCTGGGTATACGTTTAAACTTTTTTTTTAATAGATTTTATTTATTTATTTGATAGAAAGAGACACAGCGAGAGAGGGAACACAAGCAGGGGGAGTGGGAAAGGGAGAAGCAAGCTTCCTGCTGAGCAGGGAGCCCGATGTGGGGCTTGATCCCAGAACCCTGGGATCGTGACCTGAGCTGAAGGCAGACGCTTAATGACTGAGCCACCCAGGTGCTCCTGGGTATATGTTTAGATTGAAAAAGCATATTCAAATCAAAACTATGATGAGATACAACCTCACACCTGTTAGAATGGTTCAAATTAACAACACAGCAAATAAGAGATGTTGGTAAGGATGTGGAGAAAGGGGGAACCCTCTTACATTATTGGTGGGAATGCAAACTGGTGCGGCCATTCTGGAAAACAGTATGGAGATTCCTCAGAAACTTAAAAATAGAACTACCCTATGACCCAGCAATTGCACTGCAGGGTATTAACTCAAGATACAAAAAGACTGATTGGATGGGGCACATGCACCCCAGTGTTTATAGCAACGTTAGTAACAATAGTCAAAGAAAGCCCAAATGTCCATTGACTGATGAAAGGATAAAGAAGATGTGGTATTTATTATATACAATGGAGTATTATTCAGCAATAAAAAAGAATGAAATCTTGCCATTTGCAATGACATGGGTGGAGTTAGAGTGTATTATGGTAAGTGAAATAAGTCATGTCAGAGAGAGACAGGCGATTCCACTCATATGTGGAATTTAAGAAACAAAACATGAACATAGGGGAAGGAAGAAAAAAGAGGCAAAACACAAGATACTAAACTATAGAGTACAAACTTGAGGATTGTTGGAGGGGGAGGTGGTTGGAGAATGGGCTAAATGGGCAATGGTTATTAAGAAGGGCACTTGTGATGAGCACTGGATGTTGTTGTACGTAAGTGATGAATCACTAAATAATATTCCTGACACCAATATTAACACTATATGTTAACTAATTGGAATTTAAATAAAAACTTCAAACAAAAAAAAAAGAAGAAACATTGAGAAAGCTACCTGTTTTTTCTGATGCAAATTGAAAAAAATCTACAAAACTGTGAATAGCAGAAATAGGCAGAATATAGCATATCCTCACCTTAATCTTATCTGGATGGAAGTGTTGCATACCAAATCCCTGGGTGGAGAAGTATCAGATCCTTACAGTGCGTGAGACTTTTATCCCAAGGGGTCAAAGGTTAGCAAAGGTGGATGTTTTGCTGTAGGATATTATAATGCTAGTGTTATTTATGGACAACGGCTTCTTTCTTGCAAGTGGTAACTTTGGTTTCATTGTTCCTTTATCTCCTACGTTTTAAATTTTGCTCTCTGAGTATTCTTTAGTACTGTGGATACTAAGAACATGTTGTATTCCGAAAGTGTAAGACATTTTTCTTTCTTTTTCATATCTCTGAGAATATTGTTTCTTTGGGAACATGTTATATAGGGAGTCCAGTTTCCCAGGGTAGCTCCCCTTTTTCAAATCCTACTTAATCTACATTGTAGATGAGCTACTTATGCACAGTATGAGTCTGGGCTTTGGTAGCAGTTATGTGCCATATAGCGGGAATAGTGAAGAAAAAGTTCTTTTCTAGGTATGGGGCTGACCCTAGGCAATATTTTGAAGGTGGTAAATTTTATCTTTGGGATTCCCCAGGCTCCTTTCTGTACCCTTTTTCCACATAATGGCAGTCTCCCTTTAGGTGACACCCTTCTTCTGTGATTCCCCCCTTCCCACATCTTCCTGTTCTTCACTTTTTCCAAGTACCTACCTACCCTTTTCTGAGTCTTCATTTCTGTCAAAGAACTTATTTTTCCTAAGTATAAGAAAGAACTATGTTACGATAATTTCTGGAGTTGTGCTGTATTCTCGTAATTGTAAAATGATGAGTGTTAACAAAAGTTCATTGCTTGTAAATTATCAAGCGGGTATCACAAGAAAGTGCATGAAGTCTGACAGTGAAAGGAGAATGTTTTGGGGAACAGATAATCCTGTAAGTAGCCTTGATTTAAAAGTTCTCCCTTGGGAATAATTGGCACTGAGCTGTTTCTACTTTTCAAGTCTTGCCTTTGTTCACGTAAGAGTGTATCTTAAAGCTTTTTTTAAATTCATAACTGCTTCCATGTGAGCACTAGTGAAGCTTCTGGAGTTGAGGGTAGGCAAACAAATAGGGTGAGAAGAGGGACGCAGAATCTAAGACTGGGATTGTTCATATGGCCTTTTAAGTAAAGGGTATATTCCAAAAATGGCTTTATATAAGGGAATAAATAAAAAAGATCCTTTCATGTTTCTTATCTGCAAATGACATACAATTTCTAAGCTTAGACAATTTGATCATTGAGACAAATGATGAATATTAAAAGCAGTGGTTTCTAATTTCTAAACTACCTTCTGTTCCTATCTGTCGAGTTGTATGCTTACCAGTGAGTCTGTTGTATTTGTTTCCATACCTTTGATGTGGTTTGAAGTAGGGGCCATGAGGCAGTGGCCAAGAATTCTTGAGACATCTTCGGTACAAAAAGGTGTTTTTATTATAGCACCGGGACAAGACCTCTTGGTAGAAAGAGCTGTACTTGGGTTGTGAGGGGGGGAGGTGACTGATTTATATGCTTTCAAGTTGTGGGAAGTAAAGCGGAGGGATGTTTCCAAAAGGTCTTTCATATGTTAAAGAAGACTTACCGGATCATGGAGGCCTGGCTTTTGTTAAGCTAAGGTTGTTTTTCCCTCTAGCTAGGCATTAACAATAAGCTTGGGAGTTCCTGGAGGAATGTCACACCCTGCTACTGCAAGTATTTGTCAGTGGACTGAGAGTTATAAGGAGATTTCATTTTATCTACATTTCCTTTTTGCCTTTGTTCTCCACACCTATAATGCCAAGTGTAATTACTATTGTAATGATACGAATTAGTAAGAAGAAAAAGATCTTTCCATGAAAATTAACTAGAAGTCCTTTGTATGAGTTCATGAAGTAGCCAAAAAGCTTGCTATTGAATTAAGCATAGGTGAGGTAGGTGAAAAGCCTAGGAAAAAATAACAAAAATCTAGGCTTTGCAGGTATCTTTAAGTTCTTTTTTCCAAGGAAAATGCTAATAGTAGAGAATGCACTAAGGATGTGGTTTATGAAAGGGGCGTTGCTCTGAATTCCCGCTAAAGATCCTATATTAAAAGGCCTTAGCTCTACATCAAAAAAGTGGTGAACGAATGCGTATTTCCAGGTTGTGAGTTACAACAAAATGTTGAAGACAATTTCTACTTTTAATAATTTCTCACTTTAACCAATTTTTAAAAAGTTACTGATATAGGAAATATGTTAGGGGTTTGAAGCTGACGGCCAAGAAAGAATTCTTGAGACCTCTCTGGTGCAAAAAGGTGATTTTATTAAATCAGGGAGACAGGACCCATGCTCAGAAAGAGATGCATTGATGTCATGAGGAGTGGCCCGTTATATACTTGGAAGTTGCGAGGGGGTTAGGGATAGGTAGGGTAAGTGTGTAAGGAATTTTGGAAGCAAGGTTTCCAGAACTTTTAGGGGGCTAGCTATTATTGGGGAAAGGTCATTTATTGCTGTTCAAGAAAAACTTAGTCATGAGACTCTTCAGATGTATGTAGGAGGGTCATATGTGTGGAAGATGATTACCAACATGTATCTTGTAGGGGGGTAGAGATAAAAGGAAGTTTCCAAAGGAATTTTTTTATATGTTAAAGTAGGCTTATAGGATCTTGGAGGGTCCGGCTAAGATTGTCTTTTGCCCATAGCCAAGTAGTAACACTGAAGCAGCTGAGTCCCTAGGGACTCAGTAGATTTGTGGTTTTGGTAGGAATGTCACTTTGCCTGTTTCAAGGACTTGGCAGTGGGCTGTAGGTAGTAAGGAAATTTAATACTTTTTCTTCTGCCTTTGTTTCCCACAACAGTAACCACCTCCTGGACCTTATTATGTCTGTATAATGCTGTATAGTAAAGGCTCATTATCTGTGCTGTAAAATGAAATTCTAGTTAGAACATCCTTTCTTTGTCGCTTCTGGGTATCTGAGGAACCAGCATGCTCCAAATTGTTTGTCGAATAACCATGGTAGTCAAGCAGATTATATTCTCATTCTTTAAAATTTACTAATCACATATTAATATATGGTTACCTTGTCTCCATGACAGATAAAGGCATCTATTGGGTGTCGACATTTTATGTTGTAGACCTAAAATAAAAATAAAGTAGGGGATGATTTCAGTATGAGGCCTTGTAATCACAGATCTTTTTAAGAATTATATCCAAGGATATAGTTTCTGGAACATTTGTGGTTTTGGTAGGTAATCCTGAGGGATTCTGTATATTTATTTGTACCTTAACATTTGTCTTTGTATTTCTCATTTTTAGTAGGATTTTTAGTAGGGAGTTTGTTAAGTATTATTTACCAGTGAAGTCTGATAGGGAGATTTGTGGAACCATTCCAGTATTGCAATAGTTCTATTCAAATGTAGATGAACTGCTATTCAACTACCTAAGTTTATTCAGATTTGGCTCAGCCTTCAGGGTAGGATGAATAAAGCAATTTGTTCATAGGGAGTTTGCTGGACTAACTTTTTGTCCCTGCTCTACTCAAAAAATAACATATTTAATCACTGACCCTTTACGTCTTTTTAATGATCATTTGTAGAACAGTCAGGTGGTTGCTGTTCATTTGCGGAGGTGTGTATCATACCACAGTTCTTACTGAAAGTTACTGCTCCACTGTCCTGTTTGCCATGTTCTTCCTGATGACTTTAAATTTAAGTTGATTGCTTATGATGCTTAAAGCAGAATTTCCATTTTTATCTCATTCTATTGTGTGAATTAATGCCTTGATTTTAGAGGCTAGTGTTAGTAAATATTTGAATAACATATATATATATATATATATACACAAACACACTCTTACCCATGCTCCCTCCTCTCAATAGCTTGCTGTAGGGTAAGAGGAAAAGTTAGCCACTGGTAAGGATAATAGTTTTAGAATTTGTGTATATGGTAAATATTTTGCTGATAACAAAATGATTGAATGTGTGTTACTGTGCTAGCTGAACATTTAAATGGGTCCATTATCAGAGACTAGTGTGTATAAAGGTGGAACACAATGTGTCTTATCTTTTAAAAGATGAGACATCTTTTTCCCCCTTTCAGAAATAACTTATTTTTTCTTTCAGTTCCTTGACTGCTGTGTTTATTTAGATTAGTTTGACGTAATAGTCTATTCAAATGTCATCGTAATATTTACTAACATTTTCTCTTTTTTTAAGGAGGGGGAGAAGAGTAGACTTTATTTTTCTCTCCCCCTCCTTTTTTAAAAAAATGAATTTATTTATTTATTTGAGAGAGAGAACACGAGGCGGGGGAAGGGGCAGAGGGAGAGGGAGAAACAGACTCCCCCCTGAGCAGAGAGCCTAGACACAGGGCTGGATCCCAGGACCCTGAGATCATGACATGAGTGGAAGACATATACAACCTATTGAGACACCCAGGCACCCCCAGCATTTTCTCTTCTTGCACATAATCAAGGTAGCCTTTTATGGAGAGCAGGTCTGCAGTAAAAACAAAACAAAACAAAAAAACCCCTGAAACCTCTAAACGGACAGCATTCTTGGCAGACTGAAGTGATTATCTGGCTAGATATTAAATCCTTAGAATTTTGAACTCTGCTAAATAAGGAGGTTTATTACAAAGAGATTATAAAATGGATGGTAGAAGTGGGTACAAATCTTGACTCTTTGGGGAGTTTGGCCATATCACCTCCCTAATCTGGCTCTCCCTTGTTTGCCATGTGTCATCATTTCTATAATCATTATATATTGTTTGTTGTAATTTTGTTTCATTTGGCTTATTCAAGACTACCAGCCATGTCTCCAGCCTTGTTTTTCAGATGTTTTGTTCTTTGTATTATTGTTGCTGCTTTTGTGGATTTTATTTATATATTTTTTCATCCTTTACTTTTCAGAATTCTGCTAGCTTGGTTTTAACTTACTTTTCTTTGATCATTTTTTAACTCAAAATACTCAAAGTACTCAAAATATGGGGCACCTGGGTGGCTCAGTGGGTTGGGCCGCTGCCTTCGGCTCAGGTCATGATCTCGGGGTCCTGGGATCGAGTCCCGCATCGGGCTCTCTGCTCGGCAGGGAGCCTGCTTCCCTCTCTCTCTCTTTGCCTGCCTCTCCGTCTGCTTGTGATTTCTCTCTGTCAAATTAATAAATAAAATCTTTAAAAAAAAAAAGTACTCAAAATATGTACTATATATGTACATATTTAAAGTCAGTGATACAGAAGGGCTTGTATAAAGAGTAATCTTCCCCTACTCCATGTATTTTTATCACCAGTGTTGTTGTTTACCAGTGCCAACCCATTTTAACTCTTTTCATTGTTTTGTAGTTTTCTCCTTATCTCTAAATAATATGCTTTAAGTGCCAGGTCTTACCTTATTTGTTTTAGATATTATCTGTTGCCTACCCGCAATTATCTTAACCTCAATCTGGCAGTTTCCCTTTCTTTTTGGTCAGTAGTTACTCGGCACTTCCTTCCTTTACCAAACTTGGTTAGTTCATAAAAATCAGTGTACATATAGTTTCTCCCAGTTTCCTAAAATTTTTCCTTGTAACTGTTCTCCTGGTTGCGTGATATATCTTTTCCTTTGTGGTGTTTAATAACATCACATTTCTAGCCTTTGTCAAAATTTCATCCTTCTGAGGTGGGTTGGGGGAATAGGTGAAAGAGGTGTTGGATTAAGGAGTACACTTGTTCTGCTGAGTACTGGTGGTTGAATGGAAGTGTTGAATCACTATATTGTACACCTGAAACTAATACTACACTGTATGTTAACTAACTGGAATTTAAATAAATAAAAATTTAAAAGAAAATTTCATCCTTCTATGTTCACGTGTCAAAGTCTCCAGGTTAAGCATATATTTTTATTAGAAATATAGCAAAGGGGGGGGAATTTAGTCATTTGTTTTTGAAGAGATTGAGAGCACACTTCTCAGTCTCTTTATTAAACACCCACCTAGGTTTAGCCTTGTCACAAAATATTTAAGATATTTATTTCTATCATTGATCATTGTAAAACTTCAGATAAACCGTTTTAGGATATTTAAATGCATAATATAATTTAAGGATTATTTTAGTAGTATAACCTCCAGTGTTCTTTAAGTTGGAACATTCTCATTGGTCTTGGTGGCAGGGAGAGGAGAAGGCAGAAGAAAATCTAATTAACTATTCACTAAGAGCAGATGTTGTATTTGGGCTGTATGGTCACATCAATATGGATATCGGCAGAAAACAAAAGTTTGACAGATTTTACTCATGATAAATATACTTCTAGAGGGCTTATAAAAAACTACTAGTTATAAATGTATATTTTTGCAGTAATCCTTTCTGATTTCCTTTTTTTCTTTTTTTAAAGATTTTATTTATTTCACAGACAGATCACAAGTAGACAGAGAGGCAGGCAGAGAGAGAGAGGGAGAAGTAGGCTCCCCGCTGAGCAGAGAGCCCGATGCGGGGCTCAATCTCAAGACCCCAGCTTCATGACCGGAGCTGAAGGCAGAGGCTTAACCCACTGAGCCACCCAGGTGTCCTTCCTTTCTGATTTCAGCTTAGGTTTTTTTTTTTTTTTTTTAATTCTCTTGAAGCTACCTTTTATTGATTTAGTTAAAACATATTGGATGTAGAGACTAGTAATATTTTACAGAATGACCTAATTTTATACTGGTTTTCCCCCTCCTGATTGCATTTAGTAAGGCTGTTTGTGGCTCTACCTTTGTGGAATTCAATGAAACCTTCTGTATGACAAAGCTAGGACAAAAAGAATGAATTCTTCATTGTTGGCTGTCTCAAAAAACTCAAGTTGAAATCATAAAGTCCTTTAAGGATTAAATTAAAATACTGATTTTGTGTGTTACTATAACTAAGGTAGATGAAAGCAGAAATTGGGAAGGTTTTTAATCTTTTTTGGTCGGGGGAAGTTTTTAATCTTTGTCATAGAATTTATTCTATAAGATGAGAGTGCTTGATTTTTTAATGCAATTTAAATAAAGAGAATAAACATTTTTAGGGCAAATCCAGAATTCATTTACAGAGTTTCATTTACAGAATTCATTTTACAGAGTTTATTGACATTTATTTTTTGGCATTTTCCTTCTGTATTTTAAAAATACAAATATCATGGGAAAATCTAGTATATGCTCTTGAGAGTATGTTTTGTCACTTATGATTTTGTATTTTATAGTTGGTCGGGTGCCTGGAAAGATCTGTGTGTTATTGGTGTCAGAAAATTAATTCAGTAGCTTTTATAGACAAGTTCATGTGAGTGATCTGGGAGGTACATGACCTTTGAGCTCTATAGCTCTTGCTCTAACTCTGAAAGTAAGCTATGTAAATGGTCTAAGATGTCAGGTTGAAACTTTCCTTGGTTTTTAACCAAGGGAATTACTGAATATGTTGAGATGCCTCTGTTTGTGCTGTTGATCGATCATATCATATCACGGTCCTATCTTTGCTAATTACTTTGTGAAAGTACATTTTTAGCTGGCATGGTGATACTGCATACAGGTCAGAGAGTATTATAAAATGGTTTTGTTTAACCTCTGTGTCCCTCATTTTTCTTATCAGTAAAATGGGGATAATAATAATAACTACAGTATAGGTTTGTTGTGGGGATTAATTTGAAGTCATTTTTGCCTACCATAATCATGCTTTGCTTAAGATTTTCAGTGTTAAATATTTGTTAATTAATTAATTAATTATAGGGAGGAAGGGGCAGAGCGGGGAAAGAGAATCCCAGGCAGGCTCCACACCCCGCATAGCACCTCTCCATCTCATGACCCTGTGAACATGACCTGAGCCAAAATCAGCAGTAAGACGTTTAACTGATTGAGCCACCCAGGTGTGCCCCAATATTTAGTTATTTAAACAAGTTCTTCCTGTATGAGTTTAAACAAGCTGTTTTTGTTTTCCATGGGGAGATGGTTGTTTGCTTTTACTTTGGAAACCGTTTTTACTGGTTGCATATTTTGGAACGTGTTCCAGGAGCTAAATAACTGCTATATAAATGGACTTTTAGACTCCAGCTCTTCCGTGGATTGGTAATTATTTGCAAATTCAAGAATAGCAGTTAAAAGTACTAATAGTGAAATTAAATCATTGGTTGATTTTTTTATATATACCTTTTTCTACCAAAAACGTGTTATAATAATACCTTACTCACAACTCAGGAATAATTGTCAGTTTTAGGTGATTTATACTCTTAAATCTTTAAAGGAGTGAATCATTTTGTTTTGTCAGATTAATTTTACAGCTACATCAGAAAACTAAATGATGTGGTTATTTAAGTCATTGTGTGGTGAGGTATCTCCAGAATAATAATCATAGCCATTTAGAGGTTATTTGTGTGTTATAAAGATGGTAAGCACAGGGGCACCTGGGTGGCTCAGTGGGTTAAGCCACTGCCTTGGGCTCAGGTTATGATCTTGGGGTCCCGGGATTGAGCCCCGCATCAGGCTCTCTGCTCAGCAGGGAGCCTGCTTCTCCCTGCCTCTTGGCCTACTTGTGATCTCTCTCTCTCTCTCTCTCTCTCTGTCAAATAAATAAACAAAATCTTAAAAAAAAAAGATGGTAAGCACAACAATAGATATTAAATCACCCTATTGAATACAAACAACAGGCACATGTCTGGGTACATTGTTTCAATAATAAGCATAATTTTAAATAAAATTATATATAGCAACTACCTTCTCTATTTCTGTTGCTACCATCCTAGTTAGCTCTTATCACCTCACAACTGGATCTCGCTCTTGGTGTCTGTCTCTCTCCTACTATTTCCAATTCAATCAATCATGACAAGTTTGAGTGCTAACTGTGTGCTGGAAGTAGTACACAAAACTGAGAACACAGTTCAACACAGACCAAGAGAGACTAATCTTTACTACAGTGAATGTACAGTAGAACAAGGAAGACTGTCATTGAGAAGAAATTATAATTTGATAATTGAAATGTGTTATAAAAGGAGAAGTTAGGAACCATGGGAGACTATCACAGGATTGACTGTAATCTGATCTGAGCCGAGATAGGAGATGGCTGGGTGAACAAGGGGGCATGGGGTGAGTACTTTCAGTAGAGCAAAGTGTACATAGAAAGGCCAAGATTGAAAAAGAACTTGAGCGCTAACTAGTATTATTATATGGATGAAGACTCTTGTGGACTGACTTCAGCATGTAGGTAGATGTTTTAGAGCTTGGATTCTACTCAGATCTAAATACTAATCCTAACTGTGTAATTTATTACACAAAGATAATTTATTATCTTTGTGACTTTAGGCAAATGACTTAATGACTGTGAAACTTGATTACTTAGCTTGTAAAATGGGACAGTAAATTCCTATATAGTAGGATTGCTGTGAGGGTTTAAATGAGGCAATGCATATAAAGCTCTTAGCATAGTGCCTGGCACATAATAAATGCTCATTGAATTGTAACTAGTATTTAGGTAAAATAGACCCAACTTGCTTATCTCTGCAAGCTACTTTTTAAGCCTTCGATTCTTGCTCTCTTCTATTCTGAATATTACAGCTTACAACCTTGCTCTGAAATTCAAAAATCTGAAAGCTCTGGAAACAGAATTTCCTCATTCAGCCACAAAACCTGACCCAACTTGAAGCTATATGTAGTCTTTATCTGTCTATCCTGTTTGTGGAATATTCATGTTTCACTGTTAGCCATGAATGCATTTGATTTAGGGTGCTACACTAGATCCTGCTGGCTGTATTTTGTTATATTATGGAACACATACTGTATTCCTTTCTACAATTTTACTCTAAATTCCAAAACACATCTGGCTTTAAGGGTTTCAGATAGGAGATTGTGGACTTACACCACCTAAAGTCATCTTTCTAAAATACTGCCTTCTCCATGTCTGTCTCTGAATCAAGAAATCATAAGAAGTCTCAGTAGTTGTGAGACTTAAGTCCATACTACTCCCTTGGATTTTCAAGATTATCTTTAATCCATCCCCACCATACATGTTCAGAATTTAATACCCTTCAACATCAACCCTGTGTTTCATAAGGCTGCTTCCCTAAGGTAAAATAAAATGCTAATGCTCCTTCTTCCTAACTTCCTTCTTGTCCCCTCTTACTGGCTATTTAAATCCTACCCAACAATTAGGGTACAGTTCTTTATAGTTTCTAAATGAAGCTACATTTATGTATTTCTTCTCTGAATTCCTATTGTACTCAATTTATTCACCAAGTATTTGAGTAGGTGTTACGTGCCAGCTACTGCTCTAAGTGTTAGAGATCCAAAAGTGAGTAAGACAGGTAAATTAAGGTCCCTGCTGTTAGGGATTTGTTTCCTAGAAAATAAGACACAAATAAGTGTACAAGATATTTCACATATTGGTTAATGCTGTGAAGATAATAGGATAGGACATGTGATAGTGCCTGGGGTGGGGGGGTGACATACCTTAGAATCTCACAGTTTAGCATTTGTTTATATGTGTTTAGATTTCATTCTTATTAGACATTAGAGGACTTAAGGGCAGAATCATATCTTATACTTGTATGTGCCATACATTGCTGGGCATATAATGGGTACTCAAATATATTAATGTTTGTTTGAGGCATTTCTTTCTCTTTTTTTAAAAAAAAACAGAAGGTAAAAATTAAATGTTGAGTCCTACTTGGCTAACTCAGTGCCGTCAGAGTATCTACTATGTATAAGGTGCTGTGCTGTGTTTTGAAATACTTATATTTGTGTAAAACTAGCTTTCATCTCTGCTGCTTTTTATTCATAGACTAAAAGATGAATTTTCATGCTAAACAAATTACCCATTTGAAATAGTTTAGTATAAAACAAAAAAAAATTATTTCTATACCTACAGAAGAAGTTACTAGTCTTAGAAACCTAGATTATTCCTACAGTTGTTTCTGATTAATTCAAGTACTAAATGATTTCCTCCAATTCATTTATGTGATTTTTTTTTAAGACCTAAGTGGCAAACATGTATTTCCTGAATGCTTCACCCTTAGTCGTGAAGCTAGGTATGGTTGTTACACAGAAGAGATTGCTGGATTCCTATATCATAGTCACTCCTCTTGGCAGTTAAAGATTGAAGTTCATAGCAAAACAATTTAAGACTGAGCATATTTTGTTATGACAGCTTTATGAAATTTATCCAGTGAAGTAACATGGTCTTTTGCTTAATGGAGAAAACTGAAGTCCAATGCTGCAATGTCCCATTTGATTTCTGGTAGATACACATTTTGTTCATTATAAATTGAAAGAGCATCTTAAGAAGAAAATCCCTAAAGGAATTTTTTCTTGTCATAAAAGATTGTAGAAAGAATTTTATTTTGTAATAGTCAAAAGAATTCTCGTGGGTTAAAATTTGATGCTTTTGATTTGACAGTACTTCTGAGATGATGTCCCTATGGTTGCAAAAATATAAAAGCATTGCTTTATTGAAATGATGAAATGGACAGTTTGAGATGCTAACAACAGCAAAGTAAAGTCGTGAATAGGAGCTTAATGACTGTTACTTATTCATCTCAACTACTACTAGGCTTTTGTCCTGCAGGGCCACGGCTCTTTAAATCCTCTTTAAACCTAGTACACTGCCAAATGACCTGTCATCTATTCCTAAGTGCTAATGATGGTGGAAGACTACAATACCCAAGATGACATGTATGCATTTGAAAATGACACTGTTAGAAAGATGAAATAATATTTTGGATTAATTTTAAATAGAAGCAGTAATCAGTTATTTTTGAAAGCCAAAGTTTGTTTTCCTCTTATCTTCTTAGAATTAAACTTCTACATTGATCTCAGTTCTAAAAATCAGAATAGATTTAGCTTTCTTGGTAAAATAAATACAACTGAAAGGTACTCTACTAAAAAAAAAGCTTTTTAAAAGATTTTTAATTTATGAGAGAGAGAGAGAGAGAGAGCAGGGGGAGGAGCAGAGGGAGAGGGATAAGTAGACTCCACAGTGAGCTCAGAGAGAGAGAGAGAGAGAGAGAGAGAGAGTGCGAGCGTGAGGGAGCAGGGGGAGGAGCAGAGGTAGAGGGACAAACAAACTCCACAGTGAGCTCAGAGGCTGACCTCAGAGCTGGATCTCAGGATCCTTGAGATCATGACCTCCACAGAAATCAAGAATTGGACACTAAACTGATTAACCGCCCAGACACCCCTCCAAAAAAAGTCTTTGTAATAAAGTATTTGATGCCTGAACTAAATGTTCATTTTGGTTTAGAGGTGGTTAAATGGCCTTGAATTACCTTGATTGGTCTTAACTGGTTTATAAAAGTTTAGAGTGAGTACAGGATCTGAAAAATAAAAGGCAGGCCTTTGACGAGTACTTCCTTCTGTTACTGCTACTGATCTGAATAGGTATTTGGCAGAAAATTTCGTCTAGAGAAATTAAACCCTGATTGATACAGATGGTCTTACTTAAGGGCCCTACTACTCTGAAAAGTAAATGGAGGTTATTTTAGGGTACTGCCCTGTTAGAGCTCTCAGAATTTCTCTTTTATGATCTTTCATGGATCTCATCTTCACCTAGATTACAAGGTCTATGAAGGAATAATGCATGTTTATCTTGTTTATGATTGTATTCCTAGTGCTCAGCACTGAATAGGTGCATAGGAAAAGCTCAAATATTCATTCAGTTGAACCAAATATGGTTTTCTGTGTCGTATTGCCTTTCTAAGCAAGAAACTTAAAGCCAGGTAAATAACTGACCCTTCATTTTTTTTTTTTTTAAGATTTTTATTTATTTATTTGATAGAGATCACAAGTAGGCAGAGAGGCAGGCAGAGAGAGATAGAGAGAGGAGGAAGCAGGCTCCCTGCTGAGCAGAGAGCCCGATGTGGGGCTCAATCCCAGGACCCTGGGATCATGACCCGAGCCAAAGGCAGAGGCTTTAACCCACTGAGCCACCCAGGCACCCCTGACCCTTCATTTTTTATTGCAATGTCTGACTTATTTATTTAAAAGAGAAGAAAGTGGTCAATTTGTGTGACTGTTTTTTAGTTGGTGGTGAGACTTTTGAATTATACACAGTTTAGTTTTCTACTTTCTGTGGGAGTAATTGTGTAGTGTTTATACAACATTGTATTACCATGTAACAACCATAAGAGTTGAATCCTTACATACTGCTATCTTTGTTAATTTCTGTTTGATTAAGAAAATTAAAACTTAATTTTCTTGCAATAATGAATCTTGGATTTCAATCAGAACTTCAGCATTAGGGTTTATAAGTAAATCGGCCATTTCTCTTTCGGGGTTGAGACTCTGGAGTGATAATTTTATAATTATACAATACTCATAATACTGTACTAAGTTATATTTAACATAACTGGTCACAAGTGAAGTATCACAAGTGACGTTTAATAAACTCTAATTGTTTGACTAAATGCAAGCTTACTGCTTTTCTAGAGTTGATTTTAATGGAAATATATGGTTACCATACTTTTTGGTGCAGTATTCCCTCATCCTAATGACTATTACCATTTGATTTGCACAATAAAAGTTACTAAAATGACTTCATTCAGTGCTTTTAATTCAGGGTTGTGACTCTAATAAAGGTTTATTTTGGGCCATTTTTGTTTAAAAATTTTTTAAGTGTATAATAGCTCTATAGTTTGTACACAGGGTTAAAATCTATAATGTCTGCTTACATGTCATGTGTGAGAGATGGATGTACCTATATAAATCACATTCAGATAAAATTTGAGAGCTTGTCCTTATAGAACATCATTATGAATGAAAAAAAATTTTCAGATAATCTTTTTTTTTTTCCTTAAAGACTTATTTATTTGACAGAAAGGGAGAGAGAGAGAGAGAGAGAGAGAGGGAGGGAGGGAGAGAGAGCACAAGCAAGGGCAGTGGCAGGCAGAGGGTAGAGGGAGAAGCAGGCTCGCAGCTGAGCAGGGAGCCTGACTCGGGGCTTGATCCCAGGACCCTTGGGATCATGTTCTGAGCTGAAGGCATGGTTTAAACCCCTTAGCTGAGCCACCCAGGTGCCCTAGATAATCTTCAAAAAATTATTTTAGCTGAGCATAGTTGACATATAATATTTTCAGGTGTACAGCATAGTGATTCAGTTTCTTTGTTATGTTATGCTCACCAAAAGTATAGATGAAAATGTACTTTAATACAACCATTTAAAAATATGTTTTAAGTTTAGTTTACATAAAAATGCCTGTTTACATAAGTTTACATAGTTTACATAAAAATGTTGTCAAACAGTTCTTTATAATTCCCTGAAATGTTTCTTTTGCTGGTGGTTTTTGCTATTCTTAACTCCTTTTGTATGTTTCTTTTTTGACTAATTTATAAAGACAGTTGTGAGGTAGAAATAATTTTTTCTATTGAAGATAATTTAATTGTAACTTACCCAATAATTTATTTTATTATTTAATGTATTCTGAAGGAGGGTTTTATATATATATATATATATATATATATATATATATAAAAATATATATATATATTTGTGAATCAAATTATTTTGTCATTTTTACAAATGTGTCTTTTTTAAATTCAAGTATAGTTAATGTACAATGTTACATTCATTTTAGGTGTACAGGATAGTGATTCAGCAATTCTATATACTGTTCAGTGCTCATCATAAGCGTATTTTTAATCCCCTTCACTTATTTTACCCACCTTCCCCCACCTCCCCTCTGGTAACCATCAATTTGTTCTCTATAGTTAAGAGTCTGTTTCTTGGTTTGTCTCTCTCTCTCTCTCTCTCTCTCTCTTTTTTCCTTTGCTTATTTGCTTTGTTTCTTAAGATACATTTATGTGTGAAATAATATGGTGTTTGTCTTTCTCTGACTTCTTTGCTTAGCATTATACTCCCTAGCTCCATCCATGTCATTGTAAATGGCAAGATTGCTTTGTTTTTATGGCTGAGTAGTATTCCATTTGTGTGTGTGTGTGTGTGTGTGTGTGTGTGTGTATCACAACTCCTTTGTCCACTCATCTATTATTGGACACTGGGATGCATCCATAATTTAGCTGTTGTAAATAATGCCACTGTAAACATCAGGGTGCATGTATCCTTTTCTAAAAAAAAGATTTTATTTATTTATTTGTTAGAGCAGAGAGAGAGCACATGTGGCATGTGCACAACAAGCAGGGGGTGGGGCAGAGGCAGAGGGAGAGCCAGGCTCCCTGCTGGGCAATAAGCCCTGTGCAGGACTTGATCCCAGGACTCTGGCATCATGACCTAACCAACTGAGCCACCTGGGTGTCCTGCTTTTATCCCTTTGAATTAACATTTTTGTGTCCTTTGGGTAAAACTGTAGTAGTTTAATTGCTGGATAGGAAGGCAGTTCTATTTTTAACTTTTTTGTTTTTCAATTTATTTATTTTTACAAAAACATTATTCATTATTTTTTCATCACACCCAGTGCTCCATGCAAGCCGTGCCCTCTATAATACCCACCACCTGGTACCCCAACCTCCCACCCCCCCGCCACTTCAAACCCCTCAGATTGTTTTTCAGAGTCCATAGTCTCTCATGGTTCACCTCCCCTTCCAATTTACCCAAATTCCCTACTCCTCTCTAACGCCCCTTGTCCTCCATGATATTTGTTATGCTCCACAAATAAGTGAAACCATATGATAATTGACTCTCTCTTCTTGACTTATATCACTCAGCATAATCTCTTCCAGTCCCGTCCATGTTGCTACAAAAGTTGGGTATTCATCCTTTCTGATGGAGGCATAATACTCCATAGTGTATATGGACCACATCTTCCTTATCCATTTGTCCATTGAAGGGCATCTTGGTTCTTTCCATAGTTTGGCGACTGTGGCCATTGCTGCTATAAACATTGGGGTACAGATGGCCCTTCTTTTCACGACATCTGTGTCTTTGGGGTAAATACCCAGGAGTGCAATTGCAGGGTCATAGGGAAGCTCTATTTTTAATTTCTTGAGGAATCTCCACACTGTTCTCCAAAGAGGCTGCACCAACTTGCATTCCCACCAACAGTGTAAGAGGGTTCCCCTTTCTCCACATCCTCTCCAACACATGTTGTTTCCTGTTTTGTTAATTTTGGCCATTCTAACTGGTGTAAGGTGATATCTCAATGTGGTTTTAATTTGAATCTCCCTGAGGGCTAATGATGATGAGCATTTTTTCATGTGTTTGATAGCCATTTGTATGTCTTGATTGGAGAAGTGTCTGTTCATATCTTCTGCCCATTTTTTGATGTGTTTGTCTGTTTCGTGTGGGTTGAGTTTGAGGAGTTCATTATAGATCCTGGATATCAACCTTTTGTCTGTACTGTCATTTGCAAATATCTTCTCCCATTCCGTGGGTTGCCTCTTTGTTTTGTTGACTGTTTCCTTTGCTGTGCAGAAGCTTTTGATTTTGATGAAGTCCCAGAAGTTTATTTTCCCTTTTGTTTCCTTTGCCTTTGGAGATGTATCTTGAAAGAAGTTGCTGTGGCTGATATCAAAGAGATTACTGCCTATGTTCTCCTCTAGGATTCTGATGGATTCCTGTCTCACATTGAGGTCTTTTATCCATTTTGAGTTTATCTTTGTGTACGGTGTAAGAGAATGGTCGAGTTTCATTCTTCTACGTATAGCTGTCCAATTTTCCCAGCACCATTTATTGAAGAGACTGTCTTTTTTCCACTGTATATTTTTTCCTGTTTTGTCAAAGATTAATTGACCATAGAGTTGAGGGTCCACATCAGGGCTCTCTACTCTGTTCCACTGGTCTATGTGTCTGTTTTGATGCCAGTACCATGCTGTCTTGGTGATCACAGCTTTGTAATAAAGCTTGAAATCAGGTAAGGTGATGCCGCCAGCTTTATTTTTGTTTTTCAACATTTCCTTAGCGATTCGGGGTCTCTTCTGATTCCACAAAATTTTAGGATTATTTGCTCCAGCTCTTTGAAGAATGCCGGTGGAATTTTGATCGGAATGGCATTAAAAGTATAGATTGCTCTAGGCAGTATAGACTTTTTAACAATGTTTATTCTTCCGATCCAAGAGCATGGAGTGGTCTTCAATCTATTTGTGTCTTCCTCAATTTCTTTCATGAGTGTTCTGTAGTTCCTCAAGTACAGATCCTTAACCTCTTTAGTTAGGTTTATTCCCATTAGTTTATTCCCTTTAGTTAGGTTCTTGGTGCTATAGTAAATGGAATCAATTCTCTAATTTCCCTTTCTGTATTTTCATTGTTAGTGTATAAGAAAGCCACTGATTTCTGCACATTGACTTTGTATCCTGCCACGTTGCTGAATTGCTGTATGAGTTCTAGTAGTTTGGGGGTGGAGTCTTTTGGGTTTTCCATATAAAGAATCATGTCATCTGCAAAGAGAGAGAGTTTGACTTCTTCATTACCAATTTGGATACCTTTTATTTCTCTCTGTTGTCTGATTGCTGTTGCTAGGACTTCTAATACTATGTTGAACAAGAGTGGTGAAAGTGGGCATCCTTGTCTTGTTCCTGATCTCAATGGGAAGGCTGCAAGCTTTTTCCCATTGAGGATGATATTTGCTGTGGGTCTTTCATAGATAGATTTGATGAGGTTCAGGAATGTTCCCTCTATCCCTATACTTTGAAGCGTTTTAATCAGGAACGGATGCTGGATTTTGTCAGATGCTTTTTCTGCATCAATTGAGAGGACCGTGTGGTTCTTCTCTCTTCTCATATTAATTTGTTGTATCACATTGATTGATTTGCAAATGTTGAACCATCCTTGTAGCCCAGGGATGAATCCCACCTGATCATGGTGGATAATCATTTTAATGTGCTGTTGGATCCTGTTGGCTAGGATCTTGTGAGAATCTTAGCATCCATATTCATCAGTGATATTGGTCTGAAATTCTCCTTTTTGGTAGGGTCCTTGCCTGGTTTGGGGATCAGGGTAATGCTGGCTTCATAGAAAGAGTCTGAATGTTTTCCTTCTGCTTCAATTTTTTGAAACAGCTTCAGGAGAATAGGTGTTATTTCTTCTTTGAAGATTTGGTAGAATTCCCGAGGGAATCCGTCAGGTCCTGGGCTCTTGTTTTTTGGGAGGTTTTTGATCACGGATTCAATCTCGTTATTAGATATCGGTCTATTCAGGTTGTTGATTTCTTCCTGGTTCAATTTTTGTAGTTTATATTTTTCCAGGAATACATCCATTTCATCGAGGTTGCTAAGCTTATTGGCATATAACTGTTCGTAATAACTTCTGATGATTGTTTCTACTTCCTTGGCGTTAGTTGTGATCTCTCCCTTTTCATTCATAATTTTATGAATTTGGGCTTTCTCTCTTTTCTTTCGGATTAGTGTAGCCAGTGGCTTATCGATCTTATTGATTCTTTCAAAAAACCAGCTTCTAGTTTCATTGATAACGTTCTACTGTATCTCTGGTTTCTCCCTCATTGATCTCAGCTCTAATCTTGATGATTTCCCTTCTTATGTGTGGAGTTGGTTTGATTTGTTGTTGATCCTCCAGTTCTTTAAGGTGTGGAGACATCTGGTGTGTTCTGGACTTTTCAATGTTTTTGAGCAAGGCTTGGATGGCTATATATTTTCCCCTTAGGACCGCCTTTGCTGTATCCCATAGGTTTTGGACCGAAGTGTCTTCATTCTCATTGGTTTCCATGAATTGTTTCAGTTCTTCTTTGATCTCCTAGTTGATCCAAGCATTCTTAAGCAAGGTGGTCTTTAGCTTCCAGGTGTTTGAGTTCCTTCTGAACTTTTCCGTGTGATTGAGCTCCAGATTTAAAGCATTGTGATCTGAGAATATGCAGGGAATCATCTCAGTCTTTTGGTATCGGTTGAGTCCTGTTTTGTGACACAGTATGTGGTCTATTCTGGAGAAGGTTCCGTGTGCACTTGAGAAGAATGAGTATTCTGTGGTTTAGGGTGGAATGTTCTGTATTTATCTATGAGGTCCATCTGGTCCAATGTGTCATTCAATGCTCTTATTTCTTTATTGATTTTCTGCTTCGATGATCTGTCTAATTCTGAAAGAGGCATGTTAAGATCTCCTACGATTAGTGTATTCATATCAATATGACTCTTTATCTTGATTAACAGTTTTCTTAAGTAATTGGCTGCTCCCATATTGGGAGCATAGATATTTACAATTGTTAGATCATCTTGGTGGATAGTCCCTTTGAGGATTATGTAGTGTCCTTCTGTATCTCTGACTACAGTCTTTAGTTTGAAGTCTAATTTATCTGATATGAGAATCGCTACCCCAGCCTTCTTTTGAGTCCCATTGGCATGAAAGATGCTTCTCCACCCCTTCACTTTCAGTCTGCGTGTATCTTTAGGTTCAAAATGGGTCTCTTGTAGAGAGAGACCCAATGACTCCTGTCCTTTTATCCAATCTGCAACCCTGTGCCGTTTTATGGGTGCATTTAGGCCATTCACATTGAGAGTGATTACTGATAGATACGTTTTTATTGACATTGAGTTACCTTTGAAGTCTTTCTTTCTGTAGACTGTCTTTATATTTCTGTTCAGTGCTATTCTTGGGATTTTTCCTCTTTTATAGAACCCCCCTTAATATTTCCTGCAGTGTCGGCTTGGTGGTTGCATAGTCTTTTAAGCCTTGCCAGTCTTGGATACTCTTTATCTCTCCATCCATTTTGAATGTCAGTCTTGCTGGATAAAGTATTTTTGGCTGCATGTTCTTCTCATTTAGTGTCCTGAATATATCTTGCCAGCCTCTTCTGGCTTGCCAGGTCTCTGTGGACAGGTCTGACGTTATTCTGATGGGCTTCCCTCAGTAAGTAAGGGGCCTCTTTGCCCTGGCTGCTTTCAAGAGATTATACCTACAATTATAAATCCTCAATTTGACTATCAGGTGTCGTGATGTTTTTTTGGAATGTATAATCTTGGGTGGAGACCATTCAGCCTCTAGTACATGAACGCTGGTTTCATTCGCGAGATTCGGAAAATTTTCATGAAGGAGCTGTTCCACTATATCTTCTAGACTTCTTTCTTTCTCCTCCCCTTCAGGGATTCCAAGAATTCTGACGTTGGAACGCTTCATGGCATCATTTATTTCCCTGATTCTGCTTTCGTGGGATCTAAGCTGTTTGTTCCAGGCTTCCTCCTGATCCTTTCTCTCTATCTGTTTGTCTTCCAGATCACTAATTCTATCTTCTGTCTCAGTTACCCTAGCTTTGAGAGAGTTTAGATTAGATTGGAACTCATGGAGAGCATTGTGAACCTCCTCCCTGGTAGCTTTAAGCTCCGTCTAACATTGTGAACATCTGTCTGGTCGCTTTCAGTTCGGCCCTAATCAATTCTGTTTGGTCATCCATGGCTTTCTTCAACCTAGCTATTGCCTGGATAATTGTTAGCCTGAATTCTCTTTCCGACATATTGTCTATGTTGATAGCCGTTAGCTCTGTTGCAGAAGGTCCATCCTCTGTATTTTTCTTCTGTTGGGCATTCCTCCTCCTAGTCATTTTGGTGGGAGAAGACTGAACAGATGTAGCTGGATGTATCAACTCTGGTGCAGTCAAGGTGCACCCTGGCACACTCCTGAGCAATCAGGATTCCCCACCCAACGGAGAGACAAAAGAAAAGAAAAAAAAAAAGGAAAAGAAGAAAAAGAAAAAGAAAAAAGAGAGAGAGATAGAGACAGGAAAGAAAGGGAAGATGAAAGAGAAGGTTCAGCCCAGATGGGCCCCAAGGTAAGTTTTATGAAGTAGACAAACAAAAAGAGATAAAAAGACAGATACAATTATATGGCAAGAGAAAGAAATATATATATATTTATGCAAATAAAGAAAGAACCTCGTCAAAAAGAACCACAAGTGTAAAATTAATATGCTATCAGGACAAACACAAAAAACACAGAAACACTGGTGGAAGAAGATGGGAGAGTTCTTATAAATTCTCAGTGTGTGCGAGGAAGGTTGTTTTGATTCTTCAGGGATGTATCTTGATCTTTGTTAAAGGACTCAACTTTCCTAAGATAAAGGGGATTAAAAATTGGTTTACCAATAGGGGTAGTATTGATTGGGGAAAGGGGATTACTTTGAAGTTAACTCTATATGAATATTAGAGGATAAAAATAAAAAGGAATATACTAGACTAAACTAAACTAAAATTTTAAAAAAAGGAATTCAAAAAATAAAAATGCAAAAGAAAAACATAGGTGTATGTATCAAAAAGTTTAGGTTAGAAAGGTATTATGGAATTTGATGTACTGTACAGTTCGCTGTGATGGTAAATAGGTTAAAAGAAATTACCTATGTGTAAAAAAAAAAAAAAATATGAACCGGAATAGTGGAAACGAGTGAACAATACAAGTTTTGCTATGAAGTAGTGGTGTTTCTCTTGTAGTCCTTTTTTTTTTCTTTCTTGGTTTGTTTTCTGGGGGATGGGCTGCCCCGTGGGTTGTCAGTCAATGATGTTTCCTGAGTTGAGTCCCCCCGCCCCCCTCAAGGGGGTGGGCTCTGGGGAAACTGGGTTTTTTTCAGGCTTTTGTTCTCTGCCGGTTTTTATGCTTGTTCACTTTTTTCCCTCTCACCTTGACCGCCTTTGATCGTTTTTGTAGTATTAGAAGTAATGAAACCGCACCCTGATTTCCCTCTCAGAGAGAAGCCTCAGTCTGGGTGCAGAAGCTGAATAAATTACCCGTTGGCCGCTGGCAGCGCAGGTTCCAAGTTGCAGACCCTGCGCGTGCAGGATCTTTTGCTTGTACCGAAAGCCAAGGCAGTGGCGGCGTCTGGGAGCTCCCGACCGCCAGAGAGGTTCCAAGCCGCAGTCGCACACTGAGATTTTGCCGCCGGCCTGGGCTGGGAGTGCCTGGCTTGCGCGCACTTCTTTTCAGAGGCCACTGTGGGTTGGGCGCGCGTCTGGGGCTCTGAGAACGGGGCGCTGGTCCGTAAGCCCCAGGCTGGGCTTTTGTGTGCCTCTGTCAGGGTAAGAGTTTCGCGCGTGTGCGGCTTAGGCTTTGAAACAATGGCGCGGGTCAAATAGCGCCGCCTGGGCCTCTGTAACTCAGGGGAGCTTGAGGGACTTGCGCGTATATCTCGAGCTTTGTGGTAGGGCTAGCGCACGTTCTGCAGCCCGGCGCGGCTCCCATCCCCTCAGAGGAGCCGGAACCCAAGCGCTCTGCGGCGAGCTGGCGGCTTAGGGACCAAGAGCGGTTTCTCCGCACTCCCTCTGCCTCAGCGCCGGGGAGGCCGTCTGGGACTGGGGACTTAAGCCCCTGTCCCTAGCCGCCCCGATTCCCACAATTTCCCCCCGCGATCCTTTGCTCATTTGGAGTGTTTTCAACCAGTCTCCAAGTTAATGGTGGTCCCCAGACGCAGGGCACTCTAGCTCGTATTGGGGTATTACTTTCCCACCATTCGCCACTGGTGGCTCCCTCCCCCTTTTGTTTATCTTCCGATATCCGTCCGCAGTTCCCATTCTGCTTTACCTGCTCACTGGCGTCTTCTGCCCCTGTAGAGATCCAGACGTGTATAATTCTGATCTCAGGCTGATTTCATGGGTGATCAGAGTTCTTTGGTAGGTAATCAGCTCACTTTGGGGTACCAGCTGAAAAGGTGCCTCTTCCTATTCCCCCGCCATCTTGTCCCCTATTTTTAACTTTTTGAGGAACTTCCATACTGTTTTTCACAGTGTCTACCCCAGTTTGCACTCCCACCAGCAGTGTAAGAGGGTTCTCCTTTCTCCACATTCTTGCCAAATCTGTTGTTTCCTGTGGTGTTAATTGGAGCCATTGTCACAGGTGTGAGGTGATCTCTCATTGGAGTTTTGTTTTGCATTTCCCTGATGATGAGTTGATGGTGAGCATCTTTTCATGTGTGTGTTGGCCATCTGGATGTCATTCTTGGAGAAATGTCTGTTCATGACTTGTGCCCATTTTAAAATTGGATTGTTTGTTTTTTGAGTGTTGATTTGTATCAGTTCTTTATGTAGTTTGGATATTAAGAACCCCTTACTGGATATATCATTTGCAAATACCTTCTCCCATTAGTAGGTTGTCTTTTAGTTTTGTTGTTTTAGGGAAGTCAACTAAATCTCTTGTTCTTGTGGGTAATGGCCTTATGAAGAAGAGGTTCTATAGTGTCCTGCTGTGTGGTTTCCCTTATGGTCCAGAGCCTGACATTTCTGGCATTGACTATCTTTAAAGTGTGCTGCATATGCTGTGCTATTTTGTGATGGTCACTTTATCTTTTGGGCCAGTTGTCTGCAGAGACTCTCTTGGTCTGTTTTGAACAGTGTTTGGTCCCTGGACTGAATGTGGGCATTTGACTAGGTGTGCCTTGGTCTGAGACTAGTGAAACTGGCACTTCTGTAAGTGTGATTCTGCCGGGGAATGTTGGGCAGGGTTTGGAGTAAGTAAGTTAGTGAGTGAGTGTTTCCACTGTGCTGGTGCCCACAGGTGGTTATGTGCTTATGAAGTTAGGCAGTGGAGGGATATAGCATCTGGCAGTTTTTTGTTCCTAAAGGGTCCCTTTGTGAATTCTGCCTCTCTGGGATGCATTCTAAAATGAACATATAACCTTCCCACCATGTGCCCTAGTTGGTCTTCAGATTGCTGTTTCCATGCTGTGTCTCTAGGTCTTTTGTCTGCTTTCTCTCCAAGAACAACCCCAATGCCCTTGGAGCTCTATCTCAGCTAAGCCCACTGACATTTAAAACTCCAGGCTTTAAGCACTATTGCTTGTTAGAAGTCATGAAATTGAAGTTCGGCTCCTCTCACATTTAAGCCAGTTGTTAGAGGGAATTGTTTTCGCCATGTGCTCTCCTACATGTGAGTCTGTCTCCTGCCTCCCTTGCCACTGCAGTGGTTAAGATCGTTTTCTCTCCCAAACTGTGTTTCTGCACTTCCTACTTTCTTTGATGTGGCCTCCTGTCTTCCTTTAGTTGTATTTTACTCTCCCAGTTTTGGAGTCAATTTCTGGGGTATTGAGATGATTTGATAGTTATCTAGTGGTGTTAATTGGACAAGGCAAGCCTAGGGCCCTCTACTCTACTGCCACCTTCTAATCTTGTTGTTTCCAGTTGAATAGGATGGACAGATTGGGTCTCACTGAGCAAAAATTCCAAAAGGAGAGATTATGGAAGAAAGAATATGGAAATAGCAAAGGTCATTGCCAGCAGAGGGAAGAGTCAGTGCACGTGACTGATTACATTATTGAAGAACAGTGAGGTGGTCACTGTGACTGAACTGAAGGAATTAAAGGGGCAGCAATAGGAGATGAGGTCAGAGGGTTCTGGAGGGAGTATAGATCAGGAGTGCCTGGTAGGCCATTGTAAGGATTTTGACTTACACTTGTAGTGAAATTAGAGAGCTGTTGGAATGTTTTTTTTTCTTTTTCTTTTTTATTTTATATTTGGAAATTATGTTAGCCACCATACATACAATATATCATTAGTTTTTGACGTAGTGTTCCAAGATTCACTGTTTGCGTATAGCACCCAGTGCTCCATGCAGTACATGCTCTCCTTAATACTCATCACCAGGCTAACCCATCCCTCTAGCCCCCCACCCCTCTAAAACCCACAGTTTAATTCCCAGTGTCCATAGTGTCTCATGGTTTGTTTCCCCCTCCGATACCCTCCTTCATTTTTCCCTTCTTTCTAATGTCCTTCATGCTACTGCTTATGTTTCACAAATAAGTGAAACCATATAATAATTGTCATTCTCTGCATGACTTACTTAGCATAATCTCCTCCAGTCTCATCCATGTTGATGCAAAAGTTGGGTATTCATCCTTTCTGATGGCTGAGTAATACTCTGTTTTAGATATGGACTACATCTTCTTTATTAGTTTTTCTGTTGAAAGGCATCTCTGGTCTTCCCACAGTTTGGCTTTTGTGGCCATTGCTGCTATGAACGTTAGGGTGCATATGGCCCTTCTTTTCATGACATCTGTATCTTTGGGGTAAATACCCAGTAGTGCAATCTCCAGGTCATAGGGTAGCTCTATTTTTAATTTTTTGAGGAACCTCCACCTTGTTTTCTAAAGTGGCTGCACCTGCCAACAGTGTAAGAGGGTTCCCCTTTCTCCACATCCTCGCCAACATTTGTTGTTTCTTGACTTGTCAGTTTTTTGTCACTCTAACTGGTGTAAGGTGGTATCTCAATGTGGTTTTGATTTGAATCTCCCTGATGGCTAATGATGATGAATATTTTTTCATGTTTCTATTAGCCATTTGTATGTCTTCTTTGGAGAAGTGTCTGTTCATGTCTTCTGCCAATTTTTGACTAGATTGTTTGTTTTTGGGGTCTTGAATTTGGGAAGTTCTTTATAAATCTTGGATATCAACCCTTTGTCTGTTGTGTCATTTGCAAATATCTTCTCCCATTCCTTGCATTGCCTCTTTGTTTTGTTGACTGTTTCCTTTGCTGTGCTGAAGTCTTTTATCTTGCTGAAGTCCCAAAGTTCATTTTTGCTTTTGTTTTCTTGACTTTGGAGACCTGTCTTGAAAGAAGTTGGTGTGGCTGATGTTGAAGAGGTTACTGCCTATGTTCTCCTCTAGGATTTTGATGGATTCCTGTTTTCACATTGAGGTCATTCATCCTTTTTGAGTTTATCCTCATGTATGGTGTAAGAGGATGGTCGAGTTTCATTCTTCTGTATATAGCTCACCAGTTTTCTCAGCACCATTTATTAAGAGACTGTCTTTTTCCATCAGATATTTTTTCCTGCTTTGTTGACGATTATTTGACCAGAGAGTTGTGGGTCCATATCTGGACTCTGTATTCTGTTCCTTTGGTCTGTGTGTCTGTTTTTGTGCCAGTAACAGGCTGTCTTGGTGATCACAGTTTTATAATATAGCTTTAATTCAGGCAACACGATGCCCCCAGCTTTGTTTTTCTTTTTCAACAATTCTTTGGTGATTAGGGGTCTTTTCTGGTTCCATACAAATTTTAGGATTGTTTGTTCCAGTGCTTTGAAAAATGCTGATGGTATTTTGATTGGGATGGTGTTGAAAGTACAGATAGCTCTGGGCCTCATAGACATTTTAACAATGTTTATTCTTCTGATCCATGAGCATGGAGAGTTTTTCCATCTTTTTGTGTCGTCTTCAATTTATTTCATGAATGTTCCATAGTCCTTGAGTATAGATCCTTCACCTCTTTGGTTAAGTTTATTCCAAGGTATCTTACAGTTTTTGATGCTGTTGTAAATGGAATCATTTCTCTAATTTCTCTTTTTACATTTTCATTGTTAGTGTAGAAGAAAGCAACAGATGCCTAGTGTATAAGAAAGCAACAGATGAATTTCTGTGCACTGATTTTGTATCATGCCACATTACTGAATTGCTGCATGAGTTCTAATAATTTGGGGGTGGAGTCTTTTGGGTTTTCCCCATGAAGTATCATGCCATTCGCGAAGAGAGAGTTTGACTTTTTCTTTGCCAATTTGAATACTGTTTCTTTGTTGTCTCATTGCTGTTGGTAGGACTTCTAGTACTATGTTGAGTAACAGTTGTGAGAGTGGGCATCCTTGTTGTGTTCCTGATTTTAAGGAAAAGACTCAGCTTTTCCCCATTGAGAATGATACTCACTGTGGGTTTTTCATAGATAGATTTTATGAAATTGAGGAAATTCCCCTCTTTCCCTATACTCTGAAGAGTTTTAACCATGAAAGGCGGGAAAGGATGCTGTATTTTGTTAAATGCTTTTCCTGTATCAGTTGAGAGGACCATGTAGTTCTTCTCTCTTATGAATTTGTTCTATCACATTGAGTGATTTGCAAATGTTGAATCACCCTTGCATCCCAGGGATAAATCCCACCTGGTTGTGGTGGATAATCCTTTAAATGTATTGTTGGATCCCGTTAGGTAGGCATTGGTAAGAATTTTGGCATCGTTTTGGTCTGAAGTTCTCCTTTTAGATGGGGTCTTTGCCTGGTTTGGGGATCAAGGTAATGCTGGCAGCATAGAATGAGTCTGGAAGTTTTCCGTCTGTTTCTATTTCTTGAAACAGCTTCAGGAGAATAGTGTTATTTCTTCTTTGAATGTTTGGTAGAATTTCCCAGGGAATCCATCCGGTTGTGGACTCTTGTTTTTTGGGAGGTTTTTGATCACTGCTTCAATCTCGTTACTGGTTATTGGTCTGTTCAGGTTGTCAGTTTCTTTCTTTTTCTGTCTTGGAAGTTTATAGATTTCCAGGAATGCATCCGTTTCTTTTAGGTTGCTTAACTTATTGGCATATTGCTGTTGATAATAATTTCTGATGACTTTTTCTATTTCCTTGGTGTTAGTTGTGATCTCCCCCCTTTCATTCATAATTTTATTAATTTGGATCCTTTCTCTTTTCTTTTGGATAAGTCTGGCCAGTGGTTTATCAATCTTACTGACTGTTTCAAAGAACCAGCTTCTAGATTCGTTGATGTGTTCTAATGTATTTCTGGTTTATAATTCATTGATCTCTCTAATTTTAATTATTTCTCTTCTTGTGCATGGGTTTGGTTTAATTTGTTATTGATTTCTCCAGATCTTTAAGGTATGAAGATAGTTTGTATATTTGGAATTTTTCTGTTTTTTTTTGGTGAGGCTTGGATGGCTATGTATTAGGACCGCCTTTGCCATATCCCATAGATTTTGGCCTGATGTATCTTCATTCTCATTGGTTTCAGTGGATTGATTAAGTTCTTTGATTTCCTGGTTGACCAAAACATTCTTGACGAGGATGGTCTTTAGCTTGAACTATTTCAGTTTCTTTCAAACGTTTTCTTGTGATTGAGTTCCAGTTTCATAGTATTGTGGTCTGAGAATGCGCAGGGAATAATCTGTCTTTTGGTACCGGTTGAGACCTGATTCGTGACCGAGCATGTGGTCTATTTTGGACAAAGTTCCATGTGTGCTTGAGCAGAATGATTATTCTGCTATTTTTTGGGTGGACTGTTCTGTATTTATCTATGAGGTCCATCTTGTCCAATGTGTCATTCAAAGCTCTTGTTTCGTTGTTGATTTTCTGCTTAGATGATCTGTCTTTTGCTGAGAGTGGAATGTTAAGGTCCCTTAAAATTAATGTATTATTATCAATATGTCTGTATTTTGATTAATAGTTTGCTTATGTAGTTGGCTGTTCCCATGTTGGGGGTATAGATATTTACAGTTGTTAGATCCTCTTGTTGAATAGAAGCTTTAAGAATGATAAAGTGTCCTTCTGTATCTGACTACAGTCTTTACGTTAATATCTAGTTTGTCTGATATGAGCATTGCTACCCCAGTTTTCTTTTGCGGTCCTTTGGCATGAAAGATGATTCTGCATCCTTTTACTTCCAGTCTGGATGTATCTCTAGGTTCACAATGAATCTCTTGTAGACCTCATAGGGATCGGTCCTGTCTTTTAATCCAGTCTGCA
Organism: Neogale vison; assembly: GCF_020171115.1. Taxonomy (NCBI): domain Eukaryota; kingdom Metazoa; phylum Chordata; class Mammalia; order Carnivora; family Mustelidae; genus Neogale; species Neogale vison. Next base: position 52,831,229 of record NC_058105.1, on the reverse strand, counting down.
ACCCTGTGCCATTTTATGGGAGCATTTAGGCTGTTCACGTTGAAAGTGATTATTGAAAGATGGGATTTTATTGTCATCATGTTGTCTGTGAAGTCCTTGTTTCTGTGGTTCACCTTTGTATATTTCTGTTTTATATCACCCATGGGGTTCTTTCTCCTTATATGGAACCCCCCCTTAATATTTCTTGCAGGACCATGTTAGTGGTCACATATTCTGTTAATCTCTGCTGGTCCTGGAAGCTCCTTATCACTCCATCCATTCTGAATGACAGCCTTGCTGGATAAAGAATTTTTGGTTCTTCTCATTTAGTATCCTGAATATGTCTTCCTAGCCCTTTCTGGCTTGCCAGATCTCGCTGGACGGGTCTGAGGTTGTTCTGATGTTCCTCGCTTTGTAGATAAGGAATCTCTCCTACCTGCCCTTAAGATGGTTTCCCTGGTATTAAGATTCACAAGGTTCACTATTACATGCCCGGGCATTGGTCTGTTCTCCTTCATCTTGGGGATTGTTCTCTCTGACTCTAGGACACGAATTCTTGTTTCCTTTCCCAAATTTGGGAAGTACTCGGCTTTGAGTACTATTTCCCTTTTAGTAAAAAGGGATGTGAGCAAGCTTGACTAAGTTGGTGTACATCATTCAGCTTCTGTTATTTTTTTTAAAGATTTTATTTATTTATTTGACAGAGATCACAAATAGGCAGAGAGGCAGGCAGAGAGAGAGATAGGGAAGCAGGCTCCCTGCTGTGCAGAGAGCCTGATGCGGGGCTTGATCCCAGGACCCTGGGATCATGACCTGAGCCGAAGGCAGAGGCTAAACCCACTGAGCCACCCAGGCGCCCCTCAGCTTCTGTTATAAGACATAAATGTGTAGGATGTGGCAGAAAGTTTACTTTTAATTCTCAACTGGTGATTTTTAAAAACCTCTTTCCTCCCTGACCACAATTTTTATTATTTTATTATTTTTTAAAGATTTTATTCATTTATTTGACAGACAGAGAGAGAGAGAGAGAGACAGCGAGAAAGGGAATACAAGCAGAGGGGAGTGGGAGAAGGAGAAGCAGGCTTCCCGCTGAGTAGTTAGCCAGATGTGGGGCTCGATCCCAGGATCCTGGGATCATGACCTGAGCTGAAGTCAGATGCTTAACAACTGTGCCCCCAAATCACAATTTTTAATTAGAATTTCAGCATACTTATAATAATTGCCCTTCATGCTGATCATATGTTATTGTAAGATCTTGAATTACCTTCTCAGTCATGGAAGATTACTAAATTATTATTACTTTGTTTACTTTCCTGTAATATTGCTTTATTACTTTAGCATTGCTGTACCCTAATTCTTCAAATAGTGGTGCCCATTTTGTTGTATGGTAGCTTTTATTAGCCACTTTCTTTTACTAACTAGAATATACCATTTTAAGTGCTTTTCAGCAGAAGAAGAAAACCACATGGAAAAAACATGTTTTGGAATTTTTGAGAAATGGACATAGATTAACAGAATCTGTTAATTCAGTTTTTTCTAGTATATTTTGAAGATGTCCTTTAATTATCAGATGTAACTGGATTTTAGACACAGGTGTTTCATTTATTTCATTTATATTAAATGTGACATTTTTTCCATTTTAAAAAATTTATTTATTTCATATATATGATTCATTCTAAAACTTTGAAAAAACTTGAAAGGACTTAACACTTTGCAATTTCTTTTCTCATGTTTGAGCACTATGGTAATGATGTCTGATCCAGATCTGACTTTGGGACCCTGCAAGTCATCTTTAAAAACAAGTATACACCCCCATCCAAATCTTCATTTTTAATCCTTAAAGAGTGTGTTTTTTTCCTTTTGTAAGAAATGTATTTGGTTATATATTCAAAGTTGCTAGTTCTTTTTGATTAGTTATAATTAATAAAATCAATGGGGTATCATTCAATTATTAATTTGTTTGATCTATGAATTCTCTTATCTGACAGGTTTTTTTTTTTCCCCCTTTTGGTTTTAATAGAACATTCAAATAAAAACTTTGGCAGATGATGTGGTAAGGTGGTCTTAGTAGCATGTTATGTTACTTGTGCATGTTGCCTTTTTTAACTAAAGTGGGTGGACATTAAAGCATTCGTGTATGTAAGATATATATAGATGTTTAAAAGTACAGTAGAATGGAAGACTTGTTAAGAGATTCTTTTGTTTTTTTGGATATTAAAGTAAAGAATTATCAGAGAACTCAGTAAAATTTTGATTTTATCCTACTATATACCTTAACCAGAATTTTTTTTTTTTGTCTGTATATAAATCTAACTCTGGAAAATACAGACGTTTTTCTCTTATGATAGCCAAGGAAACTGTGAATAAGTAAAAGATTAATATCAATATTGGGGTAAATTAATATAGAAAGAAAAGTAAGTTAATTATGTCCGATATATGCTATTAAATTTAAAATTCTTAAATATTTTGAGCTAAGGCTGTCATAGTAAATCTTATTAAAAGTTATGGGCTTAACTTTTAAGTGTGCCCTTTTATAGCTAAACTTTTAAAATACAGTATTTTAAGCAGTGTCCATTTTTTTTCTTTGTGAAATTACAAATAATGTAAAACATAAGTGATTCAAGAAGATAAAATTGTGTAGCTTAACTTCGTTTTCTTATTAGAGTATAGCCGAAAGCAGTATTATCTAGATAGAAATGAAGGGCATAATGGAAGATAAAGTATATATGTAAATAATGCTACTTAGTTAAAATCTAGCACTACAAAAGTGACATGAAGTAACAGGAACAGAGAAACATTGATTTAATGGTAAATTACATATTTAAATGCTTTTATGTCCACCATATTTTTTAGTGAAATTTGACTGTTGAATATGCACTCCAGCTTATTTGGGATTACTTAATAGAGTTGTTTGAAAATGTAATACATACATAAACCAACTTTATTTTCCTCTAAGAGTTAAAAGAAAATTAGAATATAGTTCAGGATAATTTGAAGAAATAAATCTTAATGTGAACATTGGGATTGGAACCAGGACTTACAAATTTAGTGAGTCACTTTTTCTGTGAAATGAGAGGGTCTAGATGATTTTTCAAATTTCTTCCCAGCTCTAAAACACTATGATTTATATAATCTCTTTGTATGAAACCATGTACTGAAATCATTTTTGTAATCCTAAATAAGCTGCATAAAACTGCTCATATTTCTTTAAAAATACAGCTTTTAATTAAAAAAAAAAAGGGTTCCTGGAATCAAAATTAAAAGTGTGTTCTTTTTATGGGGGGAGTCAACAGAAAATTAAGTAGTTGTAATAACTTCTGTGATGCAGTTTGTAATAATTGTAATATTTGAAATAATTTATAAGGGCTCAGTAACATGGGAGGAAGATTACTGTTCTCACATCTAACATGTGTGCTTGTTTAACATGAATTGATGGTATGCATGTGCTTTCTAACAGAAACCAGAATAAAACTGAGTTGCGTTCAGTTTTATGGACATTACTAACTTTTGAGGTCTAGTGTTTTGTGGTTTAAAACAGATTGGGCTGTTCATATGTACCTGGACTCATTAATATACTTTATGTGAAATAGCAAGCTAATTATTAGAGATTGTGCATGGAACCAAAGTTTCAGAGTCAATATCCTGAAGTTCTTCATAATAGTAGTTGTAGGAATAAGATAATTCTGTATGTGTTAACATTGCCATTAAATGGAAAAGGTGATGTCTTGTTATTCTCCATTTTCAGGGAAAAAAAGGGCAGTCATAGTAACAGCAACAATTATAATAAATAGCAGAGAAGTACATTAAACATATCAACTTATTTTAATCTCAGTATAACTCTGTGGTATAGGTACTTGTTATCTGTATTTTAAAGACTTTATGTATTTATTTTAGAGAAAGAGAAAATCTCAAGCAGATTCCCCACTGAGCATAGAGCCCTGTTGGGTGGGGCTTGTTATGATCCCTACTAGATCATGACCTGGGCGGAAATTAAAAGTCAGACACTTACCTGAAAGAACCACCCAGATGCCACTTGTTATACATATTTTAGAGATTAGGACACATAATTTACACAGGGTTCCTCAGTTAGTAAAGGGCACATTCAAACCCAGTCTGGCTTCAGAATCTATGTCCTTAACTTTTATACCCAATCGCTATGCTGACAAAGTATCCATAGATACTTGTCACAATTTTTGGCACTTCGAAGAGTGAAATGTTACCGTAATTTAGCTCTTAGAATTGAACATTGGGGCTCTTTATTATTTCCTTTCTTTATTTCTCGTAGTTCAAAGCTACATTCTCCCCTAAACAACCACGTGACCTTAATGCAGGATTTTTTTTTTTTTTTTTTTTTTTTTTTACCTACTTACTGTGTGAAACAGAAATAAGGGACTAAGGTTTACTTTTGAGAAATGCTTTTCACACCTCAGACTTCTGAGACTGAAGAACTACTACAAATTTTCAAAATTGTACAATCTCTAACTGGAGCTTGTTGCTTAAGAGTTTGTCAAAAGACACTAATGATACATATTATACTAAGTGCTATTTTGATGTTTCTTGTATTAAGTGCTATTTTGATGTTTCTTGTATTGTATTAAGTGCTATTTTGATGTTTCAGTACTTTGTATTTGTGATTCTGGGTTTCTTTCTTAGAGTTTCTTATGTTTTTCTTTGTAGCGTGACCGGATTACAAGTTTTAGAAAATCTACTGTCAAAAAAGAAAAACCTCTTATTCAACATCCTATTGATTCTCAAGTTACAATGAGTGAGTTTCCAGCAGCTCAGCCATTGTATGATGAACGATCTTTGAATTTGTCAGAAAAGGAAGTACTGGATCTCTTTGAAAAAATGATGGTAAGTTAGACCCCTATTTTTGTTGTGATTTTAAAATTTGTGTGTCCAAGATAGCATGGTGTTTCAAGTAGGTATGTTTGTATGGACTGTGTTTGTAATGTAAAAGAGAGACCAGAAACCTGTTGATAACACAGAAGTATTTTCAGAAGTATCTGTGTTTTTGAACTAAAACATCCTCACTTATTACTTCTACAGTGAGCTCCAGAAAGCAGGGGCTCTCTTTTTTATTTGTGTTCTCTAGTATTTTGTAGTCTCAGGCACATTGAATCCAGTTTTTTAATTAACTGATTTGTGTTTCTGTTTCTGTAAAGTAAAACAGGCCAAATTTTACTTTGCTGGAAACAGCACAAGGTATCTTGTTAGGTATATGAAATAGAGTGGGGAAGATGGAGGGTAAAACAACAGTGGAGGGCACCTGGGTGGCTCAGTGGGTTAAGCCGCTGCCTTCAGCTCAGGTCATGATCTCAAGGTCCTAGGATTGAGTCCCACATCGGGCTCTCTGCTCAGCGGGGAGCCTGTTTCTCTCTCTCTCTCTCTCTCTCTCTGCCTGCCTCTCTGTCTACTTGTGATCTCTGTCAAGTAAATAAATAAATAAAATCTTAAAACAACAACAACAACAATGGAAAACATAGAGGAGAAATAGTGCCTCAGAGGAGGAGGAGGATGGCAGTAGAGTAGGAAGACACTAGGGTCATGAGAGAACACACTGTGTTCTCATGAACACAGGTAGATAACCATCAAATCAATCTAAATACCTCAGAAATCAACCTGGAGACTGAAAGAATAAACTCTACAAATGAAGGGAGAGAAGAGACCACATCAAAGAAGGTAGGAAGTGCAGAGATGTGGTTTAGGGGAAGAATGGATCAAAGCTACTGAGGAGGGGAGGGAGCTCTGGTCTGGAGAAGGGCTAGAGAGAGACAGAGAGAGAAAGAGAAGCACATGGGGGGCAGGGTATACATGGAGATTGTTTCACCAAAGCCCTTGGCTTTGGAAAACAAGAGGGGCAGAGTTTCATGAGTTCTTGAAACTAGTAGGGTTTAAAGCCTGAAATTTTGAACGTCTGCAAGGTTGGCTGGGATAGAGCCCTGAGGGCACCACCCTGCTCCTGGAGAGAAGGCAGGCAGCAACCCAAGGACAGATTGCTTGGTAAAAGCAATATGAAGAGCACCTGGAGTGAATGGGAATTATTTGCTATCCTCTGAGCTTTCCCCTGAGAGGCAGCATTCACTGAGATACCTCTCTGGGAACAAAGGAGTTGGCTGGAGCCTTTCCCCTCCCCCACACATAACAACATAAACAGTGAGCCAGCTGCTGGAAGCAGCCCAGCAGCAACACTGCCTGCATAATTTGCTTACACCAAGCCCCACCCCCTGTGCTTCACTGGAGGTACTCTTCTCAGGCTTGCTTCAGGACCAGCACAGTGGGCCTAACCTTCAGAAGACCAGCATAAAGCTCTGACTTCACCACATCTCCTGACCAGAGAGTTTTGAAGGGAGTTCCAGTGGAGATGGTGATAAGACTCGTTCTGTAAGGAGACCAGAGTATACCTGGTTAAACTCACCACATTCAGCTCAGGGACCAAACACTGGCCACAGCAGGCAAGGAGGGCCTCTGCAGAGTACTGGTCTAAAGGATACAGCACCCCAAAACAACAGCAGAGTACATGCAGCAAACACCAGAGACACTCCCTGAAGCTCCAGGCCTTGGACACTACATGACCTCTTCTTCATAAGGACATTACTTGCAGGAAGCAGGAAATGTAACTGGATTTTCTAACACAGGGAAAGACACTTAGAGAAAATGCAAAGGTGAAGGAATTTATGCCAAATGAAAAAACAAGCTAAGGCCTTGGCTATAAATCTAAGTGAAACAGATGTAAATAACATGCCTGATGGAGAATTTAAAGCAAGGATCATATCATAAGGATACTCACTGGGATTGGGAAAAGAATAGAAGACATCAGTGACAGCCTTACCATAGAGATAAAACATCTTAATTGACCTTGCAGTAGCATTTGATACAGTTGATCATTCTCTCCAATTTGAAATGCTTCCTTCCATACCCCCAACATTGATTGGATTTTCCTTCTGCTTTTTTGGCAGCTTCTTTGAAGTCTTCTTTGCTGATTCCTTTTCATGTTCTCAGCCTTTAAAGTAGAGGCCTAGGACATCTTTTCCTCTTCATATTATCTTCTTTGGTAATTAACAACCAATACTGAGCTTTTAAATCCCATTTGTGTGCTCACAATTCTCAAATTTACCTCCAGCTTAGTCCTCATGTCTATACTCTAGACATATATCAACTTCAAAATCAGTGTCTCACCTTGGATGATCAGTAGAGTTCTCCAATTTTTCCTTCCGTAACCCCCACACTCTCCACTCTGCCTCTCCAATTCCTCATATCAAGGACATAATATGGTAATTGTCTTTCTCTGATTGACTTATTTTGCTCAGCATAATACCCAATAGTTCCATCCATGTCATTGCAAATGGAAGATTTTGTCTTTTTGATGGTGCATAGTATTCCATTATATATATACACACCACATTTTCTTTTCTTTTTTTTTTTTAAAGATTTTATTTATTTATTTGACAGAGAGAGATCACAGTAGACAGAGAGGCAGGCAGAGAGAGAGGGAAGCAGGCTCCCTGCCGAGCAGAGAGCCTGATGCGGGACTCGATCCCAGGACCTGGAGATCATGACCTGAGCCGAAGGCAGCGGCTTAACCCACTGAGCCACCCAGGCGCCCCAACACACCACATTTTCTTTATCCATTCATCTATTGATGGACATCTAAGGCTCTTTCCATTGTTTGGCTGTTGTGGGCATTGCTGCTATACGCATTTGGGTGCACATGCCCGTTCAGATTCCCACATTTGTATATTTAGGGTAAATACTCAGTAGTGTGATTGCTGGGTCAGAGGGTAGCTGGTGTGAGGTGGTGTCTCATTGTGGTTTTGATTTGTATTTCCCTATTGCAGAGTGTGATGGTGGAGCATTTCTTCATGTGTCTGTTGGCCATCTGGATGTCTTTGAAGAAACGTCTGTTCATGTCCTCTGCTCATTTCTTGATTGGATTCTTTGTTCTTTGGGTGTTGAGTTTGACAAGTTCTTTATAGAATTTGGATATTATCCCTTTATTTGATATGTTTTCTGTGAATATCTTCTCCCATTCTGTCAGTTGTCTTTTGGTTTTATTGACTGTTTTCTTTGCTGTGCAAAAGCTTTTGATCTTGATGAAATCCCAATAGTTCATTTTTGCCCTTGGCGATGTTCCTAGGAAGAAGTTGCTGTGGCTGAGGTCGAAGAGGTTGCTGCCTGTGTTCTCCTCAAGGATTTTGATGGATTCCTTTCTCACATTGAGGTCCTTCATCCATTTTGGGTCTATTTTCATGTGTGGTGTAAGGAAATGGTCCAGTTTCATTTTTCTGCATGTGGCTGTCCAGTTTTCCCAGCACCATTTGTTGAAGAGACTCTTTTTTCCGTTGGGCATTCTTTCCTCCTTTGTTGAAGATTAGTTGTCCATAGAGTGGAGGGTCCATTTCTGGGCTCTCTATTCTGTTCCATTGATCTATGTGTTTGTTTTTGTGCCAGTACCATACTGTCTTGATGATGACAGCTTTGTAATAGAGCTTGAAGTCTGAAATTGTGATGCCACCAACTTCGGCTTTCTTCTTCAACATTCCTCTGACTATTCGGGGTCTTTTCTGGTTCCATATAAATAATAGGGTTATTTGTTCCATTTCTTTGGAAAAAAAATGATGGTATTTTGATTGGGATTGCATTAAATGTGTAGATTGCTTTAGGTAATATAGACATTGTCACAATATTTGTTCTTCCAATCCATGGGCATGGAACTTTTTTCCATTTCTTTTTGTCTTCCTCAGTTTCTTTCATGAGCACTTTATATTTCTCTGAGTATAGATTCTTTGCCCCTTTGCTTAGGTTTGTTCCTAGGTCTCTTATGATTTTGGGTGCAATTGTCAATGGGATGGACTCCTTAATTTCTCTTTCTTCTGTCGTGTTGTTGGTGTATAGAAACGCAACTGATTTCTGTGCATTGATTTTATATCCTGACACTTTCCTGAATTCCTGTACAAGTTCTAGCAGTTTTGGAGTGGAGTCATTTGGGTTTTCCACATAATGTATCATATCATCTTCAGAGTGAGCTTTTGACTTCTTTGCCGACTTAGATGGTTTTAATTTCTTTTCTTGTCTGATTGCTGAGGCTAGGACTCCTAGTACTGTGTTGAATAGCAGTGGTGATAGTGGACATCGCTGCCATGTTCCTGACCTTAGGGGAAAAGCTCTCAGTTTTTCCCCATTGAGATGATATTCGCTGTGGGTTTTTCATAAATGGCTTTGATGATATTGAGGAATGTACCCTCTCTGCCTACACTTTGAAGAGTTTTGATCAGGAAAGGATGCTGTACTTTGTCAAATGATTTTTCAGCATCTATTGAGAGTATTTTATGGTTCTTATTCTTTTATTAATGTATTGTATCACATTGATTGATTTGCAGATGTTGAACCAACCTTGCAGCCCTGGAATAAATCCCACTATGTCATGGCGAATAATACTTTTAATGTTCTGTTGGATCCTGTTGGCTAGTACTTTGATGAGAATTTTCATCTCTGTGTTCATCAAGGATGTTGGTCTATATTTCTAATTTTTGATGGGATCTTTGTCTGGTTTTGATATCAACTTAATGCTGGCCTCATAAAATGAGTTTTGGAATTTTTCCTTCCATTTCTATTTTTTTGGGACAGTTTCAGGAGAACAGGTATTAATTTTTTAAATGTTTGGTAGAATTCCCCTAGGAAGCTGTCTTGCTTTTGGCTGTTGTTTGTTGGAATATCTTTGATGACTGCTTCTATCTCCTTACTGGTTATGGGTCTGTTCAGGTTTTCTATTTCTTCCTGATTCAGTTTTGGCAGTTTTTATTATCTCTAGGAATGCATCCATTTCTTCCATATTGTCAAATTTGCTGGCGTATAGTTGCTCATAATATGTTCTTATAATTATTTGTATTTCTTTGGTGTTGGTTGTGATCTCTACTCTATCATTCATGATTTTATTTATTTGGGTCCTTTCTCTTTTGGATAAGTCTGGCCAGGTTTTATCAATCTTATTAGTTCTTTGAAAGAACCATCTCCTAGTTTTGTTGATTTGTTCTACTGTTCTTTTGGTTTTGATTTAATTGATTTGTGTTCTGATAGTTTTGATTTCTTTTCTCCTGCTGGGTTTTGCTTTTCTTTGCTGTTTTCCAGCTCCTTTAGGTTTAGGGTTAGGTTGCATACTTGAGACCTTTCTTGTTTATTTGGAAAGGCTTGTATGGCTATATACTTTCCTCTCAGGACTGCCTTTGCTGTGTCCACGGATTTTGAACAGCTGTGTTTTCATCATCATTGGTTTACATGATTTTTTACAATTCTTTAATTTTCTGGTGGACCCATTCATTCTTTACAGGATGTCCTTTAGCCCCCATGTATTTGAGTTCCTTCCAGTTTTCCTCTAGTGATTGAGTTCTAGATTCAGAGCATAGTGGTCTGAAAATATGCAGGGAATGATCCCAATCTTTTGGTACTGGTTGAAACCTGATTTGTGACCCAGGATGTGATCTGTTCTGGAGAATGTTCCATGTGCCGTAGAGAAGACTGTGTATTCTGTTGCTTTGGGATTGAATGTTCTGAATATATCTGTGATGTCCATCTGGTCTAGTGTGTCACTTAAAGCCTTTATTTTCTTGTTGATCTTTTGCTTAGAGGATTTGTCTATTTCAGTGAGGTTGGTGTTGAACTCTTCTACTATTATTTTATTACTATTGATTGTTTCTTTGATTTTGTTAGTTAATTGATTTATATACTTGGTTGCTCCAATATTAGGAGCATAGACATTTAAAATTGTTAGATCTTCTTGTTGGACAGACCCTTTGAGTATGACATAGTGTCCTTCTTCATCTCTTATTATAGTCTTTTGCTTAAAATTTAATTGATCTGTGGTAAGGATTGCTACCCCCGGTTTCTTTTGATGTCCATTAGCATGGTGAATTGTTTTTCACCCCCTCACTTCAAGTCTGGAAGTGTCTTTGGATCTAAAATGAGTTTCTTGTAGACAGCATATTGATGAGTTTCGTTTTTTTATCCATTCTGATACCCTGTGTCTTTTGATTGGGACTTTTATCCCATTTACATTTAGGGTAACTATCAAAAGGTATGAATTTAGTGCCACCGTGTTGCCTGTAGGGTGACTGTTACTCTATATTGTCTCTGTTCCTTTCCTCGTCTCCTCCTAGGCTCTCTCTTTGCTTAGAGGACCTCTTTCAATATTTTCTGTATGGCTGGTTTGGTGTTTGAAAGTTCTTTTAAGTTTTATTTGTCCTGGAAGGTTTTTATCTCTCTTATTTTCTATGACAGCCTAGGTGGATATAGTATTCTTGGCTGCATATGTTTCTCATTTAGTGCTCTCAATACGTCATGCCAGTTCTTTGTGGCCTGCCAGATCTCTTTGGCTAAGTCTGATGCCAGTCTTTATTTCTACCATTGGATGTTACAGACTTCTTGTCCTGAACTGCTTTCAGGATTTTCTCGTTGTCACTAAGACTAGGAAGTTTTACTATTAGATGCTGGGATGTGGATCTATTTTTATTGATTTTGAGTGGGGTTCTCTGTGCCTTCTGTATTTTGATGCTTGTTCCCATTGCCATATTAGAGAAATTGTCTGTTATAATTTGCTCCACTATACCTTCTGCCCCCTCTCTCTTTTACTTCTCCTGGAATCCCCGTTATTCTCATGTTTCGTCTTATGGTATCAGTTCTCTCTCGAATTCTCCCCTCGTGTTCCACTGGTTGTTTGTCTCTCTTTTGCTCAGCTTCTCTATTTCCTGACATTTGGTCTTCTATATCACTAATACTGTCTTCTGCTTCATTTTTCTTACCAGTAAGAAACCCCATTTTTGATTGCACCTCATTAGTACCTTTTTTGATTTCAGCTTGGTTAGATTTTAGTTCTTTTATTTCTCCAGAAAGGGGTTTTATTTTTCCAGACAGGGTTTCTCTAATATCCTCCATGCCTCTTTTGAGCCCAGCTAGCACCTTGTGAATCATCATTCTGAACTCTCCATCTGAGATGTTAACAATGTCTGTACTGATTAGGTGCCTAACCATTGGTACTGCCTCTTCTTCTTTTTTTTTTTTTTTTTTTGTAGTGAGCTTTTCTGCCTTGTCATTTTATCTAGATAAGAATGTATGAACAAGAAAATAAAATATGGAAAGTATGGCAAGGACCCCAGAAAAATGTACGCAAACCAAATCAGAAGAAACCCGAAATGGGGGTGAGAACAAAGAGGGTAAATAGAAATTAAAAAAAAATATATGTATGTATGTTAGACTGGTGAATAGAATAGAGCCACCTACTTGATTTTGGGTGTATTTTGATCTCTTAGCAGAAACTACTTACCGGGGTGCCTGGGTGGCTCAGTGGGTTGAAGCCTCTGCTTTTGGCTCAGGTCATGATCCCGGTGTCCTGGGTTTGAGCCCCGCCTCAGGCTCTCTGTTCAGCATGGATCCTGTTTCCTCCTCTGTCTGCTTGCCTCTCTGCCTACTTGTGATCTCTGTAAGTAAATAAAATCTTCAAAAAGAAAAAAAAAGAAAAAGAAACTACTTCCCAAAATTTTAAATAAAGAAAAACATACATATTGAAAAATAAGGTTAAAAATGATGAAGGGGGGCGCCTGGGTGGCTCAGTGGGTTAAGCCGCTGCCTTCGGCTCAGGTCATGATCTCAGGGTCCTGGGATTGAGTCCCGCATCGGGCTCTCTGCTCAGCAGGGAGCCTGCTTCCTCCCCTCTCTCTTTCTCTGCCTGCCTCTCTGCCTACTTGTGATCTCTCTCTGTCAAATAAATAAATAAATAAAATCTTTAAAAAAAAATGATGAAGGGATGGAATATGAGTATAAAGATGAAAATTTAAAAAAAAATTTAAAAAAGGAATTGGTAAGTTAGTTGGAAAAAGAAAGTGGCGAGAATTTGCTCATGCTGGAGACTAGAATAGAGCCCTGTGGTATATTTAGGGTATAATTTTATCTATTAGAAGAAATTGTGTGCCAGAATTTTTTAGAGGAAAAAACCCTATGTATATACAAAAATAAAGTTATATCCAATGATGGATATATATGTGTATAATAATGAATGTTTAAAAAGTTTTTTTAGGAAAGGTATTGCTAAGATAAATCATTTAAAAAATGTTAAAAGAGGAAAGAGGAAATGTTAAAAAATTAGAATAAGAAAAAATTAAAATTAAAAAAATTTAATTATCTTTGAAGACTAAAGAATATTGGGGAGAAAGCTATGAATTCCATTCTTTTCTTTTCCCCTCTTCTGGAATTCCGCTGTTTTCCTTGATCAGTGAGCTTGGTCTTGGCTGGATGTTCTTGCTGATCTTCTCGGGGAGGGGCATCTGTATTGATTCTCAAATGTCTTTGCTCAAGATGGAATTCCATTCCCCTTGCTAGGCGCCAGTCTAAGAAATCTGTTTGAGTTCGCTATCGGGTGGTTTTTTCACCTGAATGCTTTTCGTAGAGCTCTGGAGGATGGGAGTGAAAATCACAGCCTACCATTCTCCAGCCCTGAGGAGCCGGGAGTTCAGGGCCCCACTCCTCAGTGTGTCCTCAAAGAATAGGTGTCAGTCACTCTTGTCTCCCTGGTGTCCAGTTGTTCTTTGGGCTCATTTGGTCTGTGATTGAGTGTTTCTGTCTCTGGCGCACATCCCAGTGGAGTCTCCAAACCCAGCAGATTCCTGCCTCCAGAGGAGGAATGTGAGTCTCCCTGGATCTGCCACTTGTGGAGTCCCTGCTCAAAGAGCAGTGGTCCAACTGTGCTGCACATCACGGTTTAAGGTAGTCCCAAGCTGAGAGGTCAATCCTTGGATCTGTCTCTGTAGTCACCTTCCCCTCTCCGATACCTGGGAGCTCCTGAACACTCAGACCCCCTCGTTTTTTCAGTGATCCCCTGGGTCCTGAGATCCCATTGTCACTGTGAGGGCTCCACCTACGCTTAGCCTCTGGAGTGATATCCCTCAGTGGAGCAGACTTTTAAAAGTTCTGATTTTGTGCTCCACTGCTTGCCGGGAGCCAGCCCCTCCTGTCCTGGTCTATCTTCCCATTGCTTTGGATTCAGTTCTCAACACGTCCTATCTTTCAGAGAGTGGTTGATTTTCTGTATTTAGAATTGCTGCTCTTCTTCTCTTCGATCTCCTGTTGAGTTTGTATGTGCTCAGAATGATTTGAAAACTATCTAGCTGAACTTCTGTGACCTGATGTTCTTTCAGGTCTCTGCCATCTTGTCTCTCCTCTCTAAAGTTTTAGTAATGGTATAAAAACCTTTGCTGTTAGGATTAACTTTTTAGTGAGAGCAATGCCAGTGTGACATTATTTTTTTGTGTATTATTTAGAAAAGTAAGTAATTAGAAGGTTTAGTTCCAAGTTCATTTCATTTGGTTATTTGGTTTAATGTGTATTAAAATTGAAACATAGATCTGACAGATATATATAGGTTCCAGTGGAACAGGAACATCATTTGCAGCACTTATTAAATAATAGTACTAACTTTTCTCAGTGCAGTCTGTGAATCAAGCAGATGGTAAATTTCCATCTTCCTTGATGACAGTCAGTTATTCTTATAACTAATTTGGAGTGTTACAGTTTTATATTTTTAAATGAATGGATCAAAATTTGCTTTAAAAATGGGCTTCAACTAATTTCATAAGTGTCTTGGTCTCTGCATTTTTACTTTCACATTTGTGATGTAGAGAACCTCACCTCCATATTTGGGTGCTCATGTCTGCTATAAATGTTGATCTAATGCTGCCAGGAAGAAGGAGAAAGAAGTGAGTCATGCAGTGGTGATGGAAACTGATCAAGCAGTTGGGTCTGCCAATGTGTTTCTTTTTTAAATGACATTTATTTGAAAAGCAGTTACTTTCTTACTAATTGTTAAAGTTTTAAGGAATTATTAGTGTTTTGATGAGTAAAAAATGCCTGTCGTGCTAAATTTCAGCAGTTTTTAAGTATTTTGTTGAGATAACCAGAAATATCTGTGAGGTACAGTATGGTTTCATGCTCACTTATTATCTCATTTCAAGTTGTTATAAATATTCTACATTATTTGAAATACCTTGCTTTAATTAAAAAGAACTACCTTTTTGACTCTGTAGCACTTTGTGGACTTTTTTTTCAGTTTTCTTTCTTGGATTGGCTTAAATTTTACCTGTGGGGTAACCTTTTTTCGGAATCGTTCTTACAGTTTTTTTCATAAAATATCTTTTTTTAAGTAAATCATTTATATCTGTAATATTTTTTTTGTTCCATTACTAACTCAAAGAAAATTATTTTCTATATTTCATTATTGAAATAATCTAGCAAATATTTTAAGCTGAGTTGTTTAAAAAAACTATTTTTTTTTTTTAAAAGATTTTATTTATTTATTTGACAGAGAGAAATCACAAGTAGGCAGAGAGGCAGGCAGAGAGAGAGAGGGGGAAGCAGGCTCCCTGCTGAGCAGAGAGCCCGATGCGGGACTCGATCCCAGGACTCTGAGATCATGACCCGAGCCGAAGGCAGCGGCTTAACCCACTGAGCCACCCAGGCGCCCCTAAAAAAACTATTTTAATTCAACTTCATGATAAATTTCCTGCACTGAATTATTTTTCTACTTGTTTTAGCAATGATTTCTGTGGGTCTTCTGACAGTATTTGCTGAAAAAGGAACATGTTTTAGTTTAATGCTCTGTTGTTTTGCATGTTTTTCTTCAGCTTCTACCAAGATTTTCCCCAATGTCACTGGACTTTCATCTTTTGCTAATAATGAAAAAAAAGTTCAAAAGAAGCTTCTAAACATATGTCTTTAAGTCTAGAAAACTGCACTAAGTGCTGGATTGAGTATCACATGATTTTAATTATTGCTGAGAAAATTGAAAAAGCTCTCTTCATGCTCTGAATGGTTGGCTTTTAAGTGGTCTGCTAATTTGAGGTGGCTTTGTACTATCATTACCTAATATTTTAAGCTACAGTATGCACGTAAAATGGGAGTCATCGTTGAAAATGATATATATCCATATTTCAAATGGCTACATGTAATTTTTAATCTTGTGGCATTAGGTTATTAGCCTTAGATTTTCATTATTTTTATCATATGATATGATGAATGGAAGGTTCAGACTTAGGAGTAGGTTATGTAACAGTCTAGCATTTTCTTGTTTCCTTGTACTTAACATTTTTGCTATTATCTTCAGTCTTTTGTCTTTGCAAGATTCTTTGAATACCACTTTTCCATTTTTGTTATTTTTGATGGTTGGTTTAGTCAAAGCTAGATAAAATAACACATAAATCCATTTTTTTTTTTAAAGATTTTATTTATTTATTTGACAGAGAGAGATCACAAGTAGGCAGAGAGGCAGGCAGAGAAAGAGAGAGGGGAGGAAGCAGGCTCCCTGCTGAGCAGAGAGCCCGATGCGGGCCTCGATCCCAGGACCCTGAGATCACGACCTGAGCCGAAGGCAGCGACTTAACCCACTGAGCCACCCAGGCGCCCCTCACATAAATCCATTTTGCCAAGTACATGGAAGCTGCAGTATGGTGCAGTACACCGACAGTGAACAGATGTGCATTGTGACTATCTCACTCTTGCCCTTAGATGCCTCATGTACCATTTGGGCCTGTGGATCCATTGATTCTTTCAATGTTACCATGTTAAATAGTAGACCTTATTTCTTGTATTTTTAAAATAAAATGTTTATATCTTTCACAAATTGCAGTGGATCCATTATGTGGTCTCTGGACTGTGGAAACCACTGTTGCAGAATTAAGGATTATGGGAAAGTAAAAATAATGTTTATATTTTCTAATATCCAGCATATATTCTGAATTAACCATCTTGATAGTAAAGTGGTGTATGTAAGTATTAAAATTACATTTTTCCAATAAGATCTGAAAGCAGAAATAGATGAAGAGTTCTTGTGCCATACTCAACAACATTCATTCAATATAATGCTTTTTTCTTGCTTTTGACTTTATACTATTTGCAGAGACAATAGAGTTAGGTAACTTTTTTCATTTAACTTTGTTTTCCATCTGAGCTTTGTATGTTATATGACTGCAGTCTGTATAGATAAAGTTAACTGGATCTTTTGAATACATGAGGTAGTTATTTAATGTCAGGTAGAATTGGCTGACTTTAATTATGGAGCAAATTCTTGAAAATTTTATTAGAGTTTTAGAAATGTTTTATCCTTTCTAGTTCATAGAAGGTAGAGGAATTATGGAATGTTTAGAAAAGATAATTAAACAAATGCTATAAAATCAAAACTATAATCATTATTTATGCTAGGGTATATTTTTAGGTACTAGCGTATCTTTGCTTCATTCCATTCGGGGGCACAGTTTCCCTCAACATGGAAGTGAAAGAGTATTTGAATAATTACTAAGAAGCACAAGGAGGAAGGCAAGCATTTGATGGTGAAGGCAATTTCAGATTTTAAAAGAGCACGTGGAAAATACAGCTTTAAACTGGGATTAAGACATATTACAGAAATAGAATCAGAGTATAGAACATACATAGAAATTTATAACAAATTTATAGAAAGAAAGAACGAGTAGTCTGTCTTGAAGGGAAGAACAAATGTAAAAATGTAAAAGGTTGACATTTACTTCTTATAATGCACAATAGGAAAAATAGTGGAAAAGTTAAAAAATGATTTTGGAATATAAGAAAGTTTTCAAAATTACACTGTCACATTTAAAAATTTATGAGTGAAGAGAGGAAAAATGAGAGGGGATGGGAAAAGGTGAGTGAGAGAGAGAATGAATTAATGAATGAATATGAAAATGAATAGGCAGCTGGTATGACTTTTAGCCTCATTGGACTCTATTCTCATATGGCTCCTGTAATAACTTTAAGAATATGATGTTTATTTGATGAAGAAGTAAATTTATCTTTAATGGGGACACTGCATCATGGCTTGTATGAAAGGAGAAAAAAATGGTTCTGTGTTTACAAATATGGCTTTGAAAATACAAGTGGTCAGTTATTTAGACTTCAGACAACATTTTTTGAAACTACAAAATACTATATTCTTCTCATGTATTGTAGAAGTAGTTTACACTGAAAGCTTGCTTTTGTGTTTTGAGTACTGTAAGAACTAGAGAGTTTAGAAGAGTTTCATATTCAGTTACATTGTATTGAATTAATATTGAGTTATGAGTATTGCTCTGTTTAGTTTAATGATTATATTATAAGGTTGGAGTTAACGATTTGGAAATATTAGCTGCTTAATTAGCAGTATGCATTTTATTTCTATAAGAATAAAATGAGTCATTATGGTCTCTTTTATTCATATGAGTGGTATCTATTCCCGGTCAACCTATATGGCAAATTTGTAAGAGTAAAAAATGTCAGTAGCTGTAAAACAAATTAAAATATTTAGAGAAAAGCTCCTAAACACCACATTGGTTCAACAAATATTTATTAAATGCTTAGTCATTCCAGGAAATATGGTCTTTGCTAGGAGTATGGAGAAGAAAAAAATACCCAGTTTTTGCCTTCAAGTTAGCTTAGAGTTTAGGGGAGATGGATTTATCAGATAGTTTTAGTTTAAGTGCTGTAATATATGAATTAATATGGAAGAATAGAATGCAGATAGTAATTTCTAAGTAAGATATTTCAGGGATGAACTCTGAAGTTAAATTGGAAGGATTAAGAGTTGGCCAGATAAGGATTTGGGTGGGCTTCGTGGAATAAGACGGGGTGAGAGTTATTAGAGGGAGAGGGTGGTAAAGATGATAGCATTCTAGGCAGAGAGAACAGCGTTATGAACAAAGTAATGTAAACGTGTAATAGCACAGAGTATGCTAGAAACAATCTTGCATTATTATTATTATTTATTAAAGCATTCTTTGAAGGCTAGTTAATATATACCAGGCTTAATGTGCATGATCACACTTAAAACTGAGAGCATTCTTTTGAGGTTTATAATCTCATATTCTTATTCTGCCTGCTTCCATGATTCTACTCTGATGGTTTGATCTTAGCAGTGTATCATCAAAAATTGAATGGAGGCTCATTACAGTGTAGACCTATCATGGGGAGGAGAGTCAACTCTACCTAGAGACACTACCACACTCTTAGGCCTGGCTATGAGGTGTACAGATACAGACACTGAATCTTGTTAGCATTTCAGAGTTGATTCTCCTTGGGGGGGGGGTGTGTGCAGATTCATGCTAACCACATTTGTAGGAGACTATAATTTAACCAGAACATTTTGAGGCTCTAGAAACCTAGCTTAGCATATATGAGCAGTGCTTGGGGATCTTGATGGAAACAAACACTATGAGTCAGCAGAATGATGCACTGGCCAGTAAGGTCATAAAATCAGAGGCTGAATTAAAAGAGGTGAAGTATTTCAAGATGATGGAAGTGGTAGTCCTTTCCTTCCTTGCATTTATCAAACCTCAAAGTATTTTAGGAAAATAAATATGGACACTGTGCCATGTCAAATGAAACTAAGGTAGGCTTACTTTAGCCTGAAGGAGAGAATGATGCCTTCAGATAACATTTATATGGTTCTTGAGCTTGTTAACCTCTGTCCAGTCTGACTACCATCTCCCTTAGTACATTCAGGCTTTTATCACTAGTCACTGGGATTACTTCAGTAGCCCAAATTATTGAACATGGAGAATCTGTTCTGGCTAGTTATATATAACTGTTATTTAGAGATACTAGGTAGCTCTTGAATCAGGAGGGTTGCAGAAACAGGCTTCAGATAATACTATAAGAATAATTTTCACAACCACACAACTGAAATTTAGTCCAATGTAGGAGCTGTTGCCATCCCAGAACTACCTGGTCAAACCGTCATGGTGAAAAACATGCAGCTGCTGCCAACTATTCCATAACCATATTTCCTATGTATTGCCACCCATCTCAGCAGAATGGATCGCTTACTTGTGGCTTGCTTCTTTATATAGTTCATTTCTGAATCTATACATCCTATAAGTATATTTCATTGGTAGAAACTAAATCATATGTCTGTACTCTAGTTATAAGGGAGTCTGACAGATACAGTTTTTATGGATTCTTCCTTGGTTAGGTGGAACTGGTACTGTGAGAATGTATTAAAATGTAGAGAGCATGTTTAAATGCTTTTGAGCAACCAAATATGACAGAAGACACAGTGGTTACCTTGCTAGTCTCCTTGACTTCACTAAGCTTTTTCTTAGCCTGTAAGACCCAGATCCTGGTAAAGACATCTTTGATCTTTACATCTTCTCTGTGTTCCCACAGCATCATATACATGCCTTTGTTACAGTGGTTTGCATGTATCTTTTCCCTACTAGACCATGAATTATTTATTTTTATTTATTTAACAAAGATAGTATTTACTAACTATCAGGCATTGTCTTAAATGCTTCATAAAGAATTCATTTGACTTGTGGGTACAAGCTTTCTTTCAGTTTGCATTCCCCTAGCCAGCCTAGCATAGTCCTTGGTGCATGGCACATGTCCAGTAAATAAGTGAGTCCATATTTAGAAAGTAGGGAAGAAAAAATAATGACACAGTCCTGCTACTTTAACTTCGCTGTTATGTTCTGTTGTATATTTAGTCTTCCAAAGAAAAACTTGGGAAAAATTAAACTTCCCTAATATGGGATGGACTGCCTGAGAGGTAGTAGGTTTTCTGTTAGTTGAAATCAACTCTGAGCATAGATGAGCATCTGTGGACTACATTAAAAGAGCACTGGGTGTGGTGAAAAAATAATGAATAATGTTTTTCTGAAAATAAATAAATTGAAAAAAAAAAAGAAAGTGCTATCCAGCCTAGTTTCTCTGATCTGCTTTGACTCAACAGTGCTGGATCTAGTCTATGAGAGAGAGAGGGAAAAAGGTCTTCTGTCTTCAGGTCAGAAGGCTGATATTCAAATGAGAAATAAGGAAATAAGGAAATAAAATAGGAAAGATAGGGGTGACCCAGTGACCCAGGTGGTTAGTAAGGAGGATCCTTTGTATATGTAAGCGGAAATTATAGTTGTTGACTGAACAGATCATAGGAGTTACTACAATGCATGCAAATATAGATTAAGGGATTCTTGCTGTCAGTGAAGTTGCTATTCTATAGATAGATGCAGCTTGATTTCTTTTCATGGATCCTTTTCCCCCCTTGTGTTCTTACATATGAGTTAATTTTTTTTTCTCATAACTTTCCTTGATTAGAAAGATAGTAATGGCTAGAATTATGAAGAGAATCAAAGGATAAAAAATACTGATTTTTTAAAAATTGAAATACAACTCACATACCATAAAATTCACTATTAAAATATACATTTCAGTGTGTTTTTTAGTATATTCAGAGTGATGAAGCTATCACAACAATCAACTTAGAACATTGTTACCACTCCAAAAAAAAACCACCCATACCTATCAGCAGGCACACTGCAATCCTCCCATTCCCCCTCCCTTGCCCCTGGCAGCCACTAATCTATTTTCTGTCTCTATAGATTTCCAATTCTGGGCAATTAGTATAAATAGAATCATATAATATGTTGTCTTTTGTGACTGGTTTTTTTTACTTAGCATGATGTGATTTCAAGTTTCATTCATGCGATGGTATTTATCAGTACTTCATTCTTTATGACTGAATATTCCATTGTCTGGACATACCACATTTGTTTATCCATTCATCACTTCATGGGCATTTAGGATTATTTCTACTCTTTGATGCTGCTGCTATCAGAGTTCATGTATAAATTTTTGTGTGGACTTATGTCTTCATTATTTTTGACTGTAAGCAGGTCATGTGGCTACTTTGTAACTTTTTGAGGAACTGCTAGACTGTTTTCTGGAGTGGCTGTATCATTTCACATTCTCATCAGCAATGTGTGAGGGTTCCAGTTTCTCCATAACCTCACCAATGTTTGTTATCATTTTTTTATATCCTAGCCATCCTAATGGGAGTGAGATGTGGTATCTCATTGTGGTTTTGATTTGCATTTCTCTAATGAATAATGATGTTGAACATCATGTGCTTACCAGTCATTTGTATATCTTCTTTAGAGAAATACCTGTTCAAATAATTTGTCCATTAGTATTTGGGTATTTTTTAAATTACTGATTTGTGAGAGTTCTTTATATATGCTGGATATAAGTCCTTTATCAGACGTGATTTGGAAACATTTTCACCCATTCTGTAAGTTGTCTTTTCATTTGGTGTAGCTTTTTTTAAGATTTATTTGAGAATGAGCATGAGTCAGGGGAGGGACAGAGGGAAAGAGAATCTCAAGCAGACTCCGTGCTGAGTACAGAGCCTGATGTGGGGCTTGATTTCATGACTCTGAGATCATGACCTGAGCTGAAATTGAGGAGTTGGATGCTCAGTGACTGAGCTACCCAGTGCTCCTAATGTTGCTTTTTGAGTCATCGTCACTTCCAGCTTGGTTTTGTGACCCCTCATGAATGTCTTAATGTGTTGTAAGGGTTAATATGAGGTTAAAAATGAAGAAAAATAATTGGTCTAGTGAAAATTTACACGTGTGTATATTACATAATAAAAGAAGATTCACAGCCAAATTAAAACTTATTGAATCTCAAAACTATATTCTTGTAACTGAATATTTTTTCCTCCAGTGAGTAGTTTTTTGTCATCCCAACACAGCTGCTTATATTTTTGATTTTTGTTTTTGCTTCCCAAATCCAACAGCTTCTCAATAATTTTTCTTCAGTGATATATTATAGGTATGTACTTCCTGTTAGTTTACAAAATCAGATTTGTTCTTCTAGATAATAGTGATCCCGAGGGAGAATATGCCAAACATTAAATTATTCATTTTTGCTGTCACGGTAAATTAATATCTGTGCTAATGTTATCTAGTGTATGCTACAAAACTGCCAATTTATTCTGTGGAATAGCTTAAAAATTTTTTTTCTTTCTGCTCATTAGTTGATCAGGTAGAGATATGAACCATGAACACATGGTAAAATTTATACAATGTTATGGTACCCGGAGTGAAAAATAATAGTGAAGGATTGACCAAAATGATCATTGTCGTTAGTTACAGCATGACTGAATATTTTAAAAGAGAATATTAATATTTATTAATCACTTTTGAAACTGAAGCAGAAATTTGTAAATGCTCACAATAGATTTTGTTTCTAACAGGAAGACATGAACCTTAATGAAGACCGTAAAGCTCCTTTACGAAACAAAGATTTTACCACCAAGCGTGAGATGGTTGTCCAGTACATATCTGCTACTGCCAAATCTGTAAGTAGTGACACTTTCCCGGCACTACCATAATGAGTTCAGCATTACCTGCTCAAAAATAATCAAACCTCAGATCTTCAAGTTCTTGCCTCACTGTACTCATGGCCTATTCAGAAAAAACTTATACATGTGTTTTTTACACATTTAGTATGTATTTAAAAACTGCTTATAATTATAGAGACTTCCATTATTTTAAGTAATACAGACAAAGGATAGAAGGCTCTGAGTTAATCCATTGAGTTTTGGGGCAGTGGTTTTGTGTGTATCTTAAAAATTCACAGCAATTTGTAGGTATTCCACTAAATATACTGTTTGTTATATGAAAATTTTGAATTTTGAGGGAGAACACAAGAACATATGCTAGTCACAAGTTTAGTTTCCATTAATGCTTTATGTCTGGTTTCTCCTTGCATGAAATTTTTAGCAATATTTTTAATATGCTGTTTTATTTTTTTTTCATTGTTTTATGTGATACTGTATAAACTACCTCATAATTGTTATTATACAGCTTAATAAAAAAGAGGGTGCTTAATAGGAAGGAGTTTAATGAAATCTCTGTGTTTCAAAAGACTTGAAAGTAGAGTTCTGTGGAAAGACTTGTTTTCAGCGGGAAAAACTTCAGTGTTTTAATGGGATATATGGCTTTGCTTATTACTTCCTAAGGTGCTTCCAAAAATAAACTTCAGGTTTGATTTCTTTTTGCAAGAAAAGAAATATATTTTTGAAATGATGAAATGTATTTTTTAGATTTCTGTAAGGAAAAAGCTTTATATAACTAGACTTCATAAAATCAGTATGTATATATATTTGTGTGTAGACACATATACACATACCATACACACACACACACACACACATTGATTTTATGTGTATGGTATGTATATTATCTGCATGTATATAAATAATAAACACACATGAATTTACATGTAAAAGTTCATACTTTAAATTTAAAAAGTTGACCAGTAAAGAAAATAGTTCCTCTTTGGAAAATATATTCTAAAATTATTTGGCTATCCTATTACTGCTACTTCAGTACAGTAATTATTGCAATTACTGATGCACTTTGCCCTGAATTCTACAGTTGTATTGATTTCATATTGTAGTTTAAACAAGCTAACTCTGAATGCTGAACTATTTAAACATAACACATTCCAGCTCTGCTAGAGCAGAGCAACAGCATGTTTTTTAATTTGCTTCTGGTATCCAAGGGCAGGAGTATGTTTCAAGTGATAGGTGAAATTTGCCATGAGTGTTGTTTTCAATAGAATTTGGTGATGCATGGGGTTTTACTTTGAAATTGTGATGAATCTCTTCTCATTTTTGCACTCAAGTTATTGTTAATAGTAAAATGCTTTAGGAAATGTAGGGTATACATTTAGTGTTATTTTTCAAATGCCTAACGGAAAATACAGTAGTAAATCTATATAACTAAATCTGAATACAAAGTACAGATAATGTATGAGTAATCATGTGGTGTTTTTTAATGATAAGAATTTATTAGTGTTTCTGGCTCATTTGTTTTTGTTTATGCAAGTGGGACTGAATATAATGAGGATTATACAAAGCTCTTATTCTTTAACCTTTTGATTTTTACTCTATGTAGAACTTGTTTTTATTTATTCTCATATTATTTTCTCTTCAGCTGACCAGATATATACATTTATGTTATATACTAATTTTTCCACATTAAAATGCTAAAATTTATGTAAATGTTGGATGAGCTCTCATGAATTGCTTTATTTGAAAGATGGGAATTGAATGTTTCTCAAAAGACATGGAAATTCTGTTTCAGGTATTAGCCTCAAAATCAGTACTATAACTATTTAGTATATGACCCTTGTTTGTTTCATTCAGCATACGCATGAGCATCTGACATGTATGCCACCTATAGCTCTTTGATTAGAGTTTTAAGATTATACATTTTATTTGGTAATATTTTTTCATGGACCAGATGTTACAATGAAAGAAAGCCTGTTGATAAATATGTTTTAAAGCTTTCTTACCTTGGGGAGACATTAATTAGTACTGTGTTTTCTGTTAAAACCAAGAAAATTCATTATGTACTTTCCTTTTGAAGGTGAGAGGGATGCCATTCAGTGACAAGCAGTCCACTTATCTTTGACCTCTTCATGATCATTATAATAATATTTGTTTAATATATGGTGTTTACCTATGTGTAACAAGGTTTCCATCCTGCTATCTTTCAGTAGGGTTTAGACATGCTTTGTATATCTTCAGCTCTTTTGCTTACTTTTTCATTATATTTATCACTAATTAAAAATGTTCCTTTGTTGGGGCGCCTGGGTGGCTCAGTCGGTTAAACCTCTGACTCTTTGTTGTGGTTGAGGTCATGATACCAGGGTGGTGAGACTGAACCTGGCATCCAGCTCCACACAGTGTGGAGTCTGCTTGAGAGTCTCTCTTCTCATCCCCTCCCCTGACTCGCTCATGCATGTGCTTGCTCTCTTTGAAATAAATAAATCTTAAAAAAATGTTTCTTGTATGGTGACTAACATAACATTAATTTAAAAAAAGTTTCTTCATTTAAAGTAGATAATGATTGTATCACTTTATGAAAATGCTTTATAAGTAGTCAAAACTTTAATCTTGAAGTAAAAACAAAGTTAAGAGCTAGTGTTCCTGATGGATAATGTTTTATAGTCACATATAAAACATATGAGAAGTATAGTTTGTTTAAATATAAGTTGTACATTTCTCCCTTTAACACCTGTATTAGTCATTTTGCATAGAATTGAAAACAAAATATGAACTCAAGAGAAAATGTCCATCATTCTCCTGGGTTCCTGGGTAAAGACAATAAAGCAAGATGAAACTGATATGTAGGTATTTGCTCAAAACCTTTTTCTAAAACAGACAAGTCTTTTGTTATATAATTAACTTGGCTAAAATAATCATGGAATAAAAATATATAGGAAATTTAAAAATAATGATGAAAAACTATTGCTTAGTTTTTTCTTGTTGAAGTTCCATAATAGAGAATATTAAATTGCGTGAACATTAAAGGAAAAAGTGGCTTGAATAAATCTGTCAGTGATGAATAAGTTTTAAATAAGGGAGTGGAGAAGAGTCATTTGCTCATTACAGCAAGTGTGGTTATGGACCTGACCTATAGTAGTTGGTACATGTGAATAATTTGGCTACAAATAATCTGGAAGAATGTATATTTTCAAAACATCAGGATATATTTTGAGTAATGGAAAACCAAGATTTGTTAATATTGCAGATGTTGTCATATCCATTCATAATCCTGAAAGAGGCACAGTGTATCAGTGATTTAGCAGATCTTATATGTTCTAGCTTAACAGCCTATATAGACATTCATGAGGATAAATTAGTCACTGAAATCCTAATGGTTTGCCAAAAGCCAATGTCTTTATTAGAATATTAAGAAACTAGTTTATTTCTAACTTAAATCACAATCTTTGAGGTCGAGATTTTATTTTATTTTTATTTTTTATTTTTTATTTTTTTAAAGATTTTATTTATTTATTTGAGAGAGAGACAGTGAGAGAGAGCATGAGCGAGGAGAAGGTCAGAGAGAGAAGCAGACTCCCCATGGAGCTGGGAGCCCGATGTGGGACTCGATCCCGGGACTCCAGGATCATGACCTGAGCCGAAGGCAGTCGCCCAACCAACTGAGCCACCCAGGCGCCCTGAGGTCGAGATTTTAAAATATGTAAAGTTACATTTTTAAGACAAATGACATATTGATAGGTATCATTGGTTTAAAAAAATCTCAATAGGAAATTATTTAAAATAGTGACAACAAATACATCTGTAAAGTTTTTAGATTGTCCCCTGTAATAAGCAGTTGAAAGTTACAGTATGTCTTTCTCTGTGTATACATATATTACAGTTTTGCTTTTGCCATCAGCAGATATTTTCTTTCTCAGATGAAACAACTGAATTCAAACATGACCAGACCTGTTCCTTTTAGTTTCCCTTGGCCAATCTAATCTGTTCATTGTATGAGTTTTAGCTAAATGGAATCATTTTGCAATCATAATGAATTAATAATGGGCTATATTTTGGTTGTTTCACTGAGTATAGAACTGCCTTAATTAAGACAGGCTTGCGTTCTTGTTTTAGTCTCACGTCTGTGCTAAATAAACAAGGGGCAGGGACGCCTGGGTGGCGCAGTTGGTTGGACGACTGCCTCCGGCTCAGGGCGTGATCCTGGAGTCCCTGGATCGAGTCCCACATCAGGCTCCCAGCTCCATGGGGAGTCTGCTTCGCTCTCTGACCTTCTCCTCGCTCATTCTCTCTCTCACTGTCTCTCTCTCAAATAAATAAAATAAAATCTTTAAAAAAAAAACAAAAAAAAAAAAACAAGGGGCAAATAAGACCTCTTTCTTTTTGGTTGAGAAATAATTTAGGTCGATAGCATATCTTTCAATTCAGAAGACTGTTAATGGCACCAAAGAGGCTTTTATTCAACTAAATAATCACTGCCTACAAATAGTCTGTTGAATGAATATTTAAGAAAGCTGCTTCTCTGTTTGGAGATTCATGGATTCCTCTGAAATAATTTGCTTGACAACTCTCAATATCTTCTTGTGTCTTGTGGTATCCTGTTTAATTTAGGATTCTTCCTGGCATTTCAGTATTTTCTTTTCCTTTTTAAAGTACTAGCTGGAAAAAAAAGTACTAGCTGGAAAATAGAACACATACTGATAATAATGGCTGTCAGTTATTGTCTAACTAACTGCATAAATTCTTTTTTGGACATTGCTTGATATTTAACTGTAAGAATTTGATAACAACAATTTGATTTATAATTGGGTTTTGGCATTACATTATCTTAGAACTCTGATTTCACTTCTTGCTTTCTTAAACACAATTCAGCTTCTCAGATTCTGTTATCTCTTACTATTAGGAAAGCTCAATCAAAGTTTCAGGTTTTGAACTGTTTCCTCCCTATGAATATATGCATGTTTATACATATAACTGCTTTTTTGTCTTCATGTTATATTATATTAACTCCTCTTATAATACAAATGCTAGGATAACCTAGAAAACTAGAATCACAAGCAAGCTATCTTCTTTATAGTTTTTAAGTATAATATAAAACTATTAAAAACCTTAAAATAATAATATAAAATATTCCAGTTTTCAACTTTCAATTCATAATGTATATGACTTTAAATGCACCATTTATATTCTAAGATGCCTGATTTCATCCTTAATATTGTATTTGTTATAACGAGGAAAGAAAAACATTGGAAAAAATTCAGTTTTCTACTGCTAATTTTTTTGAGTGTTTGTGAGGCTGATAAAATATCTGATACCTGGTTACACTTAATTTTACATTACTTAAGATTTAGATCATAGTATATAAGCCCATGACCGTACATTAAAAAAAAAATCCTCAAACAGTAATACTCTTTTATTTGGTAATTCTTATTCTGCAGACTTCACATGTTTTGAATATGGTAGAAATTAATACTGGTATATTTGTTTTAGCCTCTAGATCTAAAGTGTTGGAAGTATACATAGGTTTAGCTATCTACTAATTTACTAAACACTTAACTTCTTTGAAAACTTCAGAGTACTAATACTGTTGCTATTCTTTTTTTTTACACCATAACCACTCTCCGTTGACCACTGCATGCAGATAGTTGGAAGTAAAGTTATGGTGAGTACAAAAGATGTGTTTTACCCTTAGGTATGAATTTGTGCTTTTGGGAATTGAGTGATTTTGCTTATATTATTTTTTATATGTTTGGTTTTGCTTTTGGAGTATATTCTACCAAAGTAGCAAGATGATTAAGATCAGTTGATGTGTATTTAGCTATGGTTAACTATTTTTCCTGTGGTTTTTGGAAATGTTTAGAATTGGAATATGCTTGTATATTTTGTTTTTGAAAGTTTCACTTATTTTTTTTGGAGTTGTACCTGTGTTTATGATTTTATGATTCAGTTCCTATGATTCTTTTTTTTTTTTTTTTTAAAGATTTTATTTTATTTATTTGAGAGAGAGACAGTGAGAGAGAGCACGAGCGAGGAGAAGGTCAGAGAGCGAAGCAGACTCCCCATGGAGCTGGGAGCCTGATGTGGGACTCGATCCCGGGACTCCAGGATCACGCCCTGAGCTGAAGGCAGTCGTCCAACCAACTGCGCCACCCAGGCATCCCAGTTCCTATGATTCTGATGAAATTGGATGTTTTTACCTCAGTGTCTTACGATGGCAGGGAGAGACTCTAATAGGTTGGTTTATATTGGCAGTGATTCTTATTAATGTATCTTACTTGGATTTTAGTGTCACTGAGCACATAGTTTAATGAAAACAGCCTTTGAAGTGCAGTCACGAGGTCTAGGTCTTTGTCTTTGTTAGATGGTACTCATTGGCTGTATGACTTTGGACAAGTCCTGTAATTTCTTTGAGGTTCAGATATTAAATTGATAAATTGAAGTGATTGGTGTACATTATTTTTTAAGGTTCTTTCTATTGCTGCCTTTTAGAGATTTTTTTTAAGATTATGTATTTTAGAGAGTTTTTTTTAAAAGATTATTTATTTTAGAGAGAGAGTACATTAGTGGAAGAAGGGGCAGAGGGAGAGGGAGAGAAAGAAACCTAAGCAGACACTGTGCTGACTGCAGAGTCCAGTGCTGGGCTTGATCCCTGGACCTTGGGATCATGACCTGAGGCCTGTGTAATTGAGACGTATTTGTGAATGCCTTGTCTTCATGACTAAACAGTCTGTATTTAGAGAACAGGGCAGAAAACACTACCTTTAACATTATTAAGTACCACAGTATTCAGAATAGTGAATGTGTATAATACTTGTTTTGCTTTTAAAAGTTGAGTTAGTCTTTTTTTTTTCCCTCTTTTAATTTATGTGACATCCATGGATAAAAAGCCATCAATCTTTTGGGGATAATTTCAAACATCAGCAAGTATTTCTTTAGTGCTTATTAGGTGCCAAGTACAGTGTTAGGTTCATTGATGACTGGAAAATAAGGATAAGATCTTACAGTACTAATATATGAGGAAAGAATTAGTCCTTAAGTTGAGCATGCTGATTGTGTTTTAGGAATTCATAAGCAGGAGAGAGAAGTAGGCGTAGAGTAATTAGAGAGAACTCGATGCAAGTTTCTGGACTTAAACTGGGCTTTTAAGAATCCTTAATTTTGATGGCTGGGATTTGATAAGGGAGATGAGACAACAAAGAAGCTCTAAGATTGTGAAAATAATACTCAATCCAAAGGCCTATAGAAAGATCCAAACTGTGTGGGTAGGGGGCTGAGAAAAGGCAAGCAAGAGATGAGGTTGATTGTTGTTGGAACAAAGAGTGTATATTGGAAAGCTTGAAAAATCAAATTGAAGGAGGATCTTGGAAGTCCAGTTAGAAGAGTAGAAGTTAGTTTGAACAGGAAATTGACTTGAGGAAAGCAGAGTTTAAAAAAAACCAAATTTGATACTAGTATAGGTAGGCTGGATTAGGCCAATGGTTCTCAAGTTAGAAAGTCTATAAAAATGCGAGTTTTGTCTCTCATGGGGTCTAGGATAGGGCCAAGATATCTGCATATTTATCAATCACCACAGGAGATCCTCAGGAGGTAGGCTGAAGAGCATACTAGAGGAGTACTAGATTAGGATGAAGAGAGATTTGTTTCCAGGGCTACCTAGGAGACTTTTGTGTGAATCAGGGAGGACCTGTACTAAACTGGGGCTAGATGTGGGAGGGTGGGGTTAAATAGGGTTTTGACCTATAAGGGAATCTTGAGCTTATTTTAATGTGAGGTGAAGCTAGCCTGGTTTCTGCATGGCTTTTGCCAGAGCTGGTGAAATAGTACGATTTCTCCATATTCTGAAGTTCTCTTATTATTTCTCTTAGATAACACTCAACTCTGTCCCCTAATTACTCATACTGTTGCTTATTTATTTATTTATTTAAAGATTTTATTTATCTATCAGAGAGAGAGAGGGGGAGAGAGCGAGCACAGACAGAATGGCAGGCAGAGGCAGAGGGAGAAGCAGGCTCCCCGCCGAGCAAGGAGCCCAATGTGGGACTCCATCCCAGGACGCCGGGATCATGACCCGAGCCGAAGGCAGCTGCTTAACCAACTGAGCCACCCAGGCGTCCCCTGTTGCTTCTTTAGTTTAGAGTCATCATTAAACACATCTGTAATTGCCGTAGCCCCCTAAGTAGTCTCCTGGTATCCACTCTCTCACCTTGGCCATGCAAGTTCTACACTATTAAACAGATCATGCTGATTTCCCCGCTTAAAACTTTCAAATGGCTTCTTATTGCCCTTTGCAATCTCTTCCCTGCTCCTTTTTCTAATTTCATCTCCATCTCCATTCTTACATGTGCCTGTCCTCTGATTGTACAGGAACACTTGACAATTCCTTAACATCCTACTCTTTTAGTACCTCTATCTAAATCAAGCACATTCTCTTTCTTTGAGCTAGAATGCCCTTTTCTTCTCTAAGGTGCCTAGAAAGCTCCTAAATATCCATCAGGATTAAGCATCATGTCAATCTTAGGAGAATTTGTCTTACATAACTCCTTCCTTTCCATAACACCACCATATAGCCTTAGTATAATATTGAACGTATTTTAATAATAAATCATTACATGTCTTTCTTCCCCAGTAGCTCATTTACATAAAATACTAGGTCTAATATAAGAGAGAGGTAAACATTGGCCGTATAGGTACAAGTGTCAGGCTAACGGGCTATATATGGTTCATGGAAAAGTTTCATCTTGTCTGAGAGTGTTTTTGAAAGACAATGTAATTAGATGGATATTATGATTGATCTTCAGTATAAACTGTTTTACACCAATGTTTTATCTATGATCTGCTTCTCACATTGGAATTTGCATCACATATCCTGCGATAAAGGGAGGTAACTATGGGTATCAAATTCTAGAGGAAATGATGAGGGATTAGTTCTAGAGTTTAGGTGGGAGGGGTGCCTTCAGGGGGAAGATTTTTCTTTGTTGTTTTTTGAGACTAGAGTGAGGAGTGAGAAAACAGTCATTAAAATCACTCTGATGGAAAGTCAGGTACAAAAGGGCTTATTTTTCATGGTCTCATTAGTCTTCAAAAGATGAGAAGTGTGTGTTCATTGATAAAAATGGCAGATAAGAATTTCATAAAAGTGTTCCAGAGAGAATGCATTGTAGAAATAACCACTTTAATTATTATATTTGCCTAGATATTATATATGTTGGTCAAAAATAAGTCATATAAAAACCAGGTTGAAATTAGAAAAATGGAATATGTAATAAACTAAGTCTGCATGACCCTATCTTTTCTTTTGCCTCTCTAATGTTGATTAGAAGCAGAAATGAATTGAAGCCCTCCCAGTCTTTAACTACTGTCAGCCTTACTTTTCATTATTTTCCTTTATAAATTTGCTTTAAAAATCAGACTGGAAAACTGCCTGTTGTTACCTGAACATAACCACCCCCTCAGCCTCATGCAGTCTTTCTTCTGACTTTGTTCATTCTAGGATCTCTTTTTGGCATAGAATTTTTTTTTTTTGGTCAACATTCTGCCCATTCTTTATAGTCCTCCCTGAAGCCTGTCCTGATTGCCATCCCTGAGTCATCCGCCTCAATTTCTACCTAGTAATTTATATGAGCTTATAAATAAAGTGCTTATGTATCACTTTATTTTTAACTTTCTTAAAGAATCACTTTCTGCTTTATCTTATACTTTCTATTATGTGTTTGTTAAGGGCTTCTGTTATAATACTCCTAGATTATTTTAGTTTACAGTAATGTATATCCTTGAATAATACTGTCACCCAGTGGGTCTTTTTATGTCCACAGTATAGAGCTTATGAAGGGATGTAAATTTCCATAGAGGTCATGAGTTTAGAGGTAGATAGACCTGGGTTCAGATTCCTACTCTGCTATATGCTATATAGCTATGTGTCCTTAGATGATTACTTAACCTCTCTGATCCCCAGTCTCCCCATCTAAACAAGAGGATAAAAATACTAAATTCAGGGAGATTTTGAAGTTTATGTTTATATTTAATGCATTTAATGTGCAAAGAAGCTTGCAAGTAGTAGGCCTAAATTACATTTTTTTGCTAAATGTATTCAGTTCTATTAAATACTTGGTATGAAGAACATGAAAACATGAAGATTACATGGTAAAATGAGATAAAACTAGGAGCAGCCTTTTTTGTTTTGGTAAGTATTCAAGACGTGTGCTATTTGATAGGATTCATTCTGGATCAAGAATGTTGAGTTAGATCTGGATTAAGAATGATTCAGTTAGATGGAAAAAGGAGAATGCTTTGCTGTTTATTGGAAGCTATGTGCTATGTAGTATATATTATTATTGGGCTTTTAGAAAAAAATAAACTCATATGTGGTCTCAATATAATATTGACAAGATACAGAAAATGGCTAAAATGATTGATGTGATTTCATTTTAAGCCAGGAATAATTTACCCACAGGTGGAAAAATCACTATTCTGTGGGGAAAAAAGTAAGAATGACATGATTATGTATGATAATTGGAAAACAGAATTATAATGACCAGAGCTTATAATGTTAAATATTAGTAAATTTAGTAACATAAATAGTTGAGTGCTTAGGGCAATAGTAGGGTGTTTATGCAACAGTGTCTGTTTAGGGATGGAAAAGACCTGAATTTGAACCCATGATTCACCACTCATTCATTCCCTGTGATCTTGTTAACCTCTGTAACCTCAGTTTCACTTTTTTCTTTTTAACGAAAAGTTACTGGACTCCTATTACATGCCAGGTGCTTGAATGATGAACCATACAGATATATTCCTCATGGAGCTTACTTACATTCTAGCTGGGGAGACAGACAATGATACATCAAATTTAATGGCAAGTGGTAGTTAAGTGCTGTGGAAAAAAAAAAGTAAAATGAGAAAGTTGAGAGTGATCAGGGATGTGCCATTTTAGATAGGTGACCCCTCTGTGCAATGACAAATGAGCAGAGACATTAATGAAATTGGGGAGAGCTATGTAAATATTTAGGGAAGAACTTTACAGGCAGGGAGAGCATAGAGTGTCATGGCTTAGAGGCAGGAGAGTGCATTCAGTATGTGAAGAATAGTGAAGAGGCTAGTGTGGTTGGAGTGGGGTTCAACAACGGGAGGTATGGGCATATTTAATGACCAACCACAAGAGCTAGTTAAAGTCACTAAAAATATAGGTTAAGGGTAGTAGTGGGTTGCTCATTTGGAAAGGTAGGTTAAGGTCATTTTAGGAGAGATATGCTAAAGAGTTACACTTTAATAGAGAGGGATCCTGAAAAGTTTTGAGCAATGGATGGCAAAATCTGAGTTGTATTTGGGGAAGATTAATTGAGCAGTATAAATAAGAGAGATTAGAAACTAGTGCAGGGAGATGAAGCTGGGGGTTGTTGTAGTAGTTTAAATAATAGAACCCTTAACTGGAGAATGGTTAAGAGGAACTAAATGGAGAGTATAGATGAGTGATTGTGGAAGTAAAATTAATTAGTTTCAGCAAATGATTGAAAAGGGCAGAGAAGATATTTGCAACAATAATGACTGAAATTTTAAGCATGGGTGACTGAAATGGTAGTAATTTGAGATAATAGAGAAATCAGGAGCAAGACTAAATTTGGAGTAAAAAATGATGAGTTCAGTTAGATATGTTAAGGAGAAACTAGTAAGATCACAAAAACAGGAATAAAATTATCACCACACAGGAACATTTCTTTAGCACTTCTAGAACTAAGAGTAGAATTTTATAATTTGGTTCACGGTTTTAAACTCCTACTTTTACTATTTTAAATGTACCCTCTGCACTTTGCTGCTGAACATATGTTTATCATCCTAACAACATTTACCTGTTTATAAACTGAAGCCTCAATAACTGTATTAGGCAGTTAAAGCATACTTGTAGGTGACTCAATGTACCCAGATAGAATAGAGCTAATCATTTTAGTGGCTTGTAGTATTGCTTACCAGATAAGCCATTTTACATAATTAATATGTTACTTTTGTACCTTTTGCGATGTTTCTGAATAATCTGAATCAAAAGGACAACCCCATCATAGGTGAAGGTTAGGAACAGTTGTATCTTTGTTTGCCCGAATTGGGGCATGGAGGCCCTGACTGAATGAATATTGTAGGACCTTTTTCACAAAATAGAGCCAAATAAATTTGTTTCCTCATGCTAGTGAGAAAGGTGATACTGAATGAAAGTTCCTGTTAAAGTACAAACTTACGGTCAGGCTCAAAGTAAAATATTCATAATGCTTTTGATGTATTCCTTACTATAATTCCTAATACTAGAATTCCTAGTAATAATAATATTCGTAAAATACCACTAACCCTGACAGTATGTACTTGGGGGCTAGCTTTTAAGTTGCTATTGAATTATTAAATTGAAATTTTGTTTAATAATTGAATAGTGTCTTAATGATTACTTCATGTAATGTTGTACTTGTGTCAGGCTGATTATTTGAATGTATCTTTGAGAAAGATAAAATCTTTGTGGGTTTTTAAAAATAATTGTATAGTCCAGAAGGGGGAGACAAAACATTAATTATTGGAGTTTCAAGTAGCTGCTTCATGTAAAAAACATGGCTTTTTTACACTTCAATTTGATTTATTTTTCTTATGGGCTTAGAAATCTTAGGGAAGTTGCCACTATAAAACATTTAGTTTAATGGGGGTGACGATTTTGTTAAAAATCTCAATTCAATCGGAGTAAAAATAATCAATGCAATTATTTTTAACTAGTGTATATAAAGTAGAAAAACTCATTTGGTAATCAGATGAAAATAAGACCTGAGACTGTTTAATGATGGTATATTATAAGCGATCTTTTCAGAATAGCATGAGCACTATTAAAGTTTCAATTTAAGTCTCTTCTAATTTCATAATCATTGTTATGTTCAGTGAATAGCTATTTTCCCATTTCCTTATGTTTTAACACTGCAAGCCAGCTTGTGTCTTATACTTATTTTGGATAGGATATCCATATATGTTTTGAAAAGTTTATTATTAAGATCTCCATTCATTTTTAGAACAGTTTTTATCAATCCCTTCCCTTCTACTGCATTGTCACAAATTATATTATCTCATCATGCCAGATTAAATTTGTTTAAGGAATGCTAAGATAACATAGATTATAAAATATTAGTAAGTCATTATGCCTTGGGCACTTGGAAATATCTAAGTGTGAATATTGACTTTATGTTTAGACATACATTTTGTAAGTTGATTACATTAATATTTATGAGTATGTGGTGGTTATATTTTATAATATATCCTGATACTGGAAACAAGAACATAAACTTCTCTTTTAGGATTCTGCACTGCAAATTTATTTTCTGTGTATTTTAATTGCAATCATGGTAGAAATTTCTGTTGATGACATTTCTTTGTGTATATAGTCAGGTAAAATAATACATTTAGGGGCACCTGGGTGGCTCAGTGGGTTAAGCCTCTGCCTTCAGGTCAGGTCATGGTCTCAGGGTCCTGGGATCGAGCCTCGCATCCGACTCTCTGCTCAGCAGGGAGCCTGCTTTCCTCCTCTCTCTCTGCCTGCCTCTCTGACTACTTGTGATCTCTGTCAAATAAATAAAATCTTTAAAAATAAAATGAAATAAAATAAAATAATAGATTTAAAATATGATGCTTGATATGACATTTTAAATGCCTATAGTGATTGAGGGTACAGTACAAGATGGCAGCATAAGAAGATCCTGAACTCAGTCTCTTCCCATGTACCACATTGAAAGCTACAAAAAGAACAGTTCCCTCAGAAAAAGACATAAAAACTAGCTGAAAGCTCCTTCAAAACACAGCAGACTGAAACACACCATGAGTCATTCTGTGAAAAAGTCCTATTTACTTGTGTTGGAGCTTTAGTTTGAGGGTCATACTTTAGGTTTGCCACATGTCTACAGGCTGTGGAATGCTCTCAGGGACCAAAGTCTGGGGGAAGCCATCTTTCCACTCTCCTTTAGCCTCACAATAGCTCACTGGTACCTCCCAGAAAAGTGCTTATACATGCTTCTGAAGCCCGGGCTTTTGCAACTGTTGCCCTAGGGGACACCTCCAAATTGCCTGGTCTGGAGGTCAGCAGGGCTTGTGATTATGGTCCTAGAGGACTGTATATATTTATACACTTTAAAAGCTGCTACCTGATGGTCTGGATTCCAGGTAGTCTGATTCTAGGTGCTGACTGAGATCACTTCTGGAATGCTGGCAGGTACTGGCACATCCTCAGCACTGAGACCTATTAAGAATAAATCAGGCTACTGAGACAACCACAAAGGTTCAGTAAACAACCAAGAACTATGGCAAGGTTTAAAGATTGGATTAATCTCTTATATGGGGACCTCCTCAAGACTGGAAGACTGCTGCAAGTAAGAGAACAGATAAAACCTTAGAAAAAAAGTCTTAATGAAAGGTAATGAGTAACTTACCTGATGAAGAGTTCAAAGAAAAGGTCATACACCTGAATAGCTAGTTTAGGAAAAATTTATTCCTAGACAGGAGCCAACCATTTTTACCTACTGCATCATACCAAAATTCTTATCATGATGCTAATCTAGGTATGTAGACTGAGGTGTGAGATTCACATTTTTCTACATGTAAAGCAATTTCATAGGCAAATATTACTGATGATGATGTTGAGTAAGAAAAGTGACATGTTAGCCAATATTTTTTCCCATTTTTTAAGTAAATTTGAAACTTCTTGGGAAAAATTATTTTGGAGGGACATTGTTATGCACACACATCTTGAAACTATTTGATTAGCTACTGTATGTTCTCTACTTTGTTGCTATTAATTGAGGGAATATTGTTATTAAAGGGAATTGGAACAAAAACTTACTAAAAGAACAAAGTAAAGGGCATAAAGATGCTCATCAAACTTGGGAGAAGTTGAGATGAACACCATGAGAACTTTAACCAACAGACACAATATATAAGAAACTACCAAACAGAAGTCATAGGGCTGAAGAATATAATAGCTAAACTGAAAAATACACTGGAGGGGTTCAACAGCAGACTAGATGAAGCAGAAGAAAGGACCAGGGATCTAGAAGACAGAGCAGTGGAACTAATTCAAACAGAATAGCAAAAAGAAAATAAATAATTTTAAAAAGCAAAGATAGCTTATGGGACCAATAGAACAACATCAAGTGGAATATCATTTGCGTTATGGGGTCCCAGGAGGAGAAGAGAGAGAAAGGGCAGAAAACTTTTTTGAATAAATAATGACTGCAAATATCCCTAACTGGAGGAGAAAACAGGCATTCAGATCCAGGAACCTTAGTGTTCCAAATAAGAAATTAGATAGATCCATGCGAAGGGACAGTACAATTAAAATGCCTGCTTCCCTTCCCCTCTCTCTGCCTGCCTCTCTGCCTACTGTGATCTCTCTCTGTCAGATAAATAAATAAAATCTTAAAAAAAAAATGCCAAAAGTTAAAGAGAGAATCTTAAAGCAAGAGAAAAAATAAATTGTCTAATATAAGAGAAATCCCCTGAGAGTAGCAGGACATTTTTCTTGCAGTCCAGAAGGGAGTGGAATGGTATATTCAAAGTGCTGAAAGGGAAGAATTTCCACCCAAGTAATACCGTGTCTGACAAGGTGATACAATTTAGATTATCTATGCAAAACCTAAAGGTTTTAACCACCAAACCAGCTTTATAAGAAGTGTTAAAGAGACTTCTGTAAATTGGAAGGAAAGGGCATGAATTACTAATAAGAAAACATATGAAAGTACAAATCTCATTGGCAAAGGTGAATATATAGTAAAGGTAGTATATTAGTCCCTTATAAAATTAGTATGGAGGTTGAAAGACAAAAGTAAAAATAACTGGTTGAACTATAGTAATAAATTATGGATACACAAAAAAGATGTAAAATGTGACATGGAAAACATAAAACGGGGAGGGGCAGATTAAAAATGTAGAGTTTTAGGGTGCCTGGGTGGCTCAGTGGGTTGGGCCTCTGCCTTCCGCTCAGGTCATGATCTCAGTTTCCTGGGATTGAGGCCGCATCAGGCTCTCTGCTCAGTAGGGAGCTTGCTTTCTGCCCTCTCTCTGCCTGCCTTTCTGCCTACTTGTGATCTCTCTCTCTCTGTCAAATAAATAAAATATTTTAAAAACATGTAGAGTTTTAGAATGCATTAAAACGTATGTTTCTGTCATCTTAAAATAGACTGTTACATATATGAGCTTTTATAAGTGGCTCTCATTCTAACCACAAAGTAAAAATCTAGAGGAGATACACAAAAGTACTTAAAAAAGGAATCTAAGCATAACACTAAAGAAAGTAATCAAACCATAAGGGAAGAGAACCAGAAACAGTGAACAAAATAGCAGTAAGTGTGTACTTATCAATAATAACTTTAAATGTAAATGATCTACATTCTCCAATAGAAAGACGTAGAATGGCTGAATGGATAAAAATATAAGACCCATCTGTATCTTGCCTACAGAAGACTCACTTAAAATACAAAGACTTAAACAGATGAAAGTGAAAGGATGGGAAACGATGTTTCAGGCAAGTGGAAACGGAAAGAAAACTGGAGTAGCTGTACTTTTTTTAGGCAAAATAAACTTTAAAACAGAGACTGTAGTAAAATACAAAGAAGGGTACTACGTAATGATTAAGGAATCAATCCCACAAAAGGATATGATATTTGCAAATATTTATGTACATAGGATCACCTAAATATATAAAGGAGATATTAACAAATTAAAGGGAGAAATTGGCAGCAATACAATGATAGTAGGGATATTAATACCCTATTTATGTGAACAGATAGATCATCTAGACAGAAAATTGATAAGGAAGTATTGGCCTTTATTGACACATTAGACAGATGAGCTTAATAGATATAAACAGAATGTTTCATCCAAAAACAGAATATACATTTTTTTAAATGCACATGGAAAATTCTCCTGGATGGATCACAAGTTAGGCCATAAAACACATCTAAATAAATTTAATAAGATTGAAATATATCAACTGTCTTTATTGGCCACCATGATAGTATGAAGTTAGAGATCAATTACAAGAAGAAGACTGGAAAAAATCACAAAAATATGGAGATTAAACAGCATTCTACTGAACAACCAGTGGGTAAACAAAAGAAATCAAAGAAGAAAAAAAAATATCTTGGTGACAAATGAAAATAAAAATACAACTTACTTTGGGATTCAGCAAAAAGCGTTTCTAAGAGGAAAGTTCCTAGAGATACTGGTGTACCTCAAAAAACAAGAAAATCTCAACTTTCCATATCAAATCCATATAAAATCTCACTTTCCATATAAAAGAACTAGAGAAAGAACAATGTTAGTAGAAAGAACGAAATAGAAAAAAATCAGAGTGCACACAAAACAAACTGAGGAATTCCGGGGGATAGGGAGGTATGGAGAAGGTGTTTGGGTTATGTACATTAGGGAAGGTATGTGCTATGGTGAGTGCTGTAAAATGTATACCTGGAGATTCACAGAACTGTACCCCTGGGGCTAATAATACATTATATGTTAATAAAAAATTAAAAACAAAAACAAAAAATCAGAGTGTAAATTAATGAAATAATGACTAAAATGAAAATAGAGCAATTAGATCAATGAAACTAATAGCTGGTTCTTTGAAAAGATAAACTAAATTGGCCAATATTTAGAATGATTCACCAATTGAAAAAGAAAGGACTTCAATAAATAAAATCAGAAATGAAAGTTGTTATCGCTGATACTACAGAAATACAGTGGATCGTAGGAGACTATCATGAACAATTATATGTAAACAAACTAGATAACCTAGAAGAAATGCAATGTACAGTCTTCTAGAAACTGACTTATAAAGAAATAGAAAATCTGAATAGATCAATTACTAGTAAGGAGATTGAATCAGTAATCAAAAACCTGCCAACAAAGAAGTCTAGGACCAGGTGGCTTCATAGGTGAGTTCTTCCAAACATGTAAAGAAGATTTAATACCTATCCTTCTCAAGCTGTTCCATAGAATTGAAGAGAAGCGAAAGCTTCCAAACTAATTTTAATGAGGCCAGCAATATCCAGTTACCAAAACCAGTCAAAAGGATACCATAAAGAAAGAAAATTACAGTCCAGTATCCCCAATGAACATAGATGGAAAAATCCTCAACCGAATACTAGCAAACCAAATTCAACAATACATCAAAAAGATAATATACCATGATCAAGTGGTATTTATTTCAGGGATGGAAAGATGATTCATCATCCTCAAACCAACGTGTGATATACCGAATTAACAAAGTGAAGGATAAAAATCACATGATCCTAGCATTTAACATCCATTTATGATAAAAAAACTCATACCAAAAATGGGTATATAGGGAATGTACCTTAACATAATAAAGACTCTATATGACAGGTCCACAGCTAATTTCATACTTAATGGTGAAAAAGGAAGACTTTCCTCTAACATATTGAATAAGACAAGGATGCCCACTCTATCAGCTTTTATTCAGTATAGCATTGGAAATTCTGGCAAGAGCAATTTGGCAAGAAACAGAAAAAGCATCCACATTGGAAAGGTAGAAATAAAACTGCAAATGACGTGCAATACTTTGCAAATGACGTGATTTTTATATTGAAAACCTAAACACTCTACCAAAAAACTGTTAGAAGAAATAAATGAATTCAGTAACTTTGCTGGCTGCAAAGTTAATATACAAAAAATGTTGCATTTCTATACATTAAGAACTAACTGTCAGAAAGAGAATTGAGAATACATTCCTATTTACAATTCCATCAAAAAGACTAAAATACCGGGGGCGCCTGGGTGGCTCAGTGGGTTAAAGCCTCTGCCTTCGGCTCGGGTCATGATCCCAGGGTCCTGGGATCGAGCCCCAGGTCGGGCTCTCTTGCTCAGCGGGGAGCCTGCTTCCTCCTCTCTCTCTGCCTGCCTCTCTGCATACTTGTGATCTCTGACTGTCAAATAAATAAATAAAATCTTAAAAAAAAAAAGACTAAAATACCTAGGAATAAATTTTAACCAGGAGGTGAAAGACCTGTTCACTGAATACTATAAGACATTTATGAAAGAAATTGAAGACACAGATAAATGGAAATATATTCCATGTTCATGGATTGAAAGAATATTGTTAAAATGTCCATCTTACCCAAAGGAATCTAGAGTCAGTATAATGACTCTGACTACAGAGTCAGAAAAATACCAGTGGTATTTTTCACAGAAATAGAACAAACAGTCCTAAAATTTGTATTGAATCACAAAATACCCCAAATAACCAAAGCACTTTTGAGAAAGAACAAAGCTGGAAGCATCATACTACCTGATTTCAAACTTAACTACAAAGCTATAGTAATCAAAGCAGTATGGCACTGGCATAAAAATAGGCACAAAGATCAATGGAACAGATAGAATTCTCAAATTCATGCATCTGTGGTGAATTAATTTATGAC
This sequence comes from Neogale vison, assembly GCF_020171115.1. Lineage (NCBI taxonomy): Eukaryota > Metazoa > Chordata > Mammalia > Carnivora > Mustelidae > Neogale > Neogale vison. The sequence continues at coordinate 52,788,656 of NC_058105.1, read as the reverse complement.
AAAGGAGGCAAGAATATACAATGGGGAAAGGGCATCACTTTAATAAATGGTGTTGGGTAAACCGGAGAGCCACATGCAAAGGAATCAGATTACTGTCTTACACTATACACAAAAATTAGTTCAAAATGGTTTAAAGAGTAAAGATCTGAAACTGTGAAACTCCTAGAAGAAGGCAGACTTTGTAAACTCCTTGACATTGGTCCTGGTGATGATTTTTTGGATCTTACTCTTTAAAGCAAAGACAGTAAAAGTGAAATAAGTGGAACTACATCAAACTACAAAGCTTCTGCACAACAAAGGAAACCATCAACAAAATGAAAAGACAACCTAGATTTGGAGAAGATATTTGGAAATTATATATATGATAAGGGATTAATTTTCAAAGTATATGAAGAACTTGGGCACCTGCGTGGCTCAGTGGGTTAAAGCCTCTGCCTTCGGCTCAGGTCATGATCCCAGGGGCCTGGGATCTAGCCCCGCGTGGGCTCTCTGCTCAGCAGGGAGCCTGCTTCCTCCTCTCTCCCTGCCTGCTTCTCTGCCTACTAGTGATCTCTGTCTGACAAATAAATAAAATCTTAAAAAAAAAAAACCCAAGAAAACCCCCACAAAATATGTAAAAAACTCATACAACTTAATAACAAAAAACAATCCTATTTAAAAAGTGGGCATAGGATCTGAATAGATATTTTCCAAAGAAGAGATAGAGATAGTGAGTAAGAATGTGAAAAGATGTTCAACATCACTAATCATCAGGGAAATGCAATCAAAACTACAATGGGATATCATCTCATCTCATACCTGTTAGAATAGCTGAAAGACAAGAAATAAGTGTTAGTGGAGGTGTGGAAAGAGGGAAACTGTTGTGCATTGGTGGATATGTACATTGGTTCATACACTATGGAAAATATTATGGATGTTCCTAAACAATTGAAAAGAGAACCACCATATGCTTCTATAATTCCACTTCTTTGTATTTATTTGAAGAAAATAAAACCACTAACTTGAAAAGATATTTTATTGATATATTATTGAAAAATTGTTAACATAGATAACAATATAAAAATAACATAGATGTTATTTGCAACTTTATTTATAATAAGCATAATATGGAAATAACCCAAATGTCCATTGATGGATGAGTGGATAAAGAAGATGTGGGGTGTGTGTGTGTGTGTGTGTGTGTGTGTGTATAAATAAAATGAATGTTACTCAGCCATAAAAAAAAGATCTTGCCATTTGTGACAATCTGGATGGACCTTGAAGGTGTTATGCTAATGAAATAAGTCAGAGAAAGAAAAAAAAACCTGTATAATCTTACTTACATATGGAATAAAAACCTAAATAGTTGAACAAAACAAAACTCAGAGCAGAATGGTAGTTAACAGTGGGAATAGGTTTGGGGGTGGACAAAATGGGTAAAGGGGTCAACAGGTATAAATTCCTAGTTATAAAATAAATAATTCATGGGGACATCATATATAATATGGTGACTGTAGTTAGTAATGTTGTGCATATTTGGATGTTGCTAGGAGAGTAAATATTAAAAATTCTCATTGTCAAAAAAAGAGAAAACCCTGTAACTTTGTATAATGACAGATGGTAACTAGCTTTATTGTGGTTATTATTTACCAGTTTATACAAATACCAAATTATTATGTTGTATACCTGAAACTGATAAAAAATTATATGTCATTTATGTCTCAAAACAAAGAGAGTAGCCGTTATTTCACATTGCTTTGATTTTTTTTTGACTGCTAACTATGCCAAAACTTTTGACTGTCCATATAGCATGAGGTAATTCTATAATAAGTGTTCTTCTGTGTTTGTTTTTGTCACTAAGCAATATATTCTATATATTATATATCCTTTAAAAGGTATGTTTAAAATTTGCTGTTGCCATTAAATATTTACAGTGGCATGACATAGATAATTTTTATGAGCCAATACTTTCTTAATCCAGGTAACCTTGTCAGGGGAAAAAGTGGAAACGATAAGATTATGATTAATATTAAGGATTTAACTTAGTGTGTATCAGATTTTGGACTTTTCTCATATATTTGGTTCCATTTCCCATCTTAGTTAGTTTCTTTTATCTGCTTATCTGTTAGGAAAGACTGGTTGAACCGAAATTAGCTCTTCTGAATGGGATGAGGACAGAATAGGATCATCTTAAAAAATGCCATTTTGGGTATAAAGTACTTAAGAGTTTTTAAACCCTTTAACACAGTTTCTCATTTGAACTATGCATTATATATATTTTTGTAGGTTTGTGCATCAATTTTTAGGGAAGAAAATCCTCAAATTCTTGGGATCTGGCCTTGTCCTTTGGAATCTTTTGAGTACTATGTAGTAGACAGTGTATTTCCTATTAGTCATCAATAGATACTCATAACGTGAATTAGTATCCAGTTTAAATGCTTGTATAAAATGCGTTGTGGGCCTGCATCTCTAAATAGACTGGTAATATGTAAGGTAAGTTTTTTCTTTTACTGTGATCATTATAATTCAGTTACCTAGGTTCCTACATTAATTGCATGTATTATTGTATTTGTAACCACAATTACCTATCAAAACAATATGGAAAAGTAAAATGAATTTTAAGACCATCAATCAAAGACACCAAAAGCTTTTTTATATTCAGTTATGCTGATGTGTTTATAAATTTTTACTAACCTATCATGGTTTCTTTCCTGAAGGAACTTGTGATCTAAGGAGAAAATAATTGCTTGTGTAATGTAATTATGGTGCACAGAATACAGTAACTATTTTGTACACTTAGGTAAATCATTTATTTCATTGATGATGATGCTTTTTTGGTAGAGTGGTTTTGTATTCAGAGAGCTGTTTTATAATGTGATTGGGAACTCCATACTAGAGACATTGTGTGTGTGCGTGTGTATGTGTGTGTATGTGAGCACTTGCAGAAGATATGGCTTTCTGTCCGTATCTTTCTCTCTGCCTCTTAAAGTTAAATGAGTTCATATAGGTTCCCTCTGTGTTTGAAAGCTGAGATGTTATAAGAGAACTGAGACTTTTCTTCAGAATTATTTCATGTTTTCTTACTATGTGGAATGTTTTTATTTTCCACCTAGTAACAGAGAAGGTATATACTATGGGCTGAATTGTGTCCCCCCAAACTTGTATGTTGTGGTTCTAACCTCTGGTACCTCAGAATGTGACTCTGTTTGGAGATAGGGCCTTTAAATAGGCTATTACGTTAAAATGATACCATTAAGGTATGCCCTAATGCAATGTAACTGATATCCTTATAAGAGGAAATGGGGACAAAGAAACACCAGGGCCATGTACAGAGGAAAGACCATGTGTTGTAATGAGCACTGGGTATTATATAAGACTGATGAATTACAGACCTGTACACCTGAAATAGTCATTATATGTTAATTAATTGAATTTAAAATAAAAAAAAAAAAACGACTATGTAGACATTGAGAGAAGGTGGCCATTTGCAAGCCAAGGATAGAGGTCTCAGACGAAACCAACTCTGCTGATACCTTGGTCTTGGACTTCTAGCCTCAAGAACTGTTGGAAAATAAATATTGGTTATTGAAACCACCACTCTGTGGTGTTTTGCAGCCCTTGCCAACAAATGCAATATGTACTATTCATTCTGTTCTATTTGCTAACTTTTAGAGACATCAAATTCCAGGAACTGTGCTAAACAAGTTCTAAGTAAAAACTAACTCTCATAATAACTACCATTCCTATTTCATAGATGAGGAAAGTGAGGCTTAGAAAAGCAAGTACATTGGGTTGCACAGTAAGTAAGTGGGGGAGTTAGGACTTGAACCCAGTCAGACTGACTTCAGAGGTGGCTTATTTAACCAAACTTAAGTAAGAATTTGGTGAATTCCAGGTAGTTGTGGATAATGAGCATCACCATAGGTGCTTACCTTCTCTAACAGTGTTATTATTTAGTTCTTCACCTATTGCTAATAGATGATTTTTTTCCCACTAGCTGAAGAATGCTTATAGACAAACCACAAACATATTGAGAGCCCTGCCTATAGGAAAGCTACTCTATCAGAGAGAATTAAATACCTCTATCCAAACGTTGCTCTGTGGGCCAAAAATGACTGAGCCAGATATCATACTTGTGCTTTCGCAATCAGGTAACTTCAACTCAGATAAAGAGAACCATATTGAGCAACGTAAATGTGAGGAATGATACACTGCTTATTTACAAACCAACATAAATATTAGAAGTAATCCCATTTTTAGCAATGGCCTTTAATTTTTTAAGCCATTTTCACTGTGCCAAAAATTTGATTCAACACTGTGACTCCTCAAGTTTTGTTATCAGTGTTCATCTTTTATATACACCCTTCCATTTTTATGATTAATTTCAGTTAAATGATAGTTTTGTTTAATTAACATGGTGTAATTAAAATGCTTATAAGTTCTTAAAGGGCAAGGACTATGTCTTAATATACCTTAGACATTTGAAATACATTAGGCTATAATAGCAATAAAATAATTAAACATTCTTTTTAAAAATTAATTTAGTTTTATTTTTTCAGTGTTCCAAAATTCATTGTTTATGCACCATACCCAGTGCTCCATGCAATTATGTACCATCCTTAATACCCACCACCAGGCTCACCCAACCCTCTCCCCGCAAAACCCTCAGTTTGTTTCTCAGAGTCCACAGTCTCTCATGGTTCGTCTCCCCCTCCCGATTTCTCCCAGCTCACTTCTCCTCTCCCACTCGCAGTGTCCTCCGTGTTACGCCTTATGCTTCATAAGTAAGTGAAACCATATGGTAATTGACTCTCTCTGCTTGACTTATTTCACTCAGCATAATCTATTCTCATCCACTTTCTGATGGAGGCATAATACTCCATTGTATATACGGACCATATCTTCTTTATCCATTCGTCCTTTGAAGGGCATCCTGGCTCTTTCCACAGTTTGGCAACTATGGCCATTGCTGCTATAAACATTGGGGTACAGATGACCCTTCTTTTCACTACATCTATATCTTTGGGGTAAATACCCAGTGATGCAATTGCTGGGTCATAGTGTAACTCTATTTTTAATTTCTTAAGGAATCTCCACACTGTTTTACAAAGTGGCCGCACCAACTTGCATTCCCATTATACAACAGTGTAAGAGGGTTCCCCTTTCTCCACATCCTCTCCAGCACTTGTTGTTTACTGTCTTGTTGATTTTGGCCATTCTGACTGGTGTAAGGTGATAGCTCAGTGTGGTTTTGATTTGAATCTCCCTGATTGCTAATGATGATAAGCATTTTTTTCATGTGTCTATCAGCCATTTGCATATCTTCTTTGGAGAAGTGTCTGTTCATGTCTTTTTCCCATTTTTTGATGTGATTGTCTGTTTTGTGTGTGTTGAGTTTGAGGAGTTCTTTATAGATCTTGGATATAAGCCCTTTGTCTATAGTGTCATTTGTGAATATCTTCTCTGATTCCGTGGGTTGCCTCTTTGTTTTGTTGACTATTTCCTTTGCTGTGCAGAAGCTTTTGATCTTGATGAAGTCCCAAAAGTTCATTTCGCTTTTGTTTCCTTTGCCTTTGGAGACACATCTTGAAAGAAGTTGCTATGGCCGATGTCGAAGAGGTACTGTCTATGTTCTCCTCTAGGATTTTGATAGATTCCTGCCTCACATTGAGGTCTTTTCTCCATTTCTAGTTTATCTTTAGTTATGGTTTAAGAGAATGGTCACATTTCGTTCTTCTATACATAGCCATCCAATTTTCCCAGCACCATTTATTGAAGCGACTTTTTTCCCATATATTTTTTCCTGCTTTGTTGAAGATTATTTGACCATAGTGTTGAGGGTCCATATTTGGGCTATCTATTGTGTTCCACTGGTCTTTTTGTCTGTTTTTGTGCCAGTACTATGCTGTCTTGGTGATCACAGCTTTGTAGTAAAGCTTGAAATAAGGCAACGTGATGCTCCTGGTTTTGTTTTTCTTTTTGAACATTTCCTTAGCAATTCAGGGTCCCTTCTGGTTCCATACAAATTTTAGGATTGCTTGTTTCAGCTCTTTGAAAAATGGCGGGTGGAATTTTGATCAGGATGGCATTAAAAGTATAGCTTGCTCTACGCAGTATAGACATTTTAACAATGTTTATTTTTCTGATCCATGAGCATGGAATTCTCTTCCATCTTTTTGTGTCTTCAATTTCTTTCATGAGCGTTCTGTAGTTCCTCGAGTACAGATCCTTTACCTCTTTGGTTAGGTTTATTCCTAATGGGGAAAGCTGACAGCCTTCCCTTTGAGATATTGGAACATGACAGGGATGTCCACTCTTGGCACTCTTGTTAACATAGTACTAGAAGTCCTAGCAATAGTAATCAGACAACAAAAGGAAAAAAAAGCTATTCACATTGGAAAAGGAGAAGTCAAATTCTTTCTCTTCACCGATGACATGATACTTTATATGGAAAACCCAAAAGACTCCACCCCCAAACTGCTAGAACTCATATGGGAATTCAGTAATGTACAGGATACAAACTCAGTGTAGAGAAATCTGTTGCTTTCTTATACAGTATCGAGGAAAATATAGATGGGAAATTAGAGAATTGATCCATTTACTATAGCACCAAGAATCACAAGATACCTGGTAATTAAACATTCTATTTATCAAACTCTACATATTCACAACTCTGCTGACATGTAACTAACTAAATTCAGGGAACTACTTACATGATGTTTTCAAGATCAGAAGTCCTTTTCCATTGGGAATGTAGTCTACCATCCTAAAATCCTAGTTTTTCAAGAATAAACTAAATTTCTCCTGTTGCATTTTAAGTTCCTTTACTTTTAATGTGTTTCCTACTTCCATTGAGGACAATTACTTATCATCACCCATGCAATCTCTGTTAGGTATCAGTATATTGAAGTGGCCCTTCAGCTTTCTCTTCTCCCACATGCTTTAACTTTTGCATGTAGTGCTGCCTTCTTTTTAATTCCTTTTGAAATGTACAGTTTGGGGATCTCAGAACTATAAGTCCTACTCAGTAGCATACCAAATCTTAATTTTATCCTTTTTATTTTACTCAGCGTGTGTGTGTGTGTGTTTGTGTGTGTATGCGCGTGCATGCACATGCTGTTCCTTATAGTGGTGACACACTATTGATAGGGATTGTGATTTTTCTATACAGATGTGAATAAAATATACTGAGACATCCTCTCCTTCTGTTCCTATTATCTAGGGAACTCCCAAAATAGTACTTCATCACACCAACTGGAACCATTCTGGATCTCTCACCTGGGGTTTTTCTCCAATTGCTTTTCCTTGTGTCTTGCTGTAGAAAGTGAATCATACATATTACAAAGCTAGCACAGAAAAATGGATGCATATAGTATAAATTGTAATGTAGCGAAAATTACAGTGTTTAGAAGTAGACGACCTGGAGTTTGGCTCATGGTTCTTTCTCTTAATGGCCCAAGTGATTCGAGGGGGAGACACCCAAGTCTCTTATCTGTACCTATCCTCCCATCCTAATAGAACTACAAAGCACTTTGTAAACTGTAAAACACATTACACATTGTAATCATTGTTATGGTAATAATCAAAGAAGTGAATCTCATGACAGTTCTTAATACCCATTTTTGGAAGAAGGTAGTGAAGCACAACTACTGCCAGCTTACAGTGATACATGCATACATTCATTACTTCTTTGCACAGTGTCACTTTAGAAGCCAGTTATAGTTAAACATGTTTTTATAGATCTGTGAAATCCCCTAAGCCACAGAGTACAGTTAAAGTCACCTTCTTTATGCAAAGGCCTAAGCAACCATGAGGATTATCCCCTCATCCTCCGTCTAAATATTAAAATGCCTGCATTTTACTGCCTAACTATGGTATCCTTTTCTCATTTTGTTTGAACTATTTTCTCTAGCTCAATATTGTATATACTCTACAATTAGGGATTAAATAACTACTTCCATACTAAGGTCTCATGAATTTAGAACTGGGAAAGTTTCTGGAGTAGTATTTTGAGATACTGGTAGTAGTTAAGAATCTGGCTTTTTTTTTTTTTTTTTTTTTAAAGAGTGAGTGCAAGCAGTGGGGAGTGGCAAAGGGAGGTTTTCTTTTTAATTTTTAAAGATTTAATTATTTATTTGAGAGAGAGCATGCATTGGGGGGAGAGGAACAGAGGGAGAAGAAGAGGGAGAGAGAGAGAAAATCCGAGTAGACTCTGCATTGATTTCAGATCCAAGGGCTGGGCTTGATCCCAGGACTCTGAGAGCACTACCTGAGCTGAAACCATGAGTAGGCGGTTTAACTGACTGTGCCACCCAGGTGCCCAAGGAGAGAGAGAATCCCAGTGGAGCCTGATATGGGGGTTGATTTCACAACCCTGAGATCATGACCTGCGCCAAAATTAGGTCCGTTCTTAACTGACTGAGCCACCCAGGCACCCCACCCTGACTCTTTTTTTTTAAGTAATGCTGAATGTTCAAATACAAAAGACCAGGTTTCCTTTAAACATATGTTTTAAACCAAATATAATTTAAAGCAAATGTTTTTCAAATTTGTTTTTCTAGGAGTAGTAATACGTTTCAGAAAATTGGATAATGGAATTAAGGAGAGAGGTTTTTAAAAACATCCCCATATCCCTATAACCCTAACATAAACCACTGTTAGTAATTTGGTAATGATACCCAGTCATTTCTCTACTGTGCAGATATACTTTTTTTTTTATTTTTAAATTTGAAGACTTTTTTATTTTAGAGAGCACAAATGGGAGGGGCAAAGGGAGAGTGAGAGAATTTCAAGCAGACTCTGGGTTGAGCACAGAGTCCAATGTGGGGCTTGATCCCAGGATCCTGAGATCATGACCTGAGCTGAAACCAAGAGTCTGTCACTTAACCGACTGTGCTACTCAGGCACCTCTGTGTAGATATACTTTCAATATGGTTTCGACTACTCTTTGTAGCTATGTTTTCCTTTTAGAAATGTATCCCTGTTTTATGATGAGGTAAACTGAGAGATGATTTTTGGTAGATTATAGGTTCTGACAACAAAATAGTATTTTAGTCATTTGTGGTACCCTAACTTCATTTAATGAGTCTGATTACTGTAAACTCAGTATCTAGAAGCATTTTGATGCCTTAAGTAGTTATGGCATGATTTTGTCTTTAGTAATGTTTGAGTATATGAGCAGCTATAGGCTATTTTTATGTGTTTTAATGTATAGCTTAAAAAAAACTAATGAAAAATGTGCACAATGTATTCCATTATTGGATGAGTGTAGAACACAAGTTGCTATCAAGATATGAAACAACAGTGAATCTTAGTTGTCTCTCGTGGGTAACTCTTTACAATGATATATTTTTGTTATTAGATATGAATAATTTGGAAAAAAATCTACGGGTTTCTGAATGAATACAGTGAAGCAGAAAAATGTATTAATAAGCCTCATGAAATTTTGTAGACTTCTATTTTCATTACTTTTGGGAGTGCTGTTGAATTACTGTTGCACACGAAGCAAGATCTTCATTTGGAAAAATTCTTGTATTAAACAGATGGCTAGGCTGCTAAAATAGTTTCATGCTTTTGTGTTTAATGTAGTCCAGTTATACATGTCACATCAGATTGTGAGTATACACGTGTATAATTTAAATTATATTTCTGAATTATTACATTTTAAGAAGTCGATTAAACTCACCCCAAGTATTTTATAAATTTTTTGTATATAGTAAATTAACCATTTGAACAGAGTTAAAACAAGATTGGAATTTCAGCAGTTAATACATTTGTTAAAAGAATTGGTCAGTTATTTTGTTGTTACCCGTTTTTTCCTTTTTTAAAAGATTTATTTATTTTAGGGTGAGAGCAAGAGCATGAGCAGGGAGTGTGGTTAGAGGGAGAGGGAGAAAGAATCTCCAGGAGACTCCCCACTGAGCATGGGTGCCACTTAACCAACTGAGTCACCCACGTGCCTCCATTTTGTTCTTTTTATTATTGTATGTGTAAGGAACTCACTACTACATTTTATCATTTACTGTATTTTTTTAATTTTGAGAAAGCTAAAAATCTATAAAGCAAATGGGCAAAGGTAAAAAAAAAAAGACAAACCAAGAAACAGATTCTTAATTATAGAGAACAAAGTGATAGCAAAGGGGAGGTAGATGGAGGGATAGGTTGATAGGTGTTGGGGAGTAAGGAGTGCACTTGTAATGAACACTCAGTGATATATGGTAATGTTGAATCACTATATTGTACTCTTGAAACCAATATTACACTATTTTAATTTGAGTGGAATTAAAATAAAAAGAAAAATATTATTACAAGAATATTAAAATGAATACCCACATTTCTCATTTGGATTCTCTCACTGTTAACATTGTCATATTTACTATATTCTTTTAATTTCTCTTTTTTCCTCTTTTGTCAGTCCTAGTTGCTGATTAGTGTTCATACCTAAATACTTTCTTATGTATCTCTTAAGAACACAGCCTTTTCCTGTATAAGCTTAGTAGTATTTTAAAAGCCCGAAAATTTATCATTGATCAATTATCTTATATACAACCCATATTTAAGGTTCTCCAACTCTCCCGATAAAGGCCTTTATAACTTATTTTTCCCCTAGAATCCAATCAAGGATCATGTGTTAGGTTTATTTGTTAGATCTTCCTAGTTGTCTTAAATCTAGAATCATCCCTAGATTTATTTATTTAGTAAAGATTTTGTTTATTTATTTGACAGACAGAGATCACAAGTAGGCAGAGAGACAGGCAGAGAGAGAGGAAGGGAAGCAGGCTCCCTGCTGAGCAGAGAGCCTGATGCGGTGCTCGATCCCAGGACCCCGGAATCATGACCTAAGCCGAAGCCAGAGGCTTTAACCCACTGAGCCACCCAGGTGCCCCTCATCCCTAGATTTAAAAAAAAAATCATTTCCTTCATATTTTGATGAGACCAAACTAGTTGTTTTACAGAATTTTCTCAATTTGGATTTCTCTGATTGTTTCCCATAATTAGATTCAGGGTAAACATTTTTTGTCAAGGACCCTATGTAGGTGATGTTTGTCCTCAGTGTGTCATATCATGAGGCCTGTGGATATCAATTTACCCCATTTTTGGTGATGTTAAGTGGATCAATTCTTTGAGAAGGTATCTTCTATATTTGTTTTTGTAATTAACAAATAATACGTGAAGTTATACTTTGAGATCACGTGACTATCCTGTTCTTGTGCAATATTTCATATCATTTTAATATTAGTTGATGATTCTTGCCTGAATCAAATTGTAACTGACGTTTTATAAAATGGTGATTTCTAACTTCATCATTCCTTCTACATTTATCGTCTGGCATTCACTTTTTTTCTTGTTTAATGTAGAAATTTATTCTCCCTTTCCTTTTAATTTTTTACAATACTAGTATGGGCTGATTCTTTAAATTCAGTTCACTGCCAAAATTTATTTATTTATTTTTTTAATTTAATTTTATTTATTTATTTTTAAGACCTCTTTTCAGCGTAACAGTATTCATTGTGTTTGCACCACACCCAGTGCTCCATGCAATATCTGCCCTCTCTAATACCCACCACCTGGTTCCCCCAACCTCCCACCCCCCACCCCTTCAAAACCCCTCAGATTGTTTTTCAAAGTCCATAGTCTCTCATGGTTCACCTCCCCTTCCAATTTCCCTCAACTCCCTTTTCCTCTCCATCTCCCCTTGTCCTCCATGTTATCTGTTATGCTCCACAAATAAGTGAAACCATATGATAATTGACTCTGTCTGCTTGACTTACTTCACTCAGCATAATCTCTTCCAGTCCCGTCCATGTTGCAACAAAAGTTGGGTATTCATCCTTTCTGATGGAGGCATAATACTCCATAGCGTGTATGGACCACATCTTCCTCATCCATTTGTCCGTTGAAGGGCATCTTGGTTCTTTCTACAGTTTGGCGACCGTGGCCATGGCTGCTATGAACATTGGGGTACAAATGACCCTTCTTTTCACTACATCTGTATCATTGGGGTAAATACCCAGTAGTGCAATGGCAGGGTCATAGGGAAGCTCTGTTTTTAATTTCTTAAGGAATCTCCACATTGTTTTCCAAAGTGGCGACACCAACTTGCATTCCCACCAACAGTGTAAGAGGGTTCCCCTTTCTCCACATCCTCTCCAACACGTGTTGTTTCCTGTCTTGCTAATTTGGGCCATTCTAACTGGTGTAAGGTGATATCTCAATGTGGTTTTAATTTGAATCTCCCTAATGGCTAGTGATAATGAACATTTTTTCATGTATCTGATAGCCATTTGTATATTTTCACTGGAGATGTGTCTGTTCATGTCTTCTGCCCATTTTTTGATATGATTATCTGTTTTGTGTGTGTTGAGTTTGAGGAGTTCTTTATAGATCCTGGATATCAGCCTTTTGTCTGTACTGTAATTTGCAAATTTCTTCTCCATTCCGTGGATTGCCTCTTTGTTTTCTTGATTGTTTCCTTTGCTGTGCAGAAGCTTTTCATCTTGATGAAGTCCCAAAAGTTCATTTTCGCTTTTGTTTCCTTTGCCTTGGGAGATATATCTTGAAAGAAGTTGCTGTGGCTGATATCAAAGAGGTTACTGCCTATGTTCTCCTCTAGGATTCTGATGGATTCCTGTCTCACATTGAGGTCTATTATCCAGTTCGAGTTTATCTTTGTGTACGGTGTAAGAGAATGGTCGAGTTTCCTTCTTCTACATATGGCTGTCTAGTTTTCCCAGCTCCCTGTATTGAGGAGACTGTCTTTTTTCCACTGTATATTTTTTCCTGTTTTTCGAAGATTATTTTCCCATAGAATTCAATTGGTCCATATCTGGGCTCTCTACTCTGTTCCACTGGTCTATGTGTCTGTTTTTATGCCAGTACCATGCTGTCTTGTTGATCACAGCTTTGTAGTAAAGCTTGAAATCACGTAACGTGATGCCCCCAGTTTTATTTTTGTTTTTCAACATTTCCTTAGCAATTCGGGATCTCTTCTGATTCCATACAAATTTTAGGATTATTTGCTCCATCTCTTTGAAGAATACCGCTGGAATTTTGATCGGAATAGCATTAAAATTATAGATTGCTCTAGGCAGTACAGACATTTTAGCAATGTTTATTCTTCCGATCCAAGAGCATGGAATGGTCTTCCATCTTTTTGTGACTTCTTAATTTCTTTCATGAGTGTTCTGTAGTTCCTCAAGTACAGATCCTTTACCTCTTTGGTTAGGTTTATTCCCAGGTATCTTATGGTTCTTGGTGCTATAGTAAATGGAATCGATTCTCTAATTTCCCTTTCTGTATTTTCATTGTTAGTGTATAAGAAAGCCACTGATTTCTGTACATTGACTTTGTATCCTGCCACGTTGCTGAATTGCTGTTGGAGTTCAATTGCGTTGGAGTCTTTTGGGTTTTCCATATAAAGAATCATGTCATCTGCAAAGAGAGAGAGTTTGACTTCTTCATTACCAATTTGGATACCTTTTATTTCTCTTTGTTGTCTGATTGCTGTTGCTAGGACTTCTAATACTATGTTGAACAAGAGTGGTGAAAGTGGGCACCCTTGTCTTCTCTGTATCGTTCCAATTTTAGTATATGTGCTGCCTAAGCGAGCACCCCTTGTCTTGTTCCTGATCTCAATGGGAAGGCTGCAAGCTTTTTCCCATTGAGGATGATATTTGCTGTGGGTCTTTCATAGATAGATTTGATGAGGTTCAGGAATGTTCCCTCTATCCCTATACTTTGAAGCGTTTTAATCAGGAACGGATGCTGGATTTTGTCAAATGCTTTTTCTGCATCAATTGAGAGGAACATTTGGTTCTTCTCTCTTCTCATATTAATTTGTTCTATCACATTGATTGATTTGCGAATGTGGAACCATTCTTGTAGACCAGGGATGAATCCCACCTGATCATGGTGGATAATCTTTTTAATGTGTTCGATCCTTTTGGCTAGGATCTTGTTGAGAATCTTAGCATCCATATTCATCAGTGATATTGGTCTAAAATTCTCCCTTTTGGTAGGGTCTTTGCCTGGTTTGGGGATCAGGGTAATGCTGGCTTCATAGAAAGAGTCTGGAAGTTTTCCTTCTATCGGTTTTTTTAGGCTTTTGTTCTCTGGAGGATTTTATGTTTGTTCACTTTTTTTCTCTTGCCTTGACCGCTTTTGATGGTTTTTGTAGGTTTAGAGGAAAGCAATCTGCACCCTGACCTCCCTCACAGAGATAAGCCTCATTCTTGTCCCCTGTGGGTGTTGTAGAGCCCATATAAATTGCCCCCTGTCCGCTGTCAAGAGCAGGTTCTGAGTCGCCGTCCCTGGGGATGCAGGATCTTCTTCTTCTTCTTCTTTTTTTTTTTTTTAAAGATTTTATTTATTTATTTGAGAGAGAGACAGTGAGAGAGAGCATGAGCAAGGAGAAGGTCAGAGGGAGAAGCAGACTCCCCATGGAGCTGGGAGCCGGATGCGGGACTCGATCCCAGGACTCCAGGATCATGACCTGAGCTGAAAGCAGTCGTCCAACCAACTGAGCCACCCAGGTGCCCCGGGGATGCAGGATCTTCCGATTGTTCCCAAAACCATGGCAGCGGCGGCTGTCTGGGTAGCTCTAGACTGCCAGAGAGGTTCCAAGCAGTGATCGCACACTGAGATTTTCCTGCTGGCCCCGGCTTGGTGTGCCTGGTCTTTCTGTGTCTACGAGCGCCGGGCTTGCATGCACCTCTCTCAGCGGAAGGTGTGGGGCGCGCGCGTCTCAGGTTCTGTTAGCACGTCTTGGCATTCTGCTGTCTGATGAGGCTCCCAGCCCCTCACAGGAGCCGGATCCCACGCGTTTTTGGGTGCGCTGCTGGCTGTTGGACCGAGACCTGTTTTTTCCGCCGCATTCTCTCTGGCTCAGCGCCAGGGGAAGCTGTCCTGGGTCCAGGAACTTAAGCCCCTGTCCCTAGCCACCCCGATTCCCACAATTTCTCCCCCATGATACTTTGCTCTTTTTGAGTGATTTCAACCAGTCTCCAAGTTAATGCTGGTCCCTAGATGCAGGGCACTCTCATATTGGGGTATTACTTTCCAATCGGTCTCCTCTGGTGGCTCCCTCCCCCTTTTGTTTATCTTCAGATACCAGTCTGACGTTCCCACTCCACTTTACCTGTCCACTGGCATCTTCTGCCCCTGTAGAGATCCAGATGTGTCTAATTTTGATCTCAGGCTGATTTCATGGGTGATCGGAGTTCTTTGGTAGGTAATCAGCTCACTTTAGGGTACAGGTTGAAATGGCGCCTCCTCCTACTTACCTGCCGTCTTGTCTCCCATTTCTCCTCTTCTAATTGTACTTTGAATAATTAGAATAAATCATTTCTGAAATTTCATTATATAAGCATCACTTGCTACCTTTTAGGGAAAAAAAAATTTCTTAGTCACATTTTCCTAATTGCCAAAATTACTCTTTTGTTCTACACTCAGACTTTTTTTCTAAAATTATATAAAGACTGCATAAATATAGATAAGCATTGTATGGATTAAATTAGAACATGAGATAATTTCCTTACATAGGAAACAACTTTTAAGTTCTTTAAGATCCTGTTGATATAGCTCTCTTGTGCCAGGAAAATAGCTTTCATAAAACAGTGTATGCAGATAACTGTTACGTGGAAATAGACTGAATTAACACTAATGTATGTTTAAACACGTATATTTATAAAGTTAAGCATCTTCACTATCTTATAGATTTCAATTTTAAGAAATAAAATTAACACTATGGAAAATGTGGGTATAAAAATGATCCTATAGTGCTTTTTAATGTATAAAACTTTATGGTAGTGTAAATATAAGCATCCATGATTAAATGAGTGAAATCAAGCTCATCTTATGGATTATCAGGGTTTAAAAAAAGTGTGCAGTTTGAAAAAAATTAATGTGGCAGTGGTCTCAGCCAAACAATTTAAACATATCTCTTTACTAATATCCTTGTGCTACATACAGGACTTGCTTAATTAGGCAGAGGAACATGTGGTGGTATGTAGTTCATGAGTGTAGAGAGCAGTGAGTGGCTTCATTGCCTGGATGATAAAACTGGCCTTCAGTTAGTCTGTTTGAACTATGTAGATAGTAGATTATTGTGGAGGAAATCTATGCAGAATGGAGACCTTGGAAATATTGACTGTAGTTTAGAGAATAGCTATTTCTGTAATGTTGACTAATCATAGTCACGTGATCTCTACACTTGATCTTAGCCAAAAGGCCGAGAAGCGATCTCTAATAGGTGAATATCTGTGGTTAAGAAGAAAACCTCTAGAGTCAGTAGGCCCGGGTTTCAATCCTGGCAGGTTGTATAATCTTTATTTTCTCATCTGTAAAATGGTGATGAAAGAAAATAACATCTAATTCTAAGGTTTGTTGTGAGGATTAAGTGTTAACTCTTGTGATTGTTGTCATTACTAGGGGAATGAATTGGGTTTAGTTTTAGACACACACACAAAATGAATTTGGTGTGTTGCAGTAGTAAAATCTAATTGGAAATACCTTCTCTTTGAGAAGCTGAATCAAAATTATGAAAGGTCAGAGCAAGAGTTGCTTTGTGAGTCCTCATAGAGGAGCCATTGTTCAAACCTTAGAAAATTGGGGGCTCCCTGAGAGGGGGAGAGTGAATAGAAAAGAATAGAAGAACAAAGACTGTATACAGGGGAATGCTCGTATTTTGAGAGTGGAAGGATGAACTGGAGCTAATGGTCCAAACAAGAGCAGAGGAGAATGTTCTTGAGGAATTGAGGGAGCAGGGAGGTGAGCAATGTCAAGTGACACTCTCAAAAGTTGAGTTAACCATGTTTGATGAAACCAAGGGAGTTAACCATGTTTGATGAAACATAATGCAAAATATGATTATACCTACAGGCCCTTTTCCACAGAAAGATACTGAAAGTCTTTTTATCATTGAAACTTTAAACCATTATGTAGTATAAAAGTTTAGTGCATTGGTAATCAAGATTTTGGCAGCTGAAATAAACTAAATGGCCCCTTGACAACCTCTGAAGAAGTTAGTATCCTAATGTAAGTGCTCACCTGATTACCAGGGAGTAATTAAGGTACTATGTTGAATGGGGCTTCAGGTAATTAGAACTTGGTATTAGTCCCGTCTGTTGTGAATAGGTGTGATTGGAAGCAGATTATGTGAGAGTATCAAGACTGGTAACAAACATAATGTAGTTATTCTAAATATAATTCCTACTACAGAAAAGATAACAGATTTTTTTTTTAAGATTTTATTTAATTATTTGACAGAGAGAGATCACAAGTAGGCAGAGAGGCAGGCAGAGAGAGAGAGGAGGAAGCAGGCTCCCTGCTGAGCAGAGAGCCTGATGCGGGACTCGATCCCAGAACCCTGAGATCATGACCTGAGCCGAAGGCAGCAGCTTAACCCACTTAGCCACCCAGGTGCCCAATAACAGATGTTTTTAGATCAGTTTTTTGCTTGTGTTAAAAATATACGCCAACTATTGGTTCCAATTTGATGAACACTAACAATGTTCCCTGTATAACTATTTATTTAACAGAGGAAAGAAATAGTTACAGAAATAAGTGAGAGAGTCCCAAACTGTAGCACCTCATGCTTTACTTTCAGTGATGATGACATTAATTCTTTTACTTTATTCCAATAATTAATGTTTTGTTTTACAGACTCTTTACAGTATTAGGAAGAATTCAACAGCTTAAGGATAGCCCTGGTCAATATTTTATACGTTACTGTTAGTAAATTTTCTTTTAATATAGCCTGTCCCAAATTTTAGATAATAAAATAATTGAAGCTAGTATGCAAGCAGTAGCTTCTGTAATAAAATAATTTTACATTATGTACCATGATGTGAACCTTGCTGGTTTCTCTGATTTATATGCAAATATGTCTTTTTCTTCTAGTTTACACTGATTTCAGCTACTAACTTAGTTTTTGTGCTCTAAGCTACTTCTGTTTTTTCTATGATTATCATAATATGGTATGCAAGCAGGAAAAATTATGACCACTTCCGTCTCATTTTGTGTATGTGTTTCGATAGCAGTACCAATCCTTTAGATGACCAGTGTTGTTGATGTCATGAATTTACAGTAAACCTGGGGAATTTACACATATAAAACATAGATGTCATGCTGGTGAATTCAACTTAGAAGCCATGGAATATAACTCTTGCAGTGAGGCTATTAGATTCAGGTTATTTAAATCTCAGTGGGAATCAAGAAATGGATTTTGAACTAACATATTTTTGAAGTCTTCAAAGATAGGAGATTGTAATATTATGTGTGAAGAAAATAATGGTTGGTGACTTTTTTTTTAAGTTAAAGAGGTTTAAATTTATTGCAGTAATTAAAAGTAATTTCAAGATTTATTTATCCTTTATAAAAATTGTTTTTTGTTGGTTTAAAGGAAATTGGTTAGAAAATTAGGTTCCTTTTCAACATCATGCCAAATAGAACTAAAAATACTTTTTGACATTAGGAACTTTTTCTGATGAGAAGAATGCAAAATTGTGTTTGTGTGGACCTACACCGGTCCTAATGTAATTTATTCACCAATAGTACTGTTCATTAGGATGGTAGACATCACTCTTAAGGGGTATTTTATGCTAGCTTTTTAAAAAAAGACTTATTTATTTTTGAGAGAGTGAGAGAGAGTAAGAAAGCATGAGTGTGAGGGGCAGAGGGAGAGAGAATCTCAAGCCGACTCTGTGCTGAGCACAGAGCCTGATGTGGGGCTTGATCTCACAACCCTGAAGTCATGACCTGAGCCAAAACCAAGAGACGGACATAACTGACTGCGCCACCCAGGTGCCCTTATACCAGCTTTTGTATCAGGTAAAATTATATCTTGGTAAAATATTCTTCTAATTTTAGAATTTGAAGGAAAATGTGTAAGTACCTTAAAATTAGGTAGTAGTAATACTATTATGGCAAATTTTAAGCCTCTTGCATTCAGGTGTTGTAATTGTTAGCTCCTTTTCACACATTTGTTTCCTACCAATGATGATGTCTAATGGTCCAGATCAACAGTTACGAGCTTCGCATTTGCATTGTCATCTTACTTCATGCAAATTTCTCACAAGTCTTCCCTGAAATTCTAGTGATTTGTTTACTGTTCCCTTGCAGGAGACTTGTGGGATCCTTGGAGATTGGGACTATGTTATATTTCCATTCTAAGCAAGTCTTGCATAGTTCTTGATATTTAGTTGTTAGTTGATAAATTCTGTGAAGGCTGCTGTAACAAATATTTAAAGGGTTTGGCAGGACTTTGGGCCCATCATCCTGCCCTTTTGGCACATTTTTAGGAAAATTAACTAATACTCTTAGTATTACCCAAGGAAGCATGCAAATTGTGCAAATCAGATTACAGGCCAGAGAAAATTGTGGTTCCATAATGGAATAGTTAACATGTTTATGTTTCTAGTATTTCAGGCAATGTGAATCCTAAGAGGAACTTCTGTTACTGTGTACTAGTCCTGTTAGTACTGTAAGCCCCTTATTCAAAGGCTGTGTTTAATTTTTATGTTTCTGTTAATGCCTGTTACCTAACATCGCCAGGAATGCAATAGAAACTCATTAACATTTTGAATGAATGATCAGTGTTTACTGCTTTACTGCTAGAATACCCTTTCAACTCTCCCACTAGATAACTAGCAATTTGAGAGTGGGACTGAAGTATCTTTCATTTTTTAATTCTTCTCTCTCCAGCATTCAGAACAGCTCTAAGTGTATACTAGGGATTCCCAAGACTACTTCCACATTTTGAGATTGTTAGGAGGACCAACAGGACTCAAAACATAGTTCTAATAGCTATGATTTATTATACTGACACATAGTAGGATATGCAGTCAGATCATATGGGGAAAAGTATAGGTGGATTGTGTAGGAATCCATGGGCAGGCTTCTCTATGCTGTCTCTCTCCCATGAGGGATCACATACAGTGCTCTCTTCCCATGTGGTGAAAATGAACCAGTATATCTATAATTTCTTGCCCAGAAAAGCCCATTAAGGAGTCAGTGCCCAAGGGCTTTATTGGGAGTGGTCATATAAGCATTTTGTTTAGCATGTAGCAAAGTTCCAGATGCTCAAAAGTAAGGCAAGTATTCAGTATAATCCACATTATTTGTATAAACAGGCACAGGGAACCATCTTTTTAAGTTAGGGAGCAGTGGGAATGCTCCCAAACCAAGTTTCCAGACAATGAGCCAAATATGAACCTTGCTAGCAAGCCTCAGTCTTAGATCTGTTATGTTAATGCTTTTCTGCACAGCATGGTTTGTACGAATACCACTTTTGGTAGGAAAAGGAAACTGTATGGTATTTGTTTTAGTACTTCAAACTCATGTGATTGTGAATTTGTTGGATAGGGAGAGTAAGGCTATTTTTATTAGGGGTGCTTCTTTAAAAATTTTTTTTAAATTAACATATAATGTATTATTTGTTTCAGGGTACAGGGGTACAGGTCTGTAATTCATCAGTCCTACATAATTCACAGCACTCACCATAGCACATACCCACCCCAATGTCTGTCTCCCAGCCACCCATCCTTCCTTCAGCAGCCCTCAGTTTGTTTCCTGAGGAAGAGTCTCTTACGATTTGTCTTCCTCTCTGGTTTCATCTTATTTCATTTTTTCCCTCCCTTCCCCTCTGATCCTCTGTCTTGTTTCTCAAATTCCTCATATCATTGAGATAATATGATAATAGTTTTTCTCTGATTGACTTATTTCGCTTAGCATAATACCCTCTAGTTCCATCCACGTTGTTGCAAATGGCAAGATTTTGGTTTTTTTGATGGCTGCATAGTATTCCATTGTATATATATACGCACAACATCTTCTTTATCCACATCTTCTTTATCTATATTCTTTCATCTCTTGATGGACATCTAGGCTTTTCCCATAGTTTGGCTATTGTGGACATTGCTGCTATAAACATTTGGGTGCACCTGCTCCTTCGGATCACTACATTTGTATCTTTGGAGTAAATACCCAGTAGTGCAATTGCTGGGTCTTAGGGTAGCTCTATTTTCAACTTTTTGAGAAACCTCCATGCTGTTTTCCGGAGTGGTTGTACCATCCTACATTCCCACCAACAGTGTAGGAGGGTTCCTCTTTCTCTGCCTCCTCATCAACACCTGTTGTTTCCTGCCTGATAAATTTTAGCCATTCTGACTGGTGTATGGTGGTATTTCATTGTGGTTTTGATTTGTATTTCCATGATGCCTAGTGATGATGAACACTTCTGCATGTGTCTGTTGGCCATTTGGATGTCTTTTCTGCAGAAATGTTTGTTCATGTTCTGCCCATTTCTTGATTGAATTATTTGTTCTTTGGGTGTTGAGTTTGATAAGTTCTTTATAGATTTTGGATATTAGCCCTTTATCTGATATGTCATTTGCAAAGATCTTTTCCCATTCTGTTGGTTGTCTTTTGGTTTTGTTGACTGTTTCCTTTGCTGTGCAAAAGCTTTTGGTTTTTTTGCCAGTACCATACTGTCTTTATGATGAAGCTTTGTAATAGAGCTTGAAGTCTGGAATTGTATTGCCACCAATTTTGGCTTTCTTTTTCAACATTCCTCTGGCTATTCGGAGTCTTTTCTGGTTCCATATTATGTTTTTCTTACCCCTAAAACTTTTGCTATATTAATTTTATTAAATAAACATTTAATGTTTCTTTTGTTATGACTATGCAAATGTTGTTCACCGCTGAGCCATGCTTGTTACAAAATCATTTTTTTCCTCTGCAGTTAAAACTTGCTATTTAAAAAAATCGTTTTGTCGTATTCTTCATAGCAGTCACAAACTGAAACCCAGACTTTTCCCCCCTAGTGCAATTAATCACGTCATGTAATTTCCCAGTTCTATTTATTTTTCTTGGAGTTATCACTCCTGGAGTCCTCTATCCCCTGTTGTGATTGATTTTAAGGTTCATGGCCCATCTTGAGCTTTATGAATGTACCAAACATACCCGTCCTTACTCTTTCCTCCTGCTGAGCTTAAAAGCTTGCTACAGGTACAAGCATATGCTCCATGTCCTCTTGCAAATACAGTCAACTAGGTTGTACTTTGCTGATTTCTGGTTATAGGTAGTTGTTAGAGACCCACATTAATATTATATCAGCTTTTATTTATAGTGTTTAATTTTCTTTATTTTTGGTTGATGGGTTGGAGTATTGATAGGACAAGAGCTAAGAAAGCAATTAAATAAGGAAAAAAGTGAGAATTTCAGAAAATCTGGGCATATTATTGTAGTATCACATGTCCTAACATGTTCATAACTTAATTTTTGAGCTATTTAATGAATCTCTGATAGATGGCATCTTCATGTTGAATGATGGAAAATTACCTTCGATTACTATTTTATATAGTTTTTTTGTAATAACTTGTTTTCTGATTTTAAGAGTTTCTCTCAACTGGGCTTTATCATCCTGTTACGGCAGTTTTATATACAGCAGAGTTCCTGTTATCAGGAACTCAGTATTCTGACTGATCTCAGCAATTTGCAGTATTGTCCACATGTCTGCAAATGGAGGAGAAAAAAGACTCTTTTTTTTTTAAAGAAGATTTTATTATTTGAGAGAGAGACAGAGATGGCAACAGAGATAGCAAGAGAGAGCAGGAGTGGAGTGGGGAGGAGAGGAAGAAGCAGGCTCTTTGCTGAGTGGGGATCACCCCCGCCCAAATCCTGACAACTGAGGATATGGGGCTCAATTCTAGGACCTGGGATCATGATCTGAGCTAAAGGCAGACACTTCAGTGACTGAGCCATCCAGGTGCCCCAGGAAAAAGACTTGTGTATTTCAGAGAATCATGGATATCGACTCAGGCCCTCACCCAGTAAATCTTGTGTTTTGAAAAGAAGGGAAAATAAAAAGGTGCTTCTGACAGTAAGGTGTGATAGTTAACAGTGGAAGGAAGAAATATAAAAGTAGAGTAGTCTTTGGTTATTTTATAGAGGGAAAAACAACCCAATGCTCTTCAGTGGTTTGGGGGGCATTACTGTATCATTGCACAGAATGGAATTGATCTTGATGAGGACTCATCAAAGGGGGATTCACTGTGTTTCATAGAGCAGCCTAGGCATAATGTATTTTTTTTTAAAGATTTTTTATTTTTTATTTATTTGACAGATGGAGATCACAATTAGGCAGAGAGGCAGGCAGAGAGAGAGAGGAAGGGAAGTAGGCTCCCCGCTGAGCAGAGAGCCCAATGTGGGGCTCGATCCCAGGACCCTGAGACCACGACCCGAGCCGAAGGCAGAGGCTCAACCCACTGAGCCACCCGGGCACCCCTAGGTATAATGTATTTTTAAAAAGTTTCCGTTAGGAATGATTAGCCTTTATTTTCCCCTTTTACTGATATACGTAAAGGAACATATATCCTTTAGGTACATAGCCAACATTCATATATCACTGATTATACTGGCTGAAGGATTGTGTTTAGCTTTTAAGAAAAGCTCATGGGAAAAATATATGTCTATGACTTAGACATTTAATTAAAAATGTCATGGGTGTAACTTCAGAAGAACTGCATCAAGTGTAAGAGGGAAGTTTCCAGAAATATTTGGTAAAATTTCAGATGCATTTTGTATGTTTCACCTTTTGCCTTATATGGATTTTTAAAAAAAGATTTTATTTATTTATTTATTTGAGGGAGGGAGAGAGAGAGTAAAAGAGAACATAAGAGGGGAGAAGGTCAGAGGGAGAACCAGATTACCTCTGGAGCTGGGAGCCCGATGCCGGACTCAGTCCTGGTACTCCCGGATCATGACCTGAGCTGAAGGTAGTCACTTAACCATCTTTTGTGTTATTATTATCATATATGATAGTTTAGATAGTATAGGTCTGACAGTGCTTTGTATTCTTTTTTTTTCTTTAAATGCTCAAGTATATATTAAGGAAAATAAACTAAAAACAGTGTGCTATTTTCATAGTTTATTTTGCATACAGTTCTGGCTCTCTGTTCCTTTATGTATATCTGAATTTCTGTCTCATATCAGTTTCCTTTAGCCTGAAGAGTTACCTTAAACATTTCTTGTAGTACAGGTTTTCTTCAATTGATTATTTCAGATTGTTTGTCTGTGTTTTTTTATCTTGATTATTTATTTATTCATTTATTTTCATTTTTGAAGGGTATTTTATGTGATACAGAATTCTAAAATGACAGGTGTTTTTTTTCTGATTTCCTTTTCACAGTTTAAATATTCTCTTATGGCTTCCATTTTTTTCTGATAAGAAGTCAACAATCATTTTAAACTCTGTTCCCCTTTGGGTTGCTGGGTGGTGCAGTTGGTTACACGTCTGACTCTTGGTTTTGGCTTAGGTCCTGATCTCAGGGTCCTGGGATCGAGCCCTGCACTGTGCTCTGTGCTTAGTCCAGAGTCTGCTTGGTATTCTTCCTCTCTCTGCCCCTTCCTGCTCATGTGTGCTCTCTTTCTCTCTCTAAAAATAAACTAAAATAAAATCTTTAATAAACTCTGTTCCTCTTTGTGTAACCTATCTTTTTCTCTGGCTACTATTAGGATTTAATTTTTTTTTTTTTTTTTTTTTTTAGGATTTAATTCTTTATCACTGGTTTTCAACAATGTAATTATGATGTACCTCAGGGTTATTTTATGTTCATCTTGTTTGGGGTTCATTAAGATTCTTACATTTATAAATCAATATTTTTTCATCAAATTTGGGAAATTGTGGATCATCATTTATTGAAATATTTCTTTTGATTTCTCTCTTCACCGTTTTGGAAATTTCTTCTATATTAGATCAACTTTTTATTGTCCCATATGTCATTAAAATTCTCTGATAAATTTTTAAACCATTTTTTCCCTTCTGTGCTTCAGATTTATGTTCCTGTTGCCATTATTTCTCTTTCACTTGTTTTTTTTAAATCAGTGTTTAATCTGTTAACACCATACAATGAAATTTTCATTTCATGTATAGTATTTTTCATCTTGAGAGCTCTATTTTTTTAATAGTTCTATTTCTTTTATTGTGTTCGTGTTTCCTTTAAATGTTGAATATCCTAATAATATCTGTTTTAAAATCTTTGCCTGCAATTTCCACCATTTCCATCACTTCTGGATTTGTTTCAAATGGTTAGTTTTTCTCCTGTTTATGAGTCATATTTCCTTGCTTCATTGATTTACTAGTAACTTTTGACTGATGGTAGATATTGAATGTGACATTATTGAATATTGTAATATGGTTATTTAAAAAACCTTAGGCTTTTTTCTGGTAGTTAATTTATATGTAGATCAGTCTGATCAATTCTATACTTGTATTTAAGCATTTTTGTATGACTTTAAAGTAGCATTTCTTCCAGCGCTAGTTTAGTCCTATTTCTAAAATGTGGCCTTTTTCTGGTCTGAATACTCAATGAAGTCTCTCTATCTTGGCTGATTTTTTTTGGTGTGTTTCACTTAAAAAGTAACCTTTCTTAATTGAAGGACAAAAATTATATTATTGTAAATTTTATGTTATTATAAAATATGTGTGTGTGTGTGTGTGTGTGTGTGTGTATACACACACACAAAACAATGAGGTAATCCTGTAAGTTTAATCAGTCATACAGAGGTCTTTGTGGGTTGTTTTTTAAATTATTGTATGTAGTCTGCTTCAACTAAAGAAAATCATTACAATTGTGACCTACTTTTTTTTAGTTGGATTTTATTCACTAATAGCCAAGTTTTTGATAGAGCATAAAGCAATGTTTCATTACTTTGCCAAATCCCTTGCTAAGCTCTTTTGCAGAATGAAATTTTTCACTATTTATGTCATCGTGTGTAATATAGAATATGAAAATAGAATTGTCCACTTCTCCTAACTGCAGTTATAATTTGAATTGTCTTGCAAGATACATTTCTTTTCCCCCAGACACAAGTGAAGCCTCTTTTGAATTTAGAGCTAAAATTAAGAACTATTTTAGATTGAGTCCTCAGGACACTTGTTTTTTCATTATAGGTAGCACTATCTCATTTTTACATCTCCTGTGTGATCTCCGTAGATGGTTAGAAAAGCAGTATTTCATCAGAACGATGGGTTACTGCCAGCACCCCTCTGTGAGTTGGTTATTAAAACCATGTCCTTTCCTTTCCAATTCAGAGTGCAAGCTTTTTACTAATGTTACATACTTGAGCTCTTCTGACATAAGGGGAGAAGATAGCTAAAACAGCTCTCAAACCTGGGTTTATAGCCTTTGGTATCTTTTGGTATTTCAGTGAACTAGATGAGGTGGTTCTTAATCTTTTTCAACCTTCTATCCTTAACATGGTTGATAGCCAGTGAGAGCTGCATTCAAACAGAAATGGAAACTTTTAATTTATGTATAGCTTTTAAAAGGCAAAGAAATGAAGGGTTATTGCAGTTGGTGCGGTCTCTGATACAATTAATATCAAATGTGTATAAATCCTATTAGAGATCTGTCATCGGTGAAAAAAATATGAAAAATGCGTGACCTATCTTTACTGGATTTAGTTAGAGAGAGACCATAGAGCTAAGGAGCTTTATGAACTGCATATTAATCATAACCAGTCTTCTGAGATAAACCTATTTCTAGTAACTTATCAAAGCTGTACAGAAGATTAGTCACTCCCTTTGGTAAAGGAATGTTTTACATATTGTTCTGAGTTTTGAACATTGTAGCTTTAAAAACTGATTAACGGATACTTTAATATTAAAATATATCTCTTTGAATTGTGTAGGTTAGGCAGCTATTATCCTGTAGTGCCACCTCAATAGGGAGATGGGCTCTTTGTCAAAAACTACATCATTGTTTTGTTGCATATTGAACAAGACAGTGTAGAGGATTGTATTAGAGACCAGACAAAAGAACTTTGCTACAGCAAACAGTCATTAAATCATGCAGAAATATTTCTTTTCTTAAATCTTTACTTTAAGCAACAATTAGGTATTTGCTAGGAGTATTTTTAAATGTCACTTTCAATGGCTGAGGTCTTTTATCTCTTTGAAAAGGAAGAGAATTAGCTTAAGGGGCCAGTTAAGACCATCATATTAAATGGACAGTATTACTAAAGATAAGGGAGCAGTTTATAATCTGACAAAAATAATTAAGATCATATTTTTAAAATATGTGAGAAGGTTTCACAAGATTATGAAACTCCTAGATAAAGCATAAATTGTTAACAGGTATAAAATATATTTTGTATTAGTGGTTCACAAAACAGAGATGTTGAGTGATATAAGCATTTAGTTCTGACCTCCTATTACCACTTGAGTGGCCACAGTATATTAAATCCTGTTGATAAAAATATAGAACCATGACATGGTGAAGATATTTAATAATACATATCATTTTATTACTTTGTTTTCATATTTTTAAAGTAATAAGCTTTTTCAAAAAGTTAAAAAGAGGGCACTTGGGTGGCTCAGTCAGTTAAGTGTGTTCTTTTGGGTCAGGTCATGATCCCAGGGTCCTGGGATTGGGTCCTGTATCAGGCTCCCTCCTCAGTGGAGAGTCTGCTGCTCTCTCTTCCCCTCCCCCTGCTTGCGATCTCCCTCTCATTCTCTCTTTTGTTCTCTGGAATAAATAAGTAAAATGTTAAAAAAAAGGTAAAAAGATATGGAAGTACATACATTTTAATATCTCATTCTTTCCATCCTATACTCTAAGGGTAACTACTATTAATAAATTGGCATATAATCCTTCTACTTTTAAAAATGCATTTATTGAAGGAATATGTAACACAGAAAAATGCACAAATCATAAACTTACAGTTCAACAAATTAGTGAATTCTCCCATGTAACGAACACTCAATTCAAAAAATAGAAATTACCCGTTCTTCCCAATTCATATTGCCTTCCTCCTCCCCAAAGGCAACTACCATTATGACTTGGAACACTATAGTTCAGTACTGCCTGGTTTTAACCTTTATATGAATTACGCTATCTACTTTTCTGTATCTGTCCTCTCTTCTTCAGCTCCATATTTGTGAGAGTCATTCACAATTTTTTTTAAAGATGTATTTATTTATTTGAGAGAGAGTATAGATGGAGAGGGAGAGGGAAAAGCAGACTCCCCAATGAGCAGGGAGCCCGACACAGGGCTCCATTCCAGGACCCTGGGATCATAACCTGAGCCAAAGGTAAATGCTTAACTGACGGAGCCACCCAGGTTTCCCAGTCATTTATAATTTTGAATGTAAATGTAGTTTGTCATTTTATTCTGTAGCCAGGGTCAGCAACATCTACTGTAGAGGGGCAGAGTAAATATTTTAGGCTTTGCCCATTTTACACAACCTGTCACAGACACTCAGTTTGACTTTTATAATGTAAAAGTAACCATAGAAAATCTGTAAATAAGTGAGTATGCTTGTATTCAGATAAAACTTTATTTGGCTCAGTGGGTTGAGCCACTGCCTTCGGCTCGGGTCGTGGTCTCGGGGTCCTGGGATCGAGTCCCGCGTTGGGCTCTCTGCTCGGCAGGGAGCCTGCTTCCTCCTCTCTCTCTCTCTCTGCCTGCCTCTCTGCCTGCTTGTGATCTCTGTCTGTCAAATAAATAAGTAAAAAATCTTATAAATCTTATAAAAAAATCTTATAAAAAAAAACAAAAAAAAACTTTATTTGTAAAAATAGGCTGCTGGCTAGATTTGGCCCATGGGCCATAGTTTACCAACCCCTGCTCTATAGTATTCCATTATATGGATATATCAAAATTAACTTACTTAATTTAGATTTTGCCAGACATTTGTGGTTTTGTTATGAATACTGTTGCATGTTTGTTTTTGTATACTTAGGCATGCATTTCTATTTGGTATATGGAATTACCACATCATAGTTTACATACATAGGTTCCCCTACAGCAATAACGCCAAATGGTTTTCTAAAGTAATGGTTAATTTATACCTCTAACAGTAGTTAAACTCATCATCAATTATCAGTCTTTTTAAAAGATATTTTCTTTATTAATTTAAGTTAAACATAATATGTGATATTTTCATTTTAAGAATTAAAATATTAGAGACTTCATATATCAATTTATATTTAATCAAAAACTACCTATAGAAAATTTGATACGTTAGCCTCTAACTTTACTAATTATATTTTCCTTAATTCTAATATGCTAACAGAGCTCCACAGCATACATTATTTATTTTATGTATTGGACTGACTTTTATTCTCAACCAATGTCTATGTTGCCATACTTTGGCCAACTCTAAGCCAAGGAGGGTAGGTGTTGACCAAGCAAGACCAAAGAAATTACCTGGAGACAGAGATCGAGGGATAGTTTTATTGAGGGAACTTTCTTACAGGGCGTTCCGGAGTGGTAGAACGAAGCATCTACTGCTGGAATCTACATGTGGCAAGCTTTTATAGTACAGCAAACAGCCTAGCAACTGTCTGCAGCCTTTTCCCTCCTGTGTGGCCAGTGTTCCAAGGAGATCAAGGCCTGCCATCCAGACATTTGCCACACCCAGAGCCCTTGACCCTGAACATTGAACAACATGTTTCTTTTCATATCCTATTGAATGGGAATATAGAGGGAGGATAGGATCTGTGTATTCTCAAGATAGCGATTAACAGGGACATTCAGGGTGTGCTTACACAAACCAGTCATCTAGCACGTACCATATAATGTCTAATAATATTATCATTATAGCCATGTAGAACAAAGGAAAATACTTCAATTCTAGATAACATAATTTCTGCACATGTACTCTAATTAATAACCTTTTCCAAGGGTATCTTTTACCTTTATCTTAGAGTTCAAATGTGTAGAACTTTTTTCAGATGTCATCTTCTTCAAACTCCTTGGCATTTGATACCACCCCCTACTCATTCTTTGAAACTCTTGTGCTTTTTACTTATCTGTACCCAGCTTCTATTTCCTAGTTTTCCATCTTCCTGCCCCAATAATTTTGCCTAAGTCTGAGTTTTCTTTTGAGGCCCTTTTTTCCTGCTAAAATTTGCTTGCCATGTTGA
Source organism: Neogale vison (assembly GCF_020171115.1). Taxonomy (NCBI): domain Eukaryota; kingdom Metazoa; phylum Chordata; class Mammalia; order Carnivora; family Mustelidae; genus Neogale; species Neogale vison. The sequence continues at coordinate 52,758,747 of NC_058105.1, read as the reverse complement.
ATTCATATTATCAGCCTTATGTAAGTGCTTTTAAATATATATCTTTGATCTAGACTTCTCATCTCCTTCTGGTCTTATTTTCCAGATACCTTGAAAGTATCAATATTTCATCTCATCTTTTCAAATTTAATTATCTAAAGTGAAACTCATAATATTTACACTTTATTCTCTCTTCTTTCCAACCCCCCCAAATCTCATATTCTTTCATATCCATTTAGCAAATACATATAGTGGAAAGAAGTGTTCAGTTAAGCTTTGATAAATAGCAAGTAATAGAGTAATTTCTCTTGGTTAAATGGAAGGTAAGGGAAGGAATAAAAGTTTTATAAAACTTGTTAGGAATGAAATTTATAGCTGTATTCAAAATAATATGAAATATTGTTAATATTTGTTCATCAAATAAATCATTTTTCAGTCATAATTTGGGATAGTTAAGCAAGTTAATTTTGGAAAACAGTACAGAAGTAGTGCTTTATCATTCTAATTGAGCAATGATCATAGTTCACTTCTTTCTGGTGTCTTAGAAATAAAGCTATAAATATATGCTAAAATTTGAAAATAATTTATTCAGCATAAATAAATGATAACTATCATCTTGAAAAAGGAATTGCTTCTGGGTAGTAAGAAAAAGCATGTCTTTGCAGGGAAGCACTGATATCTTCTGAATCTAAATGGGATTAATTTAAAACTTTTGAGAAAAGCATATAATTTATCAGAGTGTCATTTTCAAATGTGGAAACCCTTAATCTTATAGGAAATGAGGAGAGTCATTGAAATTCTTTAATAACCCTGACATACTGCCAAAATGTAGATAACACTGAAGTAGATTCCTTGATGTTAATCATGGGAACATAATAGAGTTGAGTATAGTTAAAATAACATATATTTGGGTGTCTTCTTTGTTCCAGGCATTGTTGTAGCAGCTTATGCATATAGTATAGTGAAGAAAGAAAAAAATACATGCATATATATCCATATCCCCCCCCCCCCACACATATACACACATATATACACATCACTAGCTAGCTAGATGAAATTTCAGGTGTAAATGCTATGGTGAAAATAACTGAAGTACAGTAGGGAGTACCAGGGATGAGAGTTGCAATTTGAAATAGGGTGCTCAGAATGGGCCTTGTAGTGACATTTGAGTACAGACAGAAATAAGGTAAGGAAATTAGGCAAATATACATCTTGTATCGTGTTTATTTGTTGGGTTTTTATTTCTTACTTCATTCCTGAAGGGATTTGGTATCTGAATTACTTAGGAGATCAAAGCTAAAGAAAAACATGATACATTGATATTTTCTGCCTTTGGTAACATCAGAGAACCTTGCTAGGGAAAACTTAATCCATGCTGAGGAAATGTTCTGCCTGGACTTGTTTTATTGCCAGTGCTGTCACTGGAGTTCAATGTTGCCTATACTAATTGAGGGTGGAGTATTTTTTTTTTAAAGATTTTATTTATTTATTTGACAGAGCCAGAGATCACAAGTAGGCAGAGAGGCAGGCAGAGAGAGGAGAAAGCAGGCTCCCTGTTGAGCAGAGAGCATGATGCGGGGCTCCATCCCAGGACCCTGAGATCATGACCCAAGCTGAAGGCAGAGGTTTTTTTTTTGTTTGTTTGTGTTTTTTTTTTTAAATTATAATTTACAACTGTTCACTGATAGTATATTGAAAATCAATTTGTTTAGGGCCCTGCTCTTTTTTTTTTTTCTTTCCATTCAGCGTAACAGTATTCATTGTTTTTGCACCACACCCAGTGCTCCATGCATTTCGTGCCCTCTCTAACACCCACCACCTGGTTCCCCCAACCCCCCACTTCCCCCCCCCCGCCCCTTCAAAACCCTCAGGTTGTTTTTCAGAGTCCATAGTCTCTCATGGTTCACCTCCACTTCCAATTTCCCTCAACTCCCTTCTCCTCTCCATCTCTCCTTGTCCTCCTTGCTATTTGTTATGCTCCACAAATGAGTGAAACCATATGATAACTGACTCTCTCTGCTTGACTTATTTCACTCAGCATAATCTCTTCCAGTCCCGTCCATGTTGCTACAAAAGTTGGGAATTCATCCTTTCTGATGGAGGGATAATACTCCATAGTGTATGTGGACCCCATCTTCCTTATCCATTCGTCCGTTGAAGGGCATCTTGGTTCTTTCCACAGTTTGGTGACTGTGGCCATTGCTGCTATAAACATTGGGGTACAGATGGCCCTTCTTTTCACGACATCTGTATCTTTGGGGTAAATACCCAGTAGTGCAATGGTAGGGTCATAGGGAAGCTCTATTTTTAGTATATGTGCTGCCAAAGCGAGCACGGGAAGCTCTATTTTTAATTTCTTAAGGAATCTCCACACTGTTTTCCAATGTGTCTGCACCAAATCGCATTCCCACCAACAGTGCAAGAGGGTTCCCCTTTCTCCACATCCTCCCCAACACATGTTGTTTCCTGTCTTGCTAATTTTGGCCATTCTAACTGGTGTAAGGTGGTATCTCAATGTGGTTTTAATTTGAATCTCCCTAATGGCTAGTGATGATGAACATTTTTTCATGTGTCTGATAGCCATTTGTATGTCTTCATTGGAGAAGTGTCTGTTCATATTTTCTGCCCATTTTTTGATAATGATTATCTGTTTTGTGTGTGTTGAGTTTGAGGAGTTCTTTATAGATTCTGGTTATCAACCTTTTGTCTGTACTGTCATTTGCAAATATCTTCTCCCATTCCGTGGGTTGCATCTTTGTTTTGTTAACTGTTTCCTTTGCTGTGCAGAAGATTTTGATCTTGATGATGTCACAAAAGTTCATTTTCGCTTTTGTTTCTTTTGTGAATGCAGAGGTTTTAACCCACTGAGCCACCATGGTGCCCCAAGGGTGGAGTATTTTACTGTAATATTTCCACACCTGATGAAATTTACTTAGATTGAAAATATTCTTTCAGGTCCGACCCTTAACCTGCTTGTTTTTGAGTGCAGATTTACTAGTCTAAAAAATCAAATGAGGAGCACCTGGGTGAATCACATCATGATCCCAGGCTCCTGGAACTGAGCTCTGAGTCTCTGTTAGGCTCCTTGCTTAGCAGGGAGTCTGCTTCTCTCTCTCCTTCTTTCCCTCCCTCAGCTTGTGTCCTCTCTGTCAAATAAGTAAGATCTTAAAAAATCAAATGAGGGGATGCCTGGGTGGTTCAGTTGGTTGGACGACTGCCTTCAGCTCAGGTCATGATCCCGGAGTCCTGGGATCGAGTCTGCATCAGGCTCCCAGCTCCACGGGGAGTCTGCTTCTTCCTCTGACCTTCTCCTCGCTCATGCTCTCTCTCACTGTCTCTCTCTCTCAAATAAATAAATAAAGTCTTTAGAAAAAATCAAATGAGAAGAAATGTGAGACGGTTTACTGGAAGAGCCTAGTTGGTGTGAAAATATTGTTAACAGTGACTTTCTGGAGATAATTCTTCTGATGTTATTAACTATTGAGTTGGGTATTTCTGACTAGGTAAAGGTAAAGGTAGGTAGCACCTTAGAGTAGTAGTCAGATCACAGAGTATAGGAAATTATCGATTGCAGTTATGTAGCATCCGTCCTAGTTGCTGATTTTCCCCATTACTGTTGTTGTAATTGAGAAACTTGGAAAACTGGAAAATGAAATTTGAATACAGAGCTCTTAGTTTGTTATATGACTGCTAAGTATTATTGGAATAAATGCAGATGTAATTTTACAGGCTGCATAGTGATTATTCTATACAGAAACCTAATAGTTGTATCATGGATTTTCATTTCAGTATTAAGAATTCTAAAATCTATTTGGGGAATTTTCCTTTCACTTTTAAGAAATTTTACAGATAAATCCTCAGTTTTCCAGTATGGCAGTGTATCACTGATATCCAAGCAAGAACATACAGGGCTTATAATGTAAAGAATTAAAAGTTAAAAATTACATTATATAGGTTCTGACTATGTATGTATGATCCAATATGTTTTTGCTTAGTTTTCTGACTTCTGGTGTCTTTTAATCTGGACTTGCTACTTTAACATTAAATGCATTCATATTTTTGGTTAGCCAATAAAATGTGCCTGTGTATGCGTGCATGTGCATGTGCACACACGCGCATGTACACACACACATAATTTTTGCAATGAGAAATGAGAAGTGTAGACATAATGGAATCGTTGGTGAAGGAAACCAGGTTAGTAATAATCCAGCTAGACCATTGGACAACTTTAAGTAAGGCAGGGAGTATAGGTTAATGTCATTGGTGTAGACACACAGTGTTTCAGTGTTGAAGAGGAATCGGTAGTGTAGGAAATTGAGAAATAGACTGGGACCCTGGAACAGGGTCTGAGCTAAGGAGAAAGTCCTAAATAGAGGTCAGAGATGCTAGGTAGAGGACAAAGGATGCTAGGAATTTATTAAACTTGATGTGTGGCTAAAGGTTTTATAAATCATGGGCTTTCCTGCCCAAGAGCATATTAGTCACAGTAAGGACACTTAGAAGAATCTGGCCCATGATGCTCAGATTGGGTTGCTCCTACATCTGCTATCCATCACAAAGTGAGATTTGGTGTTGTAGAAAAACATTAATTAAAAATCTCCTGGGGACTCATTGAAGGCGGGTCTAGATCTTTGGACAGCTGTGTTCTTCTCAAGCTGAGCCAGGCCCGCACACAAGCAACCATGTCTAAGGGACCTGCAGTTGTCTTTGATCTTGGCACCAGCTACTCCTGCGTGGGTGTCTTCTAGCCTGGGAAAGTGGAAATAATTGCCAATGACCAGGGAAACCAAACCACCCCAAGTTATGTCGCTTCCACGGACACCAAACAATTGATTGGTAATGCTGCAAGGAATCAAGTTGCGATGAATCCCACCAACACAGTTTTTGATGCCAAACACTTGATTAGATGGAGATTTGATGATGCCCTTGTCCAATCTGATACTGAGCATTGGCCTTTCATGGTGGTGAATGATGCTGGCAGGCCCAAGGTCCAAGTAGAATACAAGGGAGAGACAAAAAGCTTCTATCCAGAGGAGGTGTCCTGTATGTTTTGGACGAAAATGAAGGAAATAGCAGAGGCTTATCTTGGGAAGACGGTTACCAATGTAGTTGCCACAGTATCTGCGTACTTCCGTGATTCTCAGTGCCAGGCTACCAAAGATGCTGGAACTATTGCTGGTCTCAGTGTACTTGGAATCATCAGTGAGCCAACTGCTGCTGCTATTGCTTATGGCTTAGACAAAAAAGTTGGAGCTGAAAGGAATGTCCTGATCTTTGACTTAGGAGGTGGCATTTTTGATGTGTCAGTCCTTACTATTGAAGATGGGATCTTTGAGGTTAAGTCCACAGCTGGAGACACCCACTTAGGTGGAGAATATTTTGACAACTGAATGGTCAGCCATTTTATTGCACAGTACAAGCACAAAGATAAGAAGGATATCAGTGAAAACAAGAGGGCAGTTCGTTGTCTCCATACTGCTTGTGAACATGCTAAGCGTACACTTTCTTTCAGCACCCAGGCCAGTATTGAGATTGATTCTCTGTATGATGGAATCAACTTCTATACCTCTGTTACTTATGCCCGGTTTGAAGAATTAAATGCTGACCTGTTCCGTGGCACCCTGGACCCTATAGAGAAAGCCCTTTGGGATGCCAAATTAGACAAGTCTCAGATCCATGATACTGTCCTGGTGGGTGGTTCTACCCATATACCCACGATTCAGAAACTTCTCCAAGATTTCTTCAGTGGAAAAGAACTGAGTAAGAGCATCAACCCTGATGAGGCTGTTGCTTACGGTGCAACTGTTCAGGCAGCCATCCTTTCTGGAGACAGATCTGAAAATGTTCAAAATTTGCTGCTGTTGGATGTTACTCCACTTTCTCTTGGCATCGGAACTGCTGGAGGAGTCATGACTGTTCTCATCAAGCATGATACTGCCATTCCTACCGAACAGACAAAGACCTTCACTAACTACTCCAACAACCAACCTGGTGTGCTTATTCAGGTGTGTGAAGGTGAGTGTGCCATGACCAAGGACAACAACCTACTTAGAAAGTTTGAACTCACAAACATACCACAAACATACCTCCTACCCCTCGTGGTATTTCTCAGATTGAGGTCACTTTTGATATGATGGTATCCTAATGGTATCCTCAGTGTCTCTGCTGTGGATAAAAGCACAGGAAAAGGGAGCTAGATTACCATCACTAATGACAAGGGTCGCTTGAGCAAGGAAGATACTGAGTGCATGGTCCAGGTAGCTGAGAAGTACAAAGGTGAAGATGAGAAATAGCAGGACAAGATGTCTTCCAAGAATTCACTTGAGTCTTACGCATTCAGCATGAAAGCAGCTGTTGAAGATGAAAACCTTCAGGGCAAGATAAATGATGAAGAGAAACAGATGATTCTTGACAAGTGCAATGAAATCATCAGCTGGCTTGATATGAACCAGACTGCAGAGAAGGAAGAATTTGAACACCAGCAGAAAGAGCTGGAGAGTCTGCAACCCCATCATCACCAAGCTGTACCACAGTGCAGGGGGCATGCCAGGAGGAATGCCTGGAGGCTTCCCTGGTGGTGGAGCTCCTCCCTCTGGTGGTGCCTCCTCTGGGCCCACCATTGAAGAGGTTGATTAAACCAACCTGAGAATAAATAGGTCTAGTATTGTTCCACACACAATATTCAAAGGACCCAAACTGGTAGCAAATTCCATGGCAGTTGTAACATTGTGCAGCTATAGCAAAGAAAACTGGGCATTATTCATACTTAAATATGAAATATGTGCACAGGGAAAGGACATAAACATTGCACTTTATGAGCACTATACTGTTAAGTGGAAAATGCAATGTCTTAAATAAAACTGTATTTAAAATTGCCAAAAAAATAAAATCTCCTGGGGACTTAAAAAAAATGTCAGGTTTTTTTGAGGTCTGTTTTTCATGTAAATAAAAAACAGCCAATTATATCTCAAAGAACAATTGATATAAAAATAGTGTAATTTTTGGCCTACTCATAATTGGGACCATTTAGTTTCATGATCCTTTGTATGACACATCGCACTAGTTCCTAGATACTTTAATAAAGGTGTTATCCTCCCTGCTCTCTTACATCTTCATAATGGGGCTGATTAACAAATACTTAGTAGATTGACAGAATTCTACCCAGCATTGATTATTAACTCAAATGAGGCATACATGTGGAATAAAGAATGTAATGATAAAATTTATAAAATGGTATCAATTGCTTTGGTATCTGTATCACTCTGAGGGCTTATCATTATTCTAAAATAAAACAAAAGATTTTTTATTAGTCAGAGGAAAAAAATTCTGTGCATTTTTCCCCCATCCTCCCTTCTATTTTGAATCTGTCTGCAAGTCTGGTTTAAATCCTACTTAATGGTTTACATTCAAACGCCTGGGTGGCTCAGTTGGTTAAGCGGCTTCCTTCGGCTCAGGTCATGATCCCAGCGTCCTGGGATCGAGTCCCACATCGGGCTCCTTGCTCGGCGGGGGACCTGCTTCTCCCTCTGCCTCTGCCTGCCATTCTGTCTGCCTGTGCTCTATCTCTCTCCCTCTCTCTCTGACAAATAAATAAATAAAATCTTAAAAAAAAAAAATAAAATAAAAAATAACGTATGCACTTTACATAGATGTGGTGATGCTTAATTATCCATTAAAGAAGACATTTCACATTTTCAATATGAATGGTTTCTTACTCTTAACTTTTTTTTAAAAAACATTAATTCAACAAGGGAAGGCCAGCAGTGCAAGCAATAGTTGTAGATGTTTTTCAGCTATAGCTGTCAGGAACGTATGTTGAAATACATTTGAAATACCACATTGTGGGTTGTGGGGGTACCTTTAATGGAAATCCAGATAACACCAGAAAAGGAAAAAAAAAAAAAAAAAAGAAGGTCATTGCCATTGGACTATAAGATTAGCCTAGAGTTTGATTTTATGTATTTTTAAGGGTATCATCATCCAAAGATACCGCATCATTTTCTCTTAAAATTTCTTCTATTGATGATTGTTTTAAGATACATAATGTCAGGGATCTTTACCCTCTTTCTTCATTCAAAAGTGACTTCTTATGCTACCTTGAACAGCACTGTTTTTATGTATTTTAAAAGTATTTTAAGGGCACGTGGGTGGCTCAGTTAGTTAAGTGACTGCCTTCGGTCCTCAGCAGGAGCAGGAAGTCGGATGTGGGACTTGATCCTAGGACTCTGGGAAGCAGGAGTCTTGCTTCTCCCTCTGACCCTCATCCCTCTCATGCTCTCTCTCACTCTCTCTTTCAAATAAATAAAATCTTTAAAAGATAATAAAGGTATTTTAAAGATGTTCTTAATTGCCTATGCATGTTTTATTGATTGACATATGAAATAGTAAATTATTTTTTTAAGATTTTAAGATTTTATTTATTATTTATTTGACAGAGATCACAAGTAGGCAGAGAGGCAGGCAGAGAAAGAGGAAGGGAAGCAGGCTCCCCCCTGAGCAGAGAGCCTGATGTGGGGCTTGATCCCAGGGACCTGGGATCATGACCTGAGCCAAAGGCAGAGACTTTAACCCACTGAGCCACCCAGGCATCCCTAAAATAGTAAATTATTATTAAATTTTTTGACACCCATCCACAAATGTTTTCTGATATTCCATGGTGATTTTGCATGCTGCTCCATTTAAGTATTTGATGTAAACAAGATCCCAATCTCTCTGTGTCTTTCTCTGTCTCTCTTGATTCCACCTTTTCCTTTTTTTAAAGAGTTTATTTATTTATTTAACAGAGGCGGGAGAGAGAGTAAGAGAAAGCACAAGCAGGAGGAGCAGCAGAGGGAGCGGGAGAAGCAGGCTCCTCACTGAGCAGGGAGCCTGATGTGGAGCTTGATCCCAGGGCCCTGGGGTCATGACCTGGGCTGAAGACAGGATACTTAACTGACCAAGCCACCTAGGCACTCCTGATTCCACCTTTTCTAAAGACTTGGATATAATCTCTTTTCTCTAAATAAAACAAGATGGGATCAGGAGGGAGACAACCGTAAGAGACTCTTAATCTCATAAAACAAACTGAGGGTTGCTGGGGGAAGAGGGCTCGGGAGAGGGTTGGCTGGGTGATGGACATTGGGGAGGGTATGTGCTATGGTGAGTGCTGTGAAGTGTGTAGACCTGGCGATTCACAGACCTGTACCCCTGGGGCAAATAATACATTATATGTTTAAAAAAATTATAAAAAAAATCTCTTTTCTCTGTAGTAGCTGGAAGAGAATAATAATAATAATAATAATAATAATAATTTCTCTATTCAAAGTAGGAATGAATCAATATGCTTGCAGAGACCTGCTCTGTTCTGTATGGTTATCTTAAAAAATATTGTGGTAAAAACATACATGAGATCTCACCTCTTAACAAACAGATTTTAAGTGTATAGTACGGTATTAACTCCAAGTACATTGTTGATTTCTGGCACTTTTCATCTTGTATGAATGAAATTTTATAGCCATTAAGCAACTCCGGATTTCCCTCTCATCTTAGCACTGAGGAACCACCATTCATTTTATCTTTTGATGAGTACAGAGATCTTTTCAAGATACCGATTTCACTTATTTTCTTTGCTGGATCATATGGTAGTTCTAATTTTAGTTATTTGAGAAATTTCCATACTGTTTTCCATAGTGGCTACATTATTACGTCCCCATTATAAGTGTTCCAGGGTTCTAATATTTCCATATTCTTGCCAGCACTTTTATATTTTGTTTACTAAACATATTTTTTGTATTTATAGTGGCCATCCTAACAGATGTGAGGTGATATCTCATTGTAATTTTGATTTTAATTTCCCTGATAAGTGATCTTCTCATGTACCTGTTAATCATTTGGATTCTTTAGAATAAATATTCAAGTACTTTGCCCATTTCTTAATCAGTGTATTTGGTTTTCCACTATTGAATTATAGGAGTTGCTTACATATTTTGGATTTTAATCCCTTATTTTTTTATTTGTTTCCATTGACGTTGGAGTCATATAAAAAAAAATACTGCGTGAGGGCCTGACTGGCTCAGTCAGTAGAGCATGTCGTGAGTTTGAGTCCCACATTGTGTGTAGAGATTACTTAAATACATAAATCTTAAAAAAAATACTGCCAACAACAATGTCAAGGAGTTTGCCTCATATGTTTTATTCTAGGAGTTTTATGGTTCTGGTCTTACATTCAAGTCTTTAATTCATTTTGAGTTAATTTTTGTATATAGTGTCAGGTAGTGGTCTAGTTTCATTCTTTTTCCTGTGTCTGTCCAGTTTTCCCAACACCATTTATTGAAAAGACTGTCCTTTCCCCATTGTATATTCTTGCCTCCTTTGTCATAAATTAATTGACCATATATGTATGGCTTTATTTCTGGGCTCTCTTTTCTGTTCATTTGATCTATTGGTCTTAGTTTATGCCAATACCATACTCTTTTGATTACTAGAGCTCTGTAGTGTAGTTTTAAATCAGGGAGCATGATATCTCTGGCTTTGTTCTTTCTCAACATTGCTTTGGGTATTCTGAGTCTTTTGTGGTTCCATACACATTTTAGGATTCTTTTTTCTATTTCTGTGAGAAATGCCATCAGAATTTTGGTAGGGATTGCATTGAATTTGTAGATTTCTTTGGATAGTAGGAACATTTTTTTATTATCCTTTCAGTCCATGAGCACTGGATACCTTTCCATTTATTTTTGTCTTCTTCAGTTTATTCATCAGTGTTTTACAGTTTTTAGTATATAGGTCTTTCATTGCCTTGGTTAAATTTAGTCCTAGGTCTTTTATTCTTTTTGATGCCATTGTAAATGGGATTTTCTTAATTTCTCTTTCTGATATTTCCTTATTACTGTATAGAAATGGAACGAATTTCTATATATTGATTTTGTATTTTGCCACTTTACTCAGTCTTTTGCTAATTTCCAAGAGTATTTTCTGGAGTCTCTAGGGTTTTCTATATATATAATCATTTCATCTGCAGATGGTGACACTTTTGTATCTTCCTTTTGTATTTGGATGCCTTCTGTTTATTTTTCTTGTCTAATTGTCATAGCTAGGATTGCCGAAACTATGTTGAATAGAAGTGGCGAGAGTGAGCATTCCTGTCTTGTTCTCGATCCTGGAGGAAACACTGAGCTTTTCCCATTGACTATGACGTGTCCTGTGTGTTTTTTTGTATATAAACTTTATTATGTTGAGGTGTGTTCTGTTTATGCTACTTTTTTGGGAGTTTTTAAAATTATAAATGGAAGTTGAATTTTTTGTCAAATGCTTTTTCTGCATCTATCAAGATGATCATAAGATTTTTATCCTTCATTTTGTTAATACAGTATATCACATCTATTTGTAGATGTTGAACCATCCTTTCATGCCTGGAATAAATCCCACTTGATCATGGTGAATGATCTTCTAATGTATTGTTGAATTTGGTCTGCTAATATTTTATTAAAGATTTTTGTATCTATAGTCATCAGGGATACTGGAGTATAATTGACATCATCATCTGCTGTTGCTTCTGCCTTTTTTTTTTTTTTTGTAGTGTTCTTATCTGGTTTCAGTACCAAGGTAATGCTGGCTTCATAAGATGAGTTTGGAAGTGTTCCCTCATTTTCTGTTATTTTTTTGGAAGAGTTTGGGAAGATTAAGTATTAAATCCTTGATTGGAAGAATTCACCAGTAGAGCTGTTTGGTTTTGGACTTTCATTCACTGGGAAGTTTTTTTTATTAGATTCAGTTTCCTTGCTAGTAATTAATCTATTCAGATTTTCTATTCATGATTCAGTTTTTGGATGATTGTTTTCTGGGAATTTATCCATTTCTTCTGTTTTATGCAGTTCTTCAACTGTTTTATGCAGTTTGTTGGCATTTAAGTGTTCATAATATTTTAGATCTTTACTATTTCTGTGGTATCAGTTGTAAATACTCTTTCATTTCTGATTTTATTTATTTTAAGCCTTCTCTTTTTCTTGCTGAGTCTAGTTATGATTTGTCAGTTTTGTTTATCTTTTCAAAGAAACAGCTCTTAGTTTCACTGATATTTTCTATTATTTTTTAAGCCTTTATTTCATTTATTTCCACTCTGATCTTTAGTATTTCTTTTTTTTTTCCTACTAACTTTGGCCTTTGTTCTTTTTTTCCTAGTTCTTTTAGTTGTAAAATTAAATCCTTTACTTGGATTTTTCTTGTTTCTTGAGGTAGGTTTGTATTACTATGAACTGCTTTTGCTGCATCTCATAAATTTTAGGTTCTTGCATTTTCATTTTCATTTGTCTCAGTATTTTTTTATTTCCTCTTTGAATTCTTGAATCCTTGGTTGCAGTAGCATGCTGTTTAATCTCTGCATTTTTGTGATTTTTTTTTCCAGTTTCATTCTTCTGATTGATTTCTAGTTTCATAACACTGTGGTTGGAAAGATGCTTGATAATGACTTCAGTCTTCTTAAGTTTATTGAAATTTGCTTTGTGAGTTAACATGTGTTCTGTTCTGGAGAATGTTCTATGTGCACCTGACAAGACTATACTATCACTATATATTTGCCAAAATACAAGACTGTGTTTTGTGGCTTTTGGATGGAATGTTCTGTGTATATTAAGTCCATCTGTCTGATGTGTAAGGCTGATACTTCCTTTATTTTTTGTCTGGATGATTTATTCATTAATCCAAGTTGGGAGTAAAATCTCTTATTATTACATTAGTATCAATTTCTCCCTTTTAGTCTGTTAAGATTTGCTCTATATATTCAGGTACCTCCTGTTGGGGGTGAATATTTATGAATGTTATATCCCGTTAGATTGACCTGTGTAGCATTATGTAATACCCTACTTTGTCTTTTTATTACAGTTTTTGTTTTAAAGTCTGTCTTATCTGTTAAAAGTACAGCTACTGCAGCTTTTTTTCATTTCCATTTGCATTGAAAATCTTTTTCTTTTCCTTCCACTCATACTCTGTGTCCTTAGATCTAAAATGAGTCTTTTGTAAGCAATATATAGGTGTCTTTTTAAAAAATTCTTTCACCCATTCTGGGTCTTTTGATTAGAAAATTCAGTTCAATTACATTTTAAGTAATTATTGACAGGCATGGACTAATTGACATTTTGTTAATTGCATTTTGGCTCTTTTTGTCGTTTTTCTCTGTTCCTTTCTTTGCTCTCTTCCCTCGTGTTTCGATGAATGTATTTAATGTTATGTTTGGATTCCTTTCTCATCTTTTGTATAACCGTTGTAGATTTTCTTTTGTGGTTAGCAAGAGGTTCACATATAAGTTTGTGTGTGTGTGTATGTGTGTGTGTGTATATATGTGTATGTATGGGTGTATGTGTATATATATATATACAGAGAGAGAGAGAGAGACTCTCATCTCACTTTGTCTTTCTCTCTCTTTCAAATTTGAATGCATTCTAATATCTACATTGCTTTCCCCACTACTTATGTTTTTTGTCATATTTTATATTTTTATTTTGTGTTTCCCTTAACTTATTGTAGTAGTTGTTAATTTTACTACTATTTCTCCTTTAACCTTTAACTAGCTTTATAACTGGTTATTCTGCTACCATTACTATGTATTTGCCTTACAAGCAAGATTTTACCTTTTTTTTTTTTTTTAAAGATTTATTTATTTATTTATTTGACAGACAGAGATCACAAGGAGGCAGACAGGCAGGCAGAGAGAGAGGAGGAAGCAGGCTCCCTGCTGAGCAGAGAACCCAATGCAGGGCTTGATCCCAGGATGCTGGGATCATGACCTGAGCTGAAGGCAGAGACTTAATCCTCTGAGCCACCTAGGTGTCCCAGGATTTTACTTTATATGTTTTATATGTTAATGTCTTTTTTCCAGATTAAAGAAGACCCTTTAATATATGTTATAAGGCTGGTTTAGTGTTGATCAACTCTTTTGGCTTTTGCTTGTCTGGAAAAAAATGTATTTCTCCTTCAGTTCTGCTTAGTAGCTTTGCCAGGTAGTGTATGCTTAGTTGGAAATTCTTTCCCTTCAGCACTTTGAATATATCATTGCTGCTTCTTTCTGGCCTATAGAGTTTCTGCTGAAGAGTTGGCTCATCATCTTATGTGGTTCCATTGTAGGTACCAACTTGTCTTCCTTTTGCTGCCTTTTTTTTTTTTTTTTAAGATTTTTATTTATTTGACAGAGAGAGAGAAATCACAAGTAGTCAGAGAGGGAGGCAGAGAGAGAGGGGAGGAAGCAGGCTCCCTGCGGAGCAGAGAGCCCGATGCGGGGCTCGATCCCAGGACCTGAGATCATGACCTGAGCTGAAGGCATAGGCTTTTACCCACTGAGCCACCCAGGTGCTCCCCTTTTGCTGCTTTTAAGATTCTCTTTTTATCTTCGTCATTTGACATTTTCATTATAATGTTCTTGCTGTGGATATCTTTGAGTTCATCTTATTTGGAACTCTTTGTGCATCCTGGACCTGGAAATCTCTTTCCTTCTCCACATTAAGTAAGTTTTCAGCCATTGTTTCTTCAAATAACTTGTCTGCCCCTTTTTTGTTCTCTTTTCTTTCTGGTACCCCTATAATGAAAATGTTATTCTGCTTGAGCTGTCCCATAGGCTTCTTAAGCTATTTTCATTTTTTTAAAATTCTCTTTTCTTCCTGTTGTTCTACCCAGGTAAGTTCTACTGCCTTATCTTCCAGGTCACTGATGCATTCTTCTGTATCATCTAGTCTGCTGGTGAGCCCTTCCAGTGTATTTTTCATTTCAGTTATTGTATTCTTCAACTTTTTTGTTTGGTACTTTTAAAATATTTTCTGTCTCTTTGAGGAAGTTCTCACTGTGTTCTTTTACTCTATTCCTCAATTTGGTGAGTATCTTATGTCCCTTAATTTGAACTTCTATCAGGGAGATTTATCTCTGGTTTTGTTTTGTTTTGTTTTTTCCAGTATGGCCCTGTTTATTTTTAAATAATTCAGGCTAGAATGAACTGTAGAGTTTTTAAGAATATATTGAGTGACAGACAGCAATTACATCAAGTGATCTGAACAAACATGCATAGGTAACAAAACACTTCTCAAAGTAGAATATGTTATCACTAACCCATTTGGTTCCTTGTTTCATTAAGACTACTTGATTTTCCAGAGGAGAAAGAGGTGGCTTTCTCAGCTTGTTAGTGGTCCAAGTTCTACTGAAGTTTGTGGGAGAACTACCTCCAATCAGGTAAATGCTTCTGTCTAGAAGAGGATTCCAGTTCTATCAGCAAAGGGAACTTGACATTAAAAATCTAGGTCAGGAATCTATAGGATGAGTCACTGGAAAACTGAATTGTACAGAGATAGGTAAAAATCATTTGAAAGAATCTGTGAGCTTTAAGGTTAGTAACATCTTTCAGGGATGTGGCATGTAAGGAAAACCACCAACACTACATAGATAGTGAACAAAGCAGAAGAATCTTTTGACTAAAGTGGGGAAGACAGTAGAAAAAAATATTTACACTAAAGAAAGGGTTCAGAATAAAATACTATTTATAGGATGTTAAAAACTTAATCTTCAGCCATAATGAGGCCTCTCCGAGCTCCTAAAACCTTTGCTTTCTTCTCTTTTCGTCTTTGCTCATGCTGTTTCCGTTGTTCCTCCCTAGTCTGGAGAGGAGGTTGTTTGTAAGTTTTCTTGTGGAAGCTAACGGTTTACATGTTCCTTCAGAGAATTATTTTCTTTAGATTGACCCCATGGTTTCAGTTTGCCTTTGTGTGGCTCATAGTTGAGGGGATGAGACAGACTTGCTTTGAGATCAAACACTGGCTTCTTACTGGAGACTGGAGTCTGTGCTGCCTGAGTTGTCAGCTTGAGTGGTGTAACGACAGAAGCAGAATTCCCAGTTGTGGTCTTTATTTTGTATATCCTGAGCACAGCCTGGCCTTTCGGGGTATTCCCAGATATGGTCACATGTGGAGACTTTCTGGCTAGACTCTTGGTCAGTGAACGCTTATGCTCATTTTCTTTGGTAGCAGCTGAAAACCTGACGTTCATTTTAGTTGCCGAGAGCACAGAACGCTTGGCAGAGCCCTTCCCACACAAGGTGCTCTTGTCCGCAGCACCCAGTGGCTGGCCCTGCGAGTGGCGCTGGCTGGTGGGAGTGCAAGCCAAGGGGAGCCTTCCCCAGACAGGAACTGGAGTCACCACTGCGCCCTTGGTGGCCGGCTGCTTCTTCAGTTCATGAAATGCATTGTGTTCTTCAAAATTTTTCTTTTTTTTTCTCAATATATTGATCGATGGACTCCATTTCCTTAAAACGAGCCTCATGAAGCTTCTTAAAGTTTGGAGTTGTGCTTATAGTTCTTTTGCTTTTTCCAGGTTTGGAAAACCCATCTGTGTAGAGAGACTTCTTTCCTTCTGAAGGTACCTTCGAATCATCATTACCATTTCTTTTTCTTTTTCCTGAGGAAACTGCATTCTCCTCTCCTTGGCTCTCATCTGGTGGTGAAGACACTTCTGCAACTGTTTTGAGATCCTGGTAGTTCCTGCTTCTCTTGATTCTGGAATTCAGTGTGATCACTCACTTTTACCTCTGAATGATCTTGGGTGTCAGGGTTCCTGACGACTGTCCTGCACCTTCTGGTTTTGGTGCCATGACCAGGCGGCTCCCTCTCAATTTGTTCCTGGCCATGGCTCTGAAGCTCAGCCTCCTCACAGGATGATGCAGAGGTCTGACTTCATCGTGGAAAGAAAGACATTGATCTGTCACGACCTGATTCTCATTTTCTTTTTTTGCCTCAAGTTTAAGCTGGGCTTTCAAGGCTTTTAACAACTTGTCTGCCCTCAGGTTAGCCCGGAGGCCCAGATTCTTGGCTAGGATCTGAAGGTCGCTGTACTTGAAGGAGTCCAGCTCCTCAAGGGAGGGCACGGCCCTGGCGAGCTGCATCCAGGCGACCACAGTGAGGACTTGTACTCCACCTTCTGCAGCACAGCGCAAAACTCTGGCGCCACTATCTCTGTTTTTTAAATGTCTTTTTCTGAGGTTTTGTTTTGTCCTTTATTTGGGATCACATTCCTTTGTCTCATTTTGCTTTAGTCTCTGTTTCTGTGTATTAGGCAAAACAGCTATACCTCTCCCAATGTTGAAGGAGTAGTCCCCTATAGGAAATGGATCTTACTGTTCAACCTTGCGCTAGCTCTTAGTTGTCTGTTGAACTTTTGTGATTGTCTAAGTAGCCCAATTTATTCTATTTATTTTCTATATTTATTTATTCATTTCTATTTCTATTTATTTATTATTTATATAGATCCCAGTTTTTGAGGGCATGCCAGGACCTGTCAGTGTTCCAAAGGGAATGATCTCAGTCAGTACATAGATTTAGATTGATTGGACACCAGACCCTTAGGCAGTAGCTTTTAAAGTATGCAAAAATATACATTCTTGTGGGGCTGCAATCATGGACCTGATGACCTTCAGATTAGATTAGGAAGTGTTCCCTGGGTGACAGCATCATGAATCAGAGCTTCAGGTGAGAATATAAAGTCCTTTCTGAGAGGTACCAGTAAGTTGTTGAGAGGCCAAGGTAGGGTATGCAGTTGGTGTCCTCCTGAGTTTTTCTCTAGATTTGAGATGTGTGGCAAACCTGAAGCCTGTCCCTTTGAATGGTGCTCCAGGGCAAATAAATACACCTCTTTCACATGGAGACTGCGGAGGTGGGGGGTGTTTTAGTTCCATGTCTGGGTAGTGCCTGTGTGTGGTATCCTGCTGAGAACTGTTCCTTATAGTTCCATGAGGCCCAGGATTGTAAGCCCTTCTGGCCACTACAGATAGGCACTCAAGGAATATTTCCTGTCCACACAGGGCTTGCCCACTTGTTTTAGTGAGACTGTTAGAGAGTGTTGGGAATGGGACATGCTGGCAGGCTTAATAAGGCCAGGAAAGGGTTCTGGGGCCAGGGCACACCTGTGGCTTTAGTGAGAATTGGAACAAGTACTGGGGGCAGTGCACATCAGTTGCTTTAGCAAGGCCGGGAAAGAGTTTGGGGAAGGGCATGCTTATAGTGTTAGCAAATTTGTGCCCACATGTGCCCATCTCCACTAGTGAGGCTGAGGGATAGTATAATAAATGGTGCTCTGCAGTATCTATTCATGGGGAAAATCCCAACTCATCCTGGCTCCCCTGTCAGATGCTTTAATATTAGCAACTGAATATTTACATATAATCTGTTTACCTCTCAAACTGCTACTTTGTTTGAACTCCAGTAAAGTTGTATCTCAGATCCCCAACTGATCCCCTAATTTAAGCCCTGTGGGTTTTTCAAAGCCAGATATTTTTGGGGCCTCATATCTCTGGTTTTGTTTCCAAGGTTTGGGGTGCCCCTTAGGGATAGGCTCTGTTTGTGAAATCCCTCCTTCTTGTGTGTTGCCATGCTGAAGGTGGAGTTTTTGGAAAAATTTTGCCTCTGTATCTTTTACCATCTTGCTTATGGCCCTTTTATCCTTTGTTGTGAAAGATGCTGTTCAGCTAATTTTCAGTGGTTTTTTTCAGTGGGAATTACTCCATATGTAGTTGTTGATTTAGTGTTTCTATGGGAGGAAGTGAGATAAAGGGCTTCTTACACTAAAATTTGATGATATGTTTTAAAAACAGAAATGAAAACCACTTAAATGTGTTTGCTGAAAAAAGTATTAAACACTTTTTAAATGATGGTGTTCTAGGTGCTGGCTGTAATGCACTGAATGAAATAAAAATTCTTGCCCTACTGGAGCTTGCAGTGAAGAGTAGAAACCAAGTGAAGAAGTAATTGACTAAGAAATGAGACAGTTATAAGTGAGACAGAGAAAATTAAGGAGATATGATAGTGACAGAGTGACTTTTTAAACTTGATAATAAGAAAAGGCTTTTCTGAAGTGGTAATTTGTAATCTCAATCCTGAATGATGAGGCCAGCCATGGGAAGATCAGGAAATAAACTTTGATGCTGAGGGAACAGCTAATACAAAGGTCTTAGTGTTGAAAAGAACTTGATATGGTGGAAAAACAGAAAGTAAGTTTGTATGTGAAGTCTTATGAGAGCCCAGTGATAGGGAAGGCCTCAGAGCGTAAGGCAGGGGCAGCTCAAGTAGAGTTGTTCATTTATGTCAGCTGGGTGAAAACTTCTGTTTTTAGAATAAAACCATTTCCTGAGGATTCCTGAGAAATTAAAGCTGTTTTTAAGGCAGAAGGAAGTCATAATAACTTAGGCTTCGTTTAGAAATGAACACAAAAACTCATGTTCCAGTCTTTCAAGACACTTGTTTTATATTCTCCTTTGCTCTTTTCCTCTTGGATAAATAGCACAACTCATTGACCTTTTGCTTTACTCTAGATTCCAATCTCTGACTTCCTTGTATGTGTGGAGACTGAGGAGGATGTAATAGTCCTTAATTCAGGGCAGTCAGGGGATAGGAGTATAATGTTTTTGAATTGGCTAGATGCGTATGTGACTAATAATGAACACACTGATGTCTCCCAGGTGAGTGAATCACCTATTTAACATTGTTTTTTTTTTTTTTTTTTTTTTTTTTTTAAATTTTGGATTTTTTTTTTTTTAAACGAAGTGGGTTTTTTGTTTGTTTTTGTTTTTGTTTTTTTGTTTGTTGTTTTAAGATTTTATGTATTTATTTGACAGAGAGAGATCACAAGTAGGCAGAGAGGCAGGCAGAGAGAGAGGGGGAAGCAGGTTCCCTGCCGAGCAGAGAGCCCGATGTGGGGTTCGATCCCAGGACCCTGAGATCATAACCTGAGCCGAAGGCAGAGGCTTTAACCCACTGAGCCACTCAGGTACCCCTTGGATGGTTTTTTTAAAAAGAGATTTTATTTATTAGACAGAGAGACAGAGCAAGAACACAAGCGGGGGGAGTGGGACAGGGAGAAACAGAAAATTGGCTTCTTGCCAATCAGGGAGCCTGATGCTGGGCTCAATCCCAGGACCCTGGGATCATGACCTGAGCCCAAGGTAGGCACTTAACGACTGGGCCACCCAGGTGCCCCAAGGACTTTTTTTTAAAAGTAGACTCCATACCCAGCGTGGAATTGGGCTTGAACTCACAGGCGTAAGATCTCAGCTGAGATCAAGAGTTGGACGCTTAACCTGCTGAGCCACCCAGGTGCCCCTTGGATGGATTTTTTTTTTTTAAGATTTTTAATTTATTTGTCAGAGAGAGTACAAGCAGGGAAAGCGGCAGGCAGAGGGAGTAGCAGGCTCCCTGTCAAGCAAGGAGCCTGATGCGGCACTCAATCCTAGGACCCTGGGATCATTACCTGAGCTGAAAGCAGACACATAATTGATTGGGCCACCCAGGTGTCTCCCTTGGATGGACTCCTAAAAAATGAAGTAGTGATAGATAAAATTTACATAAAACTTATATGCAAGGTATTTTTTAAAAAAAGATTTATTTATTTATTTATTTGACAGACAGATCACAAGTAGACACAGAGGCAGGCAGAGAGAGAGGAGGAAGCAGGATCCCTGCTGAGCAGAGAGCCCGATGCGGGGCTTGATCCCAGGACCCTGGGATCCTGACCTGAGCTGAAGGCAGAGGCTTTAAACCACTGAGTCACCCAGGTGCCCTGCAAGGTATTGTTTTAAGAGCTTTCCAAAATTAACTTACTTTGAAGTTATGAAAACAATTGGGATTAAAATAAATTCTCTGAAGAATATACTAATAGCTTTTAAAATAATGATTGTTTGGTCCCTTTAAGTTATGTTTAGAGAAAGTGCATTTTTTCAGCCTTAAATCTGACATGAGTTACCTTCATAAAACATTAAGACCAGAGTATTTGGTTCTATTATATAGCTTTTATTGCCTTTGAAAGTGAGAGGCTGAATGTAACTCTGATAGTTTGCTGTCAGTAATACTGGTATCAGGGCTGTCTTTTAGCTCTTAAAAAAGTTATTTTTTACTTTGGAAAAACTTTAAAGAATTGAACTTTTTTTTTTTTTTTCTAAAGCATTGAACTTTTTTTTTTTCTAAAGCTTTATAATCCATTTATATTCGTAAGACATGGTGGCAGAAGTCTGCCACATGCAAGGTTCACAACAGGCAAAATTCTATATATGTGCTTTAGATTTTCCTAAAGAATACATTGTTTTGGCTGCTTTTAAAACAACAAAGACATTCCTGCTAGGTTGTGGCTTTTTCCTCTCAACTTTTTTTTTTTTTTTGTCTCAACTGTTTGGAAGTTTCTTTGTTATTCTTTCTTAGGTTACATGTAGATTATAAAGTATAGTTAAATGTTACACACAATGATACTTTAGACATTCTGAGCATTAGAAGCCATTACATTTATGTTAAACTCTACTCCCTTTTATTATCAGGTTTTTTTTTTTTTCAGTAATATCAAAATAATCACTAGGTAGTCATATAACATTAAAACAAGGGAATATTGGATTTACTTTCTGGAGTAGTGTGTTCCTTTCTTTCCTGCCTTCCTGTTATATACTGGATTGCTGTTGTATTGTGCATTAGCTTAAAGGGAGCTTGAATACATAAATGGTATTATTTGAATGAAAGGGATTGTATTGTTTTGATTTCCTTGTGCACATATTGTAAAATTTTTCATCAGTACATAGGTGGCTAGTATTCACAGCTGCTGCTGTTGATACATTTTCAAGAATGAAATGTGCCAGATAGAGTAAGAGTCTTGGCAAGAACATTTTTCTGATATTAAAAATTATGTTAAAGATAATTCAAATCAGTAGGGATAAGTGTTTTTGGAACAATTGCCAAATTATTGAAGGGAAAATATAAATTGACTTCCTACCTTTCATCATATATTAGAATAACTATAACAATTGAAGAGTTAGATGTAATAATATAGAAAACATAAAAAAATAGTTTTGACTTTATACCAGGAGGGTACTTCTATTAATAAAGAATACAGTGTATACGATTAAAAGGCAAGTGATGAATTTTGGAGTTTTTAAAGTTTTGGTAATGGGTTAATATTTTTATAAGTGTTCTTATACAGAAAGAAGAAAAGTATCCTGATATATATATACATGTATATGTATGTGTATATATATGCATATATATATACACACACATATATATGCACATATGTATACACACATATATATGAGCAAGCGTAAATGAACATAATATGTGCATAGTATAAGTCATATATATGATGCATGGTGTATATGGTATGTATAGGTGGCCTTATGTGGGTAAATGTGAGCATGTATGGGTGTGAACAGCTGTACATGCACATTCAGCCTACTATTAGTAAAAAAAAAAAAATTGCAAAAGAATGGTGTAGTATAATAGAGAAAAAAGATCTAAAATAGGGGATTCTGGGTGGCTCAGTCAGTTAAGTGTCTGTCTCTTGATTTTGGTTCAGGTCATGATCTCGTGGTTGTGGGATTAAACCCCAAGTTGGGCTGTACTTAGTTTGGAGTCTGCTTCAGATTCTTTCTTCCCCTCCCTTTCATTCACTCTTGTTCTCTCTCAAATAAATAAATAAAATCTTAAAAAAAAAATAGTGATCTGATTGGTGAAGGTGCTGAGAAGCATGTACTCTAATTTCCTGAAGGTTGATTTCTAAAATGGTACATTTCCAGAAGACAGGGAGAATGAAACATAGGCAACAAAAATATTTATACCTCTATCCAGCTATATTATTATTAGAAAAATTTGCTAATGAAGCTAATGTATAAAAATTATATTTGTACACTGATAATCACTTTAGCATTATTTCTAATAACAAAAAATTAAACCACAGATGCCCTCAAATTGCAATTTAAATAATTATTACATAATAATCAAAACTAATCTTTTATGTATTTTAATTATATGAAAGATGTTCATAATATATTAAATGTTAGAAACAGGACGTGAAATGTGTATACAACATAGAGTATGATGTCAGTTTTGTTTAAGAACATATTGTGCATAGGAAAATAGCTATATGCTATAATATTCGTAATGTTTCTCAGTAAATGAGAAATTAATGGTGATTTTTTTTGTTAACTCTATTTTCCACATTTCCAATAATGAGAAATTAATGGTTTTTTTTTTTTTTTTGGTTAACTCTATTTTCCACATTTCCAATAATGAACTTGTCTTAGTTTTGGAATAAATGATCAAGAACAGGTTGGATTTAAATTCTATTTTGTTCATAAAGAGTGAAAGTATGTTTTCTGTCTTTTTACACTGTGAGGGCAGAGGGTGAAGAAACAGTAGTTCTTTTATTTACTGTTTCTTATAGATATTAAAAATATATGTTGTGTATCCTGTTGATTTGACTAAGGGGAAATGAGAACATAGATACATAATATCTCTGCTTCTCCTCTCTATACTTGGGGTTTTGTATTTGGGGAGATTATAATCTTAGTGGATTTAGTGGGAATTAATATTTACAAATAGATTTGTAGGTGAGTTTTGTGTTTCCTTAATAGTCCGGGAAACTAAAAAAATGCCTTTTAAGGGAAAAAATTGCAAATAGATGAAATTTGTGCACCATACATTCAAATTTGAAGAGCACACATGGGGAAAATTATATGTCCCTAAATTATCAACTTATTGGAACTGAAGTGCTTTGGTACAGATGTGAAGAGTAAAACGAAAGTAAGTATCATAGTAACATCTTCCCATCTGCTCTCCTACGTATTACAAGTAGAAGTCCCAGTGTCCACACGTAATGGCAATAAGCTATTACAAAACAAAGAAATATGTGCTTCACAATTTCAGTTTTAGATAATGTATTCAGAAAGATGATAATATCATGCACAGTTGTAAGGAACAAATATACTGGTTTAATTTACCTACAGATGTTCATCAGGATCCTTTTCCCTTGAAGTGTTTTCCATTTTCTCAGAAAAGTGGTATTGTGAGCTATATAAGAAAATGTCCACTTATTTGCATATGTCAACAATTAGGTCCATGGATTATATGATTTTATTCCCATATTATTTATGTAAACATTTAAATTAAACACACACGACATGTTATAAATCTGATGCATGTAAGCAAGGACAGTTGCTTTAGTTGGATTTATCTCTTAAAGTGAGACAATTAATGCTTTGGTAAGTGGACGTTTATATGTAACGGAAATAAGCTTTTCACTGCCTCTTAAGTATTAAATACTTTTCTAGTCAGATAAAACTTATTTTTTTTATTTTTAAAGATTTTATTTATTTGAGAGAGTGTACTTAAGAAGAGGGAGGAGCAGAGGGAGAGGGAGGGAGAAGCAGACTCTCTGCTGAGCAGGGAGCCCCGTGTCGGTCTCAGTCCCAGGACCTTGGGATCATGATCTGAGCTGAAGGCAGATGCTTAACCAAGTGACCCAGGCACCCTGATAAAATTTTATTTTTTCAAAAATTAAGATTTTGATTTCAGTTGTTTTGATTACTTTTCTTTTATTTTCTTATGCTGTTTTGCTGAAAATATTATCAGTTAGACATTTGTAGCATGTATATCTTCATGGAGATTTTTTTTTCCAATTTATTTATTTTCAGAAAAACAGTATTCATTATTTTTTCACCACACCCAGTGCTCCATGCACGCTGTGCCCTCTATAATACCCACCACCTGGTACCCCAACCTCCCACCCCCCCGCCACTTCAAACCCCTCAGACTGTTTTTCAGAGTCCATAGTCTCTCATGGTTCACCTCACCTTCCAATTAACCCAAATTCCCTACTCCTCTCTAACGCCCCTTGTCCTCCATGCTATTTGTTATGCTCCACAAATAAGTGAAACCATATGATAATTGACTCTCTCTGCTTGACTTATTTCACTCAGCATAATCTCTTCCAGTCCCGTCCATGTTGCTACAAAAGTTGGGTATTCATCCTTTCTGATGGAGGCATAATACTCCATAGTGTATATGGACCCCATCTTCCTTATCCATTCATCCGTTGAAGGGCATCTTGGTTCTTTCCATAGTTTGGCGACTGTGGCCATTGCTGCTATAAACATTGGGGTACAGATGGCCCTTCTTTTCACAACATCTGTATCTTTGGGGTAAATACCCAGGAGTGCAATTGCAGGGTCGTAGGGAAGCTCTATTTTTAATTTCTTGAGGAATCTCCACACTGTTCTCCAAAGAGGCTGCACCAACTTGCATTCCCACCAACAGTGGAACAGGGTTCCCCTTTCTCCACATCCTCTCCAACACATGTTGTTTCCTGTTTTGTTAATTTTGGCCATTCTAACTGGTGTAAGGTGATATCTCAATGTGGTTTTAATTTGAATCTCCCTGAGGGCTAATGATGATGAGCATTTTTTCATGTGTCTGATAGCCATTTGTATGTCTTGATTGGATAAGTGTCTGTTCATATCTTCTGCCCATTTTTTGATGTGTTTGCCTGTTTCGTGTGTGTTGAGTTTGAGGAGTTCATTATAGATCCTGGATATCAACCTTTTGTCTGTACTGTCATTTGCAAATATCTTCTCCCATCCCGTGGGTTGCCTCTTTGTTTTTTTGACTCTTTCCTTTGCTGTGCAGAAGCTTTTGATTTTGATGAAGTGCCAGAAGTTTATTTTCGCTTTTGTTTCCTTTGCCTTTGGAGACGTATCTTGAAAGAAGTTGCTGTGGCTGATATCAAAGAGATTACTGCCTATGTTCTCCTCTAAGATTCTGATGGATTCCTGTCTCACGTTGAGGTCTTTTATCCATTTTGAGTTGATCTTTGTGTACGGTGTAAGAGAATGGTCGAGTTTCATTCTTCTACATATAGCTGTCCAGTTTTCCCAGCATCATTTATTAAAGAGACTGTCTTTTTTCCACTGTATATTTTTTCATGTTTTGTCAATGATTAATTGACCATAGAGTTGAGGGTCCACATCAGGGCTCTCTACTCTGTTCCACTGGTCTATGTGTCTGTTTTTATGCCAGTACCATGCTGTCTTGGTGATCACAGCTTTGTAATAAAGCTTGAAATCAGGTAAGGTGATGCCGCCAGCTTTATTTTTGTTTTTCAACATTTCCTTAGCGATTCGGGGTCTCTTCTGATTCCATACAAATTTTAGGATTATTTGCTCCAGCTCTTTGAAGAATGCCGGTGGAATTTTGATCGGAATGGCATTAAAAGTATAGATTGCTCTAGGCAGTATAGACATTTTAACAATGTTTATTCTTCCGAACCAAGAGCATGGAATGGTCTTCCATCTTTTTGTGTCTTCTTCAATTTCTTTCATGAGTGTTCTATAGTTCCTCAAGTACAGATCCTTTACCTCTTTAGTTAGGTTTATTCCAAGGTATCTTATGGTTCTTGGTGCTTAGTAAATGGAATCAATTCTCTAATTTCCTTTTCTGTATTTTCATTGTTAGTGTATAAGAAAGCCACTGATTTCTGCCCATTGACTTTGTATCCTGCCACGTTGCTGAATTGCTGTATAAGTTCTAGTAGTTTGGGGGTGGAGTCTTTTGGGTTTTCCATATAAAGAATCATGTCATCTGCGAAGAGAGTTTGACTTCTTCTTTACCAGTTTGGATACCTTTTATTTCTCTCTGTTGTCTGATTGCTGTTGCTAGGACTTCTAATACTATGTTGAACAAGAGTGGTTCACGTGGGCATCCTTGTCTTGTTCCTGATCTCAATGGGAAGGCTGCAAGCTTTTTCCCATTGAGGATGATATTTGCTGTGGGTCTTTCATAGATAGATTTGATGAGGTTCAGGAATGTTCCCTCTATCCCTGTACTTTGAAGCGTTTTAATCAGGAACGGATGTTGGATTTTGTCAAATGCTTTTTCTGCATCAATTGAGAGGACCATGTGGTTCTTCTCTCTTCTCATATTAATTTCTTCTATCACATTGATTGATTTGCGAATGTTGAACCATCCTTGTAGCCCAGGGATGAATCCCACCTGATCATGGTGGATAATCTTTTTAATGTGCTGTTGGATTTATTTGGTGTTGATCCTCCAGTTCTTTAAGGTGTAGAGACATCTGGTGTGTTCTGGACTTTTCAATGTTTTTGAGCAAGGCTTGGATGGCTATATATTTTCCCCTTAGGACCGCCTTTGCTGTATCCCATAGGTTTTGGACCGAAGTGTCTTCATTCTCATTGGTTTCCATGAATTGTTTCAGTTCTTCTTTGATCTCCCAGTTGATCCAAGCATTCTTAAGCAAGGTGGTCTTTAGCTTCCAGGTGTTTGAGTTCCTTCTGAACTTTTCCGTGTGATTGAGCTCCAGATTTAAAGCATTGTGATCTGAGAATATGCAGGGAATCATCTCAGTCTTTTGGTATCGTTTGAGTCCTGTTTTGTGACACAGTATGTGGTCTATTCTGGAGAAGGTTCCGTGTGCACTTGAGAAGAATGAGTATTCTGCTGTTTTAGGGTGGAATGTTCTGTATTTATCTATGAGGTCCATCTGGTCCAATGTGTCATTCAATGCTCTTATTTCTTTATTGATTTTCTGCTTCGATGATCTGTCTAATTCTGAGAGAGGCATGTTAAGATCTCCTACGATTAGTGTATTCATATCAATATGACTCTTTATCTTGATTAACAGTTTTCTTAAGTAATTGGCTGCTCCCATATTGGGAGCATAGATATTTACAATTGTTAGATCATCTTGGTGGATAGTCCCTTTGAGGATTATGTAGTGTCCTTCTGTATCTCTGACTACAGTCTTTAGTTTGAAGTCTAATTTATCTGATATGAGAATCGCTACCCCAGCCTTCTTTTGAGTCCCATTGGCATGAAAGATGCTTCTCCACCCCTTCACTTTCAGTCTGCATGTATCTTTAGGTTCAAAATGGGTCTCTTGTAGAGAGAGACCCAATGACTCCTGTCGTTTTATCCAATCTGCAACCCTGTGCAGTTTTATGGGTGCATTTAGGCCATTCACATTGAGAGTGATTATTGATAGATACGTTTTTATTGACATCGAGTTACCTTTGAAGTCTTTCTTTCTGTAGACTGTCTCTATATTTCTATTCAATGCTATTCTTGGGATTTTTCCTCTTTTATAGAACCCCCCTTAATATTTCCTGCAGTA
Source organism: Neogale vison (assembly GCF_020171115.1). Classification (NCBI taxonomy): domain Eukaryota; kingdom Metazoa; phylum Chordata; class Mammalia; order Carnivora; family Mustelidae; genus Neogale; species Neogale vison. The sequence goes on along the minus strand of NC_058105.1, from coordinate 52,730,835 downwards.
TCGGCTTGGTGGATGCATAGTCTTTTAAGCCTTGCCGGTCTTGGAAAGTCTTTATCTCTCCATCCATTTTGAATGTCAGTCTTGCTGCATAGAGTATTCTTGGCTGCATGTTCTTCTCATTTAGTGCCCTGAATATATCTTGCCAGCCTCTTCTGGCTTGCCAGGTCTCTGTGGACAGGTCTGACGTTATTCTGATGGGCTTCCCTCAGTAAGTAAGGGGCCTCTTTGCCCTGGCGGCTTTCAAGAGATTATACCTACAATTATAATTTCTCAATTTGACTATCAGGTGTCGTGATGTTTTTTTGGAGTGTATAAACTTGGGTGGAGTCCGTTCAGCCTCTAGTACATGAACGCTGGTTTCATTCGCGAGATTCGGAAAGTTTTCATGAAGGACTTGTTCCACGATATCTTCTAGACTTCTTTCTTTCTCCTCCCCTTCAGGAATTCCAAGAATTCTGACGTTGGAACGCTTCATGGCATCATTTATTTCCCTGATTCTGCTTTCGTGGGATCTAAGCTGTTTGTTCCAGGCTTCCTCCTGATCCTTTCTCTCTATCTGTTTGTCTTCCAGATCACTAATTCTATCTTCTGTCTCAGTTACCCTAGCTTTGAGAGAGTTTAGATTGGATTGGAACTCATTGAGAGCATTGTGGACCTCCTCCCTGGTAGCTTTAAGCTCCGCCCTAACATTGTGAACATCCTGTCTGGTCGCTTTCAGTTCGGCCCTAATCAATTCTGTTTGGTCATCCATGGCTTACTCCAACCTAGCTATTGCCTGGATAATTGTTAGCCTGAATTCTCTTTCCGACATATTGTCTATGTTGATAGCCGTTAGCTCTATTGCAGAAGGTCCATCCTCTGTATTTTTCTTCTGTTGGGCATTCCTCCTCCCAGTCATTTTGGTGGGAGAAGACTAACAGATGTAGCTGGATGTATCAACTCTGGTGCAGTCAAGGTGCACCCTGGAACACTTCCTGATCTCCGTCTCAGAGAGAAGCCTCAGTCTGGGTGCAGAAGCTGAATAAGTTCCCCCTTGGACACTGGCAGTGCAGGTTCCACGTTAAAGACCCTGGGGGCACAGGATCTTTTGCTTGTCCCCAAAGCCAAGGCAGTGGCGGCTGTCTCGGAGCTCCTGACCGCCAGAGAGGTTCCAAGCAGCGATCGCACACTGAGATTTTGCCACCAGCCCGGGCTGGGAGTGCCCGGCTTGCGCGCACCTCTTTTCAGAGGTGGCTGTGGGTCTGGCGCGCGTCTGGGGCACTGAGAATGGGGCGCTGGTCCGTAAGCCGCAGGCTGGGCTTTTGTGCGCCTCTGTCCGGGGAAGAGTTTCGCGCGCGCCGCTTAGACTTTGAAACAATGGCGCGGGTCAAGAAGCGCCCCTGGGCCTTAGAAAACCAGGAGAGCTAGAGGGACGTGCGCGCGCATCTCAAGCTTTGTGCTAGGGCTAGTTCGCGTTCTGCAGACCGGCGCAGCTCCCATCCCCTCACAGGAGCCGGAACCGCCAAGCTCTGCGGCGCGCTGGCGGCTTAGGGACCAGGAGCCGGTTTCCCCGCCGCACTCTCTCTGCCTCCGCGCCGGTGAGCCTTTCTGGGACCGGGGACTTAAGCCCCTGTCCCTAGCCGCCCCGATTCCCACAATTTGCCCCCGCGATCCTTTGCTCTTTTGGAGTGCTTTCAACCAGTCTCCAAGTTAATGCTGGTCCCCAGACGCAGGGCACTCTCGCTCGTATAGGGGTATTACTTTTGCACCGGTCGCCTCTGGTGGCTCCCTCCCCCTTTTGTTTATCTTCTGATATCAGTCCGCTGTTCCCATTCCGCTTTACCTGCTCACTGGCGTCTTCTGCCCCTGTAGAGATCCAGACGTGTATAATTCTGATCTCAGGCTGATTTCATGGGTGATCAGAGTTCTTTGGTAGGTAATCAGCTCACTTTGGGGTACCAGCTGAAAAGATGCCTCTTCCTAGTACCCCGCCATCTTGTCCCCCCACTCTGATCCAAGCATTCTTAAGCAAGGTGGTCTTTAGCTTCCAGGTGTTTGAGTTCCTTCGGAACTTTTCCTTGTGATTGAGCTCCAGTTTCAAAGCATTGTGATCTGAGAATATGCAGGGAATCATCTCAGTCTTTTGGTATCTGTTGAGTCCTGATTTGTGACCCAGTATATGGTCTATTCTGGAGAAGGTTCCGTGTGCACTTGAGAAGAATGAATATTCTGCTGTTTTAGGGTGGAATGTTCTGTATATATCTATGAGGTCCATCTGGTCCAATGTGTCATTCAATGCTCTTCTTTCTTTATTGATTTTCTGCTTTGATGATCTGTCTAATTCTGAAAGAGGCATGTTAAGATCTCCTACGATTAGTGTATTCATATCAATATGACTCTTTATATTGATTAACAGTTTTCTTAAGTAATTGGCTGCTCACATATTGGGAGCATAGGTATTTACAATTGTTAGATCATCTTGGTGGATAGTCCCTTTAAGGATTATGTAGTGTCCTCTGTATCTCTGACTACAGTCTTTAGTTTGAAGTCTAATTCATCTGATATGAGAATCGCTACCCCAGCCTTCTTTTGAGTCCCATTGGCATGAATGATGCTTCTTCATCCCTTCACTTTCAGTCTGCGTGTATCTTTAGGTTCAAAATGGGTCTCTCGTAGACAGCATATGGATGGGTCCTGTCGTTTTATCCAATTTGCAACCCTGTGCCGTTTTATGGGTGCATTTAGGCCATTCACATTGAGTGAATATTGATAGATACGTTTTTATTGACATCGAGTTACCTTTGAAGTCTTTCTTTCTGTAGAATGTCTCTATATTTCTGTTCAATGCTATTCTTTTTTTTTCTTTTTCAATTTATTTATTTTCAGAAAAACAGTATTCATTATTTTTTCACCACACCCAGTGCTCCATGCAAGCTGTGCCCTCTATAATACCCACCACCTGGTACCCCAACCTCCCACCCCCCCCGCCACTGCAAACCCCTCAGATTGTTTTTCAGAGTCCATAGTCTCTCATGGTTCATCTCCCCTTCCAATTTACCCAATAGCACATACCCTCCCCAATGTCCATAACCCTACCCCCTTCTCCCAACCCCCCTCCCCCCAGCAACCCACAGTTTGTTTCGTGAGGTTAAGAGTCACTTATGGTTTGTCTCCCTCCCTATCCCATCTTGTTTCATGGATTCTTCTCCTACCCACTTAAGCCCCCATGTTGCATCACCACTTCCTCATATCAGGGAGATCATATGATATTTGTCTTTCTCCGCTTTACTTATTTCTCTAAGCATGATACGCTCTAGTTCCATCCATGTTGTCGCAAATGGCAAGATTTCGTTTCTTTTGATGGCTGCATAGTATTCCATTGTGTATATATACCACTTCTTCTTTATCCATTCATGTGTTGATGGACATCTAGGTTCTTTCCATAGTTTGGCTATTGTGGACATTGCTGCTATAAACCTTCGGGTGCACGTGCCCCTTTGGATCACTACGTTTGTATCTTTAGGGTAAATACCCAGTAGTGCAATTGCTGGGTCATAGGGAAGTTCTATTTTCAACACTTTGAGGAACCTCCATGCTGTTTTCCAGAGTGGTTGCACCAGCTTGCATTCCCACCAACAGTGTAGGAGCAGTCCCCTTTCTCCGCATCCTCGCCAGCATCTGTCATTTCCTGACTTGTTGATTTTAGCCATTCTGACTGGTGTGAGGTGATATCTCATTGTGGTTTTGATTTGTATTTCCCTGATGCCGAGTGATATGGAGCACTTTTTCATGTGTCTGTTGGCCATCTGGATGTCTTCTTTGCAGAAACGTCTGTTCATGTCCTCTGCCCATTTCTTGATTGGATTATTTGTTCTTTGGGTGTTGAGTTTGTTAAGTTCTTTATAGATTTTGGACACTAGTCCTTTATCTGATATTTCGTTTGCAAATATCTTCTCCCATTCTGTCAGTTGTCTTTTGGTTTTGTTAACTGTTTCCTTTGCTGTGCAAAAGCTTTTGATTTTGATGAAATCCCAAAAGTTCATTTTTGCCTTTGCTTCCCTTGCCTTTGGCGATGTTCCTAGGAAATTGTTGCTGTGGCTGAGATCGAAGTGTTCAATGCTATTCTTGGGATTTTTCCTCTTTTATAGAACCCCCCTTAATATTTCCTGCAGTGTCGGCTTGGTGGTTGCATAGTCTTTTAAGCCTTGCCGGTCGTGGAAACTCTTTATCTCTCCATCCATTTTGAATGTCAGTCTTGCTGGATAAAGTATTCTTGGCTGCATGTTCTTCTCATTTAGTGCCCTGCATATATCTTGCCAGCCTCTTCTGGCTTGCCAGGTCTCTGTGGACAGGTCTGACGTTATTCTGATGGGCTTCCCTCTGTACGTAAGGAGCCTCTTTGCCCTGGCGGCTTTCAAGAGATTATACCTACAATTATAATTCCTCAATTTGACTATCAGTGGTCGTGCTGGTTTTTTGGAATGTGTAATCTTGGGTGGAGACCATTCAGCCTCTAGTACATGAACGCTGGTTTCATTCGCGAGATTTGGAAAATTTTCATGAAGGACTTGTTCCACGATATCTTCTAGACTTCTTTCTTTCTCCTCCCCTTCAGGGATTCCAAGAATTCTGACGTTGGAATGGTTCATGGCATCATTTATTTCCCTGATTCTGTTTTCGTGGTTTCTAAGCTGTTTGTTCCAGGCTTCCTCCTGATCCTTTCTCTCTCTCTGTTTGTCTTCCAGATCACTAATTCTATCTTCTGTCTCAGTTACCCTAGCTTTGAGAGAGTTTAGATTAGATTGGATCTCATTGAGAGCATTGTGAACCTCCTCCCTGGTAGCTTTAAGCTCCGCCCTAACATTGTGAACATCCTGTCTGATCGCTTTCAGTTCAGCCCTAATCAATTCTGCTTGGTCATCCATGGCTTTCTCCAACCTAGCTATTGCCTGGATAATTGTTAGCCTGAATTCTCTTTCCGACATATTGTCTATGTTGATAGCCGTTAGCTCTGTTGCAGAAGGTCCATCCTCTGTATTTTTCTTCTGTTGGGCCTTCCTCCTCCTAGTCATTTTGGTGGGAGAAGACTGAACATATGTAGCTGGATGTATCAACTCTGGTGCAGGTAAGGTGCACCCTGGAACACACCGGAATAGTGGAAACGAGTGAATAATACAAGTTTTCCTATGAAGTAGTGGTGGTTCTCTTGTAGTCCTTTTTTTTTTGTTTTTCTTTCTTGGTTTGTTTTTTGGGGGAGGGGCCTGCCACGTGGGTTGTCAGTCAGTGATGTTTCCTGAGTTGAGTCCTCCCGCCCTCTTCAAGGGGGTGGGCTCTGGGGAAACTGGTTTTTTTTTTTTTTGCTTGTTCACTTTTTTTTCCTCTCACCTTGACCGCCTTTGATCGTCTTTGTAGTATTAGAAGAAATCAAACCGCACCCTGATCTCCCTCTCAGAGAGAAGCCTCAGTCTGGGTGCAGAAGCTGAATAAATTCCCCCTTGGATGCTGGCAGCGCAGGTTCCAAGTTGCAGACCCTGGGGGGGCAGGATCGTTTGCTTGTCCCCAAAGCCAAGGAAGTGGTGGCTGTCTGGGAGTTCTCGACCTCCAGAGAGGTTCCAAGCAGTGATCGCACACTGAGATTTTGCTGCCGGCCCGGGCTTGGAGTGCCGGGCCTGCGTGCACCTCTTTTCAGAGGCGGCTGTGGGTCGGATGCGAGTCTGGGGCACTGAGAATGGGGCGCTGGTCCGTAAGCCACAGGCTGGGCTTTTTCGAGCCTCTGTTTGGGGAAGAGTTTCGCGTGTGCGAGGCTTAGACTTTGAAACAATGGCGCAGGTCAAGAAGCGCCCCCGGGCCTTAGTAACCCGGGAGAGCTGGAGGGAGGTGCGGGCACATCTCAAGCTTTGTGGTAGGCCTAGCGTGTGTTCTGCAGACCGGCGCAGCTCCCATCCCCTCACAGGAGCCCGAACCCATGCGCTCTGGGGCGCGCTGGCGGCTTAGGGACCAGGAGCCGGTTTTCTCCGCCGCACTCTCTGCCTCCGTGTCGGGGAGGCCGTCTGGCACCGGGGACTTAAGCCCCTGTCCCTAGCCACCCCGATTCCCACATTTCCCCCCCCCCCCCCCGCAATCCTTTGCTCTTTTGGAGTGCTTTCAAACAGTCTCCAAGTTAATGCTGGTCCCCAGACGCAGGGCACTCTCGCTCGTATTGGGGTATTACTTTCCCACCGGTCGCCTCTGGTGGCTCCCTCCTCCTTTTGTTTATCTTCTGGTATCAGTCAGCTGTTCCCATTCCACTTTACCTGCTCACTGGCGTCTTCTGCCCCTGTAGAGATCCAGACGTGTATAATTCTGATCTCAGGCTGATTTCATGGGTGATCGGAGTTCTTTGGTAGGTAATCAGCTCACTTTGGGGTACCAGCTGAAAAGATTCCTCTTCCTAGTATCCCGCCATCTTGTCCCCCCCCATGGAGATTTTTAAATGGATTTTCTATTGACCCTGTTTGTATGGGTAGAAAATTTTGCTATATCACAAAACTAGAAACAAGATCTGTTTCTTTCTATGTAAGCCGTTTTATTAGAATTAATCTGTATAGCTGTGATAGTCTCTTAGATTACATTTCTTTGATTATTATAGTTTTCTTATTATATAAGAATGTGCTGTATTAACTAACCTGTAATTGTTACTTTAAGCCATATTTCAGTGGCATCTTATGCTTCATGTATCGAATACAGACTCTGTCATTTTCCTTATTACCCACTCTAGCCTCCCCTAATCTACTTTTTGTCCATGATCCTTGTCATGGTTAGTGGTATCACCTTTCACTCCATCATCCACACCTGAGTTACCCTTCACTCATTCCTCTCCATGTTTTGTCCAGAGTCAGCCTCTCCCCAGAATCTATCAGTTCCTGACTGATTCTTATCATCTTCATCTTCTTTACATCTCATCTTTGAGTTCATGCTCCAGACAGCCTTCAGAATAATTTTTATTAAACTCGGTCTCCTTTCTAGCACTTACTTTATAAATATAAAGAATATTTAAAGAAACATCTTTAGGGCGCCTGAGTGACTAAGTTGGCTGAGGATTTGCCTTCAGCTCTGGTCATGATCCCAGGGTCCTGGAGTCGAATCCTGTATAAGGCTCCCTGCTCAGTGGAAAAGCCTGCTTTTCTCTGTCTCTCTCTGCTGCGTCCCCTGCTTGTGTGTTCTCTCTCTGTGAGATAAAGAAAATCTTTATTAAAAAAAAATACTTTCATACATATTTCTTTAAAAAATTTTCAATGTTTAAACTATTCCTAAAAAGAGTATTGCTTTCTGAAATACTTTTCTCCATACCACTATTGAATTTTATTTTCATTGAAGTTTTATATTAAAGTCCCCTTAAAAGTTAAAGTAAATTTAATATATGGCTGTTTTAATGGTTAAAGGCCATTAGAAATCCCTAATGGTGAAAAGTGAGTAATAATTATAATTTGAGTAACATAGAAAGGTGCACTTTACTATCAGTTACATATATATAGATTACCACCATTTCACATTATTTGTGAGAGTCAGCTACTGCCATTAAATTGCACATGAATAAACTTTGTTTTGGGGTGGAATTTTGGTGCTGACCTAGCTGAATGGTAAGGAGCATGTATAATTTGCAAAGTCAGAAATGGTTGGGGATGAAAGATATCATTTAGTCCAGTGCCTTTCTTTGAAAGAGGGACAGGGAAGTGACTTAACAAAGGTAGTATAGGTAGTTATAGAGCAAAGTAGCTAGTAGTAGACTAATTGAACTTAGTTTTTGAAAGAGTTATTTGGATTATTTGGAAAAATTATTACTTAAGCATTTGAAATAGACTTATTTTTTAACAAAGTAATAACTGTATTAAAAGTTTAAAATATTTTGTAAAACAAAATACTTGGGCATGCATTCATCTTAAATATTGCTAAAAAGCGTAGAATATTTGATTATATGAAATGTACTTAGAAACTAAAACTAAGTAGTTAGTAGTCTATATCAGTAGTTGAGGACTAGACTATATCATAATTTTAATGCATTGATTTAATATTCCAATGTGTATCTATTATTTTTTATCTATATAACATTTAAAAAAAGATCTAAATTTGTTATTTTTATTATTTTAATCTATATTATTTTTATCTATATAATGTTTAAAAAAAGATCTAAATTTGTTATTTTACAGGAAGAGGAAAGAATTAACATGAAATTTAAAGAGAAAAACCAAACAGAAAGTTTGAAAAGGATTCCCTGAATGGTAAATTGGCAGAGTTAAGGTGGCAAAGAAAAAGATGTTTATGTATCTGTTAAACTGGAGTCCAAGTGAAAAGAGCATGTTAAAAACAGAATTTAGGGAGCAAGATGGCAGCATAGTAGAAGGATCTTAGGTTCTCCTCATCTTCAAATCATGACTAGATAACTGTCAAATCAACCTATATACCTCAGAAATAGACCTGAAGATTGACAGAACAAATGCTACAACAAAAGAGATAGAAGAGACTACAGTGAAGAAGGTGAAAAGTGGAAATGGGGTTTAAGGGAGAAAAGGATCTCAGGTGCTACCAAGGGGAGGGTATTCTCAGAGAAGGGAGAGAGAGAAAGAGGCTCACAGGGGAATGCTTAAGGAGAACATTTCCTCAAAGCTATTGGCCTGGAAAAAGAGGGGCTAAAGTCTGGAGTTTTAAAGTTCAGCTGGTTTGGCTTGTGTAGAGCCCTGAGGGCATTGTCCTATTCCTAGAGTGAAGGCATGCAAACAACCTGGGGGGCAGACAGTGTGGAAACAGCAATTAAAAGAATGCCTGGGGGCAAATACTGGAGGATTATTTGCTCTTTTCAGAGTGTATCCCTAAGAGGTAACTTTCAGAGAGACACATCTCCAGGAACAAAGAACCTGGCTGGCAACCATTTTCTTAAGCATAAAAACAGAGCCACCTTTGGGGAGCAGCTCATTGCTGACACTGACATCCAAACTGGCTTCATAACAAGCCCCATACCCTGCATTTCTGTGAAACTGCCCTTCTTAGGATTGTCTCAGTCTCAGCATGGAAGGCGTTTCTCCCCAAGACCAGCACAGACTCCTACCCATACCCTGTCTCCCGACAACAGACTTCTGTGGGTCCTCCATTTTGGTAGAGGTGGTAGCGGGTCTCATTTGACAAGCAGACCAGAGCACACATATTTAAAACTTAACAGTCAGGCCAGGTACCAAGCACTGCTAATAGGCAGGATAGCCTCTGCAGATCACTGCTCTGAAGGATAAAGCAGACAAAACACATCAGCAGAGCACATGCAACACAAACCAGAGACACTCCCTGAAACACTAGGCCCTGGGCACTACATGATCTCTTCTTCATAAGGCAGTTACTCTCAGGAGCAGGAGACATAATTGGCTTTTCTTTTCTTTTTTGTTTTTAAGATTTTATTTATTCATTTGACAGACAGAGATCACAAGTAGGCAGAGAGGCAGGCAGAGAGAGAGGAGGAAGCAGGCTCCCCGCTGAGCAGAGAGCCCGATGAGGGGCTCGATCCCAGGGCCCTGAGATCATGACCTGAGCCGAAGGCAGAGGCTTTAACCCACTGAGCCACTCAGGCGCCCCCATAATGAACTCGGGGTCCTGGGATCAAACTCCGTGTGGGACTCCTTACTCAGCAGGGAGTCTGCTTCTCCTTCTCCCTCTTCTTCTCGATCCTTGTGCTCACACACTCTCTCTCTCTAAAATAAATTAAAAAAAAAAATCTTTAAAGTGCCACAGTAAAAGAAAAAAATAATTTCAGTATGTATTAAAATGTCTGATGAAATCAGCATGCTTTCTCATTTTAAAGAAAGTTCATGACAGTAGAGAAAGTTACTTCTTTCCTTAATGTGATAAAGTATATGTTTCAAACCAAATATTTCTGCTATGTTTAATGATAAACTACTTGGAAAATTCTAATTAAACTCAGGAACAACATAAGGATGTTCACAACCACCAGTAATTTGTAGCCCTTCTTATTTTGGGGGGTTAGGAAGACATTGTGTATTAGCCAGTACAATGAGACAAGAGAAAAAAAAATAAAGATTAGAAAGGAATATATTAATTTTTGTACATTATATGAATATCTGATAACAGAATAAATATATCAAAATTAAAATCAATTCAACATACAAATAATGAGTTAAATGGTATTAATTTGGAAAAAAGTCCTATTTATTATAGCAGTAGGAAACCTTGAGTGAGATACCAAGAATTTAAAAATTATTGGGGCCCCTGGGTGGCTTAGTGGGTTAAGCCTCTGCCTTCGGCTCAGGTCATGATCCCAGGGTCCTGGGATCGAGCCCCGTATCGGGCTTTCTGCTCAGCGGGGAGCCTGCTCCCCGCCCCCCGCCTGCTTCTCTGCTTACTTGTGATCTCTTTCTCTCTGTCAAATAAATAAATAAAATCTACAAAATCAGAATTTCAAAATTATTTTTTATAAATATTGATTTTGTCCTGCCATGTTACTGAATTGCTCTATGAGTTCTAGTAGTTTGGGGTTGGAGTCTTTTGGGCTTTCCATATGAAGTATCATGTCATCTGTGAAGAGAGAGAGTTTGACTTCTTCTTTGCCAATTTGAATACCTTTTATTTCTTTTTGTTGTCTGATAGCTGTTGCTAGGACTTCTAGTACTATGTTGAATATTAGTGGTGAGAGTGTTCCTTGTCCTGTTCCTGATCTCAGAGGGAAGACTGTCAGCTTTTCCCCTTTGAAGATGATATTTGCTGTGGGTTTTTCATAGATAGATTTTATGAAGTTGTGAAATGTTCCCTCTATCCCTCTACTTCGAAAGGTTTTAATCAAGAACGGATGCTGTATTTTGTCAAATGCATCAGTTTGGGAGGACCATGTGGTTCTTCTGCATCAGTTGGGAGGACCATGTGGTTCTTCTCTCTTCTCTTACTGATTTTTTCTTTCACATTGATTTATTTGTGAACATTGAACCACCCTTGCATCCCATGGATAAATTCCACCTGGTCATGCTGGATAATCTTTTTAATGTACTTTTGGATCCTCTTAGCTAGGGTCTTCTTGAGAATCTTGGCATCCATATTCATCAGTGATATTGCTCTGAAATTCTCCTTTTTGGTAGGGTCTTTGCCTGGTTTGGTGATCAGGGTAATGCTGGCTTCATAGAAAGAGTGGAAGTTTTCCTTCTGTTTCTATTTTTTGAAACAGCTTCAGGAGAATAGGTATTTCTTCTTTGAATGTTTGGTAGAATTCTCCAGGGAATGCATCAGGTCCTGGGCTCTTGCCTTTTGGGAGGTTTTTGATCACTGCTTTAATCTCTTTAGTAGATATTGGTCTATTGAGGTTGTCCATTACTCCCTCATTCAGTCTTGGAAGTTTATAGGTTTCCAGGAATGCATCCATTTCATTTAGATTGCTTAATTTATTGGCATATACCTGTTAATAATCATTTCTGGTGCTTATTTCTATTTCTTTGGTGTTAGTTGTGATCTCTCCCCTTTCATTCATAATTTCATTAAACTGGGTCCTCACTCTTTTCTTTTGGATTAGTTTGCCTAGTGGTTTATCAGTCTTTTTTTTTTTTTTTTTTTTTTTAAGATTATTTATTTATTTATTTGACAGACAGAGACTACAAGTAGGCAGAGAGAGAGGAGGAAGCAGGCTCTCTGAGGAGCAGAGAGCCCGATGCAGGGCTCGATTCCAGAACCCTGAGATCATGACCTGAGCGGAAGGCAGAGGCTTTAACCCACTGAGCCACCCAGGTGCCCCTGGTTTATCAATCTTATTGTTTGTTTCAAACAACCAGCTACTAGTTTCGTTGATGTGTTATACTGTATCTCTAGTTTCTAACTCATTGATATCTGCTCTAATCTTATTTCCCATCTTGTGGATAGCATTGGCTTAATTTATTGTCGATTTTCCAGTTTTTTTAAGGTGTATGGAGAGCTGGTGTTTTCTGGATTTTTAAATTTTTCTGAGTTAGGCTTGGATGGCTATGTATTTCCCCATTATGACCGCCTTTGCTGTAACTCATAGGTATTGGACTGATTTATCTTCATTCTCTTTGGTTTCCCTGAATTTTTTAAGTTCTTCTTTGATTTCCTGGTGGATCCAAACATTCTTGAGCGGGATGGTCCTTAGCTTTCAAGTGTTTGACTTTCTTCCAAACTTCCTCTTGTTGTTAAGTTTCAGTTTCATAGTGTTGTGGTCTGAGAATATGCAGGGAATAATCTCATTCTTTTGGTATCTCTTGAGACCTGATTTTTGGCTCAGTATGTGGTCTCATCTGGAGAATGTTCCATGTGTACTCAAGAAGAATGAGTATTCTCTTGTTTTAGAGTGGAATGTATATGGATACTTTCCATATATACATATATGGATATATCCATGGGGTCCATCCGGTCTAATGTGTCATTCAAAGCTCTTGTTTCTTTATTTATTTTCTGCTTAGATGATCTCTATTTCTGAGAGTGGTGTGTTCAGATCCCCTACAATTGTTGTATTCATATCAATAGGAGGTTTTTTTTTTTTTTTTTTAAACAGTTGGCTTGGGTAGTTTGCTGCTCCCATGTTGAGGGCATAAATATTTTTAACTTTTAGGTCTTCTTGGTGGTTAAACCCTTTAAGAGTGTTGTAGTGAGGGGCGCCTGGGTGGCTCAGTGGGTTAAGCCACTGCCTTCGGCTCAGGTCATGATCTCGGGGTCCTGGGATCGAGTTCCGCATCGGGCTCTCTCTGCTCAGCAGGGGCCTGCTTCCCTTCCCCTCTCTCTGCCTGCCTCTCTGCCTACTGTGACCTCTCTCTGTCAAATAAATGAATAAAATCTTTAAAAAAAAAAAAGAGAAAAAAAAAGTGTTGTAGTGTCCTTCTATATGTTCGACTACAGTCTTTAGGTTAAAATCTAATTTATCTCATATGAGAATCACTTCCCCCACTTTGAGGCCCATTGGCATGAACGATGCTCCTCCTTCCCTTCACTTTCAGTTTGGGTGTATCTTTAGGTTCAAAATATATCTCTTGTAGATAGCATATGGACAGGTCCTGTGGTTTTTCCCAGCCTTTAACCCTGTGCTTTTTTATGAGACCATTTAGGCCATTCATGTTGAGAGTGATTATTGAAGGATATGTTTTTATTGACATCATGTTGCGTGTAAGTCCTTGTTTCTATACATTTTCTCTGTTACTTTCTGTTTTGTGTTACTGTTGGGTTCTTTCCTCTTTTATAGAACCCCCGCCACCCCTGCCTTTCGTATTTCTTGTAGTGCTGGCTTTGTGTTTACATCATCTTTTAGATCTTGTTGGTCTTGGAAGCTCTTTATCTCTCTATACATTTTTGAATCTCAGCCTTGCTGGATCAAGTATTCTTGGCTGCATGTTCTTCTCATTTAGTGTATTGAATATGTTTTGCCAGCCCTTTTGGCTTGCCTGGTTTTTTTGCACAGGTCTGATGTTATTCTGATAGTCCTTCCTCTATATATAAGGAATCTCTTTCCCCTCGCTGCCTTTAGGACCTCTTGTCTAAAATTACAATTTGTGAAGTTCGCAATTAAGTGTCTGGATGTCTTTATAGACTTGTTGATCTGGGTGGTATTCTTTCTGCCTCTAGGACAGGAACACTTTTCATTCCCCAGACAGAGGGATTTTTCCTTCCAGAATTTGTTCACCTATATCTTCTAGTCTTCTCTAATTTGCCATGCCCCTCAGGGTTCCCAGTAATTCTTATGTTGGAACGTTTCATGGCATCATTTATTTCCCTATTTCTGCTTTCATGGCTTCTAAGCTTTTTTTTTCCAGGCCTTCTCCTAATCTCTCTTTTGTATCAGTTTGTCTTCTAGATCACTGATTTTATCTTTTGCCTTGGTTACCCTAGCTGTTAAAGTATTTATATTAGATTGGATCTCATTGATAGCATTTTTAACTTCTGCTAGGTTGGCTCTTACTTGCACACTTAGAGATCCTATGTTGTCACTAATGGTTTTCTCCAGCCTAGCCATTGTCTGGGTAATTGTTACACTGATTTCCCTTTCTGACATACCCGTGTATGTCCATATCCAATACTTCTGTGGCAGATGCCCAGTCTCTGAATGTTTCCTCTGTTGGGTGTTCCTACTCCTAGTCATTTTGGTGAGAGGTGGTCGAGAGGATGTATAGCTGAATATATCAATATATTCCCCTTATATCATACTGTTTATGTCCATCTCCATTAGTTCTGTGGCAGAGGGCACAGTCTCTGAATTTTTCCTCTTTTGGATGTTCCTCCCCCTAGTCACTTTTGTGAGAAGTGGTTGAGGGGACGTATAGCTGAATATATCAAGCACTATCCAGGCACAGTGCACCCTGGAGTGTTTCAGAGGAATTGGAAGTCACCACCAAGAGGAATGAAAAAAGGAAAAAGAGAGAAAACAACAACAAAAGAAGAGAAAACCTAGCCAAAATGAGCCCCAAAAGGAAGATTTATAAAGTACATAAACAAAAATGAAGAAACCAAAAGACTAAGAAATGTATAAGAGAAAAAAAGGAAAAACCCAGCCAAAGTGAACCCCAAGAATAAGATTTGTATAGTACAAAAACAAAAACAAATACACAGAAACACTTACAGAAGAATAAGATGGAAAGGTGGTTATAAATGCTTGTTATTTTGGTTCTTCTTGGTTGTATTTTGTTATCTTTGTTAAAGGACTCACCTTTCTAGGGATACAGGGAAATTAAAAGTGCTGTGTGTGTACAGGGGTAGTATTCAGTAGTGAAAAAAGATTACTTTGAATCATATATATACATATATATGTATATATACCAATAAAGAAGGAAAATATAAAGAAGGAAACACAGGTATATGTATGAAAAAAGTTCAAGCGTTATTATGTAATTTGTTGTATTGAACATCTAGTTGTAGTGGTAGGTAGGTTAAAAAATTAAAAAAATAAATGTGAGAATGAATTAAAAAAAGTTGTATTTATGAAATATACAGTTTTTGGTTTAATATTGGGGATTAATATATTGTCTTCCCCTGATGTTGGGGTTTTATAGTTTTATGGTGACCCTTTGGCTGTTGTCTTCTTGTTATTTTGGCTTGTCTTCTGGGGGAGGGGCCTGCCCCGGTGTTTTAAATTAGTTTTGCTGGGGCTGAGTCGTCCTGCCCCCTGTAAAGGGGCTGGGCTTTGTGGAAACCCATGTTTCAGGCTTTTGTTCTCTGGAGGTTTTTCTTCTTTGGCCCCTTTCTGCGGTGTTTCAGAGGTTTAGTGGAAAACAAACTTCCCACACCAAGAATTTCTCCTCAGAAGTGTCAGTCTGCTCCCCTCTGGGTGGCCCAGAACACACAGACTCCACTGAACCCCACAACCTTCCACAGATGGTGAACACCCCTACTCACCGAGTCAGTGGTCGCCCAAGGCTCCACTTGTCTCTGTACCCCCATGCCACAAAAACCGCAAACAATATCGGTTTGGAGAGCCTGATTTCTGTGGCTTCCATTGCTGGGACTGCTCTCTCAAGTCCAGGTCCACGTGACGTGTGCTCACACCTGGCTGCACTGCAGGTTTGGAAGGCTGTGGGTCCAGGGACCTTGGGCAAGACCCTGCGCTGGGGTCTCTCAGGCAAGTGCGGGAGTTCATCTAGCCCCAGAGGTGGTGCAAGCAGCGGATAGCCATGGGCTCCAGGAGCATGGACTGGGGTCCTTGCCTGGCTTTCCCAGGTACAGGTGGGTGCAGGCTATGAGAGTCTTGGGACCGTGGGCTTAGGGCCATGCCTGTGGCTGCTTGATTCCATCAGTTGCCCCTTAAGATCTTTTGTCCTTTTTGAGTGTTTTTAACCAGGCTCCACGTTAATGCCAGTCCCAAGCACAGGGCACTTTCATATTGGGGTATTACTTTCCAATGGGTTGCTTCTGGTGGCTCTCTCCCTGTTCTGTTTATCCTCTAATATCAGTCTAAGAAGTCCCATTCTGCTTTACCTCTCCACTGATGTTTTTCTGCCACCGTAGAGATCCAGAAGTGTATAATCTTACATCATAGGCTGATTTCATGGGTGTTCAGAGTGTTCTGGTAGATATTTAACTCACTTCAGGGGACCAGTTGAAACAAGGTCTCATACTTGTCCTCCATCTTGTCCCTTCTCTTATAAACTTTAAATATTCAGTCCCTTGGAAGTATGTCTAATCAAGTTTTGTTTTAGATTTTATGTTTAAAATATTTTTAAAATTTAGGAGATACTTGCTTTTATCCCAGCAAATGTTACTTTGTTATGAATGCAGTTTTCTGTAAATAAAATAACTTTTTTTCTGTTGTACTTGGAGGGTAGTCTCTGAGTATCACTCTTGAACTCAAGCCTAGTTTTTGCAGTTGTGCTGCTATGGTTAAGAATGGTGTCTTAGGGGCGCCTGGGTGGCTCAGTGGGTTAAAGCCTCTGCCTTCGGCTCAGGTCATGATCCAGGGTCCTGTGATCAAGCCCCACATCGGGCTCTCTGCTCGGCGGGGAGCCTGCTTCCCTTCTCTCTCTGCCTGCCTCTCTGTCTACTTGTAATCTCTGTCTGTCAAATAAATAAATAAAATCTTAAAAAAAAAAAAAAGAATGGTGTCTTAACATCACAGGATATTATGACATTGAACCCGTGCTAGTTGGATCAGAGGAAAATGGTTTGGAGAACTGAGTTCATGAGAAAGTTCATAAGCATACACTAATTTAGGATCAAAAAAGTCAGTAGAACCTACATTTAGCACAGGGAATTGCAGACTGTAGGTACTTCACAAAATAAGAAGGGACAGAAGGGGGAAATATAATTACTAGGATGTGAACAGTGATTGTGTTGTGTGGTGGGACTAATTAAAACTACTTTTTCAACTTATCCCTTATAACAGGGCTTAAATTTTCTTTAATAATCATGTCCTTTTTATTTTTTTTATTTTTATTTTTTTCCAATTTATTTATTTTCAGAAAAACAGTATTCATTATTTTTTCACCACACCCAGTGCTCCATGCAAGCTGTGTCCTCTATAATACCCACCACCTGGTACCCCAACCTCCCACCCCCCCCCGCCACTTCAAACACCTCAGACTGTTTTTCAGAGTCCATAGTCTCTCATGGTTCACCTCCCCTTCCAGTTTACACAAATTCCCTACTCCTCTCTAACGCCCCTTGTCCTCCATGCTATTTGTTATGCTCCACAAATAAGTGAAACCATATGATAATTGACTCTCTCTGCTTGACTTATTTCACTCAGCATAATCTCTTCCAGTCCCGTCCATGTTGCTACAAAAGTTGGGTATTCATCCTTTCTGATGGAGGCATAATACTCCATAGTGTATATGGACCACATCTTCCTTATCCATTCATCCGTTGAAGGGCATCTTGGTTCTTTCCATAGTTTGGCGACTGTGGCCATTGCTGCTATAAACATTGGGGTACAGATGGCCCTTCTTTTCACGACATCTGTGTCTTTGGGTAAATACCCAGGAGTGCAATTGCAGGGTCGTAGGGAAGCTCTATTTTTAATTTCTTGAGGAATCTCCACACTGTTCTCCAAAGAGGCTGCACCAACTTGCATTCCCACCAACAGTGTAAGAGGGTTCCCCTTTCTCCACATCCTCTCCAACACATGTTGTTTCCTGTTTTGTTAATTTTGGCCATTCTAACTGGTGTAAGGTGATATCTCAATGTGGTTTTAATTTGAATCTCCCTGAGAGGTAATGATGATGAGCATTTTTTCATGTGTCTGATAGCCATTTGTATGTCTTGATTGGAGAAGTGTCTGTTCATATCTTCTGCCCATTTTTTGATGTGTTTGTCTGTTTCGTGTGTGTTGAGTTTGAGGAGTTCATTATAGATCCTGGATATCAACCTTTTGTCTGTACTGTCATTTGCAAATATCTTCTCCCATTCTGTGGGTTGCCTCTTTGTTTTTTTGACTGTTTCCTTTGCTGTGCAGAAGCTTTGTCCTTTTTAAAATAAAAATTATATTTAAAAAATCAATGAAAAAATAAAAGAATGGATTTCTAATTACTACAGTGATGTTAAGGGCCTTGAAAAATAGGCAGGAGTTTATGCCCAAAGTCTGTCGTTACGGGATTTCATAATCTAATGATGTAGAGAACTTTTGGTATCTAAAATTTAAAATGCTCATAAAATACTGTTTGGTTATGGAATTTTTCTGTTGATAAATGACTGCTCTCACAGGCATGTTAATTTCCATATAATCATTTAGCTAGTTATACTCCAGTTTATTAGCAAAACAGTCTTGAATTTTGCATTACTTAAGGATTTTAATTAATGACTTACTATTCTTTCCTCTGATAGCTTGAGTAATTTGGCTGAACTAGACTGATTATTTATACTCATTAGAGAATTAAGAATAGCTGCAAAATAGTATTTTGCATGATAGTTCTCTTTTTCTCAACTTTCAATATTAGGCATTTGATTAATTTCATTTTAAAGTACAGGCATACTTTCTGTAAGGAATAGAGACATTCTCGTCAAAGGAGTGGTAAAGTACAATTTATATGTAACCACTTTCCTATGTGCTTCAATGTAAAATGATGTTACTGGAAAGATAGGCGTGAGTATTTTAGATTTTGTTGTTTTATCATTTAGTTATTAAAGGCATTTTATTTTGTGCAGTATTGATATAAAAATTTGAACTATAACTCACATTAGTTGATGGCCAGTTCCCAGAGGAATATTATAAATAGCTTCATGGATAAACATTTTTATATCTTATCTTATGCAGCTTACTTTGTAATTGTGTGTATGTGTCTGTGTATGTAGCTGAGAGAGCAGCTAATGAACTTCATGGTGAGGTAGTTAGTGAAGCATCCTGGTTGATCAGGTCAAAGTAAGGCAACTATTTAGTCAATTTTTCTTCTTAAGAGCAAAAACTGTATTTCCTTTTTCTTTTTTTTTTTTTTAAAGATTTTATTTATTTGTTTGACAGAGAATTAGATCACAAGTATGCAGAGAGGCAGGCAGAGAAAGAGGGGGAAGCAGAGAGCCCGATGTGAGGCTCGATCCCAGGACCCTGAGATCATGACCTGAGCCGAAGGCAGCGGCTTAACCCACTGAGTCACCCAGGCGCCCCTGTATTTCCTTTTTCTATTTCAGTACCTATAATAATATCTGGAAGTAGTTGGTGCTCAAAATTTTTGATTTTATTATGTAAGTAAAAGGGAGTCTTGGAGTTTATTTATAAAAATGTTAATGCTACCTTCAGAAATGTATATACTGTATCAAATACAATAATTCTGTAATTAAAGTGGAGAAGGACTTTCTGTACCAGTGTTAACATATCGGAACATTTTACTAAGATTTTTCCATTTCTGGTTTCTGAAATTCACTTCCCACAATGTAAATACAGTGTATCCATCTACTGATCCCTTCCTTCTTTATTAGGCACCATGCTGGTACTTTTATAGATGTCTTCTTATTTACTGGATATCCTTCTTATATGCCTGCAAAAACATACTATAATTTCCATTTTTCAAATAGTTAGATTGTGATTCAGAATTTAAGTAAGCTGTCCAGAAATTTGCTTGGCAGTAAGTGCTGGAGCTTTTATTCAGACACAAGCACTGCCTCTCTTGAATATCCTTGCTGGTAGTAAAGCTTCATCTTTTGAGTAGAAATAGTCTTCCTTAGAAGTAGCCAAATTTTTCTGCGTTAAATTTGATGAAAAGATAGGTAACTAAATCGAATCCTAGCCATAAAATATGAAGTAGTGAGAACTGTTTTATTGTTTGGGTGGTAAACTGTCCTAAAGGTAATTCATTCATCCAAAAAAGATGTTCAGAAACATTTTCAGCAATGGCAGCATAATTGTAGTATGTATATAGCCCCTGAGATAGCTGTAATAGACCATGCACATTTGGAAGATTTAAGTTCGCTTTGTTAAAAAAGCAAAACAGGATAGTTATTTTATAGTCACACTTTGTGATGCCAGAGTACATCACTTTCATGCCATTATCTAATTGTATATATTGTTTTAAGAGATGTAAAGAAATATTATATTAGAATACAAAATTACCTCATTTATGTTAGTATGGAACATTTGATCATTTCTAAGGGAAAATTTCAAAACTGCTTAGCTCATCTCAGTTTCTGTAGTGTAGCCTCTAAAGTTTCGTTTCTTTAACAGGACCTTGTGGGTGTTCTAAAGGAATGATTGAAATGAAACAAAATGAGAGAGCCAAACAGCGTACCATAATAGATGAAATGGAAAGTAATTATGTTAATGTTGACTCATTATGGAGCTCCAACCATTTTTACCTGCTTATTTCTGTTTGGAAACCTGTGCAGTTGAGATGCTGAATAAGAAATTCTTGTACAAATGAGCCTAGAGGCATGTTTCTAATATTGGAGCCAAGCCTATGCAGAATTTTAATGGATTTCCCTGTCAGTATTTAATTGTGCTATCAGAGAAGGTAGTTCTTCTGCTAGAAAATTTGGATTTTAATGTTTGTCATCAAAGTTTTAGCTATACAGATCTTCATAGCTGTATATGATTTTCCTTTGTTAGTTATGAAGGAAAAACCTAAATCCCATACTACATCTATATCAATGTAGTGTTAGATTTTATAAGTTATATAGGAGAAGTATTTCAGAAGATTTGGAAAGAAGGTATTTATAGGGAAGGAATGTTAGGGCCAAATAATATAGATAAATTCATATTGGCAAATATGTGTTCAGGAGTATTTTGTAAGGAAGCAGTTATGAATTATTCATTCTAGAAGTTTGGCCAAGGGATTGAGTTTGTTTATTTGTTTATATACAGGTTCATAATTATAATCATGTGTGTGTGTGTTTATGAAGATGGATGAAATACTTAAGAACATGGGATTTGGAATCAGGCTGAACATATTTTAATCAAGTCTGTCTCACTCCCAAACTGAAGCTTTTATTCATGAGAAATTTAAAAGAGTCATTCCCCTAAATGCTTACATTGCATCTCCCATTTTATATATCCTTTTTGCCCATATTTTTTTTCCTATTATGCTCATCTGTCAGTCTTCGTGTATAATACAATTTAATATTCTTACCTCCTAAAACTGAAATGTCTTGCTTGGGTTGAGGAAATAAAATATTGTAGAGAGTTTCTCTATTAAATTTGGCCAACTTTGGTTTAATTACTTCTTAGAGAAAATTGTGTATTATCATTTTTTTTAAGATTTTATTTATTTGACAGAGAGAGGTCACAAGTAGGCAGAGAGGCAGGCAGAGAGAGAGGAGGAAGCAGGCTCCCTGCTGAGCAGAGAGCCCGATGCGGAACTCGATCCCAGGACCCTGAGATCATGACCTGAGCTGAAGGCAGCGGCTCAACCCACTGAGCCACCCAGGCACCCCTGTGTATTATCATTTTTAATTTAAATAGATGTGATTTATTTTTCCTAGTTCAGTGAGTGGCTTCTGAAACAAATTACTAAAACAGATATCTAATTTTTATCAAATTATGTTAAACATTAAGAGTTTAACTGAAACAAGAATACAAGAAAAAATATTTTATCTTGGCTGTGAGTGTTTCCTTTTTAATGTCAGTGTGTCAGTTTTCTTAAGTAATATACTTTAATTTTTTTCTTTTTTTGTTTTTATTTTAATTCCAGTATTATTAACATACAGTGTTGGATTCAGGTGTACAATATGGTGACTCAGCAGTTCCATGTATCACTTAGCGCTCATCACAAGTGCCCTTCTTAATCCACACCACCTATTTCACCCATCCATCCATCCAACCATCCACATCCTCTCTGCTAACCACCAGTTTGTTCTCTATAGTTAAGAGTATGTTTCTTCATTGGTCTCTTTTTTTCCTTTGCTCATTTATTTTGTTTCTTAAAATTCCCCAGATGAGAGAAATCATATGGTATTTATCTTTCTCTATTTCACTTAGCATTCTACTCTCTAGCTCCACTCATGTCCTTGTACATGGCAAGATTTCATTCTTTTTTTTATAGCAGAATAATATTCCCTCTATCTGTCTGTGTATCTGTCTGTCTATCTATTCCTACCTCACATCTTCTTTATCCATTCGTCTGTCAGTGAACACTTAAGCTGTTTACAAAGTTTGGCTATTATAAATAATGCTGCTGTAAACATAGTGGTGCATGTATCTCTTTCAATTAATATTTTTGTATTTTTGGGTAGTATAATTGCTGGATAATAGGATAGTTCTATTTTTAACTTTATGAGGAATATCTGTGCTATTTTCCAGACTGGCTGCACAAGTTTGTATTCTCACCAACAGTGCACGAGGGTTTCCTTTTCTCTACATCCTCACCAACACTTTTGTTTTTTGTGTTTTTAATTTTAGCCATTCTGATTGGTATTAGGTGATTAAACTTCATTTTATTATAATTTATGTTGGTGCTTATAATGTTCTTTTGTATGTGGTGGTATTTAGTTTCAGTCTTTTATTTTTGGAAGGTTGTAAAACATTTTTATGGTATTCTCCACAAAGAGGCAAAAACTAGTTATATTTTATTTTATCCTTTTATCATTGGAGTCATGATAGCATATAGTTACTGTACCAGAAGGGATGTAAAAATGTCATCTAGAGCAGAACTCTCTAAAAGAAATATAATGGGAGACACGTATTTAATTTTAAACATTCTACTTGTCACATTTAAGAAGTAAAAAGGAACAGGTGAAATTCACTCAGTGTTTTATTTAATCCATTATATTCAGATCATTATTGTTATAATACATAATAAAATCATTAATAACATTTTTTGTTTCTTTTTAAAATCTGGTATGTATTTTATATGTACAGCACATTTCAGTTCCAACTAGCCACATTTCAAGTGATCAGTTGCTACAGATGACTAGTGGCTACAATGATAACAAGAATGAATATAGATCTAGAACCTCAACTTCTTTATCATCCAAATGTCCCTGTTAGAAGGTGGGGAGATGGCAGCAGAGTATTGGCACCCTACTCGCCTTGTCCCATGAATACCACTAATAACTATCAAATCGTCCTAAATACCCTAGAAATTGCCCTGGAGACTGATAGAACAAACTCCACAACTGAAGGTAGAAAAGAGGCTACATCAAAGAAGTTAGAGGTGAAAAATGGATACTGGCTGCTAAGGAGAGAGCCATTGTTGTGGAGAAGGTTGAGAGAAAGAGATGAGCACATGGGAATGCACAAGGAAAACCGTTTCCTTAAAGCCATTTGGCTTTGAAATTGAGAAGGGCTGAATTTCATGATTTCTTGCAACCAGAGGATCTTAAAGCCTAAATTTTTAACTGTCAGTGGACTGGGCTCTAGGAGAGTCTAGAGGCATTGGCACTTCTCGGAGAAAAGGCAGGAGAACAATACTGGGACATACAGCATGGAAACAGCAATCAGTAGAACTCCTTGGGCACACAGTGGGGAGATTGTTTGCTCTTCTCATAGTAGTGTGTTCCTGAGAGGCAGTGTTCATAGAGAGACCTCTGTAGGAACAAAGGATATGGCCTGCACCATTCCCCTACACCACCCCCCAGAACAAACACAGAGCAACCTGCAGCAACCAGCATAGTAGACTCTGGCTGCCTAACTTGTTTGCAGTAAGCCCCAGACCACTGTGCTCTGGTGGAACTGCCCTTCTCAGTCTCCGTGCATTGGGTTCCCTTCCCCAGAAGAGCAGCAAAAGCCAGTGCCCATATAATATCTCCCAAACGGAGGTTTCTAGGGCCTTGGTTCTGGTGGAAGTAATGAGAGGTCTCATTTCACAAGCAGACCAGAGCACATAATTTAAAATGCAGCACAATCAGGCCAGGGATCAAACATTGATAAAGCAGATAAGGAGAGCCTCTGCAGATGACTCATACGAAGGATAGAGCAGCTAGAATACAATAGCAGAGTGTACGCAGCACATACCAGAGACACTCCCTAAAGCACAGGGCCCTGGGTACTACGTGATCTTTTCTTTATAAGGCCATTACTTTCAGGAGCAGGAGACATAATTCGCTTTTCTAACACACAGAAGAAGTCATAGACTTAGGCAAAATGCAAAGACATGAATTTATTCTAAAATGAAAGACCAAGATAAGGCCACAGCCAGAGATCTAAGTGAATCAGGTATAAGTAACATGCCTGAATGGAAAATTTAAAGCAATAATCATGAGGATACTCACTGTACTTGAGAACAGAATGGAAGGATCAGTGATACCCTTACCACAGAGATAAAAGATTAAAAAAGAACCAGAGATGAAGAGCATAATAAATGAGATTAGAAATGCCTTACATACAGTGACTATCAGACTGCAAGAAGCAGATTAATGAATTAGTGGTATAGAACACAAAGTAGTTAAATGAAGTTGAACAAAAGAGAGAAAGAAGAATTATATGAAATGAGAATAGACTTAATGAACTCTGTGACTCCATCAAACACAATAATATTCATATTATAGGAGTTCCAGCAGAAGGGAGAGAAAAGGGGGCAGAAAATTTATTTGATGAAATAATAGTTGAAAACTTCCCTAATATTGGGAAGGAAACAGATATATAGATCCAGGAAATATAGAGAACCCCCCAAAAAATCAACCAAAAAGATCCACACCAAGACATATTTTAAGTAAGCTGGCAAAGCATAGTGATAAGGAAAAAAATCTTTAAAGACAAGACAGTTACTTAGAAGGGAAAACTCATAAGGCTCTCAACAGATTTATCAACAGAAGCTCTCCATGCCAGAAGGAAAAGACATAATATATTAAAAATGCTGAGTGGGAAAAAAATCTGCAGCCAGGAATACTCTACCCAGCAATGTTAACATTCAGAATAGAAGGCAAAATAGTCTCACAGAGAAACAAAAATTAAAACAGTTCATGATCACTAAGGCAGCCTTGCAAGAAATACTAAAGGGGACACTGTGAGTGAAAAGGAGGACCAAAAGTGACAGTATGAAGTTCTGAAACACAAAGGCAGTTAAAATGAATATTTCTATTAAAAAATCATTGACAGAACTCAGAAAATAAAAGGATGCAGTATAGGACAACATATACCTTAAACATGGGGAGAACAGTTGTAAAGAATAGGTTCAGACTTAAATGACCGTCAACATAATAATGACTGGTACAAGCAGGAGATGTTATATACAAATCAGATGGTAACCAAATATCAAAAAGTACTAACAAATAGTAATAATAGTATATAATAAAGAGAAAGAAATCCAAATTTATCACTCAAGAAAACCAGTAAACCTTGATAGAAAAATAGGGAAGCATCAGAGAAAATTTCCAGAAACAACCAAAAAAGAAGTAATAAATGGGAATAAATACATACCCATCAATAATTTTTGAATGTAAATGGACTGAATGCACCATTAAAAACACATAGGGTGACAGAATGATTAAAATAACAAAATCCATCTATCTGCTGCCTGAAAGAGACTCATTTTAGACCTAAAGACACCTGTAAATTGAAAGTGAGGGAATTGAGAAACATTTATCACACAAATGGATGTCAAATGAAAAGTAGAGTAGCAGTACTTATACATGGAACAAACTAGGCTTCAAACCAAAAACGATAAAGAGATAAAGAAGGGCACTATGTAATAATGAAGGGGACAATTCAACAAGAATATGTAACAATTGTAAATATTTACACACTGAGCATTGGAGGGCCCAAATATATAAAACCGTTAATAACAAATATGAATGAATTAATTGATAGTAATACAATCATAGTAGGGGACTTTAACACTCCATTTACAGGAATAGACAGATCAGCTAAACAGAAAATAACAAGGAGAGAGTGGGTTTGAATGATGTACTGGAACAGATGTACTTTACAGATAGATTTAGAACATTCTATCCTAAAAAAGCAGAATGCACATTCTTTTGAAGGGCACAGCAGTCTCCAGAGTAGATCATATATAGGTCATGATATAGTCCTCAACTAATTCAGGAAAATAAGAGTCATACCATGCACCCTTCTGACCACAATACTATGAAGCTAAAAGCAAACCATAAGGAAAATTCTGGGAAGACCACAAATATATCAAGGTTAAACTACTTGCTACTAAGCATGGGTTAACTAGGAAATAAAAGAAATAAAAATGTATAAAATGTATAAAAGAAATTAAAAAAAACTAAACATGGAAATAAATGAAATTGAAAATCTCAAAACCTTTGGGATGCAGCAAAAGGTGTTCTAAGATGGACATATATGGCCACATAGGATTACCTCAGAAAGGATAAAAAATGGGGCGCCTGGGTGGGTCAGAGGGCTAAGCCTCTGCCTTCGGCTCAGGTCATGATCTCAAGGTCCTGGGATGGAGTCCTGCATCAGGCTTTCTGCTCAGCAGGGAACCTGCTTCCCCCTCTCTCTCTCTGCCTGCCTCTCTGCCGACTTGTGATCTCTGTCAGATAAATAAATAAAATTGTTTTTAAAAAAAAAAAGGATGAAAAATCCCAAATAAGTAAACCAATCTACACTTAAAGGAACTAGAAGAAGAACAATAAATGAAGCTTATCACCAGTAGAAGGAAGTAAATAATAAAGATTTAGAGCAGAAATAAATGATATAGAACCAATATAGATATAGAACCAGATGATATAGAACCAACCTAACGAAACCACTAAAACAGATCAGTGAAACTAGGATCTTGTTTTTTCAAAGAATTAATACTATTGATAAACCGCTAGTCAGATTCACCAAAATTAAAAGAGAAAGACCCAATAAATAAAATCAATAATGAGAATGGAGAGGAAACAATCGACATTGCAGAAATATAAAAAATTATGAGGAATTATTATGAAAAACTGTATGCCAATAAATTGGATAATTTTGAAATAATAGGTTAATTCCTGGAATTAACTAATTATTTAATTATTAAATCATCATTATTAAATAATTAATTAATTGTTTCCTGGAATGAATTATTTCCTGGAATTAATTAATTCCTGGAAACATATAAATTACCAAAACCGATATAGGAAGAAATAGAAAATTTGAACAGATTGATAACCAGTAAAGAACATGAACCAGTAATAAAAATACTCCCAACAAACAAAAGCCCAGTACCACGTGGTTCAAACATTTAAAGAAATGTTAATACCCATTCTTCTCAAACTATTCCAGAAAAACAGAAAAGGAAGGAAAACTTCAGAATTCATTTTATGAAGCTGGCCTTACTCTGATACTGAAAGCAGATAGAGTCAGTACAAAGAAAACTACAGGTCAGTATCACTGATGAACATGAATGCAAAAATCCTCAATAAAATAATACTTTATTTACTGTTATTTTAAAATTTATATTTATATTTAAATCATTCACCATGATCAAGTGTGATTTATTGCTGGGCTGTAAGGATGGTTCAGTAATCAGAAGTCAATGTGATACATCACTTTGGTAGAGAAAGATAATGATCATTTCAGTAGCTGCAGAAACAGCATTTGACAAAGTACAATATCCATTCATGATAAAAAAAAAAAAGAAATCCTCAGAAAAATAAGTTTAGAGGGAACATACCTCAACATACTAAAGGCCATATATAAAAACCTGCAGCTAACATCATCCAAAATGATGAAATACTGGAGAGCTTTTCCTCTATGGTTAGGAACAAGTCAAGAATATCCACTCTTACTAGTTTTATTCAACATAGTACTGAAAGTCCTGGCCAGAGCAATCAGGCAACAGAATTAAATAAAAGTCATCCAAATTGTCAAGGAAGAAGTAAAACTTAATCTGTTTGCAGATGATATGATATTATGTATAGAAAACCCAAAATACTCCACCAAAAAAAAGAAAAAAAAACCTCAAACTGATAAATGAATTCAGTAAAGTTGCAGGATAGAAAATCAACGTGCAGAAATCAGTTGCATTTCTATATGCCAATATTGAAGCAGCAGAAAGAGAAATTAAGGATTCAATCTCATTTAGAGCTAAACCAAAAATAATAATATACCTAGGAATAAACCTAATCAAAGAGACAAAAGACTTGTACTCTGAAAACTATAAAACATACGTGAAAGAAAAGTGATTCCTTGCTCATGGATTGGAAGAATAAATAGTGCTAAAATATCTATATTACCCAAAGAAATCTACACATTTAATGCAATCCCTGTCAAAATACCAAACGGTATTTTTATAGAGCTAGAACAAAGAATCCTAATATTTGCATGGAATCTCAAGTCTGAATAACTGAGGCAATGTTGAAAAAGAAAAGCAAAAGCTAGAGGCATCACAATTCCAAATTATATTATATATATTATAGATTCCAGTTATATTACAAAGCTGTAGTATTCAAAACAGTATGGTACTGGCATAAACATAGACACATAGATCAATGGAGAAGCATAGAAAACCCAAAAATGAACCCACAACTCTGTGGTCAGTTAATGTTCAACAGAGCAGGAAACAATATTCAGTGGGGAATGGACAGTCTCTTCAAAACATGGTGTTGGGAAAACTGGGCAGGGTTTTTTAGTTTCTTTAACTGTATTTTACATCAATGAATGCACGGTTTCCTATATGGTTGTGTGTAATACATTATCAAATTAATATACTAAACAAAGTATGTTACTTTATATACAGATTTGTATCTTACACAACTTATTCTGAAGGCAGTATGTATATGGTATATTTTTTCTACTTGCTGTCTTATTTTTGTGCTGGTTTATTACTCTGTGATATTGAACTACTAACTTTTTTTCCTAAGTTCTACATTTGTGTTTCCTTGACAACTGAGCCAGTACTTTGGAGAATAAGTGAATCTGGACTGCATTTTAGGACAATGAGAAATACCAAAGTCATGAAAGAGTATAACTAACGTATAGGCTATTGGAGGAGAAATCAGATGCCCTATGTTCCATTTCCAGCTTTATTTGTTTTTGTGTATCACGGCCAAATTTGATTAAAGAAGTTGCCCAGTCTGTAAAATGGGGATGATTGTCTAACCTTACAGGGATCCTGGAGGGATAAATGTATTATTTTTTCCTGACACATTTTGCATCCTTCCAAAAAAGAAATCTAACATTAGAGACCCAAAACTAAAGTGAATCTAAATTTTAAAAGTAGAAATTAATTTTTATACTTTCAAACTTGTATATTCCAAATATAATTTATTAAATGAAAGCCTTTTGTTACTTACACAAAGTATAGATTGGCTATGGGGTTTCTCTAAATGTAGCAAAAAATGACATTTACTATGAGTGAGTTGCTTCTTTCTGCTTTGTAACTTATATCACTTTAGATGCATTCTTCATTTATCATATATTGCATTATAATGTGAGAAGTGAAATTAATTCTTAAATTCACCATGGGTTAACACAATGAGTCTGAAAATAGTATAAAAGTATTTTGCTTTACTAATTTGTGATATTTTCATTTAGTAATTGGACTATGAAATAGTGGCATGAAAAATAGTATCTTTTTATTATTTTTTTTTAATTTGACAGACAGAGACCACAAGTAGGCAGAAGGGCAGGCAGAAAGAGAGAGAGAGGAGGAAGCAGGATCCTTGCTGAGCAGAGAGCCTGATGTGGGGCTTGATCCCAGAACCCTGGGTCATGAGCTGAGCCAAAGGCAGAGGCTTTAACATACTGAGTCACCCAGGTGTCCCCAAAATAATATCTTTATTGTCATTCCTTGAATCATTGTTTTTTTCTGAATTTGCAAATTTTCTATATTCATTGATCTCACTTTTTTACATTGAGAATGGACATTTTCAGGGCACCTGGGTGGCTCAAAGGGTTAAGCTTCTGCCTTCGGCTCGGGTCATGATCTCAGGGTCCTGGGATCGAGCCCCATATCCGGCTTTTAGATTGGCGGGGAGCCTGCTTCTCCCCACCCCCTGCCTACTTGTGATCTCTGTCTGTCAAATAAATAAGTAAAATCTTAAAAAAAAAGAGAGAGAGAATGGACATTTTCTAAAAATACTGGTTGAGTAGAAGAGTGTGATAATTTAAATAATCCTTATCCCTCATTTAAAAATTTTCATTAAAAATTCTCATGGTAGAGAAAATGGTAATTAAGTCTAACTGAGCTCCTTGAAGATAGAGCCTGTGTCTACACATCTTTTTATACCCAGTGTCTAGCATACAATCGTTGCTTAGTAAATGTTTAATGAAGAAATTATGGTTGAAATAAAAAATAAAATCAATGCCATAAAGGTTGCTTCCTCGAAAAGTAATGTACCTCAGGAGTTAGAAAATTCTTTGAAACAGTGTCTTAGGTAAAAATAGCATTTTGTGCATATACCACACTTTTCTGAGTACTCAATGCATTCATCACTCTGCAAAATTCATATTTCTGGGTTATTGACTATCCTAGGTCCAGATATTTTAAGGCAGTTCTCTTTTGACCAATGAGAGCTCATGCTTTGCCTAAAGGTAAACAAGTAATCATTTTCTGGGATGCAAGTAGAAGTTCTGCCCTTTAATCTTTGTTTTTAGGGACAGCCAGTTTGATAGTGGGTCTGTAGCAACTTTCAGTATTCCAAGAGAAACTCCCTTTATTGGAAATCTTTAGAATGCCAGTAATGATTCAAAATGGTTTCAATTTTTTGCCATATTTATTGGTAATAGAAGATAACATTTTGTTTGAATTGTCACAAATTAGTTGTGAGGTGTATGTCAGTAAATTTACTGATGTATATGATATTTCTCATAAAAATGCTGCCCGCATGGGATGCCTGGGTGGCTCAGTCGGTTAAAGCCTCTGCCTTTGGCTCAGGTCATGATCCCTGGGTCCTGGATCAAGCCCATGGTCGGTCGGTCGGGCTCTCTGCTCAGCAAGGGGCCTGCTTCCTCCTTTCTCTCTGCCAGCCTCTCTGCCTACTTGTGACCTCTGCCTGTCAAACAAACAAACAAATAAATCTAAAAAAAAAAAAGCTGCCCCCATGCAGATTTGTGTGCTTCTGTAAATGAAAAATGTATTGGAGCAAAGAAGCACCCCTGCCAACTGTAGGATTTTGTAAAATCCTGGTAATGTGAAGTGTATCACACATTGAACAATATACACACACACACACGTATATGATTTTATTTATTTGACAGAGAGAAAGCACAAGCAGTGGGAGCAGGAGAGGGAGAAGTAGACTCCCCACTGAGCAGGGAGCCCAATGCAGGACTCCATTCCAGGACCCTGGGATCATGACCTGAGCAGAAGGCAGACTCAACCATCTGAGCCATCCAGGTGCCCTGAACAATACAGATATTCTTAAAGAATTACATAATTCATTACACAAAAGTCACTGCCCTTGAGGAAGTTTGTTGAGTGAGGAAAACTTACAGTCGCTGGTGGATGAAGGAAAGAATTGTGAGACTAATGATAGAATAGTGAGTCATCTCGGGAGTAGGTAATATCTTCACCTTTTAGTACCTATGCAAGGTTAGAGAATAAAGTGAAATTTCCACAGTTCTGATGAATCTCAGAGTCTAAATGGAATATCACTTTGAGGAGTGAATTAGGCTTCCAGAGATGTGTGTGCTTCTGTCCCCCCACCTTTTTTTTTTTGTCTTGATAGTGTCTGTCCAGTCTTTTTCAAAAGTCTCATGCAATTTCTTTATTCCTCATTTTATCCTAGAAATGTGGAATACTCAATCTGCAGGTAGCCTTAGAAATGGCCTTCTAGTCTAATAACCTCATTTTCATAGGAGGAAACAGATTTACCCAGAGAACCTGAGTTTGTCTCATGGCACAAAGCAAATTATGATTGAGCAAGGCTTAACATCTAAGTACCATAATATCTGCCCCAGTGAGTTTCCCTCTTTAGCATACTGTCTGCTTAGTATTATTGCTGTTGTGTTTTAACTGGCAAGCTAATCTAGCAAAATCTCTCACACTACCTTCTGCTCATCTAAAATGATACATATGTTAACTGATGAGGATTCTAGACAGATCAAATGGACTGATTTATGCATCCCATTGTGATGAAAAATGAGGATTGATTTATAGTTTTTTGTAGAATTAGGAATCTAGAGATTTGTTTCCAGGACTTGCAGAGGGTATAGCCTTCTAAAACTAAGAGAATCTGACTGAAGGTGTTAAGTTTGTTCTCATTGTGTAAATTATCTCAGATAATCAGCACATAAGTAAACAAATAATAAGAGACTCCAAAAGACTAAATCACTGTGATTTAGTCTTTTAATGGTGAGCTGCATGTTATGGATGGTTAGAGAAGGCCTATGTGAGAAGGTGGTATTTGAATAATGGGAAGGAGCCAATCGTGCATAAATTCAGGAAATGAGCCTTCTAAGAGCAGAGGTAAGAATACATGTGAAGGCCCTAATGCAGGAATGGGCTTGGGACATTTGAGTGAAAGATAAGAGACCAGTGTGGTTGGTGAATAGTCAATAGGGATATGGGATGAAATCAGATGAAGTTTTAACAGTGGGAAGAAGAAAAATTACATAGGGTTTGTAGGCCGCAGCAAAGAGTTCAAATAAACAAGAGTTTGGATCTCTTAGCTATGTGACCTCAAATAAATTTCTTAACTTTTTTGAGCTTCAGTTTTCTCATTTGTAAATTGAGGATAACTTTTGCTTTGCACGGTTGTTTATAAGGGTCAGGATAATAAATGTAAAATGGCACATAGGACACTCAAGAAGTTGGATGTTAACCTGGAATTATTATGACATTGTATGCCACCAATACTTAAAAATTAAAAAAAGGAAGTTGGATGTTGATGATAATAAGAGAGGTAATAAATATCCATTGTATGCCTGTGTGTCAGGCATAGTGCTGGACACTTTACACTTATTTATATTGAAATCCTCAAAACAGTTTTCTAAGATATAATGAATATTAGAAAAATTGTTACTTGTACAGTTAAACAGTCCTAAGTAGCAGATACTGTATTCAAAATCAAATCTCAGTGACTCCAACGTTAGTTTCTTCCTACTATATAAAGTGAGTAAATAAGTTAAATGTGTGAGCTGGTTTTGTACGTAAGTGCACTTTATGACTCTACATGCTTTTGGAGATGAGATCAGTCTTTGTTACTGCATGAATATCTCTTTCCATGCAGAAACCTTCCGCATGTTCACATTTCTCTCAATGCCTAGGATAATGTCTTGTTCCTCCTAGAAACTCTTATTATATTTTTGACTGGGTAGATCTTGCATAAAGACATTAATACTTGCCAATAATATGCCACTAGTTTCTAAGAAACGTAAGGAATCTTTAGGCTTTTGTTTTTTGCAAGATCCCATATTTTTTCCTAAAGATACATATAGCGCCCTCTTCTTTTGAAAGTGTTTTGCCTGTAATTGTACTACTTGGAAATGTCAGAATAGTGCATTAACTTACTGAGCTCCAGATGGCTGATTTATTTTGTTGTTTTGCTTTATGTTGTTTAAAGGACAGTAGAATTGGCAACAGAACTATCTGACTGATGTCAGATTTGCATAGTATAAATTCTATTTGTGTAATAAACATATACTTAAGAACCCCACAAATTGTACCTTTTATTCATTGTAGTAAAAATCCCTCACTGAATATATTTGATAAGGTGAAAGATTCATTTTGTGATGAGGTTTATTAAAAATTTATTGATTATCATAACTATTGAAGATATTTAACAGTGGCATTTTAGTTGGAGTAGGAATAGAAGGAAATGAAGTCTTATTAGAAATGTGTGTGTATTTGTTGAAGTACTAAATTATACTGATTTCCTCTATAAGAAATAGATGTTATTCTGAAGTAATAAAATGTCAAATGTGGAGAATGAAGTAATGTTATTTTTTAAAATAATTATCTGGTGAAACAGGAATATGTTTTCATATGTTCAAATTCACAACTTAGGTCTTTAGAGGTAAGAATGCTACCAGCAAAAATGGGGGGGTAATCTATGAAATTAATGCCATAACACTGGTTAAATTTATACTGCTGCTTCTATTGGCATAATCTCTGCTATATGATATATAGTCCTTATGAACCAGAACATCGTTTATACTTTTATTTAAAAAACCCTATGAATACTACATTCTCAAGTATTGGCTCAGTATTCTTACCAGGTGTTTCTTTCAAGTTAGGCTAGGGCTTTGGGCAAGAGGTATTTTGTGATATTCCTTGTATAGTATTTAAGAACTAGAATTAGTTTTTATGCAGCATAAATTAATTATCACAAAAAGATTTAATAACCTGTAAATCCATCACTACTGTAAAAAAAAATACAAACAGATGTTTGACTTGGTTAGATAAAATCAGTTTGTTGAAATGCAACCAAGAAAGATAACTTCCAGGCATTTTTAGAGTTTACATATGCTAACCTAAATAAGACATTCCTCTTTTAAGGAAGAGGAAGTCCCATTTAGTAGGATAGAAGACTATCTTACTAAAATACTATTATACTTACTAAAATACTGTTTGATCCCAAAGATGTCCATTTATTTAAATAAACTGAACATTTATGGAATACCTGATTTTATTGTAAAAAGCTTGTCACTGTTAATGTCGTGATAATTTTTTAGAGGTCAGATCACATAAAGGGGAAATTGAGTGTTCAGTTTCATATAAACAAATTAAACTGTCCTCTCCCTTTCACTGTTGGCTATTTATAAAATATTCTCTTTTGTACTTCCTGCTGTCTGCTGTTAAATATAAGCACTTCTCAGATTTTCTTACTTTGCCTTATTTTCTCACTTTTAAAAATCTCTATGGATATCTTGAACTCAACCTCACCAATACTGATTTGGAGGCAGAGTTGATTAATGGTTAAACTCACAGGCCTCAGTGTTAGACAGACTTTGGATCAAATTCAGGTTCTACCACTTAACTAGTAATGTGGCTTTGTCCAAGTTTTCTCACCCTCAGTTTCCTGATGAGTAAAAATGAAGATTACAGGATCAGGTAACTCAAGATGGATTGCTTAAACCTGATTAGTTTTTCCATCTTATCTAGCCCAGCATTCCTATTCATTCACTTACCAAGTTAAAATAAGTTTATGTTCTAAATGACTATCTAATCCAGTTTTGTCTTTCTACCTGCAGTGTTTACAGCACATCATCATATTCTTCCCTGATGATTTTAAAAGACGCAAAACCAGTCTGCTTCCATTCTCTCCCCTAGCTGCTTTTCTATATACCTCCTTGTCCAACCCCTCATTTTTTTTTTCAACCCCTCATTTTTAATATGGATCTATTTGTCATTCCATAGGCTAAATCTTTCCAGTGCTTTCTACTTACCAAAAAACAAAACCCCAAAACAAACAAACAAACAAAAAACCTACATACAGGCCAATATCCCTCATGAACATAGATGCAAAAATTCTCAATAAAATACTAGAAAACCCAATTCAACAGTACATTATTTATTTGACCGACAGAGATCACAAGTAGGCAGAGAGGCAGGCAGAGAGAGAGGAAGGGAAGCAGGCTCCCCGCTGCGCAGAGAGCCCGATGCGGGGCCCAATTCCAGGACCCTGGGATCATGACCTGAGTCGAAGGCAGAGGCTTTAACCCATTGAGCCACCCAGGCACCCCTCAACAGTACATTAAAAAATTCATTAGTCAAGTGGAATTTATTACCAAGGTGGAAGGGTGGTTCAGTATTCACAAGTCAATCAGTATGATGTATCACATCAATAAGGGAAAAGCTAAGAACCATATGATCATTCAATAGATGCAGAAAAATATTGGGCAAAGTACCACATCCATTTATGATAAAACCCCAACAGAGTAGGGTTAGAGGGAACAGACCTCAACAAAGTAGAGACTGTCTATGAAATACCCATGGCAGACTTCATCCTTAATGGGGAAAAACCGAGAGCTTTTTTTCTAAGGTCAGGGACAAGACAGGGATGTCTGTTCCCAACAATTTTATTCAACATAGTACTGGAATTCTAGCCACAGCAGTCAGACAACAAAAAGAAAAGGCCCCCAAATAAGTAAGGAAGAAGTAAATTTTTTACTATTTCCAGGTGACAAGATTCTATATAGAAAACTCAAAAGACTATAGGACTGATTAATGAATTCAGAAATGTTGTAGGAAATGAAATCAGTATGCAGTAATCCATTACATTTCTATATACTAATAATGAAGCATTAGAAAGACAAAGAAAATAATCCTGTTTATAATGGTACCTAAAATAACAAAATACCTAGGAATATATATGCACACACATTTATACATAATGAAATACTGCTCAGCCATAAAAAAAGAAGGAAATCTTGCTATTTGTAATGACCTGGATGGAGCTAGAGAGTATAATGTTAAAGGATGGAACTAGAGAGTATAGTGCTAAACAAAATAAATGAGACAGAGAATGATGAATAACATGATTTCACTCATGGGGAATTTAAGAAACAAAGCAAGCAAAGGAAAAAAATGAGAGAGAGAGTGAGTAAGTCAGAGCAAGAAACAGACTTTTAATTTTAGAGAATAATCTGATGGTTACTAGAGGGGAAGGCAGGGTGAGGGGTTAGGTTATATATGTTTTGGAAATTAAAGAATGCACTTTTTGTGATGAATACAAGGTGATGTGTGGAATTATTGAATTACTGTATTGTACATCTGAAACTAATATAACATGGTACATTAACTAACTAGAATTAAAATAAAAACTTAAAAAAAGAAAAACCTTCTCAAGGACCCCAGTGTTGACTGAAAATGTTTTAATTGTAGTGTTTAATATGTGCCACCCGGAAATGAGGTATAGTCTATGCCAATAGCTCTTACACAACTTTTACAAGTATACACATTAAAGAAAAAAAAAATACAAAACCAAAAAAAGAGTAAAGTTTGTATTAAGCAATATATAATGTTTTGAGGAACATAAATTACTCTTCACAATGTGAAGATACTACATTGCAGGCATTTTGGAGTTCTCTCTCTCTCTCTATAGATATATATATACACACGCATATATATATATATATATAGTCCTATAGAGGACTATAGGATGACCACTCATATTCTGTATTCCATCTATCGTTAATTTTTGATTGGTACAGTATTCTGCAATGTCATTTGGTCTTTATTTGGTAGAATAATGAATTGTTTTCATATTAAGGCCATTTCTGTTTTCATTAACCTAAGATAGTTAAAGTCCTACTTCCCAGTAGCAATGTGATCATAAATGCAAACATGGATACTGTGATTAGTTAGGAGGAATTGGTTATAATGTGGATATCCCAATGATTCAGTTTATGTATAGGTTTATCACATCTTACAAAATGAAAAAAAAAAAAAAAAGAAACGAAACTGTAGAATTTTACCTTACACAATTCGGAGGACCTTAAAATATATTTGAGGATTCCAGTTTGAAAAACATTAACCTTGAGCTTTATGTTTACATATTTTCTATAGTGGCAAATTCCCAAACATTGTACCTCAATAATAATTATAATATCTGACTAAAAATCGTACCTGGCTTGGGACACCTGGGTGGCACAGTTGGTTAAGTGTCTGACTATTGGTTTTAGCTCAGGTTGTGATCTCAGGGTGGTGAGATTGAGTCCCACATCAGGCTAAATGCTCATTGTGGGGTCTGCTTGAGAATCTCTTTTCCTCTGCCCCTCCTGCTTGTGCTTATTCTCTCTCTCTCTCTCTCTTTCTCTCTCTCAAATAAATGAATCTTTAAAAAAACAAAAGAAAACTTGGGGCGCCTGGGTGGCTTAGTGGATTAAAGCCTCTGCCTTTGGCTCAGGTCATGATCTTAGGGTCCGGCTCAGGTCATGATCTTAGGGTCCTGGGATGGAGCCCCGCATTGGGCTCTCCGCTCAGCAGGGAGCCTGCTTCCCTTCCTCTCTCTTTCTGCCTGCCTCTCTGTCTACTTGTGATCTCTGTCAAATGGATAAGATCTTTGGAAAAAAAAAAAAAACTTATCTGACTTAAGTGCTTACCATTTAGAGCTTACCTGATCTTCCCTAAATATAATCAGAGTATCTGTCTTTCAAAGTGCCATACCATCCCATATCTACTTCTTTCATGGTGCTTATCACATTATTCAGTAACTACTTACTGCCCATTATTCCTTTCCTAGAGTAAGCTTTTTGATGACAGGATTATGTCTTGGTATATCTCTGTGCCCCCAGTGCCCATAACCTCATAGAACTTAATAAACATTGGGTGAGAATATTCTAATAAGAAAATGACACAAGAAGCACAGTAAGAGATAGATGCTTTATCTCTCTACAGTACTATTTTGTGAAGAAAGTAAAAACCTGGCTAATTAATGTGTGTGCAGAGAATAGGGCAGTCAATTAAAATTTTATACTTTTTTTTTTTTTTAAAGATTTTATTTATTTATTTGCCGGGGAGGTGGGGGGGGAGAGCGCGCGCAAGTGAGCACAGGCAGACAGAGTGGCAGCAGAGGCAGAGGGAGAAGCAGGCTCCCGGCCGAGCAAGGAGCCCGATGCGGGACTCGATCCCAGGACGCCGGGATCATGACCCGAGCCGAGAATAGGGCAGTCAATTAAAATTTTATACTTTAAAAAAGAAAAGCTTTTGTCTTGATCTGTGAATGGTGGCATATTCTGAATCATAGGTTCTAAAAGTGCAGGAAATTTGAGATAATCTGGCTCAGTGGGTTTAAAACTTTATTTTTTTAAATTTTTTTGTTTATTTAATAGGAGTGAGAATGAGCAGGGGAAGGGGCAAAAGGGGAGGGAGAGAGACAAGCAGACTCTTTGATGAGTGAGCAGCCCAATGTAGAGCTCCATCTCATGACCATGATGTCATGAACTGAGCCAAAATCAAGTTGCATAACTGACTGTGCCACACAGGTGCCCCATTTATTCCTTCAATTCATGAGCACACGGAGTGTTTTCCCATTTGTTTCCTGTTCAGTTTCTTTCATAAGTTTTCTCTAGTTTTCAGAGTACAGTTCTTTTACCTCTTTGGTTAGGTTTATTCCTAGGTATCTTACAGTTTTTTGTGCAATTGAAAATGGGATCAATTCCTTGATTTCTCTTTGTGCTCCTTCATTATTGGTGTATAGAAATGTAACAGATTTGTGTATGCTGATTTTGTATCCTAGGGGTTTATCAGTTTTATTAATTTTCTTGATGAATAAGCTCCTGGTTTCATTCATCTGTTTTACTGGGGTATTTTGGGGGTTTTTTGTTCATTTAAATATTATTTATTCTTGACTAACCTTTGTTATTTCCCTTGTTCTGCTGGCTTTAGGCTTCTTTTTTTGTTCTTTTTCTAGTTCCTTTAGGTGTAAGTTTAGGTTGCATATTTTAGATAGTTCTTGATCCCTGAGTTAAAACTGTATTACTCTATACTTCCTTTTATGACTGCTTTTGCTGTATCCCAAGGGTTTTAGACTATTGCATTTTCACTTTCATTTGTTTCCTTGTATCTTTTTATTTCTTCTTAAATTCCCTGGTTGACCCATTCATTCTTTGCTCGCATGTTCTTTGACCTCTATGTATTTGTGGGTCCCTCCCCCCCCATTTTTTTTCCTGTTTGACTTCAAGTTTTATAGTACTGTTGTTAGAAACATGCATGGTATGATATCAGTCATTTTGTATTTGTTCAGGCCTGATTTGTGACCTACTATGTGATCTGCTCTGGAGAGTGTCCCATGAACAATTGAAAGGAATGCATATTCTTCTGCTTTAGGATTTGAATTTATCTGTGAAGTCCATCTAGTCCAGTGTATCATTCAAAGCTACTGTTCCCTTGTTGATTTTCTTAGATGATCTGTCCATTGATATAAGCATTGGATTAATGTCCCCATTATTATTTTATTATTATCTATTAGTTCCTTTATGTTTGTTTTTGTCTTATAGTTTTGGGTACTCTTTCTTTGGGGGCATAAATATTAATAATTGTTAGCTCTTATTGGATAGGCCCCCTTTATTATGATATAATGTCCTTATAGTCTTTATTTTAAAATCTAATTTGTGTGATAAGTCTAAAATGAGTATCTTTTATTATTATTTTTTTATTTTTTTAAGATTTTTTATTTATTTTATTTGACAGACAGAGATTACAAGTAGGCAGAGAGGCAGGCAGAGAGAGAGAGAGGAGGAAGCAGGCTTCCCGTTGAGCAGAGAGCCCAATGTGGGGCTCGATCCCAGGACCCTGAGATCATGACCTGAGCCGAAGGCAGAGGCTTTAACCCACTGAGCCACCCAGGTGCCCCAAGTCTAAAATGAGTATCTTAGAGGGAGCATATAGATGGATCTTATTTTCTTATCAATTATGATACTGTATGTTTTTTGAGTGGAGCATTGAGTCTACTTACATTCAGAGTGATTATTGATAGGTGTTAGGTTAAGTCCTTGTTTCTGGATGTTTTCTCTTTTCCTTTCTAGTTTTTGCCATTTTTAGTCTTTCTCTTGCACTCAAGGATTCCCCTTTCATGTTTCTTGCAGGGCTGGTTTAGTTGTTACCATCTCTTTTAGTTTTAGTTTGTCTCAGAAACTCTCTCTTTCCTTCTACTCTGAATGACAGCCTTGCTGGAAAGAGTATTCTTCACTGCATATTTTTTGCATTCAGCATATTTCATATATCATGCCACTTTCTTCTGGCCTGCCAAGTTTTTGTGGATAGATCTGCTGCTAATGTTAATGCTAGTCTTTTATGCAGGGACTGCTTTTTTCTTGTTGACTTTAGGATTGTTTTCTTTATCTCAATATTTTACCAGTTAAACTACAATATATCTCTGTGTTGGCTTTCTTTTTTATTTTTAAAGCTGTTCTCTGTTCCTCATGGATTTTGATGCCTTTTTCCTTCCCCCGATTAGGGAAGTTTTCAGCTATAATTTCCTTAAATAAACCTGCCCTCTTTTCCCTTTCCTTTGTGGGGACTCCTATGATAGGAATGTTATTATGCCTTATGGAGTCACTGAATTTCCCAAGTTTACATTCATGATCTGTTATCTTTTTTCCTCCTTCTTTTTAGCTTCATTATTTTACATAATTTTATCTTGTATTTAATTTATTCATTCTTCTGCTTCTTTCATCCTTGTAGACATTACATTCAGTTGGTTTCAAATCTCAGTTATTGCATTTTTCATTTAGGCTTGACTGTCTTATAAGTTCTTTTATCTTTGTGTAAGGGAACATCTAGTGTCTTCTGTGCTTTTCTCAAGCTAAGGTATTGTCTTTTGATTGTTGCTTTAAATTTTGGTTCAGGTTTATTACTTATGTCATTTTCACTTGATCCCTGGCCATGACCTTTTCTTGTTCTTTCTTTGTGGAAGAGGTCCTTCGTCTTGGCATTTTGTCTAGGTCTCTGTCTTCTGTGTTCAGAAAGCCTGTTAATGTTTCCTGCTCCTGCGAATAATGGCTTTATAAAGAAGAGGTCTAGGGCCTGGCTTTTCAGGAAGTGTCTCTGGTATATGCTGTATACACTCTGCTGCTGGTGTTTTGGGTGCTATTCCCCTCAGATCAATCCTCTGCAGAATTTCTCCTTTCCTACAGTGGGGAGAATTTGGACTTTGGACAGAGTGTGGTGAGTTTTAACTAGGTGTGCCCTGGTATACTTGTTAAAAGAGACCTGATTCTATTTCCACTACAGCAGAAGCTTTGCAGAGCTCTGCTGTCTGCAGGTGTGATGACTACAGTGGTTTAGTGCTGGACTTCTAGGGAAAGGACCTGCTGTACTGGTTCTTATATACTCTTGTCTGAGGAAAGCAGTACTAGCAGTGAGAAGGTTGGTGGGATTTGGTGTAAGAGGTTTAAGCCACCATTTTTGGTGCTGTGCTGCTCCTCAAGTTAGTTTATGTGAGTGGCGTGGGAGAGAAATGCCTCTAGCCAGCTCCCTTGTCTCTGGAGAGGGGTGTTCTCAGAGACTGCTGTTGGCAGAGCCCTCCCAGAGGACTGAATCATCTCCCCTCCTGTGTCCCAGGCATTCCTTATACCTCTGCCTTCACCCTTTCTGTTGTCTGGGGCATCTGCCTGCCCTGAACCCCAGGCAGTACAGCTGAGTTTTAGAACTCAAAATTTTAGGGACCTGATGTGATGAGGACCCATGCTGCTTCTCTGTGGGAGGGTCTCACCTTGTTGGGATTAATACAGTTTTGTCCTAAAAAGGATGTCGTACCAATGCGTAGGTTCCTGGAGTTTGGACTGAAAATAGCAGTGAGCCTGTGTCCAGATTAGCTACCCTTATTATGTGTCTCTGTGCCTGTCATGAGGGGTGGGTGAGGAAAATGTTGCCTGCCAGTGGTTTTGTCTGCCGTGAGGCAATGCCACCTCTTCCAGATGTGCTCTAAGTAGGAGGAACCATCTTTCCCAGTCCATCCTATGAGATCCTTAGGTTGTGCTGTCTGCCCCTGCCTTGTCTGCCTTCCTTTTCCACAGGAGCATTGCTTTGCCCTCTGGACTCTACAGTAGCCACACCTGGGACCTCTAAAACTCCAGTCTTTGATTTCCCTTTTATTGTAAAAAACTCTTGGCAATCAGCCTTTATTGTTTGCTCAGCAGTGTCACTGGGGACGGGTTTTCCCCTCTGGGGATGTGCATATTTCTCTGTGCTCCACTCTCTGTTACCCTTCTCTGTGAGCAGGGCTCCCTTCCCTCCACAGCATCTATGATCTGATCTGTTTCTCGCCTAAAACACATCTCTGCACCTCCTAACTTCCACAGTGTGGCATCTTGTCTCCCTCTAGTTGCGCAGTTCGTTGTTAGTCCTCAGATCAATTTCTTGGGTTGTCAGAATGATTTGATAATTATCTAGGTGTATTTGAGGGATGAGGAAAGCATAGGGTCCTCCTATTGCTCTGCCATGTTAGGTCCCCCCTAACCCGGCTCCTCATCAGAATCATGTTTTTAAGTGTAAAACATAAAATGGATAGGATTACAAAGGAAACTAACTATATTTAAATATACTTACCGAATTATTTTTTTCAAAGTAAAATAAGAGGAATTGATGTGTACTTATATTTACACAAAAACTTGTGCACGGATGTGCATAGATGTTTTATTTATAATAGAATAAAATTGGTAACAGCCCACATAT
Source organism: Neogale vison (assembly GCF_020171115.1). Taxonomy (NCBI): domain Eukaryota; kingdom Metazoa; phylum Chordata; class Mammalia; order Carnivora; family Mustelidae; genus Neogale; species Neogale vison. The sequence continues at coordinate 52,688,044 of NC_058105.1, read as the reverse complement.
TTTAGTGGGTGATTGGCAAAATAACCGTAGTGTATCTTTTCTATGTAAAACTACTCAGCAATAAAGAAGAACAAGTGACTGATATGTGCAATAACTTGTATGAATCTCCAGGTTATTCTGCTGAGTGAACAAAGCCCATGTGTGCCAAAAGGTTACTAGTGTAAGATTTTCTCTTGAAAAAGCGGAATTATAGAAATGGAAAGTAGATTGTTGGTTGCCAGGGATGGAGGGTTCTGGGATGGATTTGAATGTAGTTATGAAAGGGCAAAACTTGGAATTTTTGTGGTGATGGAAGTATTCTGTGTGTTGATTTTGGTGGTTGGTTACCTAGTGTACACATGATCAGACTGCATTGAACTAAATACACATATGCACATACATACACACAGACAGAAATGCAAGTGAAACTAGGGAACACTGAATAAGATAGGTGGGATTTCTCATTATCATTATCCTGATGGTGAGAGATATTGTTATATAATTGTGCAGGATATTACCACTGGGGGAAAACATAATTTCTATGCATTTTTCTTTAATTTACATGGTTATTTATTATTATCTCAAAATAGAAAGTATAACTTAAAAATGAAGACGTAGCAATATGCTTCTTTAGAATATTTATTAAATAACAAGTGTTAGCTTGTATAACTAGGGTAATTCTGAAGAAATAGTGAGCATAATTGGTATTTTGTGATAGTGTTACAAATGTGGTATGTGTGGTACAATAGATAAATAACTGTGACTTCTTTTAGTCATACTGATAAGATGTAGGTGCTTGTTAATGTGGTCTGATCTACATTCATAGTTGAAGATGATGCCAGCTTCAACTAAGTGGGTATTGAAAATACAGATGTTATTTCTTCCCTTCTACATTTACATACTCCATGAATTGGGACCCAGTGTTAGGAACTCCTGGGTTACTTTAAATATGTTTACATTTAGTTATCTGATATATCTCAAGGACCTTTGTCAAATAAAAGTAAGTATAATGCTTAAGCTTTCTTCTATCAAATACTGTGATTGGTTATAAGGGTTTATAAAAATTGTTAGTAGCTACACTTTTGAGTTTTAAAGATCTACTTGTTGTGACTCACCCATATGCCCAGTGTTCACCCTAATTGCGAAATACTTGTTTTAAAAGAAAACATGAGTAGATTTTAAGTATGGAATACATCATACACTTATTTTGTTTCATATGAAAGAGAAGCATGGCAGATTTATTATCATACAGATTTACTAATTTTGAATATTTCTAAATATTTTAATTAGGCTTCACTAGCAAATTATTTAATAGTGGTTTATCTTTTCCTTGTTTTCGTCTCTGAAACAGTACAGATCAAATGAGTTGGCTTTTTGGTAGGAAGTGCAGTTCAGTGTTTTGAGATCAACATTTTACTTATTAAAATGTCATCTTTTCTGGGTGCCTGTGTGGCTCAGCCAGTTAAATGTCTGCCTTTAGCTTAGGTTGTGATCTCAGGGTCCTGGGATCAAGCCCCACCTCAGGCTCCCTACTCAGATGGGAGTGTGCTTGTCCTTCTGCCACTCCCCTTACTCTTGTACGTGCTTTCTCGTTTCTCTCTCTCTCTCTCTCTCTCTCATTTTCTCAAACAAATGAAATGTTTAAAAACATAAAATATCACCCCTTTATCCCATTTAATGTAAAAAATTAAAATTTATTGTGTATTTAAACAATTATTTGATCTTATTATGAAATATTTTCCTCCACAGTCTACAAATTATGTGTTTCACAACAGAAGAAATAACAATAGGGCTACAGAATTTAAATATATTATTAGAGGTTCTGTTTACTTGACATTTCTACATGATTGCTCACTGAAAGCCCTATACTTTAAACATTGTAGTTAATCACATTTATATGAACTTAGTCAGATCCTTTTGGGACAAATAATATCTTTAAATTTGAAGAATAATGATGCTTTTTCATTATTTTAACATAAGTTTATTCAAACAATCATAATAGATGCAAACAATTTGTATTATACAGTGACAATATATAGATTTTTACTTTGATGAATGTAAAAACGATTGATTTATGTTAGATTGGTAGGGCTGCTGTAACAAATACCACAGATTGGGTGACCTAAACAAGAAGTATTTATTTTCTTACAATTCTAGAGGCCAGAGATCAAAGATCAAGGTGTCCATAGGGTTTATTTCTTCAAAGACCTCCTTCCTTGACTTATAGATGGCCATCTTCTTCCAGTGCCTTCACCTTAATGGTTTTATCGTATTGGTTTAAAAAGAACTTTCTTTTCCCTGTCATAGAATTTCAAAATATGTTCTCTTATTTCACCCTTTTAAGAGGTCTTAATTAAGAACATTGTGTCCCACAATGGAAAATGACAATATGAAGTTATACCATGATAGTAATTTTCTGAATAGGTTTTTATCTTATAGATCCCAAATTGATAATATGTACTATCTTTTATGCTGAATTTTTCAAGCAATTTCAAGAAGTTTTACTGTAAATTTTAAATCAAATTATTTGAAATATTATAATCTATTTCTTTAAAATAACATATTTTTTGATAAATGAATTATGTAACTCAATCTCCCTTTATGAAATAAATTTTTTTAATAGATGTCATTTAGGATATTAATTTGGTAATACATTTGAAAATAAGAAAAAAGACTCATTCTTATACAAACATATGTAAGCATATAGATAGAAAAATTTAGCTGAAATGTGTTTCATATATAACTGAAGAGGAGCCATTTAAATTTTTATATTGAGTTGTGTAGCTCACCAAATACATCATTATTAGAATGAACAGGTAGATTGACTTGAACCTGGCTCTTGTTTTGTTTCCTTTTCCTACTGAAACTCAAGGAACAGATGATGAGGAAAATTGTTTTTTTTTTAATGCTTTTAATGTTATAGGAGTCTCTCAAAACAATACTGTGAACCATTATAGATATAATTCCAAATTTGTTAATGTATAACATTTTCTTTTCAGAGAACTGCAATGATAGATAAGAAACTCAGTGTGAATAATGTAGCCAAAGAAAACTGACTACATTATGGGTTTACATTATGGTTTACAAATCATGGTTAGTAACAGTAACAATATTTCTGTTTTCTTGACAATATTACTGTCTTTCCTATTTGAAGGTCATACCACTAAGAGTAATTGCTATTTGTGTGCATGCTGTAGTTGAAAATACTCATGTACAAATCAGTATTTCTTCCCAGCGTTTATAGTAAGATACCTTTACAACTTAGAAGTTTTAACTCAGATTACAAGTAAATGTATATTTACATTGAAGAATGACAGATTATGCTCAGACTAAATCAATCAAAATTCAGAAGTGGTGGTAAAGTCTTGTAAGGGGAGCTTGGGAAGGTGGCAGAGTAGGAGACTTTGAGCTCATAGTATCCCATGTTTTTAAGTAGATATTACCCACATCCAAGTTAACAAACCAATGCATGTAATCCAAATACTGGCAGAAGGAACTCCACAACTAAATATGGACAAGAAGCTGCATCTGATAGGTTAGGAAGCTCAGAAAGGGGGAGGGAGGCTGCCCACAGGAGGGGCAGAGCTGCATGGAGAGAGGGGAGAGAAACAGGTCTTCAGTCCAGGGAACTCACTCAGGGTCTTCCCTAATCACCATGACATTTGGCTTTAAAAACCAGAAGGGCTGAAGTCTAAGAGTTTATAAAACCAGTCCTGCTAGAAGCTTTTAATGTCTGGGGACTGAGCACTGAGTAATCCCTGAGGGTGAGTGACAGCTAGGTTGTGACCCTTAAAGAGACAGAAACCTGCATAGAGAGGCAACATAAAATTACCAGTTGCCACAAGCTGGGGTCAAATGGGAGACAAATCTGTTCATACTGACTTCAAAGTATGTTGCTGGACTTCTTCAAAAATAAAAACAAAAATAAGGCAGGTGCCATTTTTCTCCTGCTCTCTCCAGCATAAACACAGCGCCACTTGCTATCTAACCCCTAGCAGTGTATGAAGCCCAGAAGTTCTCCTGAAGAAATAGCCCATTCTAAGCCTGCTAGCAAATTTTGTTAAACAGGCCCATGTTCCCCAGTCATTGACCAGGCACTAGTGCACATTTGCCACAGAGTGTGCTGTACACATCCCCATGGTGCCCAGCCATGCGCTATAATGTGCTACACATAACTATATGCCCCCAGCCATGTTTGTGCTGCATGAAGGAGCTGTAATGTATGGCGCCAAGCTACCTGTGACCTGCAGGCATAGTGCCCTGCACTAAGCTTTGCATACCCACCTACTGTTGTGCTCAATGCCCGTCTGCCAGGGGCACAGCTGCTCTTGTGTATGCTGCACAGAGCTGCCATGCTGGGCCTAAGTGCCAGATGGTGCCTCTTTGTGCACCCCCAGGCACCTTCACATGCCAGACCCAGCTGTACCCTGCTCTGCATCCCTGGTAGCTCCGGCATGCAGTTCCCATCTACCACAGTGTATTGAGAGATCCAGTATAGGACAGTGATTCAACACAAAGTTTGCTGTTACTGCTATCCCTCTCTCTAGTTCCCTGACAGGTACGCCCCCACAGAGCTGGCCTTCATTAGTCCCACTAACACCACAGGGAACAAGCAGAGCCCACAACAGGTAGTCAGTGCAGATCACTGCACCAAAAGAAAAAGTGACTCAGACATAAGGGCAGGGCATAAGCAAGATTCACAGGACACTTTCCTGAAGTGCCAGGTTCTGGTGAACAGGGGACACTGCACTACATCTCACTCAAGGACCTTCTCTTTCTAAAGTCACTACTTTCAAGACCAGAAGACACAACTAACTTTCTTAACACATGGAAACAGTCACAGAGAAGCGGAAAAAATGGAGATAGAGAAATTCATCCTAAACGAAAAATAGGACAAGGCCATGTCCCGAAAGCTAAGTGAAACAGATAAAAGTAAGATGCCTGATAGAGAATTTACAGTAAAGATCATAAGGATACTGGACTTGAGAAAGGAGTGGAAGACGTAAGTGACACCTTTAACACAGAGATAAGAAGTTACATAGTAGAGGTAAAGGGCACAATAAATGAAATGAGAAACATGCTTGATGTAATGAACGGTAGGATGAAAGAAGGAGAGGAAGGAATTCGTGACCTGGAAGACAGAGTAACTGAAAGTGATCTTGCTGAAAAAAGAGAAATGAGTTATTCAAAATGAGAATAAACTTAGGGGACTCTGACTCCATCAAGTGTGGTAACATTTGTATTATAGGAGTCCATAAGAAGAGAGATAAAAGGGGGAAGAAAAATTATTTGAAAGGAAATAATAGCTGACAACTTTGCTATTCTGGGGAATGAAACTGATAACCAGATCTAGGAGCTACAAAGAACCCCCAACAAAATCTACAAAAGTAGACTCACACTAAGAAATATTATAATTAAATTGGTAAAATATCATGATCACAACTCTTAAAAGCAGCAAGATGAAAGAAGTTAGTAATTTCCAAGGGAAAACTCAGAAGACTAGCAGGAGCTTTTTCAACATTAGAAGTCCAAAGGAAGTGGCATGATATATTAAAAGTGCTGAATGGGAAAAATCTGCAGATAAGAGTACTTGGTCCAGCAAGGCTAGCTTTGAGAATAGAAGGAGAGATAGAGTTTCCCAGAGAAACAAAAACTAAAGGAGTTAATGACCACTCAACCATGTCTGCAAGAAATATTAAAAGGGACACTTTGAATGGAATGGAGATACCAAAGGTGACAGTATAGGGGTATGAAACACAAAAAGCAGAAAAAAATGAATATTATTTTAAAAAATCAGTCAAGGAACTAACAAAAAAAAAGATGTAAAAATATAATAACATACACCTAGAACATGGGGAGAATAAGAGAAAAAAAAGGGTTCAAACTTAAATGACTATCAACTTAGTATAGATGGGTACATACAGAGGTTTTATACAAACCTAAGAGTAACTGTATATCAAAAACCACTAACAAATATAAAAAGAACAAAGAGGAAATTGAAATCTATCAACAAAGAAAATCAACAAAACATGAAAGAAAGAGCGATCAGACAGAATCTTTCAGAAATAACCCCAAAACAAGTAATAAAATGGCAATAAGTAAATATCAGGAATTACTTTGAATGTGACTTAACTAAATATGCTAATCAAATGACATAGGGTGATAGAATGGATTAAAAAGATAAGACCCATTTATATGCTGCCTGTAAGAGACCCCTTTTAGACCTAAAGGTACCTGCAGATTGAAAGTGAGAGATGGACAAACACCTATCATGCAAATGGATATTAAAGAAAGCCAGGCAATACTTATATCAGACAAAGTAGACTTTAAAATAAAGAGTGTAAGAAGAAACATAGACAATATGTAGTAACAAAGGGGACAATTCAACAAGAAGAAATAACTATTACAAATATTTATGACCCAACATGGAGCACCCAAATACACAGTATTTTAAGTCCTAAGTCACAGCAGTCAGACAACAAAATTAAAATGTATCCACATCAGTAAGGAAGAAGTAAAACTCTCAGTAAATATTTTATACACTGATGAAGCAGCAGAAAGAGAAATTAACAAATAATGCTATTTATGATTGCACGTGAAATAATAAAATTCCTAGGACTAAACCAAACCAAAGAGATGAAGGGAGTAATCTTTATTATTTCTTTCCCTCTGCTGGCTTTCAGCTTCATTTGTTGTTCTTTCTCTAGCTACTGTAGGTTTAAGGTGAGGTTGTTTGAGATTTTTCTTACTACTTGAGGTAGGCTTGTATTGCTATATACTTCCATCTTAGGACTGCTTTTGCTGTATCCCAAAAGTTTTGGACCATTGTGTGTTCATTTTCATGTATTTCCATGTATTTCTTATATTAAATATTTTACATTAAAGATTAGAACAGAAGTAAATGATATATAAACTAAAAAACAAAACCAATAACAATAGAACAGGTCAATGAAAGAAGGAGTTGTTCTTTGAAAAAAAATAATTAAATTGATAAACCCCTCCTCAAGCTTATCAAAAGGAAATGACCCCAATAAATAAAATCACAAAAGAGAGAGGAGAAATAGCAACCAATACCACAGAAATACCAACGATTATAAGGGGAAATTATGAAAAATTCCATACCACCAAATTGGACAACATGGGAGAAATGGATTAATTCTAGAAACATACAAACTTCTGAAACTGAAGCAGAAAGAAATAGAACACTTGAACAGACCAATAACCAGCAAAGAAATTGAATCAGTAGTCAGATATTTTCCAAAAAATAAAAGTCCAGGGCCAGATGGCTTCACAGCCAAATTATACCCAACATTTAAAGAATAGTTGGAAGGAAAGCTTCCAAATTCATTCTATGTGGCCAGCCTTACCCTAATACTAACAGCTGGTGGAGACTTCAATAAAAAGGAGAACTACAGGCCAATATCCTGATGAACACAGATGAAAAGATTTTCAGTGAAATTCTCACAAACTAAATTCAACAGTAAATTACAAAATCATTTACCATGATCAACTGAAATTTATTCTTTTGTTACTGGTTCAATCTTTGCAAATCAATCAGCATGATATTCCACATTAATAAAAGAAAGGATAAGGGCAGTATGATCGCTTGAGTGATGCAGAAAAAGGATTTGACAAAGTACAACATTCATTTATGATAAAAACCCTCAACAAGGTAGGTTTAGAGGGCACATACCTCAACACAATAAGGGCTATATATGAAAAACCCACAGTTAATATAATTCTCAGTGGGAAAAAACTGAGTGCTTTTCTTCTGTGGTCAGGAACAAGACAGGGATGTCCATCTCACCACTGCTACTTAACATAGTACTGGAACTCCTAGCCTCAGCAATCAGAAAAGAAAAAGAAATAAACGCACTTGAATCATCAAAGAAGAAGTAAAACTTCACTATTTATAGATGACATGATACTATCTATACAAAAATGTAAAGATATCACCAAACAACTGCTGGATCTGATACACCAATTCAGTTAAATCATTGGATACAAAATTAACATACAGAAATCTGTGGCATTATCATATTCCCATAATGGATCAGCAGAAGAAGAAAATAAGGATTTCATCTCTCTTACAATTGCACCAAAGACAGTAAGATACCTAGTAATAAACTTAGCCAAATGTTAAATGATTCGTATTCTGAAAAGTATGAAACACTGATAAAAGTAAAAGATGAGGGCTACCTGAGTGGCTTAGTTGATTATGTGTCATACTCTTGAGTTCAGATTAGGTCATGATCTTAGGGTCGTGAGATTGAGCCCTGCAGCAGGCTCTGTGCTGGGCATGGAGCCTGCTTATGATTCTCTCCCTCCTCCTATCCCTCCCCTGCTGCTCACTCTGTGTAAAACAAAACAAAACAAAACCCAAAACCAAAACCCAAAACAAAACAAAATAAAAAAAACAAAGAAATTGTCAGTTACACAAAGAAATGGAAGGACAGTCCACAGGGAGAACAAGTAGTATTAAAATATTAAAGTGTTACAATAAAGTATTACACCAAAGAACGTACATATTTACTGTAATCCCCATCAAAATACCAATAGCATTTTTCATAGTGCTTGAACAAAGAATTCTGAAATTCGCATGGAACCAAAAAGACCCTGCATGGTTAAAGCATGCTTCAAAGTTTCTTTCTTGAGAAAGAAAAGCAAAGTTGGAGGTATCACAGTTCTGCACGTTAAGTCATATTCCAAAATTGTAGTGATAAGAATAATATTATATTGTCATAAAAATAGGCACAATGATGAAACAGAACAGAAAACCTAGAAATGAACCCACAACTATATGGTCAGTTAATATTGGAGCAAGCAGGAAAGACTGTTCAATTGGAATAAGACAGTGTCTTTAAGAAATGGTGTTTAGGAAACTGGACAGCAAGTTGCAGAAGAATAAAACTGGACCACTTTTTTTTTTTTTTTTTACTATGTTAGTGACCAAAGTATATCATTAGTTTTTGATGTAGTGCTCTGTGCAATACTTGCCCACCTTAATACCCATAACTGGGCTAACCTCTTAATCCACCCCTTCCCCTCTAAAACCCTCAGTTTGTTTCTCAGAGTCCTTAGTCTCTCATGGATTGTCTCCCTTCCCTTCCCCCCCGTTTATTTTTCCTTTCCTTCTCTAAATGTCCTACATGCTATTCCTTATGTTCCACAATTAAGTGAAACTGGACCACTTTCTTACACCATACACAAATACAAATTCAAAATGGATTAAAGCCCTAATTGTGAGACCTGAAACCATCAAAATTCTAGAGAAGACGAGCAGTAAACTCTTTGACATCGGCTGTAGCAACTTCTTTCTAGATCTCCTGTGGCAAGGGAAAGAAAAGCAAAAATAAACTTTTGGGACTAGATCAAAATAAAAAACTAATGCATAGCAAAGGAAATAATAAAAAATAAAATGCAACCTTTTGAATGTGAGAAGGAATCTACAAATGGCATATCTGATAAAGGGTTAGTATCTAAAACCATAAAGAACTTATAAACACCCAAAAAACAAATAATCCAGTTTAAAAAATCTTAGAAGATGTGAATAGACATTTTTACAAAGAAGACATACAGATGGCCAGCAGATCTATGAAAAGATGCTCAACATCATTGATCATTAGGGAAATGCAAATCAAAACTGCAATGAGATATCATTTCATGCTTCTGTGGATGGCTACAATCAACATCCAAAGAAACAACAGGAATTGGCAGGATGTGGAGAAAGCGGAACTGTCTTACACTGTTAGTAGGAATGCAAACTGGTGTAGGGGCTTTGGAAAACAGCATGGAATATCATCCAAAATTTAAAAATAGGACTACTGTATGATTCAGTAACTACATTATTAGATATTTACCCAAAGAATTAAAAAATAACCACTTCAAATGTACACATGAACCCCTGTTTATAAGAACATTATATATAATAGCCAAATTATGAAAGTAGCCTTAGTATCCATCAACTGGAATGGTAAAAGATATGGTATATATAGTGAAAAACTACTCAACAAAACCATATTGAGTTGCATTCTTACACCAGTTAGACTGGCAAAAATTGACAAGGCTAGAAACAGCAAATGTTGGAGAGGCTGTGGAGAAAGGGGAACTTACGCTGTTGGTAGGAATGCAAGTTGGTATAGCCACTTTGGAAAACATTGTGTAGTTGCCTCAAAAAATTAAAAATAGAGGAGCTGGGTGGCTCAGTGGGTTAAGCTTCTGCCTTCGGCTTGGATCATGGTCTCAGGGTCCTGGGATCGAGCCCTGTGTCGGGCTCTTTGCTCAGCGGGGATCCTGCTTTCCCTGTTCTCTCTGCCTGCCTCTCTGCCTACTTGTGATCCCTCTCTCTCAAATAAATAAATAATCCTTTTTCTTTTTAAGATTTTATTTATTTGACAGACAGAGATCACAATTAGGCAGAGAGGCAGGCAGAGAGAGAGGAGGAAGCAGGCTCCCCCTGAGCAGAGAGCCCGATGCAGGGATCGATCCCAGGACCCTGACACCATGACCTGAGCCGAAGGCAGAGGCTTTAACCCACTGAGATACCCAGGTGCCCCAATAAATAAAAAATCTTTAAAAAAAAAAAATAGAGCTAGCCTATGACCCGGCAATTGCACTAGTGGGTATTTACCCCAAACATACAGATGTAGTGAAAGGAAGGGCCACATGTACATGAATGTTCATAGCAGCAATGTCCATAATAGCCAAACTGTGGAAAGAGCCAAAATGCCCTTCAGCAGGTGAATGGATATAGAAGATGTGGTGCATATACGCAATGGAATATTACTCAGCCATCAGAAAGGATAAATACCCAGCTTTTGCACCTGGAGGAGATTCTGCTGAGTGAAATTAATCAAGCAGAGAAAGTCAATTATCATATGGTTTCACTTACTTGTGGAACATAAGGAATAGCATGGAGGACATTAGGAGAAGGAATGGAAAATGAAGTGGGGGAAATCGGAGGGGGAGATGGACCATGAAAGACTATGGACTCTGAGAAACAAAGTGAGGGTTTTAGAGGGGGCTGTGTCATAGGTTAGCCTGGTGATGGGTATTAAGGAGGGTACATATTGCATGGAGCACTGGATGTGGTGCATAAACAGTGGCTGTTGGAATTGTATTATGATAAGTGAAAAAAGTTCATCAGAGAAGGACAAATACCATATGATTTCACTTGTGGAATTTAAGAAACAAAACACACAAGTAATAGAGGAAAAATGAGAGAGACAAGATACAAATCAAGAAATGAATTTTTTAAAAAAAGATTTTATTTATTTATTTGGCAGACAGTGATCACAAGTAGGCAGAGAGGCAGGCAGAGAGAGGAAGGGAAGCAGGCTCCCCACTAAGCAGAGACCCCTATGCAGGGCTCGATCCCAGGACCCTGGGATCATAACCTGAGTCGAAGGCAGAGGCTTAGCCACCCAGGTGCCCCAAGAAATGGACTTTTAATTATGGAGAAGAAAGGATGGTTGCTAGATGGGAGGGTGGCGGGATGGATGAATTACATAGCTGGTAGGGATTAAAGAATGCACTGTGTTGAGCCCCAGGTATTGTGTTGTGGTGAATTACCCTGTTGTACATCTGAAAGTAATACGACACTATATGTTTTCTAATTGGAATTAAAATAAAAATAAATAAATAGCAATATTAGGAGTAGTATCTCTGGGGCACCTGGGTGGCTAAGTGGGTTAAGGCCTCTGCCTTTGGCTGGAGCATTCCTTTTTTTTTTTTAAGATTTTATTTATTTATTTGACAGACAGAGATCACAAGTAGGCAGAGAAGCAGGCAGAGAGAGAGAGAGAGAGAGAGAGAGAGAGAGGAGGAAGCAGGTTCCCTACAGAGCAGAGAGCCGGATGTGGGGCTCTATCCCAGGACCCTGGGATCATGACCTGAGCTGAAGGCAGAGGCTTAACCCACTGAGCCACCTAGGTGCCCCGAGGAGGCACTCTTGATAAAAGCTAAACACCCTGCAACCCTGTGGAATCCATTTCTCATTGTTAACACATTTTTTAAAAATTCTATATCCTCAAATGATATAACTTCTACCAAATTAAGGAAAAAACCAAACCAAACCAAACCACTTCCCTTATTCTAGCTTAGGTACTTAAAGAAACTTAAGTGTGATTTGTACAGACTTGAAATATTTGACTCAAACTAGAATTTTAATTCAGGGGAATACATTTGTAATATATATCTAGAATGATTATGTATATGATTCTGTATATCTAGAATGTGAAACTGAGTTATTAGTGCAATGAATGTGTTGATGATGTTTTCCTTTCAGTCTTTTCCCCAAACTACTTATATAGTTACTATGGCAAGGTGATGAAGCTAAGGAGCTGTGATGAGATAATGAGTTCTAGAATAACCCCATGTATATTGGAAATTAAGCTAAAAACTAGTCATTATCAGATAAATGCATTTAATGACTTTTTAAAATTAATATACAACATGGGAGTAACATAGGAAGGAATAGTTGGGAATTAGTGAATACTTTAGACTAATATGATTAACATGCTAAATGGAGACTGTACTATTTTACATTTTAATAACTGTTTTCACTTGTTTTTTGAGGTAGGCTAATTCTCTGATACATTTCAGTGGTTTTGGTTATCTGTAATGTTTTATATTAAATTTTCTTCACTGTATTTTATGGTATAGAACAGAAGCATATTAACTAGGAAATTTAATAAGACGATTTGTAAATGTTCATTCTGTGGGTTAATGCTAGTGCCTGGATTGTAAATTTAAGCATCCCTGTCAGTGACACTTAATCTCAAGTCCATAGTCTTTTCAGACTATGAGTACTAGCAGTGTAATTTCTTTATAAATGAGGATGAGGGGAGTGTTGAGATATGTATATAACTTGATTTTTACCTCGTCATTTCTATGACCAAGAATTTTTTTAAGTGCATAGCACTCTGCACATATTTTTCTATAATAAAATACTTGCATAGTCTATGCATTATTTTATTTTAAAAGTTATTTCAAAACCTGTTGTTTTTTTAAAATGTGATTTTTTTTTTTTTATAGGGAGGGCTGAAAAACAGCAAACATGAATGTACCTTGTCTTCACAAGAATATGTTCATGAATTACGATCTGGTATTTCAGATGAGAAACTTCTTAACTGCCTTGAATCTCTGAGGGTTTCTTTAACCAGCAATCCTGTCAGGTAGGTGAGGTGGTTCTTAACATTTTGGTATAATTAATGCAATTTGTACTGAATGTAGTTGTTGATGTACAATCAGTTACATCATTTTAACCTCAAGGTTTTCTGAAGAGTCTAATGTCAGCTAATAAAACAGCAATGTCTGATTATTAGGTTGTAAACATTTGATAAAATATAGTTATCCTGATATCTTAATACTGTGCAATTTTAGGAATACATATATTACTTAGATGTTTAATTCCTCTTTTATTATATAAAACATGGATCCAGAAGTTAAATATCCACATTTACTTGGCAGTTTGTGTGCAAAGGTAACAAGTATTATATTTATTTGTAAAACAAATTAAGTATATTGGCTCTGGTATTATTCATTTCTGACTGAGAAATAAATACAGTTCTTTTTCTATAAGTTTTAGATATACTATTCACATATTTTTGTAATTTGGCATACCAAAATTAAATTATTTTAACCAGTAAAAGAAATGAAAGAAAGTATTAATAAACTCAAAGCTCTACAAGTTTAGGTTATTTTCTAACATCAAAGGATTTTTAATGAAGTTCTTTGCCAGTGGTGGATTCCAACAATGATATTCTTTTTTTTTTTAATTAAATTTATTTTCAGCATAACAGTATTCATTATTTTTTCACCACACCCAGTGCTCCATGCAATCCGTGCCCTCTATAATACCCACCACCTGGTACCCCAACCTCCCACCCCCCTGCCACTTCAAACCCCTCAGATTGTTTTTCAGAGTCCATAGTCTCTCATGATTCACCTCCCCTTCCAATTTCCCCCAACTCCCTTCTCCTCTCTCACTCCCCATGTCCTCCATGCTATTTGTTATGCTCCACAAATAAGTGAAACTATATGATAATTGACTCTCTCTGCTTGACTTATTTCACTCATGATATTCTTTATTAATCATAAAGAAACCTTTAAGTTAATTATAACCCCAATAAAATGTTTTATGAGGAAAAATGGCTTTTCAATGTAATATGAAAATATTCTGGGAGATATTCATATAAATTGCTACAGTAATTCACAAATTACTGCATAAAAAGTGTACAGAAATGGTATTTTGATTTTATTCATGTTTTTCCTAATATCTAATGGAAACCACATTTTGTATTTCTCCGACCTATTGGTAGAGTCTTGAAAATAATTTAGAGCTCATTTGAATTGATGTAGGAATTGGAATATACCAACTATTTCTTTTTACTGATAGTGTATTTGTCAGAATAACTGGAAAATTACAATTCTATAATTAAAAAAAACCTTAAAAAGGCAGGGGTAAGATGTGATTTACTTTTGAATATGATGGCCATCTAGAATGCTTCTGGTTTTAATGATTGAACAAATGATTTAATGAATGTGAGTTCTTTGAGAACCATAACCATTTTTGTGCCCTGCCCCACACTCCTGCTAACTCTGCCATATAAACCTATGACTCTTTACCATAGTGCACTTAGTGCTCTGAAAATTATGTGGGTGAATAAATGAATATTTAAGAAGTGACTATAGAAGAAGTTGTGGCAGTTAGGAATGAAGGGGAGGGGTACCTAATAAAAATGCATTTTATACAGATGGCAAAAAAGGCTTGAAATAATACGTGGGGCCTTTAAAATATAGGCCAGCAACTACCGTACAACTCCAAAGAATTATGGGTCCTGATGAGAAGCTGGTAGGTCCTCATTAGCTGGAGAGAGCAGCATTTTGGTAGCTGATTGGCTCCATAGGTCGCTCGAGGCTGCTTGCGTCACCACACATCGAACCTCTGGTGGTAGCTGTCTGAAGCAGTCAGAGCCCTCCTGAGGAACTCGCTGACTACAGCGAAAACCTACCTCCTAATCTCTCTGAGCTCTTCTTAAGATGAGTAAGAACGGTTTTGTGAGCTATGGCAGCATCTCTGCTGTGAGTGAAACTTTTGGAAGCAATGACCAGCCATCTCAGGGTGTTGAAGCTCCTGCTACTAAAACCCGAAGATCCAGGTTCCGAATTCAGGGTATCATACCTTGTCGTGTAAACCAGCTGCTCCACCTCCACCCTGGTTGACAGTGTTTTCAAGATAAGGGGAATTGAAGTTTCCCAGGTCTCTATTGTGGGGATAATCAGAAGGCCAGAGAGCTTCAAACTACATTCTTTACAGAATTGATGATACGAACACCAAGCCTATTGAGGTCTGCCAGTGGCTCAGAAGAAATAAAGCAAACCAGGGCATGTCGCTTCTTCTAGTGTAAGTATATGTCAAAGTGATCGGTATCCTCAGATGTTTTAAAGAAGTAAAGGGCCTCGACGTCTTGAATATCCGAGTCCTGGAGGACATGAATGAGTTCACCACACATATTCTGGAAACAGTCAGTGCACATATGATGCTGGATAAAGCCCACCAAGTGGCCTCTGGACCCAGTGCGCCATCAAAAATAAATGAGGTACAGAAGTATGGCGAGTACTACCACCTTGACTTCATCCACAAGGATGTTCTGCATTTGATCCATGAATGTCCTCAAGGGGAAAGCAAAAGTGTACATGAGCTCCAGACCCAGATTTACAGCCTGAGCGGCAGGTCCATCAAGCAATCTCTTGAGAATCTGACCATTGAGGGCTACATCTACCCCACTGTGGATGAAGAGCATTTTAAATCTGCTGATTGAAGTGACGAAAAGATTTTTCATTTTCCAAAGATCCTTGCCTCCTTCTGTGAATTTTAAACTGTTGACTTTTAGGAAGTAGATTTTTTTCAACAAAATATCTCAACTGGCATACTTTTAGAACCTTACCGCTTTTCCAAATGCTTCGAACTTTTCTGTTTTTCTAACTGTTGGAAGCTCAGATGGAGATGGCGATGGATAAATTGACTAGACTTTTTGTAGGATTTACAAGCAAGCGAGTGAAAATAGCCCTGGATGAATGAATTTAGGAGAGGAAATGACGGAAAAAACCTGAAAATTATTATTTGATATGTGGGAGTTTCTTTTTTTGACATATCCATATATTAGGAGAATACAGATTCAGTCAGGCAACCAGTTAAGAGATGAAAGAAAAATTCTATTGTTTTTACATTAGGTTTATTTTTTGTGTTTGGATTTAACTTATAGTCCTGTTATCTCTTGCTAAATATAGTAATAGATTAGTTTGAAAGTGCTAAAGAGAGCAATTTATGAATTGAAATGCTCAGTTCAGTATTTATTGAGTGATTTGCTCTTATTACCATCGATTTGTTTAGAAGGTAAATGACTTGGCCAGTACTCCCCTTCCTCTCCAGTCCTGCTTTGCATGTGAGCTGCTTTGCATGTGAGCTGTAATCTTTATTATTTCCCTTCTTCTGCTGGCTTAAGTCTTCATTTGTTGTTCATTTTCTTGATCCTTTAGGTTTATGTTTAGGTTACATATTGAAGAGCTTTCTTGCTTCCTGAGGTAGGCATATATTATAATTTACTTCCCTCTTGGGACCACTTTTGCTGCATCCCAAAGGCTTTAGGCTGTCATGTATTCATTTGCATTTGCTTCCATGTATTTTTTATTCCTTTTTAAATTTTCTGTTAACGCATTTGTACTTTAGTAGGATGTTCTTTAATGTCCACGTATTTGTGGTCTTGTTGAATTTTTTCTTCTGGTTTACTTCCAGGTTTCCTAGGGTTGTCTGAAAATATGTGTGTTGTGATCTCAGTTTTTCTGTACTTGTTGAAGGCTGATTTGTGACCCAGTATGTGATCTGTTCTGGGGAATGTTCCATGTGCACTCAAAGAATGTATATTCTGCTGTTTTCATGTGAAATGTTGTGAATATATCTCTTTAAGTCCATCTGGCCTAGTATGTCATTCAAAGCCATCGTTTCCTTGTTATTCTGCTTAGATGACCTGTCCGTCACTGTAAATGGGGTGATAAAGTCCCCTAATTATTATTGTGTTAATATCATTGAGTTACATTATGTTTGTTATTATTTGATTTACATATTTAGGTGCTCCCATGTTGGGGGCATAAATATTTACATCTTCTTTTTTTTTTTTTTTTTTAAAGATTTTATTCATTTATTTGACAGAGAGAAATCACAAGTAGATGGAAAGGCAGGCAGAGAGAGAGAGAGAAGCAGGCTCCCCGCTGAGCAGAGAGCCTGATGCGGGACTCGATCCCAGGACCCTGAGATCATGACCTGAGCCGAAGGCAGCGGCTTAACCCACTGAGCCACCCAGGCGTCCCAGAATTGTTACATCTTCTTGATGGCTAGACCCCTTGTTTATTATATAATGCCCATCTTTATCTCTTGTTAGTGTCTTTGGTTTAAAATCTACTTTGTTTGATAGAAGTATGGCTTCTCCAACATTCTTTTGGAATCCATTACCATTATAAATGTTTTTCCATTACCTCACTTTCAGTCTGCCGGTATCTTTAGGTCTAGAATGAATCTCTTACAGGCAGCATACTGATGGGTCTTGTTTTTTTATCCATTTTTATCCTGTTTGTCTTTTGATTGGAGTGTATGATCCATTTGCATTCAGAGTGATTATTGATATATACAAATTTAGTGCCATTGTGTTACCTGTAAAGTTGGTTTTTCTGGTGATACTTTCTGTTCCTTTCTAGTATTTGTTGCTCTTGGTCTTTTTTCCCCAAAGAGTTCCCTTCTTGTAGTGTTGGTTTCGTCATCATGAACCCCTTTAGTGTTTGTTTTTCTAGAAATGATCTCTCCTTGCATTCCATGTGACAGTCTTGCTGGATAAAGTATTTTTGGCTGCATATTTTTTTACTTCATCATGTTGAATATATCATGACACTTTCTTCAGGCCTGCCACTTTTCTGTGGACAGATCTACTGCAAACCTGAAGAGTCCTTCCTTGTAGATTAAGGAATTTTTTCTCCTTGCTGCTTTCCAGATTTTTTCCTTGTCTGTTTATTTTGTGAATTTGATTATATCTTGGTGATGGCTGGCTCTTGTTGAATTTAATGAGACGTCTCTGGATTTCAATATCTCTCGGCTCTTGTAGAATTTAATGTGAGTTCTCTGGATTTCAGTATCTCTTTCCTTCCGAGGAATAGGGAACTTTTTAACTTTAATTTATGAAAGGAACATTCTACTCCTTTTTCTCTTCTTCTTGGACTCCTGTGTTAGGAATGTTACTATACGTTAAGGAGTCACTGAGTTCCCTAAGTCTACATTTGTGATTCAGTGCCTTTCTTTCCCTCTTTTTCTTGGCTTCATTATTTTCCATAATTTTGTATTCTGTATCATTGATTTATTCTTGCTTCGTATGTCCTCATTGTAATTGCATGCAGTCAGTTTTGCATCTTGGTTATGGCATGTTTTATTTCAGCCTGACTAGTTATTAGTTTTTCTAATCTGCAGTAAGGGGTTATGTAATGTCTCTATGCTTCTCTCAAACCCCATTAGTATCTTTATTGTTTTAAAATCTGGTTCAGACATCTTACTTGTATCTGTATTGATAAAATCCCTGGCTGTGACTTTTTCCTGTTCTTTCCAGTGAATTCCTTGGTCTTGTAATTTTTTTTTTTCTGGGTCATTGTTTTTTTGTGTGGGATTGTAAGGGTATCCCGTTACATTTCTGGTCCTGAGATTAATGAGAGGTCCTGGGGGGCAAGAAGGGGAAAAAGAAGCTAGATTCTAATTTTATTTTGGTCTGCTTGTTAAAAGAAGCTAGATCTTGGGGCACCTGGGTGGCGCAGTCATTGGGTGCCTGCCTTTGGCTCAGGTCATGATCCCAGAGTCCTGGGATCGAGCCCTGCGTCGGGCTCTTCTTGGCGGGAAGCCTGCCTCTCCCTCTCCCACTCCCCCTGCTTATGTTCCCTCTCTCGCAGTGTCCTTCTCTGTCAAATAAATTAATAAAAAATTTTTAAAAAGCTATATCTTAATAAAAGAAAGAAAAAAAGGAAACTAGGCCTTATTTCCCTTAGAGCTGATGCATTGCAGTATTCATCTATCAGTAGGCTTGGTACATTGGTGGGGTTTGTACTAGTCTTTAGTGGTGGGGTTTGTTGTACTGATTCTAAGGTAGACTTTCTCCTGGGAGTCGTACCTGCAGGGCACAAGTGGGTGGGGCTTGTATGCAGTTCTGGCCTCCCTGGTGCTGATTTACTCACTGAAATGAGTTAGTGCTGATACCGGTTGGGGTGGGGGTAAGAAATGGCATTGCTGTGCTCTCTCATCACCAGAGTGGAAATTTCTTGCCCACCACTCCTCAGAAAGCCCTCACAGAAGAGCTAGCAATCACCCCTCTTGTGTCCCTGGCTTCTACCAGATCCCTGCTTACATTCTTCCTGTGTCCAAGATGGCTGGGTTTCAGTACTCTAAATTTTAGAGATCTACATGGTGAGGACCCACACTCATCCTCTCAGGGAGGGTCTTATTTTGCTATGGCCAATGGTGTTTGGTCCCAGAAATCACTTGCATGACTATGCAGTGGTTTGGAATGTATGGTAAAGTACAGCAGAAAGCACCAAGATTGGCTGCCCTCAGCTCAAATCTCTGTTCCTATGCTAGGGAATGGCAGCATGTTGGTGCCACCAGTTCTTCCCCACCTTCCCAAGAGACCATTCTGCCTCTCCCAAATGCTCTCTAAGCAGGAAAAATGTTTCTTCCTGTGCAACCCAGCAGATCCTTATACCATGCTGCCCACTCCCAGGTCTCTGTCCTTCTTCCCTTCCTGAGCACCTCCAAGCCTGCCAGGTACAACCCTGTGGATGGTGTGGACTTCCTAAACTTAAGACTTTTCACTCTGCTATTCCTAAAAACTTGCTGTAGCCAGTGCCTCTCCTTTTCAGTTGTTTTGGGGAAGAGTTTTTCCTGTGTAATTCCCTGAGCACACTTTCACTCTTTCTCTCTCTTTTTCTCTCACTCCTCTCTCTGTGACCAAGGCTCCCTCCCCTTTGCAGTATCTGCAGTTTTTTACTCCCCACTTTCTGCAGCTCCCACCTTCTATGATGTGGCCATTTTTCTACTTCTAATTATGCAGTTTTCCTCTCAGTCCTCTGATCGATTTCATAGGTGTTCCACATGATTTGTTATTTATCTAGGGTATTCAAGATATGAGGCATACCTAGAGTCTCTGTACTTCTTTGTCATCTTAATGTTTTCTCTGTACCAGATCTTCTGTTGGGCTGTTTTCAGAATTCGGCTATTACAGACAATGTTGCTATAAACATCAGGGTGCATGTATCCCTTTTAATTAATAATTTTGTTTTCTTTAGGTAAATACTTAGTAGTGCAATGGCTGGATCATAGGATAGTTGTATTTTTAATTTTTTGACCAACATCCTTACTGTTTCCCACAGTAGCTGTACCAGTTTGCAGTTTCACCAACAGTGCATGAATGTTCCTTTTTGTTGTGTAGTTTTTACATTTCCATTGTCAATACTCTAGTATAGACCTCATTCCATTTGGAGATGTGAGTTGATAGACTGATTTGTCCAGCAAAGAGAGTTCACTGGGTTTATTTAAAATTCAGGAAGCCAAAGTGAGTAAGGGAAGCAGAAAAGAAAGGATAGAATTGTTAAGAAAGTTAGTGGGAAGTGTAGAGGAGGTAAGAGTTTTACTGGACCTCTCAGGTTCCCTGATTGGCTCTGAAAATTAAATGATTGCCCAATCATTAACTTGAGAAAAAAACATAAAATTTTTGTTAAATTTTTGCATATACATTGTTAACTTTACAAGAGAGTGAAGACCCAAGTCAATGACCAGAGAAGGAATCTTTTGTATCTTTCAGACAAAGAAATAGCAAATTTGTAAAGAATTGAGAAGACAAAGAGTTTTGGGGTAGGGGTAGTATGCAATGAAGAAGTAACTGGGATGCTAAGCGTTTAGCAAGGTTTTTCATACAGCCTTCTAGGCCCTAAATTCCTTCTCTCTGGTGATAAGAATGTCTTCCTTCCTCTTCGTACAGGAGGGGTACCTTTCACAAGGTAGAGCTATGTCCTGCTTTCAGGAAAGAAGGGTAGGTGAGAGAGTAAGATTTTTCTGATTCCTTCAGTTAAACTTTTTAGTCTTTTAAAGATTCATCAAAGATATTTAATATCTTAAAGACTCACTCCCTAGGGTACCATATTT
This sequence comes from Neogale vison, assembly GCF_020171115.1. Taxonomy (NCBI): domain Eukaryota; kingdom Metazoa; phylum Chordata; class Mammalia; order Carnivora; family Mustelidae; genus Neogale; species Neogale vison. The sequence goes on along the minus strand of NC_058105.1, from coordinate 52,666,836 downwards.
TGGGGTGGTATGTCCTGAACTCCCATCAGATTGCTATCTTAAAGTGGCCAACCAATTCATTCATGATGTATAAGGAAGTACATGAAGGTAACTAAGGACTGTTAATTCCCAAATTAAAGTTGAATGGCACCATTTTTTTTTTTCCAGGTGCTTCCTTGCTTGCTTGCTTTCTTCTTTCTTTCTTTCTTTTTTTTTTTTTCAAGGATTTTACTTATTTATTTGACAGAGAGAGATCACAAGTAGGCAGAGAGGCAGGCAGAGAGAGAGAGAGGGAAGCAGGTTCCCTGCTGAGCAGAGAACCTGACCTAGGACCCGATCCCAGGACCCTGAGCTCATGACCTGAGCCGAAGGCAGACGCTTAACCCACTGAGCCACCCAGGCGCCCTCCAGGTGCTTTCTAATATTTGTATTTTGTATCATGCCAAGTGTCAGTTAATAATTTCTTTATATTTTGAAGTGGGTGTTTACAGTTCTGTATGTCTAGGAAACACAGTAATGAGTTACAATATGATACTGCTCTGTATCAATGCTAAAGAAGTAACTGTTTTATTTATTGGTATATGGGAAGCAGAAAGAAAGTATTTTCTTGGACATATCTAATGTTTTATCTAAAGTTTCCCTTGCATTGATGATGGAATTCATAATAAATATATTTTTAAAAACCTTACTGGTATTGATTTCACTTCTGAATGTACACAATGATGACATTTTTATAATTTGAGCTTTTATCCAATATGCAAAATAACCAAAAGAATACTCACAGTGCTAGTTGATAGTTTTTATATGAGTTGTTGATAATATAGGTGAATGGGAGGTATGTAAGGATTGGTAAATGCTGGATTCCAGGGGCACCTGGGTGGCTCAGTCAGTTAAGCATCTGCATCTGCCAGGTTATAATCTCCAGGTCCTGGGATCAATCCCCACATCAGGCTCACTTCTCAATGTGGTGTCTGGGAGTCTGATTCTCCTTTTCCCTGTACGCCTTCCCCCCACCCCCCACTTGTGCTCACTCGCTTTCTCTCAAATAAATGAAAATCTTAAAAAGAAAAAAAAAAAGAAATGCTGGATTCCAGTCATAGTTTTGCCATTATCAAGGTATGACTCAAGATGCATAACTAAAATTCTTTAGTTTATTCATTTGTAAAATAAAGGAGCTGACAGGAGGTGATTTACGCTGATTTCATGACCAGTAAAACTACTCCTATCATTCCCTGTTCTTCCATGGAGGTATGTTTGTAAAATGAAGACAAAACAGTGTTGTTAATTTAAATTGCTAATGTTTGTTATGGTTTTTAACTTTGCCAATTGTGAAAAGGAACTGTGGGCAATGTTGAATAAAGCCAAAGTTACTTCAGCAATTACGTTTTCTTTGAAAAGAATTTATATGTTCTGAAAGACTTATCATGTGTAAATGTATATATTTTAGGAGTAGCAATATTTCTAGATTTGTCTGAAAATGAATGAGGGCCAGGTCAAATATGTAGAAAGCTATTATCTCTTTCTTGGGAACTTTATACTATTCTCTCTTTCTTGAGAACTTTATACTTTATACTGTATTATAGTTCTGTAAAATAGGTTTTGTCTATGTGCCATGTACATGTTTATTACTTTTATTTTGTTGTTAATTGATTTATATATTTTATTATGTTCAATTAGCCACCATATAGTACGTCATTACTTTTTGATGTAGTGTTCCATGATTCATTGTTTGTGTATAACACCCAGTGTTCATCATATATGCCCTCTTTAATACCCATCACCCGGCTACCCCATCCCTTAACCCCCCCCCCCGAAACCCTCAGTTTGCTTCCAGGAGTCTCTCATGGTTTGTCTCCCTCTCCAATTCCCCATCCCCTTCAGTTTTCCCTCCCTTTCCCACTGATCCTCCATACTATTCCTTAGCTCCACATATGAGTGAACTTATTTGATTTAGCATAATCCTGTCCATTCCATCCATGTCTGTACGAATGGTGGGTATTCATCCTTTCCGATGGTTGAAAATATTCCATTGTATATATGTACTCCGTCTTCTTTAGCCATTCATCTGTTGAAGGGCATCTCAGGTTCTTCCACAGTTAGGCTATTGTGGACATTGCTGCTATAAATATTGGGGTGCATGTACCCCTTCTTTTTACTATGTCTTTATCTTTGGTGTAAATACCTAGTAGTGCACATGCTGGGTCATAGGGCAGCTCTATTTAGGTGGTTTGTATCACTGTAGAAGAGAACAAATAATGAGTATGTTTGGCTTAATATTTTAGATAAGCCTTAACAATTCCCAAATTGTTTAATATAATGTTATTTAAGATTTTGACTATTCGGGGTGTCTGGGTTGCTCAGTTGGTTAAGTAGTTGCTTTTGGCTTGGTTCATTATCCTAGGGTCTTGGAGTGGAGACCAGCATCAGGCTCTCTGCTTGACAGGTAGCCTGCTTTTCCCTCTCCCGCTTTGTGCACTCTCTCTCTCAAATAAATAAAAATCTTCAAGATTTTTTAAAAAAATGATTCTGACTATTCATTGTTTAGTGAGTATGTTTTGAAAAAAATGTTGGATATATTAAGATCTTTAACCATGGCATGCACACAGATACACACATAATTTTCATTGTCTTTCTCAGTTAAGGGGAAAGTAATTTTAAATTATATAAAAATACTAAAAGACCAGAGTGGTTACCATTACAGATTACATTTTGAGACAACAGAACATTTGAACTTGCTAAGATCTTTTTGACATGCACAGTGATGATCCAAAGAAAGGATTCTTTTTAGTTTGGTTGCAGTTATCCTGTGCAAAAAACAAAGTTTGTGAGCAAAATTTCTTTGGATTTTTTTTTAAATGCAGCAGTTACACTCTACAGTAAGCTTTTAATTCTATGTTTATGGGACTGCAGCTAATAGATGAGAACGACTGTTACATTTCTGTTGTTCAGTCATCAAATAGCAATTACCCTTCAACTCTCCTTATCCCTGGTACAGTGAAAGAAAATTCATTTAACCTCTCTGCAGCTCACCGTACTCAGAAAGTATAACATGCTTGGGAAAAAAGGAAATGTACGGGTGGTATGTGCTAGTGTCTCCTGTTTTCTTTCTTGCATTCAAAGGACCTCTTTACTTACAACAATTAAATTTGATGTCAACTCTGTTTAATTTTCAGGGTTTACAGATTAGGAATGTGATTTCTTGGAGTAAATTCATTTTAACAAAATTCCACTAAACTAACTAGATGTCCTATGGACGTGCACTATGGAGTGCATGATAAAATTTTAACTTGATTACTTAGCTTAGGAAAGTAAGCCACTACATTTTTCTTGTAGATGTTAACATTTTATTATAAGTTATTATAAGTTGACTGGTGATATTACTAAAAAGGTGACTTTTATATTTGTCCTAATGTAATTATCTTGATAATTTCAAATATATGAAGAGAATTTGAAATATGACTAGCTTTTGCTTGAATATTTTACACTGTTCTTTCGCCTTCTCTTTGAAGACTCAGTTTTCATTTTCATTCACATTTTTCACAAATTTTTTTTCATCATTACTGTGGAATAAGACGGTCTCTTATGTGTTTCTAACAATAACTTTCAAAGTGAGATGGGGAAGAAAATATTCTTTGTTCTATAGCCTGTTGGTCAATTTAATGGATTTGGATTTAAGCCATTTTGACTATCTCCAATAGATTCCTGGGATCTTAAGAAATTGATTTTAATGAATAAGGAATTTTTATCTTTTGAGGGAGAACTCTTATTTTCCTTCAGGAGATTTTTATTTGTAACTCAGACATTTATGATTTGTTCTAAATATGTAGGAAGTTTGTTTTTATGTAATGTATGCAACAAGAAAGATGCACATTTCCTCTTTTGTGAGGACCTCTTCGAAAATGTGTGAGTACCATGAAATAACAGAAACTTCCTAGTGAGAACTGATAGGGAGAACAAATGCAGCCAGATAAAACCCTTTTTAAGGAATAACAGGGTATAGAGAGAAGGATGGAAGTCTTTTTTTGGTGTTTTCTAAGGAATTATAATCTAGCTCAACATTGAAGTCAAAACCATGGAGAGGCAGAGCTGGAAAATTAACATAGTCTACTTTTCTATAAATCAGGTGAACTATGTGGTTAGTGAATGTCATATGCCCAGATAGGTGGAAATGGTAGTACTACATCTAATAGATAATTAAAATTGGGCAGAGATAGGTTATGAACTAATCTACCATGATGTCCTAATCTTCCATGGACATTCAAGTGCTCAAAGTCTATCATATTTATTTTCATATCAACAACACTGAGTGTATATATATATATATATATGTTTTTATTGAAATAAAACCAAGATAGTCATAGCATATACAAGTCCATGTTATATTTGTTTTTAACATTTTATTTTTTAATAGATGTATAGCTTGATAGTGGAAGTATTTATGAAGTTGATTTAGTTGAACAAATATCCTTTAAAAATGATGAAAATACTTTTTCTTGGCTACTATTTGGGGATTATTGATTCATGGGCTGAATGTATGATACTGTTTGCTTTGAGTAGTAAATTGGTCTTAACCACGTTGGGACTCTTTCTTTCTCATAAGTATATATAATCTAAGTTTGGTTTTAATTGCATTCAAAAACATTTCATTGGAAACATTGGTGTTAAAATGAGAGTTGAGAGTTGCTAGAGGGGAGATGGGTGGGGGGATGAGGGAACTGGGTGATAGGCATTAAGGAGGGTACTTCAAGTAATGAGCACTGGGTGGTGTATACAACTGATGAATCACTAAATTCTACCTCTGAAACTAATAATACAGTATATGTTAATTTAATTGATTTTAAGTTAAAAATAAAATGAGATATTTCCTGCTATTAGAATGTGTTAATACCAACCTGTCCATATGTTGTCTACAAGAGACCTGTTTGGAACCTAAGGATACACCCAGACTGAAAGTGAAGGGATGGAGAAGCATCTTTCATGCCAATGGATCTCAGAAGAAAGCTGCGGTAGCGATCCTCATAACAAATAAATTAAATTTTATTTCATTTTTTTAAAGATTTTATTTATTTATTTGACAAATAGAGATCACAAGTAGGCAGAGAGGCAGGCAGAGAGAGGAGGAAGCAGGCTCCATGCTAAGCAGAGAGCCCAATGCGGGGCTCAATCCCAGGACCCTGGGATCATGACCTGAGCCGAAGGCAGAGGCTTTAACCCAATGAACCACCCAGACGCCCCAATAAATTAGATTTTAAACTAAAGACTGTAGTCAGAGATAAAGAAGGATACTACATCATTCTCAAATATTCTCAAAATCTCAAATATTTATGCCCCCAGTACAGGAGCAGCCAACTACATAAGACAACTGTTAATCGAGATAGAGAGTCATATTGACGAATACATTAACTTGCCTCTCTCAGAATGTTTTAATATCATTTACAATAATCTTTTCTTTTTAAAAAGAAAGATTTTATTTATTTATTTGACAGAGAGAAAGAGATTATAAGTAGGCAGAGAGGCAGACAGAGAGAGGGAAAAGCAGGCTCCCTGATGAGCAGAGAGCCCGATGCGGGGCTTGATCCCAGGACCCTGAGATCATGACCTGAGCCAAAGACAGAAGCTTAACCCACTGAGCCACCCAGGCACACCCCATTTACAATAATCTTTAATGTCTTCATGAAACAAAGTTGTTTCTGGACTTGTAATTTTACCAACATTCTGAATTCCCCCAGGAAACGCTAAGCTATCATTCATTTTATTGATGTTCAGGTGATTTGGGTTGTAGTATGAGATTACACATGGGAATAGGACACCAGGAGAGAAATCAAATCCTTTGTACAGAGCACATAACTCTTTATATTAGCCTTTAGCCCTGCACAAGCTGATATAGGGATGACATGACGAATATTGGACTCCTGTATGGGAGACCAGTTGCCTTTATAGCTTAAGGGACTCAGGATAGAACTTTCTAATTTTAGCTTTAACCCTTTTGAAAGACAGACATGAATCTGGACAATCTACTCATCAATATAAGTGTAGTCACTGTTTCTTATGTCTGTATTGTGTAGAGTGTACTGAACTCATCTTAAGTGATATTTATATGAGCTGTAACTAAATAATTCCACATCTGAATCTACAATTTAAATATCAAAAGTTGAAGTTTTGGGAAACTGTGAAGGGTTTTCCTTTACATGTATTTGTGAGAGAGCAGAATCTCATTCTGTCATACAATAGGTACATTTATAGTATTTTCCTTTTTTTTTTTTTTTTTTTTTGACCTGGAAAGCTAGAAGTGGGGAGAATCTTGCTTTCTCTTAGAATCTTCTGGTATATTTATTAAATATGTTTTTACCCCCTTTGATCATGCTGATTTGTATACATGGGGGCCTTTAAAAACAAGAACCTCAGAAGCTGTGTAGGCATGGGATAGACTTCTGTTTTAGAACCTTAATGTTTTTTGGTATAATTCCTTGTCAGGATTATGCATGAGTTATAAATAGACTCATTCCACACTTCCTTTCCTCTTAACCATTATAATTTTCATGTATATTCCAATGTGAATTAGCCAGCACTAACTGTAATGAAAAATAAATATATGCCAAGTTGAATAGTAACAAGTTAAACAGGTGATGCAGTGTCTCAAATATTTATGTATCTATTTTAAAAATTTCAAAAAAGTATTTATTTAAGTACTCTCTACACCAGATGTGAAGCTCAAACTCATGACCCCAAGATCAAGAGTTATATGCTCTTCCAACTGAGCTAGCCAGGTAGTCCATCAAGTGTTTAAATTATGAAATCATTTTTTATCAGTGGGAAAAGTTTAATGTCTGTTTAGACTTTTTTACATATTTCATAGAAGTTAAGCTGCTTTTCAATAATTCAGTAATGAAATGTTAAGTTTTTGTATTATCGAAAAGGAGTCTTTAATTTATGCCTAAAATTCATACTGTAATTTGGACTAGAACATTCAAAGAGCAGTGAAATTTTTGGTTTTTAACACATTCAGAAGTTTAATACAGGTTTCACTGTGGTGTTCCATGTACATTCATTTAATAGTCACAAAGACCGTAGGGGGTATAGGCACTATTTTCATCCCTATTTTGAGGATTACAAAACAGGCTCAGACAGGTTAAATACTTGATTAAAAATAACACAGCTAAAATCTGGTAGAGATGGGATTCGATTCTAGATCTTTTTCTAAAACTTACACATTTGAACATGCCACTTTGTGGTCTTACAGCATGTTCCATTGATGGATGGGGGGATATTTTCCTGATCTTTGAGTACACTTGGGGAATGGTCTTTACGTTTTAACTTCCTGAACAATGGACCGAATATTGGACTTCCTGATAGATACAGCCAAGCCTTTTATACTTAATTTCAGAAGATACTGCCCTATTGTGGGTTTGTTCTCTTGCTCCATAGATAACTTCCTGTGTTCTTTTTCATTCTTCAGATCTAATCCTGGCCTCTTGCTCAATTATAAATGAATCGACCTGACTGAAATTTCTGCTCTTTTTGTTTGGTGTTTTATTTGTTATATCTGGCACCCTCACAAGTAATGGCCACAAACATCATCTTAGATGTATAGTATGTCAAGACAACTCTTTGACTTAGGTAACTTAATGACATAAAATCACCAATATGTTAATACCTAAAATGTGAAACTGTAAACTATATAGCTTATCTAAAAAAATAAAAAATAAACAGTGTAAGCAACATTCTGGCCTTATTCTTTTCAATAAGCTGCCTTATCTAAATCTCAGTTGGAAGTTTTAGTTGGAGTTTCCAGCTATCTTTCCTTAACAGTATTTAGTAGATTTCTTATAAAGCTTAGGACTTTAAAATTCAGTAAAAGCATGGGCTGAAAATACCTTGCCTAAATGAATGAAGTAAGCTATTAACTGAAGCAGAGCATATGTTTGTGTGTCTAAACATAGATATGATATAGATATAAGATATATAGAGATATAGGATATATATAGATACAGATACAATGTCAGTGCAGTTCTGGAACTAACCACTAATTCTTCTTTAGTGAAATATTGGTGGTGCCACAAGCAGATGTTTTTATAGAAAATCATTTTCTTGTCCTATTAGTAATTTCTAGTGGTATGTTTAAAATAAATACGGGCTGTGGAATGAGACATGGGTGTGAGCCCTAAAACTGGCATTTACTTGCTGAGTGATGTTTGGCAAGTTACTTCACTACTTTGCTTCTCAGTTTATCTGAAATCAATTTTCAGAATGGCTAAAGTTTAAAAAAAAATGACAGTGTGAGGGGCATCTGGGTAGCTCAGTTGGTTAAGTTCTTTATTTTAGCTCACATTGTGATCAGGGTGATGAGATCGAGCCCCACTTTGGACTCTGTACTGGGCATGAATCCTGCTTAAGATTCTCTCCATCCCCCTTTGTCCTTCTCTCACTCATGGGCACAGTTGCACGCTCGCACTCTCTCTCTCAAAAAAAAATTTACAATGTGAAATGTTGAGAACAGTTTGAATCAAATGGAGCTGTTACACTTTGCTGAAGGAATGCCAAGTTTTGAAGGAATGCAAAGTTTTACACTTTGGAAAGCCGTTTCTTAAAAAGTGAAATATATATGTGCCATGACGCCCAGGAATTCTACTCCTAGTTGTTTTCCCAGTAAAATGAAAATATATACTTAAACAAATACATATGAATGTTTATGGCAGTTTTATTTCATAATCATGAAAACCTGGAAGCAATCAAGATACTCATCAATTGATGAATGGATAAAAATACCAGCTGTGGTATATCCGTACAATTAGAGTGGACTACTGATACATGCAACAAAAGGGTCAAATATCATAATATTCATGCTAAGTGCAAGAAGCCAGACACAAAACCTGCATACTGTATGATTCAATTTCTAATGATGTTCTGAAAACAGCAAAAGTAGGGTCACACATCAGACAAATGTTGCCAGGGTACTGGGAGTACGGAAAAGATACTGACTGTAAAAAGGAATGAGGGAATATTTTGGAGTGATGGAAATGTTGTGTATATTTCTTTTATTGGAGGTTCCATGACTATACATTTGTCAAAATGACAAATTTTACTATTTGTAAATCTTATTTTCATAAAAAAGAAAGGAAAAACCCGTATGTTTCAGAGTGGTTATGGGATTTATAAGAGATCATTCTCCTTCCCCATTTTTTATTCTGTTTTCTTCTTTATTATCCTCTGCTGCTTCTATGTCTCTTACAAATTTAGGGCCCGTGATAAATTGCAATTTCTTACTTCAGGGCTGAGATACTACAGAAAATTTATGTCTTTATCTGTCTTTATTCGCAATCTCTGAGGCAGATTTTAAATCAACTCATCAACTGTATATTTATACCTCTAGATATTCCAATTAGTACAGAATAACTCAGAGCTGGCATTTGCATACTCTGTAAAATATACCAAATATACTTGCTTGGACTGAATTCCTGATCTCTGTCCTGTGGCAGAGGGAGTTCACAGTATGCTTGAGAGGGTATATAAAGGAATCTTGAATTTTTAGCCTGAGTCCTGCTTGTAAAAGGCAGTGTTCTTTGTCAGTGGTTCTCAAACATGATTGAACATTAGAATCACCTAGAGGTCTTGTTAAATTGCTGTGTCATATCTCCAGAGCTACTGATTCAGTGGGTCTAGTGGGGAGTGGAGTTGGGGGGCAAAGATTTGTACTTCTGACAAGTTTCCAGCTGATGTTGATGTTGATGATGCTGCTGGTTTAGGGCAATTACCTTGAGAACTACTGATTTATGCTTAATTGAGGTGTTGAAGTATCAGAATTCTTACCTATGTAGGGTAACCAATATTTTGTTTTTAAACTGCTTCATCATTTTATGACCACTTTTGTATTGGGTAAAATGAATATATATATGTATATGTGTGTGTGTACATATATATGGAGGGGCAGAGAGAGAGAGAGAGAGAATAAAATTGAGAGAAAGAGAAAAATCACATTTGTCTAGGGGCCACAAAGTATTTAGGGCCTGAAAGAAAAATGTTGCTGGCAAGAGAAAAAGGAAAAAAAAAAATATATGGTTAGCTGCATCCCTTCTTTTTAACCTATCAAGTGTCATCATGCTGCATAATTATTTTATCCCTCTAGTAATGGGCTCCTTTTGGTGCTCCCATTCTGTCCTAAAAGTCCTGAAGATTCTAATGAGGCCTCCTTTGCCCATTGGCCTAAAATACTCTCCTAAGACTTTAAACTGCCTACTTGTTTAATAAAAAAGGCCTGAATCTCACACTTAGACTTAATGATGCATCCCATTTTTTTTCCAGACCAGTAGTAATTTTCACTGAGTAAAACCAAAATATCATAAAGTACACAATTTGAAGAAGTCTGGGATATATGGGTGACTACTTTAAAGTGAAAAAATATAAATCATATTCCTGTACCCCTTTCCTAGACTAAGAAAGAAATAACTCTAATAATTTTAATACCACTGGGTATAAAAAGAAGATGACTAAAATTTAGAATCTTAAAAAAATGATTTGTAAGTGTTAAATTTAAGGAATTCTTATTATTTTATCTTCCTAAATGCCAAAGCAGATACCAAGAGCTGTTTATACAAATTTATTCATAATTTCTATTATTTTAAGGTTGCTGATTACATGCCTTAATTGAATAGTAGCTTGCTGCCAATTATCTGTTATTGCTGCCAATTATACTATTATTAATAGTAGCTTGCTGCCAATGGCCATTGCAGTGCCCATTTTTTTAAAAATCATTTCCACTATGGAAATTAAAGCAGCATTTGTTTAAAACAAGTTTCCATATATATTGTGGATGCAATTGATTCTGAATATTTGAGCCATTTTTTCAATAGCTGGAAAGGTAGATGGAGGCTAGATCAGAATGTTTGGTTGAGGGACTTGAAATGTGTTAGGTAGTACAGAGGAAATTTTTGGACATATGGCTGGTTAAATGCAGTCTAATCCAGCCTTTTGTAAAATGAAAAGAGAAGAGAATGGGCTGTAGAGACCCTAGTTGAAAGACTCCTGTCACATTAAAGAAAAGGTTAACTAGGCTAATCCAGAATGTTAGCAGAATCAATGAAAAGGAGGAAAGGGGGAAATGTGTGGGAGTCTTTCTAGAAGTGGAATATTCATGACTGGATGACAAAGTCAAATGAAGCTCTATGTGATCAGTCTTCCAGGCTTTTACACACACATTGGACTTCATTTCCTGCCATTCTTTTTTTTTTTTTTTTAAGATTTTATTGATTTATTTGACAGACAGAGATCACAAGTAGGCAGACAGGCAGGCAGAGAGAGGGGAGGGGGTGAAGCAGGCCCCCGCCGAGCGGAGAGCCAGACGCGGGGCTCGATCCCAGGACCCCGGGATCATGACCTGAGCTGAACGCAGAGGCCAAACCCACTGAGCCACCCAGGTGCCCCATTTTCTGCCATTCTTTAGGCATGCTTATTCCGCTGCAGCCACACAGGTCTACTTACAGTTCCTGGAATCTTTCAAGCATAGTAGCTACCACTTCTGTACTCAATTTGTCCTTAATCCTTCTGCTGGGAAAGTTCTCACTTCCTTGAAGGCTCTGCTCAGATGCCACCTTATCACTCTTCCCTGACTACATATTTAAAAAATCGCATACTAGCATTCATTATTCGATTTATCAAAGTTGAATTTTTTTAAAGCTCCAGAGCACTGACATTTTATTATATACTTATTATCTTTTTCTCTTATGTCTCCCTCTTTTAAGATAGTAAGCTATATGAGTGTAAAGGCTTCTTTTTTTTTTCCTTTTATGTCTCTGTCGCCTAGAACATGGCTGGTAATTAGTAGGTACTCAGTAAATATTTGTTGAATCAATAAACAGAATAAATACAAAGTTGACTGAGATGGAGATCAAAAAATTATGAAAATATTTCAGGTCTGAAGGATTCAGAGAATAGTGGTGTTATTAACTGAGTATGGAAGATTGGAAGGGGTGTTGACTGAGGGTAACAGAGACACAGGGGAATATAAATTTGGCTTAAATCAGCTTGCTTAAGTATTTGATACTGGTGAAATAACCAAAGCAGTTCTATGGAATGGGCAATCTAAAATAGGAATAGAAGTCTGGCATTGAGGTAAAGATCTCTGAGTCATCTTCATAGTCAATACTTAAAGTAATGGAAGAATGAAAAAATGAGAAGTGATATAAAGACAGAATTATCAGATTTGAAAATTAACATTTCATTTTGGATATTTAATGTTTTAAAGATACAAACTTTAATACACATTTTCTGTTTGTTTCGTAGCTGGGTTAACAACTTTGGCCATGAAGGTCTTGGACTCTTATTGGATGTTCTGGAAAAGCTTCTGGACAAGAAACAGTAAGAATAAACATGAAAAAAAAAACACTAAAGGGAAAATTTAAATTTTTTTAAGCATAACATGTTTATTTTGCTTCTATTCAGGCAAGAAAATATAGACAAGAAGAATCAGTATAAACTTATTCAGTGCCTCAAAGCATTTATGAATAATAAGGTAAGTAGTATTTATTTCTGCCTGTCACAAAAGGAGAGAATTTGTTCAACAGTATGTGAAAGTATGAAGCAGAGAGTATAGTAGGTGCTTATTCAGTTTTCAGAGGTTCTTTATGATGCAAATTATAGACTTCATTGAAACATTTAAAATATACTTTGCTTTACAGTATGTTTATTAGTAGGTTTTTATAATTATGGAAACACAGAAGTCTGTTTCCAAATTAGATACTACTTTTTTTTTCCTTTCATGGTTAAATGTTATATGTTGAATACCATTTTTACAGTGTTTTTATTCCATTGAAAAGGAAAACTCAAAGCTATGGTTTGACTTGTTTGTTAACTGCTTTTATAAGGTTAAGATTTCTATTTTATGTTCAATTAGTATCTGTGAGTTGATGCATATAGAAGACATTTTTGGATGATTGCAAGGGTTTTTTTGTATATGTATACCAGTTGCAATATTAGTGACTTTCTGAATTCTAGACAAGGTTGTTGTTTGTTTATTTGTTTTAAATAATCTTTGCTCAGGGTACTTGGGTGGCTCAGTTGGTTAAGCTGATTTAGGCTCAGGTCATGATCTCAGGGTCCTGAGGTGGAGCCCTGCATTATGATTCCTGTTCAGCACGGAGTCTGTTTGTCCCTCTCCCATCCTGCTGCCTCTCCCTCCACACATGTGTACACACACACACGCCCACTTTCTCTCTCTCTTAAATTAATAAATCTTAAAAAAATGATAATAATCCATGCTCTGGTTATGAAGTTGTAGTTGTTAATTCTTTTTCTTTTTTTAAAATGATTTTATTTATTTGAGAGAGAGATTGAGAGAACGAGTTGGAGGAGGAGCAGAGGAAGAAGCATACTCGGCAGAGCAGGGAGCCTGTTGCGGGGCTCTGTCCCAGGATCCTGGGATTATGACCTGAAGCAAAGTCAAACGCTTAGCTGACTAAGCCACCCAGCGCCCTGTAGTTATTATTTTTATAAACAATTTTGGTACTTTATTAGACATTTCATATATATTCCTTTAAGGTAAAATACCACTGACTAATTCACTAATTGTATAATTCTCTTTAGATGGAATTTTAATAATCTAAAAATATTTAATAGAAATAGTTATAGCAATAACGAAAAACTGGCCAAGTGTATAGTTGTTAATATAAATATATAGTTATTAACAATGTGATACGATTGTCAGTCTTTCTTAAACCTGTGGGATTATGTATGATTTATATATGTATATATTATGCACACATTTATCAGCAAAGGATTTTTTGCATGTGGAATAGATGCTTGCTAGTTGACATAAGGCTTTTGTGTAGACTATGCTAATTGTGCTGTTCATGGAAGTCTCTTCCGGGAAGATTTCTATCACTATTAATACTGAATTTCTCAACTTCTGTGCCCTTAGTTTTTTGCAACAGAATTATGCAAAATCTGATCTCTTTACAAGAAGGTACTTAATGAACACTATATCTCCACAATTAAAGATGAATCTCTTTCTCAGTTGAGGGAAACAAAGAAATAATAAAAGAGTACAGTACTAGAAATTGGGAGATGCAGTACATGCTTTACCACTAAGTTGAATGGCCTTTGGAAAATCACTTGAAGTTTCTGTCGGTCCCCTCATCTGTAAAATTAGCTGTAGGACCCTTTGTTTTAAATTCTTATTGACTTGCATTGTCAATTCTCATAGCTTATAGGACACTAAATAACTGTAATCAAGATCATCACTAGAGAAAGTCATAATAGGGAAATTTCCTGTAGAGCTTTTTCCCATAGGACATAGTTGATATGTGAGTATATAATTACTATTACTTAAGAGTTTGGCAGTTTTGAGCACATGATGGTTTGACTTAGATTATTCTAAATTAAGGTTAACCTATAGTTAGGACATGTTAGTATCCTGGATATAAATGCTCAGAATATGAATAAGTAGTGAATCTTAAATTATAGGCATGCGAAACAACAGGCATTAAGTATACATTCAGAATTAAAAAAAAATAAAGTATAGTGATATATCCACTTCATGTTGGAATAAATTTTCATAAAACATGAAACTTTCATCTGAAATAACTTAAATTTCATATTTGTTGGCCCCAAGGAGTTTAGATTACCTTCTTCAAAAACTCTTTTCCTTTATACCAATGATGTTTTAATAGAATCATAAAAGGATCAAAAGCAAAGCATTGCCTCTTAACTTCCATTGCTGAAATATTGCACTTGTGTTTATATTGATGGTTTTTCATTATTTCATTTTTATTTTCAGTATGTCCCTATGTATTAGAAACTACTTTTAACTTTTAAATGAAAATTTGAGAATTTAAACAAGTTTACTCTCAATTTGATTTTCAAAGCTATTAAGTTTGGTAATTGCATGGTAATCCTCTCTTAGTTTTACACGTACATTTTTCACTTATTTTCCTTATTATTTAGTATCTGCTGGCTACCTTTATACATGCTTGCCCATTCTGTTTTCTTTGCTTCTTTTTAATCTTGTCTCTCATTTCTTTTCTTCCCCCTCCTCCTCCTCCTCCTCCTCTTTTTTATTTTGGCTTTGTCTCTGTATGTATTATTTTTTATGACCTCTGTTAAATTTATATTTAAGAGCTTTAGCTATGTTCTCCTTCTCTACCCGCCCCCCCCATTCTTTTGGAAGTTAAATTAGGCACCATGAAAATATTCATATATTTATTACTCAACTAAAAGTTATACTTGCAGTGACAATTTGATCAATGAAAATGTCAGATTTTTACCATTAAAACTAAAAAGAAGCAAACATTTCATAAGAAATCTGAGAAATACTTTGTGGGAGAAAGGTCAAAGAAAATACCTTCTAAATGTAGTGAAAATTGAAGTTTTAGCCTTTTATGTATTCGTTTATCCATTCTTATAGTGCACACTTTTGTGGTTGTATTTGAGCCTAGAAAACAAATGAAAATGGTGTCTCCTCTGTTCACTCTGACACTTAACCAAAATCCAGGCTCCATTTACCTGGGTTCATAGCTTTTGTAATGCAACACAGCTTCTCAAAGGGGGAGGATAATAGATGGTATGGGAAAACCTATACAAAGGCTTATTGCTTCTTTAACTGGCATATAGTATACAAAAGAGCTTTACATTTTACCCTTTTTGTTCAGTTTAATTTTCCACACAAACATTGGAGAATTTAACCATGAATTCTAGACATCTGCAGGAAGACCCAATGACATAAGTAGAATTACTTAAGAAAATCATATCAGGGTATGCCTGGGTGGCTCAGTCTGTTAAACATCTGCCTTTGGCTCCGGTCATGATCCCAGGGTCCTGGGATCGAGTCCTGCATCAGGCTCCCTGCTTCTTGGGGAGCCTGTTTCTCCCTCTCCCTCTGCAGCTCCTTCTGCTTGTGTGTATGCTCTTTCTCTGTCAAATAAATTAATAAAATCATAAAAAAAGAAAATCATACCAGCATGTACTTTACATGTTTTTCTTTGTTAAAGAAATACTGAGTATTCACGTATTTCTCCCAAAGCTTTATGGAATTTTTAGGCAGGCTAATGTAAATCATATCTGATAAGGGAAAAGACTCCCAAGATACAGTCATTTAAAATTAAAAAAAAAGATAAGTAACTGAATTTGAAAAACATTCATACAATTAGATAGAACCTCATTATGGGGGTATATATTTTTAGAAGATCATTGTAAGTTCCTTTTTAAATTAAAGATGTGTTGCAAATACATTTTGAATGAAGGTTCTTTTTTTTTTCCTTTAGTTTGGACTGCAAAGAATTCTAGGAGATGAAAGGAGTCTTTTGCTTTTGGCAAGAGCAATTGATCCCAAACAACCCAACATGATGACTGAAATAGTAAAAATACTTTCTGCTATTTGCATTGTTGGAGAGGAGAACATGTAAGCATTGCTATATTATGTTAACTGCATGGAAAGTGGCACTTGAGAAATTAAAATTCCATATTTTGTAGTTTTCATTAGATAACTTGCATGAAAACAGTAGTACATTTTAGAAAATAATTTATTGGCATTTTATCATATCTATTTACATTTCAGCATTTTTTAAACTTTTTGAAACAAATAGATTTAAACAGATAGAATCCAAACAGGACATTCTTCAAAGTTGGATTCAGAGTGAATGGATAGAATTTTATCTAGGTGAAGGTAAAGTAGTCGTTAGAAAAATAGGCTGAATACAGAGACACACACACACACACACACACCTCGCATATGCCCATTATAAAATTTGACTTCTTTAACTCACTGAATTGACTAGATGCTTTTATTGCTCTATTATTTTATTTAAAATAGTATTTTACTTTATCTGCCTGTAATAAGTGAAAAAATAATTATGTATAAAGGGAAGTAAATTAACCTTTTAAAAAGAAAGAACAAAAAGACCATTTGCATTTATTCAAAGTGCATGTACGTGTTAACTTTAAGAAATTGTTGTTGAATGTACCTTAGTTTATACCTTTTCAAGGAAATAATATTGACTGAGAAGCAAAATTTCAGATCTGATGTCATTAACTAGTTAGTATGGAACCATTGTGATAAAGAGTGAAATATCTGCTAAGGACACGAGCTAAAATATTTCTTTGAAATTTTGTGTGACAGTAATAATTCAGTTTCAATCAGAACAAGGCTATGCAAAGATTTCAGAATATTCTAATACATTGACTTTTTCATACCTATTAGAATAGCATGAGATCTTGCTTAATGCTGCTTAGTGTCCTCAGAGACCAAAAGCCAAACACTAAACAAAAATATTATCAGAGAGCATTAACTCTTACCTTACTGAGAACAAACTAAGAATGAGCTAACATATGCAAAAGTAGGAGATCTTTAGGTTTTATAGAAAAATCAGTTTATATATGAGTAAAAAGTATTTTTCTTGTCAATTGGATTTTCAACACTTAATTCATATAATACATCCTATTGTGGTATAGTTGTAGCTATAGTTTGATAAACACAGTATACTTCATAGAGGTTAATTTGATTCAGACACTATAGCAATAGTTTCCAGTATTTTAGTTCATGTAAATAGTTGTCTTGTGCTATGTAATTATAGATGTCCTCTAATTACCTAGACTTTCCTCTTTCAGTCTTTCTTTCTTATTCCATTTTCAAAGAATGTTGATTTTTTAAGTTGTTTCAGATGTACTTGCTCTTTCTAGTATTTTATTATAAAATCAGTCTATTTACATGTGGAAAAAGTTTTAATAATCATAGATGTCGTATTATGCTTAAATCATTATTAATATTTATGTTAACATATGAAATACCAAACCTGGAATTTTAAATTTCAGTATTTATCAAATAAAGTTTTAAAAGATGTTACCCAGGAAATTTATATTCCTCAAAGTTTTTTAATTGAAGTTTCATTTATTTAAATAATTGAGTTTTCGTTTTGCTGTCCTAAAATTATTTAAATCTATCAGTATTTGACTTGTAGAAATATGTGGATAGGAACAGAACTCTTTCTTTTAAAAGGTTATATTTATTTATTTGACACAGAGAGAGAGACAACTGGAGAAGGAACACAAGCAGTGGGAGTGGGAGAGGGAGAAGCAGGCCTCCCGCTGAGCAGGGAGCCAGATGTGGGCTGAATTCTGGGACCCTGGGATCATGACCTGAGCTGAAGACAGATGCTCAGAGACTGAGCCACCCAGGTGCCCAGGAACACAACTCTTAAATTGCAGTGGTCTCTATATACATCAAATGCCAGAAAGAAACTAAGACTGAAAAAAAGAGATAACCCATATTCATGTGTGTGTAAGATGGATTTCTCATTTCTGCTTTCTCCCCCACCCCATAGTCTAGATAAACTTCTAGGGGCTATAACTACAGCAGCAGAAAGAAATAATAGGGAACGATTTTCACCAATTGTGGAAGGATTAGAAAATCATGAAGCTTTGCAATTACAGGTGAGTTGGTTTTGTCTTAAGTTGCTTCTGGGGTTTATATTTAAAGTACTCATTTTGTATGACACCCAACTCGTTCTTAACTATCATTTAAATGGAATGGAACATAAAAATGAAATTCTTCCTATTGCTTGGTCATTTATAAAAGCTAGAAGTTTTAGAATGACAACTTGTTTAAAATTAGGAAAAGGACTTCTGGTTACTATAAATATGGTATTCAGTAAATAATAAAATAAACCATGAAGATTAAAACTTTACCAGTAATCAGAGCAACAAGGAAGAAGTTTAGCCAATAGTATTAGCCTAACAAATATTGATGAAGTCTTTGTATTACTCTAGAAATTTAGGAAATCTAAGCATATCTTTATGCCATCACACAACATTCAGAAGTCTGACTCACCAGAATAAGGTGGGGACTCAATTGCAATTCTTTGGTCAGAGTCTATCTAATTAGCTCTGTGTATACCCAGCCTAAACGTCTTATTTAGAAAATGACAAAACTCACTATCTTTTCTTAGATGGTTTCATGAAATAACCCATTTTATGAAAGATGACTTTGTTCTTGAGCGATGAGAACTCATATTTATTGGCCATATTTATGGTAAGAGATCATAGACTAGCATTTTAACTTACATATATTATCTGATTAAATTCTCACAACAACCCAGCTGTGCAGGCACTTTTATCATCTCCATTTTGTTTATAAGATGAATAGGTTTATTTAGAGTAGATAACTTTTCTAAGCTGACATAGCCTGTAAGTGGTGGAGTCAGAATTTGACATCAGGTTTTTTGTTCTTCAATTTTCATTTCTTTTAGACAGTGTTTACCATTTAATGCACCATGGGGAACTCTTTCTGAATTATTTTTTTAAACTCCTGTAGTATCATTCAACAAAGGTAATGTAGTTTTGGAATATAGGTGAGGTTTGATAGAGTCTGGAACCAATGGCCAAGAAAGAATTCTTGAGATGTCTTTGGTGCAAAATGGTGGGTTTTTTTTTAAAGCACAGGGACAGGACTCATGGGCAAAAAGAGATGCTGTACCTGGGTTGAGAGGGTTACTGATTATATACTTGGGAGTCGGGGAGGTGAGGAAAAGCCAGGTTTTCCAAAGAAATTTCATATGCCAAAGAGGACCTGCAGGTTATAAGGACATTTAATTGTATCTGCATTTCCTTCTAGAAATTAAGTTATTGCTAAGAATGCCTTTTTCTTATAAATCACTAAGACTTGTAAACTGAGGAAGACACTTATCTTACAGGACTGTAATCTTTATAAGTTAACCATTTTTTTTCCTTCCCTTAGTTTAGGGCAGCTAGGTGTGCCTGAGGAATGTCACACATATCTCACCTGAGAATGGGTGAGGGAGGTTTGTGGGGCATCAGCTTGTGCTTTGTCCTTAGCTTCCCTTCTGCTCTCTTATCAAAGAGAAGATGGTTCCACATTTAATTTTATCAAGTTATTTAGTAGTGACTGTTTAAATGTTAAAATTTCTCATCTGATGTAAAACAATTTACTTTCTCCTTTTTTTGTTGTATTATAAAGTATTAGGGTTTTTTGTTTGTTTGTTTGTTTTGCCAAGGTTTGAAACTAAAGAGATAGATGAATTGGCTTGTCCAAAGAGGATGCTATAGTTTTACAAAACTATAATCTCTCTTTAAATATTTAAGGATCTTTGTTAATTGTTACTTCTCTGACTATGATGATCATTTTGAATAAACTCTTATGGTGTGTCTTTCATATCCATTGTATCACATTTTTAATAGTTGGAATATTTCCTTCTATCATTGATGATGTTAGTGTTCAAAGCTCATGACCAAAAAAGAATTCTTGAGAAGTCTTTGGTGCAAAAAGGTGATTTTATTAAAGCAAGGGGATAGGACCCCTGAACAAGGAAGAGCTGCACTGGCGTCATAAGAAGTGGCCCGTTATATACTTTCAAGTTCGGAGGGGGTCAGTGATAACATAAATCTCTAAGGAATTTTGGAAGCAAGGTTTCCAGAACCTTGAAGGGGCTAGCTGTTGTTAGGAAAAGATTATTTATTACTATCTAATAAAACCTTAGTTATGAGACCCTTTAAATGTATATCAGTGGGTCATATGCTTGGGGGATGATAAAGGAAGTTTCTAAAGGAATTTTTTTTTTATGTTAAAGGTTACAAGATCCTGGGGGTCAGCTAAGATTCCCTTTAGATTTGTGTTTAGCAGAGCATTAATATCCAGGCAGCTGAGTTCCTAGAGGAAGGTCACTGCCCATTTTAAGGACTTGTGAAAGGGCTACAAGTTGTAAGGGAATTTAATTTTTCTTTCCCCTTTGTATCCTATATCACTGTTTCCCTTATATACTTATTATAAAATTTATCTCAAAATTTTTAATATTTCTACTGAAAGATTTGAAAACTGTACTTTTTAGATGAGTTCTTGAAATCTTTGTTCTTATTCCTATAGTTGGGCTTACCTAACTAAATTTCACTGGCATTCAGTCATATATAGGAGTTTCTACTTGTCTTGCAATGTTTAAGAGGAAGTAAGTATTTTAGATATATTTAAAGTTTTCATTACTCACTCAGATGACTCACTCAAAACCACACAGCTGTTGACGGGTAGAGCTATAATTTGAAACCAGGTGTTTATGATGCAACATTTGTATACTGCATTTTCTGAACTTTAAAATGACACCCCTCCATAGAGTAGTTCACCCCAACCAGTAAGATAGAAATGACAATTGCTAGCCTTCAAGAAATTGGATTGAATAGAATGATAAAATGGCAAATTGTTGACAGGTAGCATATAGAAGAATTACATACATCTTGCTAGATATTCAAGAAATTGTTTAATACTGATTATACATGCAAACATATACAAGTCATAATTTGAAATTTCCTATTTTGATGAGCTAACAATTAGTAATTTGTTATATACAGAGCCTGTTACTCTTACAAGAATTGTGACATGGGTTTATTTATTTGGACTGTCATGTGATTGAAAAAATATCATCTAAAGTTCAAAAATATATTCAGAATACAGAATAAAAACCAAAGTCTAAAAAAATAATTAAATGATTAAAATTATCAATTTTAAAATATTAAAATTATTAATTATTAAAATAATTTTAAAATGTTGTTTAAAATATAATTAATGCTGTATTTTAACAGAATTACTTCCTGAGACTCTGATAACATTTTGAGAATTCTCAGGATACTACAGAAACAGTAAAAGTAATTCTATTAAAATATAGCAATAATTTTTTAAAAAAAGCTATATGCATTTTTCTCTTTTTAAATTTTAAAACATATTGTTAACTTCTTACAGAGGTTTTTAAGCTCATCTTTAAATTAAAATTATGTCCTTGTGGTAGTATTTTCTTTATCTTCAATAGTTCAACTAAGAGACAATAAATGATATATCTCCGTAAGCTTTCTTCATTGACTTCCCTTTAGCTTAATGCGTTCTCAGTTCTCACCCATACTACAACACCTTTTGATCTCAGTTATTCTTCAAACTAGCCTCTCATCTTCCTTATTTTATAGTCCCAGTCTAAAAGAATCATCTAAAAGAATCATCTATTGTTGTTTTCTGTGTTTCCTAAATTAATTCTCACAACTTAACATTTTCAGTTCTTAAAAAGGTTGGTAGTGATCCTCTAATTTCAAAATCCAATAGCCTTTCTCTAATCATCTTGTAACTCTATTAATCACCTCCCTCTTTGAAAATTTTACTGCCTTTGGCTTTATTGACCCCGTTCTTACCTTCGGACTACTTTTGTTTTTTCTCTTTTTCATGTGTTTGTCCTCCTCTTGGATATTTTGTTTTCTCTGGTCTATCCTTGGCTATCTTCTAGTATTATTTTTGTTTAGACATACATACGTACACTTGCATATGCACAGAAACATATATTTTATCTTCCTCATAAATATTCTCATTGCTTCTCTAGCTTTATCATCCAGCTATATTCTAGCAGTTATTCATAATTGTAATTTCATTTCATCTCTCTCTCTATTCAAACCTATATGCCCAAATGCTTAATTATATGGCCTACAGGCAACACAAAAATGAGAAATTAAAGATAGCATTTATAAGTTATATACCAATATTCTAATACTTTACATATGTTACCTCATTTTAAACCTCACAACAGTTCTATGAGAAAGATAGTAGTATCCCCATTTTGTAGATGAGTAAATAGGCTCATCGAGGTTAGATAAACTTTCAAGGATCACGGTATAATTTGGAGACAAAAGTCCATATTGGACACTAGGGAGTTTGGTTCCAGAGTATATGGTCTTAACCACTACATGTTACCTCTTCTTATCAAAACTAAGCAAGTAGCCTTACACATCTTAGTAGATTCTTTTTTTAAAAATTTAAAAAAATTATTTATTTATTTTTAAAATTTCTTTTCAGTGTTCCAGAATTCATTGTTTATGTACCACACCCAGTGCTCCATGCCAGGCATCTCTTTGTTACATCATAGCTCACTAACTCACATATTTTTAAAAAATATTTTATTTATTTAACAGAGGGAGAGAGATCACAAGTAGTCAGAGAGGCAGGCAGAAGAGAGAGGTGGGAAGCAGAATTCCTCCTGAGCAGAGAGCCTGACGATCCCAGGACCCTGAGATCATGACCTGAGCCGGAGGCAGAGACTTAACCCACTGAGCCACCCATGTGCCCCTAACTCACATATGTAATCACAGCCCTGAGTCAGCAAGGAAACAGTTGTATCTAGGATATTTTGTTTAGAAATATGGGAATTATCTAATTCATTTCTGAAAGTGTTCTGTGCAAAGACAAGTGTTGCTGCTTACATAGACAAACCCTCAGATATATGGACTCATTCTGTGTTGCTTGATTCTTTCCATAGTGGTTCTCAAGTATTGAGATTTTACTCTAAACATACTTGTAAATTAGCTACTAGTGTCCTTATACCATCATATATGAGGAAGTAGCCTTGGATAAACATTTATCATGTCAGTACCAGTACATTTATAGTAAAACAAGGAGCTACAGCTTGTGAAGAAGGAAAAAATTTGTGAAAAAGTAGATGAGTGTGTTAAATAGTAAGTGTTGAATGAATATCTGATATCACTAAGAAAATGTGTTCTATTTATTGACAGTTTTAAATTATGACCATTTTAAAAGTTGAATTAGTATAATTGGGGGTTGTATAGGTATATTTTTGCAATATCTTCATTTGTCAAGCACTTACAAAAGTAACTTCTGACATAAAGAAGGATGCCTTTCATTTTATATCTATTTCAAAGTTGAGTAATTGTCAAATCTAAGATTTTTTTTCTAATGGAGAGTCACTAGTGACCTCCATAATAAAAAAAGCATGACCCTTTTTAAGTTGTCATATTGGCTTCTCCAGTATCATGTGACACTATGTCTAACAAAGCTCTCTCCTCCCTCAACTTCAGTGATACAGTGGACTCAGTGATACAGTGACTAAATTCTCCTTGTTTTTCTTTTACCTATATTTTACATTTTAAATCTTCTGTCTTGAATCTTCTGTCTCTATGCTTGGCCCTTAAATATACTGCTTTCTAAGAACCTGATCCTTAGTTCTTTGGTTCTTTGCTTTCCCATTTTGTATGTTGTCCTTAGACAGCCCCATCCATTCTTATGACTTCCATCTAGCACTTCTATGTGATGAATTTCTATGTACTCATCTTATTGCAATCCTTCTAACTCAGACTCCATATGTTCAGTTGTCTCCTGACTGAATTTCAAATTCAGTTTCATCCTTAATTATACTTACCTTCCTTTTCTTCATCCTTATCCTTCTAACTCCAATCACCTCTCCAATTTTAACCTGCTTTCTTTTGTAGTCCCAGTCCTAGTTAACTTTAGCATTATCTACCAAGTTGCATAAACGAGAAACATAATAATCATCTTTGAATCTACTCTTCCTCCTTTCACCATTCCTTCAATTACCAAATCTTACCAATTCTAATTTTGTAGTGTTGTTCTTTTTGTTCATTTGTATGGTATCCTTTTCCTTCCACCCCTTCTGCCAATTCTTTGTTTCAGTGCATTGTCATGTCTCATTATTTTGCCATTTTCCTGGACTCTTAAATAGCCCCCTTTAAATCATTTCCCACAGACTTAAACTTCTGAAATGCAGTTCTTGTCACATCACTGCTTCAAATTCAAGAAAGTCTTTCTATAGCTTCTAGGATAAAAGTATAATCTTAGTCTACACACAATACTTCATCATCTGATTGTTGTTTTCTCTGTGACTTCATGTTTCATCACTCTTCTCCTTATACTTTTTGGTCCAGTCCTACTGTGTTCAGTTTCCTGAACATTTTATGCTGTTTTATCCTTCTACCTTCCTACCTTTGTACATGGCTTCCTCCTGCCTGAACTCTTTCTCCATTTCTTGACTTAATTAATAACTCCCTCTGTATGTTTATATATTTCTTGGTTGGTACTTATTTGACTTAAACCATCTTTTTCCCTAACTCCTGCTGGGCTAAGATAAAGAAAGACCTTGTTAATATCAACAAAGTACTTAATAAGGTCAACTGTGTGACAGTGTCAATAAAATTTTAAAAGCACACTTTGTCACAGCTAATGGCAGTATGGATAATCTGTCTGAGAATGCCCTGGAGTTGGCAGTTACTATGCTCTATAGCTCTTTGAATTGTGATCAAACAGATAGATAGATGCTTGCATAGTTTTTGGAGCTGAAAAGTTAAAATAAACAAAAGGTTTTAGCATTTTCTCAATAATTTTATGAAGCTGTTTTGTGTTAAAATAGTTCCCCTCTCTTCCACTTAACTAAGAAACTGAATACAATTTTTTTTTTTTTTTTTTGGTAATGATAGGTCTCCTGCCAATAAAATTTGACATGTCTAATTACCAGTTACCCATTATATTTTAATCATTTTATTGAGGACAATTAGAGGTTATACAGAAAACCCTAAACAAATGTGGAGCCTTGCCTTTAGAAAGTTTATAGTCTCTTTTGTGATACTTCACACTGTGCATCACATCCCATACCCCAGGATGAGGACAATAACATCCTGTGACTAAAGAATGTAAATGATTAACCATGTAGAAATGGAGATCATTGTAATGCAAATAAAAAAACTTACTATTTTTAGGGATTAGAAATCAAAATTATGGTCCTAGCTTACCGTATTTATTAATAATGGATTAAAGTCACTGACTTACTATGAAGTTTAAATTTTAATTCTCATGGAAGCTTTATTTAAAACAGGTTTGGCAGACCATTTTGAAGCTTAAAGCTATTAAAAAGAAACTAAGCAAGAAAAAGAATCTGGATAGTGGACTTCGTGATACTCAATTCAAAGGCACTTGTTTTCTTTCCAGTCCAAGGAAAAATGTTACTCACTAATGCCAGATTTGTACATTGTAGTGTTGTAGAAAGAATTGAAAACTAAAGTCATGAGATAATAAGTTCTAGTCTTATCTTTATGGCTTATTATTAGCTATATGATCCTGGGCAAATTAACTAATCTTTCTAGGTTTTCAGTTTCTTTACCTTTAAAAGCATATCGAACCACAGTATTTAGTATTTTTGAGTAGCGTTCTGCTTTAAAATCACACGATTCTTCGTTTTCTTTTTTTTTTTTAAGATTTTATTTATTTATTTGACAGACAGAGATCACAAGTAGGCAGAGAGGCAGGCAGAGAGAGAGGAGGAAGCAGGCTCCCCACCAAGCAGAGAGCCTGATGTGGGGCTTGATCCCAGGACCTTGGGATCATGACCTAAGCTGAAGGCAGAGGCTTTAACCCACTGAGCCACCCAGGCGCCCCAGTTCTTTGTTTTCTATATCTGGGGTTAGATTTTCTTTTTCTTTGAAAGCATACTGAGTTTTCATTGTAAGCAGACAGTAATAATTTTAAAGAGATATATACTTGGAAGTTGAACTTACCAATTATCAAGACTTCATTATTAGGGAATGAATTTTGTACTTCTTTGGAGCCTAGGTTTTAGATATTAGGCCAGAAGACTTCATTAAAGTCTCCAGTACAGTGCTATCCAATCAAGCTTTCTGCAGTATCCAGTATTTGTGGTGTCCAGTATGGCAGCCAGTAGACACATGTGGCTGTGGAACACTTGAACTATTGCTGGTGTGACTGAGCAACTGAATTTTTCCTGTTAGTAATTGTAATTAAGCTAAATTTACATTGTGGCTCTGGATTGAACAATGTAGCTCTAGTGTGTGTGTGTGTGTGTGTGTTTGCATGCATATGTATGCTGAATAGGGAGTGGGGTGGCAGAAAGTAAAGGAGAGTGGGAGACCATTATTCTGGATAATAGGATGCTGCCCATACTTCATGAAATGAAATGTAACACATTTCAGGAACTGTTTTCTACCTTTCCTGTTTTTTTTGTTTCATTTTTTGTTTTTTGTTTTTTTGTCCTTTTGCATTTTATTATGAATTTTGATAACTACTATGTCTTTTTAATAGAGATATAAATGACATAACCATTTTATATACTAGACAGTATATTGTTAAAATAATTGTATGCTGGACTGCCTGGGTGGCTCAGTCTGTTAAGTGTCTGCCTCCAGTACCAAGATCAAAGCCCTGGATGATCTCCTTGCTCATCAGGGAGTTTGCTTCCCCCTCTCCCCCTCCTCCTGCTCCTTCTCTCTCTCTCTCACTTACTCATGCTCTCTCTCAAATAAATAAATAAAATCTTTAAAAAACTAGTTGACTATTTTTCTCCTTGAGGAGAACACAGGCAGCAACCTCTTCGACCTCAGCCGCAGCAACATCTTCCTAGGAACATCGCCAAAGGCAAGGGAAGCAAAGGCAAAAATGAACTATTGGGATTTCATCAAGATCAAAAGCTTTTGCACAGCAAAGGAAACAGTTAACAAAATCAAAAGACAACTGACAGAATGGGAGAAGATATTTGCAAATGACATATCAGATAAAGGACTAGTGTCCAAAATCTATAAAGAACTTAACAAACTCAACACCCAAAGAACAAATAATCCAATCAAGACATGGGCAGAGGACATGAACAGACGTTTCTGCAAAGAAGACATCCAGATGGCCAACAGACACATGAAAAAGTGCTCCATATCACTCGGCATCAGGGAAATACAAATCAAAACCACAATGAGATATCACCTCACACCAGTCAGAATGGCTAAAATCAACAAGTCAGAAATGACAGATGCTGGCGAGGATGCGGAGAAAGGGGAAACCTCCTACACTGTTGGTGGGAATGCAAGCTGGTGCAACCACTCTGGAAAACAACATGGAGGTTCCTCAAAATGTTGAAAATAGAACTGCCCTATGACCCAGCAATTGCACTACTGGGTATTTACGTTAAAGATACAAACGTAGTGATCCAAAGGGGCACGTGCACCCAAATGTTTATAGCAGCAATGTCCACAATAGCCAAACTATGGAAAGAACCTAGATGTCCATCAACAGATGAATGGATAAAGAAGAAGTGGTATATATACACAATGGAATACTATGCAGCCATCAAAAGAAACGAAATCTTGCCATTTGCGACAACATGGATGGAACTAGAGCGTATCATGCTTAGCGAAATAAGTCAAGCGGAGAAAGACAACTATCATATGATCTCCCTGATATGAGGAAGTGGTGATGCAACATGGGGGCTTAAGTGGGTAGGAGAAGAATCCATGAAACAAAATGGGATAGGGAGGGAGACAAACCATAAGTGACTCTTAATCTCACAAAACAAACTGTGGGTTGCTGGTGGGAGGGGGGTTGGGAGAAGGGGGTAGGGTTATGGACATTGGGGAGGGTATGTGCCTTTGGGTAAATTGGAAGGGGTGGTGAACCATGAGAGACTATGGACTCTGAAAAACAATCTGAGGGGTTTGAAGTGGCGGGGGGTGGGAGGTTGGGGTACCATGTGGTGGGTATTATAGAGGGCACGGCTTGCATGGAGCACTGGGTGTGGTAAAAAAATAATGAATACTGTTTTTCTGAAAATAAATAAATTGGAAAAAAAAACTTGCTGACTATTTTTCTAATTAACTTACAGTTTCAAAACTGGATATTTCTAGTACATTAAACATGATGCAATAGTTAAATTTTCTTATCTTACCCATCCTTAAAATCTTTTGTCATGTGAATCTATGAATGGAGTTAATGAGCCATCTGGAGTTAATTATTCTGTATTTGGAGTAAAATGATATGGTTGAGAATCGTGAGTTTCCCCCTTACTGTGTAACCATGTATAAGTTACCTGCTTTGAGCCTTAGCTTCATCATCTGTGAAATAAGGATAATAGTAATACTGAATTTGTATGGTTTTTATGAGGATGAGACTAGATGGTGAATTATATAAAGCCTCTAATACTGTTTGTATAATAATAATGATGATGAAGAAAATAGTTTGGGGTTCTGTATTTAACTATGAATTCAGATTCTACATAATGGGTATTTAGTGTTTGTAATTTAATACTGATATATTCTGACATTGAAACTAATTATATTTTTAAAATTTAATTTTGTATTTGTAAATGACAATTATTTTGGTTTTGGATTGATTTTATTTCTGTCCTCTAAAAAGGACAATGATTCTGTGGTAGCCTGAAGGAATGGAGATAAGGTATTTTTTTTTGTTCTCCACATTAAAATATAAATATTTCTATAAAAGAGTATCACTTTAGGGGCACCTGGGTGGCTCAGTTGGTTGGGCATCTGCCTTTTGCTCAGGTCATGATCCCACGGTCTTGGGATCAAGCCCTGGGTTGGCCTCCCTGCTCAGCTGGGAGTCTACTTCTCCCTCTCCCTCTGTCACCCTGCAAACCGCCTCCCCCTTGTGTTCTTTGTCTCGCTCTCTCTCAAATATATAAATAAAATCTTTAAAACAAAAGGAATATCACTTTAGGAGAAAATGTTGGGAAATGACATGATGGTATAACTATTCTGCTTAGCTTATTTGTAATTAATTAGATATCTGTTAGAATTTGATAAACAATAAATAGTACATTGATAAACCAGTGCCATTACCTGTTTAAAATACTGGCTTCAAAGTGTATCCCAACTTCTTTTTTAGCATTCAGTTATATATTTATACATCATAGATAAAGTAAGTAATAGCATTGCAACATTTCCTATTAAATGTAAAGTTATTTTGATGTTGATACATTCATTAATTTTATTGACTTACTATATCATCTTTTAATCTAAATACTTTGTATAAAGGTACAATTCTAAGATTCATTAACTTGTTTCCTATGGAAATGTTCTCTTGTAGAGTTTTAACACAGGCCATTAAGCTAGAATATCTTCTGGTAAAAACAGTCCTAGCAGATGGCAACTTTTCTCTCTATTAATTTTGGATTGGACATGTGCTTTGGCTTGTTTGGTCATGTCATAGTTGTAATGTTGAACAAGGATCATTCAAGCAAATGGGATGATAATGTAGCTCTGGACATGTATAGTATATAATCTTATATCCCAGCCTATGGAAACTAAAGACTTAGGTATTTTCTTGCTTTAAATAGAAAGGTTAAGTGATCCATTAAGGTATACATGTCATAGTAACTTATCTGAAATGTCTTTTAAGATAATACCTGGTTTTGGGGTGCCTGGGGGCTCAGTGGCTTAAAGCCTCTGCCTTCGGCTCAGGTCTGTATCTCAGGGTCCTGGGATCAAGCCCTGCATCGAGCTCTCTGCTCAACAGCGAGCCTGTTTCCCCTGTCTCTCTGCCTGCCTCTCTGCTTACTTGTGATTTCTCTCTCTCTGTCAAATAAATAAATAAAATCTTTAAAAAAAACACAAAAAACAGTTTAGTCTTAAAAAAAAAAAAGATAATACCTAGTTTTGGCAAGTATTTAATCAGTGGTCTTAGTGTTTCCTATTGACATTTGAGCATTCATAGGCATTGGACGACATTGTTGAATTATGTTTTAGATATCTAGTAATGTTAGAAACAACTTTAGTCATCACTTTTAAAGCATGCAGCTTTTGATTTTTGAGCCTGAATATGAGGTAGATGGACAAGTCTCCCTAAAGGCTGCTTAGATGCATAAGATATTCATAAGATAATAGATATATTAAAAAATAAACCTTTTAATCTTTTCTTTCTACTTGAAAAAAATATAATGATAGGTCTGGACAAGTCAAGTCAAAATACATTTGAAATATTTTCTTTTGCTGATTTTTTTCTCATACTAACTTTTGATTTTTTGTGTCTCCTTCTATATATACTTGATATCTTTACTAAATCTGGCATTTTCAGGAGTCCCCTCAGAGTTAGCTCTTTGAACATTGTACAGTTTGCTCATTGCTTACTTTTTCTTATTGCATGCTTTTAAGAATAATCAATTTTCTGTGCAGCTCCTCAGTCAATCTCTTAGATAGTTGCCTTAGACTTGAGCAGCATTTCCCAAAAATGCTATCAGGAATAATGTATGGATCACCTGGCAATTAGTATTTTGTTGATTCCCTTCTAGCTTGCAATTACCAGGAAATAAGTCCCCTTTTAAAATAGGGAAACTCAATATCAGAAGGTAAGAAAAACCAAACCTTTCTGACAGTGTCAATGTAATTAATGAATCACCTTCACTTGAAAACAAGCCCTTACCTTCACTTTGTCCTGCAATGTACATTGGTGCATTGGTGTCACAGTGCCTTTTAGTTGATTTAAATTCAGGTGCACTCATTTTTATACTTGGTGAATTAATTCATCTTAATCATATATTTTAGTACTCTATACTTTTTGCAAGTCCATCCCAATAATAGGAGGGAGACAGTATAAATTAGTGTAATAATTTCTCTAAGTTTTCACTGTTCTCTGTTTAGTATCAGGGTACTTGTTTTGATTTATTTTAGAAAAGTGTTTATAATCATACGGAATTGAGGCCAAGTGTATTCTGGGGACAGTTGGATAGGAAAGACCCATTTCATGCTATTTTTAAAGGGCTCTATATGCAGATCTTTCGAACTTTGAGTTTTTCAGAGTTTAATATTCCTTCATATTATTTAACAAATCATACCAATACTTGACCATCCACCATAACACCATTAGAATTATTCTGGGTATTAGAAAGTGACTTTTGTTGTTTAAGCTGTAACATCATGATCATCCTTTTACTTGTATAAATATTTATATTTCTTCTAATATTTTATCGTATATGTGTGTATGATTTTAGTGAATAGAAACGCAATGATCTGAATGCACTAAGTAAATATTTCATTACTTAAAATAATTTTTAACGAATTTTGCTTTCTAAATTGCAGGTGGCCTGCATGCAGTTTATAAATGCCCTTGTCACTTCACCTTACGAGCTTGATTTTAGAATACATTTAAGGAATGAATTCCTACGTTCAGGACTAAAAACAATGTTACCCGTAAGTTGAATGTGCACATTAAGTTTGCTGATGAACTTTTTAACATTTTTCTCTCTTTAGACGAAATATTTGCGACAGATAAATGTTCCTTGCTATATATTCTTTGTAAGGCATTAGACATTTTGTAAGCTTTTCTATTTTACAGTAGTATCAGTCTTTATATACAACTGTTGAATTCAGAATTCAGCTAATGTGTCTTCAAATGATGTGGCTGTTCTGGGTTTGTTTTTTTGTTTTTTTTTTTGTTTTTTTTATTTTGTTTGTTTTCTTAAAGTTGAAAGGGAATTTCTTTTCTTTGAATTTGAATACCGAGAACATAAAAGACTACTGCTTTTTGTTTTTCTGCAGCTTCAATGTTCATTTAAAAGTTTTTGCTTTCCTCTTTGATAATTTAGACTGGTACCATTTATATTCAGCATAAGTATTTCTAGAATCTTGACCAGTATATTCTAGATATTTAGGCATGGTATTCTTGTTACAATGCTATAGAGACTTTCCTAAAAAGTTTTATTTCTTAAATTGTATGTGTATATATGATACTTGTGTTTGTGTATGTGTATGTATGTGTAATTATGATACTGTTAAAACATTTTGAAAATAACTTTACATTTCAAAATTTACATTTTGAAATAACTATAGGCTTCATCTGAGATAAATGAGCACACTTATTATAAACACAAATATAGCTAAAGTGACTTTGTATTTTATTTAGTATGTTAATGAAGAGGGATTTTGTTTAAAACCATGACATTGTTAAGAGACATGTAAATTTAACTAGTCTCTTCATTTAAGCTACTCAGGGAACACCTGAGAAAAAAGACGCAAAAGGGAATAAAAAAGAAAACAAATCAAATGTCAAGTGAGCACGTATATAATACTTAGAGTACTAGAAATGTCAAAATCAGGGAAAATTTCCTGGTGAGAATGAGATTGTATCATGCATCTGTAACTGTGTTCTGATAGTCTTAACTGAAAGTAGTTGAAACTCATCATCATAAAATGTATCCTACAGTGGATCTACTGAAACCCACTTTGATAAGATGTAGGATTTGATCTATCTGGTTTTAGAAAGTTTTGTGTCAATTACACTTGGAATGGTACTTTAATCCATGACTTTAAAAAACAGGGAATTGGTTTTAGTGGATCAAAGCAATATTTTAAGTGACCCATATGAACGTTCAGTACGCAATTAACTAGGCACATCCACTTATTATGGTGTGTGTAACACATTTATTCTTGTGTTGTCACAAATCTTTCCTCATGAAAAGTCTGTGGCCTTAGGTAGCTACACGTAATATTACAATCTTGATTCTAGTGTGGCTTTTGAATTGCCTACTCATTGGTTTCCATGCTTGTTCTCACTGGGTTGGTCCTCATTTTCTGGGAGACTATCAATGTCTTTCGACCTTGCTGAATACAGGGGCTCCTTAGCATCATGTGTTCATTTACTAATATGCCACATATTGTGCTTTTACTCTTTCATCTTTTATTTCCCTTTGTTTATTTATAATTGGATATTCATTTTCTGCCTTATACTACTGAATGTTTGATCAGAAATACTATTACTCTCATTTTAATTTATTTGAGTTGTCCTATTCTCAGAAAGAGAATTCTCTTGTTCTTACTTTTAACTTTTCTTCTTCATTCATCTTTGCTGGGTTCAGTGGACTCATGGTATATTTCATTACACTGATAGTGAAGATTTTGCATCTGTTTTTCTAAGCTACACTTTTCCATTGGCACCATAGCTGTATATGAAGCCTCTTATGGCACCAAGTACTTCTTAATAAAAGCATTCTTCATATATGTATCTAGTTAGATTTTTCTTTCACCGTCATATCTCTTCAATACGACCTGATTCCCAGATCTCAGTGATTCCTCAGCAAGATAAAAGTAGGAAGTGTGTTGTGTCTGCCTTCTAAAATTTTGGAATAGAACCTACAAGGATTCTCACTTTTTTTTTCTCCCTAAGACAATGGAGCAAAATATGGTTACATATAGTCCTGGTTCTCAACTAAAGAGGTCGGACATGTGCCCCTAAAGAGAATATATCAAAATCTTATTGAGGGTAAGGTAGAGAAGTTTGGTTTGAAAAGAAAACGAATCCTCCCCAGGTACTTCTGAGATATAAGATGAGAATCAGAATTCAGGCAGATAGACCCAGAAGAGTTAGAGATTTTTTCTTTAATACCATAGTTTTCACAACTGATGTTGTTCTTATAGTTTTATTTTGTTTTTAATGTATATTAGATGTACCTGGCATGCCAGTTATTATCTAATGAAATCACTATTTAATTTACTAAATACTTAAGTTTAAACCACTGGAATTTAAGTAGCATTAAGCATCTGTACACATGCATGGAAGCTTAATAATGTATTCATAGAGAGTCTTCAATAGGAGGTGTTGCTTAATTTTCTAGATTCTAGAATATTCAAAGCAGCAGAGTAGATGTGGCTAAGGCTAATACAAACTGTTGATACATGATCAAAAATTAGACCTATCTGGTTGTATGGAAGTGTTGAATCACTATATTGTGCATCTGAAACTATTACTATACTGTATGTTAACTAACTAGAATTTGAATAAAAGCTTAAAAAGAATTATTCCTCTCTGGAATCATTAAGTGTTAGGGAAGAATCATTCTTAGTAACTCCCGAGATCATAATAATAATATAGTACAGTAGAACTTTTTTCATTTTTTTTTTAATTTAACTTAATTTTTTTTCAGTGTTCCAAAATTCATTGTTTATGCACCAAACCCAGTGCTCCATGCAATACATGCCCTCCATGATACCCACCACCAGGTTCACCCAATCCCTCACCTCCCTCCCCTCCAAAGCCCTCAGTTTGTTTCTCAGAGTCTCTGATTTCCAGCAATAAGAATCCTCAAGACAAGGATGGTTATTTTAATTATATTCTGTAAAAATTTATTTTCTCAATTCCCCCATCTCCATTGATAAATTATGATGTTTAAAGGGAATTTATACTTTATTTATATGGAAAATTCTTTTAAAAAATTCTTTTCATAAATATGCTTTAGTTATTTGGGATTAGTGAGTTGTTAACATACTATACAGTGATTTTTAAACTAGTATTTGCTCTATAGTTAACTCATATTGATTTCTTGTGAAGTTTTCTCCCAACTGCCTTTATAAAAAAATTTTTTTTTCTTTTCAGCGTAACAGTATTCATCTCCAACTGCCTTTTATTTAGTGAAATAAATATAGAAAGTATGAGGTAAATTAAATATGTGAAGGAACAGGAAAGTAAGAAATCATGTCTGTAGGCAACAGGCATCTTTATTTTAAAATACCAACCAACTTTTCTTATTCTGTTGAAAACTCAATTTTGATTTCTTGACTGGTAATCAGTCATATACTAGTAATGGAATTT
This sequence comes from Neogale vison, assembly GCF_020171115.1. NCBI lineage: Eukaryota > Metazoa > Chordata > Mammalia > Carnivora > Mustelidae > Neogale > Neogale vison. Next base: position 52,631,717 of record NC_058105.1, on the reverse strand, counting down.
CCTTTGAAATACACTGTATTATAGAGATTTAATTATATGTTTTAGGGACTCTGTCAACGGTGTTTCATATCCATACAGTAATTCTGTTAAAAAAAAACCCCCTGAAACATATTTATAATATTGCACATAATTAATAGTTAATATGGTAATTCAGTAATGTTATGATATTCTACAGTTTAAAGTATAAAATCTTAGTGATGCATTTCCAGTTCCTTTTATAGAATGTCATATTTATGCTATAGAAAAACTTAATTGTTTATTTCATTAAGAATTTATGGATACATTTTTCAAGGTTTGATATTTGACTAAAAGTTAGGTTTATGTGTATGTATGCATATATATTTATTATAATGGAGATTACTGATAAATAATATAAAATTGCATTTATAGGTCTATGTTTTTATATTGTGCTATATTTGTTCACATACTATGTATCTATATATTGTATAACTAATTTGTTGTCCTAATTAAAAGCAGTTAAACATTTAATCATTTATTTTCACAGAAAATATTTTAATTATGCAGATAGATTCTATGTTTTATAATGTTTTGATGCTAATTAAATGGCCATATTTAAATTAGATTTTTCTGAAAGTGTTCAAGGTTTGTAGTGAGCATCTAAGAAAGAACATATTATGCTAGAAGAATAAGGAAAAATCCATATTGTAAAATTTGTTAACAGTTACTTCTTCAATGATCAGCATATTAGGTGTGTCTGGCTTTTGCTCTTGTCCAACTGGAGTTCTGAAATTGTCCAATAATATACCCATCAATGATAGATAATTTTGCATTCCAATAGATTTAAAAGTGGAAAACTAGACTTAAAGCAAGTTACTAAAGAGGGAACTAAGTGTAAATACATTTTTTGTCATATATTTTATAGGAAATTTATAGAAACATACTAATAAGTATTTTCTTATGTTCTATATGTAAATTTTCAGTAAACTATTATGTGAGTGTTAGAAAAAATCTAGAAATTGCATAAATATTCATTTGGCTTTAGTGATAGCCATTACATCTCCATTTATAGTTGTTTTGTTGAATAAAAATAAGACACAAGAAATGACTCCAGTTTTGTTTTATTGACCTAATTTGAAGTACATCATGCTTGCATTTCCTTTTAGAATTCAAGCTCAACTCTGAAATCCTAGTCCCACTTTCATAATCACCCTTGAGCATCCACAGTTGGGATTATCGATTTGGGTTTTGAAAGCTGCAACTTAATGGACACATATTAAAAGATATTCCAGGTGATATATATTAAGCCCAGCAATCTCTAGTGTGGCATGCTTCCAAAGATTTTGTTCAGTCTATTATTTTAAAAATTATCAGAGGTTTGTAATGCATGTGCTCATAATGTACTACAAAAACAAATCTTTGATGCCCAAGTTGGTATTTTGTGATTCGGTTAAGCAAAAATGAAAAGTGGGGGAGGAGGCTAGTCATGCAGCTTGATAAAAAAATCCTGATGCCTTTTGCTTCAAAATCACAAAATACCATTTAAAATAAATCTCTTTATATAACTTTCTACGCCATACTTGGGACTGTTGTGCTTGAATATATCCTTGCATTTATTCTTCATTAATACAATTGATCTATATTTACATTTTTTGCCAGAGGCATATGTGAATGTTCTAACTGCATGAGTTCTTTTGTGATCTTTCATTAGTGTATTCAGTCAAAAACAACATTCAGTTTGGGTTGTTAGCAATTATTTTTTCCCCCTTTGTAAAAGTGATTGTTAATTTTTAATGTAAATAATCAAAATCTGGGGCATAAGAAGAAAATGCAGTGAATGCAATGAGGTTCATTTATTTTAAAATAGGAATATACATAGTACACTTAATTTCTCTCAGAAAACTAAAGTGCCTGGGTCAATATATAATCGTTTTTGTGTTTGTAAATCAATAATAGTATCTGTGTTTTATTACCAAAATGCGGTATTGTCAAACTGTTACTCATCTGTTAAGTTTTATGTTTATATTAGGATCTAAAGGAAAAAGAGAATGATGAGCTTGATATTCAGTTGAAAGTATTTGATGAGAACAAAGAAGATGACCTAAATGAATTATCACACCGTCTCAATGATATTCGAGCAGAAATGGAATATCCTTTTGACAAACCACAAAAATAATTTTGAAATTTTTTGAAAAAGAGATTTGTGGGTGATTTTGTGGACCATTATTAGAATTTTGATCTGCCAGCCCAATTTTTATTCATTTATTTATATTAGTACTTTACTATGAGTCTGTCCTTGAGATTCATGTTGAGGAACTGTCAGAGTGTCCTGATGATTTACACAAAATATATTGAAATCTGCACAATGACTTGCTGTATTATCTATGTATTCAGCTCAGTAGTCTTGAATATATAAGAACCTAAGGCATATACCTCATGTATAAGAATTTGAGGGAAAAAGTTCACTGAGTTCATATGTAACTATAGGCAGTATACTTCTTCAGTTCGTTGAAATGTACTCAAATGGTTTTAGAAATATAATTCAATTCAAATAAATGCCTTATTCTCAATCTAACAATTTTGGTTCCTTAGAAAAAAAAATGTTTGTATATTATAGTATCTGACTATATCAAGGCTGTCTGATAGAAGCATTGGAGTCAAATACAACTAGTGTATAATCTTCCTATGGCAATGATTTTATGTGAAATGATTTTAGATCTAAAAGATGGTTGTCATCAGCATTTCTGGCTATTTGTTTCACTCTCCATAAATTTCTTACTTATGGCTTTTTGGGGAGCTTAGGAAATACTTCAGAACTAAGATAAACTTTGAGATGGAATTTTTCTTTAATTCTTCTTCCTCTTCCTCCCTGAACTGCCACACCCTCCAAAACAAACAAACAAACAAAACCTGCTGGAATATTTCTCACCTTGAAACTCCTATAGTACTTTCTATCTTATTTATGTACACTTCTGTGCTCCTATGAGATTGAGGGCAGAAGTCTTAGGTTTCATCTTTTTCCTCCAGTGCTACTACTGAAGTATCTTATACATAAGTATTGGATAAATGTGTGTGCAATGGATAGCAATGTCATTATTATAAGGGATCAATGCTAGTAATTCCTTATCCATCATTAGTGACTCTAGTCTACAGTCATTTCCATAATATTAAATGCTTTCTATAGTCATATATATCTTGCTTCCTTGCTTTGTATACATTTAACTTATAATCAAACTTCACCATAAAGCTATTTTGGGTTTCATTCTGTAACCATTTAGAAGACCTTATGAGACTTTAACACAACACTTTTACTGGGGTAAAACTGGGGTCTAAGAAATAATCTATCATATACTTAATTCTACTTCAGAGAAAATGTTGACATTTCAGATTATTTTTAGACTGTTGGATTATATTTCCTTTTCCACCTTTCTTTTACATTGATTTTCCAGGTCCTCACTTTTATTATAAAAGTGAATCCAGTTTTAAAATTTGTTGTCTCATTTATTAAAATCATCTAAACTTTTTCCAGTCTTTTGTATCCTATGAAAAATGATTCAAGTTCTACTGTCTTACTTTCCGTTTTTCTAAATAATGAAATACAGATGAATGCAGACAATAACAATTTCACATCTAGTAAATATTTTTTTCAGTATAAAATAAAATTGGTTTGTGATATTTAAGCAGTCCATAGAAAGTTTCATTACATTCAGTATTATGTGGTGGTGAAAATAGAGGAGTCATGGCTTACATGAATAATATAGGTCCTCTATCACAGCCACAGGATGATCATGAGGAAAGCGTTTTCTCTAATGGCATTGCTGTTCCAATTATACCAGTTATCATCTGTAATTTGTAATGAGTAACTGATTGCTTAAAGTTTTGATGATTAAATGGTCTTGGAAATATTCTTTAAGCTGTTTCTCTCATTAAAAGGTTAAAGTTATTCAATAGGCTAAATTTATTAATGTAATGTTTGAAATACTGGATCATGGAGTTGAAGGTTTAGAAACAGTAAGGGAAACAAAATAGTACTTCAGTGTTTTAAAAAAATGACGCTGCTTTTGTTATGAATGAAACTTTCATCAAGAGCTTTCATTTTTTTCCTTTACTTACTTTCACTGATATGAATGAAGTGTATCATCTTCTATATAACATGTTGAAGGACACTGCTGCTGAAAATTACTTATTATCCATTCTGCAACATTTTTTGCTCATCAGAAATGATTATTATATCAGGTAAGAAGCAGATCTGAGAGTACTAGAATTTGTGTTATTTGAATTTAGTATTTAAGGGAAACTAATAATGTTTATCCTAGGTAGTGTATGCATATATATATACATACATAGTGTATAAGAGTTTGATGACTTTGCATAACATTTTTTAAAAGATGTGAATTTATTTTTAAATTAGCCAGAAGGATTTATTTATAAAACTGTGTACCCCCATGACAGGGCATTCTGTAGCAAAGAACCCAACAGATTTTACTGACCTTATGGTGAATTTTCTTTGCTAGATAATGATAACACAGAATAAGCACTGAAGTGATTGTAGTGGAACTTTTAAGTTCATGTACATTTTATTTCATTTTATTTTTAAAGTTCATTTACATTTTAATAAGTTAGGTTTTACTTTTATTTCTCCTTTCTAGTATTTATTTAATAATAGATGTGATTTTAGTTAAGAAGATAATACTGATATTTCACCTTTATATCCAGTAATGTAATTCTTCAAGATAAATGATTATGATGATCAATAACATTAGGAGTTTCAGAGTCTGGTAACTGCAAATAGATCTGAAAATCAGAACGATAAAAAATGTTTTCTGAGTGACTGAAATTATCTATAAGCTGTGGTCATGATCTTATACTTAACTATTCAAGAGACTTTTAGTTGTTCTTCATACTCTAATATGCATGAAATTCTGGCAACCTAGGTTCTCTGATTTCTCAAAATTTGTTTGATTTAATGATTAAATGGTAAAGGCAAGTTACCAGGGGTCAGATATAGTTGTAAGAAAGATGACAGTTTTAAGGTTATATAGAAAACTATTATAGTTCAGACTTGTACAATAATTTATGGCCATCATGATATTACAGAGATGTAGAAAAATGGTTAGAATATTTAATTGTTAAAAAAAAGAATATTTAATTGTATACTGTTTTTGTAAAGCAGAAAAGATGGAAATTAAAATGTTTTCTAAAGTTCTGGCAATTAAAGGGGTACTGTGACTATGGGTATATAGGGAAAAAATTTTCGTGAAAACCATCCATTTCTCAGTAACCTTGAATAGTATAAAAAGTTACTCTAATATGACACCTTTTTCATCCTGAGAACATCAGTGTGGGGTAGAAGTGTGACCAGCTACTTTAATTATACTTACAGATAATTAACTTGGCCTCACAGAGAACACTTGTGTTTTCCTTGTTTATACAAAAGGTCGTTTACTAGGCTGATTATATTCCAATATTATTTATGCTAGAATTGTTGATGACTTGAAAAAGCCTAAAATGGCTTAATATATGTTGCTGTTGATTCTTACTCTTAAGGCCAACCTCATGACAGAAGACATAAAAGAGCACTGTTTGGCTTTGCAAACTTTTAGTAGGTTGGCTAGTTATTAGCACACTAATCTTAAGGTTGTTTATGTCAAAATTTGTCTGTACTAGTATTTCTTTCTGATGTCTCTCTGTTGAATTTACTAAATTTTCCCTAAATTTTAATGATGAAAGTGCCTTTTAAAAACTTTTGAAATATGCAAGTAGTTATTTTTTAATAATATTTTATTTTTTATTAACATATAATGTATTATTAACCCCAGGGGTACAGGTCTGTAAATCGCCAGGTTTGCATACTTCACAGCATCACCATAGCACATACCTTCCAATGTCCATAACCCAACCACCCTCTTCTACCCCACCCTGGCAACCCTCAGTTTGTTTTGTGAGATTAAGAGTCTCTTACAGTGTATCTCCCTCCCAATTCCTTCTTGTTTCATTTATTACTTTCCTACCCCCCCAAACCCCCCACATTGCCACTCAACTACCTCATATCAGGGAGATCATATGATAATTGTCTTCTCTGATGAACTTATTTTGCTAAGCATAATACCCTCTAGTTCCATCCATGTCATTGCAAATGGCAAGATTTCATTTCTTTTGATGGCTGCATAGTATTCCATTGTATATACATACCACATCTTCTTTATCCATTCATCTGTTGAAGGACATCTAGGTTCTTTCCAAAGTTTAGTTATTGTGGACATGCTGCTATAAACATTTGGGTGCATGTACCCCTTGGGGTCACTACCTTTGTATCTTTAGGGTAAATACCCAGTAGTGCGATTGCTGGGTCGTAGTGTAGCTCTATGTTCAACTTTTTGAGGAACCTCCATGCTGTTTTCCAGAGTGGTTGCACCAGCTTGCATTCCTACACTGTTGGTGGGAATGCAAGTAGTTATTTTTGTTGTTGTTGTTGTTTTTCAAATAAAGAATTAATCAATTTATTTATTTATTTATTATTTTACTTCTTTTCAGTGTTCCAGAATTCATTGTTTATGCACCACACCCAGTGTTCCATGCAATATGTGCCTTCCATAATACCCACAACCAGGCTCACCCAACCTCCCACCCCCCTCCCCTCCATAACCCTCAGATTGTTTCTCAGAGTCCAAGGTATCTCATGGTTCATATCCTCCTCCAATTTCCCTCAACTCCCTTCTCCTCTCCATCTCCCCATGTCCTCGGTGTTACTTGTTTTGCTCCACAAATAAGTACTTATTTTTTAAGGCCAGAATTATCTTGATAGGTTACAAAATTAGGGCAGGTTTAAAAACTTCTGACAGTTTGAACAAATTCAGCCTATGGCCATGCATATAAATGTGTATGTTTCTATAAGGTGGATATTTTAAAAATGTGTATGAATAGATTTTTGGAATATTATGGTTCAGTCCATTTTTGTAAGCTGTTACAGCTAATCTTGAGTGAAAATGTTTTAGTAAATTTAAGACATTGCTACCTAATGCCAGGATACTCATCCCTTATTGAAACTGAAAACTTGTAGAGTCTTAGAACTGTTTCTGTATCCATGGATCTAGGACTAACAGGTCATTTATTTTCATTAACTGTAGTAACAATAACTTAAGTAAATAGATAAGGTTGGTAAGTTTATTTGTGCACAAATGTGAATTTCTACAAACTACAGTATTGAGACACTAAGTATTCACAGTTGATTATATCACGATGGGTTTTATACTATAATGTCTAGACTGTTGTTAAGTTAGGCATTTTTCTTTTAAGGAAATGTAATGTCTAGAAAGATTTCTTCTAACAGTACTAGAAAAAGACATAGTTCTTTTATCATGTGTATTTATTTACGTGAGAGATAGGGAGAGACAGCATGAGCAAGGGAAGGGATAGATGGAGTAGGAGAAACTCTTAAGCGGACTCTGCACTGAGCATGGAGCCCCATCATGGGGGGTGGGGCTTTATTTCATGACCCTGAGATCATGACCTGAGTGGAAATCAAGTGTCAGATGTCTAACCAACTGAGCCACCCAGGTGCCCTTGAACCACTTAAGAAGACTGACTTGTATAGGTAGAAAAGGTATTGAAGAATACTTTTCTCTCTTTTAGGCCACAGTATTACAAAATAATTGAGGAGTGCGTTTCACAGATAGTGCTGCACTGCAGTGGTATGGACCCAGATTTCAAGTATAGGCAAAGATTAGATGTTGATTTCACGCATCTGATAGGTATGTAATATTATCCTCAATGTCCTTTGATTGTGTTTCACTCTCTTCTGTATAATAGTCACTTTTTGAGGGTAGTGCTGTTACTGAACTTCCTTTATTAATATCTGGTAAGTCCTTGTGTCTGTGAGTACTCAGTCACTATAATTGTTAATTACGTTGATCATGAGAGTTCTGCCTGTGTGATTGAAAATATTAAGCTAGTTGATAAGTTTTGATGCTCTTGCATTCTGTTTAAAATCAGTGTCCCCCACACAGGAAACACATATCATTACAGATGAATGCTTTTCTTTTTAGAAACATGATTCTGAAATCCTATGATTCAGTTTATTTTTGCTCCTCAGTGGTTTTATAGAAATCACTTGTGCAATAGGTATTAATGTTCAAGATTTAGAAAGGAAATACAGGCTTACTGTAGTAACTCAAGACTTTTTATTTCTATCAAAGAATATCAATTTATATTTTCATAGACCTTAAAGCTAGGAAGGGATTTAAGGTGATCATGTTCATCTACTTGGATCGCTCAGGAAATGAACTTACATCATCCTAGACTACTAGTTGGCTGTACTTTCTGGAACAATCTCTGAAAGATGATGTGAAACCTCTCTAGTGAAATGCTGTTATGACATTACAGTTAAACAGTTTTTATAACTAATCAATATCTCTATTGCTAAGATTTAGGCATGAACTCATTTGTCATGTCTTTAAAGGAAGAAAACAACAGCTGTGGAATGCCAATTATATATTATTCTTTACTCCATAGCACAAGGCAGACTCACAGTAATCTTCGAGGATGAATTCCTTATTATTATTATATATTATTTTCTGATTTTAAAACCAGTGCTCATTTATTCTAGGCAATCTAGAGGCTTATGTAGATGACAGAATAAACCACCCATTTCACTTTTCAGCTCAATACACGTTCCACCACCTTTAGTCACTTTTTGGCTAAGTACATTATCTTACATCTCTTTTTTAAATTTGTCTATCTATAGGCTGATTTTTCATAGAGTTCTTTATTATAAGAGTTTTTTCATGTTAACCTTCAAAATGTGACTTTGAATGTCTCTATAATATTGTATTTAATGGAATATCCTAATCATCTTGACCAGTCCTTTTTTATTGTACATCTAGATTGTTTTCAGGTTTTTGCAATTATAAACAAATCTGCTCTGAACATTCTTTGTATAAATGTTTGCCTTTTTCTTGTCATTTTCTTAGAATTGATTCTTATAGTTGAGGATAAGAACTTTGAAAGGCTATATGCTTTTCAGAAAGTGCATCAATTTACCTTCCCTAAGAATTAATGTAAATGCTGGCTTTATTGCATATTTGATAATAAGCTTGATAAAATCAGCAGTTTGTTTCATATTTTGTTGAGAGTGTTATAAGAGAATATTTCCATATATTTGTAATTGCTTATAATCTCTTATGGACCATACATGACAAATATACTCTACTGATTTTGACTATCTCTTTCAGTGTTCAGTAGACATTTGTTTTTTTGTACTGTGTGCCAGGTACAGACAGTTGTGTACTGTTAGCTATGTGGTCTGTCCCTCCCCTCACTCAACAGTGAGATGAAGGCATCAAGTGAGAATAGAGCTTCAGAAACCCAATATTTCCTCATCCATGTGTCATCTCTGATAGTGAACAAATCACTTAACTTCTCTTATTCAGTGTTATCAACTAAATTCAGATAAATCAAATATATGCATAGTTCATAATATTTTATGGTCAGAGGATTTTTTCTGATGAATGCTGTGGAACTTTGATTAGAGCCACATGCACGTGCATAAATGCAAAAATTAGCAGGTGCTTCAAGAACTTACAGGAAATTGATGGATCCTGATTTTAAAGTCATCTGGTCTTGAGCAACATGGAGTGTCTTCACGATTCTGTAAGTGTAGTATTTTTCATAAACTCGATCAAATTCTTGCACAAAACTCTTCAGTACCTTCCCACTGAAATTTAATTCAACATCATTATCAACCACTGACAGCACAGCAGTGATCTGCCCCCTTTGTCTCATCATTTATCAATTTCAACCTTAGGTCTTTACACACAGTTCTTTAGAAAAACAAATCAAAACAAAACTTTATTGAGGTGTACTTGACATGAGAAAAACTATCCATTATTAAGAACATAATTGATAGATTTCAATATTCATATGTCTACTTAAAACCGTCATCACAGCCAAGATAATAAACATCTCTCTCACTCTCTCAAGTTTCTGTGTTCTCCTTTGTAATCTGTCCTTCCTATGCCTCTCTACCTGTCCCCATCCTGAGATAACCACTGATCTTTTTTCTCTTACTATTATTTATAATAATATAATTTGTTTTCTAAAATTTTATATAACTAGAAGCATATAGGATATACTCTCTTTTTGTCTGGCTTCTTTCATATAATTATTTTGAATTTCATGCATGTTGTTATATTGCATGTATCAATAGTTCATTCCTTTTTATAACCGAGTAATATTGTAGTATATGGATATACTGTGATTTGTATATACATTTACTTGTTGATGGATATTTGGGTTCTTTCTAGTTTTTGGCTGTTATATAAAGCTGTCATGAATATTCATATACACAGGTATAGACATATGTTCTCATTTCTTTTGGATAAATAGGTATGGAATGGCTAGATACACAATAGACTTGTATATGTAATAATGAGAATATTGCCGAAAAGAGGTTCTTCAGTTATTTATATTCTGGAATATTTGATTAGAGCTGAGATTTAATGTTTATTTCCTTATTTACCTAATACATTCTGCCCCAGATCAGAAGTTATCTAAGTGAAATCTTTCTGTAGAAAACCTGAATTAATGAATGCTATTGTGTCTCCCATTCTAGCCTTATCTTAAAGGTCATTTTGAGTCTTAATCATCATCTTTTTTTTTTTTTTTTATTTGACAGAGAGAGATCACAGGCAGGCAGAGAGAGAGGAGGAAGCAGGCTCCCCACTGAGCAGAGAGCCGGATGCGGGGCTCGATCCCAAGACACTGGGATCATGACCTGAGCGGCTTAACCCACTGAGCCACCCAGGCACCCCGAGTCTTAATCATTTTAAGAATACATTCTTTGTTTCCTCTCCACTCGTAGTAAAATGAAAAAAATTTAAAGAGTTATATTATTATAAAAGTTGGGAAGTAATTGAATACCTCTAAAATGATGAAGATTTAGTCAAATACATTCTTGGATGCATGGTTTTGTGACTCAACAATACTATCATTAAATTAGTTAGTGTGCAGAAAAATTATGGTAGTTTATGTTTTATTTGTAGTAGGGTCGATTTACCTTTAATAGCAATTGACATAAAAATGATTGACTGCACAGTAGAATTATAGGCTGGCACCCATCTTTTTGCCCAGGGATCTGATGCAATAATTTCTAATCATTTTTGTCAATCTTAATAGATTCTTGTGTGAACAAGGCAAAAGTTGAAGAAAGTGAACAAAAAGCAGTGGAATTTTCAAAGAAGGTAAGACTTATGTTAACCATGATCATTAAACCAAAAACTTACTCACAATAACTATTTTATCTTCTTTATGTGAGGTTTTATAAATGTTATTTCAGTTATATAGTACTTCATGTTTCTGGAATAAAACAATCACAGAATATTGATTTCATTGCTGATAAGATAAAGTTGCTATTGTTCCCTCCTCATCTTTATTTTGGAAGAAAAATACTAGCTATATTCTACCAGAGTGTTAAATGAAATAAAAATAGTTTATTGGGAGGATATAGTTTGTAGCAATCAACCAGAATATGTTCCCCTCATTGCTTTCTTGCAGTTCTCACTTACAATATGTGGCTCCCTTAGAGAACTGAGATTTTTAGCTAGTCTAAGGTATCATGCTATTTAAAGACAGTGTTATTAAATAGCAACAGAATGACACAGTGTTTTTTCTCTGTCTCTCTCTGCTTAGATTTCTAATTACCACTTTTAAATGATTCTGCTACTTCATGTAGGCTTGGTGGAATTTGAGGTTCCCCTTTCTTTCTTTGTTAATGCCTTTTATAAATACAGATTTTATGGCTATCTTAATTTTATTTGGATTTCAGGTTGTCTTTTCCTTGTTTCATGAAAGCGTAACTACAGTTGTACTAGTTTCTACCAAAAGTTGCATTTTTTTTTCTAAACCCTATGAAGTTTTCGTGTAATACTTCTCTCCTATTGGTGCGGGGAGAAGGATTGAAGCACAAGTCTAAAAACTCTACTGTTTTCAGCCTTCTGACAGCAAAATAAAGTACTTACATATTGCTGTCTCTTCAAAGTTATGACTTACCTTGGAGATTTGATAATCATTTTTGCTATCACTCTAGAAATTATAGAGTATTTTTGAAGTACTTCAGGGTGTCTGAAGAAATGCCTTTGCTCTTTCAGTTACTAGATTAGATTTTCAGAGCCCGAGCATAAAATGTTTGTGTGAAGTTGTCATTTTAATATACCTTTATATTTGTGATGTTCTTGTTTTAACTAGCACATTTAAAATTCTCTTTAAAAATCTTAGGGTCTCCTTAACTTTTCACTGGTACTTTGATTAGACAACACAAGACTGGAGCAGATTGTGTTGATCTATCTGGTAGAATTTTCCGTAAGCATTTTATTGTGGGAAATGGAGTCCTGAAATGATTAAAAAAAGAAAAGCATTTCAGTGTTTAGTGCTTTATTCTCATCACCAACATTTAAAACATTTATGGTCTCCCAGTGGCTATCTGCATGCCTCCTCTTATTCTGGGTGATTTTAAGAGGCTATATAGAGTAGTTTAAAAGAAAAAAAAAGAAAGTTGAGAGGGGCTAGAATGAGAAGCAGTAGTTGTAATATCTGTTATTAGCTTTTCCACAAATTAGCTATGACTTTAAGTAAGCTGCTTACTCTGTTTGGATCTTAATTTTATCATCATTAAAAGAAGAGGTATGTTTAGTGGCCTTGTAAGAAGTCTTCCAACCTACATATCTCATGCTTCTGTGATTCCTAGTCTATGGGTTTATAGATTAAGATCACATTAAATTTACAAACAAACATTTGTGTGCCTCTTTCCAAATTTACTAATAAACGATTTATAGAGGAAAGCTGTACAGTTTGTATTATGCTTAAAAAACACACAGAAGAATCTAACATTGGAAGGATAGGTGGAAATACAGAATAAGTCTTAACTGAATACTATAACGCTGTTGAAAAAGCTCTCTCTTCTCTGTGACCCAGGAAATATGGTCATTCACTAACTGTGAAGGATCTGGGTAGGGTTTGAAATTTTTAAAGATTAGAAACAATTTGGACTTACCTCTGTGGAACATTTTTCAGGTACTCAGGTAGAGAGGAATATAAGAATTAGTTAGCGTTTCATGTTTGACCCAAACACTATTGTTATTCAATTCCATTATCCACACTTTCTTCAGACTGGGATCTGTTTGATATTTTTTTAATTTCCAAAGGTCAAATCTGTGAGGATGAGTATTTTTTATTTTTTATTTTTATTTTTATTTTTTTAAAGATTTTATTTATTTATTTGACAGAGAGAAATCACAAGTAGATGGAGAGGCAGGCAGAGAGAGAGAGAGGGAAGCAGGCTCCCTGCTGAGCAGAGAGCCCGATGCAGGACTTGATCCCAGGACCCTGAGATCATGACCTGAGCCGAAGGCAGCGGCTTAACCCACTGAGCCACCCAGGTGTCCGAGGATGAGTATTTATTAACAGTGAAAATGCTTTTTTATTGTTCCACAAACTCTAAAGACAATTCTAGACAATAAGATATATTAATTTTAGAAACAGTAATAATATCTTTCATATGATCTCCGTGATATGAGGAAGTGGTAATGCAACATGGGGGCTTAAGTGGGTAGGAGAAGAATCCATGAAACGGGATGGGATAGGGAGGGAGACAAACCATGAGTGACTCTTAATCTCACGAAGCAGACTGTGGGTTGCTGGGGGTTGGGGGTTGGGAGAAGGGGGGTAGGGTTATGGACATTGGGGAGGGTATGTGCTTTTGGGTAAATTGGAGGGGGAGGTGAACCATGGGAGACTATGGACTCTGAAAAACAATCTGAGGGGTTTGAATTGGCAGGGGGGTGGGAGGTTGGGGTACCAGGTGGTGGATATTATAGAGGGCACGGCTTGCATGGAGCACTGGGTGTGGTGAAAAAATAATGAATACTGTTTTTCTGAAAATAAATAAATAGGAAAAAAAAAGAAACAGTAATAATATAATTGGAATAATATATAGCCTTCTAAAGTGACTTGAAGTGACATAGATAATAAAGGGCATATATTCTATAGATGAACGTAAGCAGTATTTACTCTATGTATTCAGGCTTGTTTGTTTCAGCTTGGTGCCCTGACTGAGGTAAGGGATGGGCAGGATGAAATAAATGGATATTCACCATTGAGATGGTCTCTCCTGCTTAGCACACCATTGTGAATGTATGTATGTATGTATGTATAAATGTATGTTTCAAGTTTTTATTTAAATTCTAGTTATTTTACATATAGTGTAATATTAGTTTGCAGTAGAATTTAGTGACTCATCACATATAATATCCGGTGCTCATCACAAGCGATGTCCTTCTTAATACCCATCACCAATTTAGGCCATCCTTCCTACCACCCCTCCAGCAACCGTCAGTTTGTTCTCCATAGCTAAGAGTATCTCTTGTGGGGGGGGGGTGGGAGGTTGGGGTACCAGGTGGTGGGTATTATAGAGGGCACGGCTTGCATGGAGCACTGGGTGTGGTGAAAAAATAATGAATACTGTTTTTCTGAAAATAAATAAATTGGAAAAAAAAGTGTATGAAATAAAAAAAAACACTCACTTTACAGAATTTGTAAATCTGGGAAATAAATGTTAAGTTTCTTCAGATGTTTAAAAAAAGAAGAGTATCTCTTACGGTTTGCCTTCCTCTCTTTTTAAGTTTTCTTTCCTTTATGTACATCTGTTTTGTTTCTTAAATTCCACATATGAGTGAAATCATAGCATTTCCTTCTCTGACTGAAAGTGGTCCAGTTTCATTCTTTTTTTGTGATACTGCCCAGTTTCCCCAAAACTATTTGTTGAAGAGACTTTCTTCCATTGGATAATCTTTCCTGCTTTATCAAAGTTTCATTGACCATATAGTTATGGGTCCATTCCTGGGTTTTCTGCTGTGTTCCATTAATTGATGTATCTGCTTTTGTGACAGTATCATACTATCTTGATAATTACAGTTTTGTCATATAGTTTGAAGTCCGGAATTGTGAAGCCTGCATCTTTGCTTTGCTTTTTCAAGACTGTTTTGGCTATTCGGGGTCTTTTGTGGTTCCATACAAATTTTACGATTGCTTGTTCTAGCTCTGTGAAAAATACTGATGGCATTTTGATAGGGATTGCATTGAATGTGTAGATTGCTTTGTGTAGTGTAGACATTTTAATGATATTTCTTCTTCCAGTTCGTGAACATGGAATGTTTTTCCATTTCTTTGTGTCCTCTTCAATTTTTTTCAGAAATGTTCTGTAGTTTCTAGAGTACAGATGTTTAGCCTCTTTGGTTAGCTTTATTCTTAGGTATCTTGTGGCTTTCAGTGTAGTTGTAAATGGGATCATTTTCTTGATATCTCTTTCTGTTGCTTCATAATTCATGTACAGATATGAAACACATTTCTGTACGTTGTTTTTGTTTCCAGTGGTTTTACTGACCTCATGTATCCATACTGGCAATTTTTTGGTACAGTCTTTTGGCTATTCTACATAAATAAAAATGTATTCTATGAAGAGTGAAAGTTTGACTTCTTCCTTGTCAATTTGGATGCCTTTTATTTATTTTTGTTATGTAATTGCTGAAGCTAGGACTTCCAACTATGGAACAAATGTTGTTCCTATGTTGAACAAATGATGAGAGTGGATATCCCTGTCATATTTATTAACTTAGAGGAGAAGCTTTTAGTTTTTCCCCATTGAGGATGATATTAGTTGTGGATCCTTCATATATAGTCTTTATGATGTTGAGATGTGTTCCCTCTATCTCTACTTTGTTGAGGGTTTTTATCAAGTATGGATCCTGTACTTTGACAGTTGCTGTTTCTACATCTATTGAGAGGATCATATGGTTGTTATCCTTTCTTTTATTAATGTGGTATATCACATGATTGATTTGTGAATATTAAACCATTGCAACTGGGAATAAATGCTACTTGATTGTGTTGAATGATTCTTTTAATGTACTGTTGGATTTTATTTGCTAGTATTTTGGTGAGAATTTTTATATCCATGTTCATGAGGAATAGTTACCATTTATTCTCTTTTTTAGTGGGGTCTTTGTCTAGTTTTGGAATTGAGGCAATGCTGGCTTCATAGAATGAATTTGGAAGTTTTTCTTCTACTTATATTTTTTGGAACAATTTGAGAAGAATAGGTATTAAGTCTTCTTTAAATATCCGGCAGAATTCCCCTGGGAAGCCATCTGTACCCCCCCCCCCACCACCACCAGTATTTTGTTTGCTGGGAGCTTTTTGATTTTTGATTAAATGTCTTCTCTGGTTATCAGTCTGTTTTAAGTACTTTATTACTTCCTATTTTAGTCTTGGTGCTTTATATGTATCTAGAAGTTTATCTGTTTCTTCCAGATTTTCTAATTTGTCAGCATATAATTTTTCATAATAGTCTCTTAAAATTGTGTTTCTTTGGTGGTGGTGATCTCTACTTTCTCATTTGTGATTTCATTTATTTGGTTCCTTTCTCTTTTCTTTTTGATAACTGTGACTAGGGGTTTATTAATTTTATTCTTTCAAGGATCAAGCTCCTAGTGTCATTGATACGTTCTATTTTTTTATTTCTATATTATTTATTTCTGTTCTGGTCTTTATTATTTTCCTTTTACAGCTGACTTTAGGATTTATTTGCTGTTCCTTTTCTAGCTCCTTTAGGTGTAAGGTTAGTTATTGTATTTGAGAGTTTTTTTGCTTCTGGAGATAGGCCTGTATTGATATTATTTCCCTCTCATGGCTGCTTTTACTGCTTCCCAAAGGTTTTAGAATGTCTTTTTTAATTAATTCTGATACCCTGTATCTTTTGATTGGAGCATTTAGTTCTTTGAAATTCAGAATAATTTTTGATGGATATGCATTTTGTGCCATTGCATTACTTGTAATTTTGTTGTTTGGAGATTTTTTCTGTTCTTCTAGTCTTTGGTCTTTCCTACTCAAAGCATCCCCTTTGATATTTCTTGCTGGGTTAGTTTAGTGATCATGAATTCCTTTAGTTTTTGTTTGCCTGGGAAACTATCTCTCTTTCTATTCTGAATGGCAGCTTTGATGGATAGAATATTCTTAGCTGCATATTTTTTGTATTAAGCATATTGAATATATAATGGCACACTCTTATGGCCAGCCAACTTTTTGTGGTCAAGTTTGTTGTTAACCTTATTTATCTTCCATTGTAAGTTACAGATTTATTTTCCCCTGCTGCTTTTAGGATTTTTTTCTTATCTCTGTATTTTATAAATTTTAGTGTGATATGTTTGGTGTTTGCCTGCTTTTGTTTTTCATGGGCGTTCTCTGTGCCTCCTGGATTTGGATGTCTGTTTTGTTCCCCAGATAAGGGAATTTTTCTGCTATTATTTTCTCAGTTATATTTTCTGCCCCATTTTATCTCTCCTGAGACTCCTGTAATACAAATGTCATTGGTTTATGTCAGTGGTTTATGGACTCTGCTGAGTCTATCTAAGTCTGTATTCATGATTGAATGTTTTTCTTCCCTTCTTTTTAACTTCATTATTTTCCATAGTTTTATCTGTATCACTTACTTGTTCTCCTGCTTCTTTCATCCTTATGGATCATTATATCCAGTGGGTTTCACATCTTGGTTATAGCATTTTTTATTTTGGCATGACTAGTTTTTTAGTCTCTTATCTCTGTGGTAAGGGACTCCTTGGTGTCTTCTGTCTTTTTCTCAAGCCAAGATAGTATCCTTATGATGTTTCTGTTAAATTCTGAATCAGACATATTACTTATATCTGTTTCTAGTAGATCCCTGACTGTGACTGTTTTTTGGTCTTTCTTTTTGGATGAATTCCTCCATTTTGGTATTTTGTGTAGGTCTCTGTCTTCCTCTATGCATTAGGAAAGACTCTTATGTTCCTGTTCCTGAGAGTAATGGCTTTATTAAGAAGTCGTATATACTCCAGGGCCTGGCACTTCAGGAACTGCTCCTGGTGTATGCTGTGTGTCCTCTACTGTTGTTTTTTGGCTATTCTTTTTCCCAGGTCATTCCTTTGCAGAATTTCTCCTTGCCTCAAATGGGGAGTGTTTGGATCTTGTCCATTATGTGGTGAGTTTTAACTAGGTGTGCTCTGGCCTACTTGTTAAGAGAGTCGTGATCCTCTTTCCATTAGAGCTGAAGCTCTGTAGTACTCTGTGGTTGGTAGACTTCGTGGGTGTGGGGGGTTTATGCTGGTGTTCCTGGGGATGTGTCCCACTGCATTGGTTCTCAGGCATACTTGCCCTACTAAAGAAGCATCTGCAGAGTATGTGGGGTTGTAGGGTTTGGTCTAGATGCTTCAGGCCTCTGCTGTGAGCCCTGTGGTACTCCCTGAAGTCAGTCCATGCTGATGGGTGGGTGGATAAAAATGGCACCAGTCCTCTCCCTTGTTCCCGTTGTGGGGAGTCCGTGCTTGCCAATGTCTGGGAAGCCCTCACAGAGGAGCAAAGAATATTTTCTTGTGTGTCCCAGACTTCTCTCAAATCCCTGTATTTACCCTTTATGTGTCCCAGCCATCTACCTGCCCAGCAGCACAGTGCACCTGTGTTTTCTCTCCGGCACATCAGCTGAGTTTCAAAACTCCTAAATTTTGGAATCTGTTAAGCATGGACCCATGCTTATTCTCTGAGGGAGTGTCCTGCCATGCTGGGCTAGCGTCAGTTTTTCCCATAAGTGCAGTTGCACCAACATGCAGGAGCTTGTAGTTTAGAGTAAAGTGCAGCAGTAAGCCAGTATCCATGTTAGCTGCCCTCAGCAGGTGTCTCTGTCCCTATGCTAAGAAACTGGGCAGCACAATTAGACCTGCTGGCTCTTTTGTCCCTGGAGGGGCAGTGCCTCCTCTAGCAGATGCACTCCCAGAAGGAGGAACTTTCTCTTCTAATGCATCCCAGGGGATCCTCAGGTTGTGCCATCTACTCCCAGGCCTCTGCCTCCTCCACAGGTGTATCACTGCATCCACCAGACTCTACACTGACCATGGTGTAGACTTTTAAAACTTAAGTATTTTATCTCTGCTGATTGTAATAACTCACGATAATCAGCCCCTCTTATCTTCTCAGTGAATGGTTTTGGGGAAGTGTTTTTGGTGTGCAGGCCCCTCTGCACTGCTTACTCTCTCTTTTACTCTTTCACTCTATTTCCTCTGTCCACTATCTAGGCTCCCTGCCCCCTACAGCATCGCACTTCCTTTCTATTCTAAATCACGTCTCTGCACCTTCTACCTTCCACGATGTGACTCTTCTCAACCCATAGTTGTGCAATTTGGTCTCTCAGTCCTCTTAATGATTTCTTGACTTCAGAAAGATTTGATATTCATGGTAGTTGTATTTGAAGAATGAAGCAAACATTGGTTTCCCCCCATTCCTCTGCCATCTTAGCTCCTAACCTCAATACATCATAATTTAACCTTTCATTTTATCTCTTTTAGTATTTTATGCAAGTGTTTTGGTTAAGCAGCTGAAGGAGAATTGTATTTAGGCTATACATACATCATTCTACTGTCAGATTTTGTGAAATACCACTTTTGGGACGCTAGACAATTAAGATTATAATAGAAGTATTATAATTTGTATTACTGTACAATCATTTGAGCCTTCCTTGTAAAAAGTATGTTCCCTTTTCAAGGTTAAATATAGTTTGCTTGATGGTGAATTTTTATGTTTCATTTTCTTTCTTTTTTTTTTCCCAATTTATTTATTTTTAGAAAAACAGTATTCATTATTTTTTCACCACACCCAGTGCTCCATGCAAGCCGTGCCCTCTATAATACCCACCACCTGGTACCCCAACCTCCCACCCCCCGCCACTTCAAACCCCTCAGACTGTTTTTCAGAATCCATAGTCTCTCATGGTTCACCTCCCCTTCCAATCTACCCAAATTCCCTACTCCTCTCTAATGCCCCTTGTCCTCCATGCTATTTGTTATGCTCCACAAATAAGTGAAACCATATGATAATTGACTCTTTCTGCTTGACTTATTTCACTCAGCATAATCTCTTCCAGTCCTGTCCATGTTGCTACAAAAGCTGGGTATTCATCCTTTCTGATGGAGGCATAATACTCCTTAGTGTATATGGACCACATCTTCCTTATCCATTCATCCGTTGAAGGGCGTCTTGGTTCTTTCCATTGTTTGGCGACTGTGGCCATTGCTGCTATAAACATTGGGGTACAGATGGCCCTTCTTTTCACGACATCTGTATCTTTGGGGTAAATACCCAGGAGTGCAATTGCAGGGTCGTAGGGAAGCTCTATTTTTAATTTCTTGAGGAATCTCCACACTGTTCTCCAAAGAGGCTGCACCAACTTGCATTCCCACCACCAGTGTAAGAGGTTTCATTTTCTAATTCGATAAAGTTAATTGTATGGGATGAAATATTTAAGAAAATATTTCTGAAACCTTTTTTCAATAACAAAAAAATATAAATTCCCATTATATGTGAAGAGAAACTTCTTAGTCCACCCTTTTAAAATTTTGTTTGGGGAGTGCCTGGGTGAGTCATTTGGTTCAGCGTACCACTCTTGGTTTTTGCTCAGGTCATGGTCTCGTGTGGTGAGATGGAGTCCCAAGTCTGGCTCTGTGCACATTGGAAAATCTGCATGAAGATTTTCTCTCTCTTCCCCTCCCTAAACACTTCTCTCTAAAATAAATGAGTAAATCTTTAGAAAAATAATTTCTTTCTTTCTTTCTTTCTTTTTTGTTTTCTGATAATGGGTTTTTTAACCTTGGTAGCTTCCATATTTCCTCTTTACTAACACCATACTCAGTAACCCACTCCAACAGGTGTGCTTAAGTGTTATTTATGAAAGAGATCTGGAGCTTTGATTTTCTGAATGACCTGGGAATTCAGTGAAGCAAAAGACACTCCACTTACTTAATGCATAAAGTTTTTTAAAACTTTCTCAAAACTATGTTATTAAGTGTACATTTATGGTGGTGATCATTGCAGTTTGATGAAGAATTTACAGCTCGACAGGAAGCTCAAGCTGAGCTTCAAAGAAGAGAAGAAAAAATTAAAGAACTTGAAACAGAAATCCAGCAACTTCGAACCCAGGTAATGAATGAAGATACAGACTTTATGTCATGTCACAGTGAGTTTGATGGTAAAAAATTATCTTGTTAGATGGAGGTAAAAATGTGACCAGAACCAGACTTTCTGGCAGTTTTGCATTTTAGTTGAACTAACTCCACAGGTTTAATTTTCCAGGACAATAAGTAATTTTACTGTTTGTATAAAAATAAGGTGTAAGCTGCTTAAACTTCCCTAAATAGTTTTAATGGACTACATTACACAATCAATACTGTTCCGAGACAAAAATTTTTTGACAATTTGAAAAGTTGGATGCATAATTTCAAAAACCTAGAAATTTTGCATTTCTTACTCCATCACCTATGATGAAAAGCACTCGTATACACTCAAGTTCTTAGTTATGGGGTCTAAACTTTAGAACTGATTAAGTCTTCTCAGCACTTTTTTATTTATTTTTATTTTTAAACACCCTCACACTTTTAATGTTTTAAATAGTTGGACGACTGCCTTCGGCTCAGGGCGTGATCCTGGAGTCCCGGGATCGAGTCCCACATCGGGCTCCCAGCTCCATGGGGAGTCTGCTTCGCTCTCTGACCTTCTCCTCGCTCATGCTCTCTCTCACTGTCTCTCTCTCTCAAATAAATAAATAAAAAATCTTTAAAAAAAAAAAAAAAAGAAATGGAGATTACCAGTGTTGGTAGAAAAATGTCCTTTTTCTATGTATGCATTTTCTTTTTGGTTTTTACCATGCATTTTAACCTTTAAAGCCCATTGATGAAAACAATGATTGAGAAAATAAAATGGAAGAAAAAAATGCTCATTAATACACAAAATTCAACTACATAATTTTTTAATGGTCTAGTTGACCTTATTAAATGATTTATGAATTTGGCATCATTCCATTTAGTAAGCAAAGGGAAACTCCAAGGGGTTTTACAAAATGAAAGGTTTTTGTGGAAAGGTGGTAGGGCAACAAGTTATTAGGGAAAGGAAAATATCATTTAGTCCCTGCCACTTTCCCTTAGGGCCTGGTTGGAGAGGACTTCTGTGGCTGACTTACGGTGTCCTGATTTGAAAGTTCCTGATTCACCTTTTAAGACTATTTCTTGAAACTGCAGTTAGATTATGTATTAATCTCTGGTTCGAGAATCATCCTAACTGATGCCATTTGGGGCCTGTGTTTTTGTTGTTGTTGTTCGTTTTGTTTTCCTAACACCTCTTTACATATTGCATGCTTAGTGGATATTGACAGATGGACTACATTTGTATCCATCAGTCTACTGAGAAATTACTTCAGAAGTCACTGATGAACTCAAAATTATTCAGCACAGTGCCTTTTGCTTCCCTTAGTCTGTTTCACTTATCTATAATATTTGATAATTTTTCATTAAATCTTTATCCTTTTATGTATGATATGACTTCCCTTTCCATATCGCTGAGAACTCCGTTTTTATTTTTGTTTTTGCCTCCCTCCAACCAGAAGTGGTGATCTCAATGTCACTCTAGTACAGGGCCTTACTATTTTTTGAGTGGTTGCATAATAACAATTTATTATTAAATTAATTGATCTGTAAAAATGCAGAGTCACCCAGTCTTTTCTAGCATACCCACAATTGTGCCAAATACTAAATTATTCATTAGCTATATTCAATTCTCATACTCTCATACTCAATTCTCAATATTCTGTCATAGCCTAATTTAATTGTTGCATTTCTAATTGTTCATGAGGGGGAAGAGAATGACTAATAATTATTTGATTTTTAAAAGCTGGTGGCATTTATATGATATTCTTTATTAAATTTGTGAAACATGCATTTAACTTGAATAACTGTTAAAAGAGATAGCATTCTGGGGCGCCTGGGTGGCTCAGTGGGTTAAGCCGCTGCCTTTGGCTCAGGTCATGATCTCAGGGTCCTGGGATCGAGTCCCGCATCGGGCTCTCTGCTCAGCAGCGAGCCTGCTTCCCTCTCTCTCTCTCTCTTTCTGCCTCTCCGTCTACTTGTGATTTCTCTCTGTCAAATAAATAAATAAAATCTTTAAAAAAAAAAAAAAAAGGAGATAGCAATCTTATGGCTCCACACGTTTTGTATCATAGATAGGATCTAATAGCATAAAAATTTGATGTTAAGAAATATAATTTTGCTCTCTTTTATTTATTTTTTAAAAGATTTTATTTATAATTTTGCTCTTCTAATAAAAAATAAGATATACATTTTACCTTTTAAAGTGTTCAGCATGGGACGCCTGGGTGGCTCAGTTGGTTGGACGACTGCCTTCGGCTCAGGGCGTGATCCTGGAGTCCCAGGATCGAGTCCCGCATCAGGCTCCCAGCTCCATGGGGAGTCTGCTTCGCTCTCTGACCTTCTCCTCGCTCGTGCTCTCTCTCACTGTCTCTCTCTCTCAAATAAATAAATAAAATCTTTAAAAAAAAATAAAGTGTTCAGCATATCCATTTATACATAAAACTTGTCATTTCTGATTTCTAAAACTTTTCAGAAAACTTATTTTGATTTTCTCCACAATTTCTTTGATCTCAATCCAGATTGTAAAAATGTTTCCTATAATTTTGCTGCATTAAAATAAATGAAAATAATTTTGAATACTGTATTTCTTACTAATTTCAGGACAGGATTACATTCCAGGGGAATATTATCATTTGTTGAGTGTAAAAATATTTCAATTGCATATATGTGTATACACACATAAACATCATAAATATGAATAAAATATTTGGACAGTTCATATTAAATAGTAAGAGAAACAATTCCATGATTCTATGATTGTTAATTTTTAATCTTATAAATAGGTCAGTCCTTAAAATTGATTATTCTTAAAATATGCTTCAACTTTATTTTGTAAAGCTATTCCCAAGTTTAGTTAGTATAATTAAGTACTCCAACTTGGAAATTCACATTAGTAAAGATAAGAAGACTTTTCCCCCCAAATAAAAATAACATTATGCCAAAAAATCTTATAATTTTAAACTTTTCATTCACTTCATCTAATGTCATATCTTGATTATGAATACATCTGTTCATTGGTAGGATTTTCTTAGGAATGTTTATAATTACCAAGTTCACTTTCATGTTCATTTATATTAGAAGTGAACCATTCTGACCAGTAATGGTTTAAAGAAACAAGTACAGATTAACTTAAAAAGTAGACTGGAATGAGAAGCTGTCCTTCGTTTGTTATCCATTATCATTAGAGAATGAGGTTGAAGTTAATTTCGGGTGGTAGAAGTAAGTAAGAAGTAAGTCCTCATAATCCAGTCTGTGTGAATTAATTCTTTTCATTGCAAGTGACTCCATGAGGAAATAGTCTGCTATAGTACATTAGGTGTAAGAAGAACCACATTCAAATCCTAACCTCATTTCAGACTCTGCGAACTTTGGTTAGTCATTTAACCATTTTGTAGTTACGTTTTTCTCATCTATAAGCAGTGAGATAAAGTTTAAATAAAAATGCCCTACTGACATTTCAGGTTTATAATAACAATGAAAAGAAATTATAGATGTAGAAACATTGATAAACATATTACCACACAAATGTATGTTACTCTGTATTAATTAATGGTGCTAGAAGACTGCTATGGTAGTAGTGCTATGAGATAGACTCTGTGTCAAACTAATGGGTTCCAAGGGAGTCAGATCTATGATTGTATTAATTATTTCATATTCAAACTAGCTAGTCTAATAGGTTCAAGTCACTTCAGTACTTCTTTGCATATATTTATAATGGAAGGTAATTTTTTCATTATTTTGGAGGAGTGTTTCACAAAATCTTTAAGGATGCCAACTTTTATAGTGTGTTAGCAGAAGTAGTCATTGTAAAGAGTTTATAATGCTTATCAAAAATCTATGGGAGTCTCTTTCAGTTACTATTAAGTCCTTTGATGTTATTATATTAAATATAGTGTATGTAATTTAAAACCCCAAATGTCTACTGATAAGTTTCTTTGTTGTTATATTTTACTATAAACATTTAAACATTGTATTACATATGTTTCAGGGACATGGACTCTCAGGTTCATCAGGAATTCCAGGCCCTCCTCCACCACCTCTCTTGCCTGGTGGTGGGTCATCCCCACCACCACCACCACCACCACCTCCACCAGCACCACCTCTACCTGGAGGAGCTCTCCCTCCTCCTCCACCTCCTTTACCTGGAATGATTGGCATACCACCACCACCACCACCTTTGTTTGGGGGACCTCCTCCACCATTTCCCCTTGGAGGAGGAATTCCTCCTTTCCCAGAAGTACCTCTTGATCTGCCTTATGGGATGAAGCAGAAAAAATTATATAAACCTGAGGTGCCTATGAAGAGAATCAATTGGTCAAAGGTGATTATGGCTATGACTAGACTAGATTATTTGACCCGTTATTTTTATGACTAGATTATTTTGGCTTTTCCAGTCATAGTTGATCCTCAATATGTGAATAACTATTGCTGCATATAAGTATTGCATAATGCTTGAGAAGATGACTGCTGACTCATGCTTTCCTTTGTGAGTTCACCATCTTACGTTTATCTTTCAGTCTAGTACCTTGCGAATTGGAAACTCCATAGATAATTCGAAATTAATGTAGAAGTCAAAAGGAAAACCAAAGTGAAAATGGTGCCAGAGAATAGCATATAAAATATATCACTAAATGAAACATGATTTTGGTTCTTGTAGTGTTGTTAAGTACTATAACATTCTTAAATATAAGCTTAATTATTGAGCCTTTTTTTCATAGCTATTTTTGTTTTTAGAAAAAAAATTGTTCTAGTTTTTTTAAAGATTTTTATTTATCAGAGAGAGAGCATGAGCAGTGAAAGGGACAAAGGGTGAGGGACAGACTCCTCACTGAGCTTAGAGCATGATGTGGGCCTCAATCCCAGGACCCTGATATCATGACCTGTGCTGAAGTCAGACACTTAACCAACTGAACCACCCAGGCACCCTTTTCTTGTTGTAGTTTTAAATATTTAGATAGTGTGGAATAGTGGCAGCATTCTGTAGTGATATAACCTAATTATTTTTTATGTAATATATAAAGCGATTTTTTCTATTGAATGTTATTTTGCTTTCTTTTTTCTTTTCTTTTTTCTTTTTTTTTTTTTTTGAGAGAGAGAGAAAGAATGTGAGGAGAGTAGAGGCAGAGGGGAAGGGAGAGAGAACTTTAAGTAGGCTCCATGCCTGAGCCTGATATGAAGCTTGATCTCATGACCCTGAGATCACAGCCTGACCCGAAATCAAGGGAAAAGGAAAAAAAATACAATTTTCCAGACCACAGTTTGGGGAAATGACTCAACCAAGAACATACTTAGAATGAAATGTGACAGTGTCTACATAGTAAGTGGTTTAACCAGAATCATGGTTAAACCAGTTTTTAGTTAAGAATATATACCCATGCTTTGCTCATAAGAGTAAATGAGATACTAACATTTTTAGAATGTGGTTATTGTTTATTAGGTACATTCCACGAAACTATAGGATCCAGATGCTGTTGGTCCAGTTGTCTCTGCATAAACGTTTAATGATACTTTCACTTAGTATTTAAACATACAGTGAAATGGTACTAATATAACACAAAGCATCATAATGTACTGCAAAATACACAGTTCTAATCTTCAGTTTCCCTGTAGTAGTTAGAGCACAGTTCTCTGGAGCAACACTGCCTGGGTTTAATTCCCATCTTTGCCCTTTGCTAGTTTGGACAGCCACTTAAACTTTTTGGGGCACAATTTCCTCATCTTTAATGTGGAGATAATAATAGGTCCTATTTCAAGGGATTATTATAATGATTAGATTAAGTAATATATGCGAATCACTTGACCCATTATAGGAGGTATATAAGATGTTAGCTAGATTTTTTATGATTATTATCTTCACCCAGGTCAGTAAACATGGAGAATTAATTCACTTTTCTGAATTTTAGTTTCCTCACTTCTAAAAATCCAAGAGCAGAAAAAAATGTATATGTGTTGGGGGAGGGATTTACTCAACTATTTTTAAGATTCCTTCCAATAGAAGGCTTTCTTAAATGTAATTAGCTATATGGCTAATTGCTTTTGTATATCTTTCCTGTACACTGATAGAATTTTGGGACGTCCCCAGTGAATATTTAGTTTAATCTTATTTTGATAGATCCTAAAATTGATTTAGTAAGTAGGTAAATAAAGCAACTATCATTTGAACTTTGTGAAATTGAATTCTTTGAAGAATTAAATATGAAGTAATAATTTGGAAACTTATCTTTGTTATTTTTGTTTCAGATTGAACCGAAAGAACTATCTGAGAACTGTTTCTGGTTAAAAGTTAAGGAGGACAAATTTGAAAATCCAGATCTCTTTGCAAAATTGGCACTGAATTTTGCTACCCAGATGAAAGGTACATCTTATTTTTAAAAATATAAATTCTTATTCTGATATATTGAGTCTAGTGCCTTGCTAAAATTTTCAAGTAATATATATACACATGTATAATTTGTCCACCCTGGATAGAGTCAAACACAAACTGATGATTTGACCCAGCAACTAAAGGAGGATAGCTCATTTTCTTTATTTTTAAGATTTTATTTACTTGAGAGAGAGAGTGTGTAACATGCACAAGTGGGGGAGGAACAGAGGGAGAAGGAAAGGGAGAAGCAGACTGCCCTCTCAGCAGTAATCCTGATATGGGGCTCAATCCCAGGATTTGAGATCATGACTTGAGCTGAATTCAGAAGCTTAACCGTCTGAGCCACCCAGGCACCACTCCTTTTAGTCTTGTTTTTCGTAAGTATTACTATTCATCTGAAAATGTTGGTTTGTTTTTATTGCTTAATATGTGAAGTATACCCCTCTATTATAATTATTATTTTTACTGAGAAGTAGAGGAAATAAATTTGTCAATTTACTATGTAAGGGAAAACAAGGTAACAGAATACTAATAGCCTAGAAATTTTCATGAAATTGGAATGAGATTTGGCCAGTAGTACATAGTCTTTCCTCTTACATTTATACTACTTATCAGTTTGCTTTTCTAGGAAATTTTATAGTTTTTCCCTACGAACAAATTTTCTGGATTAAAATCAAAATTTGGTATATTTTACTGATTTGAAAATAGAGTGCTTTGTTTATGATTAGATACTTAACCTCTTGTGAATTTTGCACGTAATTTTGATACTATATAGGTAATTTCTCAATCTCATAGTTATTAGGATTTGTGAATTTTGGGTATTTTAAGTACTATTTTACAAATACTGCAGAATTGATAGTTCAAATAAGCATATGATATTTTCAGTCTGGATGAGTCTCCACAACTAAATTTAATATATTCCATATGCCCAAGCCCTTGGAATTGGGGGCTTTACCTTCATTTGTATGATTTGTCACAGCATGCTCTAGAATGTGAGAATCTGAATTTTGGAAGGTTGAGAGAGAGAGAGAGAGAGAAAGACTGAGAGAGGTGAATAATACTCCTTTTCAGACGTTCTGTCATATCTTGCACATTGGAGGTGCTTGGGCTGTATTTGTTGTTGCTTGTAGATTGATGTTCACATGCACACACACACACACACACACACACACACAGAAATAGAGGTGATTAGAAGAAATCTGACATTTCAGAAATTCTTGGCATTAGTTTGTTTTTTTTCTTATAAGTAACCTTCACATTAAAAGGGTTCTTCAGTGACTCCAGAGACTATTTGTTATAAACACTTTTTTTTAAATTAAAAAAGGTAAAAATGCCTATAACACAGTATATATACAGAAAAAAGAAAAACGGGAACATAATAAGCTTACCCCTTCAATCCCAGCTTTACAGCTTCTTTCCCAGAGAAAACCACTATTACTGATTTCTCACTTTGTCTCCTAGAAATA
This sequence comes from Neogale vison, assembly GCF_020171115.1. NCBI lineage: Eukaryota > Metazoa > Chordata > Mammalia > Carnivora > Mustelidae > Neogale > Neogale vison. The sequence continues at coordinate 52,602,885 of NC_058105.1, read as the reverse complement.
GTCCATGCTTCTAGATGCATATGTATATTCATCATTTTTTGTTTTTTACTTCTTGCTGTTTTTACTTTATGTACTTGGATGTTATCCATAATACCTTGTGTTCATCTACTACGTTCTTTTGGCAAACTGCATAGAATTTGGTGGTATGGACTTATCCTAATTTATTGAACCAGTTCCCAGTGAATGGGTATTTAGATTAATTCCAGCCTCTTTTGGTATTTCAAGCAATGCTGTGGTGAATGCGTATCTGCATATACCTTTGAGCACATAAGCTCTGTTTGTAGGACAAAGTCTAGAAGTGAAATTCCTGGATAAAATGCTGTATACATTTATAATTCTGATATATATTACCAAATTGCCTTCCAAAGAATTTGTATCTATAGTGGCACTTAAAATATATATGAGTATCTGTTTCCCTGCAATCTTTGTCCATCCTACAGGTGAAAATGGCAAATCATCCATGTTATAATTTTAATTTCTTACATTCAGAGTGAAGGTAAACAGCTTTTATTATATTCAAAGGCAATTTTTATTTACTTTTCTGTGACCGTCTCCCTCCAATTCTTTGAACATTTTATATTGAGCAGTTGCTCTTTTACTTTTTACTTATCCATGTATTTGTATTGAGTCCCGCAAGAATCATAGATTTTGTGAAATTTTAGAGTTAGTCTGAACCATAGAAATGATTAGTCTGGACTCTATTTTACAAATGAAGAAAATGACCTTTGAGACGTAGAGGTAAGTATAAAATCGATGAGAGAGTTTATAAAGGTAGTGTGATATGGTGGAAAAAGCTTTAAGAAATGGAGTCACACTTTCATTCCATCTGTAATACTTGTAACCTCTAAGACTAAATTTTCTCATCCATAAAATGAGTAGACGAATGTTTATCTAGTAGTGTTGTGAGAATTAAATAAGGTTATATATTCAACGCACCCAGCACAGTTTTTAGTACAGTAGGCACTTAACAAATATTAATTCCCCTTTCCCTTTCATTTAGCATGATGCTGTGTGTGTGTGTGTGTGTGTGTTGCTTTATTTGTTGACACTTAATACAGCTATTAATTCAGCAAGAGAATTTCCAGCACTTGGTAGAGCCAGTCAGTTACAATAGAAGCAATTCTTATTACAGGTGCTAAAACTTAATAAAAGTTATATAAAGGCTCTCATCTACTCACTGCTAAGAACACTGCATTCCAGTTCTTAGCTCAGATTCTCTGAATTTTATGTGTGATACTAGTACTATTACTTTCCTAATTTTGAGTATTTGAGTACAAAGCAGGTCAGGAACACCTTTCAGTAATATTACTTTTACTAAGATTTCTTTTTATTTCTTTTTTTTAAGATTTTATTTATTTATTTGACAAAGATCATAAGTAGGCAGAGAGAGAGAGAGAGTAAGGGAAGCAGGCTCCTTACTGAGCAGAGAGCCCGTTGCGGGGCTTGATTGCAGGACCCTGAGATCATGACTTGAGCCCAAGGCAGAGGCCCTAACCCACTGAGCCACCCGGGCACCCCAATATTTGTTTTTCAAAAGGACATTTAAAGGAACAATTAGGCATCATAGCATATTCCAGACATTTATTTTAATGACACTTAGTAACTATTGATTGAACTTACTATAACAGCTCAAGTTCCTCGTCACTTGCAGTATCATAATTTGGCCAATAGGTGGCAGGATCAGTAAGAAATCAGGAGGCTCTGGCTCCAGTGAACTCCAGACACATTTTCCTAGCTTTCCTATCTCCAGGAACCACGTTCTTTCTCATTTTGCTGTTGCTTGCCACTCACTCAGTTGCATTCTGGAGGGAGGAACAAACTCATTGTTTCTAAGGCTTATTTCCAAAGCTCTTAGACCTAGTGTCCCAAAATCTCTTGAGAATTCTCTCCTGTTGCAAGGGTTTGGAGAGCTCATGTCTTATTTTTCCTAAATGCACTGAAAACATTGCTAGTCTGTGTTAAGAAAATGTTTCACTTAAGAGTTCAAAGTGCTTCAGATTGATGAATAGAAACAAGTTTTTTTAAAAGATTTATTTATTTAAGAGAGAGGGAGATCACAAGAGTGGTGGGGGAGGAGAAGAGGGAGAGAGAGAGAAAGAGGTAGAGAGAGGGAAAGAATTCTCAAGCAGACCCCCGCCCTCCACTGCCGAGCTGGAGCCAGCCTTGTGGCTCAGTCTCAGGACCCTGAGATCATGACCTGAGCTGCAATCAGGAGCTGGTGCTTAACCTGTGACTGAGCTAATCAGACACCCCAGGAGACGTTTTAAAATACCTCTGATTATTGTAATATTTAAATGTGTAAATACTTAATATGTGAAATTACCATCAAATTATACTTTCTATTTGAATTACTTAAGTGTTTTTTAATGTTAATAAACCAGATTATTTCTAATTTAGGAGAGAATGTATCTCATTTAATTTAATTTATATTTGTAGAGTACTGATTATATGAAAGGTACTCAGTGGGAGGGAGAGAAATGAAGGTCTTGTTCCTCCTGCACCAGGAAACTTACCATCTAATGAGGGAGAGAGGAAGAGGTACATTACATTTAGTCAAGTTATATTAGATGATAACATAGATATTTTTGCACAGGAATGCAGGGTGGAAATACAATTAATATTTTAGTAGGGAAAGGGAAAATCCCATAGGTGGTATAATTTGAGCTGGGCCTTGAAATTTAAGTAGAATTTTTATAGGGACGGGGCGCCTGGGTGGCTCAATGGGTTGAGCCGCTGCCTTCGGGTCGGGTCGTGATCTTGGGGTCCTGGGATCGAGTCCTGCATCGGGCTCCCTGCTCAGCAGGGGCCTGCTTCCCTTCCCCTCTCTCTGCCTGCCTCTCTGCCTACTGTGATCTCTCTCTGTCAAAGACATTCTAGGCAGAAGACACCATTAGAAAAGTATGGTGGTGGGATGAGGTACATACTGGGTCAGGTGCAGCTGTTGAAACCACACCCTATTGAGTTGGGACTTGGAGGTGAAACTGGTAAGGCAAATTTCATACCTGGGAAATGGGGTTTTGTTCTTTAAGCATTAGCAACATGATATTTTGGTTATAAGCTATTAAGGAGGCCTTTGGCAGATGGATAGGTGATGGGAACGTGATAGATAATGTTGGAAAGCATTGGTTGCGAATAAACCACCAGTGGTTTAGGCAAGATATGATGATTTCCAGATTAGTATGAATTTTTAATCTCTAAGGTATTCTAGATCCCAAATCCTGTGTTCGCATGATTATAATATGTAGGTTCTTACAAACTGTAATGATGCTATGTGACGAACTGCATCTCCCAATGCTCTCTGGATTAATGAAAAAATATGTTTAAGATGCAGCTTCAAAAGCCCCTGTTAGTACTTTTAAGTGTATATAATACATGTGTATATAATACACACATTTTAAGTGTATATAATATACTCTTAGAATTTATATGTGTGTTGTAGTTTAGTATTCAGTTTGATGATATCTGGGGCCATATAAATACCAAGGCTAAAAATAATACCACTTTTCTTAAAAATCTGTAGTAATTATTAGATAATAGTGATATTAAATAAGAATTAAAGTAATGACAGTTAATAATAACTAAACTTAAAATAATAATAAAATATGTAGGTTATAACTGCTAATTCTAATTAGAATTTCTAGGGTTCTCTAGTGGTTTCAGGAAGAATAAAAATTGCGTGGAAGTTGTAAGCAATTTCTTTGGTTTTAGTGTTGCTTGGAGGAAATAAAGGAAATAAACATAAAAGGTTAATAAAATTTAGCTTCTTCAGTAATATATTTCTGTAGTGTAATTTAACTTTAATAATAACAGAAAATTGAGGAGCTATATATATTTCAGATACATATAAATGCCATTTTGCAATGGTGAAGCATAGCTTTAAAATTATGGTGGAACTGAGTTTAAAGATGTATTTATGTAAAAGCACTTTCCCTCTAGAATCATATTTTCTTAAAGATTTTATTGATTTAATAGACAGATCACAAGTAGGCAGAGAGGCAGGCAGAGAGAGAGGAGGGGAAGCAGGTTCTCTGCTGAGCAAAGAGCCTGATGGGGGGCTTGATCCCAGGACCCTGGGATTATAATCTGAGCTGAAGGCAGAGGTTTTAACCCACTGAGTCACCCGGGTGCTCCTAGAATCATATTTTAAATTGTGTTTCTTAGTCATTGAATCTGCTAGCTATGTTTGAAAATACCTACCCTTATGTGGTTGCTTAATAGAGTCTTCTGTATTTAGTGAACCAATGATAAAACAAAAGTGTGGTAAAATCTAATTCATCTCTGTCTTCATAATATGGAAATTCTTAGAATTGACTTGAAAATAGTGAGATGTCTATGTTTGAGTGTACACCCCCTATAAAATAGTGCTAAAGTGTGCTGAGAGATGTGGTGTCCTAACAAATAATTTGTCATCTTAATGACACAGTATGCATGTTCTGTACTAGACACTTTAATATATATGGAAACAAACCAGGGTTAAATCTTTCAGGCAGCCAACTGAACAGCATATATACCTGTATATCATTTAACTTATGATAATAACACCCTTTCCACTTGGCATGTTCTTTTTTTAATTTAATTTAATTTGTTTTTTTCAGTGTTCCAAAATTCATTGTTTGTGCACCACACCCAGTGCTCCATGCAATACATGCCCTCCTTAATACCTACCACCAGTCTCAACCAACCCCCTAGCCCCCTCCCCTTCAAAACCCTCAGTTTTTTTCTCAGAGTCCACAGTCTCATGGTTTGTCTCCCCTCCCGATTTCCCCCCACTCACTTCTCTCCATCTCCCAGTGTCTTCTGTGTTATTTCTTATGCTCTAAAAGTAAGTGAAACCATATGATAATTGACTCTCCCTGCTTGACTTATTTCACTCCGCATAATCTCCTCCAGTCCCATCCATGTTGATACAAAAGTTGGGAATTCATCCATTCTGATGTAGGCATAATGCTTCATTGTATTTATGGACCATATTTCTTTATCTGTTTCTCCATTGAAGGGCATCTTGGTTATTTCCACAGTTTGGCAATTGTGGCCATTGCTGCTGTGAACATTGAGGTATAGATGGCCCCTCATTTCACTACATCTTCATCTTTGGGGTAAATACCTAGTAGTCAATTGCAGGGTCATAAGGTAGTTTTATTTTTAATTCAAGGAATCTCCATGCTGTTTTCAAAGTGGCTGCACCACCTCACATTCCCACCAATAGTATAAGGGGGTTCCCTTTTCGTCACATCCTCTCCAACACTTGTTGTTTCCTGCCTTGTTAAGTTTGGCCATTCTGTCTGGTGTAAGGTGGTATCTCAATGTGGTTTTGATTTGAATCTCCCTAATTGCTAATGATGCTGAACAATTTTTCATGTGTCTATTAGCCATTTTTATGTCTTTTTTGGAGAAGTGTCTGTTCATGTCTTTTTCCCATTTTTGACGTGATTGTCTGTTTTATGTGTTTTGAGCTTGAGGAGTTCTTTATAGATCTTGGATATCAGCCCTTTGTCTATAGTGTCATTTGCGAATATCTTCTCTGATTCTGTGGGTTGCCTCTTTGTTTTGTTGACTATTTCCTTTGTTGTGCATGCAAAAGCTTTTGATCTTGATGAAGTTCCAGAAGTTTCTTTTTGCTTTTGTTTCCTTTGCCTTTGGAGACATATCTTGAAAGAAGTTGCTGTGGCCAATGTCGAAGAGGTTACTGCCTATGTTCTCCTCTAGGATTTTGATAGATTCCTGCCTTATGTTGAGGTCTTTATCCATTTCAAGTTTATCTGGGTGTATAGTATAAGAGAATGTTTGAGTTTCATTCTTCTACACATAGCTGTTCAATTTTCTCAGCACCATTTATTGAAGAGACTGTCTTTCTTCCATTGGATTATATTTTCCTGCTTTGTCAAAGATATTTGACCACAGAGTTGTGGGTCTATATCTGGGCTCTCTACTCTGTTCCCCTGGTCTACGTGTCTGTTTTTGTGCCAGTACCATGCTGTCTTGGTGATCACAGCTTTTGTCGTAAAGCTTGAAAGCATCACAGCTTGTCGTAAAGTGTGATGCCCCCACTTTTGTTTTTCTTTTTCAACATTTCCTTAGCAATTCAGGGTCTCTTCTGGTTTCATACAAATTTTAGAATTGTTTTTTCTAGCTCTTTTAAAAGTGCCCTTGGGATTTTGATCAGGATGGAATTGAACGTATAGATCTCTAGGCGGTATGGACATTTTAACAATATTTATTCTTCCTATCCATGAGCGTGGAATACTCTTCCATCTTTTTTTGTTTTCAGTTCCTTTCATGAGTGTTCTGTAGTTCTTCGAGTATATATCCTTTACCTCTTTGATTAGGTTTATTACCAATTATCTTCTGGTTCTTGGGGCTATAGTAAATGGAATCAATTCTCTAATTTCCCTTTCTATATTTTCATTGTTTGTGTATAAGAAAGCAACTGTTTTCTGTACATTGATTTTGTATCTTGCCACATTACTAAATTGCTGAATGAATTCTAGTAGTTTTGGGGTTGGAGTCTTTTGGGTTTTCAGTATAAAGTATCATGTCATCTGTGAAGAGAGAGTTTGACTTCTTCATTGCCAGTTTGAATACCTTTTTTTTTTTTGTTGTTGTTGTTGTCTAATTGCTGTTGCTAGGACTTCCAGTACTACGTTGAATCACAGTGGCGAGAGTAGACGTCCTTATTCTGTTCCTTATCTCAGAGGGAAGGCTGTCAGCTTTTCCCCATTGAGAATGATTTTTGCTATTGGTTTTTCGTAGGTAGATTTTATGAAGTTGAGGGATGTTCCCTCTATCCCTATACTTTGAAGTGTTTTAATCAGGAACGGATGCTGATTGGCACGAAAGATGCTTCTCTTTACTTTCAGTCTGGATGTATCTTTAGGTTCAAAATGGATCTCTTGTATACAGTGTATGGAGAGGTCCTGTCCTTTTTATGGTTTTCTCCAACCTAGCTATTGCCTGGATATTTGTTACCCTGAATTCCCTTTTCGACATATTATTTATGTCCATATCCAGTAGCTCTGATGGAGACGGCACAGTCTCTGAATTTTTCCTCTGTTGGGTGTTCATTCTCCTAGTCATTTTGGTGAGAGGTGCTTGAGGGGATGTGTACCTGAATATTTATGCGATCCAGGCAGGGTACACCCTGGAACACTTCTGAGCAATTGGAAGTCACCACCGAAAAGAGAAAAGGAGAGAGAAAGAGAGAGACAACAAAACAAAAAAAAGAGAAGACTGTGCCAGAATGAGCCCCAAAGGTAAGATTTATAAGGTGTAAAAACCGACAAAGAAAACGACCAACAAAAGTAAATGACAAGGAAAAAAAAAAACCCAGCCAAAATGAAACCTCCAAATAAGATTTATATACTACCAGAACAAAAACATATACACAGAATCACTGACAGAAGAAAAAGATGGTAGGGTGGCTTTAAATCCTCAATGTGGGCGAGGAAGGTTATTTTGATTCTTACTGGGTGTATCTTGATATCTTTTTTAAAGCCCTCAATTTTCCAGACATAAAGGGAGATTAAAACTGTTTTATATATAGGGGTAGTATTGATAAGGGAAAGTAGATTACCTTGATGCTTATATCTATATGTATATTTAGAAAAATAGAAAAGAAAAAGGAAAATTCGTGTATATGTATAAAAAAGTTCAAGTTAAAAGGTTATTATGGAATATGTTATATTAAACCTCTGGTTATGATGGTTAGTAGGTTATAAAAATTAAAAGGAAATAGGAGAGTGAGAACGAATTCAAAATAAAAAAATATGTATGAAATATACCGGTTTTAGGGCAATACTGGTAGCTTAATATATTGTTTTCCCCTGATATTGGAGTTTTACTGTTTTATGGGGACCCTGTGTTGTTTGTCCTCTTGTTCTTTTGGCTGGCTCTCTCGGGGCACGGCCTGCCGCGTTGTTTTTCAGTCTGTCTTGCTTGGGTCCTCCATCCCCCTGTCAAGGGGCTGGGTTCCATGGAAACTGATTTTTCAGACTGTTGTTCTCTGTAGTTTTTTTTGCTTTGGTGGCTTTTTGTGGCTTTTTGGAAGTTTAGTGGAAAGCAGATTTCACCCAGACCTCCATTTCAGTGAGAAGCTTTAGTCTGGTCCTCTTTGGGTGGTCCAGAACACAGACTCCCCACTCTGCAAACTCTGCTGAAATGTGTAACCTCCCACAGACAGTGCAGGTCTCTGGCCACCATCTCAGCGGTAGCCAGAAGCGCCCGCTTGTCTCCGCACTCTCGTGCCACTAAAACCATGAGCGATATTGGTCCAGGGAGCCCGTTTCTGGTGGCTGCTTTTGCCAGGACTGCTATCTGGGGTTCAGAACTCAGGGTCTTGTAGGTAGCTGCTTGCCTAGAGATTCTGACCAGGGATCTCGCTGAGTTCCTGGAGTTTCCTGCCTCTTTGCAGGTCCTGGAGACTGCCATGTAGCGCCCACACACAACACTCTCAGGCGCGGGTGGGGAGCTCAGTTCATACTGTGGTCCTGCAGTGAGCGCATAGTGCAAAAGGCTGTGGTTCTAGAGACGGCCCACCAGGTACCTTCATGCTGCGGTGGGAGTGCACCCTGAGCGGTGATGCAAGCTGTGCAACTCTGGGGGCTCTGGCATCAGGAACTGGAGGCTCTGCCGCCGCACTCTCTCTGGCATTGGTGGTCGCCTTTGTGGCTGTCCTGGGTCTGTGGGCCTAGGCCTGTGTCTGTGACCACCTGATTCCACAAGTTACTTTTTTTTTTTTTTAATATTTTATTTATTTATTTGACAGATTACAAGTAGAGAGGCAGGCAGAGAGAGAGGAGGAAGCAGGCTCCCCACTGAGCAGAGCCAGATGCGGGGCTCAATCCCAGGACCCCGGGATCATGACCTGAGCCAAAGTCAGAGGCTTTAACCCATTGAGCCACCCAGGTGCCCCCACAAGTTACCCTTTATGATCGTCTGCTGTTTTTGACTGCTTTTAACAGACTCCAAGTTAATGCTGATCCCCAACCACTGGGCACTTTCGTATTAGGGTATTACTTTACAATGGGTCACTTTTTTTTTTTTTCCCAATTTATTTATTTTCAGAAAAACAGTATTCATTATTTTTTCACCACACCCAGTGCTCCATGCAAGCCGTGCCCTCTACAACACCCACCACCTGGTACTCCAGCCTCCCACCCCCCCGCCACTTCAAACCCCTCAGACTGTTTTTCAGAGTCCATAGTCTCTCATGGTTCACCTCCCCTTCCAATTTACCCCAATTCCCTACTCCTCTCTAACGCCCCTTGTCCTCCATGCTATTTGTTATGCTCCACAAATGAGTGAAACCATATGATAATTGACTCTCTCTGCTTGACTTATTTCACTCAGCATAATCTCTTCCAGTCCCGTCCATGTTGCTACAAAAGTTGGGTATTCATCCTTTCTGATGGAGGCATAATACTCCATAGTGTATATGGACCACATCTTCCTTATCCATTCATCCGTTGAAGGGCATCTTGGTTCTTTCCATAGTTTGGCGACCGTGGCCATTGCTGCTATAAACATTGGGGTACAGATGGCCCTTCTTTTCACGACATCTGTATCTTTGGGGTAAATACCCAGGAGTGCACTTTTGATGGCTCCCTTCCCCTTCTGTTTATCCTCTGATTTCAGTCGGAGTGTTCCCATTCTGCTTTACCACTCCACGGATGATCTCCTGCCACCGCAGAGATCCAGAAGTGTACAATCCTACATCTCTGCTGATTTCATGGGTGTTCAGAGTGTTCTGGCAGATAATTAGCTCACTTTAGGGGATTGGTTGAAACAGGGTCTCCTACTTCTCCTCCATCCAGTTGGCATGTTCTAGCATCAAACGCTTACCTCTTTATGTAGAAGAGGGAACAGGGTATTTGTGAGCCAGAGATGCATAGCATTGTTTAATTATAAATGTCGGTAATTGTAGAGAGCAATTAAAATACTGTATCTTCACTTTCTAAATGAGTAGGCATCTATCTTCACTTTCTAAATGAGTAGGCATCAGAATGGTTCTGTCTTCACATGTGGCAATTGTGCTACTTCTACCACTAATACCATCACTATTAATAACAATAATAGCACATTTATTAAGCATTTACTATGTCCCAAGAGCCGCATAAGCATTTTAAATCCATATCTCCTTTAGTCCTCATACCAACCCTAGATACTACTATTATTGTTTTATAGGTAGAGAAACTGAGACTATGAATGATTATAAAGTATGTCTTTTTTACATAGCTAGTAGGTGGCAAAGCTGAGATTTGAACCAAGGTTTCTTCTTAATGTCTTTCTTACTTTGTAACAATGGCTTTAAACTTTTATTTTTAATTTTTAAAATATTTTAATTCTAATATAGTTCACATACAGTGCTATGTTACTTTCTGGTATACAAGATTCAGTGATTCTGTACATTACTTAGTGCTCATTGTAAGTGTACTCCTAATCCCCATCACCTGTTTCATGCCCTCCACCTCCCTATGGTAACTATCAGTTCTCTAGTGAAGAGTCATAACAATGGCTTTTAATGGCTGTTAAGTCCTTAGTAATTTGTGCGTTGCGTAGTTCACTGATCCTTTCTTAATGCTGTAGTTTCATATATATTATATTTCCTTTTGAAGTATGTAATCCCATTATCCTGACACTGAAGACAGGTTTTTAGAGCTTAAACCAAGGCTGGGAAGTTCTATGTTTATGGGAGGGAATAAAATGATTTGTTTTCGAATATTTTTTTGGTGCTTTCTGCATAGAATCTATCAATTATGAAGCATTGCTATGACCTGAGGTCTGTCTCTTCCCATAATGAATGAAGGAATTCAGTCTTCATGTCATTATGCATTTGGTAAGGATATTATTAATACACATAAGAAACAAAGTAATGAAATCAGTTTTTCATGGGGCTCTTTTGAAGTTAGCTTCATAACAGTATAAACAGTTTATTTTAATATGACACTTTTTAGCTATGAGACTATCTCTCCTCATTTTCATTAATTTTTTCTGATAAATATTATAATGATTATGCATAATAACAGGTGTTCAGTTTATAGCACTTACAATTCACATGGATACTCATTCACATTTAGAATTATTCTTATATCTAACTTAGTTTTAGTTTTAAAAAATTGTTTTATTTTGTCAAGCAAATTATTTATAATAAAATCCAGTGGAAATTTTCAACACACCTATATAAAACTACAAAGAGTTAACGTTTTGTTCTAATCATATATTGATGGCAGTAAATGCAGTTCCAAACTAGATCTTACATGGCATAAGAGGTAAGGAAAATAAGTTTCTCCAATTTAAGAAGTATATTTAACTTAGAAAAATTCAAATGTGGTAGCTTTCTGAGGCATTATTTATAAGTAATCCCTTTAGTCCGTTAGTCTTTGTTGGTAAGAGTAAATTTAATTCTTTTTAATATGTTACTCAGTAATACATGTTTTTTTTTTTTAAAGATTTTATTTATTTGACACAGAGAGAGAAATCACAAGTAAGCGGAGAAGCAGGCAGAGAAAGAGGGGAGAAAGCAGGTTCCCTGTGGAGCAGAGAGCCCGATGCGGGGCTCGATCCCAGGACCCTGGGATCATGACCTGAGTCGAAGGCAGAGGCTTTAACCCACTGAGCCACCCAGGCACCCCTAGTAATACATGGTTTTTAGTAAGTTTTTCCTAAGTTTAAACTATGCTTTTTGGTATTATTGTCATTATTATAATTTTCATTTATATAATTATTTTTGTTTTTTGTTTTGCTTTTGTTTTTAATATTTTTCCAGGTTTATTGATAAAGCTGACATATTATTGTAAGTTTAGTTTATAGTTTATTGATTTGATATATGTATATATTGCAAAATGATTACCACAATAACTTTAGTTAACATCTGTATATCACCTTACATGGTTATAATTTTTTTTTACTTCTAATGGGAAGTTTTAAGATTTACTCTTAGCAACTTTGAAATACAAAATGCATACAATATAGTATGGTTAAGTATAGTCATCATTCTCTACATTATATCACCAGAATTTATCTTATATCTGGACGTTTTTACCCTTTAAACTTTTTTTTGTATTACTATTTATTATTTTTCAAGAGGGGGATGGAGGGCAAGGAGTAAAGGGAGAGGAGGAAAGAATCTTAAGCATACTCCATGCTCAGCGTGGAGCATGATGTGGGGTTTGATCTCACAACCCTGAGATCATGACCTTAGTTGAAATTAAGAGTTGGTCTCATAACAGACTGAACTACCCAGGTACCCTGGAAGTTTGTACCTTTGATTACTTTCACCCAGCTTCCCAAACTCCTACCTCTTGTGTCTGGTAACCACAAATCTCATCTATGTTTCTATGAGCATATCATTATTTTAAAACACAGTTTAGCATCTTGTAGGGTAGGTGTGTTGATTGTGTGAGCTAAATTTTGTTATTAGGGTGCTCATACCTGCTATCAGGTGCTGATACTGTATGGAAAATGACCCAGGATATCCAAGATTATAACATAAAAAATATCACTTACATTTTAACACAAGCTTCTAGGTAGACCACTGCCCTTGAAAATACATTCATATATTTGTGTATGACTATCTTGTTGAAAGAATGTTAATTTTTCATTTTATTTTTGTGGATTATGTTAGTTACCTGTAGCTGCACAACAAATTACCTCAAGATTTAGCAGCTTGAAAGAACAAACATTTGTTTTCTCAGTTTCAGGAATCTTGGCAGAACTTAGCTGAGTCCTCTGGCTCAAGATTCCTCACAAGGCAGCATATAAAGTATTGTCAGAGTTGTGTGTTAATATGAAAGCTTGAATGGGCAATACTTATTCTTAAGCTCATCCACATGATTTTGGGCAGCATTCAGTTTCTTTGGGACTACTGGACTAAGAGTTTCCATTTGCTGGCTATTGTCTAGAGGCTATCCTCAGTTCCTTGTCTCCAAGGCTTCTCAGTAATGCTACTTAAAAAAGACAGTGCTTTGTCAAAGAGCACACACCAGGATGGAGTGAAGAGAAAATGAAAGTGAAAAGGAACTCAGTCTTTTGTAGCCTAATTTCATAATTAGAAGTACATGATTAAGTATGTCTAGCCCTCATACACATGTGGAGAAGGCATTACTCAAGGGCATGAAGACCAGGAGGCAGGGAGCATTTGGGAACCATTGAAGAAGCAGCCTATTGCATGGATGTATGCAGTTTTATTTCTCAGCAGTTAAAAGTGCTACAACATCTCCTAGATGACTTCAGCAGAATCCTTACTGGTTTGTACATTCAGTCTTGTTTCCTTATAGTTTTCTATAACCTAGTCAGCATTGTCTTTCTAAAGTGTAAATTATTATGGTACTTCCATGCTTGGAATATTTCACTACTTAACTGCCTTCATGGGACATCTAAATTCTTCCTCGTGTGTCTCAGGGTCATTTACCTTTTCACTCCCTGTAAATTGTTTTTAGATTGAACTCCTTTATTCCTGGAACAGAGACACAGGATTTGTAACTTCTTTCTGAACACACCTTTATTAGTTTTTCATTTGGCCTCTGTTTAGATGACACTTCCATCAGAATGTAGTCTTCATAATATATTATAATTGTCTTTACTTATATGTCCCCCATCAGACACTGAACTTACAGGTAGGCAGGGAGTTTTTTTTTTTTGTTGTTGTTCTGTTTATGGTTATTTCTGAGCATGAACCACAGCTTCTGACAAGGGTAAGTGCCTTCAAAACTCACAAATGAATTACAGATAAGTATACTTAGTTTCATAGTACCAAGGCAAATAAAGTATGGGTGCAGATCAGAATGTGAGTATATAGTAGGAAATGTGTTTATATTTTTTTAAAGGTTCATTTATTTTTTTGGAGAGAGGGAGAGAAAGCGCATAAGTAGGAGGGGCAGAGGGGGAAGGAGGGAGAATCTCAAGCAGTCTCCATGCTGAGTGTGGAGCCCCATGCAGGGCTTGATCCCATGACCACAAGATGAGAACCTGAGAAGAAACCAAGAGTTGGACCAACTGCATCACCCAGGTGCCCCAGAACTGTGTATATTTAATAATTCATTTGGTGATATATATATGTATATACACACACGCACACACACATGAATTTGTCTTTTTGAAAATCTTATGAATGATTAAATACCAGCAATCTATATAATTTAGTCTGGCTGTAGTAGTTAGTTAATTTGCCCATTTAAGTTCTGATGATTTAGTAATTCACTTTATCCAGGTATTTATATTTATATATTTATAGTTATATATAGCTATATATAAAAATTCTACTTCATTATATAAATATGTAAATATTCACTTCATTTGGGTGTTTATATTTTATATATATATATATATATAAATTCTACCTTTTATATTATATAAAACTTTATAAATATATACATAAGTTCCACAGATTTTTGTTAATATTTTCAAATGTAAAAGATAGGGTTTTTTTTTTAAAATAGTGACCTATTGCAGATTTAAACAATTTTAAAATAGGATAATTATCAGTAAATAGAACAACCACCAGTAAGAATTTTGTGTGACTGAAGATAAATACACGTAATAGACTCATAAAAAAAACTAATAACTTTAACAATTACGAGTGTTAATGTTTGTTGTACCCTTCCTATATGCCAGGTACTTTGTTAAATGTTTTACATGGATTATTATTTTTTTAATTCTATAATGTAGAAAACCATTTTTGTTGCCATTTTGCAGATGAGCAAAGTAGAGCTGGAAACCAGACTTAAGCAGATGGTTCCATAGCCCACATGCTTCATAACTTTGTTATAGTTGCTGTATGAGCAAAGACATGGAAATAGGGTACAGTAGAACAAGACTGAATCCACACCCCATGCTTTTTTGTTTTATTTTGTTTTGTGATTTTTATAGTGTGATTCTGCCTATGAAAGCTCTATAATAAAAAATCTCCATTTAAGTTCCAGGTATCTGTCCCATAATGTAACGATAGGCTATCTATATATGATCATGCCTTTTGAAGTACCTTATTCTTGCCTACCCAGTCCTACCTAGCTTAATGTAGAGTGTTAATGTATTTCTATTAATTGGGCCCAGTAAAAAAAAATACTCCTAAAGTGAGAGAACTGAATGAATCAATTTGCCACTAAAAAAGTTTTCTATAGTATATTGGAAAGCATAGCTCCCAATATAAAGCCAATCTAGAAAAAGCAAAAATATATTAAAGTTGGCTAAGTTTTCCACATTTATGTGGTCTGCCTTTGGTTTATATGTGGCCAGATATTAATACTAGCTTGATTTTCCTGTACCTCTCCAGCACCATTTCCTCATGCTCTTTGTCATCTCTTAATGCTGGCTTCAGGATAATATTTTTAATTTAAAGTAATTTTATTGGAGCCAAAACAAACCATGTGATACATTCAGATGGCAAGGATAACGATTGTGGTTTATCAATATCCCTTCCATTTGAATGATTTACTGAGATTTGA
This sequence comes from Neogale vison, assembly GCF_020171115.1. Classification (NCBI taxonomy): domain Eukaryota; kingdom Metazoa; phylum Chordata; class Mammalia; order Carnivora; family Mustelidae; genus Neogale; species Neogale vison. The sequence goes on along the minus strand of NC_058105.1, from coordinate 52,587,448 downwards.
CTGTGTCTGGCTTCACGTGATAAGAATAGATGATAACATGCTCCTGGTAATCTGTGAGAAATGTGTTGTTTTCTAGCATGTAATTGCTTTTAATAGAAGGCAATAAAAGTAACTACTCTGTGACACGTGGTGTTATTGGGACATTTGTAGTTTTCTTTGAAAGGAGAAACTGGTATGATTTAGGTGCCTTTTATTCCAGTAATAGTAATAATAAAGATGATATTATTTCCCTCCTAGGTTTTACTTAACTGTTTGTTCTTGTGGTGCTAATCAAATCACATTCTTGTTGATCAGTGGGAATTTTATTCTATTTCACATGCTTTTATTTTTTCAATGATGACAATTTAAGTATTTTAGTAATTTATTATATTATCAGATATTAGTGTATGTGCATGATGGATCAGAATATGATTCTAAAATACTCATAGTTCATAAACATTTAATTCACTAATATTATTACTTGGCATTGCACAGATTTGGTACAGAAGAACCAAGGTAACTGACTGGACACATTACCTAGTTGTAGTGTTCTAACCAATTTAAACAGTCGGCCATAGGAGGTAGGTCTATATGATGACAAAGGTAACTGCTAGCTATTTTTTTTTTTTTTAGTATTTATTTATCTGAGAGAGAGAGAGAGTGCGAGGGGTAGGGACAGTGAGTCTTAAGCAGACTTTGTGCTGAGTGCGGAGTCCCACGTAGGGCTTATCCTACAACCCTGAGATCATGACCTGAGCTGATTCCAGGAGTTTCATCTGCCTGAGAACATCTCCATACTGTAGAGCTCTTACATTGTTTACTATTGAATGCTTTTGAAAGTGCTTTTAAAATTTAGCACCTTACCAGATCAGGATGTAATAGTATATTTTTAATATGAAAGTACTTAATAAAAGTAAGTCAACAAATTCTTAATTTTGCTATTTTTTAGGAACATAACTGAATATATTTTAACTAATCTTTATTGACAGATATAGTCATTTGTACAAAGTCTTTTCCTCATTATCCTAATACTACAGTATCTTTTTTACTTTGTTACAGTGTATGTCTATATTTCTTCATACCTTCAGAGACATTGAGGCTATTACTTATTATTATCAATTCTCTTAGATTTAATAATGTTTTCTAAAATAACATTATCAGTTTCCTTGGTGGGCATATTATATTTGTGTGTGTGTGTGTGTGTTGCATAATATTTGCTTGAGAGTTATTACCAATAAATAAATTTAATAGAGTGTAGTTAGGACCTAATAAATTAGTAGTCTTAAGAGTTCTGATTTTTATGTATAAATGTCTATAAATGGGTAATCTTTTTTTAATAATTTTAGTATTTACGTGATATATGTAGCAGCTCTCAGTTACCTGCTTTAATAGATTTGAACGAAAGTATAAAACTTGTGGGGGTATATGTGGAAGCTAGAGGCAATTGAATGTTTTTATAGTAGTCTTTTTCTTGTATGTCAGTAATTTTAGCTCAGGCCTATTTGTGTCCTCTTGGACTAGGAGTAAGAAGTAACTACTAAAGAGGCAGTGAGAACAGCTTTTATATAGCCAGACCTAGGACTTATTAAAGATTTATCTAAAATAATCTTAAACCTTTGTTGGCAGAGAGAAAATGGACTCTCGGCCTTTGGGAAACATGCTATTCCTGTGCTTTCTCATGCCTTAAGTTTCTCCTGGGCTGTACATTGCAGAAATGTCATATATCTGCTATTGAATTCCTTCATGGTCGTAAGAAATACAATGGATTCACATTATTTTGGGTGTTATTTTTAAGTTATAAAACTCTTTCTGTAGATTGTTTTAATTCTCTCATCTCCCATCTCTTGCAGCAACAGTAGTATTGTTGTTAAGAATCCAGTAAACAACTCAGGCTTAATGTAGTTAGAGTTGGAGCATATGGAGTTACATATACATGTATATAAAATTAACTCATTAATGGACTGTTGTTAGATTCAGTTTGGGCTGTGAGCATTCTGTTCACAGGTTACTGAGAATAGTCTGCATTTCAGCCACTAAGCAGCAGAGAACAAGAACATATATATGACCTGGACATTCAGCATGTATCTAATAGAAGGGCTATAGAGACAGGAAATAGTTGACTCATAAAGCATTTGTTATATGCTACACATTCTTTTGAACTTTTTTTTTAAACATATATTAAATCATTTAATCCTCATGAAAGAAAACCAATGACATAATGTTACTGTCTCCAGCTCTGTAGGTGAGACAGTTGGGCCATAAAGAAATTAAAGAGATTTGCCCAAATGTCACCAGGATAGTAGATAGCAAAGGTGAGTTTGAACCCAGTGTTCTTAATTATTATGCAAACTGGCAGGTTCGAGGTCATTCACATGATGTCAGTTATATAGTTGATAATTTAGATTCCTTGTATGTATTTGTGAAGTATATATCACAGAAACTGCAGGCCCATTCTATGAGCCTGATACATGCCGGGACAGGTCTGGAGTTTATTTTGGAAGTCAGAATGGGTGTGGTAAGAAGGGGAGGGAGTTAGTCTGGTTCAGTGATATATGGTGGTTATGGGAGATTTTCCATACTATCTATATTTCTCTCTGAGTTGCTTCTGAATCTGAACAGTATTATTCATTGGTCATTTAAGTATACTTATTTTAGAATCCAGTGTTGGAGGTGACATTGAAATGTGGGGTTCCAAGGTCATTTCCAAACATCTGCTAGGAAGTGACTGTGTGTAGCAGTTGTAGGCATGAGAGCATGTTCCTCTCAAAGGAAATAATATGTCTACCAACATACATTTTTTAATACTTTTTCAAGTAGAGTGCTTTAAAAAAGTCATTGAAAATGTATACCATTTAGGGCACCTGGGTGGTTCAGTTGGTTAAGCCTCTGCCTTCAGCTCAGGTCATGGTGTCAGGGTCCTGGGATTGAGGCCTGCATTGGGCTTACTGCTCAGTGGAGAGCCTGCTTCCTCTTCTCTCTACCTGCCTCTCTGCCTACTTGTGATCTCTCTCAGATAAATAAATAAAATCTTTAAAAAAAGTATACTATTTAAAAGGTTGTGGAAAACTTAATTTTATAGCAATTTTAGACAAGTTGAAATCATGCTATGTCATTTTTAGTTTTTTTTTAAAGATTTTATTTATTTACTTAGTTATTTGAGAGAGCATGAGAATTAGAGAGCACAAGCATAGGGGGAGTAGCAGAGGGAGAGCAAGAAGCAGGCCCCCCAATGAGCAGGGAGCCTGATGCAGGGTTTGATCTGAGGACCCTGGGATCATGACCTGAGCTCAAGGCAGACACTTAACGGACTGAGCCAGCCAGGTGCCCCATTTTTAGTTTTTGTATGAAAGGTGCTTGGTCATTTTTAAGAATCATTCTATTTAATGCCCATCAACATGGCTCACTAGAATGTTCAGTATTCATAGGTATTCCCTTCATATTTCTGCACTTTCCAATTTTGAATTAAGGTCAGATTAGAGGGTTCACATAAAATAACTTAAATTTGAATCGTCAAAATGGGTCATGTAAATGGGCTTTGATATTAATAAGAGTGCATTTGCAACACATAAATAATTACACATTACAAATAATTAAGCCTATCAATACAAACCTAGAGTCAGGCTGTTTTGAGTATTTTTGAACAAATTCTAGTCTGAAGACTGCTATTAAGACACCTTGGAAGTAAGCAACTTTCCATATAGAAAATAAGAATTGCTAGAACATTGGAGTTCATAGAATGGCTGATTATAGAACATAAGTATTTTACTTATATTAAAATTCATCATTGTGATCTTTGGATTAGAGATGAAAATATGCCCTGCTTTATTATTTATGTTCTGTATATCTGTATAGTAGAAATGCAAAACTTCTGGAGTGGATGTACCAATAATAGCTTAGCTCTTGAGGGTGCACACCCTGAAATTCATAGAATTATAGCAACTTTATTCTGTTACCATATAGAGGTGGGCAACTGGGGCACATGTAATATTAGATAGCTCTTTGCCAGTCAAAATAGACAGTATATTGAAGTATAGACAGTATATTGAAGTATATTGAAGGTGCCAGCTATGAATTAAATGAACCATTTAATAGACTTAATATATTAATGTGCTAACCACTGTACAGAGTTTGCTGGTTGCAGATGATACATTTCCCAAGAAATAGTCAATGCTAATCTCTATTACTTAGCAATGACTGAAGAATCTTTTGAGACTAAATTTTAATGAAAGGTAAAATAATTTTTTATAAATCTTATAGATAATGTAACTCTAAATTCAGTGTACATAAACCTATAAAATAGTCCTCCTTCTGCCCATTTCCCTCAGACATGCACATCTCCCTTCTCTCAGCAGACCCAGATACCTGCATAAGCAACATAGTGACAAATTTACATTTCATGAATCTTGGTTCAACTGATGCTTGGGCATTGGGAGCTTCATTTCCATGTATAGGTATTAATAAGTAGTGATGCCCTACATAGAGACTAATTTAGTGTCAAAATGAGATATCAGCATTATTCTAGCAATTCTTCAAGCTGCCATTGAGACTTCTTATTTGTCCATTCAACAAATATGTATTGAATTTCTGTCATATGCTGTACACTACTAGTTTTCACTGAATGCTTATTGCTCCATTAGGCCTATGACCCACAGAATGAGTAGCTAAATTTTCTGTGGTGGAAAGGGATTTTTTTTTTATTGTGTTTTGCCATGATAGCATCCCTGTATTTCTGCTCTTTCAGGCATGCTTGCTTTCTTAGAATCAAGTTAACTATTTCCTGTACTACCTTCAGGAATTACCTAGGATCCAAATTACTTGTTGTTGTTATTTAGGTAAGTATAAGCTGTTGTATGGTAACTGAATCACTATTTTCAACAACAGGGACAATATTTTTGAGAGACCTTCTACTTATTCTCTTATTTAGTTATTCTCTTATTTCTGCCCTATGTGTATCTGAGTCTTCTTATATTTTCCTTAATATAATCAAAAAGTTCCAGTGAACTTTGGGATTGACCTGTATTTTGAAGTTTGGAAATGGGAGTGAAGAAGACAACAATTAGAGTATCCCATCAAAGGAAAATTAAGTTTGTGATAAAGATTTTTACAGGTGGTATAATCACCTAGTGCCACATCACTAGGCATTTGATTTACAGAATTAGTAATAAAATTTTTTTGAGGGAACTGCTTATATTTTTTCAGAAATCTATTTTTTTCTCAAGAACCATATAGTAAACAATCTTTACAGAAACTGTGAGTCCCTTAATAGTAATCAGTAAGTTTATTTTTCAGTACAGCCTTTTATTCACAAATATATATATTTAGCACCTATTCTGTACCAGATGCTAGTCTTGGTTTTGTGGGGATTTAGCTGTAATTAAGACAGATATGATCCTGGTTATTCATTGTGCAATGGTGCCCTGCTGAGAGTCTGACTAAGGGCTGTAGTTTGGCACTGGTTCTGTTTGCTAAGCTGTGTGTGTACACACGAGTCTACATACACTGGAGAGACTCCCCTGCTTTAATTTGCACAGTTGTGTCCTAGCCTCTAGAGACCACTCAGGCAGGTCATGTGATAGGCAGCTACTGTATAGGACTCCGTCCTTCACTCAAATTCCACTCAAAGTGTTTTCTGCAGTGCTTCCTGTTCTGTGGTTTCATTCTTTCCTCTCTCTACCTTTCATTTGCTAAAAGGAAGCTAATTCTACTGAAGGTGCTTAATTATTTCTCTTTGTTAAGAATAAGGCAAACCCTACCCTGGAGAATTATATGTGCTATAATCTTATGTCATCAACAGTGGAATCTGGAATATATCTCAGCATTTTCTCTCAGCACCCCCCTTCCTTCAAAATACAGCATCTTAATTACCTCCTGACCTCTGGGTAAATGATTATTGTCTTATACATTAAAAAGAAAATCCAATTTATGTAAATAAACTCACAAATGGAGGCTAGGAAAGAAATGATGATGATAATAATAATTGTTCACACTTACATGGTGTTTACTCTGTGGTGAGCATTGTTGTAATTGTCTTACATACATTAACTCGTTATTATTTTTTTTCAATAATTCTTTGAGCTTACAATTGTTAGTCCCATTTTATATATGAGAAAAATAAGGCACAGAGAAGTTACATAACTTGCCCAAGATAATACAGATAATAAATTGGGGAATGATGATTCAAACCAAGGCATTCCAATCTGTGATCCTTTTTATTATGCTATAATTTATGAATGTGCAATTTGCCATGATAATGTTTTCCCTTTAACATTTCATCAAGCTCTGCAATAAATCATCATTTACCTTTTCTTTCTATTCACTAGGGATAAAGTGGTATCGTATTAGTAACTGTAAGAGGTTTTCTGTTTTATCAATATAGTGCTTTTAGAATTTAGTACATTATAAAAGGCTTCATTTCTATAATGGGTAACTGGAGGAGCCAGCTTATTGTATCTGTGTGAATACATAAATAACCAACAGTTTATTTTCTGTGTCTCTAAGCTTGTGGAGTGGTATAAACTTCAGTGTAATTAAAATACAGTTACTGTGCCTTAACTTATAATTGTTTCTTGAGAAAGAAGAGCTATTCTAAATACTAGAATATAGCAAGGAAGTAATGAAAATTCTGGTCTGTAATATCTTTACAGAGTTGCCTTCACTGTCTTTTCTCCCTTAGATATATATTTGTATGTCCAGGTGTCTGAGCACATTAAGATCTAAACCCTAACTAAATTCTCTTAGTTCTTGAGGTTTGCAATAATAATTGAAAGTTCATGGTTATATTTCACATATATGGGGGATATTCTTGATGCGCATGCTGCTAGACCACTGTTGAGCTTGAAATGTTAGCATGATGAATATAGGGAGGTTGGATCCCTTTGGACCTATTAAACAAGAAAGATAACAGATTATGGTACTTTGACAGGTTAGTTGACATTGAAACTCAGTAGAGGTTAATTAAACCTCAATGTGAAAAGGCAATAAAGAGCATTTTTAACCAAGCTGAAAAAGCATGTAGTAGACATTTTAACACAAGCCATATTATCTGCTATATTCCTTTTGGTATTTTGGTACCTGGCTGCTGATTGAAAGTATTCTGGGAAAGAGATTTAGGGTAGAACCTGCCTGACAAATTTCAGATAATGAACGACATTTTATACTAGTAAGCATATTACATCTCAGACCACCATGTTTCTTTTCCTTTTAGGGTATCGTCATGGTACCATCCTCCTTCTCTTACTTCTCCGAGTAATAGTTTTCTTTTTCCTTTTATTTAAGGTTTTGTTAGAGATTTTGTGTTATCAGGCAATCTGACTTTGCTTTGCATTTTCTGTATTCATTGTAATCTAATTGTGATGGTATCTGCTTACAGTTTAGGAAATGGGATTGAGTGGTGATACGACTAATACATACAAGCAGAATTAATGAGGGGGATGTATATGGAAGGACAAGGACAGAGCCCTGGGACTTTCACTAAGTGGGGAATCAAATAGAAGGTCTAGAAATTTACTCCTAGGTGAGATGTTGGGAAAAAGATGTGGAGAACAACTTTGACAAAATTCAGTTAATGAACACTGTTCATGTCATGACTTCTGCCATAGTTGAGTACAAGGTGTTGTGCAGTTACTTCTGTGTTAGCTGCAACTCTCTTACTTTCTCTCTTAAAACATGCTGGAATGCAAGCAAGTTAGAATGACTTTATTATAAACAAAAACATTAAATCTCTTTTTATAAAAGTAACTGATTGAGATATTTCTATAAGGTCTTTATAAAAATGAAGTCTTCATAAAATAAAAACTTCTTGCATTTACCTAGGTATTAATGATATCACACTATGTGTGACAAGACTCAAGACACTTGAGAAGGTATGCCATGCTAATAATCCAGAGGAAGAAGCACCTCCTATTGCATAGGTTTATTGGTGAAGAAGGGCAGTAGGCCTTCTCTGAAAAAGAGTACTGTACCTCATGCTACCGTGTTCTTAGCAGTTAGGTATAGCAAGGTGAATAAGATAGTTTATGTCCTCGAGGAGCTCATTTTTCAAAGAAAGGCGAATAGACGAAGTATCGGCTATACATAATTACTATGCCACAATGGAATCTGCTGTTAAGAGCCATGAAAGAATAATATTTTTATTATTAAAGAATAATTAAAAATGAACCCAGAAGTTTTCAGAGAGAAAAAAAAAATAAAAACATTTGAATTTGGACTTGAGTTACATGTATTTTTTTCCCAAAAGAAGAAGGTTGTTCAGGGCTCATGAAACTGCATGAATAAGGGTAGATAGGATAAAACATCACCTGTTCGAGAGGAGGGCATAAAATATTTGGTTGGAGAATGTGGTATGAAGGACAGGAGGGAGATAACAGGTTGAAGTTGACTAGTAAAGGACCTTTTTAGTATGAACTATGGTTAAATTTCAGTGGATTTTTTTAAACTAGGGGTTTACAGTGATATGATCAGATTGCATTTTAGAATGATCACTTTCTGTAAGAAAGTAAAAGATTGATGGGAAAACATTTAGGAGGCTTTTTAATAATAGCCTAACTTAGAGATTTTTATGACTTGAACCAGGATTGTGGAGATGGAGATAGAAAGAAGTGAGCTAAATATTTAGAAAGTTAATTTAACAATTAATGACATTTAACTTGGGGGAGGTGAGAGACAGAGAAGAAGGGGAATGAGAAGTCTAATAGGAATTCTCATGTGATGGGTGTTGATGCTACTTACTGAGATAAGGAAGAGTGGGAAAATCAAGTTAGGTTTAGTTTTCAGATTTAACGAAGTTTGAGATATAAGATAGTTTAGTGGCTATGTCCTATAGGTAGTTACATGTAGAAGATCGGAGCTCAGAAGAGTATCTGGGTTTGAGAAAGAGATTGGGAGTTCATTTGCATGCATGTGGGGTTTGACACCAGGAAAAAGGATAAGATTACTTAAAGAAGGGGCGCCTGGGTGGCTCAGTGGGTTAAGCCTCTGCCTTGGGCTCAGGTCATGATCTCAGGGTCCTGGGATTGAGCCCCACATGGGGCTCTCTGCTCAGCAGGGAGCCTGCTCCCCCCCCCCCCGGCTGCCTCTCTGCCTACTTGTGATATCTCTCTCTCTGTCAAATAAATAAATGAAATATTTAAAAAAAAAAAAAGAAATACCTAAAGAGGAATTTTAGAGACAGAAAAAAAAGAGGACCCAGAATTAATACTTGAGGAGCACCACCATTTCAAGGGCTGATATAAAGGAAGAATCCATGAATGAAATGCTAACAAAAGAAGTAGGAAAATGAAGAAAATATACCATTATAAAAGCCAAGAGAGGAAATATTTCAGGAAGAAATTACTGATTTAATCATGTAGAATAATGCTGAGAAGTTGAGTCAGATGAGGACAGCAAAAAATATTTTAGATTTGGCAGCATGGAGAGCATTAGTGATCTTAGCATAAGCATTTTCTTAAGGCTTGGCGCAGATGGCAGCCAGATTGGAATTCTTTGGAGTTTAGGGCTATTGGAGGATCTGGCGTGCTACTCACTGAGATAATACAGAAAGGGCATAAGCTTTGGTAGGAGAAAGAATGAATTGTGGATCCTGTTGAGAATAATACTCAGCTGGAAGTGTTTAATAACTAGAAAAGCATAGGGTTTGAGAACCACAGGAGCAGTCTGGCATGGAGGTAGGGATTTGGGAGGTTATTCTATAGTTGAAGCAACCTCGCTGGATATTTCCTGTCACATTTTGAAATAAATTTGGTACCAGTTCATCATGGAAAATTGGCAGTTTTTATTAATTAATAATTTATTACAGCTGTATTCACAAACCTCACAGTTTGCAAAGGAGATGATTGATGAATGAAAGAAATATGCTTGGTTAGCCTCCTATAAAAATTATTTGAATATGTTCTTATATTGGTTAAGACAGTTAATAACTGAAGAATGTATTTTCTGAGTCTAGGATTTTAGTTAGTGAAAAAAAAAATTGGACACGCTTATTAAATCCAAACATAATCAAAGCACATTAGTCCTATTTAAGTAGCTAAGCCTTGGGAAAAGAGAAAGGCTTAAAACACAAATTACTAATTTGTTTCTAGTGTACTTATACTCTAGTTTTCTATCAAGTGCCATCTTAAGTTATATGCTCACTATGACTTCATTCACAATGAAGTATGATGGTCAGATATGTAAAAATGACCATTCTTGATTTAAATAATTTTTGTCACATAGTTTTTGAGGCTAGTAAAGAAAACATGAAATATGATTGACCTTAATTTTAATTTTATACAGTTTAATAAAGTTATTTTAGTGATTTTTGCAGAATGAAACCTTTATCCATTTATGCTTCTGAAAAACGACCTTGTAAAATGTCAAAATTGTTACTGTATCCTTTTGAAAGATCCTTAATGATTTGTGCTTGATGCATTTAATCTCTTTATTGAAGGTCAAGGATTCTGTTAGGTCATTTTTGTCAGTAAAATGTTGACAGAAATTTACTGGATGTTTGAATTCTCAATGACAATACTGTCACATTTTTTTAAGAAATTGTCTGATGGTAAGGCCAGATTTTGCTCACTGTTTTTCTTAGTAACAACCACTAGTTCATTAAATATTGCCCTACAGTATGTGTTATATGTCAAAACTTAGTGGTCATAGTCACAATTCTTACTCAGTAGATCTTTAGTTAAAATTGCTACAGTTCTGCTTATCTTCAGTGACTATGTATATAGGCTGTGCATTTGGATAAGATGTCATTGTGTGGATATTCCAAGAACATTGGTAATTATATTACCCTTAATGTATTTTTTTTTAAATAAGATGAGGGAGTTTTTTTTTAAAGATTTTATTTACTTGACAGAGAGAGAGATCACAAGTAGGCAGAGAGAGGAAGGGAAGCAGATTCCCTGCCTAGCAGAGAGCCTGATGTGGGGCTTGATCCCAGGACCCCGGGATCATGACCTGAGCGGAAGGCAGAAGCTTTAACCCACTGAGCCACCCAGGTGTCCCCCCTTAATGTATTTTTGATGATCGATACTGAATTTAGATACCCACAATTTGATTGAAAAAGTCTTACTCCAATCTGTAAAGTCACAAAACGAAGGCGATAAAGAAAAGCTGGATTATTGTCTTACTTTCTTGTCCAAAACTAGCCCATCATATAATCCTGCAGTGTATCATTGTAAACAATCAGATTTGTTACTTGCCACCTAAACAAGAGTTTCTGTTGTTATGTGGCAGTGTTTTTTTTTCTTGTTTTTTCACCTTAGCCCTCTTTAAGGAGATGGTTATAATAACACAGTAGTTCTAAAAGCCTAATATTGACATGTAATGAGTATATGGTATAGGGGTGGAAACATAATTTTTCCTCTACCCTTCTAGGTTTTTGGCTGAAAACCCTATAATAAAAGATTAATAGGAGAAAAGCAAACAAGTTTATTAATATGTATATCTCACTTTACCTGGGAAGATATCCCTTCTGGCCCAAGCCACCAACTTAAATACTATCTTCAGCTAAAGACAAAAGAAAAATGTTGGAGTGTGGTAGGGGAGGCCAGCTCTAGGAAGTTACCTGGAAAAACACAGTAAACTAGGGTAGGATTTGTTATTGCAGATTTAAGTGCTTTCTCTGTTGACAAGCTTCTCTTGATTTAGAGCCATCCTTCTCTTTCTGGTACTGAGAGGGAGACACCTTTACAAATGGAGATTTCTTCTATAATTGTAAATTTCCCTTACAGAGGGGTAACTTCCACTCTGTTTTCAGAGCTTTTCCTGTATCTCCTATTTCTCAGAAAATGTTCAATTTAAAATAATCTCTATGCCAAAAGGACATATTCTGGGTGGCATATTTTACTCTTCAGTGGAAATGGGAATATAGTGTCAGCAAATCTCAGAATTAACCTCTTTTACTGGTATCAGTAATTACTTGAACAGAAAATTCTTAGGTTGATCTGTACATGGATCACTTTCTCTTTTTCTGTGGATGTTTTTTCGTATGTAGGTGCATTCATACACATGTTCTGTTTCTGTCCTGTTGATATAGTGCAGTTTACCCTTGAACAACACAGGTTTGAACTGTGTGGGTCCACTTTTATGTAGATTTTTTACAGTATAGTACTGTAAATGTATTTTCCTTATGACTTTTTTTAGTATTTCCTTTTCTCTAGCTTGCTTTGTTATAAAAATACGGTATGTAATACTTAGAGCATATGAATTATGTGTTATTTTGTCAGTGAGGCTTCCTCTGGTCAGCAGTTAGTAGTTTAACTTTTGGGGAGTCGAAAGTTATATGTAGATTTTGACTATCCAGGGGGGAGAAGCAGAGACCTCTAATCCCCACACTACTCAAGTGTCAACTCTATATGGAGAAATATTTTAAACTTATGCATTGTTGGGGAGGAAGAATTTCTTCTGCCTGCCAAAGTCCTGCTAGCTATGCTAAGAATCAAATTGACCTGATACAGATAAGTACGAGAAAATAAAATATAATTCTGCGTATAGACTGAATCTAAGCAACACAGAATTCCAAAGATAACGCTAACAAGAGCGCTAGGGGTTTAGTATGAGAAGGGGTGGAAGACCATTAGCAGGAAGGTGAGAGGAGACACTTAGAAAACAGAGGCTGCCCTGCTATGCAGATAAGTTTCTTGGGTAAAGAGGAATCTCTTTTAGTACCTCTCTTCCTCATACAGTCAGGCAGTTGAGGTGATGATAAGAGTTTTTCCTGAATCTACTGTGTTTTGATTGCTTTTAGTTCAAAATAATCTTCATGCCAAAGTGGCCCATCTTTGGGCCACCTGCCCTTGGCCCCTCAGAGATCCTACCATTGTGGAGCCTGTAAGTTATGTAAATATTGTGAAATTATCCCTTCAGAATTCTTTGGCCTCAGTGTCTGAGAGCCTAGGTGATATTTTTGGTATCATAGTCTCCTATACCTATTGTCCCAAGGTATAAATGTCCTTTTAACTTAGGTTTTTGAATCATATTTAGCAAATGGATGCATACCCTCCAGGTCTCCAGTATCTTGTTTTTATTTTTCCCCAAGGTCCTCACTGAAATATTCAGTCCTATTAAACTTTGCATCGCATATAGCAATCATGAGACTCTTTTGGTTACTAGTGATTACAGATATGTCTCAGAGTCTCAAAGCTCTGAACACATTCTTCATTTTATGAGAATTTGTGAGTTTCATGGGTCTTCAGAAAACCTTGAGATATCATTGCCCTTCCTCTAGGCAAGACTCTATTCATATCCCCACCCTTGATACCATCTCCATTTTCTTAACAGTCTTCAGTGGCTTATATGCTTTGATGGATTTTCTCATTTCATGTGATGATGGTGATCATTTTGATTATATTAAATATCGTGCTTTTAATATTCCTGCATTGAAAAGGTATTTCAATAGATAGCAAAAACATTAAAGGTAAGATGGTGAATTTAGTGTTAAAATGTCTATGGTAGGCAACCAGTTATCATTTGTGTAATTCATGCTTTTATGATAAATGTCATTGTCTACTAAGTCTGACTTGGTTTGTATCAGAATAAACTGTGGGATGCTATATACACAGATAAATGACAGCATTTACAGAGGAAGCACATGCTTTTTCCTTAAAGGACACCTATAGCCTCTAGTTCCTGTAATTTATATTACGTGTTTTGCTGGTCAATAAAGATACTTTGAAGAAGTATTCGTGCTGTACCTCAATAAAGATAATGATTAATATGTATTAGCCTTGAACTTCTGTGACATGTCTGTTTAGAATATGTGAATAGATTGTTATTTATCACAAAAAGGAAAGGAAGAAACCTCAAATCTATTTTGCTCATCATATCTGCCATAGTATACTGAGTAGATTTTTGATTTGGGAAGTAAATGGCAGTTTTATATAAGAGAACCAACCCATTTTAGTGATTCCCCCCCTCATAAGGAAAGAAATACTAATCACTAATGCTCATTGTATAGAAGGTACAATCATTTTCAGTTTTAAAAACTAGATTTCATTAATGTTAATAGTTGTTATTGTTGTTCATTGAAGCCAAACTCATCATTGGCTTTGATGATAAAAATGAAACATTGATTAATGATTAACATGCATTTCTTTGCTGAACTAGCTTTTTATGTTGGAATAAAAATTAGTAAATTTCACTTGCTTTATTTGTACATTATGCTCCTTAGCAGGAGGTCATGGTAAAACGTTAAACAAAGGCCCACTAACAAATAAGGCTTGGTTTGGTCACAGAAGTGGAATTAAGAAAGCAGGCTCTAGAGCCAGACCCCTTGGGTTTAAAATGCACTTCTACCACTTTATAAACTGGTACGATTTTTATGTAAGATACTTAATATCTCAATCTCTTCATCTGTAAAACGGAGATAATTTTAGTATCCACCCCTTAGGTTTAGTGTGACACTTGAGTTAATAATATATGTGAAATGTTTGAAGTAGTACTTACCAGAGGCTAGAAATGCCAATTCTTGTGATCAGTTTTTGTCAGTATCAATAATGTCAGTGTATTATAGTAGCAGATAGTTTTTAGTCCTAGGGTTTTGTCAATTCTTTGTCATTTGTTTGCAGATAATGGGATCGGTACCTTTGACACCATTACTACCTGATCAGCTTCCCTATAGAGTCTATGATCTGGCTAACACTTAGTATAGCAGTCTTATTTGTAGAGAAAGAAACTGTGGCCAGAAATATATCTACTTAAGGTTATAAAATCAGTAATTAATCCAGTTTCAAATATGGCTCTTCTGATGGCCTATTTGGTACTATTCATACTTCATGGCTGAAGTTGGGCTGTTTTTCCTCACTTTTGAATATTGAATTCTTTAAGTCTAAGCACTATGTAGTAAATGTATGAAATGTTAGTATAAGTATCAGCTCTTTCAATTTTGTTAGAAAAAAAAACTCTGAAATGCAGTTTATAGGATATATTATTTTTCTGTCAATGTCTGTTATAGAACCATACATATTTATAAAATATATATAATGTGATAAAAGTTATGCTTAAGAATGTAGAGGGATGGGCGCCTGGGTGGCTCAGTGGGTTAAAGCCTCTGCTTTCGGCTCAGGTCCTGATCCCAGGGTCCTGGGATAGAGCCCCACATTGGGCTCTCTGCTCAGCAGGGAGCCTGCTCCCCCGCCCCCCTCCCTGCCTCTCTGCCTACTTGTGATCTCTCTCTGTCAAATAAATAAATAAAATCTTTAATTAAAAAAAAAAAGACTGGAGAGGGATACGGGTAATGACAAAAGAAGAAAAAGACTCAGAGACTGGCTTTACCTAATGTGAGTAGAAAACATAGGCCAAAAAAATAAATCAATGATAGGAATATAATATTTCCAAATTGTCCACTTTTAAGGTAAAGGTCTGATATTGAATGGGAAATTCCTCCATCTTCAGTAAAGAGATTGCTAAAGTTTCAAGATTCATTCAGTCTTGCAGCTTTTAGCTAAAGAGTACTGATCCTTCTCATTTAACTCCTATGTTAGAGATTCAGGTTTTCATAAATACTAGTTTCTGTAAAACATTTAAACGTATACCCATTTTATGAATTTTATAAATTTTTATGAATTTTTTCTGCCACTGTTATCTGCTGGTTCACTAACCCCCATTATTTTCAGTATTCCGTATATTTGAACTGTGTGCTCTTGTTCAACTGTGCCAGTCTAGTCATATTCACTTGTATATGTGAGTTATGTTAGGGATAAAGAATTTCCTTTGCCCTTCAATGTCCTTTCATCTGCACTAAGAATAATTGACATGAGACAGATTAACAGTAGAAAATCAAATGTAGTTTCATACATAAAGAGATTTCCATGCAGACATGAAATTCCAAAGACGGGCAGCATGAGGCTTATATGATATCCTGAGCTAAGGAGAGGGATAGTTGTCTGGACTATAAAGGGCAGGGAGACCATTGTCAGGAAGATGAGAGGAGATGTTTGGAAAACGTAGGCTACTCTGTTACATAAAGAAGATTTTTAGGTAAAGAGAAATTTCTCTTAATAGCTCTCTTCTTGGTACAGACTTTATGTTCCAATTAAATTATGGCAGTTAAGGGGGAGGTAAGGAGCTTTTTCTGAAATTGCTGGGTTTTGATTGCTTTTAATTCAAAATACTCATGCCAAAGTGGTTCATCTTTGGGTGGCCTGCCCTTGGCCCCTGTAGTTACATGGTCTGCTCATGTCCCTATCACATACCATTTCCCTGAATGAAATACCTGATACCTCTGACTCAACTAATCACAGCTTACATCCTTCACACTCGTATTTACTTCTGGTTATTCTTGATACTAGCTTTGAGAATACTGAGGAGAACTAACTATGCCTTCTATTAAGGTGTGCATTTTGTTTTCTAAATGCTCTTGAGTTACTTTTAAATGTTGTCTTTGGTGTCCTCAATCTCTTTCTACTTTCCTGAGGGTAGGAAACAGGTCATCTATTTGTTTTGCTCCCCTCAAAACACCATCTGGTATTCAGTTCGACTTATTTTCTAACTTTCTCATTGGGGAAATGTTCAGAGTATACATATTAATTCTAAATTAGCCTGCATAATATAAAACTAGACAAATAGAAGAATTGAGGAGATTTATGGTCCCTTAAAACCCCAAGCCAATATTCTCTGTTAGTATGGAGTGTATCAATGTTAAACTCTTTACCTTTGCTTAGCCCTTATTTTAAGCACTGAACATGGGACCAGATCCTAGAAATTTTTGGCAATGAAGATTGTACCTGTAACCTTGTTTTTTCTTTTCTTTCTTTCTTTTTTTTTAACCATATTTGGCAAAAGTAGTCCTATTTGGCTTTGTGTTTAAGTATCTCTGAATTTGGAAAGATGTTAATTTTCCAAGTTAGATAAAATTTTATGCAGGTTCACTTTTTTTCTTGAATTCAAAAATGAACATTCAAAGATAAGAGAAATACTTTATAGATATAATTAGCTTTTGTCTATCAAGAAAGGCAGATGAACAAGTACTGTCTTGAAAATTCAAGGCTTTAAGCCATGAATGTGTATTTCTCACTGGCTGAGAGTCCATTGTCGCTCAGTAGGTCAAATCTAATCCATGTATCTATGGTCTTAACTACTCATTTGGACATTGGCTTAATTCTGTGTATTTAAGCATTACTTGTTTTTATATATCTCAACTTGAGTACATGATTAAAAATTTTATCCATATTCTTTACTTTCCAATGGAAAGAAGTGATAACTTGAATCCATGTGCATTTGCATTAGTGTCATGTGGCCCACCTCTATGCAGACTGTAGCAAGGACCATCAAAATATCTGTGTGCAAAGTTGCAGTTTCATTTACACTTGCTGCAAATCCTAATATGAATAAAGCCAGTAGAAAATATTGACAGTTTCCTAAAACATTACTATATTGATTCTATAGAAAATTTTAATTGTTAATTGTTAGGTCAGGATCAAAATATCCTCCTCCTTATTGTTTTAACTCACTGTATCAGACTGCTCACTTTTTTAAAAATTTTTTTTTTTTACCACCGACTGCTCACTTTTCAACAGATAATTGTGAGATGAGACAAAAATAGTTTTCAAGTTTTCTAAACATTTCTGATTCTCATTTTATTTGCTCCAAAATCACCATGAAATGGAAAAAGAAGGAAAATATTATAGGACATTATCTTCATTGTTATAAATTTAGTACTTGTGGAAATATCAAGGTGAATAGTCTTAGGTCAAAGCCAGAATACTTTGTTGTTCAAATTTAAGATGACCTATAGATCTTTCCCATTCTAGGTTTTAAATGCAAACCATACCCCTTTCCTGTCTTTATCTTTGTTTCTGCTTTTATCTTTCTCCTTTGTTTACCATTTCCAGCCTTCTTTCTATCCTGTACAACTTGGACTCAAGGAGGAAATGATCGAAATCTTCATCCCTTTTTCAGATCTATCCACATGGAATATTATTTATGATTATACTGAAATTTTTAAGTGGTTTTGCTTTCTAAACAACTCAAGATATGGATACCTGAGTGGCTCAGTCAGTTAAGCATCTACCTTTGGCTCAGGTCATGATCCCAGGGTCCTGGGATTCAGTCCTACATTGGGGTCCTTGCTTAGCAAGGAGCCTGCTTCTCCCTTTACCTGCTGCTCCCCTGCTTATGTGCTCACTTTCTTTCTCTGAAAAATAAATAAAATCTTTTTTTAAAAGTTTAAAGAGTTGTAAACAAGGAACAAAATCTTACTTGCTCTAACTCCAAATATCTGCCTAAATATATACTTTCCTATTATCCCTTTACACCCATGGAGATGTGAATTCCTCTCAAAATACCTTTCTCTATGTTAATTATAGTAGTCCTAAATCATACACATTCATAAAAAGTGACCTAAGTTGCTTCATAGTATTTCAGATTCCATTTAACAAGTGCTTTTTTGCTTTATTCATTTAACAGTAATTCATTCAAACAAAGAGTTCTTAAGCATCTACAATATGTTACGTTCTGCTGGGCTAGATCTAAAATAATAAAGTTGGATTCCTAACACGGAAGAGTTCATAAGCCTAGTTAGAAAGGCATGTAGATAAATGAATAAATTATGCTATTTTTTTTTTTTTGTTAAGTACTACAGCTCAAGTGTGAAAAACTAATCTGGGAATTATAACTTTGAGATCGTTAATAAGGCTTCACCACTGGAAGTACTAATTTTGTTTCCAAAGGATGAATAGGAATATGCCAAATAGAGAAGATAGTAAAGGGTATTCCAGGCAAAGGGATTTTTGCAAGTATATAAGACACTTTTAGACTATGATGGTAATCAAATTGAAAAAGATGGTTTCTTCCCAGAGGAATGCTTCTTGCAGAGTGAGAGATAAACCTTAAAACAGATAACCACCAGCCATTTTGTGTAGCAGTAGTAGTAGTAGTAATTGTTATTGTTGTTGTTATAGTGGTGGTGTGGATTAGATGCAAATAGGAGCATGGGGGAAATATGCCTTGTTTGGGAAAGCTTTATAGGACAGACAGCTGTAGTGCTGAATGAAGTAGTTCCTGAGGTGAATGACCTTAATGATAACAAGAATAATAACCTTGAACATTTATTGAAAGGTTACTCTGTGCTAGACACTGTGCTAAGCACATTGCATGCATTTTCTCATTTAATCTTCCCAGCCCTCTAAAGTGGATACTATGGTTCCAGGTGGTTAGATAACTCCCCTAAGTTCTCATGGAAATGGGTTTTGAGGCCATTCAGTCTGATTCCAGGTCCTTTGTTCACATATAAATTTCATGCAATGGGCCATCTCATATATTACAGTGGAAATGAAAAATAGAAATATTAAGTGTAATATGATTTCTCCACTTGAGAATTTGACACTCAATATAAAATATAAAGTAAACAGAGTGGGCTAGAGAAAGCACTGAGTGACAATGAAATCTAGTATCCTCAAATAATAGCAAATAGAAGTTCTTTGAGAAAACTGTTT
The DNA here is from genome assembly GCF_020171115.1 of Neogale vison. Lineage (NCBI taxonomy): Eukaryota > Metazoa > Chordata > Mammalia > Carnivora > Mustelidae > Neogale > Neogale vison. Next base: position 52,568,054 of record NC_058105.1, on the reverse strand, counting down.
TGTTGGAGAGAACATGAAGTTATACAAAACTTTCTGTAGGTGTGACCTTGGAAACCTGGAGTTGCTTTGGTTTTAAAACGGAGATAATGTCACCTGCATCTGCAGTGGCTGTATGTTTCCTTTCCAGCATTTCTTGGGTGCTTAGGGAAAGCATCAGAGAAGAAACCTTGGGCCTTGAAGAATGAGTAAGAATTCTCTGCCAAAAAGTAGTTTGAAAGAACAGGATAATGCCTTAAGAAGACTCCTTAGGAAACCACCTGTAATTTAGAAGTTGCTGAGAGCTAAGAATTGCCTTGGTCTGTTAAATGGTCATCTTGACAAAGAAAGGGAGGTGTTGATGGAGTAAACAGAAAACTGAAGGGACTGGAGAAATACTTCCCTTTTTCTTCAGGTGTTTATTGAGCAGAAAATAGTCATGGGGAAAAGGGATGGACAGCTGCTCTGTTCTTGCTTGGCAGTGTTTAGTTGGAGAGGAATGTATAGAGAGAATACCAGGAGAGGCTCATGGTCCCAGTCTGCTGTTTTTTAATAGTTTTGGTGTCTGCTTTCTATAGGTATTTTGTCTTTTCCTTTGCTGTCCACTGTCACTTTGCACACTTGTCAGTGCGCCTGCCCTGCCTTTGTAATCGGGGCCCAAGTGCTGGCATTAAAGAAATTAATGACTGAAAAGCTTTGTTTGTTAAGTGACCAAATTAGCTTGGATGCTGAAGCTTCCAGCATCAGCAGGCAAACAGCAGCAATGGCAAGGAAGAGACTTGGCAGAGTTCAGAGGGGTGGCAAGATTATCTGTGACTTCCAGTTAAGTTGTGAGATGGAATATACAAGGAAAAGAATAGGGAATGTAGTCAGCATAAACTTTGGATTCAGATACTGCTCTGTACACTTGGACAAAGAGTGTAACCTCACTGTTCATTCTTAGGTGTAAAATTGTTTAATAGTACCTACTTTGCACAACTGTGGTGAAGATTTGCCTAACACAGTTCTTTAGCTAGGGTAGATAGTCAATAAGTGTGAAATTGTTTATAGCCCTACACCCCAGGGATTGGAGGTTAGACTGTATCTGACAAGCATTAGGTAACCTTAATGGATTTTGCAGGTTGGTGTTCGAGATAAGTTGATCTGGCAGCTAGACATGGACACTGGAGAGGGAGAGGCTTTGGGCAGGGGCATGAACTAGGTTACTGGTATTTTTTGATGTTTGTTTGTTTTTTTAAAGATTTTATTTATTTATTTGACAGACAGAGATCACAAGTAGGCAGAGAGGCAGGCAGAGAGAGGAAGGGAAGCAGGCTTCCTGCTGAGCAAAGAGCCCAATGAGGGGCTTGATCCCAGGACCCTGGGATCATGACCTGAGCCAAAGGCAGAGGCTTTAACCCACTGAGCCACCCGGGCGCCCCAGGTGACTGTTTTAGCACCCAAGGGGGAAGGTAATGAAACCTTATAAATTGTGGTTATTGCAGTGGATATAGAAAGGAAGCAGCACATCTTAAAGTATCTGTGTGTTGACTATGGAACCAAAGGATCAAATGGCCAATAAGCCTAAGGAAATGGAGAATGACTCTGATGATGGAAAAATAGAAAAGAACTTTTTTGTGATAGTATACTATTTCTGTTTTTACTGTGCTTAACTATGCAACAGAATATATAATTAGAATTGAGTTTTAGGCAACTAAAAATACAGATTTGGAAAGGTGAGCTTTCTAAAGTTGAAGAGGAAACATGGGAAGCAACCATGGTTAATGGTAAAGGAAGAAAAAGAGGTAGAAAAGTGGGAATAATGATAGTGGTTAAGGTTAGATAATAGTTTAGGAAGAAAGGAAATAGAAAAGAATTTGGGGAAAATTTATGGGCAAAACTAGCAGTTTCAGTCAACTGGTGTGTTCTGAGAAACCTGTTTGTGGGGCTTCAAGATAGAGTGCAGTTTGTTTCTTGGCTTTGCTTTCTAGAGTAATTTTGTTTTTATAAATTCTACTTATGTCTTTGTTTCATTTTTTCAAAGTTGTTATTTTTATCGGGTACTTTTCTTTGCCTCTGTTATATCTCACACCTATTTCCTACTCCTTCATGAAACATCATATATTTTATGTTTTTTTTCCCCCTAATCTTGTAGATCTTGAGCATCCATTCAACAGCTTGAATCCCACAGCTTTTACCTCACTGGGAACCAATTACCAACATTTGTCAGTTAAAAACTATTTATTTTTACATGAGATACCATGAGCTTTTTCATAGTGGTAGAAGATTCTGCAGCTCCAGTGTAGCACTTAAAGGGAATGAACTCTGGAGTCAGAACATGGAGTCAGAACACTTGGTTAGAACCAGACATTGTACCTTACTAGGTCAGTGCCCTTCAGCAGGTTACCTAACTTCTTACATCTCAGTTTCATAATCTGTAAAACAAGAGGGATGATAATATTACCTCATAGGTTGTCCATGAGGGTTAAAATGATAAGTGGCCTAGTCCATAGTAAGTGTTGAGTACTGGGTACTATTATTTACTTATTTTGATTTATTATATAAACTTGAAGCATGGGTATGTATTAAGTATGTATTTTACTTTTATATGTGACCTACTTGATTGTTTTGTACATTGGAGAAATTTACCCTCAAAGTAATTGATTTTGTTTTTAAATTAAGATCTTTTTCTTTCTTTTTTTTTTTTTTTGTTTATTTTTTTTAACATATAATGTATTATTTTGCCCAGGGGTACAGGTCTGTGAATCATCAGGCTTACACATTTCACAGTACTCACCACAGCACATACTTTCCCCAATTCATTCTCTTTAGGGATGGGATAGTCATCACATTAAACAACATATTTCAAGAAGAATAGGGATAATTAGCAATTTTAATTATTAAAAATTATTTAAATAACATGAAAGTATTGTTGAAAAACAGCCTTGCTGCTCTGGAGCTGGAATACATGATGTGAAGACAGAGTTTGTTTATAAAGAAGGAAGGTAGTTTATTGCTTTTCCAGGCAAAGGAGGCTGCATCAGTGGGCTTAATGCCTCCAAAACTACAAGTCAGCTCGGGGTAAAAGGCTGAGGGGTTTTGTAGGAAAATACAGGATTTGGATGGTTTTGATTAGAATCTGGTACAAGCTGCCAGTTGCATTCCTCATATCTTCAAGGTGGTCTCATGACTTGCACTGGCACTGGCCATCTGAGTCTTGTTGAAAAGTATACATAGAGCTCAATGAGATGGAAATGTCATTGCTGAGTTCCTGGAACAAAGGAGTCTACAGAAAAACAAGTGAAGTGGAAGGGAGTCTTCAAGAATGAGGAAGAGGAAAATGTGTTCAGTTTAAAGTCAAGCCTTGCTGAAGCATTAGTGTGTTACTGTTAATTTCCATCCATCTTTACATTTCTGTAGTGGTTTCAAAAGTTACACAGAAAAGAAATTAGACTATTTATAGTGTCTTTGAGTCATCAAAATTTACCACATTTGGCTTAAAATATTCTCTGATACTAATTTTATATGTGAACCAGTAAGCATTTTTAAGGAATATTATTTTTAAAATGGCACTTTGATGATAATGCCATTTTTATCACGTAAATGCTCTACCCTTCATAAATCTTCTGGTATTTCATTTTACTGAAAGCCTTATTTTGATTTTCATGAATGCACAAAAAGTGACTGAATTCAATAATTTCCATACTCTCTATCCTATCTGCATTCACTCTTTGTTCTTTAAGTGACCTGGCTTCTGGCAGTCCTTTCAAGATTCACACAGTAAGAAGTATCATCTAATATGCGGACCTGATGTCAAATGTACTTTTTTCTATTTAATTTTTTTAAATCTGTGATTTACATCTTACATGGAAATATGTGTCTGTATACAGGTTAACATGGCCTTTTTTTATATGGGGTGGTTTTGTAACACATCTTCCTCAGTTAAAAGCAAATATTGCCTCAAATATCCTTTTGACAAAGCCTCTTCAGCTAGCAGTTTGCAGTAGAGAAGAGGACTTTGATAGCTGTACCTAGATTGCTATTAACTTCAGATTTATACACTGAAACTATGTAATGATCTATTGCTGTATGTTTTCTGTAGATCTGAGCAAATTCTATTTAAATGGATATGTTGCTAGGAATGCCTTAAAAAGCTATTCAGACCTTTTTGTTAGAAGTAAATAAGATGATTATGTCAGGATCTATTAACTTCTTACAGTAAGAATGTATTATCAGACTAGAATACTGGTAAAAGGGTATGCCTTGAAACAAATCACAGGCTTTCAATATGTTGGTGATGAATTACTTTTTCTATTTTCATTTGTATCAGTAGGTGGGACAGTTTACTAAATGTGAAATCGGCATTTAATGCTTTTTTTCATGAAATTCAAACAGAACAGTGACTAATTCATGAAAAATCGATGATCAGATTTTTTTAAGGTTAAGTTGTTCTCATTTGTCTTGTAGAACATCTCACTTAGCCCACGAGTTTATATAATTTAGCAGAAAGTGGAGAACATCTCACTTAGCCCACGAGTTTATGTAATTTAGCAGAAAGTGAAAACACATTTTGAAGTTTTCAAATTAACTCATTCTTGACCTTATATTTTAGAATGTTAATTTTAGTATCAGAATGTTTTTTATGAAAAATATCAAATAAAATTTGGAGAGATAGATATCTGCTCTCCTTATAACCATAGATGTGCTGTATACTGTAGGTTACTTTACTGTGTAAGGAATTTGTTCCATTGATGAATGTTCCATTTGTTCCATTATGCTTTCTCTAAACAGGTTTATTGGTAAAGATAAGGATATGGAACACCTTTTTTCTTAACAATTAATATTAGTAAGATAAGTTTTCTCTAGTATTTTTGTATGTTTATTTTTATTTTCTGATGAGAAACCTGGAATCTTTCTAATGGTTGCTTCCTTATATGTAATTTTTCATTTCATGTTTTTCTTTTCTGGTTGCTATCACATTTTATTCCCTGTTTGTAGTTTTTAGCAGTTTGATTATGATGTGTCTGGGATTGGATTTTTTTTTCCTTTTTTGTGATTAGTACTGTTGTTTCTTTTTTTTACATTCATTTTTTGAGTTTTTATTTAAATTCCACTTAATTAACAGTTAGTATAGTAATAATTTGAGGTGTACAATTTAGTGATTCAATACTTCCATACAGGACCTGGTCCTAATCACAAAAATTGCCCTCCTTAATCCCTATCACCACTTTAAAACATTTCCTTACCCACCTCCCCTCTTAGACCCATCAGCTTGTTCTCCATCCAATTCTTAACTGCTGGATGTTTAACTTTGTCACTGCCAGAATTTCTAGGCTATCCACCACAATGTAATTTGTTTTAATCTTTTAAAGTATACATTGCTTAAATCTTAGTTCTATTTTGTTTATAGTTGCCTCTTGCTATAGCTCTTCTGCCCAGCAAGAGGTAATATATCAGTTTGTAGCAGAAAATTGTGGTGACCTCATTTTACTGGTTAATGTTAAGTGTGACTGAGTTTTGTCCTTGTCAAAGTTGTGTGGTCTGTCACTGGTTCCTGTCATGATACCGGGTATGAAGTTGTATAACATTTCTCATTTCAATACTTGGAACTACCTGAGGTCAATTGCAGGAACTTTTTTGGTATATCTCTTGGAACATGCTTAATTTAATATTTCTCAAACATAATTACCAGAAAATTTTAACTCTAAGGTGTGCCTCACAATACAAACTTTATAGTCACTGAATTTTTAATATGGCCCAGGTTACCATTAGTCTTTTCACTTTTCTGTTTGTATTTTACTTATTAGACATCAGCAGTTTGGAATTTTTAACTTTTTCCCCTCCCCCTGCTTGGTAGTGAGGGAAGTGAGGGAAAAAAATGGTAGTGAGGGAAAAAAATTCATTTTTCCAAGATTATAAATAGTATATTAAGCCAAAAGTCATAAATGTATTAAATAATTCCTAAAGCATTGTATAAGAGCATGAGTTCAGATACAATTCAAGTGGGATAGGAAGGGTTGTGAAGTGTTTCTTTGAGGATAATTTGGGCCTTTCATAGTTCATTTTATAGTTATATTTGTTCAAGGTAAGTTCCACTGATTCTGTTGTAGGGATTTTTTGAGACAGTACAGTTGGATTGAAATATATGGTTTTTAATTAAATTCATGAGAATATGACCCGTTATTTTATGTAATTTACTTTTTTACATGTATCTGTGAGCTTATGGTGAATTTTGATGGTATTTACAAGTGCAAGTAGTTCTAGTAATGAGCTACTTTGGCACTTTTCAAATGTTTCAGTGCTAGTGAGAGAAAACAAATAGAAAGTTACAGTGGGGGCGCCTGGGTGGCTCAGTGGGTTAAGCCACTGCCTTCGGCTCAGGTCATGATCTCAGGGTCCTGGGATCGAGTCCCGCATCGGGCTCTCTGCTCAGCAGGGAGCCTGCTTCCTCCTCTCTCTCTCTCTGCCTGCCTCTCTGCCTACTTGAGATCTCTGTCTGTCAAATAAATAAATAAAAAATCTTAAAAAAAAATAAAAGAAAGTTACAGTGGATGGCTTAAAAAACTTATCTGACTGCCTCTTATCTAGATAACTGGTACAATCTTGATGAAACCCAAATAAAGTTAATAGGAGGAAAAACCAGGTGAGTGGTGCTAGTGTCCTATAAATTAATTGTACTCAGTATTATGTGCCAGGATTTCTTGGTAGAGACCCAGTATGATATGTTGCAGTACTTTAAACATAAAACCAGATCTAGAAGAGGCTAAATGATTCAACTTTCCCTAAGTCCAACATCATATGCTCATATATTTTCAGTTGATGAATCATTTTACATAAAGTGTAGCTATCTTGTCAAGTTAATAAGCCTCTAATTTTATTTGTCTATTCATAACTGAAACAGGAGAAGCTGGCATCTTAGGATTTTAATAGAGAAGTTTGTGTAAAAGTATGTTTATTTTATGAAGCTTTGGTGTGATATATTTGTAAGTATTCTCAAATCATTGCAAAGCAAGGTGTATAAACAATATTCAGTTATGATCAATTTTATTATTTTTTAAGATTTTATTTATTTATTCATGAGAGGCAGAGGCAGAGGCAGAGGCAGAGGCAGAAGAAGGCTCCCCAAGGAGCAGGAATCCTGATGCAGGACTCGATCCCAGGATGCCAGCTTCATGACCTGAGCCAAAGGCAGATGTTTAACCATCTGAGCTACCCAGGCACCCCTTTAGTTTTTATTTTTACTTTTTAAATTTTTTTAAGATTTTATTTATTTATTTGAGAGAGAGAGAGCCTGAAAGGGAAGAATGTCAGAGGGAGAAACAGACTCCCAGTGGAGCTGGGAGCCCGATGCAGGACTCAGTCTGGGACTCTGGGATCATGACTTGAACCAAAGGCATTAGCCTAACCACTTCAGCCACCTAGGTGCCCTAGTTTTTATTTTTTATTTTTTTTAATTTATTTTTTATTTTGAGCATAACAGTATTCATTATTTTTGCACCACACCCAGTGCTCCATGCAGTCCATGCCCTCTACAATACCCACCACCTGGTACCCCGACCTCCCACCCTCCGCCCCTTCAAAACCCTCAGATTGTTCTTCATCTGAAGAACAGTCCATAGTCTCTCATGGTTCACCTCCCCTTCTAATTTTCCCCAACTCCCTTCTCCTCTCTTTCTCCCCATGTCCTCCATGCTATTTGTTATGCTCCACAAATAAGTGAAACCATATGATAATTGACCCTCTCTGCTTGACTTATTTCACTCAGCATAATCTCTTCCAGTCCCGTCCATGTTGCTACAAAAGTTGGGTATTCGTCTTTTCTGATGGAGGCATAATACTCCATAGTGTATATGGACCCCATCTTCCTTATCCATTCATCCGTTGAAGGGCATCTTGTTTCTTCCCACAGTTTGGCGACTGTGGCCATTGCTGCTATAAACATTGGGGTACAGATGGCCCTTCTTTTCACGACATCTGTATCTTTGGGGTAAATACCCAGTAGTGCAATGGCAGGGTCATAGGGAAGTTCTATTTTTAATTTCTTGAGGAATCTCCACACTGTTCTCCAAAGAGGCTGCACCAACTTGCATTCCCACCAACAGTGGAAGAGGGTTCCCCTTTCTCCACATCCCCTCCAACACATGTTGTTTCCTGTCTTGCTAATTTTGGCCATTCTAACTGGTGTAAGGTGATATCTCAATGTGGTTTTAATTTGAGTCTTCCTGATGGCTAGTGATGATGAACATTTTTTCATGTGTCTGATAGCCATTTGTATGTCTTGATTGGAGAAGTGTCTGTCCATATCTTCTGCCCATTTTTTGATATGATTGTCTGTTTTGTGTGTGTTGAGTTTGAAGAGTTCTTTATAGATCCTGGATATCAACCTTTTGTCTGTACTGTCATTTGCAAATACCTTCTCCCATTCCGTGGGTTGCCTCTTTGTTTTCTTGACTGTTTCCTTTGCTGTGCAGACACTTTTGATTTTGATGAAGTCCCAAAAGTTCATCTTCGCTTTTGTTTCCTTTTTTTACGAGAAATACTATATTTTGCTGCTTTTGACCTTACTACCAGTGTATCAGTGTATTCCATGTATTATGCTTTTGTATCATACTTAACCATACATTGGCTCTAATAATGATTTATTTTCCATCTATGTGATGTATTGGGCATTCATAAAGAACTTGTGCTATTTTGTTTATCATTTTAGTAAACAGACATATTTTTAAGCTTATTTTAAGACTACGTATACAGTGTTATATTAGTTTAAGGTGTTCAATATAGTGATTCAGAAATTCCATACATTATACATTGCTCATCATAAGTATACTCTTTAATCCCCATCACCTATTTCACCCATCTCCCATCCACCTCCCCTTGTCTGTTTCTTGGTTTGTCTCTCTTGTCTTTTTTTCCTTGTTCATTTCTTTCTTAAATTCCACATATGAGCAAAAAACAGAAGGTATTTGTCTTTCTCTGACTTGTTTTACTTAGTATTACATTCTCTGGCTCCCTCCCATGTTGTCGCAGATGTCAAGATTTCGTTTTCTTTTTTATGGTGGAATAATACACCAGTGTGTGAGTGTTTATCTTCTTTATGGACTTATCTATCCATGGACACTCGGGCTGTTTCCGTATTTGGCTATTGTAAATAATGCTACAATAAATATAAGGGTGTATATATATCCCTTTGAATTACTGTATTTTTTATACCTAGTAGTGTGATTACTGGATCCTAGGGTAGTTTTGTTTTTAACTTCTTGAGGAATCTCCATACTGTTTTCCATAGTGGCGGCACCAAATTGTATTCCTACAAATAGTGCATGAGGGTTCCTTTTTCTCAATGTTGTCACCAATACTTCTTGTTTCTTGTGTTTTTTATTTTAGCCATTCTAGTATGTGGGGGATGATATCTCATTGTAGTTTCGATTGGCATTTCCCTGATGATGAATGATGTTGAGTATCTTTCATGTATCTTTTGGCCATCTGTATGTCCTCTTTGGAAAAACGTCTTTTCATATCTTCTGCCCATTTTTATTTTATTTTATTAATTTTTATTCATTTCCAGTCCTCCATGCAATACATGCCCTCCATAATACCCACCACCAGGTTCACCCAACCTCCCTCCCCTGCCCCTCCAAAACCCTCAGATTGTTTTACAAAGTCCACGGTCTCTCATGGTTCGTCTCCCCCTCCAATTTCCCCCAAGTCCCTTCTCCATCTCCCCATGCCCTCTTGTGTTATTCCTAATGCTCCACCAATAAGCAAAACCATATGATAATTGACTCTCTCTGCTTGACTTAATTTCACTCAGCATAATCTCTTCCAGTCCCATCCATGTTGATACAAAAGTTGGGTATTCATCCTTTCTGATAGATCTTCTGCCCATTTTTAATTAGATTATTTGGTTTTAAGGTGTTGAGTTCTATGCTTTCTTTATATATTTGGGTTGGGATACTAAACCTTTATTGGATATGTCATTTGCCAATATCTTCTTTACTGTAGGTTTTATTTTAATTTTATTGATTGTTTTAAGTTTGTTGATTGATCCTTTACTATGCATAAATTTTTATTTTGATGTAATATCAGTAGTTTATTTTTACTTTTACTTCTCTTGCCACAGGAGATATATCTAAAAATGTCACTATGGCCACTGTCAAAGAAATTGCTGCCTGTGTGCTCTTCTAGGATTTTTATGGTTTTAGGTCTCACATTTAGGTCCTTTTCTATTTTAAGTTTATTTTTGCATATGGTGAAAGAAAGTGGTCCAGTTTTATTCTTTTGCATGTAGCTGTCCAGTTTTGCAACACCATTTATTGGAGTTACTATCTTTTTCCAATGCACATTCTTCCATCTGTTGTCAAGGATTAATTGACCATATAATCCACGAACTTGTTTCTGAGTTTTCTATACTGTTGTATTAATCTCTGTGTCTATTTTTAGTGCCACTACCATACTGGTTTTGTAGTATTACAGCTTTGTGATATAACTGGGAATTGGGAATTGTGATACCTCCAGCTTTGTTTTTATTTTTAATATTGTTTTCACTATTCAGGATCTTTTGTGGTTCCATACAAATTTTAGTATTGTTTGTTCTAAGTCTGTGAAGAAATGCTATTGGTATTGTGATGGAGATTGTATTAAATCCATGCATTGTTTTAGGTAGTATGGCCATTTTAACACTATTCTTCCAATCCAGGAACATGGAATATCTTTTCATTTCCCTGTGTCATGAATTATTTAAATCTGTGTTCTGTAGTTTTCAGAGTACAGGTCTTTCACTTCCTTGATTGAATTTATTCTTATGGTTTTTAGTGCAAGTATAAATGAGATTGCTTTCTTAATTTCTCTTTCTGTTGCTTTATTAGTGCTGTACTCAGATGCAACAGCCTTCTGTATATTGATTTTGTATTGTGTGAATTTACTGAATTCATTTATCAGTTTTTCCAGTTTCTTGATCGTATTTCAGGATGCCTATATAGAATATCATGTCATCTACTGGTAGCGAAATTTGACTTCTTCCTTGCTAATTTGGATGCTCTTTATTTATCTTTATGCTGTCTGATTACCGTGGCCAGGACTTCCAGTACTATGTTGAATGAAAATGGTGAACTTGGACATCCTTGTTTTGTTCCTGATCTAGGAGGAAAAAGCTCTCGGTTTTTCCTCCATTAAGTGTGATGTTAGCTGTTTGTTTTTCATATATGGCCTTTACTGTGTTTAGTATGTTCCCTCCAAACCTACTTTGTTGAGGTTTTTTACTGTGAATGGTCATTGTACTTTGTCACATGGTTTTTCTGCATCTCTTAAAATGATCTTATGGCTCTTATCTTTTCTTAATGTGGTGTATATTATTGTTTAATTTGCAAATACTGAACCACACTTGCATTGTGGAAATAAATTCCACTTAATATGGTGTATGATTTATTTTTTAATGTCTTATTGGACCAATTTGCCATTTTTTGTTTGGTAATATTTTGTTGAGGATTTTTGCATGTATATTCATCAAAGGTATTGAACTGGGTGGTGGAGTTAAGATGGCAGAGGAGTAGTGGATCCTAAGTTTGTTCACTGGAATGTATATGAAATCATTCTGAAAACCTGTGATACCAACCATAAATCTGAGAACAGATACGCTTCAACTCTACAAGTCAAAAAGCAGCCACATTTTGGAAGGTGGGAGGTGCAGAGAATTGAATCGGGTGTGATATTTGAGGATACCATAGCGGTGAGGGAGCTTGCTTAAAGAGGCTACCACAAAGTATTACAAACAGTGGAGCTCAAAATTGGAAGTTTTAGAAGTCTACTACAGTGGACTCCATTCCTGGCTTAAAGGTGTTCAGTTGGCGGTACTTGGGTGGCTTAGTCAGATAAATGTCTGCCTGTGTCTCAAATCGTGATCCCAGGGTCCTGAGATTGAGCCCTAGGTCAGACTGCCTCTTTAGTGGGGGATCTGATTCTCCTCCTCTTTCTGTTTCATGCCCCACTTCATGCCCAACTGTTTCATACCCAATGTGTTCTCTCCATCACTTTCTCTCTCAAATAAACAAATAAAATTTTTTAAAAAGGTGCTCAGATGGTGAATCTGGGCATAGTCCTAGGTGTGATAACATGGTCTTAGGATTTTTGGGTCATAAGAAGAATGAGGGTGCCTGAATGGGGCAGCTCCCAGGCACAAGAGTGGAGAAGCCAATTGAAAACTGTGAGTCTAGGTGCCAGCTTTCTGCTCTGTGTTGCCATAGATTTTAAACTGCTGAATTGGCATGTGACTGCTTTCCTGGCAGGGTTCCAGCAAAAGGCAGATGCATTGCTAGACCCCTCTACCTCTCCCAGGAGGAATGACAGGGTTCTGTGGTGCATGAGAATGTAAAATTTGTAGTTTTGAAACCAAGCTGAGTACCTGAGATAAAAACACTCAGGCCAGGTGAACACAGAGTTCTGATGGAAACTGGGGAGACAAGAGTGATTGACTGCTTTTCTCTGAGAGCTCACTGAAGAGTGGGGTGCACAAACATTCAGCTCTGGGGCTAGAGAGTGAGGCATCACCTTATGGGGCACCACGGTTTTCATCCCACCAATCAGTGCTGACATTTCAGAGGTAAAGAGAAAATCCAGAAAGCAGCTTGGGATAAGAGGTTCTTAATCTACGAGGGTGGAGACAAAAGGCTGACCACAGGCTTGGCCACAGATACCTGGCAGGCCAGAAAGGACTGTCATGATATAGTCAACATGCTAAATGAGAAAAGTATGCAGCAATCAATACTTTATCCATCAAGGCTGTCATTCAGAATAGTAAAGACAAGGAGTTTCAAAGACAAACAAAAACTAAAGGCATTTGTGAACAGTAAACCAACCGAGCAGGATATATTAAAAGAGATCCTTTGAGCTGAGAGAGAGTGCTCAGAGTAAAAAGACCAGAAAGGAACAGAGACAAACTACAGGAACTGTGGCTTTATAGGTAATAATACAATGGCACTAAATTAATATGTTTCAGTAATTAATCTGAACATAAATGGACTAAATGCTATAATCAAAAGACATAGGATATCAGAATGGATTAAAAAAAAAAGATCCGGGACGCCTGGGTGGCGCAGTTGGTTGGACGACTGCCTTCAGCTCAGGGCGTGATCCTGGAGTCCCGGGATCGAGTCCCACATCAGGCTCCCAGCTCCATGGGGAGTCTGCTTCGCTCTCTGACCTTCTCCTCGCTCGTGCTCTCTCTCACTGTCTCTCTCTCTCAAATAAATAAAATAAAATCTTTAAAAAAAAAAAAAAGATCCATTGATATGCTGGTTACAAGAAACTCATTTTATACCCCCAAACACCTCTAGATTGAAAGTTGATGGGGTGGAGAATGATTTATCATGCCAGTGGATATCAAAAGAAAGCTGGAGTAGCCATCGTTATATCAGACAAACTAGATTTTAAATCAAAGACTGTAATAAGAGATAAAAAATGAGACTATATCATAATAAAGGCATCTATCCAACAAGAAGATTTAACAGTTACAAATATTTATGTCCCTAATTTGGGAGCAGCCAAATATATAAACCAGGGAATAACACAATTAAAGAAAAAGGGGTTTGCATGACAGATCACAACTAATACTAAAGATACACACACATTTATAGGAGAATATTATAAGCAATTTTATGCCAGCAATGTAGGCAATCTGGAAGAAATGGATGTATTCTGAGAGACATATAAACTACCTAAACTGAAACGAAGAAATAGAAATCCTGAAGAGACCAGTAACCAGCAAAGAAATTGAATCACTAATCAGAATTCTCCCAACAAACAAGAGTCTATGGCCAAATGGCCTCCCTGAGTGATTCTGCCAAACATTTAAGGAAGAAATAATAACTTATTTTTCTGTTTCAAAAAATAGAAATGGGAGGAAAACTTCCAGAATTGTTCTATGAGGTTATCATTACCTTTATCTCAAAACCAGACCAACACTCCACCAAAATGGAGAATTACAGACCAAGGTTCTTGATGAACATGTATACACAAATTCTAACCAAGGTATAGCTATAGACTCTAGCAGTATACACAAATTGTAACAAAGACCCTAGCTGATAGGATCCAACAATAAATTACAAGGATTACATCAACAAATGAATGGATAAAGAAGATACACACACACACACACACACACACTGGAATACTATCCAGCCATCAAAAAACCTGAAATCCTGCCATGCGGATGGAACTAGAGTGTATTATGCTGAGCGAATTAAGTCCGTAAGAGAGAGACAATTATCATATGATCTCTCTGATATGAGGAATATGAGAGGCAGGGCAGGGGTTCATTGGGGGTGGTGTGGAATGAAACAAGATAGGACTGGGGAGGGAGACAAACCATAAGAAACTCTTAATCTCAGGAAATAAACCGAGGGTTGCTGGGGGGTAGCGGTGGAGGGATAAGGTGGCTGGGTGATGGACATTGGGGAGGGTATGTGCTATGGTATGTGCTGGGGGGTAGCTTTGGAGGGATAAGGTGGCTGGGTGATGGACATTGGGGAGGGTATGTGCTATGGTATGTGCTGTGAGTTGTTTAAGACTGATGATTCACAGACCTGTACCCCTGAAGCAAATAATACATTATGTGTTAATTTGAAAAATTATAAAGTTTATTCACCTTGACCAAGTGGGATTTATTACTGTGCTGCAGTTTGGTTCAACTTCCACAAATCACTCAGTGTGATACACCACATTAATAAAAGAAAGGACAAGAACCATATGATCCTCTAAGATACATGAAAAGCATTTGACAAAATACAGCATCTTTTCTTGATAAATTCGCTCTACAGTGTAAGGATGGAGGGAACATATCTCAATATCCTAAAAGCAATATATGAAAAACCCACAGTGAATATCATCCTCAATGGAGAAAAATTGAGAGCTTCCCCCTAAGGTGAGAAGCATATGATTGCCCCCTCTCACCGCTGTTGTACAACATAGTAGTGGAAGAACTAGACTCAGCAATTAGATTAAAAAAAGATATAAGGGCATCTGAATTGGCAAAGAAGAAGTATACCTTCTCTTCTTTGCAGAAGATAATGTTACTTTATGTCGAAAATACAAAGAGTCCAGTAAAAAATTGCTAGAACTGATAAAGGAATTCAGCAAAGTCTCAGGATATAAAATCAATGCACAGAAGTCAGTAGCACTTCTGTATCCTAACAATGAGGCAGAAGAAAGAGAAATTAAGGAGTCATTTCCACTTAAAATTGCACCAAAAACTTTAAGTTACCTAGGAATAAACCTAGCCAAAGAGATGAAGGACTTTTACTCTGAAAACTGGAGAATAATTATGAAGGAAATTGAAGACAGAAAGAAATGAAAAAACATTTCATGCTTATGAATTAGAAGAACCAGTATTGTTAGAATGTCTATACTACCCATGGCAATCTACACATTCAATACAATCTCTGTGCAAATACCATCAGCATTTTTTCACTTAGTTGGTACAATCCTCAAATTTGTATGAAAATCAGAATGACTCCAAAAGGCAAATTAGTGTTAAAAAAGAAAAGCAAGCTGGAGGCATCTCAATTTCAGTCTTAAGTTATATTACAAAGCTGTAGTCACCAAGACCTTATTATACTGGCACAAAACCAGGCATATAGATCAGTGGAACAGCATAGAAAACACAGAAATGGACCCTCCACTCTATAGTCAACTAATTTTTTTAAATGATTTTATTTATTTATTTGACAGAGAGAGAGAGATTATAAGTAGGCAGAGTAGCAGGCAGAGAGAAAGGGGGGAAGCAAGCTCCCTGCTGAGCAGAGAGCCTGATGCAGCGCTCGATCCCAGGACTCTGAGATTATGACGTGAGCTGAAGGCAGAGGCTTAACCCGCTGAGCCACCCAGGTGCCCCTATAGTCAACTAATCTTTGACAAAATGGGAATGAATATGCAGGGGGGAAAAAGTCTCTGTAACAAATGGTGTTGGTAAAATTGGACAGCCATATGCAGATGAATGAAATTGGACCTTGTTCTTAAACCATACACGAAAGTAAACTCAAAATGGATGAAAGACCTAAATGTTAGCCAGGAATTCATCAAAATCCTATTGGAGAATACAGGCAGTAACCTCTTTGACCTTAGCCACAGCAACTTCTTGCTGGATACAGCTCCAAAGATACGAGAAACAAAACAAACACAAACTATTGGGACTTCTTTAAGGTTAAAAAACTTTTATTCAGTGAAGGAAATACTTAACAAAACTAAAAGGCAACCCATGGAATGGGAGAACATATTTATAATATCATATAAAGGGCTAGTATCCAAAATTTATAAAGAACTTAACAGACTCAACACCCAATAAACAAAAAATCCAATTGAGAAATGGGTAGAAGACATGAACAGACATTTCTCCAAAGAAAACATACAGATGACCAACAGACACATGAAAAAATGCTCAGCATCACTCAGCATCAGAGAAATACAGAACAAAACCACAGTGAGATACTACCTCAGGGAGGCTGATGGGGGGGGCTCAGTCCCAGGACCCTCGGATCATGACCTGATCCAAAGACAGACACTTAACTGACTGAGCCACCCAGATGCCTCGAAGTGTGTTTATTAGTTTTTTTGTATGGCTGTTGCTATTTTATCCCTCTGGTTTTTTGGTCTATGTTTGGACCTCAGACCCATAGAATTATGCTAATTACTATGCCTTAATTTAGAACCTAGTTATTTCTGACTGGTAGGTTACTCACTTTTAATTTATTCATTCATATATAATTTAATTTATTATTTTTGATAATAAACTAAGTTTCCCTCACCTCATCATCCAGACAAAACCTATGGCTTTGATGATAACCTATTGTTTAACTACATACATATTTTTACCTGTCCTTCCCTTGCCCCATGAAATCAAGGCCTGTGCTATTTAATTTAATTTAATTTTTTATTTTATTCTTTAATTTTAATTACAGTAGAGTTAACATATTATATTAGTTTTAGGTATGCAATATATTGATTCAACAATCCCATAGATAACTTAATGTTCATCACAATAATTATACTCTTAATACCCTGTATTTATTTCACTCATGACCCCTACCCATCTCCCCTCTGGTAACCACCAGTTTTTTTCTCTATATATTTTTAAAGGTATTATTTATTTGTTTCAGAGAGTGAGAGAGTATGAGCAGTGGGGAGCAGCAGAGGGAGAGGGAGAGAAGCAGAGTTCCTGCTGAACAAGGAGCTTGATGGAGGGCTCAGTTCCAGAACCATCAGGTCATGACCTGAGCCAAAGGCAGATGTTTAACCTACTGAGCCACCCAAGTGCCCTTGTATATTTTTTTCCAAGTTTTTATTTAAATTCCAGACAGTTGGGGTACCTGGGTGACTCAGAGGTTTAAGCCTCTGCCTTCAACTCAGTTCATGGTCTCAGGGTCCTGGGATTGAGCCTTGCATCCGACTCTGCTCAGCAGGGAGCATGCTTCCCACTCTGTCTCTGCCTGCCTCTGTGCCTACTTGTGATCTCTCTCTCCTGCGTAAATAATAAATAAATAAAACCTTAAAAAAAATTCCAGGCAGTTAATATGTAGAGTAATACTAGTTTCAGGTGTAGAATTTAGTGATCCAACATTTCCATATAACACTCAGAGGTCATCACAACAAGTGCCCTCTTTAATCCCCATCATATATTCAATCACTCTTCCCCTCTACCCACCTCTTCTCTGGTAACCCTCAGTTCTCTATAGTAAAGAGTCTGTTTCTTGGTTTTCCTCTTTCTTTTTTCGGTATGTTCATTTGTTTTGTTTCTTTAGTTCCATATATGAGTGAAATCCTATATTTGTCTCCATGACTGACTTAATTCACTTAGCATTATCTATATTTATCCATGTTGTTGCAAATGGGAAGATTTCATCATTTTTAGTGGCTGAGTAATATTCCATCACACATGCACATGCATGTGCATGCACACCCCCCCAACATCATCTTCTTTTTAAAAAAATATATTTATTTGAGAGAGAGTGAGCATGAGCAGAGTTGGAGGAGTAGGGGGAGAAGCAGACTCCCAGCTGAGCAAGGAGCCGGGTGTAGTACTTGATCCCAGACCTTGGGATCATTCAGCTGAACCTAGTTAACTGACTAAGCCACCCAGGTTTCCTTCACTGTGTGTGTGTGTGTGTGTGTGTGTGTGTGTGTGTTAATTCATTTGTTATTTAGGAAGTATTATCAGGAATAATTATACGAGTGGTTTTAAACAGTTTTTTCCCTTCAAATATATAATAGCTCATAATAGATTTTTACCTGAACTTAAAAAAAATGCATTCATCCTGTCACTGTTCTATTAATGATGTAGTTTTCCATTGGCAACATCAAAAGAGCCTTTTACTAAAAAACTAAGCCTGTTAGTTAAGGTGTAATAATTAGGAAAGACTATGATTGTCATATCATTATGTGAAACAGATCCTTGGGGGAATACATCAAATTGTTAATGCCAAGACTCCTGTATTTGAATCTACCTGTACCTTAAAGCTAATGGGAATAATGCCAGCTCAAGTGAAACATCACTTGGATTGAAAGAAATCCTAAAGAAAAAGGAAAATTTGAGCTCTTGATATGTGCTGCTGTGGTTGACCCAATCAGTTCTCTGTTTAGGTAATTTAGTTAACACCAGCTTCAGTATCAATGTAGTTTAACAAGGAATGGCTAGTGTAATTGTATGATACATTTCCTAGTGAGAATAAACGTGAAACATACTTGAAATAAATAAACCCTTGCTTGAGCTGTCTAGGGAACACAGTTCTTACTTTATAATCTGTGAATGTTTGTGTGTTTATAACTGTATCTTACGGGGCTTTTTGCTAATTAATGATAGTTAAGATTTGGATGTGTGTTTGTAGTAGCAGTGTGATTTTGCAGTAGTACCCCTTATTACTCCCAATTAAAAAAAGTTATTGGGACGTCTGGGTGGCTCAGTTGGTTAAGCAGCTGCCTTCGGCTCAGGTCATGATCCCGGTTTCCTGGGATCGAGTCCCACATCGGGCTCCTTGCTCGGCAGGGAGCCTGCTTCTCCCTCTGCCTCTGTCTGCCTGTGCTCCCGCTCTCTCTCCCTCTCTCTCTGACAAATAAATAAATAAAACCTTTAAAAAAAGTTATTAAACTTAAGAAAGATTATTTGATTATCAAAGTAGCAGTTACAGTAAGACGAGTACAATTCTTGCTTCCTTATGATGTCCTTTACTCTTTGAGTAGCAAAATGTGTTTATCTCAGAGGATGAAATTTGGGTGGGTGGAGACCCATTTATTTTTCCTTCTAGTATTCTTATGGGACTTATGCAGAGAAAGTCTTAAAAGTTTTTGTGTATGAATGGATATTGGGAGCCTTGAGTAATGTATTTAAATAACATTGTTATTTAAATATTTATAGTAAATGTTATGTAAGAATTTCCTAAAGAACAGAGAATATAATCCAACAGTGTTAAGGTCTAGAAATGAAATTAATGATGGTCAGTAATACTGAAGTATAAGGAATATGTAGAAGCTGAATTAGATTAGGGAAATAATATGTAATTGTTATTTTGTCAGTACGTTTGATTAAACATTTTCTTAGAATGGGCACATAGAATATATTCAGTTAAATTACAGAGTCATTTAGAAAATGTTGACTAAACACTTACTTTATGCAGAATACTTTTTCTTATTCTGGGTGCACAAAGATGATAGGATTTTTATCATCAAGGAGCTTATAGTGTAGTAGAGAGAGAGGCTTATCAAAGAAACAGGGATAGTGCAAGAATATAGTTGTTCTAATGGAAGCATGTATTAGGTGTAAGAGTAATGGGAAAATTGGGAAAGAACGCATAAGTTGGCCTGACTGGAGGTAAAGGTTAGCAATTTGATTGTTAAAGGCTATGGATTCTAGGGAATATGATAGAGACTAGTATCTATTACTGAACTAGGAATGAGAAGATCTAGGTTATAATCCCAGCTCTATAACTTTCTAGCCCTGACATTAAGCAAATTAATTTACTTGTTTGAACCTGTTTCCTCTAATGTAGAGTAAGGATAAAAATACTAGGTCCACCTAGTTGTAATGTTAAGATTGATGAGAAACTGTGAATATGGTTCTCCTAGAAATGTTATATACATTTTCAAATACATTGTTTCCATTGTTGGCAATGGACGGTGTTGTCCATTCTGAATACTTTTATTTGGAGTATGGTGTGAATACTATCTTCCTTGTTAGGCAGAATGGCCAAAGTTCAGCAAGATTGGTTTTAAGATGAACTTTGGCAGAAGAAAACCTCTTTTTATTCTGTAGATATGTGTCTTTACAGATAGGTGATTTTTTAATGCAATGTTATTTATATTAAATTAGTTTTTTTCTCTAAAAATGTTTTAAAAAATTTTAAGAGCAATTTTCAGTAATTTTAGTACAAATTAATGCTTATTATAAAAAATATGTAAAAATTCATTGGAAAATTTGGAAAAAAATTGTGTAAGCAGAAGGATTGATGCCATTTGGAATTCTGGTATCCCAAGATAATGACTTTTAACTTTTACATAATATTTTTAAACTCCACCTTTTCAGACAAATACATGTTCCTTAAAATGTTACATATGTGTATGTGTGATATAGGAACGTATTAGGCATTTGTCAAATTTCACTCATGTCCAATATACTGTTTGATATATTTTTTATTATTTTATCATTTGGGTTTCTGATTCACACTTACTAATATTAGGAAATTATTCATAATACTGTGTTACCATTGGGAGATGCAGATTGTATCTTCAGATTTTAATTACTTTATGTTACATACTAAACTCCTTTTTCTTTTTCTTTCATTGTTTCTAATATTTTCCTTTTGTTTAACTTCACTGAGAATTTCATGATTTTCATACATTTCTGTATTGCCTGCAAGCTGATTTAAATTGTTCCAAAGACTCTAACAATAAAAACAGCCAACACTTATCTAGCATTTATGTGTCTTTATATTGCTGTAGGTGACTCATCTAATTCTTACAGTAACCCAATGGAAGCTGATATCTTTTTTTATAAAGAAGAAAATTGAAGCATGAAGATTAAGTAAATTAAGCAATGTCAGGCAACTAGCAAATGAAAGAGCTGGAATT
Organism: Neogale vison; assembly: GCF_020171115.1. Lineage (NCBI taxonomy): Eukaryota > Metazoa > Chordata > Mammalia > Carnivora > Mustelidae > Neogale > Neogale vison. The sequence goes on along the minus strand of NC_058105.1, from coordinate 52,546,994 downwards.
TGAATCTAGATAGTCTGGCTCCAGTGGCTCAAACTCTTTCATCATACTGCTTCTCTTGACTGCTAGAAAATTTTATCTAGCAAAAGGATTCACCAGAGTAGGCATTTCATTTTCTTTTCTTTTTTTTTTTTAATTTTATTTTATTTTATTCACATATAGGCCATTTTATCAATAAAAATATTTCTAGTTTGTGTATAGATTTTGCAAAAAATATATAACATTAATGTTATCAGTTCATATTGTCAAATTCTTTGCTAAAAATATATAACCTTAATGTTATCAGTTCATATTGTCAAATTCTTTGAAATGGAGGGATTTGTGAGATCCCTGCGTCTTTGTGTGATGCCTTTATTCATTCATTCAAATGAACACCCAAGGGGCGCCTGGGTGGCTGAGTGGGTTAAGCCGCTGCCTTCGGCTCAGGTCATGGTTTCAGGGCCCTGGGATCGAGCCCCGCATCGGGCTCTCTGCTTAGTGGGGAGCCTGCTTCCCTCTCTCTCTGCCTGCCTCTCTGCCTACTTGTGATTTCTGTCTGTCAAATAAATAAATAAATAGATAGATAGATAGATAGATAAATAAATAAAGATGCCCAAGTATACTATTTATATCTCTGCATATCTCTGAAAGGGATGCCAATTCAGGTCATTTCCACATCAAAGACATATGTTCATTTATATAGGCTAGAGAGTCAAGAATAGCTCTCTTTGAGTACCCTTTTTGCTCTTCCACCCATATGAAAGCCTGCTCTCTCTCCCTCAACCCTATTAGTTTTAGGGAGGATTATATTCAAATGTGAATGTACCAGAGTCATACTGTAGTACCAACTTTGGATAGTTTCATTTATATTTCCATTTATTTATCCATGGTGTGATCTAATGAGAAGATCTAAATCAGCAAAGCAATGTGAAGGGAGCATTTTCACTTTCTCAGTAATGTCTGATTCTTTTTTTTTTTTTTTAATTTTATTTTATTTATTCAGTGTTCCAAAATTCATTGTTTACACACCACATCCAGTACTCCATGCAAAACATGCCCTCCATAATACCTACCACCAGGCACGCCCAACCCCCACCCCCTCCCCTCCAAACCCCTCAGTTTGTTTCTCAGAGTCCACAGTCTCTCATGGTTCATCTCTCCCTCCAATTTCCCCCAATTCACTTTTCGTTTCCTTCCCCTAATGTCCTCCATGTTATTCTTTATGTTCCACAAGTAAGTGAAACCATATGGTAATTGAGTTTCTCTGCTTGATTTATTTCAGTCAGCATAATCTCCTCCAGTCCCATCCATGCTGATAAAAAAAAGTTGGGTATTCATCCTTTCTGATGGAGGCATAATGCTCCATTTTATATATGGACCACATCTTCTTTATCCATTCATCTGTTAAAGGGCATCTTGGCTCTTTCCACAGTTTGGCGATTATGGACATTGATGCTATGAACTTTGGGGTGCATATGGCCCTTCTTTTCACTACATCTGTATCTTTGTGGTAAATACCCAGTAGTGCAATTACAGGGTCATAGGGTAGCTCTATTTTTTATTTTTTGAGGAATCTCCACACTGTTTTCCATAGTGGCTGCACCAACTGGCATTGGGGTTCCCAATATAAGAGGGTTCCCCTTTGTCCACATCCTCTCCAACATTTGTTGTTTCCTGTCTTGTTAATCTTTGCCATTCTAACTGGTATAAGGTGATATCTTAATGTGGTTTTGATTTGAATTTCCCTGATGGCTAATGATTATGATGAACATTTTTTTCACGTGTCTCTTAGCCATTTGTATGTCTTCTTTGGAGAAGTGTCTGTTCAGGTCTTCTGCCCATATTTTGACATGATTTTCTGTTTTGTGTATGTTGAGTTTGAGGAGTTCTTTGTAGATCTTGGGTATCAGCCCTTTGTAGTGTCATTTGCGAATAGCTTCTCCCATTCCATAGGTTGCCTCTTTGTTTTGTTGACTGTTTCCTTTGCTGAGAAGAAGCTTTTGATCTTGATAACGTCTCAAAAGCTCATTTTCGGGGCGCCTGGGTGGCTCAGTTGTTTAAGCCTCTGCCTTCAGCTCAGGTCATGATCTCAGAGTCCTGGGATCGAGTCCCGCATCGGGCTCTCTGCTCAGCAGGGAGCCTGTTTCCCCCCTCTCTCTCTGCCTGCCTCTCTGCCTACTTGTGATTTCTCTCTGTCAAATAAATAAAATCTAAAAAAAAAAAAAAAAAAAAAAAAAAGAAAAGCTCATTTTCGTTTTTGTTTCCTTTGCCTTTGGAGACATGTCTTGAAAGACGTTGCTGTGGGCGAGGTTGATTATTCTTGATTCCTATTCCAAAATAGCTTATTTTTTCCTCAAGTTGGGAATGATCCTATTTGTTAAAAATTGATCAGCTCATCACCTCTGACCACGCCTTTAAAAAGCCAGTAGTCTCCTGTTGATCAGACTCCATTTGCTGTATTTTATTTTCTAATATCCTGGATTTGGGGGTGGAGGGGTATTGATTCTTTTTAGAAATGTCTATGTGGAGAACATTTGCTTGTGGTGGCAATAGTCTTAATGTTCTATCCTGTTGTATTTTATAAGCTATTGACAGATTTATTTCCAGACTTCTTTCAGAGTTACCTTTTCAGGTCATTTGAGAAGGGAATAATGTCTAAAACATGTTCCATTTTCAACAGTCTACAAATTATTTGATAATTTTTATAATTAGTAAATAGCTTCATATACCATTTCAGCTAGCCATCTCCTAAATCTTAGGTGAAAAACATTCTGCCTCATTGCAAAAGCTGAAAATGGGGAATAACCTATTCTCCCTCCCTAAATTTTGATATCCTTAGACTTTAGAAGAGCATTAAGTGCCAACACCAAGTATGACATTTCCTTTTAATATTCCAAACGGACACATGGTTCATAATAGTTTGTGTTCTTTCCTGACAATCTTATATGTTAACTGGGATACATTACTGATAGCATATTTAATATAGGCCATGAGGACATTATGGTACCCAACTAGGTATAGAAGGAATTAAAGTATTTTAGAATCACTGTAATCCAAACTTTAAAATGGAAACTTCACTTCAAAAAACATGATAACTATATTTTGATAGTGTCTGAATAGTTGAAGATTATTCTTATGAGGACTAATGTGGTTGCATAGATGATAGGAAATAATCATATTAAGTCCACCTGCCATTTACTTAGGAGATAAAACGTAAACAATGTAGTAGGTGCTTAATAAATATGTTTCAAGTTCTTGTTGAATGTATTAATATTTAACTATAAACAATATTGTGATTGAAAGCCTCATAGAACTTAAAACATGATTTATTTTTACACTATATATGTGTTATATTTTGATGTACTTTTCTAACCAAGCCTAACTTAATCAGAAGCTTTGGAAGTATCATCCCTAGAAACAATGATTTTTTTCCCCATTTCTAGTTTTTGTTTAAATTTAGTTAGTTGACATATATGATAAAATTGGTTTCAGTTATAGAAATTAATGATTCATTACTTAATAGAGCCCCTGGTGCTCAACACAAGTGCCTTCCTTAATACCTATCAACCAATCCTCCCCACCTCCCTTCATCAACCTACAGTTTATAATTAAGATTCTCTTATGGTTTGCTTCCCTTTCCTTTTCCCCCCCTTCCCATATGTTCATCTGTTTTGTTTTTTAAATTCCAGATAAGTGAAATCACAGTGGTATTTATCTTTCTCTCTGACTTATTTTACTTAGCATGATACATTTAGCGCCATCAATGTCACGTGGCAAATGGCAAGATTTTGTTCTTTTTTGATGGCTGAGTAATATTCCACACACACACTCGCATGCATACACCCCCAAACACAAACATATATATATACATACCTATACCACATCATCTTTATCCATTCATCAGTAGATGGGTATTTGGGCTCTGTCCATAGTTTACTTATTGTTGATAATGCTGCCATAAATATAGGGGTACATGTGCCCCTTCCAGTCTGTAATTTTGTATCCTTTGGGTAAATACTTAGTAGTGCATTTGCTGGGTCATAGAGTAGTTTTATTTTTAACTTTGTGGGGAACCTCCATACTGTTTTCCAGAGTGGTTTCATCAGTTTGCATTCCCACGAACAGTGTAGGAGGATTCCCCTTCTCCGAATCCTCACCAACATCTGTTGTTTCCTGTGTTGTTAATTTTAGTCCTCTGGTAAGTGTGAGGTGATATCTGATCATGGTTTTGTCACTGAAGGCCTGGGATCTTTTCGTATTTCTGGGGATAAATCTGCAGGTGGCTCTCTTGATCTTTCTGTTCTAAGTTTAGGTTAAGAACTGTTGCTCTACCGGGACGCCTGGGTGGCTCAGTTGGTTGGACGACTGCCTTCTGCTCAGCTCATGATCCCGGAGTCCTGGGATCAAGTCCCGCATCAGGCTCCCACCTCCGTGGGGAGTCTGATTCACTCTCTGACCTCCTCACTCATGCTCTCTCTCACTGTCTCTCTCTCAAATAAATAAATAAAATCTTAAAAAAAAAAAAAAAAAGGAACTGTTGCTCTACCTTGTTCCTGTCCTCTAACTGCTTGGAAAAATATTTTCACCCTTGACTATCTGACTTTCTCTTGAAACTACTGATAATTTTCTTACTGGATTATAAGCAACATAGCTTTTTCTTACATATAAAAGTTATTTTTTAAACATATTGTTTAGGCTTTCTTTAGAATGCCCTTTTTTTTTTCTTTGCATGTCTGGTATGATTATATGCTAGGTATCAACTACAATGTTGATAATGCTCTAAAATACTATGCCAGTGTTCGAGGATAATTTTTTTTTAAAGATGATTCCATTCATTTTTCTTCTCGTTTTCAGAGTAACATTGCTGTTTTATCTTTTAATTTACTTGAGACACATGGTTTTATAGTAATTTTAAGAAATACCAAAATAAGTGGATATGAAAATCTGTAGACACAATTTCAGGTGGAAACCTAAGCCTCATCCAAACCTTCATTCTTTCTAATGTCTGTTAATGAAATTGCCTGAGACTGTGAAGGTAGGCAGATACATATATTTATGCAAATTATGGGCAGCAGTAAATTAGAAATAACATAGTTCTTAGTGTGCATTGTTGAATTATCACTGATAATAATATCACTTTACATTTATATAAGCTGCAAACCTAATTCACTTTTCAAAGTAAAGTATAAGCAACTTCTACTTTTTAAGATATAGTTGGTTTAAACTATAATAGGTGATAGCCAAAATGCTGTGAAGATATTTTTTTAATTTATTTTTTATTTATTTTTGGCATAACAGTATTCATCATTTTTTCACCACACCCAGTGCTCCATGCAATCCGTGCCCTCTATAATACCCACCACCTGGTACCCCAACCTCCCACCCACCCGCTAGTTCAAACCCCTCAGATTGTTTTTTAGAGTCCATAGTCTCTTCCAGTACTTGATTTTTAAATGTGGTAAAGCTTTAGGCACTAATGGCCAAAAGATTATTTACAATATAGGTCTTATATATTCATCAGTTAGATATTCATCAGTTAATGAAATATTACCTCAAATGTCAAATTCTTTGTGATGTATGCTCTATGCTTGTAGAGGTGCTATGTAAAAGGCACTGTTACCAAACTGACCTTGAGAATGACACATGGAGTATTAATGCATCTGAGTAATTGTCTAGGAAAATCACAGAGGTGGCCTCCCAGGAATTTTCTGTATGTTTCTTTTGTATAAAGTTTTTGTCTGGAAAATCACTGTGCAAACAGTGCTCTTCCATAGCATCTCGTTCTGGTGAGGGAGAGTGGAAATTTTTTTTTTAAAAAAGATTTTATTTATTTATTTGACAGAGAGAGATCACAAGCAGGCAGAGAGAGAGGAGGAAGCAGGCTCCCTGCTGAGCAGAGAGACCCCCCCCCCATGCGGGGCTCAATCCCAGGACCCTGAGATCATGACCTGAGCCGAAGGCAGCGGCTTAACCCACTGCGCCACCCAGGCACCCCGAGAGTGAGCCTTTTATTTAGAGAGTATATGTAGCCATTTCATTCATCACTACACAAGGGACCTACATAAAGAGTAGCAGTCCAGTGACACCAAAGGAGACCAGAACTCCAACCAGCAGGAGTGCTTGTAAATGCTGTTTCCGTATGTTTCTTTTTTTACTTTTCAGGCAATTATATGCAGGTCTTCATTTTGTAGAAAAAGGTTATTGAATCAGAACAATAATGGGGAAAGTTTTAAACTGAAATCTTTAATTTAAAAAGCTGTTTTATGTAAAATGAAAACTACTGCAGTGTCATATATATAAGCTTGGTCATTTGCATAAATATACTTTAATCTTCTTAACTTAATAGGAAGTTATTTGTGTTACAGAAATAACTGACAAAATATTCTGTAGATTATCTTTGAAAAATAATCATGGCATTGTTTTCAATGTGCCTATTGTCCTAGTATCAATGTGATTTTGTTTGTATTCCTTTTATGGCTAGTCATCTTTAGTCATGGTATCAAAAATTGAGTGCTTCTACCTCCAGCCATTTGAATGACTCCTAGCAGTTTGATATCCATGTTTGTTCCTCTGTTAAAATTACCTTTTCTATAGCCTCTAGTTACTATCTCTCAAATTCTGTTAGCTATTTCTTCTCAACCTTCATTTCATGTTATGCTTGAATAGACCTTCCCAATACATACTCTCATTTATTTATTTATTTTTAAAACTCAGTGATTTTAATACATCCATCAAATTGTGTAGCCATCCCCATGATCTGATTTTAGAACGTTGTCATCACCCAGAAACAAAACCCACACCCAGTAGGAGTCACTCCATACCTCCCATCTTCCATCCTTTGCCCTTTACAATCAACTGATACATCTTTCTGCCAATATGCCTACAATCAACTGATTTATTTTTCTACCAATTTGCCTATTCTGGACATTTTATCAAAATAAACTCATATAATTTGTGGCATATTGTGTCTGGCTTCTTTTGTTTAGCATGATTTCAAGGTCCATGCATGTTGTAGTGTAAGTACTTCCATTTCTTCTTTAGACATTTATCAGTCAGTGGACACATGGGCTGCTTCCATAATTTGGCTGTAGTAAATATTGGTGCCATAGACATGGGGGAGCATATGTCTATTTGAATTTTAGTATTTTGAATACCTAGTAGTAGAATTGCTGTATCATAGGATAGTTCTGTTTTTAACTTTTTGATTAACCTCCAAACTGTTTTCCAGAGTGACTGCACCAGTTTGCATTACACCAACAGTGCAGGAGGCTTCCACTTTCTCCACATCCTTGCTAAACACCTGTTGTTTCTTGTGTTGATTTTAGCCATTCTGACAGGTATGAGGTGATACCACATAGTAGTTTTTATCAGTGATGATGTTGAGTATCTTTTCATGTGTCTGGTGGACATCTGTATGTCTTCATTGGAAAAATGTCTATTCATGTCTTCTACCCATTTTTAATCGATTTACTCATTTTTTGGGTGTTGAGTTTTATAAGTTCTTTATATAATTTAGGTACTAATTCTTTATCACGTGGCATTTGCAAATATCTTCTCCTATTCCATGGGTTACCTTTTAGCGTGGGTGATTGTTTCTTCCACTGTGTAGAAGCTTTTTATCTTGATAAAGTCCCAATAGTTCATTTTTGCTTTTGTTTTCCTTAACTCAGGAGACATATCTAGTAAAAAATTGCTATAGCTGATGTTAAAGATGTTATTGCCTATGTTCTTCTCTGGGATTTTGATGGCTTTCTCGCATCTAGATCTTTCATCCATCTTGAACTTCTTTTTGGGTATTGTGTAAGAAAGTGGTCCAGGTTCATTCTTCTGCTTCTTGCTGTGCAATTTTCCCAATACCATTTGTTGAAGAGACTCTATTTTTCCCATTTGATATTCTTTCCTGCTTTGTGGCAGATTGACTGCCCGTATAGGTGTGGGTTCATTTCTGGGTTTTCTTTTCTTTTACACTGACCTGTGTGGTTTTTTTTTTTTTTTTGTATGCCAGTACCATACTATTTTGATCACTACAGCTTTGTAATATAACTTGAAATCTGGAATTGTGATGCTTCCAGCTTTGCTTTTCTTTTTCAAGATTTCTTTGGATATTCAGTGTACTTTGTAGTTCCATATAAATTTTGGGAAATTTGATCTAGCTCTATAAAAATGTTGTTGGTATTTTGATAGGGATTACATTATTATGTGTAGAGTGTTTTCAGTAGTATGGATACTTTAACAATATTTGTTCTGCCAGTCCATGTGTATAAAATGTCTTTCCTTGTGAATTTCTTTGTGTCACGTTCATCAGTGTTATATAGTTTTCTTTCACATCCTTGGTTAAATTTATTCCTGGGTATCTTATGGCTTTTGGTAGAGTGGTAAATGGGATTGATTCCTTAATTTATCTTTCTGCTACTTGATTATTGGTGTATAGAAATGTAATAAATTTCTGTATATTGATTTTATATACTGTGAGTTTACTGCATTCGAGTATTAGATAAAGCAGTTAAAGGAGTGTTTCTGGTTTTCTGTAGAGCATCATGTCATCTGCTCATAGTGTACGTTTTATTTTTTTATATTGTCTAATTGCTGTTGCTAGGAGTTCTAGTACTATGTTAAATTACAGTGTTAAGAATGGACATCCCTGCCATGTTCCTGACCGTAGAGGGAAAGCTCTCAGTTTTTCCCTATTGAGGATATTAGCTGTGGGTTTTTCATATATCTCCATGACTTTGTTGAGGTAAGTTCCCTTTAAATCTACTTGTTGAGGGTTTTTATCATCAGTGATTATTGTTGTTTTTCAAATGGTTTATCTGCATCTAGTGAAGAGATCATATGGTTCTTAACTTTTATTAATGTGGTATATCAGTCATACTGATTGATTTGTGGATATTGCACCATCCTTACAATGCAGGAATAAATATCACTTGATTTTGTGAATGATTTTTCTGGGGTGTTTTTTGAAATCACTTTCCTTGCATTTTATTGTGACTTTTTGCATTTTATTGTGACTTTTTATCAGGGATATTTGCCGGTAGTTCTCTTTTGTAGTGGAGTCTTTATTTGGTTTTAGTATCTGGGTAATGGTGGTTTCTTAGAATGAATTTGAATTTTTCCTACCTTTTCTATTTTTAGAATACTTTGAGAATAGTGGGTACTAACTCTTATTTAAACATTTGGTAGAAATTGCCTGTGAAGCCAACTGGTCCTGGACATTTGTTTTTTGGAGTTTTTTCATGACCAATTCAGTTTCTTTGCTGGTTATCAGCCTGTTCAAATTTTCTATTTCTTACTATTTGCATATTCAGTGTACTTTGTACTTTCAGTTATGGTAGTTTATATGTTTCTAGGAATTTATCCATTTCTTCTACAATGTCCAACTTGTTGGTATATAGTTCATATAGTTTTTCATGCTATTTTCTTTGTATTTCTGTTGTGTTGTCATTTCTTTTCTCCCATTTGCTCTTTTATTCATTTGGATCTTTCTCTCCTTTGTGGTAAGTCTGGCTAGAGGATTATCAGTTCTACTGATTTTTTTCAAAGAAGCAGCTTCTGATTTCATTGATCTGTTCTTTTTGTTTTGGTTTGGTTTAGTTTCTCTATTATTTATTTGTGTTGTAATCTTTATTATTTCCTCACTTTTGCTGGCTTTCAGCTTCATTTGCTGTTCCTTTTCTAGTTCCTTTATGTGTAAAATCAGGTTATTTGGGATTTTTCTTGCTTCTTGAGGACTGCCCGTATTGCTATGTACTTCCACCTTAGGACTGTTTTGCTGCATCCCAAAGGTTTTACACCATCATTTTTTCATTTTCACTTGTCTCCATGTATTTTCTAAAATTTCTTCTTTGATTTCCTGGTTGACCCATTCATTGTTTCAGAACGTGTATTTGTGTTCTTTCTAATTTTTAAAAAATATTTTATTTATTTATTTGATAAAGAGAGATCACAGGCAGGCAGAGAGAGAGAGTGAGAGAGGGAAGCAGGCCTCCCTGGTAACCAGGGAGACAGTATGCAACCCCCCACTGATAGATGTCTCTACCTGGCCTGACCCATCTTTGTATCTGGGCTTTGTTACCAGAAGCTGGTTTCTGGGACTTCTCACCAAGTAAATCCCCTGGGGGAAGGGGAGCAGGAACAGTTTCTAAATAGGTCCTTACAGAAAGTATTCACAAAATCTGTGTAATTAATTCTGTGGGCTGAGGTATGGGAGGTAGGAAGACAAATATCCCAGTATGGTATTCAACCACCTTTGGGTAGCCACAATAAATAGAACTCAAACATGAAGTGAATCACAGAGGAGGATGCTAAGATAGTAGGGATGGAGAGAAGTGTTTTGAGAAATCCTTAAAAGGTAGAATGACAGATAAATAATTGAATATTTGAGAAATAATTGAAAAACAGTTAAGTTTTGCTATGTATTAGTAAAACCCTGATTACCAGTATCTTCCCTTTTTCTTCCACCAATTAGACAGTTATCTTTGAATACAGTAAATGACAATATCATTTCATTCAAAAGCACTAAAGTATAGGGGTGCCTGTGTGGCTCGGTCAGTTAAGCGCCTGCCTTAGGCGTAGGTCATGGTCCCAGGGTCCTGGGATTGTGCCCCATGTTGGGCTCCCTGCTCAGTGGGGAGTCTGCTTCTCCCTCTGCCTGCTGTTCCCCATGCTTGTACGCTCTCTCTCTGACAAATAAATAAAATCTTTTAAAAAAGGAAGTGCTATAAAGTATGATACAAATCATTTTGATGGTTTTATTATACTTACTAGTAATTTAATATTATAATGTTATGTTATATATATCATGCATGCCCATAAATGTAAACTCTGTTTGGCAGCATGTGGAAATATATGGATCACACAACAAAGAGCATATATTTTCATATTTAGGGTTTTTTCAAAAGATTTATTTACTTATTGAAGAGAAAGAGAGAGTGGCGAGGGCAGAGAAAGAGGGAAAGAGAATCCTAGGCAGACTCCCCACCAGGCATGGAGCCCAGTGTGGGTCTTAGTGTCTCAGGACCCTCAGTTTATGATCTGAGCTAAAACCAAGATTCATATTCTTAACTGACTGAGCCACCCAGGATCCCCTCACTTTTAGCTTTATTTTCACAATGATTTTAGTGATTCCCCTCATGTTTTCCATGTGTATTTTAAATTACCTTTGTCAATTTTGCTATACCTGATTCACATGTAATGTAGTATATATATACAATGTCAGCAATTTCATTTTTTAGGAAATACTTACATTAACCACTTTGGATTTTTTAGTGCAACATTCTTCCATAGCACTTTGGAAATCAGTGCTATCAACTGTACTATGGTAGTGTAGCTAATGACTGTAAATTAACTCATGGCTTAAATGCTAGTGAGTAGAGACATATGCTTAAAATAATTTTAATATAAGGAAGTATACTTTAGAAACTTTTGGCCTTTCCTTTCTATATTTTGGAGTGTTGATTTTATTTTCTATTTAGTTTAAGTGCTTTATTCAGGACTTTCTGTTATTTGTCCAGCTCCATTGACATTACATCTTTTATCTCTTTATGCATCCATGTTGACTTGTTCTGCTTCTCAAAGCCTACTGGTTAACCAATCTTTGCTGTGTTTGTCAGCTCTAGTGTATGAGTTTGAATCATATACTTAGGGGAACATTAGGTATTTGTTGTAGTCATTGTCCATAAGTTACCTCAAGGCAGCCATTTATGGATGGAAGCCATTATTTTCTGGAATGCCATAGAGGCCTCCATGACTAGTTTTCATTACAGTGCCAAATGATAAAATTTTGAAGACTGACCTTCAAATGAAAATGCTGTTTTCATTAGTCTGCTGGTGAGAAAGAAACTGAAGCCCTGAAAACAGTGTAGAGAGAGTTGGAGAAATAATGAAAAAAAAGGTACCCAAACCCCTAATTCTATCAACTTGATAGCCTATCTTCCCCAAAGGATATTCTTTGTAGTTAAATGTATTCCCATCTTTTTGTCCTAGCATCATTGATTTGGGGGCTGTCTACTTACATCCTATTTTGTGTGTAAGATTTTAATTGCACATGTTACTTGTGCTTCTTTGCTTTCTTTAGTCAGTGCACACTTATTAAATGCCTACTTTTCCCCTCTAGGCTCTATGCTGAATTCTGAGGATATAGAAATAAGATTTTACATCCTCAGGGAACTCAAATATAGTGGGGAAGATAGGACTTTAGACAGATTATTATTGTAACATGTGATAAACATCAGAGTAGAGACAAATAGGGTACTGCAGGACCATGAAGGCAGGAAGGCCACTGACCTCAGATGAAGGGAATTAAGCAAGAATTCCCAGTGGATGTTGATGCCAGGTCTGAGTTTCAAAGATTTAATAAGGATTCGCTAATGAAAAAAGGAAATTGCAGTTGCAAGGACTTCTAGGCAGAGTAAAAGTACACATTGAGGTGTGTGTTAAGGTATGAGAAGTTGTGGTATATTGAGGCAGCTCTTTAAGTATAGCTTGTGGACAGTGTGCTTCTAGGGAAAGTGGTTAAGTAAGGAGTATATAGAGGCAAGAACACAGAAACTCATTAATAGCCTACTGTGCTATATTTAGGAGTTTAAATTTTTTATCCTAAAGACAACATGGAATGTGAATTTTATGCAGAGAAGTGATTTTTCAGATTAAAAAGTTAGAAAAATCCTTCTGAATATGGTATGAAGATTATTGGGACCTTGTTGGAGGTGTGAAGGGGACACTTGGACTTGAAGAAGAAAGACCCGTCTGGAGCTTATTTCTTGAAATATAGGGAAGACATTGCCCATGCTCAAACTAAAGTAATAGGAATAAAGGCTGGTACAAATTCTATAGATGCAGAGAGTATAAAATGTGATTCTTATAATTGATAAGGCTATTATATTACTCAGTTTACTACATTATCGTTCTATTTGCTGAATTCATCTCTCTCATCTTGATTGGAATTTTGAGTGTTGGTTGGCAATTTAGTATCCAAATCTTTGAACTAATCTCTAGTTTTATGCCACTAGATAGCTAATAATAACTATTACGTATAGTTTTTTTTACTAGTCTTATTTCCTTAATTTTTAAACTCTTGGAGTCTGGAATGGTATCTCACTCTTGTTCTTTCACATATCTAATTACTTACATATTCCACCTAAAAAATACTGAAGTCTACCAATTTTAGTGTTCAGAATTAGAAAAAAATTATCCAGTTACACAAGGACTTAATACAGTTTCCTAGAACAGTTTTGGAAGAGTTTATGACTGAAATTTTATTTGTATCCTTTCAGTTTTGCCTACAGGATGGACCATTTTATTTAAGAGAGTTTGACTTATATGACTAACTACTTTGATGGTTTTGTTTTTCTTAAATAATTCGTTAAGCCTATTTTTGGTCAAAATAATTTCTCTTGCTAATATGTCTATGGGGATGACTCTTTACTTCACACAATCATTTGCTGAAGGCCTAATCTATTTGAAGGTATGTCATACTGTGTAAGATACCTTGATGGTCTTAAGGAACACATTTAAGCCATTGTTTGGTCTCCTTCCCCAAGATCCTGGATTCTGTATTTTAAAAGTCTCATCCACTGCCTCCTGTCCACAAAAACTTTCCATCTTTTTCTAGTATAAAAACAACTCCTAGTGTGCTATTAAAATTTTTGAGAATGTTTGATCTTCAGATATATTTCCATAGATACATCTAGATTAGATATTCATTGTGTCAATAAATGAAATTGTCAGATTTTTTTTGTGCAAGATTAGAAAAAAATTAAAACCAGTTAGCAATTTTAAATATTTGGAATCATCACATTCAAAATGTGATCTATCTTACCAACATAAGAGTAGCATCTCAGTCCAGAAAGATGAGAGTTTTAATAAACCAAGTCAGGTGCATTAGTGTGCTAGTAAATTTCTTTTTAAAATGTTCACTTTTGGGGTGGCTGGGTGATTCAGTCAGTTAAGCATCCGACTCTTAGTTTTGGCTCAGGTCATAATCTTTGGATCCTGGAATTGAACCTTGCATTGGGCTCCTTCATTGCAGAGTCTGCTTGTCCCTCTCCATCCCCTTCTGCCCCTCCCCCACCAGGTTGTGCACATATGTGCACCCACGCTTCCTTGGTCTCTCTAAAAATAAATAAAATCTTTAAAAAAATATAATGGTCACTGGTGTAACATAACTTTCTTTTAAGTAAATAAAGAACTTTATGAATTACTTAAGGCCTCTGTATTTAAGCACAATAAAGTAATAGAGAATGTCTAAATAATATAACAACATCTGTAATCACATACTTTTTTCAAAGATGTTTAGAAGAAATGGGCTGGAAAACTAAAGTCACTCTTACAAGGATTAGCAAATTCCTTCAAGTTCAGGAACCTTGTGGTACATATGCATAATTTTTTAAAGAGTTGGTGGATCAAGTTCAAACTCCTAAAATATGTTGCATAAATCTGCATCTTGGTGATTATGAAGTTATGACTAGGTGCTAAACACAAGGGCCCTCAAAAGAAAATATACACACACAGGTTTAAAGGGTCAGTGTGATTTAACGTGCCGTTTTAATGTCAACTCCTTGTATTATATATCAAAAGTTGTTCTGATAAATATCATGAAAGGAACTGCCCTAGAAACTGGAAATATCTTCCTTGGTGTTTTCTTGAGAAAGAGTGAACCAGAGACAGAGAAGATAAGCAGGGCAAGTGGCAGAAGGCAGAGGGAGAAGCAGGCTTCCCACCAAGCAGGGAGTGTGATGTGGGGCTTGATCCCAGGATCCCGGGATCATGGTCTGAACTGAAGGCAGATGCTTAACCAACTGAGCCACTGAGGCACCCCTCATCTGGGAATGTCTTAAGTAAACTTTTTATTACCTTTATTAATTGCAGATTATTGCCAATTTAATAGGAATTTCTAATTTAAATTACAAAAATTCTAAATTTACTAATTTGGTTAATTTTTATAGAGTAGGCATTTGGTCTGGTATGCATGTCTTAGACTGTGATATGGTTTTGTAAATTAAAGTTAATGGCATATACTTTTATTACTACTAGAAACAAAAAATAAAAGAGTACAGGCCAGATAGCATTTGGTCAGAAGTATTCATATATGGAATTAGAATCTAAAAAGTAAATAAAAAAAAGTGGGGCATCAGCTGGCTCAGTCAATAGAGTATGCGACTCTTTTTTTTTTAATTATTTTTATTTATTTATTTATTTTTTAATTTATTTATTTGACAGAGAGAAATCACAAGTAGACAGAGAGGCAGGCAGAGAGAGAGAGAGGGAAGCAGGCTCCCCGCGGAGCAGAGAGCCCGATGCGGGACTCGATCCCAGGACCCTGAGATCATGACCTGAGCTGAAGGCAGCGGCTTAACCCACTGAGCCACCCAGGCGCCCGAGTATGCGACTCTTGATCTCAGGTTGGGCTCCCTGCTCAGCAAGAAGCCTGTTCTCCCTCCCCACTGCCCCTGCTTGTGTTCCCTCTCTTGCTGTGCCTCTCTCTCAAATAAATAAATAAAATCTTTATTTTAAAAAAAGGGTTATAACCTATGGGTTATAAGTTTGAGTCCCACATTGGGTGTAAAGATTAAAAATAAAATCCTTTTTTTAAAATAAAGATTTTATTTATTTATTTGAGAGAGAGGCACAGCAAGAGAGAGAACACAAGCAGGGGCAGTGGGGAGGGAGAACAGGCTTCTTGCTGAGCAGGGAGCCCAATGCAGGGCTCTGTATCAGGACTCTGGGATCATCACCTGAGCTGAAGGCAGACGCTTAATGACTGAGCCACCCATTCGCCCCTAAAAATAAAATCTTAAAAAAAAATTGAAAGTCAATAAGAAAATAGCATATAATTATTCCAATAAGCATTGTAGTCCACATTCATTATTGACATATAGATAATGAAAAAAAAACAGTTTTAAATGTATTATGAGTAGAAATACATGCATCACATAGATTAGTCTTTAAAACAATCAGTATGATATATACAGGATAGAAGTTTTTTAATGTTGTTAGTCTAAAGTATCAAAGGAAAAAAACGGGGTAAACTGAAAATCAATGTGGAATTGTCAAGTCTGCAAAATATCGTAACTTGGAATAGTAAAGAAGTGAAAGAAAAGTCAAAAACTTCATCCTCCTTTAATGTTCTTTATAAGATAGGATAAAAATTATAGAAATCAAACTACTGCCATGTAGTGATTTAAAAATTAATCCATATTGAGACCCCTGTACCACTGTGTTATTTTAACATAACCTCCTTCTGTCATTTAGATAGAACTAGATTCAGAACATTATAGTTCAGTTAGGAATATATCACCATTGTAATTACTACCACTACTACTTAACTTTTTTTTAAAAAAAAGGTGTGTGTGTGGGGGGGTCTGGATGTACAGTAATTTAGGAAAACTAAATTAACAGTGAGCATGGTAACAGTGAGCATGGTAGTTTTCTAGACACTCTTGGTCTCAGAGGTCTCCATTAAAAAGAACAAGGATTGCTACTTCTCACACCTTGTCAGATACTGGGCATATTACCTGCATGAACACCGGAGGCATTGGGGGTAGCAGTCTACCTTTGTGATAACCTTGTTTATACACTTACAGAACATACTGACTATAGTATGTATTATTTCTATAACACTACCAGAGCCTTGCTTGCAAGATTTTGTAAGAAATACACAAGAGGAAGGAATCTTAGACCTCAGATTCTGAAATGTCTAATACAGTTACAGTGATGCAGTGCTTAGATGAACTATAGCAGATTTAATGAGCAATCTAGGACGAAGACACATGTACTGGACACATCAGGGAAAGAGATTGAATGTACAGGGACTAATTAGCGTGAAATATGAATACATTCATATAACTTATCTTGATCTATGGGATGTCTTCATTATTGGGAATGATTTTTGCATGAAGTTAATGAAGAGAAATTCAGAAGTTACTTTGTATAAAGAATTTTAAAGTAGTGTTCTAACTTTTTGATTCTATGGAGACTCAACATCTGGAGCAAAGAAAAAGATGCGTATCATAAAATATTATGACCAAATGAAATGGATCTGTTTTTTACAAAGTATCAAATATGGTGGAAACGGTAGCTATCCTTCTTTTAAACAGTTAATTTAATTAACAAGTGGTTTGACCTCAATATCTTGAATCAGAGATATACTTGATAATGATTATCATTTTTCTATTTTAAGTAAGATGATCTGAACACTTTCTACTATACATTAATGCCTCTAGGTAGACTTGCTAAGCTTGGATTCAGTTCTTTGGCAGGGGGGCTCTAAGATGTCTTTACCAAAGAAATCATCAGTCATGAGGAAGGATTTAGAGAGAGAATGGAATTCATTTGTTTCAAGTTTGTTTAAGGCTCGTGGGAAGGGGAACCAGAGAAGTGTTTGGAAGAACAATATTAAAAATTAGACTTAACTCCAATTGATAAACAAAAATACAGAATTATAATATCCATTTGAATACTCACTCAATTTACAAAATATTTTTATTAATTTAAGATTTGAAATTTAGCCTAGGAACACCTAGAATTTAAACCTATTTTTGCAAATCATTAAAGACCCTAAATTTGAGGAATTAATCTTATTTTCCCCACTCTCACCCCTGTCAAAAGATTACAGCATGATTGCTTGGTTAAATGTATGGCTAGATTTTATGTAAAATACACAATGTTAATATTTTATTTTATATTTGACTTCAGTAACATTTTTCATGTGCTTTGTGTTTATAGACATCTTAGAACCTACCACAGAAGTCAGTATTCTTGAAAAAAAGTCAGTGTGTTTGAGATGTGAAAGTAGAACAAAAATTGCTAAAATATTTTATGGAATACTTTTAAGAAACCAATTATTTGTGAAGTGCCTGGGTAGGTTAGTTTGTTAAGTGATTGACTCTTATTTTCAGCTCAGGTCATGATCTCAGGGTCATGAGATAGAGTCCCATATTGAGCTCCACACTCAGTGGGAAGTCTACTTGAGGATTCTTTCTCTCCCTCTCCCTCTCCCTCTGCCCCGCCCCCACCAAAAAAAAAAAAAAAAAGAAACACATTATTTGTATATAGGTTATGGTGCTACATGCCATGTAGCAGAAAAACAGGCTCTGTACAGCACTTACCATGTTCACTGCTTTATGGTTGCCCACAATACTAACTCACACCTTTATATACATGGAGTGTGTATAAAGCGGTACAGAAAGCTGGCAGTGTGGTGGTAATGAATAGAATAGGAATAGGAGCACATTTAGAAATAACCATCATTCTATCAGTCCCAACTTTGAACAGGTCAAAAAGCACAGTATTTCTTCATTTCAGTTTTAGGCTACTTTTGAGAAGAGAATTGACTGACCAAAGGTGGGTCATGAGACTGTGTGACTGCTCTTTACTTTAATGCAACATATTCGACCTTAGGGATACTCACTTGAGAGAGGTGCAGTAAATACATGACAATCAAGATAGCAAAGGATTCTTGCTGAGTGCTGAGCATTTAGAATGTGCTCCGTAATGTTCCAGATGAATTTACCTAAGAGTCTTCATTTAATTCTAGCAGATTCCTTTCATGTTATAGATATTATTTTTTATCTCAAAATTGCAGTTGGAGAAACAGAATTTGAAGAGATAATTAGTTTGGTTGAAGTCATACAGCTTTTAAGTGTGGATTCAGAATTCAATTGTTAAATCCACATTGTTCATAGAACTGAATGTATACCTCTGTTTTTGGTTTATAACAGAGTATAATTAAACATTGAGATGAACAAAAATTCTCTTGAATACTTTGTTGATATTGATCTCATTGCACATTTACTTTCCAGCCTATATATAGGAATTTGATGTTCTTAATCTAATAAATCAGGCTATTATAAGATTATTCTTGTATTGAACTTTGTAGGATTAGATTTGGCATCAACTTAGTCATTTGAGGTTTTTTTCAGAATATGGTATCTGTCGTGGTGTTATATCTATGGAATTATTACGAAAAAACATTTATCTAACACATTTTATGTTTGTTAAAATACTGAGATAAAATAAACTTTTTCAGAGGAAGAGTTAAGATAGCAGGGTAGTAGGAGGACCCTAGGCTTGCCTGCTTCCTGGCACTCAGCTAGATAAATATCAAATCATTCTGAATACCCAAGAAATTGATCTGAGGGCTGACAGACCAAACTGCAGAACCTGATGGAGAGAAGAGCCCACATCGTGGGTGGTAGGAGGTGCAGAGATGTGATTTGGGGGAGAAGTGAATTATGGGTCCTGTGGAGGGGAGTAGGCTGTTGTCCTTCACAGAGGTGAGAGACAGAGTATAACACGGGATCCCACAAGGAAAACACTTGCCCATGGCTGTTGACTAGGAAAATGGGAGGCACTGATTTTTGTGGAAACTGGAGTTTGGAGGTACCTGGCAATGGCAGGTGTGGTGCCCAACAGGTGTTACATTGCTACTGTGGATAAGAAGGGCAGATAGCCTGGGGTATAAAAAGCATGGGATTGCCTGGAATGTACTAGGAGAGATAATTCCTTTCTTGAAGCTCATTTGGAAGAAGTGGCATTGCCTCCAGGAACAAAAGAGTATGTGAGTGCTTTTTTTTCTTCCCCAGCCCTTCATCATAAACTTTACTCAGTATGCAGCACAGAACTAACAGTGGCAGCAGAAACCTACTTACACCAAGCCCTCCCCCTCACACTCTGTAAGCGCTATTTTTCTCCAGATTGTATGTCCAGGTGGAGCTGGACCCTTCCCCAGAACAATACAAACCCTTCCCACCATTCACACCATGGCAGGTGACTATAGAATTCTGCAGTACTTCAGGTCTAATGGAAATAGCATCAGGTCTCTTAACAAGCAGACTGGAGCATACCTGCTTAAAACCACGTTATGATATAGGTCCAAACACTCCCTACTGCAGCAAAGGAGAAACTGCAGAGAACTGGCCTGAGGGAAAGAGCAGCTAAAAGACAGTAGCAGAGTGCAGACAGCATATGCCAAAGACACTTCCCGAAGCACCACTCCCTGGACAATATATGACCTCTTCTTTATAAAGCCAGTAGTATCATGAGCAGGAAAAATAACAAGCTTTTCTAACACAGTGAAGACAGAGACCTAGACAAAATACCAAGAGAGAAGAATTCATCCCAAAAGAAAGTACGAGAAAAGGTCACAGCCAGGGATTTTGTTGAAACAAGATACAAGTAATATGCTGGATCCAGAATTTAAAGCAATAATCTGGCTGGGCTTGAGAAAAACTTAGAAGACCCCAGAGAATCCCTTGCTGCAGAGATAAAAGACATAAAATCTATTCAGGCTGAAATAAAAAATGCAGTAACTGAGATGAAGAAACACTTGGATGTAAGGACCACAAGGATGGAAGAAGCACAGCAACAAATAAATAATATAGAAGATAAAATTATGGAAAAGAAGCTGAAAAGAAGAGAGAAAGAAAAATACTGGATCATGAATATAGATTTAGGGAACTCAGTGACTCCATAAGATGTAATAACATTCATATTATAGGAGTCCCAGAAGAGGAAGAGAGGGATAAAGGGGCTGAAGGTATAATTAAGGAAATTATAGCTGAAAACTTCCCTAATCTGAGGAAGGAAACAGACACCAAAGTGCAGGAGGTACAGGGAACTCCCATCAAAATCAACAAAAGGAGGGCACACCAAAATATATCATTGTTATTTTTGCAAAATACAGAGATAAGTAAAAAATTCTTAAAGCAACGAGAGAAAATAAATCCCTAACTTACAAGGGACGATGAATAAGGTTAGCACCAGACTTATCCACAGAAACTTGGCAGGCCAGCGCAATTAGCGTGATATACTTAGCATACTGGGTGGGATACATATGCAGCCAATAATACTCTATCCAGCAAGTGTCTCATTCAGAATAGAAATAGATAAAGAGATTACCAAATAAAAACTAAAGGTGTTTGTGACCACTTAAACCAGTTGCACAAGGTATATTAAAGGGGACTCTGAATGGGAGAGAAAGACCAAAATTGAAACAGTCTAGAACAGAATAGAGAAAGTCTCCAGAAATAGCAACAAAACAGGTAATAAAATGATACCAAATTCATGTCTATCAATAATAATTCTGCATATAAATGGACTAAATGCTCCAGGGAAAAGAAATAGGGTATCAAAATGGATTAAAAAAAAAAAGACCTGTCTATATGCTGCCTACAAGAGACACATTTTAGACCTAATGATACATGCAGATTTAAAGTGAGGGGATGAAGAACCGTTTATCATGCAAATGGATGTCCAAAGAAAGCCAGAGTAGTTTATTTATATCAGAAAAACTAGATTTTAAACTGAAGATTGTAAGATGAAGAAGAGCAGTATATCATAATTGAAGAGGTCTACAAAGAGATTTAACAGTTGTAAATATGCCCCCAACATAGGAGTATCCATATATATATAAAATAACAACAAATGTATAGGAACCCATTGATAGTAATACAGTAATAGTAGATTTTCAATCCCCACTTAAATCAATGGACAGATCATCCAGGCAGAATATCAAGAAAGAAACAATGGCTTTGAATAGCAAACTGTACAAGATGGACTTCACAGATATATTCACAACATTTCATCATAAAGCAGCAGAATACACATTTTTTTCAAGTGAACATGGAACATTCTCCAGAACAGATCACATACTGGGTCACAAATCAGGCCTCAACAAGTATAAAATGTCTGAGATCATACCACGTATATTTTCAGACCACAATGCTATGAAACTTGAAGTCAACCACAAGAAAAAAATTGGAAAGACCAGAAATACATGGAATTTAAAGAACATCATAGCAGGAATTAATTGGTCAACCAGGAAATTTAAGAATTTTTAAAAAAAACCCCAAAAGCATGGATCAACTGATAATGAAAACCTTGTGGTTCAAAAAAAAAAAAAAACAAAGAAAACTTTGTGCTCCAAAACCTTTGGAATGCACTAAATGGAGTCCTCAGTGGGAATTATCTAACAATATAGGTATACCTCAAGATGCAAGAAAATTCTCAGTATGCAACCTAACCTTACAGCTAAAGAAACTAGAAGAACAACAACAAATGAATCATAAAGCCAGCAGAAGGGTAATAATAAAGATTAGAGCTGACATAAATGAGAAACAAACAAGTAGAACAGATCAGTCATTCCTGGGGGTGGTTCTTTGAGATAATTAAGAAAATTGATAAACCTCTATCCAGACTTCTCAAAAAGAACAGAGAAAAAATAAAAACCACACACAAAAAGTAAAATCACAAATTAGAGAGGAGAGACTATAACCAACACCACAAATATACAAGTAATTTGAAGAGAATATTATGAAAAATTATATGCCAACAAGTTGGACAATATGGAAGAAATGGCTAAATTTCTAGAAACATATAAACTACCAAGACTAAAACAGGAAGAAATAGAATACTTGAAGAGACCTATAATCAGCAAAGAAATTGAATCAGTAATGAAAAATCTCCCAACTAAACTAAAGTCCAGGACTAGATGGCGTCCCAGGGGAATTCTACCGAACATCTAAAGAAGAGTTAATACTGATTTTCAAACTGTTCTGAGAAATAGAAATGGAAGGAGAACTTCCAGTTTCATTCTATGAGGCCAGCATTACCTCAATTTCAAAACCAAAGACCTCACTCATTAAGAGAACTACAACCAGTATCCCTGATGAACATGGATGCAAAAATTCTCATCAAAATACTAGCAAATTGAACCCAACAGTGCATTGAAAGTATCATTCAACATCATCAGGTGGGATTAAAAGCTAAGCATCATATGATCCTCTCAGTAGATGCAGAAAATGTGTTTAATAAAAAAACAGCATCCATTTTTTATTTAAAAAAAAAAACCTCAACAATATTGGAATAGAGAGAACATACCTCGACATCATAAAGGTCATATATGAAAGACCAGCAAATATTCTCCTTAATGGGGGAAAATCAGAGCTTTTGCTCTATGGGCAGGAAAAAGACAGGGATATCCACTCTCACCATTGCTATTTAACTTAGTACTGAAAGTCCTAGCTTGAGCAATCAGAAAACAAAAAGAAAGAAAAGGCATCCAAATTGGCAAGAAAGCAATCAAACTTTTTTTTCCAATTTATTTATTTTCAGAAAAACATTATTCATTATTTTTTCACCACACCCAGTGCTCCATGCAAGCCGTGCCCTCTATAATACCCACCACCTGGTACCCCAACATCCCACCCCCCCGCCTTTTAATATTCACAGTCAACATGACACTGTAGGTACAAAACCCAAAAGATTACACCAAAAAATTGCTAAGACTGATAGATGAATTCAGTAAAGTCCCAGGATCAAAAATCACTGTATAGATATCTGTTGCATTTCTTCACACCAATAAAGAAGCAGCATAAAGAGGAGTCAAGGAACAGAACCCATTTATAATAGCACACACACACACACACAAACCTGTAAGATACCTAGGAATAAATATAACTGAAGAGGTAAAAGATCTGTACTCTGAAAACTGTAGAACACTTATGAAAGAAATTGAACATGATAGAAATGATAAAACATCCCACATTCATGTATTAGAACAAATATTGTTAAAATATCTATACCTACCCCAATCTACATATTTAATGCAATACTTATGAAAATACAACAAGCATTTTTCAGAGAGCTAGAACAAACACTCATAAAATTTGTATGCAACTGCAGAGTACCCCTATATAGCCAAAGCAATCATGGAAAGGAGAAGCAAAGCTAAAGGCATCACAATTCTGGACTTCAAGTTATATTTCAAAGCAATTGTGATCAAGACAGTATGGTGTTGGCACCAAAGCAAATATATAGATCAATGCAACAGGATAGAAAACCCAGTAATGGACCTACAAGTGTATGGTCAACTAATTTTCAGAAAAGCAAAAAAGGATATCCAATGGAAAAAAGACAGTTTCTTCAACAAATGGTGGTGGGAAAACTGGACAGTGACAGACAAAAGAATGAAAGTGGACCACTTTCTTATTGCATGCACATAAGTGACTTCAAAATGGATAGAAAGACCTGAATGTGAGAAAGGAAGCCATCATATCCTAGAGGAGAACACAGGCAGCAATCTGTTTTACATTAGCCATAGTAACTTCTTAGTAGATACGTCTCTGGAGATAATGCAAACCAAAGCAAAAATGAATTATTGGGCCTTTATCCGGATTTAAAAAACCTCCTGCACAGCAATGGAAACAGTCAATAAAACTAAAAGGAGACCTTTGGAATGGCAAAAGACATTTGCAAAGACATATCTGATATTGGGTTATTATCCAAAATCTAAAAGAACTCATCGATCTCAACATCCAAAAAACAGATAATCCAGTTACAAAATGGGTAAAAGAATTGAAGAGACTTTTTCCAGAGAAGACATGCAGATGGCCATCAGACACATGAACAGATGCTCAACATTACTCATCATCAAGGAAACAAATCAAAACTACAATGAAATATCCCATCACTCTTGTCAGAGTGGCTTAAATGAATAGCCTATAAAACATCAAGTGTTGGCAAGGATGCAGAATATTCTTATACTGTTGATCAGAATATAAACTGGTGCAGCCACTCTGGATAACAATAAGGAGTTTCCTCAAAAAGTTAAAACTCAGATCTTAAACAACAGGACAATTTTTAGGAAAGTATGAAGAGAACAAAGAGCAAATACTTTTTTTTTTTTTTTTCCGGGGTCCCAACACCGTTTATTCAGCCCCAGCGAGAGGCGCTGTGCGCGCACGGCCCGCGCTAGTGCTGGTGCTGTCGGAACTGCAGTCCACAGTAGCTGCACGTCCCCGTCTTCGTCTCCTTGTCCAGGTAGCAAATACTTCTTGATTCATGTCTTATCTAATAGAATGGTGCTCATTTTTCTAGTGTGCAATTCAAAGTATTTTTTTTAGGTGTGTTTGTGTATCCTAATCCCATTGATTGCATGCTTTAAAAGGTTTCAGTGTGGCCACATATAGAGGTTGTAGCTGTAAGAGCATTTATGTGATGGTAAACTCTAGCATTTAATAATTGCTGAAAATGCATTGTCTTCTCTCTTACTGTATTTGACAGGTTTTTTGTTATTATTTTGACATTCTTTATTTTGCTGAGAGGTAACTTATCCTCAAAGGCATTTTATGCTGGGGATATTTCATTCTATTTTGTGTAGAAGGCTAGGTTTTATATTATCTTTCTAGTGTGTCCTCTTACTGTGGATTATTAATTACTACAATTACTTAAGGAAAATTCTTACTGAGATTCTTTATTTTGAAAATGATAATGGCCATATGCATTAGAAGGTTACCCTCGAAAACTGCCAGTAAATAATTACCCTTGTCTTTGGGAAACAGTGAAGTCATTGCATCATGCTTCAATTACGATTAAATATTATCTGTGGACATACTCAGTGATTCATTTTTATTCTTTTTATTAAACTAGATTTTTTCTTTATCATCTTTAGTTTTAGAATTTGGTATATCTGGTGTCTTTACCTATAAAATTACAGAACCCCATGTCTTTGTATAACTCACTTGATTAGACTGCATGTTGTGTACCATTTGTAACATTATCATTGCGGGCCATTGAATGGAAATTGCATTTATTGGAGATTCTTATTAAGTGCTAGTCACTCTACTTCATGTTTTATACCTGTTAGTTCACTTAATGAAATGATACAGAATTATATTTCCTGTTGAAAACTATACTGATCTTGGTTTGTAGCCAAGGTATATTACTCATTAGATGGACAAAGTTACTCCAGTGCTCAGAACCTGAATTTTTGTATAGTCAAGAATAGGATATTTACCTTGGAGAATTATTATGATAATTGAGATGAAGATGTACAATCTAAGGCGCTTTTTCAATACGAGGTAGTATGATAATTGACATGATTACTACTAAATGGTAATTCATGCATGACATACAGAGAAATGGGGGTATAGGCAGTCGCCTTTTAAATAAAATTCAAAACAGGGGCGCCTGGGTGTCTCAGTGGGTTAAAGCCTCTGCCTTTAGAGGTCATGATCTTGGGATCCTGGGATCTAGCCCCGCGTCAGACTCTCTGCTCCACGGGGATCCTGCTTCCCCCCACCCCTGCCTGTCTGCCTTTTTGTGATCTCTGTCTGTCAAATAAACGAATTTTTTTAAAAAAATCTTTAAAATTTAAAACAAAAATTTAATTTTAAGATGTTAATTTGGCAATCATGTTTTTATCTTAGGTTTCTTAAGGTCAATGACTATTTCCTGGAATTCCTTCTCTTCCTAGGGTAACACCTTGCTTCCAACTTGGAAGCTAACTATTTTTTAAATTGCATTGTATTGAAATTGTTTGAGGCAGCATGCTTTTCTAATGAAATTAGCCTGGCAAATTATATTCTTTCATCTGAATATTTTCTCTTAATAAACTACAGAAGCAGTGAGTAAGTTGAGAAAGCCACCTGCTGTCTTGTTAGGGCACCTAGCTGGTCCATCTGTACTCAGCATAGAGGGAAGTTTTAGTAGCTACCATTAAGTCTGCATATTGTCAGATTTCACACCTTCAGGACACCATAGGTAATTGGGTGAAAACCAGTTTATTTGCTTCAGCTAATGTTCTAGATTAGCACTTTACACTTTAATTTAATCTTGATAGGAGAATTAATAGTGTTTTAACCTTCATGAGCAGTTTGTTATCCAGCTGCTTCTGGAACATTTAATGTTGAACATACCAATTCTGCTCATTTGTTCACTCAAATAGACTGAATGTGTTTCTTTGCCGTAGTTGTTGACAGGACCTTATGGACCATGATTGTTGTTTGGCTTTTTTTCCCCAAAGATTTTATTTATTTATGTGACACAGAGAGATCACAAGTAGGCAGAGAGGCAGGCAGAGGGGGAGCGGGAAGCAGGCCCCCTGCCGAGCAGAGAGCCTGATGTGGAGCAGAGAGCCTGATGCTCAGGATCCCAGGACCCTGAGATCATGACCTGAGCTGAGATCAGGCAATAAACTTCAGATCTACAAATGTGATACCTCTAATTTTGTTTTTCTTGTTTTTCAGGATTACTTTGGCTATTTGAATATTTTCTGGTTCCATACAAATCTTCAGATTGTTTATTCTATCTCTGTGAAAAATCGTGTTGGTATTTTGATAAGGATTACATTTAACATGTAGATTGCTTTGGGTACTATGGACATTTTAACAGTATTTGTTCTTCTAATACATGAAGATAGACTGTCTTTCCTTTTATTTATATCATCTTCAATTTCTTTCATCAGTGTTCTGTAGTTTTCAGAGTACAGGTCTTTTACCTCTTTGGTTAAGTTTATTCCTAGGTATTTTATTATTTTTGTTGCAACTTCAAATTGGATTGTTTTCTTAATTTCTCTTTCTGCTGCTTCATTATTTTTTATAGAAATACAACAGATTTTTATACAACGATTTTGTGTCTGTTACTTTACTGGATTCATTTATCATTTCTAGTAGTTTTATGGTGGAATCTTTAGGGTTTTCTGTATATAGTATCATGTCATCTGCAAATAATTAAAATTTTATGTCTTCCTTACTGATTTAGATACCTTTTATTTCTTTTTGTTATCTGATTGCTATGACTAGGATTTCCAGTACTGTTTCAAGTAACACTGGTGAGAGTGAGCATCCTTGTCTTGTTCCTGACCTTAGAAGAAAAGCTCTCAGTTTTTCCCCAATGAGTGTGATGTTCCCTGTGGAGTTTTCATAAAAGGCCTTTATTATGTTGAGACATGTCCCCTCTAGACCTATTTCTCGGGGTTTTTATCATGAATGGAAGTTGTATTTTCATTATCTAGTGAAATGACAGTATAGAGTTTATCCTTTCTCTTACTGATGTGATGTATCTGACTGATTGTTTTTTGAATATTGAACCACCCTTGCATTCCATAAATAAATCCCACTTGATCATGGTATATGATTTTTTTAAATGTATTATTAGATTATATTTGCTGTTATTTTGTGGAGAATTTTTTCATTCATATTCATGAATGATTCTGGCCTGTAGTTTTCTTTCAGTGTGGTTTCTTTATCTGATTTTGGTATCAGAGTGACACTGGCCTCATAGAATAAATTCAGAATTTTTCCTTCCTCTTGAATTTTTTGGAATAGTTTGAGAGGGATAGGTATTAACTTTTCTTTAAATCTTTGGTAGAAGTTGTCTTTGAAACCATCTAGTCCTCAACTTTTGTTTCTTGGGAGGTTTTTGATTACTGACTCAAATTTATTTCTGGTAATTGGTCTGTTAAAATTTTCTATTTCTTCCTACTTCAGTTGGGAGGTTATATATTTCTAAGTTTTATTTTTTTAGGTTGTCCAGTTTTTTGGCATATAATTTTCATAATATTCCATTATATTTCTATGTACTTTTATGGTGTCAGTTGTTATTTCTCCTTTTTCACTTGTGATTTTGTTTATTTCAATCCTCTCTCTGTTTTTCTTTCTTTCTTATTTGTCTTTTTTTTTTTTTTTTTTGGTCTTTTTTTCTTTATCTTTTTTTGTTTTTGCTGAACCTGGCTAGAGATTTATTAGTTTTGTTGATCTTTTCAAAGAACCAGCTCCTGATTTCATTAATTGGATCTGTTTGGGTTTTTCTTTTGCTTGTTTGTTTGTTTTAGTTTCTATATCATTTATTTCTGTTCAGATCTTTACTATTTTTAAGGCCTTGTGGTGATTTTGGGTTTTGTTTTTTCTTCTTTTACTAGCTCCTAGGATAGGTTGTTGATAAGAGATTTTCCCCTTGCTCCTTGAAAAAGGCCTGTATTGCTCTAAACATCCTTCTAAAATTTGCTTGCGGACTGTTAATATTTTCATTTTTGTTTGTTTCCATGTAATTTTGTATTTCCTCTCTGATTTATTGGTTTTCTTTTTTAAATTTCTTCTTCAATTTCCTGGTTAATATATTCATTGTTTAGTAGCATATTATTTAACCTTCATGTATTTGTGCTCTCTCCTGATTATTTTCCTTGTGGTTGATTTATAGTCTCATAGCATTATGTTCAGAAAAGTTGCATGGTGTGACTTTGATCTTTTTGAATTTGCTGAGACTTGTTTTGTGGCCAAATATGTGATCTTTTCTGGAAAACATTGGAATGTTCTGAATAGATCTAAGTCCATCTGGTCCAGTGTGTCATTCAAAGCCAGTTTCCTTGTTAACTTTGTATTTAGATGATCTGTCCATTGATGTAAATGGAGTGGTGAAGTTTTTATTATTACTATCTTACTGTCATTTAGTTTCTTTATATTTGTTATTAACTGTTTTATGTATTTGGGTGCTGTCATGTCAGGTGCATAAATACTATTGTAATACCTTCTGTTTGGATTTTCTGCTTCATCATTGTGTAGTATCCTTGTCTCTTGTTATAGTCTTTGTTTTAAAGTCTGTTTTGTGTACGGTAAGTATATCCACCCTCATTTTCTTTTGACATCCATTTCCATGGAAGATGTTTCTCTGTCCCCTCACTTTCAATCTACAGGTGTCTTTAGGTCTGAACTGGGTCTTTTGAAGACAATATGTAGATGGGTCTTGTTTGTTTGTTTGTTTGTTTTAAATCTGTCACCTTTTGTCTTTTGATTCAAATATTTAGTCCATTAACATTCAAAATAATTATTGGTAGATATGTATTTATTGACAAATCTTTACTTGTTTTGTGGTTACTTTTGTAGTTTTTCTCTGATTCTTTCTTGTCTTGCTCTCCTTCATGCTTTGCTTTCTTTCTTAGGGGATATACTTGGATTCTTTTCTGTTTATTCTTTGCATGTTTATTACTGGCTTCTGGTTTTTGGTGACCATTAAGTTTATTTATAGCATCTTCTGCACACAGTGTATATTAAATTGATTTTCACTTACTTTTCAACTCATTCTTTATTCTTCACCCCCCACATTTTAGGTATATGGTATCATAATTTACCTTCTTTTAT
Source organism: Neogale vison (assembly GCF_020171115.1). Taxonomy (NCBI): domain Eukaryota; kingdom Metazoa; phylum Chordata; class Mammalia; order Carnivora; family Mustelidae; genus Neogale; species Neogale vison. Next base: position 52,517,106 of record NC_058105.1, on the reverse strand, counting down.
TTTGTGAATCCCTTGACTGATATTTATAGATATAAGTATTTTAACTGCTTTTGAGATGCCTACTTTTCATACTCTCACTTAATGGTCTTTACTTTTCACTTAAAGAATCATCTTTAATATTTCTTATATGGCTGATTTGGTGCCCATTAATTCCTTTAGGTTTCGTTTGTGTGAAAAATTCTTTATATTTCTTATTCTGAATGATAGCCATGCTGGATAAAGTATTCTTGGTTACAGGTTTTCCCCTTTCAGCAATTTGAATATTTTGTGCCACTCCCCTCTGGCCTATAAAGTTTTTGCTGAAAATCCCTTGATAGGTTTATTGAGTTTTTCTTGTATGTAACTATCTTATTTTCTCTTGCTGCTTTCATTTTTTTATTACTTCTTTTTGCCATTTTAATTTCTTTGTGTCTCGGCGTGGACCTCCTTGGAGTGATTTTTTGGGAGATCTTTGTGCCTCCTGGATCTAGATACCATTTCTCCAAATTCAGGAATTTTTCTGCTGTTATATTTTCAAATAAATATTCTGCCCTTTTATCTCTCTCTCTGCTTTTTTTTTTCATTAATTCATTCATCTGCTTTCTCTAGCCTGCTCTTTATCCCATCAAGTATATTTTTAATTTGATTTTATGTTCTTCATCTCTGATTATTTCTTTTATCTCTTTGTTAAGGGCCTCATTGATGTCCTCCATTCTTAAGTCCAGTGAGTATCATTATAATCATTATGTATAATTCTGTATTGGGCATATTACTTATATCCATTTCACTTAAGTCTCTGCCCTGTCCTATTCTTTGATTTGGGACATATTCCTGTGTCTCCTCATTTTTTTTTAACTCTTTGTCTGTTTCTGTGTTAGGAAAAGCAGCTGTGTCTCCTGCTCTTATAGGTGATAGCCTTATGATCATATCTTGTAACGTCCTCCAGTCCAGTATCGACTGTTAGTAGGACCTGACACTTAGGGAATATCTGCTCTGTGTCGTGTGAACCCTGTTGTTGTGTGTTGGTTGCTTTTATCTTCAGTCTGCTTGTCTACGGAAGATCTCTTTGCCTGTTGAGTATTTGTTACCTGGTATGGCATGTTTTAACAAGGTGCACACTGGTCTGCTTGGATAATGAGACCTGCTGCCACTGCTGTAATAGAGGACTTGCAAAACAGATGGGTCATAGAGATACTGTTGGCAGGTTTGTGCAGGTTTTCTGTGGGATGGGCTCCAGAGTGCAGACATTGAGGAAAATGTGACTGGGAAGGGTGGATCCATGGATGTGTATGGGAGGGGCTTGGTAAATGCAAATAAGTTAGGGAGTGTTGGAACTGCCCTCTTTCCACAATTGGCCATGTGTTTATGTTCACAGGTAGGGGAGAGAAATGGCACCTGCCAGCTCCTTTGTTCCAGGAGGGTCTCCCTGCAATCCCTGCCTCTCAGGGACATGCTCTGAGATGAGTAAATAAATCTCCCTCCCTTATGCTATAGATGTTTTTCAAATTGCTACTTCTATGCTTTATCTCCACATGCTGTTTGTTGTTCTGTATCTAAGGGCAGGGACTCTGCTTCATAATGCTCTCCAGATTCTTCCAGAGCCCAGCCTGCTGATTTTAAAAAGTTCAGGAGTTTTTTGTTTTTGTTTTTGTCCTGCTGGTTATAAGAACTCATGAAATTCAGCCCCTCTTGCTATTAGAGCCAGATGTTATGGGGATTTATCATCCCCTTGAAGTCTCTCTGATATGATAGTATGTTTCTTGTCCTTCTTGATGATGCCACTGGCTCCCTCCAGATCTTAGACAGTGTCCATTTAGATGTCAGACCATGCCTCAGCCCTTACTGTTTTCTTTGATGTGGCCTCTTCTTCATGGTGTGGAGTCTGTTTTGCTGGTCTGTGGGTGTTTTTCTGGGCTATTTATTCTGATGTGTTATCAGTTTGTATTTCTGGGATAAGGCAAGCTTATGGTCTGCCTGCTTCTCCATCTTCCCAGCCTTCCCTTGCTTTCCTTTTCAATAGAAGATCTTTTGTTTTCTTTTCTCTTAGCATTGTGACAGACCTATAAAAAGCTAGAGTGACAATAATATCTAACGTTAATATTAGTGTGCATTATTTGTATATATATTTTTAATTGGTAGATGAAATATATTCTTATTTATTCCTAAAAATTCTATGTGAGATTCTTGCCCTCAAGGAAGATATCTAATTGACAGTTTATTTTAAAATAAACAGAGTTGTCTTGAGGTTCCTTTGCTTTCTCTTAAAATCTCATTACTTGTCACACTAGGTGCCCTGTCACTGACCAAGTATTGCTTTAGTGTTAGATTATTAACTTCAGAAGAAATTATAAAGAGGACTTCCATGGTTTACTGGTGATGCTATTTGCACTTTTCAGTTTGAAGAGTATTTATTGAGCTATTGATGTTATATACCATGGAGCTATTGTTCGAAATTTTCCTAATATCCAGAATTACCTGGGGTTTTTTTAAGAGATACAGATCCTGAGGACCAACCTATAGAAATTTGGATAATCTGCTTCAGTAGCTCTGGGTGTGTTTAAATCCAGATTACCAGTAGATGAAAACATAGGGAAGGACAGGGAGATGATGTCAGTCATTCTGTGTTTTTCATAGCATAATAGAGAGGATGATAGGTTGAGAAAAAATAGGGTTATAAGTCTGTTCAGCATAAAAAACAGGATAATATTTAGTTCATTTGAAAATTTTATACTTATCATGTCTTTTCACATTTCCAAAATGGTCTTAAATAGAAAGTCACCAACAGATGAAGTTTGACTTAAAAAAAAAAAAAAGAACAGTTCAGGTAATCCCTCTTCTATCCTTCTCAAAATTTCTTCTAAAATTTCCTTTAAATTAAGAGAATATACTGATGTGTTTTCTGAGCTAAAGAAAATTACTACTGAAAGATAAAATTGAAACCAGTTGGAATCAGAAAGGGGAAAACAGAGAAGGCATAACTGTGGTTGTTTCCCACTGAGCTCAGCCAGCAACAAGCCAAATTGAGATCCTCAATAATATTTTTATGTACATAAGAACTGTATTATATGAAATTCAGTGGTCTTGTTTATGCATGTCTTTTACAGAATACAGATTATGTGCCATAATAAACCAGCATATCCCAAGTGAATCATTATCAACCATTGTAGCTCCTTATTAGCTCTCATTTACCAAGTATTGATAGGATGGTATGAACTACTTTTAAAATTTTATTAAGGCTGATTTTTTTTTCAGCATAACAGTATTCCTTGTTTTTGCACCACACCCAGTGCTCCATGCAATCCGTGCCCTCTCTAATACCCACCAACTGGTTCCCCAACCTCCTATCCCCCACCCCTTCAAACCCCTCAGATTGTTTTTCAGAGTCCATTGTCTCTCATGGTTCACCTCCCCTTCCAATTCCCCCCAACTCCCTGCTCCTATCTAACTCCCCTTGTCCTCCTTGTAATTTGTTGCTCCACAAATAACTGAAACCATCTGATAATTGACTCTCTGTGCTTGACTTATTTCACTCAGCATAATCTCTTCCAGTCCCGCCCATGTTGCTACAAAAGATGGGTATTCATCCTTTCTGATGGAGGCATAATACTCCATAGTGTATATGGACCCCATCTTCCTTATCCATTCATCTGTTGAAGGGCATCTTGGTTCTTTCCACAGTTTGGCGACCGTGGCCATTGCTGCTATAAACATTGGGGTAGAGATGGCCCTTCTTTTCACGACATCTGTATCTTTGGGGTAAATACCCAGTAGTGCAATGGTAGGGTCATAGGGAAGCTTTATTTTTAATTTCTTGAGGAATCTCCACACTGTTCTCCGAAGTGGCTGCACCACGTTGAATTCCCACCAACAGTGTAAGAGGGTTCCCCTTTCTCCACATCTTCTCCAACACATGTTGTTTCCTGTCTTGCTAATTTTGGCCATTCTAACTGGTGTAAGGTGATATCTCAATGTGGTTTTTTTTTTTCTCCAATTTGTTTATTTTCATAAAATCAGTATTCATTATTTTTTCACCACACCCAGTGCTCCATGCAAGCCGTGCCCTCTATAATACCCACCACCTGGTACCCCCAACCTCCCACCCCCCTGCCACGTCAAACCCCTCAGATTGTTTTTCAGAGTCCATAGTCTCTCATGGTTCACCTCCCCTTCCAATTTACCCAAAAGCACATACCCTCCCCAATGTCCATAACCCTACCCCTCTTCTCCCAACCCCCCTCCCACCAGCAACCCACAGTTTGTTTCGTGAGATTAAGAGTCACTTATGGTTTGTCTCCTTCCCTATCCCATCTTGTTTCATGGATTCTTCTCCTACCCACTTAAGCCCCCATGTTGCATCACCACTTCCTCATATCAGGGAGATCATATGATAGTTGTCTTTCTCCGCTTGACTTATTTCGCTAAGCATGATACGCTGTACAATGTGGTTTTAATTTGAATCTCCCTGATGGCTAGTGATGATGAACATTTTTTCATATGTCTGATAACCATTTGTATGTCTTGATTGGAGAAGTGTCTGTTCATATCTAATGCCCAGTTTTTGATAAGATTATCTGTTTTGTCTCTGTTGAGTTTGAGGAGTTTTTTATACATCCTGGATATCAACCTTTTGTCTCTACTATCATTTACAAATATCTTCTCCCATTCCCTGGGTTGCCTCTTTGTTTTCATGACTGTTTCCTTTGCTGTGCAGAAGCTTTTGATTTTGATGAAGTCCTGAAATTTCATCTTCGCTTTTGTTTCCTTTGCCTTTGGAGATGTATCTTAAAAGAAGTTGCTGTGGCTGATATCAAAGAGTTTACTGCCTATGTTCTCCTCTAGGATTCTGATGGATTCCTGTCTCACGTTGAGGTCTTTTATCCATTGTGAGTTTATCTTTGTGTGCGGTGTAAGAGAATGGTCGAGTTTCATTCTTCTACATATAGCTGTCCAGTTTTCTTAGCACCATTTATTGAAGAGACTGTCTTTTTTCCACTGTATATTTTTTCCCGTTTTGTCGAAGATTATTGGACCGTAGAGTTGAGGATCCATATCTGGGCTCTCTACTCTGTTCCACTGGTCTATGTGTCTCTTTTTATGCCAGTACCATGCTGTCTTGATGATCACAGCTTTGTAGTAAAGGTTGAAATCAGGTAACGTGATGCCCCCAGTTTTCTTTTTGTTTTTCAACATTTTCTTAGTGATTCGGGGTCTCTTCTGGTTCCATATAAATTTTTGGATTATTTGCTCCAGCTCTTTGAAGAATGCCGGTGGAATTTTGATCGGAATGGCATTAAAAGTATAGATTGCTCTAGACGGTATAGACATTTTAACAATGTTTATTCTTCCGATCCAAGAGCATGGAATGGTCTTTCATCTTTTTGTGTCTTCTTCAATTTCTTTCATGAGTGTTCTGTAGTTTCTCAAGTACAGATCCTTTACTGCTTTGGTTAGGTTTATTCCAAGGTATCTTATGGTTCTTGGTGCTATAGTAAATGGAATCAATTCTCTAATTTCCCTTTCTGTATTTTCATTACTAGCGTATAAGAAAGCCACTGATTTCTTTTTTTTTTTTTTTAAGATTTTATTTATTTATTTCACACAGAGAGATCACAAGCAGGCAGAGAGGCAGGCAGAGAGAGAGGAGGAAGCAGGCTCCCTGCTGAGCAGAGAGCCCGATGCGGGCCTTGATCCCAGACCCTGAGATCATGACCTGAGCCGAAGGCAGCGGCTTAACCCACTGAGCCACCCAGGCGCCCAAGATAATCTTTTTAATGTGCTGTTGGATCCTGTTGGCTAGGATCTCGTTGAGAATCTTAGCATCCATATTCATCAGTGATATTGGTCTATAATTCTCCTTTTTTTAATTTCAATTTATTTATTTTCAGAAAAACATTATTCATTATTTTTTCACCACACCCAGTGCTCCATGCAAGCTGTGCCCTCTATAATACCCACCACCTGGTACCCCAACCTCCCCCCCCCCCCCCGCCACTTCAAACCCTTCAGATTGTTTTTCAGAGTCCATATTCTCTATAATTCTCCTTTTTGGTAGGGTCTTTGCCTGGTTTTTGGATCAGGGTAATGCTGGCTTCATTGATAGAGTCTGGAAATTTTCCTTTTCCATCAATTTTTTGAAACAGCTTCAGGAGAATAGGTGTTATTTCTTCTTTGAAGGTTTGGTAGAATTCCCCAGGGAATCCATCAGGTCCTGGGCTCTTGTTTTTTGCGAGGTTTTTTGATCACTGCTTCAGTATCGCTAGTAGATATCAGTCTATTCAGGTTGTCAGTTTCTTCCTGGTTCAATTTTGGGAGTTTATAGTTTTCCAGGAATGCCTCCCTTTCATCTAGGTTGCTTAGCTTATTGGCATATAAGTGTTGCTAATAACTTCTAATGATTGTTTCTACTTCCTTGGTGTTGTGATCTCTCCCTTTTCATTCATAATTTTATGAATTTGGGCTTTCTCTCTTTTCTTCTGGATTAGTGTGGCCAGTGGCTTATCAATCTTATTGATTCTTTAAAAAAAAAAACAGCTTCTAGTTTCATTGATACATTCTACTGTATCTCTGGTTTCTACCTCATTGATCTCAGCTCTAATCTTTATTATTTCCCTTCTTATGCGTGGAATTGGTTTGATTTGTTGTTGATTCTCCAGTTCTTTATTTTTTTTTTTTTTTTTTAAAGATTTTTTTATTTATTTATTTGAGAGAGAGAGACAGTGAGAGAGAGCACGAGCGAGGCGAGGAGAAGGTCAGAGAGCGAAGCAGACTCCCCATGGAGTTGGGAGCCTGATGCGGGACTCGATCCCGGGACTCCAGGATCACGCCCTGAGCCGAAGGCAGTCGTCCAACCAACTGCGCCACCCAGGCGTCCCTGATTCTCCAGTTCTTTAAGTTGTAGAGACAGCTGGTGTGTTCTGGATTTTTCAAATTTTTTGAAGGAGGCTTGTATAGCTATGTATTTCCCCCTTAGGACCGCCTTTGCTGTATCCCATAGGTTTTGGACCAAATTATCTTCATTCTCATTGGTTTCCATGAATTGTTTCAGTTCTTCTTTGATCTCCTGGTTGATGCAGGCATTCTTAAGCAAGGTGGTCTTTAGCTTCCAGGTGTTTGAGTTCCTTCTGAAGTTTTCCTTTTGATTGAGCTCCAGTTTCAATGCACTGTGATCTGAGAATATGCAGGGAATAATCTCAGTCTTTTCGAATCGGTTGAGTCCTGATTTGTGACCCAGTATGTGGTCTATTCTGGAGAAGGTTCCATGTGCACTTGAGAAAAATGAGTAGTCTGTAGTTTTAGGGTGGAATGTTCTGTATATATCTATGAGGTCCATCTGGTCCAATGTGTCATTCAGCGCTCTTGTTTCCTTATTAATTTTCTTCGATGATCTGTCTATTTTCTTCGATGATCTGTCTCCTACTATTTATTTATTCATATCAATATGACTTTTTATCTTGATTAACAGTTTTCTCATGTCATTGGCTGTTCCCATATTGGGAGCATAGAGATTTATAATTGTTAGATCATCTTGTAGGATAGTTCCTTTAGAAATTATGTAGTGTCTTTCTGTGTCTCTGACTATAGTCTTTAGTTTAAAATCTAATTTATCTGATAAGAGAATCACTACCCCGGTCTTCTTTTGAGGCCCACTGGCATGAAAGATGCTTCTACATCTGAGATTTTCCCGCTTGCCCGGGTTGGGAGTGTATGGTCTTTCTGGGTCTAAGAGTGCCCAACTTGCGCTCACCTCTTTCAGGGGAGGCTGTGGGTCGTGCGCACGCATCTCAGGCTCTGAGTATGGGGCGCAAGTCCGAAAGCACCAGGCTGGGCCTTTGCACACCTCTCTCATGGGAGAGTTTTGGGTGCGTGTCTCAGGCTCTGAGACAGTGGCGCTGGTCTAAGAATGCCGGGTTGGCCTTTGTACACCTCTCTAAGTGGAGGGTGAGTGGCGTGCGTGTCTTAGGCTCTGTAGCAGGGCTTGGTGTTCTGCTATCTGTTGTGGCTCCCACCTCTCACAGGAGCCGGACCCCATGCAATCCTGGGCGCGCTGCGAGCTCAGGGACCAAGACCTGGTTTCTCAGCCGCAGGCTCTCTGACTCAGCGCCAGGGGAGGCTGACCTGGGTCCGGGGACTTAAGCTCCTGTCCTTAGCCGCTCCGATTCCCACAGTCTTCCCCCCGGCGATCCTTTGGTCTTTTTGAGTGCTTTCAACCTGTGTCCAAGTTAATGCTGGTCCACAGACACAGGGCACTCTCATATTAGTTGTTTTACTTTCCAACCGGTCGCCTCTGGTGGCTCCCTCCCCCTTTTGTTTATCTTCGTATATCAGTTCAATGTTCCCTCTCCACTTTACCTGCCCATTGCTGTCCTCTGCCCCTGTAGAGATCCAAACGTGTATAATTCTGATCTCGGGCTGATTTTATGGGTGATCGGAGTTCTTTGGTAGGTAATCAGCTCACTTTAGGGTATAGGTTGAAAAGGCGCCTCCTCCTACTTCCCCGCCATCTTGTCTCCTCCTATTAAGGCTGATTTTTTGTGGTCACGTTAGATGTACACTTAACAATGGTAAGAGACTATTTAGGGATCAAAAAAGAGACAGTTGTGATTTGGGATCAAACCTTTGATCCCTGTTGGATTGACACATTTAAGAAAGCATGTGGTTTTTAAATGTGTTTGATTATGAAAATCGTATTTCAAAAATTGGATTACTAATCAACACTTATATTAAGTTGCTTCTAGATGCTGTTTTGCAAGGAAAATATTGAACGTTTACTTAACATTTTTGAAGATTGAAGAAAGAATAAATTGCCCTTAGTTGCCAAAGGGAGGGGATAAGCTACCAGATACTTATTGAAGACCTGTTATGTCAAGGGTTGTCAAACTATAGCATGCCAAATATAGCCCATCAGGTATTTTTATAGACGAGGCATTAATCATTGCCATTCTCGTGTTCTTTATTATCTGCGACTGCCTTCACATTACAGTGTCAGAGTTCCATACAGTTGCAAGAGAAACTGTATGACCTGCAAATCCTAGAGTATTAAATATCTGGCTCTATCCAAATCTCTGACTTACATTCTAGAATTTGCTTGAACTCATTTTCAAAGGCTTTCTTGGTTCTTTCCAGGGGTGTATGGGGGAGAGGTGATCATGACTCATCAGCTAGTGTTCTTTTGTTTTGGGCTTCCTCCTCAAACCTTTGCCTGTGCTGTGTATAACCATTTTTTAATCTGTTGACTTCTGAGCCCTTGAATTCCTGATATAATCTCTCAGCCTCTTACTCCAGCTCTTCATTCATAAATTACACAAAAATTGGTTTACAAGACTGTACTAGGTGGGAATGCATCCTCCAAGCTGGTGGTCCATCTCTAGTACTCTTATTCATCTTCTTCTGTCAACTATTAAAAATATAATTAACACCCGGCACCTCCTGTAGGCATTAGGCATTACTGACCACTAAACTCAGAATTACAGTTTGAGTATACAAGGATGCCAAGCTATTGATAGTAAAAGAAGCCACAACTTTGAAGACACAGCTTTGGTTAGAACACAAGAACTCTATGAGAGATATTAAAGCATGGAGTATGTTTAATATCTCTACTGAACCCTCTTACCTTAAATTATTTCATAGTAAATGTGTGGTAAGTAGTAGTTAAGTGGTAGGTAACTGTGACTCTCCTTATGTATTTATGAAGAGTGGTAGAGCCTAGTGTCAGTAGCATTGACTTTGGGGTCAAACAGTCTAGGATTGAATTCTACCTCTGCCATTTAACTTTTCTCTGAGGTTTATTGAAAGTCCCTGGGGATCTCACTTTCCTTATTGTAAAGTAGTAATAATACTGATACTGTTATGGACTGAACATTGTGTTTCCCTAAAATTTATACATTGAAGTCCTAGCTCTCAGCATATTACAAGTAATTAAGGTTAAGTGAGGTCAGAAGTGTGGGGCCCTGATCCAACAAGACCACAGAAGTTGCTCACTCTCTTTCTTCCTGAATACACACAAAAGGAAAGCCATGTGAGCACAGAGTGAGATGGTGACCACCTACAAGCCAAGAAAATAGCCTTCAAAATAAAACCTACCTTCTCAGCACCTTGATCTTGAAATTCCCTGGCTCCAGAACTTTGAGAAATAAATTTCTGTTGTTTAAGCCACCCAGTCTGTGATGTTTTCTTATGGCAGCCTGAGCAGAGTAATACGAATACCTCCCTTGCACAGTTACAAGGGAAATCCATCCAGTGGAATGTCTGGTGGCAGTTACATATATACTCTTAATTACTATGTGTACCCAGTATTTTCCAGGTCATATGAATCTTGGGATAGAAATAAAAATTACAAAACTATTCTATGAATAATACACCTGAATTGGTTTTGCTGGAAGTAGTCCTCTATAGGTCTCTTTAACTGGTTTAGGAATTCTTCAGGAAAGTCTTACTTGTATATATAATGCCTAAATATTCCTTAATTTTTGTATGTTTAACCTTCAGAGTATCCTTTGTAAGGTTTGTTATTCATGGAAAGTCTTAAATTGCCTTTTTTGAATTCAGCCATTTTTACAGATATGATAGTGCCATATACCAGTCAACAGTTCTCTTTCTGTTAGCATTGATTTTTCTTTTTTTGTCTGCACAGGAATGTATGTGCAGATGTTTTAATATTTTTGTTGCAATTTGACTTTCATTTATAAATTATGTGATGAATAAGAAATGAATATGTTGAAACAAGTGATAAGAAATATGTGTATCAAACATAATACTATTGTGAAAGATTGAATTCCTTAGTCATGCTGAAAGCAATGAATCCTTAAGCCTCTCCTCATAGCACATCATTATGTTGTTGAAATTTCATTTATTTGAATTTCACTAATAAATTCTGATAGGCCTCTAGGGCTAGGCCACCAGTTGATGTTTGTCACTTTATTCTTCCTACTGTATTGATGGAGCCACTTGAAGACTGGACTTCATTTCTATGCTTCATCCTCTGGTGCACAAAGTACTTTTTCCCGAATTTGTACCACAAAGCATTTTTGTCCTATGCACTCATATATTAGAGACATCTTTAGTGGTGAAATCCTTTTGTTCCTTATCTCTGTTTCTCTGTTCATTTTTGAATTGATAGTATATTTACATGGTTTAAAGTTCAAGAGGTACAAGAATAGTATACAGGGAAATTTCTTTTTCTCATCTCTGTACCCCAGCTACTCAGTCCTTTCCCTAGGAGTAACTAATGCAATACATTTCTTATATTTCCTCCCAGATACATTTTATGTATATGCTAGCAAAGACATACATTCTTCCCTCTTCTTTTCCCGTAAATGGTAGTATTACATAGTCTTGTATAACTTGGTTGCTTTATCTAACAATATTTATTGAAGATTGTTCCATATCATTCTATAAAGATCTTCTTTGGTCTTGGATATAGCAGCAGAGTGATACATTGAATGGACATTTCATAGTTTAATCTTCCTTCTATTGATGAGCTTTTGGGTTATTTCAAATCTTTTGGTATTATAATCAATGCCCAGTGTAACATAATTTATTGAATCTGTCTGCAGTAGATGAACACTTTTGACCTTTTGCTATTAACTATACTGGAATACATAACATTATACATAAATCATTTTGCACAAATAAGAGTATATATATAGTATGAATTCCAAAATAATGGGAGTGCCTATTTTTTCCAGGAATGATTCTAGATTGTAGCATGTAACAGTGAACAAAACAGTGACAAATCCCTCTCTTTAATAGAGCTCACATTGGGGTGCCTGGGTGGCTCAGTGTATTAAGGCCTCTGCCTTTGGCTCAGGTCATGGTCCCAGAGTCCTGGGATCAAGCCCCGCATCAGGCTCCCTGCAGGGAGCCTGCTTCCTCCTCTCTCTCTCTCTCTGCCTGCCTCTCCACCTACTTGTGATCTCTCTCTCTCTGTGTCAAATAAATAAATAAAATCTCTAAAAAAATAGAGCTCATATCAAAGTGGAAGGTAGACAATAAAATAAAAAATACATTAGATGTCAGATGCTGATAATTGCTTCTGAGAGAAATGAAGCAAGCAAGGAGGAAAATACGTGGCAGGAGGGAGGAGTTCTGATTTGGAATTACATCACTAGAAGAGATTTCTTTGAGAAAGTGACATTGAATAAAGATCTGAAAGAAGTGAGGGAATATTTGGGGTGACATAATAGCAAGTGCTAAGACTCTGCTGTAGGAATTGTTCTGGTATTTTTGAAGAACAGCAAGGAAGCTTGTATGGCTAGAGTGAATGAGAGGAAAGTAGCAAAAGATGAGATCAGAATAGTTATGGAAGGGACATGAAATATGAAGTAGGAAATTCTGTGCTATTGTGAAGACATTTTTTTTTTTACTGTGAATAAGGCAGGAAGCCATTGGAGGGGTTTTGAACAGTAGAATAACATTAATTAGTGAATTGACAGGGTAGAATGAAGAAGGGGAAAGTTGGAATAGAGACAGGTTATTAGGCTACAACAATAACTCAGGCTAGAAGTAATAGTGGCTTGAAACCCTTAGCTAGAAGTGGAGATGATAAGTTATCAGATACTGGATGTCCCAAAAAAATGGGTTGTAACCTGTGAGAGGGAAGAGTTAATGATAACTCGTTTCTGTATGTGTGTGTGTGTGTGTGTGTGCGTGCACGCACGTGCGCATGCGGTGCCAGTGTATATTTTTCTTGAACAATTAGGATTTGGTTGCCATTTGTTGAGATGGTTAAGACTATGGGAAGAGCAAGTTTGGGTGTAAGATAAGGAATATGGTATAGGATGTGTTTAATTTATAGTGCTTATTAGACAAGTAGAAATACCCAGGAGATGAGAATATTCTTTTGGAATACATAGTTTTCCAGTGAGCCTTCACTTGAATAAATCCTTGGTGAGATCTGCAACACTGACCTTCAAGCTTATGTTCAGCTATACCTGAAACCCAGACTGAAAAATGATGGCTACAAACATTTCAGAGTGTTATTTTGTTCAGACTTGCTCATAAGGTTAACTGGCTTTTGCATTAAACTCAATTGTGTGCACGACTTGTACCAGTCTGAAATAGACCACATTATAAAAGAAAAACTTGAATATAATGAATCTCCAAAGTGTTCTCAACAAGAAATATCCTATTAGCATGGCAGTACTTGTTTTATCATCATAATTCCTACTGTTGTGTTTCTTAGCATTCAGCTTTGACATACTCAGCTCTTGGGATTTATTGCTGGACTTAGTGATTTGTGGCATGAATTAGGAAATTTTGCATAAGGGAATCCTCTGAGTGTGTGGAGTGGCCGGAAAAATATCAGTCCATACATACAAAGTTGGAGTCAACTTACAAATAAAGGAATTAACTATAAAGCTTGAATGAGGTACTTCATCAAGGTTAAAGGTTAGCAAGAATAAGTTCCACCACCTTATTTGTCAAATACTCAGTTGAGATAAGAACCACGCTTCCATTTTGGTGTTTAAAATATCACTTCAGGGGCGACTGGGTGGCTCAGTTGGGTAAGCATCTGCCATCAGCTCAGGTCACGATCCCGGGGTCCTGGGAATTGAGCCCCGTGTCGGGCTCCCTGTTTGGCAGGAAGCCTGCTTCTCCCTCTCCCTCTGCCTGCCTCTCTGCCTGCTAGTGCTCACACACACTCTGTGTGTGTATGTGTGTCTGTCAAATAAAGTCTTTAGTAAAATAAAATAAAACAAAAGAAATAAAGTAAAATAAAATACCACTTCAAACAAGGGAGATTCTACCTAAATCTCTAAGTTAACTTTATTTGTCCTCCCTAAAATAAACATTACCTTCTGAACTATTGAAGCCTAATTGAAAATATACAACATTAGCTGTGCACATGTTAACACTATGTTAAACATAGTGTTCTGATGACATTGAGTAGTGTTCCATAATTTGCTTAATGAACACGTGTACAATCATATTAGTTATGCAGATGTTAATTTGCAGTAACATGTGCTTCCTGATTTGGGGGTTCTTATCTAAACTACGACCAGTTTAAAAAAATAAATAAACTACCACCAGTAAGATTTGTTCCTTAATTAGGGAATTATTACAAAGTATGTATGTGTGATTCCCACTGTTTGAACCATTAATCTCGTTTAATGTGCTGTAAACTTCAGGAACATTCCTGTTAATGCCATTCCCATGGCTTGAGGTACAATCCAGGTGACAATGAAATCTCCCTTTCTGTGGGATTCCTTAGTTAGAACATAGCTGTAGGCAACACAGAAAAGGGAAGCCTCACAGATGCAATATGGGGCACATAAGAGGAGATGGAAATGCAGTCTCATACTGCATATTGCATCAGCTTTCCCTCTCAGGATTTGATAAACAAATATGTTAATCCTCACAAAATAGATACAAAAACAGTTGAAAATAAAATTGTGCTTGCTGACTAAACTGACTAATCTTTACCTATAGTTTTTATCATTCCTTCCCCTAGTGTTTCTGATTCCTATATACCCTTAGTCCCTGGATTGCCACGGCTAATAGTTTATGAAGTGTATGTATACATATATATATACATACATATATGTATAAATCTGGTCATACAATTTTTATTTTTGTGTTGAAAAAATAGAAGTCTACATAGGCTAATATAGAAAACACTCGAGGTACCAGCCTCCCAGAATGAAAAAATGTTAACATTTGATCATATTTACTATAGATATTTGTTTTCAAAAAATTAAAACATTAGAGATAAAATTGACGTTTCTAGGGTTTTACTTGTTCCAGTATCACTTTCCTCCCCCAAGAAACATGGTCATTAATCTGCTAAGTATTTATTATGTTTTTAAAATTTACATATATATATATATATATATATACACACACATATACATATATATACACATACATTTATAATTTATAAACAATACATAAGATTGTTCTGTTTCATTTTTAATTTAGATGAATGCTATTATACTGCAACAGCATTTTCCATGATGTTTATTTTTCCATTCAGAATTGTAATTGAGATCTATTCTTACTGGAATATTTAGCTGTAGTACAGTCACTATAAATGCTGAGTTGTACTCCATTATGTGAATATAGCACAATTTATTTATCCATTTTATAACACCCTGGCATGTGGGTTGTTTCCAGTTTTTGTCCTGTTGTAAACATTGCTGCAGTTAACATTCTTGTCTCCTTGACTGTTTGACCCAACAATGGAAAGATTGGGTTATACTATGGTAAGCACACCTTAAATGTATTAGATGCTAATAAATGTTTATTTTCTTTTGTTATCCTAATTTTTACTACCACTGTTGGCACAAAAAAAAATTCTGATTTTTTTTGCCTCCTCATCCATACTCGCTCGGTATATTACAAGACTTTTTTTTTTACTTCAATTTGATGACTCTAAAATGGTATTTCGTTGGTTGTTTTCATTTGCATTTCCCTGATGACTGGTGAGGTTGAGCATCTTTTTATTACTTGGTATATGATCTTGGGTAAATGACTCAAGTTTTCTGTTCTGTAGTTTCCTCCTTTATAAAATGACAATGGTAGTATCTATTATATAAGGTGACAGAGGAGGTATTTAATAAAAGTTGATTTTGGTGATGATTGTGATGATTGTGATCATGGTTACTGTTAGTACTAGTACTACTATCACTGTTATTGTTGTAGTTCTTATTATTATACTTTCCCCTTTTATGTGCTATATATATGTATATATACATATATTAATATATATCACTTATAAAGTAATACATATATATATATATTCCTTTCGCCACTTTCAGTTGTATTTGTACACTGAATTTGTACACTGAATTTTTCAGTTGTATTTGTACACAGAAATAATAGATTTTCCCTGCCTGCCATTTTCATACTTGAGCTCATTTTAACATGAAATTATTTTTGACGTTTAACACCTATTTCAGCTAATACATGAAAAATTATTTCCATATAGTTAGAATCATTTCTGGAATGCATACAAATGGAAAAATATTTATTTATCTAGAGAGATCACAATTTTAAAATCAGTATATCTAAAACAAGTTGGGCATTTACTTGTTGGATATACATATATGTATGAATAAAGTTACATAAATATTTTTAGGTGGTTTTTTAATGCTACTGTTACTGGCTTTATTTATCCTGGTTTTGTGTAGAGTACACTTACTAAGAAGTGTCATATTTTCACTTCTCCACATAGTCCTTATAATATGATTTAGTACATCACTTGATGCTGATTTAAGATACAGGTTTTGTTAATATGAAATTACTTTCAATCACAAAAAGAATTTGTTGAGTGATACGCATATATTCATTCAAACTATATTATTATGGTTAAAGAAAATTATAAATGTTAGGTATCTTTTGGAGATACTTCCCTAATTAGTAGTTTACGTATGACCATGTATGTAAGAGAAAATGAGTAGACATTTAAGTCTTTATGCATGTGCCTAGCCTCACACATAGTAGGTCTTCAACAAGTATTTCCTGGATAAATGATTGGGTTGATAATATTGATGCTGACTCCAGGAATCGATCTTTCTCACTGGAATTTTGAGATAAAGTAGGTATAAAAATTTATTGTGATTTATAGTAGTTATCATTATGTAAATCATTCAGTGTTACCCATTTATAATATCTTAATATCTGCTACAATTTAGAGATATCTTGGCACATGTTATATGTACCCACTGGGAGCAGAAATTAATAGGGGATTTATGAAAACTGCCTAAATTAGATCAGGAAAAGATTATAGCCATGTTTACTTTATGCCAGTGAGCATCCCTCAATTGTAAGGAAATAAATTTGTAGAACAATTGCAGATAAAAATCCACATATAAAAGGAAATATAAGAATACTTAATGGGACTTTTATATAATTAATATCTTGATGTTAACACATTTAATAATAATACAGATGTCTTTATTATACATCATTATCTTTCTACAGATAATATTTTATGATATTTCGTTATTATTTGTTCAATTAACAGTGACAATTTAAGCACTCAATTCATCAGATTCAAAACCAGTGGCTATATGGTTTTTCTTTTGCATATGGAAAGATCACATTTGATTATAGTCCTCATTATGAACATGAGTACCATAGGGCCATTTATGATAAAATCAATTACTGAAGTTTTTTTTTTCCCCCTTTATTTATTTATTTATTTATTTTTAATATAATACTGAAGTTTTTATATTGAGACTTAAAAAAAAATCTCTTCAGTCCCATTCAAATAATTTCAAATAACAAAATCACTATAATTTAAGTTTTTACATTATGATATTTTTGGTGTAAGCACTTTTCACATAAGATTTACCAGCTCACAAGTTTTTAAGTGTGCAATACTGTATCATTTTTACTAACTATAGCTACAATTTTGTACCACTGATCTTTAGAACTTATTCCTCTTATGTAACAGAAACTTTATACACTTTGAACAGCAACTCCCCACTTCCACCTCCCTTGGTCCCCGGCAACCACAATTCACTCTTTGTGTCTATGAATTTGACATTTTAGATGCTTCATAATTATGTAGTTTTTGACTTTCTATGACTTGCTTATTTGTTTATTTATTTTCAGCATAACAGTATTCATTATTTTTGCACCACACCCTATGTCTTGCTTATTTTAAGTAGCATAATGTTCCCCAGGTTCATCTGTGTTATTTATTATATATGGCAGGATTTTCTTTCTTTTTTTTTTTAAGGGTGAGTAACATTTCACTATATGTATATACCACATTTCTTTATTCATCCATCTTTTGATGGGCATTTAGATTCTTTTCATATCTTGGCTGTTTTGTGAATAATACTACAGTAAATATGGAAGTGCAGTATCTCTTCGAGAGTCTCAGTTCTTTTGTTTATATACCCAGAAGTGGGATTGGTAGATCATATGGTAGTTGTAGTTTTAATTATTTGTAGAATCGCTGTAGTGTTCTCTGTAGAAGATACATCATTTTATATTTCTACCAACAATGTACAAGTGTTCCAGTTCCTCTATGGCATCCTCATTAACAATTTGTTTTGGTTTTGGTATGAGCCATTCAAGGAGCTGTGAGGTAATATCTCATTGTGGTTTTGATTTGTATTCCCCCCATGATATTGAGGGCATTTCTGTATACCTGTTGTCCATCTCTATGTCTTCTTTGGAGAAATGTTTATTGGGCTTAAATTGAGTTATTAAATTGCCCATATTTTAATCAAATCATGGAATATTTAAATTTTTAAAGCATTTGAAACATATAATAAAAGCATCCTAGGATAGGTAACATTTTGAAACTTTTTGAAAGCAAGACATTTTTAATATAAAAAGACTTTAGTGCTATCTGGATCAAAGTTTCTTATGTCATTACCTCTCTTCAAATTCTCTATTTATCTAAGCCTGTGCTTGTGATCAGTAGGGAATGCTTTCAAAGACAAGAAAGCCAAAGGCAGTAATAGCCACTGGTTAATATTCACTGATCATGGCAAAAACTTTATTGTTTGTGAAAGGCTGTTTAGTAAGGAACTATTTTAAACTAGCTTTGCTCTAGTAATTCTAAAATAGTAGTGCACAATCATGGAAGTCTTACCATTTCTTCAACCTAAGATAAAGCCAATTTACATACTACAACCAAAATAGATTAGGATTTAGGATATTTAAGATGTCTAATCTTAATTTTAAACAACTTGTTTATTTGAGAAGGGGAGAAGTTAGAATATATTTTAATGAAAAAAATGCAAAAAATATGAAGTCTTACAAAAGGAGCATTATGTATGTCTGGGTTACTCCAGAGTCTTGTTAGATTGCAGAAAATCATACAATATCTGTTATACTATAGCATTTTCATCCTATATGTACTTGGTTAACTAGTCTCCCATAGTGGGGTTTGAGGCATATTGGGAGATTAGGACAGTTTTCTTGACTATTTCTTTGGGAAAATTTTTCTGATATTCCAGAAGTAATTAAAATATGATTCAGGTACTTTTTATTGTCTTAACCTGGGCATGGTTTGGACATGAGGTCATGATTTTCAAATGTAATTATTATGTAGTCTGCTTAGACTCTGTGTCACTTTAGATCAGTCATAGTGGTAAAGCTTAGAACTAAATGTTAGTACTTATTCAGGTAATTTATTTTATTTTATTTTTTCTGGAAAGTCCATTTAATTTTCCTATATTTTACACCATTAATACAAAGAGGGTCTTAATGGACTTGCAGTATTTGATGCATCCTATAACATGTATAGAAAGTTTTCTAGATGCTAACATGTGAACACTTCGCTTAGCAAAAATGTACTGTAGTTGTGTGTTGCTTTTCCTCTAAAGAAAATTAGTAACTCATTTGTGATCTCTTTAATAAAAATCAGATAAGTTAAAATAATAAAAATAATGGTTTCTTCAAAATGAAATTATATTTTTTAAAAGTAATAAGCATGATTATTATGGTCATATGATTCAATGATGAAGTTTAGCAGCATACAGTTGGGGATAAAAGCATATCACTATTTGAATGAAAAAACAATGTTGGCTTTACTTTTCTCATGTTTTTTAATCATCCCATTACTTACAACCCCATTTTTATATTAGAAGTAAACTGCCAACACCTGAGTACAATAGTAGCTGTGGAATTTTTTATAGGAGGGTTTAGGGATTTGCCATAAAGCTTCATTTTCATAGCAGATAGCTACATTGTTTTTTAGTTTGGTTTTTGAGGTGGGTGTTCCAAGGTGGAGCTGATGGAGGTTATGCAGGGCTAAAGCCACTCCTTGGCACTGCTACTTCTCACAGTTTCAGGTCATTTGAACTGTTAAGACCTAGAGGACTACCTTCTGAACAGAGCATAACTAAATATTTTCTTCTAATAAGGCAAATAGTACTAAAAACTGTTACGGAGACAAAGATAGTTAAAAAAAAGACAAGTCTTTGAAGTTCATTAATTATGTGCATGCAAATGGTGCTGTTGTTGTGATGAAGTTCTAGAACCTAGGTGAGGTTTGGTGGGCTGAGGTCCGGAGCCGATGACCAAGAAAGCATTCTTGAGACATCTTTGGTGCAAAATGGTGGTTTATTAAAGCAAAGGGACAGGACCTGTGGGCAGGAAGAGCTGTTGCCCCAGGTTCTGAGGGATGGCGGGTTATGTACCCTGTGGTTGGGGGAAGGTGATGGGAAGGGAGGTTTCAATGGAGTTTTCATATGCTAAAGAGGGCCTCCAAGGTTCCAGGATGTCCCAGGCCTACTGGAGGCCTTGCTCTTGCAGCTGGATCAATGTTTTCTTTAGACCAGGCATTAACATTAAGATAGTTGGGAGACTTTTTGGTTGTGTGTCACAATCCTGCTATCAATCATCTTTGTTAGTGAGATTTAGGACATTTGTAAGCCAAGGGAGACTCCTGCTTTGTGAGCTCTGCAAGTTAACTATATGATTATTGTTCATGGCAGTCAGAGCTGCCTGAGGGATGCTACACATATGACTGAGGGGGAGCACATGGAGAGGGGGGTGCAAGGCGCCAGCTTTTGCTTTGTCTTCAGCCAGCCAGCCTTGTGCTCCCTCATCAGTTGTGCAACTTGCAAATGGTTCATATTTATTCTTCAAAGCAATCTCAGCAGGAATTTTTATATGACAACCTGTTTAGCAGTTAAAGTTACTTTACATACTTTAGAGCAGTTCCACTGAATTAAAGACATTCTAAATTTTAGCATATTTTAGGATGAATGCATAACTGCTTTTTTCCTCAATTAATCCAAATTAGGGAGAGTTTACTATATATTTAAATCCAGTGCTACTGTAGATACCTGGTAAAGGAGTAGTGAATGGTACATATTAGTAAGAAACTGCAATTGATTTTTGGTACTATTTGGCTTATCTTTTCTGCTTAAGTGCTGAAATTTAATTTGTAGGGTAACCTCTAAATTGGTCTACATTATTATATTTATCCTCTTTGAACTAATGAAATAAACACATTTACTGATTTTTGGCATACGTTTTATTAATGTAGTTAATATGCCTTACTAATTGATTTCATGTGATTGGATTATTACCATTATTGTTTTTGAATAAACGTTTTTCCTTTAGTTCAAAAGAATGTAGAAGCTTCAGAAGAAAAGAAGATCCTGCCTGCAAAGAAGAAAGTGAAAGAATTGAGAATTTTGGATCCCAAAACAGCCCAGAATCTGTGTATGTGATATTTTCTGTATAAGGGGTGGTGGTGAAGGTGGTGATGAGGTGGTGATGAATATTTTTACACAAAGTTGTAACTAATTTGAACAAGTATATTTAGCATCTACTAGAAGCAAAATTGTGTGTAAACATGATTTGAGTTGCCTTTTTGTCATTCTGCCAGAATGGAAACCATCATAATTTAGTCTTCCTCAGGCCAGATGAAACATGAATAATAAAGCTTTGGAAAATACTGATAATTAAGCACTGTTAGAAGACAGAGTAAGACATTGGGTTCACTCACAGAATTCAAGAATGTCATTTTCCCCTTTTCCACCTAGACCTGGGTATATTCACTGATCACATTGGGAAAATCCTTTTATTGCTCTTCCTTTATAGTTGATCTAATTGTGATGTTAGAGAGTTAAATTGTTAACTACTGCACTTAAAAACTGGTTGGTGAACTGGGGGAGGAACTAAGATGGCAAAGGAGTTGGGGGACCCAAAGCTTGTCACGGCTTTTGAACACATTTTGAAATCATTCTGAATGCTCAAAAAAATAATTGGAGGTCTGAGAGAACAAAACCCTCAAGTCAATAATTAGAAAAGCTACTACCTTTTGGAAGGAATCCCAGAACATGAAGGAAGAGAAAAGGGGACAGAAGGTTTATTTGTTTCAATTATAACTAAAAACATCCTAGCCTAGGGAACACAGACATCAAAACATCAAAATCCAAGAAGCAAAAGATTTCCTATTAAATCTAACAAAAGCTGACCATTGCCAAGGCATATAATCGTCAGGTTCACAAAATACAGAAAAAAGTTTCCTGAGGGCAGTAAAGGAAAAAAAAAAGTCCTTAAACTACAGAGGAAAACAGATTGCATTCGCAGCAGATCTGTCCACAGAAACATGGCAGATCAGAAGAGAGTGGCAGGCTATATTCAATGTGCTGAATGGGAAAACTATGCAAACAGAAATTCTTTATCCAGCAAAGCTATCATTCAGAACAGGAGAGATTAAAGAGTTTCCCAGACAAACAAAAACTAAAGGAGTTCATGGCCAGTAAACTAGCCCTGCAAGAAATCTTAGAGGGGAATCTTGGAGTAGAGGGGGGAAAAAAAGGCAACAAATACTAGAAAGGAACATAGAACATCCCCAGAAACACCAAATCTACAGGTAACACAGTGGCACATATTAGTATCTTTTAGTAATCACTCTGAAAGTAAATGGACTAAATGCTCCAATCAAAAGACAGCATATCAGAATGGATTAAAAAAAAAGCAAGATCTATCTGTATACTCCCTCCAAGGGACTCATTTTAGACCTAAAGACACCTGCAATTGAAAGTAAGGGGATGGACAGCCATCTATCATGGTAATGGATGTCAAAAGAAAGCTGGAGTAGCCATACATAATCAGAGAAACTAGATATTTCAGCAAAGACTGTAACGAGAGATGAAGAAGGGTATTATATCATAAAAAAGGATTCTACCATCAAGAAGATCTAGCAATTATAAATAATTTATACCCCAAAATTGGGAGCACCCAAATACATAAATCAGTTAATAATAAGCATAAAGAAACTCATTGATAATAATAAAATAATAGTGGTCAACTTTAACACCTCACTTAGAGCAATGGACAGATCAGATCATCTAAGCAGAAAATCAATAAGGAAACAATGTCTTTGAATGACACACTGGACCAGATGGACTTCACAGATACATTCACATTTTATCCTAAAGCAAAAGAATACACACTCTTTTTCAGTCTACATGGAACAGTCTCCAGAATAGAGACTGGGTCACAAATGAGGCCTCAAGAAGTGCAAAAAGTTTGAGGTCATACCATGCATATTTTCAGACCACAACCCTATGAAACTTGAAGTCAATCACAAGAAAAAATTCAGAAAGACCACAAATACATGGAGGTTAAAGAACATCCTACTAAAGAATGAATAGGTTAACTAGGAAATTAAAGACGAAATTTAAAAAAAAAATACGTGGAAAGAAATGAAAATGAAAACATGACACTACAAAAACTTTGGCATGCAGCAAAGGCAGTCCTAAGAAGGAAATACACTGTAATACAAATCTACCTCAAGAATCAAAAAAAGTCTCAAACACACCCTAATCTTACACCTGAAGCTGTTAAAAACAGAACAGGAAATAAAGCCTAAATCCAGCAGAATAAGGGAAATTATTAATAAAGATTGTAAGTGAAATCAATGATACAGAAAAAAACCCACAAAAACCAATAGGACAGATCAATGATACTAAGCACTCCTACTTGGAAAGACCCAATAAAACTAGCCAGACATATCAGAGAGAGGGGAAGGGAGGGAGAAAGGATGGGAGGGAGGGAGGGTGGGAGAGAGAGAGAGAGAGAGAGAGAGAAACCAAACAGATAAAATACCAAATGACCAAGAGAGCTCAGAGACAAAAACATAGACATACAAACAATTATAAGGCAATACTATGAAAAATTACATGCCAACAAACTGGGCAGTCTTAAAGAAATGCAGAAACTCATAGAAACTTACAGACTACCAGAACTGAAACAGGAAGAAATAGAAAACTTGAAGAGACGCTTAACTAGCAATGAAATTGAATCAGTAATCAAAAATCTCCCAAGAAACAGGAGTCCTGGGCCAGAACTTCTGGACTTCTACCAGACATTTAAGGAAGAGTTAATACTATTCTTAAACTGTTTCAAAAAATAGAAATGGAAGGAAAACTTTGAAAGTCGTTCTAAAAAGTCAGCATGACCTCGATTCCAAGACTGGACAAAGACTGTACTTAAAAGGAAAATCACAGGCCAATATCTCTGATGAATATGGATGCAAAAATTCTCAATAAAATACTAGCTAATTTAATTCAGTATTACATTAAACGGATTATTCAACATGATCAAGTGGGATTTACTCCTGGGCTGCAGGGATATTTCAATATTTGTAAATTAATCACTGTGATACACCACACTAATGAAAGAAAGGATATGGACCACTGATCTCAATAGATGCAGAAAAAGCATTTGACAAAATATGTCATCCTTTATTGATTAAAAACCATCAACAATGTAAGGATGGGTGGAAAATGTCTCAGTATCATAAAGGCCGTATACAAAAGACCCACAGGTGATAACATCCTCAAGGGGTAAAAACCGAGCTTTTCCTCTATGGTCAGGAATAAGACAAGGTTGTCTACTCTTACCATTACCATTTAACATAGTACTAGAAGTCTTAGCCTCAGTAATCAGACAACAGAAAGAAATAAAAAGCATCAAAATTGGCAAGGAAGAAGTCAAGCTTTCACTATTTTCAGATAACATGATACTCTATGTAGAAAACCTGAAAGACTCTACCAGAAATTGCTAGAAGTAATACATGAATTCAGCAGAGTTCCAGGATTTAAAATGAACTTGGAGAAATCCACTGCATTCCTATCCACCAATGATGAAGCAGCAGAAAAGTAACTAAGGAACCAATCCTATTTGCAATTGCACCAAAAACCATGATACCTAGGAATAAACTAACTAAAGAAGTAAAAGATCTGTACTCTGAAAACTATAGAACGGCTATGAAAGAAATTGAAGAGGACACAAAGAAATGGAAAAGCATTCAATGCTCATGGATTGGGAGGACAAACATTGTTAAAATATATATACTACCCAAAGCAATCTACACACTTAATGCAAGCCCTATCAAAATACCAGTATCATTTTTCACAAACAATCCTATTATTTGTATGGAAGCACAAAGGATCCTGAATAGGCAAAGCAATATTGAAAAAGAAAAACAAAACTGGAGGCAACATTATTTCAGATTTCAAGTTACATAACAAAGATGTAGTGGTCAAGACAGTATGGTACTGGCACAAAATTACCCACATAGATCAATGGATTAGAATAGAAAATCAAGAAATGGACCCTCAAGTATATGGTCACCGCATCTTTGAGAAAGCAGGAACAGATATCCAATGGAGAAAAGACAGTCTCTTCAACAAATGGTGTTGGGAAGACTAGCCCAAGATCCAGCTTTTGTATCCCAAATGACAGAAAGTATACATTTGAAGAGGTACATGCACCCTGGTGTTTGTAGCAACATTATCAACAATAGCCAGATTAAGGAGAGAGCCAAGATGTCTATTGGCTGATGAATGGATAAAGATTATGTGTGTGTGTGCGTGTGTGTGTGTGTGTGTGTGTGTTTATGTAATGGGATATTAACCAGCCATCAAAAAGAATGAAATCTTACCAATGATGTGAATGCAGCTTATATGTATTATGTTAAGTGAAATAAGTCAATCAGAGAAAAACAAATTCCATATAATTTTAGTCATATGTGGAATTTAAGAAAGAAAACAGATGAACATATAGGAAGTGGAATAAGAAAAAAAAAGGAGAGAGGGAAACAAAGTAGAAGAGACTCAAGGGTACAGAACAAACTGAGGGTTGATGGAGGGTGGAGGGTGGGGCATGGGTTAGACATTTGATGGGTATTAAAGGGCACTCATTGTAATAAGCACTGGTTATTGTATGTAAGTGATGAATTATTGAATTCTGGTCCTGAAACCAGTATTGCACTTTATGTTAACTAAACGTAAATAAAAGTTAAAGTGTTTAGTGAACCTTAAAGCCTTTAACAAATCAGTCAGTCATTAAATATGTTTTCGCTAAAGCAGCTGGACAGTTAAACCCATCTTTTTAAAAGATTTTTATTTATTTATTTGACAGACAGAGATCACAAGTAGGCAGAGAGGCAGGCAGAAAGAGAAAGAGAGAGGGAAGCAGGCTCCCTGCTGAGCAGCGGGCCCTAGGTGGGACTCCATCCCAGGACCCTGAGATGATGACCTGAGCCGAAGGCAGCGGCTTAACCCACTGAGCCACCCAGGTGCCCTAAACCCATCTTTATTTAACTAGACCTTAGATTTTATTTTGGCATATTCTCCCCTCTCTATTGAATTCAGCATTTTTTTATCCACCGTGTGTAGACTATGTTTATATTCTGGGGATACTCAAACACTATGCATGAGAAATTACATCACATCAAGCATTTGTAATTATATAAGGAAATACCATGGGAGTTTATTTTGTTAAGATCCCTTTGTTAAGGGATCACATTAAAATAAACAAATCATCATTCTCCTGTGAGTTGGAATGTTGCTGACAGAAGTCTTCTAACAGTTGTGAATGTGTACATTGCTTAACTGAGAGTACATTTTCTTTATAAAGTGAATACTCAGTAATTAAAAAAAAACAGTGTGATCTTAATTGCGAGTTGATATCTGTCAACATTATTTCGATTATGGAGCTCTCACTTGGTGTTTATGTTTAGGTAATCATTTGCCTAGACAGTGAGGATTGGTTTTTCCTTTAAGCTCCAATGAAATCATAGAGACCTTTAGATGAAAAAAAAAATCAGAGGAATATATTCATGTTCTGGATATAAGAACATAAATGTTCATTAAAATGTGTGTTTTCTGGAAGTTAAAGTGGAATGTGTTGTTAAAAAATACTTTCTGAATTAGTGTAAGCTTTTGTCAGTGTAATCTGCTGACTTACTTCAGTATGACATAATATATATCCATTCGAGAAAAAATTGAGAAGGAAAATTATGAAAATATAGAGCTACTAATACTATACCACATGATTTTCAGCAGGAATTCAGATAACACTGACAACACTCTTTTTCTTATGTGGAAGAATTGCAAAGTAGATTGATACGACTTTTTTTTCGTATTTGCTGACTTTACTGTCATTCCTGAGAAGTATTGTGTTGTATGCATCTGACAATAGCCATATTAAATTCACTGTTGAATTAAAAGGCCAACTTGAAATAAAATCTCTCATTAGTCATGTTGTGTCAGCTTGATCTAAAATTCATAAGCATGTAGTCATCAGCATTATTAGTAGGGGTTTTAATTTTTATATAAATATGTATAACTTGTAAATATCAGAGGCTGAAATAATAGGCCATTTTGCCTAGATGAGTAGTGTAGTCAGTCTCTCAAATGGAAACTACATTTGTTTGTTTCTAATTGTAAATTAATATTGGTGACAAATTTCATACTTTGATTCTATGATAATGAGAATAAGGTATTTCTAAGGGCTCTAAAATTTTGATACTATTCTATTTTTAATAAAATCTACTTTTATTTTAAGCTATTTTCCTAGGATCATATCGTATGCCATATGAAGATATAAAAAATATTATTCTGGAGGTTAATGAAGACATGCTGAATGAAGCTTTAATTCAGGTAACTTGCTTATTTTCCTTTTAAAATTCATTTTCTCAGGTATTTCTGGTTTGTTATTTTCTCAATGCAGTTGTGGGAAAATGTTCTTATGTTTCAGTAATAGAATCAGGAGTATCTAGCTTTATTACCCATAAGAGTATTCAACATAGAAGATCTGCGTTTTTGGTTTGTTTCTGCCTATCTTTCAGTGTACATAAAATTGCATGTCACAACAATTCTGTTAAGTAAATATTATTACTACAATTTTATGAAGGTAATAGCAGGAAGGTCAAAAGGTTAAATACCTTGCTGATGACCAATTGGTAGATGTTAAACTTATTCTTTATTAGGCACATAACATGTGCTAAGAATTGTATCAAGCCCTTTTACGTATTTTATCTTATTGTATCCTGTTAACAATCCTATGAGGTACATACTATTGTCCTCCTGTTACAGAAAAGAAAACTGAGGTTTAAGGAGATTGCCCAGTATCACGTAGATCGTTAGTGGCAGAGTAGCAGAGCTGGAATTTGGAATAAGATCTCTCATAGTTCCAAATCTATTGCTTTTTCTGTTCTGTTCCATTATCCTGCCTTCCATGAGCCAGTTATTTAGCTTGCTAAATCTCTCTTGCCACGTCTGAGAATACAAATGTATTAAACCAAATGATGTGCTCTGTAGAATAAAGCACTATACAAGATCTAACATATTATTACAATTCTTGATATGGCTATTCCTGTCTAGTTTAATTTCTGGAAGAAAGAACTGTTAGGATTTTACTTATAAAGTCATAGTCATTGTAGGGTTTTTTGGTTTTTGTTTTTAAGCCATAAAGGTTGCTTTGATTTTAAAGACAGTAGTTTATGCTGTGAGAATTTTACCATACTGCCCTTAGACTGTCTGAATTTCAGAGTACCAGTGTCTGTCAAGTGTCTTTCATTTGAGCAGGCCATGTCTATATGGAAGTTCCTCCAGTTTGTAATGTAAGCTTGCGTTACAGATTACCTCATGTAAATGTTTTAAATGTAGATATTATAATATAAATTTAGATAAATAGAAATTTATTTTCTAGGGCTAAGGTTTAATGGGTTTATGTAGGCTCTTTATTATCATGACATATTTATGTTAATCTCAATAAGAGTTACACTTTAATCTCAATCAGAGTTACACTTTGATAAATCTCCCTGTGGAAAAGTTTTTTTAAAAAAGTATTTTTCTGTCCAACTAGCAAGTTCACATTTCTCTGAGTAGAGATGGAGAGCTGATCATATTTGTTCTGCCTAAGTCCCATGATTCTTTGCACAAATAGTCAGAATGAGTGAGGAATGAAGCCTGAATGAGGTTTAGTTTTCCCTCTTTTTTCACTGGACAATTTAATTTTAAGATCCAAAGAGACAAAGAAATTTCTGACTCCAAACCTTTTTAGTCTTTTCTCTGTAATTAAATTATAGTAAAATAGAATCGTATTTTGAATAATTAATCAATTTAGCCATTTATTTTACCAGTGAAAACTATATAGCTTTTCCTTCACATACTTTGGTAAAGAAAAAAAATGCAATTATTTAGACTGCTGCTGTGGTCTTTATTTGGCAGTAACATTCAAAACATTATTTTTTAAGTAATATTTTTAACTCTTCAAGGAATGTAAGAACCAGAGAAAGATTCTCACTTATGAATATCCTTCTAATATGCAACAAGCTTTTAAAATATATAGAGAGACATTGATTATGTGGGATTCTTTTTCTGTTTCACTTTATTATGTAGCATAAACGATACCTATTTGTTTCTCTTTAAATTGGGTAAGTCTGGTCCAGTTTGGAGGAATGGATTGCTTTCAATTTGGAGATGACAATAAATTATGTATAAATTCTTGAATTTGCTCGTTTAATTATACCCACTATGCAGTGAAAGCAGCTGTTTTTGAAATCACAGTATTATTTAGGAAGAGTGATGGAGAATCATAAAGTATAGCTCCTGCCAGGATCCTTTAGTGCATGTTATACCAGATGCATCCATGTAATTCCTGTTTGCTGTGTATTGGGTTGAACTGGGCTTGTATCATCTTTTCCTTTTTTCTAGACTTTCTTTCACTTTTCTAAGCCTTTATCTCTTTCTGTTTTTTCCCCACATATTCATGTGTTTTACCCCTTGCATCCTTTGCCCCACAAATTTTGTGCCTTCTTTTTGTTGAGAACATACCACTGAGGACTTTTTTTCAAGCTAGATTGCTTTTCATCTCCATGTGAGACTCTCTGAAATTTCCGCTCATTCCTTACCTTGCTCAGTCAAAAATCATTTCTTTCATTCTGCTTGTAGGAGAAAACAACTTAACATGTAATTTAATAGTAGTATATGTGATTAGAATTGTGCCACTTTGATATAAGCACAGATGATACGTAACTCGGTGTGAGTTATTGAAGTTAGTAGTATGTTTATCCAGAAATATCAAACATCTGAGTATCTTTTGGTAAGAAGGAAGGTCCTAGATTGAAACAGTTACTCAGTTTGCCAGAACACAAAGGTGACTGCTTTTCTGAGGCAAGAGAAAAGAATAAAATCACTACTGCTTTTTTTTCTCCTCCCATCCCAGAAACATTTGCTTCAGTGATGCAAAATTGCTTCAGTGATGCAAAAGTAACACCAATTTGTCATTTACAGGAGCTGTTTACAGTTTATTTCTAATTACCATGTAGCACATTGATAATGCATAGCATTAAATGTGTATCATCAGATTAACTTTGTTGTAAGTTCTGTTTGATTACAGTGCTAAATTCTATCCATGTATAATCATAGTATATTGCTCACAGGAGATGTTTGTCTCCTCATAACAACAAACACAACAAAAAACAATTAAGGACACACTGCTTCCCACAGAGTTAACACTAGTATTATCTCTCCAGTATAGGTCAATAGGCTCTTTCCAACCAGAGAACTAATATATTTTAGTTATTTAGCAGGATGAATATCTTATTTAAAAAACTCTATCTATCTATCTATCTAATCAGCAAGAACAAGCCCAAATATCAGGTTATTAATAAGAATACCAATGTTTTCCTTATTTCAAAATATATAAATTTAAGCTAGAAACTGATTTCATTGTGTGGAAGATGTTGAGATGTCCTAAAATACAAGAACACATGGGAACATTTAAAAATGTATACCATATTCTGAGCTTGTTGAGGCGCTTTTATAATATGTAATTATGAGTTAGGTCCAAATAATACGAACTAAATTTTGGTGATTCTTAGAGTTAATTATTTCTGCTTTGAAAATCTGTCAGTGTAATAACAATTTGATCTACTGAGGAAAAAAACCTGAAATCAATGTTTTCAGACTACTGGGGGTAAAAATCAAATATTTATAGGCCTAATTACATATAGAACATTGACTAAGAAATGAAACTAGCACTTGCAAAAAATTGATTCAAATGTTAAGGGAAAAATAAAAGTGTGTTTTACTTTAGAACGTGAGTGCATGTAAATGATTCTTAAATGCTGAGGAAATTGTGTTGCTAGGGAGATTATAGTCCTATTCACAAAACATATATAGAAAATAGGATGATTAACATAGAAGGCAATGTAATATAACTGCAGAATAATTTACAAAGATATGTATTGAGCAGAGGTTTTTAACCAGGGATTCAAATCCCCCCTTTGGGGTTCATAGAATTCAGAGGCTCCTGAACTTAGATATGAAAAATACTGTATCTTTATTTGTATAACTTTAAATTAACTGTAACTTTATTTTTTAAATTTTTATTTAATTTTTTAAACTTTAAATTAACATTTAGTATTTCATTTGATTAACAATGTAGGTAACATACCAAAGTAGTATTAATAGTGCCTCTAACTTTTCACTAATAGAAATAATAAATATTTTCATATCACATTACATTTGAGACAGGGATCTTGAAATATTATTTAATGTCATTAATACTTCAAAATTACACTAATTATTAAAGCTACCACTAGGTCTTATTTTGTAATGCTTTTTTTTCCAATTTATTTATTTTCAGAAAAACAGTATTCATTATTTTTTCACCACACCCAGTGCTCCATGCAAGCCGTGCCCTCTATAATACCCACCACCTGGTACCCCAACCTCCCCACCCCCTGCCACTTTAAAACCCTCAGATTGTTTTTCAGAGTCCATAGTCTCTCATGGTTCACCTCCCCTTCCAATTTACCCAAAAGCACATACCCTCCCCAATGTCCATAACCCTACCCCCCTTCTCCCAACCCCCCTCCCCCCAGCAACCCACAGTTTGTTTTGTGAGATTAAGAGTCACTTATAGTTTGTCTCCCTCCCTATCCCATCTTGTTTCATGGATTCTTCTCCTACCCACTTAAGCCCCCATGTTGCATCACCACTTCCTCATATCAGGGAGATCATATGATAGTTGTCTTTCTCCGCTTGACTTATTTCGCTAAGCATGATACGCTCTAGTTCCATCCATGTTGTCGCAAATGGCAAGATTTCGTTTCTTTTGATGGCTGCATAATATTCCATTGTGTATATATACCACATCTTCTTCATCCATTCATCTGTTGATGGACATCTAGGTTCTTTCCATAGTTTGGCTATTGTGGACATTACTGCTATAAACATTTGGGTGCACATGCCCCTTTGGATCACTACATTTGTATCTTTAGGGTAAATACCCAGTAGTGCAATTGCTGGGTCATAGGGCTGTTCTATTTTCAACATTTTGAGGAACCTCCATGCTGTTTTCCAGAGTGGTTGCACCAGCTTGCATTCCGAACAACAGTGTAGGAGGGTTCCCCTTTCTCCGCATCCTCGCCAGCATCTGTCATTTCCTGACTTGTTGATTTTAGCCATTCTGACTGGTGTGAGGTGATATCTCATTGTGGTTTTGATTTGTATTTCCCTGATGCCGAGTGATATGGAGCACTTTTTCATATGTCTGTTGGCCATCTGGATGTCTTCTTTGCAGAAACGTCTGTTCATGTCCTCTGCCCATGTCTTGATTGGATTATTTGTTCTTTGGGTGTTGAGTTTGTTAAGTTCTTTATAGATTTTGGACACTAGTCCTTTATCTGATATGTCGTTTGCAAATATCTTCTCCCATTCTGTCATGCTTTAATCAAGATGCATATCTATTGTTAATGTCACTTTTTAAAAATACATTAACTATTTTAATATAATCTGTTTCTTTTATATTCCTTTGTGTTTTATTTTATTATGAGAAAAGGACGAATAAACTGGTGTTAAAGGCACAAACAAGAAGACCAGAAACTAGTACAGAAAAGTTTCCCAGTCAAGCTGACTGACATAAGTTGTTCCAGCTTCAGTCTCTCTAGCCACTAGCTATAGAGAATACACCATTGTGAAAATCCCAGACCCAGGGATGATGTTAATACACCCTCCTAGTCCACAGAGACCAAGAAGGACCACATTAAAAGGGTAAGGAAACAGCTGTGGTCTGATCGTATTGTCCTTCTCCAGATCACCTTATGGAGATCACTGGGGGGCATCTATTAGAGGGATAAGATAGAGATGGAGAATGGGAATGTAGCTTACATCAACCAGTGGATTTTTAAAGGCTTAAATGTGGGGCGCCTGGGTGGCTTAGTGGGTTAAAGCCTCTGCTTTTGGCTCAGGTCATGATCCCAGGGTCCTGGGATCGAGCCCCCCATCAGGCTCTCTGCTCAACAGGCAGCCTGCTTCTCTTCCTCTCTCTGCCTGCCTCTCTGCCTATTTGTGATCTCTGTCTGTCAAATAAATAAATAAATAAAATCCCCAAAAAAAAAACCAAAAAAAAAAAACCCTTAAACCTAAGTCATGAAATCATAAAAGTCCTAGAAGAAAACAAGGGAAAAGCTCCTTGACATTGATCTTGGAAATATTGTCTTGATTTGACACTACAAAGCAAAAATAAACAAGAGGGACTACATCGATCTAAGCTTTCTGCACAGCACAAGAAATAGCAGAGTGAAAAGGCAGCCTACAGTATGGGAGAAAATATTTACGAACCACAAATCTGATAATAGTTAATATCCAATATATATAAAGAACTCCTACAACTTAAGAGTAGAATACCAAATAATTTGACTTAAAAAAAAATCAGCAAAACACTTGAAAAGACATTTTTAAAAAGATTTTATTTATTTATTTATTTGTCAGAGAGAGAGAAAGAGAGAGAACACAAGCAGGCTGAGCGGGAGGCAGAGGCAGAGAGAGAAACAGGCTTTCTGCTGAGCAAGGAGCCCAATATGGAACTCCATTCTAGGACCCTGGGATCATGACCTGAGCCGAAGGCAGCCGCCTAACCAACTGAGCCA
Organism: Neogale vison; assembly: GCF_020171115.1. Lineage (NCBI taxonomy): Eukaryota > Metazoa > Chordata > Mammalia > Carnivora > Mustelidae > Neogale > Neogale vison. The sequence goes on along the minus strand of NC_058105.1, from coordinate 52,483,472 downwards.
CCCAGGTGTCCCAAAAAGGCATTTTTTTCCAGAGAAGATACTCCAGTAGCCAAAAGGTACTCGATATTGTTAATTATCAGGGACCTGCAAATCAAAACTGTAATGAGATAGCACCTCACATCTGTTGGAATCACTATTATAAAAAAAAAAAAAAAACCACAAAAAAACAAGAGATAACAAGTGCTGATGAGGATGTGGAGAAAAGAGACCTTTGTAAACTGTTGGTGGGAATGTAAATTGGTGCAGCCATACTGTAAAACAGTGGTGATTCCTTAAAAAATTAAAATAGAACTCCTGTGTGATTGAGCCGTCACACTCCTGGGTATATCTCTGAAGGAAATGAAATCACTATTTTGAAGAGATAACTGCATACCCATTTCTGTTTTTATTGCAGCATTTTATTTTTACATTAGCCAAGACATGGAAGCAATCTAGATGTCTATTGATAATGAGTAGATTAAAATGTTACACATACACACAGGAATATTATTCAGCCATAGAAAAGGAGGAAATCCTTTCATTTATGACAACGCAGATGTAACTTGAAAGCATTATGCTAAGTGAAATATGTCACACAGAGAAAATACTTCCAGGGCAGAAGAGAAAATTTTAAGAAATTTATTAGAATATGTAATTGGAAGTCAGAATGGAGATTAGGACTGAAAACTGGATTTTTGGAATCATTTCGAAAGAAATGTTTGCTCAAGTATAAAGACCAAATGGATAGGGTATATCTACCGAAGTAGATGGTAGAAGTGACAAATGGAATATTTAGACTATGTTTCTTTAGAGTACTCTGTTTGAGGGAATAGATGGTTTTATAGATATACGAACAAATTGAGCCACTGTTTTAGGGAGCCGGCCAGATTCTGAGGGTTTCACCATAGCCGGCACAGGGGAGAATTTTAAGGAATGATAAGTAGGAGAATGAAATGGGGTAAAAGATACCCCTTTTGAGAACCTGAATTTCAATGACTTACTTAGTTCAAGTAGTAGTTATTTTCTTGTAGTTTTTTTCTTAAAATAATCCATACTTTGTACCAGGTTATTATGTTCCTTAAGCACATGTTCTGTTTGTTGTCTTTAGGTTGATCTCTCCTTTATTTTTAAGGGACAGAAGCATTTGCTCTGGGTATGCAACTGTCCACTATCCTATTTTTAGCTCATTCTCCACCCACTTCATTTTCTCTTAACTTTCCTCCTTCCTTCCCACCTTCTCTTCCTTTACTCTAAATTCTCTCTTCCCTCCTTTCCTTACTTTCATTTAAATACATTCTTTTCTAAATCAAGGGCCCTAATCTTTCTTAATAATATCCCCTCAGTGAGTTATGGCTCGAGGGCATCTCCTTCATACCTGTAAATTAAAAAAAAAATACCTCTATAGATGTCTTTCTGTAATAAATGCATGGAAGTATTTGAGGTTGCTCTTTTTCCCTCAGATAATTTCTACTCTTGCTGGCCATGTTATTCTTCTAGACCCATTCAAGTATCCAGCACTGTACCAAATATATATGGTCTACAGGATTTTCCAATTGTTACTTTATGTCTCAAAACAGATTATATGAATTGAGTAAATTTTATTGGGTCCTTACATAACAATTAGAATAAATCATAGGTCATCTGATACATTGCCCTGATTATTCCTAAGCCTTCAAACATAAATGGCTATCTATTGATTCTGCAGAGAAAAGTGATTCTTCAACTTCCCTCGATTAACCAGTTCTGGAGTATAATGATTCTTATAGTCAGGAAGCTCATGCATGTGTAATAGTAGAGCTCATTTTTGTCTCCTCAATTCATCTTTGTAATCATCGATCTATTTATGCGGCTATCGACCATCTGTATTTTATGCAGCCTGCGATTCTGCCTGTGTTCGTGTACTTTACAAGGGTTGATGACTATAAGTCTATCAATTAAGGCTATAATGGCATTAGTACTGTAGAGTTTGAAAACATTTTTCTCTTAAATAACTTGTATGAACCACATTCATTTCTATAGTTTTTAGAGAATATGAAGCATTAGTAATAACAGGAACATTCATATAGGATTCCTTTCCCATTTCTTATCATAGTGGAATAAATGATTACTTTATGGCTTACTGTTGCAATCCAAAAATACTTCTGTCCATGAGGGGCTGTTCTTTTTCATCTTTTGTTTCTAACTGGTTAGTTTAGTAATTTTTTTTCTCTTCCCTTTCTTCACTGCTTATCTTTGACCCTTGTTTGCTACTTTCAGTCTGTTGATAAAATCATATCTGTTCCAAGTAAATGTAATGACTGCTCATTTTCATCCCTTCTATGTCTATTGTTGATTAATACCAGGATTCATTTGTATTGTTGTTTATAAGTGCTATCAGACTATTTTAGAAAGAGAGAAAAAGTTGCTTTAAATAATTTTCTTATACTAATTGGATTATAACAAGCATTTTAAAAATACAAAATATTTTAGTCCATTTGCAGTTTGAACGAAACATAGGTCTTTTTTAAAAATAACTTTTTTTATTAACAAAACATAGGTCTTATTAATAGTTGAACAAGATGTGGCTCAAAGATCGTATTTTCTGTTGTCTTGTAGACTTGAAGCCGTGACAGAACTTTATTCAGATTCTGGTTCTTTTATCCTGTATATCCACTGGGTTTGTTGACGTGAGGTGATGTTTGTGGTAGACCAAGAATTCCCTTGCAGTTGTAGAATGTGGAAGGTGCCATCTTTTTCCCTCACACAGACTTCCAGAACCTTGAACTAGGAAAGGAGAAGCAAGGTTAAACCAAAATCCTTACTCTAACTTGCAGTTATGAAGCTATCTCTAGACAAAAGCCAGGCATGCTTCAGCCCCAGAGAAATGGAGGCAGAAAATCCAGGCTCCAACGCCCCCAGTGATACTAACAGAGATGGAAAACAATCACAGTGTTTTTTTGGTTGAATTTTTTTTGTTTTTTGTTTCCTAGCTTCCTACATTTTTTGGTGTTATATTAATTTGTTTTGAATCCACAGATTGTCAGCGAGTGACGTATTTAATGAATTATAACACATTTGTAATTGATTTTTATCTGTAAAACCAATTCCTTCCAGTTGTGTTTTTAGGAAATTTATCAAGGCAGTCTACATACAAGGAATAAATAATTACTTTCAATATTCTGTTATAATTCTAGATCTCCTGTGTAAAACATAAATATGCCTAGTCATTGAATCTGTTAAAGTCATATGATAGTTGTAGTATAATTTAACATATTATGATATAGCCAACATACTATGGCATATTTTAACACAGTTATACTATAGCAATAACATAATAGGTATTCGAACTATTCTGTAAAAACTAGAGAGTAAGAAATAGAGAAGGAGGGATTGAACACTTTTTATTAAGCTCAGTGATAGGCATATAGATTAATTGTCTTGTGTATACATTTCTATATTCTTAAATATTACACAATAAATAATTTTAAAAGTATTTGACAAGCACTGAAAGCATATGCTTAAGAATTCCTTAACTTTGACACTTTGATTATTTGGCTCAATAATTTTTTTATGTGGAATGCTGTGCATTGTAGGATGTTTAGCAGTATTCTTGACCTCTCCGCACTCGATGCCAGCAGCAGCCCCCCTACCACCAGTTAGGAAAAACAAAAATGCCTTCAGACATTAAAAAATGTCCCCAACTAGACAAAATTGTCCCGGGTTGAGAACCACTATCTTCAAAATTAGTTATATTTCAAAACATAGCAAAGTTTCAGAATTTAATAAGCTTCTAATCATTTACTTTATTTCTATTTTCAATGTTAAATAGAAACTTCATGACAGAGGTTTGGACAGACATTCTGTTAGGTAAAAACAGAATTGATTCCATGTATTTAAAAAAAAAATCTCTTTCCCAGGAATGTAAAATATTCATGTTATGTTCAAACTTTGACAAAACGTCTTCTCTTTAAATTGCAATTGCCCCTATTTAAGCATTGTTTTAAGTATAGGCCATAATTATTATTATTATTATTTTTTAAAGATTTTATTTATTTATTTGACAGAGAGAGATTACAAGTAGGCAGAGAGGCAGGCAGAGAGAGAGAGAGGAGGAAGCAGGCTCCCTGCAGAGCAGAGAGCCCGATGCGGGACTCGATCCCAGGACCCTGAGATCATGACCTGAGCCGAAGGCAGCAGCTTAACCCACTGAGCCACCCAGGTGCCCTAGGCCATAATTATTTTTAAGAGGTGACTATAAGTGATCATTCTACTGTGTGTTGACTTTATCATTTTATTACTTTATTACTATGCGTTTCCTTTATCACAAACTATGTGGGCTTTTTTTCTTTTGTTTTATATTAATGCCTTAATAATGAGCAATTCACTTTACACCATTCTAAAAACCTTATGTTTATTTTTTATTATTTTTAAATTTGTATATAAATTCTAGTTAGTTAACATATAGTATAATACTGATTTCAAAAGTAGAATTTAGTGATTCATCACATACATGAAACACCCAATGCTCAACACAAGTGCCCTCCTTAATACCCATAACACATTTAACCCATCCCTTGCCCACCTTCCCTCCATCAAACCTCAGTTTATTTTTGATAGTTAAGAGTCTCTTATGGTTTGTTTCACTCTCTCTTTTTCCCTTCCCCTATCTTCATCTGTACACTCATTAGATGAGGGCAATCATCTGATATTTTCTCTCTCTGACTTGTTTGACTTAGCATAATACATTCTAGCTCTATCCATGTCCTTGCAAATGCCAAGATTTCATTTTTGACAACTCAGTAATATTCCATCATACATATATGTGTGTGTATGTATAAAAATATACATATATACACACACATATATGTATGATATGTATAAAAATATACATACATACACACACACACACACCACATCTTTATTCATTCATCAATTCATGGACATTTGGTCTTTTTCCATAATTTAGGTATTGTTGATAATCGTGCTGTAAACATAAGGTTGCATGTGTCCTTTTTTTTATAAAGATTTTATTTATATATTTGACAGAGATCACACGTAGGCAGAGAGGTAGGCAGAGAGAGAGAGAGAGAGAGAAAGAGAGAGGAGGAAGTAGGCTCCTTGCTGAGCAGAGAACCCTATGCGGGGCTCGATCCTAGGACCCTGGGATCATGACCGGAGCCGAAGGCAGAGGCTTTAACCCACTGAGCCACCCAGGCACCCATACATGTGTCCTTTTAATTTGGTATTTTTGTATCCTTTGGGTAAATACCTAGTAGTGCAATTAGTGGGCCATAGGATAGTTCTTTTTTTTAACTTTTTGAGGTACCTCCATATTGTTTTCCAGAGTAGCTGTACCAGTTTGCATTCCCACCAACAATGTAAAAGGGTTCCTCTTTCTCAGCATCTTCACCAAAATTTGCTGTCCCTGTGTTGTTAATTTAACCATTCTGACAGATGTGAGGTGGTATCTCATCATGGTTTTGATTTGTATTTCCCTGATGATTAGGGATGTTGAGTATCTTTTTATGTGTCTGTTGACCATCTGGATGTCTTCTTTGGAAAAATGTCTGTTCTTGTCTTCTGCCCATTTTTTAACTGGATGATTTGTTTGTTAGGTGTTGAGTTTGTAAGTTCTTTATAGATTTTAGATACTAACCCTTCATCAGATATGTCATTTGCAGATATCTTCTCCTATTCTTTAGGTCTGTTTTAGTTTTGTTTATTGCTTCCTTCACTGTGCAGAAGCTTTTTATCTTGATGAAGTCCCAGTAGTTCATTTTTGCTTTAGTTTCCCTTGTCTCCAGAGACCTGTCTGATAATAAGTTGTTGTGTCCGTGGTCAGAGAGTTTTCTGTCTGTGCTCTTCTCTAGAATTTTGTTGGATTCGTGTCTCACATTTAGATATCTCATCCATTTTTGAGTTTATTTTTATGTATGATATAAGAAAATGGTACAGTTTCATTTTTCTGCATGTTGCTGTCCAGTTTTCCTATTACGATTTGTTGAAGAGACTGTCTTTCTTCCACTGGATATTCTTTGCTGCTTTGTCAAATATGAGGTGACCATATAGTTGTGGGTCCATTTCTGAGTATTCTGTTCTGTTCCTTTGATCTGTGTGTCTGTTTTTGTACCAGTACCATACTGTCTTAATCACACATCTTTGTAGTACAACTGGAAATCCAGAATTCTGATTCCTCCAAGCTTTACTTTTCTTTTTCAGCATTGCTTTGGCTGTTTGGGGTCTTTTGTGGTTCCATACAAATTTTAGAGTTTTTTTGTCCACCTATGTGAAAAATGCTGGTGGTATTTTTATACGGGGTGCCTTAAATGTGTAGATTACTTTGCATAGTATAGACATTTTATTTTTTTTAAGGTTTTATTTACTTATTTGATACACAGAGAGAGAGATCCCAAGTAGGCAGAGAGGCAGGCAGAGAGAGAGGGGGAAGCAGGCTCCCCGCTGAGCAGAGAGCTCAATGTGGGACTCAATCCCAGGACCCTGGGATCATGACCTGAGCCGAAGGCAGAGGCTTTAACCCACTGAGCCACCCAGGCACCCCAAATATAGACATTTTAATAATTTTTGTTCTTCTGATCCATGATCATGGAACTTTTTTCTGTTTCTTTGTGACATCTTCAATTTCCTTCATAAATCTTGTGTAGTTTTTGGAGCATGAATCTTTTATCTCTTTGGTTAGGATTATTTCTCCATATCTTACTGTTTTTGATGCATTTATAAATGGCATTGATTCCTTGATTTCTCTTTCTGTTTATTATTGGTGTATAGAAATGCAACAGATTTCTGTAGGTTGGTTTTTGTATCCTGAGACATTATTGAATTTGTGTATCAGTCCTAGCAGGTTTTATTTTCGTAGAATCTTTTGGGTTTTCTACATAGAGTATCACATCAGTTGCAAATCGTGAAAGTTTTACTTCCCTTGCTGATTTGATTGCTTTGTATTTAGTTTTGTTTTGTGATTGCTAAGGCTAAGACTTCCAATACTATGTTAAATAACAGTGGTAAGGGGCACCTGAATGACTCAGTTGGTTAAGTGGTCTGCTTTCGGCGCAGGTCATGATCTCAGGATCCTGGGATCAAGCCCCGCATCAGGCTCACTGCTCAGCTGGGAGTCTGCCTTTCCCTTTCCCTCTGGCTTATGCTCTCTCTCTTACTCTCTCTCTCTCTTAAAATGAATGAACAAAATCTTTAAAAAAATACTAACAATGGTGAGTGGACATCCCTGTCTTGTTCCCAACCACAGAGGAAAAGCTCTTGGTTTTTCAGTGCTGAGTATGGTATTAGCTATGGGTCTTTCATATATGGCTTTTATGATGTTGAGGTATGTTACATCTATCCCTACTTTTTGAGGGTTTTTATTAGAGATGATGCTCTACCTTGTCCAATGCTTTTTCCGCATCTGTTGAGATCATTTCTTTCTTACCCTTTATTTTATTAATGTGGTGTGTCAGATTAGTTGATTTGCGAATACTGAAATACCCCTGCAGCCCAGGAATAAATCACACTCAATCATGGTGGATAATTCTTCTAATGTACTGTTGGATTTAATTTGCCAGTATCATATTAGGAATTTTTATATCCATGTTCATCAGGGATATTGGCCGGTTTTCCATTCTCCATTTTAGTAGGGTCTTTGGTCTTAGAATCAAGGTAATGCTGACTTTGTTGAATGAGTTTGAAAGTTTTCCTTCCATTTCTAATTACTTGAAATGGTCTGAGAAGAATATTTATTAACTGTTCTTTAAATGTCTGATAATATTCCCCTGGGAAGCCATCTGGCTCTGGACTTCTGTTTGTTGGGAAAGTTTTGATTACTGATTCAGTAACTGGGCCTATTCAAATTTTCCACATCTTTCTGTTTCAGTTGTTAGTGTGTATGGGTCTATGAATTTGTCCTTTTTTTTCCAGATTGCCAAGTTTCTTGGAATATAATTTTTCATAATATTCTCTAACAGTTGTTTATATTTCTGTGGTATTGGTTGTGAACTCTTCTCTATCATTCATTATTTTATTTATATGAACCCTTTCTCTTTTTTATAATTTTGGGTAGTAGTTTATCAGTTTTATCAAGTCTTTCAAAGAAGCAGGTCCTCATTGTTTTATTTTTTTTATTCGTTCCACTGTTTTTTTGTTTGTTTCTGTATCATTTATTCTGAACTCTGATATTTATTATTACGCTTTGTCTGCTGGCTTTAGGCTTTATTTGCAGTTCCTTTTTTTTTTTAAAGATTTTATTTATGCACTTGAGAGAGAGAGAGAGAGAGCATGAGCATGGGGCAGAGGATGAGGAAGAAGCAGACTCTCCACTGAGCAGGGAACACAACATGGGACTGTGGGACTCGATCCCAGTGCCCTGAGATCATGACCTGAGTTGAAGGAAAATACTTATCCAGCTGAACCATCCGGGTGCTGCTTCTGTTCCTTTTAAGCTCCTTTATGTGTAATGTTAGGTTGTGTATTTTTGCTTGTTTCTTGAGGTAGGCCTGTATTGCTATAATCTTCCCTCTTGAAACTGCCTTTGCTTTATCCCAAAGGTTCTGGACTATCATGTTTTCAACTTCATTAGCTTCTATGCATTATTAAAATTTCTTCTTTAATCATACTGAACCCATTCATTCTTCAGTAGGATGTTCTTTAACTTCCATGTATTTGTGGTCTTTTCCAGTGTGTGTGTGTGCATATGTGTGTGTCAATTTCTGTGTGTGTGGTTGACTTAAAGTTTTATAACATTGTGGTCTAAAATATGCATGGTGCGAACTCAGTCTTTCTGTACTTGTTGTGGGTTGATTTGTGAGCCAGTATATGATCTATTCAGCATAGTGTTCCATACACAATTTAAAAGAATGTGTATTCTGCTGCTTTAGGATGAAATGTTCTGAATATATCTGTGTGAAGTCCACCATTTCAGTGTGTCATTCAAAGCCATTCTTTCCTTATAGATTTTGTTTTTCCATTTTATTTATTTATTTTTTTTAATTTTAATTTTTTTATAAAGATATAATATATTATTAGCCCCAGGGGTACAAGACTGTGAATCACCAGGTTTACACACTTCATAGCACTCACCATAGAACATACCCTCCCCAATGTCCATAACCCCACCATTCTCTCCCAAACCCCCTACCCCCAACAACCCTCAGTATGTTTTGTGAGATTAAGAGTCTCTTATGGTTTTCTTCCTCCCGATCCCATCTTGTTTGATTCATTATTTTCCTACCCCACAAACCCCCCACATTGTATCTCCACTTCCTCATATCAGGTAGATCATATGATAGTTGTCTTTCTCCAGTTGACTAATTTTGCTAAGCATAATACTCTCTAGTTCCATCCATGTCATTGCAAATGGCAAGAATTCATTTCTTTTGATGTCTGCATAGTATTCCATTGTATATATATACCATATATATACCAGATCTTCTTTATCCATTCATCTGTTGATGGGCATCTAGGTTTTTTCCATAGTATGGCTATTGTGGACATTGCTGCTATAAACATTCAGGTGCACGTGCCCCTTCGGATCACTGTTTGCTTCTTTGGGTAAATACCCAGTAGTACAATTGCTGGGTCATAGGGTAGCTCTATTTTCAACTTTTTGAGGAACCTCCATGCTGTTTTCCAGATTGGTTGCAACAGCTAGCATTCCCACCAACAGTGGAAGAGGGTTCCCCTTTCTCCGCATCCTTGCCAACATCTGTCATTTCCTGCCTTGTTAATTTTAGCCATTCCGACTGGTGTGAGGTGGTATCCCATTGTGGTTTTGATTTGTGTTTCCCTGATGCCAAGTGATGTGGAACACTTTTTCATGTATCTGTTGGCCATCTGGCTGTCTTCTTTGCAGAAATGTCTGTTCATGTCCTCTGCCCTTTTTGTGATTGGATTATCTGTTCTTTGGGTGTTGAGTTCGCTAAGGTCTTTATAGATTTTGGACACTAGCCCTTTATCTGATACGTCGTTTGCAAATATCTTCTCCCATTCTGCCAGTTGCCTTTTGGTTTTCTTAACTGTTTCCTTTGCTGTGCAAAAGCTTTTGATCTTGATGAAGTCCCAATAGTTCATTTTTGCCCTTGCTTCCCTTGCCTTTGGCACTTTTCCTAGGAAGAAGTTGCTGCCGCTAAGGTCAAAGAGGTTGCTACCTGTCTTCTCCTCAGCGATTTTGATGGATTCCTTTCTCACATTGAGATCCTTCATCCATTTTGAGTCTATTTTCATGTGTGGTGTCAGGAAATGGTTCAGTTTCATTTTTTTCCATGCGGCTGTCCAATTTTCCCAACACCATTGAAGAGGCTGTCTTTTTTCCATTGGACATTCTTTCCTGCCTTGTCGAAGATTAGTTGACCATAGAGTTGAGTGTCTATTTCTGGACTCTCTATTCTGTTCCATTTTTGTGCCAGTACCACACTATCTTGTAGATGACAGCTTTGTAATAGAGCTTGAAATCTGGAATTGTGATGCCACCAACTTTGGCTTTCTTTTTCAATATTCCTTTGGCTATTCGAGGTCTTTTCTGGTTCCATATAAATTTTAGGATTATTTGTTCCATTTCTTTGAAAAAGATGGATGGTATTTTGATAGGGATTGCATTACATGTGTAGATTGCTTTAGGTAGCATAGACATTTTCACAGTATTTGTTCTTCCAATCATTGAGCATGAAACAATTACCTATTTCTTTGTGTATTCCTCAATTTCTTTCATGAGTACTTTATAGTATTTTCTGAGTATAGATTTTTTGACTCTTAGGTTAGGCTTATTCCTAGGTATCTTACGGTTTTGGGTGCAATTGTAAATGGGATTGACTCCTTAATTTCTCTTTCTTCGGTCTTGTTGTTGGTGTAGAGAAATGCACTGATTTCTGAGTATTGATTTTATTCCTGACACTTTCCTGAATTCCTGTACAAGTTCTAGTAGTTTTGGAGTGGGGTCTTTTGGGTTTTCCACATATAGTATCATATCATCTGCAAGGAGTGATAGTTTGACTTCTTTGCCGATTTGGATGTTTTTAATTTCTTTTTGTTGTGTAATTCCTGAGGCTAGGACTTCTAGTACTATGTTGAATAGCAGTGGTGATAATGGACATCCCTGCCGTGTTCCTGACCTTAGCGGAAAAGCTCTCAGTTTTTATCCTTTGAGAATTTTATTTGCGCTAGGTTTTTTCATAGATGGCTTTGATGATATTGAGGTATGTGCCCTCTATCCCTACACTTTGAAGAGTTTTGATCAGGAAGGGATACTGTACTTTGTCAAATCCTTTTTCTGCATCTATTAAGTGTAGCATATGTTTCTCATTCTTTTATTAATGTATTGTATCACATTGACTGATTTGCGGATGTTGAACCAACCTTGCAGCCCTGTAATAAATCCCACTTGGTTGTGGTGAACAATCCTTTTAATATACTGTTGGATCCTATTGGCTAGTATTTTGGTGAGAATTTCCGCATCTATGTTCATCAAGGATATCGGTCTGTAATTCTTGTTGATGGGATCCTTGTCCGGTTTGGGGATCAAGGTGATGCTGGCATCATAAAATGAGTCTATTTCTATTTATTGGAGCAGTTTCAGGAGAATAGGAATTAAATCTTCTTTAAATGTTTGGTAAAATTCCCTTGGTAAGCTGTCTGGCCCTGGGCTTTTGTTTGGAGATTTTTGATGACTGTTTCAATCTCCTTACTGGTTATGGGTCTGTTCAGGTATTCTGTTTCTTCCTGGTTCACTTGTGGTAGTTTATATATCTCTGAGAATGCATTCATTTCTTCCAGATTTTCAAATTTGTTGGTGTAGAGTTGCTTATAGTATGTTCTTACAGTTGTTTTTATTTCTTTGGTGTTGGTTGTTATCTCTCCTCATCATTCATGATTTTATTTAATTGGTTCCTTCCTCTTTTTTTTTTTTTTTTTTTTGATAAGTCTGGCCAGGGGTTTATCAATCTTATTCTTTCAAAGCATCGGCTCCTATTTTCATAGGTTTGTTCTATTGTTTTTTGGTTTCTATTTCATTGATTTTTGCTCTGATCTTTATGATTTCTCTTCTCCTGCTAGGTTTAGGCTTTCTTTGCTGTTCTTTCTTCAGCTCCTTTAGGTATAGGTTTAGGTTGTGTATTTGAGACCATTCTTGTTTCTTGAGAAAGGCTTGTATCACTATATGTTTTCCTCTTAGGACTGCCTTTGCTGTGTCCCACAGATTTTTTTTTTAAAGATTTTATTTATTTATTTGACAGAGAGAGATCACAAGTAGGCAGAGAGGCAGGCAGAGAGAGAGAGGAGGAAGCAGGCTCCCTGCTGAGCAGAGAGCCCGATGTGGGACTCTGAGATCATGACCTGATCCGAAGGCAGCAGCTTAACCCACTGAGCCACCCAGGCACCCCTGTCCCACAGATCTTTAACCATTGTGTTTTCATTATCATTTGTTTCCATGAATTTTTTCCATTCTTCTTTAATTTCCCGGTTGACCCATTCATTCTTTAGAAGGATGCTGTTTAGTCTCCATGTATTTGGGTTCTTTCCAAACTTCCTCTTGTGGTTGAGTTCTAGCTTCAGAGCATTGTGGTCTGAAAATATGCAGGGAATGATCCCAATCTTTTGATACCGGTTGAGTCCTGATTTAGGACCCAGGACATGATCTATTCTGGAGAATGTTCCATGTGCACTAGGGAAGAATGTGTATTCTGTGGCTCTGGGATGGAATATTCTGAATATATCTGTGATTTCCATCTGATACAGTCTGTCATTTAAGGCCTTTATTTCCTTGTTGATCTTTTGCTTGGATGATCTGTCCATTTCAGTGAGGGGAGTATTAAAGTCCCCTAGTATTATTGTATTATTGTGGATGTGTTTCTTTGATTTTGTTATTAATTGGTTTATATAGTTGGCTGCTCCCATGTTAGGGGCATAGATATTTAAAATTGTTATATTTTCTTGTTGGACAGACCCTTTGAGTATGATATAGTGTCCTTCCTCATCTCTTATACTCTTTGGCTTAAAATCTAATTGATCTGATACAAGGATTGCTACCATAGCTTTCTTCTGATGTCCATTAGCGTCGTAAATTGTTTTGCACCCCCTCACATTAAACCTGGAGGTGTCTTCAGTTCTAAAATGAGTTTCTTGTAAGCAGCATATTGATGGGTTTTATTTTTTTTTATCCATTCTGATACCCTGTGTCTTTTGATTGGGGCATTTAGCCCATTTACATTCAGGGTAACTATTGAGAGATATGAATTTAGGGCCATTGTATTTCCTGTAAGGTGATTGTTACTATATATTGTCTCTGTTCCTTTTTGATCTACTACTTTTAGGCTCTCTCTTTGCTTAGAGTACCCCTTTCAATATTTCCTGTAGCGCTGATTTGGTGTTTACAAATTCTTTCAGTTTTTGTTTGTCCTGGAAGCTTTTTATCTCTCCTTCTATTTTCAATGATAGCGTAGCTGGATATAGTATTCTTGGCTGCATGTTTTTCTTGTTTACTGCTCTGAATATATCATGCCAGTTCTTTCTGGCCTGCCAGGTCTCTGTGGATAAGTCCACTGTCAATCTAATATTTTTACCATTGTATGTTACAGACTTCTTTTCCCCAGCTGCTTGCAGGATTTTCTCTTTGTCACTAAGATTTGTAAATTTTACTATTAGGTGATGGGGTGTGGACCTATTCTTACTGATTTTGAGAGGCGTTCTCTGCACATCCTGGATTTTGATGTTTGTTGTCTTTGACATATTAGGGAAATTCTCTTTAATAATTCTCTCCAATATACCATCTGCTCCCCTCTCTCTTTCTTGTTCTTCTGGAATCCCAATTATTTTATTTTATTTATTTTTTTTAACGTTTTATTTATTTATTTGACAGACAGAGATTACATGCAGGCAGAGAGTCAGGCAGAGAGAGAAGGGGAAGCCGGCTCACCACCAAGCAGAGAGCCCAATTCGGGGCTCGATCCCAGGACCCTGGGATCATGACCTGGGACAAAGGCAGAGGCTTTAACCCACTGAGCCACCCACACGCCCCTGAAATCCCAATTATTTTAATGTTGTTTCATCTTATGGTATCACTTACCTCTTGAATTCTCCCCTCGTGGTCCAGTAGTTGTTTTTCTCTCTTTTGCTGAACTTCTTTATTCTCAGTCATTTGCTTTTCTATATCATTAATTCTCCCTTCTTCCTCATTTATTCTAGCAGTAAGAGCCTCCATTTTTTATTGCACCTCATGAATTCAACTCGGTTAGAATTTAGTTGTTTTATTTCTCCAGAAATGGCTTTTATTTCTCCAAAGAGTGTTTCTCTAATATCTTTCATGTGTTTTTCGAGCCCATCTAGCACCTTGAGAATCGTCATTCTGAACTCTAGATCTGACATACTAACCATGTTCATATTGATTAAGTCCCTAGCCTTCAGTACTGCCTCTTGTTGTTATTTTTGTGGTGATTTTTTCTGTCTTGTCATTTTGTCCAGATAAGAATATATTACGGACCAGATAAAATACTACAAGCCAGATAAAATGCTACAAGGGTGGCAAAGACCCCAGGAAAATGTGCTATAACCAAATAAGAAAGACCCCAAATCATAGCGGGGAGAAATGGGATAAAAAAAGTTCATCGAAAAAAACAATTAAAGCAAGAAAATACAAAATAGAAAAAAAGGTATATATTAGACTGGTGACTAGAACAGGGTCACCCACTTAATTTTGGGAGTATTTTGGTCTCTTTGAAGAAACTACCTCCCAAAATTTTAAGGAATGAAAAACATATATAAGGGTAAACACAATGACGGGATGGAATATGACTATAAAGATGAAAAAAAATTGTTTTAATATTTCTTAAAATGGAGTTGATAAAGTAAGTTGGTTGGGAGAATAAAGAAAAAGATAGTGGAGAGAATTTGCTTGGGTTCTAGACTAGAACAAGCCCGGAGCTAGCTTTTGGGTATATTAAGATCTATTCAAAGAAGTTGAACCCCAAATTTTTTAGAAGAGAAAACCCTATTTGTATACAAAAAAGAATGTTAGATACAATGAAGGATAAAATATGAATGTATGACTAAAGGTTCAAAAAATATTATTATTATTCTTTTTTTTGAAAAGTTTTGCTAAGATAAACTAGTTTCAAAACGTTAAAGGAGGAAAGGGTAAAAGTTAAAAAAAATTAGGAGAAGAAAAAAAATGAAATTAAAAAAAAAATTAACTCCAAGACTAAAGAATCATGGGGATAAAGCCATGATTTCCATGCTTTTCTTTCTCCTCCTCTGGAATTCCGCTGTTCTCCTTGGTAAATGAACTTGGTCTTGGCTGGATTTCTTGTTTATCTTCTGGGGGAGGGGCCCTTTGTAGTGATTCTCAAGTGTCTTTCCCCGGGGTGCAATTGCACAACCCGTATCATGGGCCGGGCTAAGTAATCCGCTTGGGTTCGCTTTCGGGAAATTTTGATCCCTGAACGCTTTATGTAGAGTTCCGAAAGACAGGAATGAAAATGGCGTCCTCTCAGTCTCCGGCCTGGTGGAGCCAAGAGCCTGGGGCCCCACCCCTCAGTGCGTCCTCAGAATAAATCACTCAATTACTCCCGTCTCCTTGGTCTCTGCCCATGCTTGGAGAAAAGTATTCAATCACTCCTGTATCCCTGGCAGAGCTCCAAGTTCACCCAGCCTGTGACCGAGCGTTTCTGTCTCTGGCACACAGCTCCTCCTGGAGTCTCTGAATCCCGCAGTTCCCTGAGTTCTTCCAGGGAGTGTCTCCCCAGATCTTGTGGACACCCCACTCACAGAGCAGTGGCCTGTGCCACGGATTCCAGCTCAAGGTAACCCCGAGTTGAGAGCTCACTCCTCGGCTCTGTCTCTGTAGCTGACTTCACAGCTCTAATACCTGCGAGCTCCCCAACACTCAGACACCCTGATCCTTCTGTGACCCCACGGGACCTGGGGCCGTGCTGACCCCGCTGGGTTTCACCCCAGTTTAGCCTCTGGAGTGATGTCCCTCAGTGGAGCAGACTTTTAAAAGTCCTGATTTTGTGCGCCGTTGTTCTGCAGCTTGCTGGGAGCAGACCCCTCCCCTTACTCTCTATCTTCCCATCGCTTTGGATTCACTTCTCCACCCGTCCTACCTTTCAGAAAGTTGTCAATTTTCTGTTTCTAGAATTGTTGCTCTTCTTCTCTTCGATCTCCTGTTGGATTTGTAGGTGTTCGCAGTGGGTTGATAAGCTATCCAGCTGATCTCCTGCTACCTGATGTTGTCTCAGCCTGGTACTTCTCCATCATCTTTCATTGTTGATTTTTGCTTAGGTGATTTATCCATTGCTCTAATTAGGTTGTTAATTTTCCCTACTATTTTTGTAGTATTATCAGTCAGTTTCTTTATGTTTACCATTAATTGATTTATGTATTTGGGTATTCTGAAGTGGGGGTATAAATATTTATTATTGTTAGGTATATCTTTTGGGTAGTCCCCTTTATTATGATATTGTGTCTTCTTTCTCTCTTGTTACTGACTTCTATGGCTACTCTGGCTTTCTTTTGATATCCATTAACTTGATGGATGGTTCTCCTCCCCTCAGTTTAGGTCTCTTGTAAATAGCATATGGATGAGTCTTTTTTTTTTTTTTAAATCCATTCTGATACCCTGTGTCTTTCTATTGAAGTATTTACTCTATTTTTTCAAAATGATTAATGATAGATATTACTTTAGTGCTATTATATATTACCTGTTCATTTGCTTTTTCTGGAGATTTTCTTTTTTCCATTCTAGTCTTTGTTGCTTTTGGTCTTTCCCAGTCAGAGGGTCTCCTTTAATATTTCTTGCAGGGCTGGCTTAGTGGTCACAAATTCCTTTATTTTGTCTGTGAAATTCTTTATCTCTTCTTGTATTCTGAATGATAGCATTGCTACGTAGTGTATTGTTTTTTTATAGTGTATTTTTTTTTATTTTATTTTATTTATTTATTTGACAGACCGAGATCATAAGCAGGTAGAGAGGCAGGTAGAGAGAGAGGAAGGGAAGCAAGCTCCCTGCTGAGCAGAGAGCCAGATGCAGGGTTTGATCCCAGAACCCTGGATCTTGACCTGAGCCGAAGGCAGAGGCTTTAACCCACTGAGCCACCCAGGCGCCCCTGGATAGTATATTCTTGGCTGCTTATTTTTTCCATTCATCCTGTTAAATATATCCTGCCACTTTCATCTGGCCTGCTAAGTTTCTTTCGTGATCCTCTGCTAACCTGATTTGTGTTCCATTGTAGGTTAGGGATTTGTTTTCCCTTGTTGCTTTCCAGATTCTTTCCTTATCTCTATAATTTGCAGATTTTACTACCATATGTCTTAGTGTTGGTTGGCTTTTGTTGATTTTGATGGGAGGTCGCTGTGCCTCCTGGATTTATGGGTTTCCTTCTTTCTCCAGATTGGGGAAGCTTTCAGCTATGACATGTTTAAAGCTTCTGCCCCTTTTTGCCTCTCTTTTTTATCTGGGTCTACTATGATACTTACGTTACTCTGCTTTCCATAAAGGCTCACTGAGTTCCATAAGTCTACATTTGTGCTCCAATATTTTTCTTTCCCTCTTATTTTTGCTTTTGTTATTTTCCATAATTTTATCTTCTCTAGTACTTCTTAATTCGTCTATTTCTTCCATACTTACGGAATTGCATCTTGGTTATAGAATTTTTTATTTTGGCCTGACTAGATCATAGGTCTTTCATTTCTCTAGTAAGGATCTCTCTGCTTTCTTCTATGCTTTTCTCAAGCCTAGGTAGTATGCTTATGATTATGGTTTTAAATTCTGGTTCAGTTCTGTTTCTTATTAGCTCCATGTCTATGGCCTCATGTTGTTTTGTTTTGTTTTGTTTTGTTTTTTGGATGAATTCCTTTGTCTTGGCATTTTGTCTAGGTCTTGTCTTTTCTGTTTTTTGGAATACCTATACCTGGTCCTATTTCCACTACAACCAATGCTTTCAGCTCTCTATGATCAATAGACCTGGTGCATTCAAAGTTTTGTGTTCATTTTCTGTTGGAACGCCCTGTTGATGCTCTGGCTCCCAATCACATTTGCCTGTTATAAAAGGAACCTGAAGTGTGCTAGAGGGTGGAGTTTGGTATAATCAGGCCCAAGCCTTTTTTGTGTGCTCTGTGCTGCTTGCTAAAGTCTGTCCATGTTGATTGGAGGGGTCAAAAATGGCATTAGCCTGCTCTATTCTCTGGAAAGGTGAGTTTTCACGCACTGGTGTTCAGGAAGCCCTCACAGAAGGGCAAACAATCTACCCTCTTGTGTCCCAGGCTTCCATTAGATCCCTGCCTCTACCATGTCTGTGTTGACACTATCAGCCCACGCTGGTGATACAATCTTCCTGTCTTTCATCTCCAGCATATGCCAGGGTTTCAGAACTCCAAATTTGAGAGGTCCAGTGCAATGCAGAAGTGCCCCCTGATCCTCTGGGTGAGGTTTTGAGGCATTGTGGCTGGTACCAGTTTATCACAGAGAAGTAGTTGTATGACTGCTCATGGGCTTTACTTTTAAAGTAAAGTATAACAAAAAGCTGGCATTTAGGCTAGTAGCCCTCAGCAGGTGCCTTTGGTAGGGCTGTCAACCCACATTCATCTTGTTGCTCTTTAGGGGTGTGTTGACTATTGTTCTCTTTTCTTTCAGCCACATAAATTTTGTAATCAGTTTCTCAAGTGTAAACAACAATAAAAATTTAGTCATAATATTTTGATTATAGTTGTATAAACTGGGCAAAGTTGTGTCTGTTGAGATTCTTACATTTGATTCTTCCTATCCTTGAACATGGCATGTATATCTATTTATTTACATCGTTTTTAAAAACTTTGAGAAATTTTTTTGGCACTTCCTAATTTATCTGTTACAAATTTTAGTTTTTAAAATCAACATTAGTATGTTTATTATTTTATCCATGTTTGCTTAAATTTACTTTTGTATTTAACTTATGTTTATACCTTTCTTTTTATATAATAGCTTCATTCTAGGATCATTTTATTTCTTACTGAAACACATGTTTTTAAAGTACCTTAAATGAGATTTTGGTTTTAGTAAACACTTAAAAGTTTGTTTGATAATATGATTATTTCATCTTTGAACTTAAAAGATATTTGCAATGGATATAGAATTCTCACTTTCAAATTATTTTCTCTTAGAAGTAAACAGATTATTTCACCAATATCTGGTTTTGATTGTTGTTAAAAAACATTAATTCTTCTGTTTCTCCTGATTCATTGGGCTTCCTAAATTTAATAATTGTTATTTTATCCGTGCTGCAAAATTATTAGCCTTTTTTAGCTGTTTTTATTTAGAGTATTATCTGTCTTTTCTGCTCTCTATTCATAGTTGCTTTTGTAATTCTATTGGAACATATTTTGAACATTCTTACTCTGTTTAGGTTTTCTTGTGTTTATATCTCTTAGTTTGTCTTTATGTCCTGTGCTTTATTGGATATTTTTTAGGCCTGTTGTCTAGTTTACTAATTCTTTTTTATGATTTGTGCCTCATCTTCTGTTTTAACAATTCAAATGAATATCTAATATCAATTATTATATTTCTTATCTCCAGAAATTTTGTTTTTCAAATATTCTGTCACGTGTCTTTATAAATCTAATTCTGTTTTTGCTGACTCTTTCTGTTGTTTTTGCTGACTCTAATGTTTCTTTACTGCTTCCTATGTTATCTTTATTTTTATTGTGAACTAATGATTGCTAAACTTTATCTGTGAGAATACTTCAAAACTGAAGTTCAAATCTTTCTTGGAAATTTGCATGATTTGTTGCCAGATACCTGGGAGCACTACCAAAGACTAATCACTTTAAATTTAAATTCAAATTCATTCTCTCTCTCTTTCTCCCTATCTCTCCTTCAGTATATGTGTGTGTGTGTGTGTGTGTGTGTGTGTGTATATATATATATATATATACATATATAGTCTTCAGAATGTATATGTGTGTATATAGGTGTATATATATACGTATGTATGTGTATGTATATATTTGGTCTTTTTTGTTTTGTTTTTTGACTGCTAGGTAGTTAAATTGATTTTTTGGTCTTTTGTTGGTTTTCTGTTCTTTGTTTTGTTTTGTTTTTGACAACTAGGTAGTTAAATTCTGGCCAAAAATCTGCATGGGAGGTATCTTATGGTTTGAGATTTATAGGGGAGAAACCCCATACCCTAGTTCCCGGAGTCAAGGCAAAAGCAGGCAAAATTTCATATTGTTTTCCTCTGTGGGTGAACTTTGTGTTTTGTTTTGTTTTGTTTTTCTTTTCACTGGGGATATTATCTTTTGGGGTCTAATGTTTACACAAGGAATTGAATTTTCCTTCTCATCTTGTAAAAGGTCCAGTCTTTGTGTATGCTCTATCTTAATGTTTTAGGCACATTAAAGCTGAAACCTGTATACCACTGGAGATTGGTAGATGTTCTTAAGATCATCTTGGTCTTCAGTATGGTTATGTCTCTGGATTAGTGCTTTTTTTTAAAGGTATTTTTAAAGAATTTTATGTGTTCTATATATTGACAGCCCCTACTCCACATTTGACTACCCAATATACTAGGGTAACCAGTGAGGTAGAAATAGATGTATTTTCTAAAGTATCTCAATGATGCTTTTATTGAGAAGTTGGGACAAACCTATTAGATACTGCTCATCTGCCACCATGTTTAAGTCAGTGTATTTTACATTCCATGTATGCCAAGTATTGCTTCTGCTTAGTTAAAAAATCATGTTGTCAGCTTGGCATGAATACCTGATGTGTCAAAATGTCCAGTGCATTATGAATGCTTCATATTGGCTTTCTGTTCCTTTATAGAATAGCTGTATACTTCTATGATTGTTTTGGATGCAGGTGTCTATAACCAGTTCTTACATGGAAACAGAGAAGTAGGGGCACCTGGGTGGCTCAGTTGGTAAGCATCTACCTTTACCTCAGGTCATGATCCCCAGGGTCCTGGGATTGAGCCCCACATTGGGCTCACTGCTCAGCAGAGAGCCTGCTTCTCCCTCTCCTTCTGCTTTTCCCATTGCTTGTGCTCTCTCTCACTCTCTGTCAGATAAATAAATAAATAAATAAATAAATAAATAAAATCTTAAAAGTAAATGCAAAAGGATTGTCAGCCAGGTATGAGTTTCTAGAATAAATCTCTTCAACTAATTGAAATGACTTTCTGGTACTATGGTCTCAGAAATAGAAGCAATCTGGTGTTTGTGTGTGTATTGTTTTCGTAGGTAGTGGTGTTTTTACATTTGTATCTGCATAGGAGTGGTAGCATTCTGATATTGCATGCTTTTTTTAACTATATGCAGATTCTGTTAGTGTGCTAACAGTAAAGATGGAATTGCATCATTTCATGTGTTCAAACAAAAATCAGGACAGAGAAGCACTGACTTTGTGATGTGAATTGATAGATTATAGCATGAGTATATACCCCTGTAGAGTTTGATGAAATTTCCAGGTAGTTTTTTGGGGTATTCCACATCAAGTGCATTGCAGTACTCTCATTTCAAGATCTCTAAGCTGTTAGCACTCTTCAAATTACCTAGGTACTTGTATTGACTGTTAGAGTAATATGCAGCTTTGAAAACATCTGTATATAATATTTAATAATAATGCATCCTTGTATTTGTGGCAGTTTGTGATGGACATTTTAAGGTGATATCTAATGAAAGCTGAGTATGGCATAAACAGGATATTATATATTTGTTACTTGTTTTAACAGATAAGAATCTATTCTATTATGTATCTGAGGATATCAGTTTGCCTACTTATAAGAGAATATATTTTATAATTTATTTGAAGTATGCTAATTTAAAATACATTTAAATTATATAATATGTAGAAGAATATTAATAACATGATTAGTCTGTGTTGTATCTAGGTATAACATACTTCAGCTAGACCTGGACATATGCACCTCATATTTTATTTAATATTAATAGTCATTCATTCTGTATATTCTACATTTCTAATTATAAAAATCACCTTTTAGGTTTAATATGATGTCTGATTTTTATTTTTGAGTACAAAGCAGTTGAAAAATGAAATAGAAGATAATTAACGTCAAAAGAATAATGTTAGTAATTATCTTCCAGTTTCAGTGTAAATCATAAATTACTTTATTTTTAAATTTTTAATTTTTTTAAAAGATTTTATTTATTTGTTTGACAGAGAGAGAGATCACAAGTAGGCAGAGAGACAGGCAGAGATAGAGGGGGAAGCAGGCTCCCCACTGAGCAGAGAGCCCAATGCGGGGCCCAGGACCCTGAGATCATGACCTGAGCCAAAGGCAGTGGCTTAACCCACTGAGCCCCACAGGTGCCCCCCGTATAAATTATTTTAGAAAGCAGTGCACTTCCTCTGGAGATAGGATCATGACATTAGCAGGAGTTGAATTTTCTATGTACAAAGTCACAATTTTTCTGTTTAGTTTTATAGAAGTTGTAAATATATCTGTGATCTCCATTAACCTACTACAGAGCTAGATTACTTTGACAAATTTAATTGAGCTTAAGTTAGGAAATGTTTGATTACCATGTTATTTCTGTGCGTATATCTTTGGCTGTAGAATGTAAATGGATGGAACTCCAAGGACGTTTTGCTGTTAAGAGTTGTCAGAACTTGTGACTGAGGGGTAATTTCCAGTTTGAAAGCTTAGAAGATGGAGATAATACCAGTTCTTGTTGGCAGGATGGGGCTGTTTGTAGAAGCTGATAAAAGGTAGGAATGAGAGGTCCGAGTGAGATGAATTCTCCTTTAGATTTGTTCAGTTTGAGTTAATGGTAGGACATCTAGGTGGGACTGTCAGTTAGAAACAAGGAACTTGAAGCTGGCTACCCATGGTGAGAGCTCGAACCATTTGATTGGCATTATTAACACTGAGGTAACACAGATCCTGGGAGGGTCCATGAATTTTCTAGAGGACTGGAGTTAATATTAAGTCTAAGAATTTAGAACAATTTCTTTAGGAAAAGTTTCCTTACGTAGGATAAGTTGATGAATAAATAGGTAGGCAACCTGTCAAAGCCTACCTCTTTGGAAGACACAGTTGTTATACTCCAAGGTCAGGAATTTTCTCATCAAGGTTTCAATGCTTGTATATCCTTTTTTCAACTAATATTTTAAAGGAGTGGCTCTCCGGAGAGGGCTAGTAAAGCTCCCCTTGAATGCTTTAGGCCAGTTAATCAGCATTTTAACATACTTTAGTTGGCTCTTAGAGTCTATTATAGGAGTTGTAGAAATCTTAGTAATCAAAGCAAAAGGAGAGAATTGTGGCATGACCACTTGACAAGAAATATATTTGGAATTAAATGCAACACAAATCACTGTCAGTCATATGTTGATTATGGTTCAAATGTGTAGTTAGGACTATATATGACTCTTTTGAACCTGTAATCTCCATGAGGGCAGAATCTCTAATGGTTAACATTGTGGCAGTCTCATGTTTGGCAGCCAGGATATATTAGCTGCATGAATCAATGAAACACAAAATAAGTATAGAGCCAGGCCCAGCATCAGTGTTTATGCCATTTAACCCAAAGAACAAGAGCACAAAAATATAAAAAAAGAATATGAAATATACTCACATTATTTGAGACCTGCCATGAGAAGGTATTGAAAAACATATAATGAAGTAACATAGTGAAGGGATTGAGGGTTTTTTTTTTTAGTATTTTATTTATTTATTTGACAGATAGATCACAAGTAGGCAGAGAGAGGAAGGGAAGCAGGCTCCCTGCTGAGCAGAGAACCCGATGTGGGGCTCGATCCCAGAACCCTGGGACCATGACCCGAGCCGAAAGCAGAGGCCTTAACCCACTGAGCCACCCAGCTGCCCCAGGGATTGAGTTTTTTAACTAGATAAAATGGAAGAGTGTTGTGTTAAAATCACAGAGATTTATTCAGGAGTTTGGGGAAACATTTCTGGTCTGGATTTAAAAAAGGAAATAAAGTATTTATAAATATAAGTCAAAATCTGTTTTGTATACATATATATACATCTCCTATGTTTATATAGTATATAATTCTGTATGAAATATAAATATGTATATTATACTTCTATGTCTATTCATAACATATACTGTAATAATGTATTTTTAAAGGAATAAATGATAAATTTAAAAAAGAAATATTGGCCCCAGTTCATTTATGTGGGGAATGATAGACTTAATTGCAGTGAACCTAACTCGACTCTTCTACTACTCAGATTACTTAATGAGATATCAGACAAAAAAGAAAGGTTATGTTTTGGCAAGAAGGAAAGGGCATTACGGTTCAATACTTTCACTTAACTAACCTTTAAGTGTGCAGTTAACATTGAAAGGAAATTAAGTTTTGGAGGTATTATAGAGTAATTGTAAAAATGTAAAAAGTACTTAAAAGCCCATAGTCTATTAGGATAAATTCTTCACATAACAGTGACAATCATCAGAAAGTGGGTTTGTGATATGTTTTTACATATTTTGATGAAGACATTTTTACATCTTTTGATGAAGAAAAATCTCATTTTGTGACATAGTTACTGCTTTCCACTTTCTTGTTTTGTTTGTGAACTTCCGCTCATTGACATTTTCTAGGATGAAACTTTCATATTGACTGGGAATCGATCTTTTAAACACAAACCTTCAAGTATTTGAAAGAAGATGCTCAGTAGTAAACAGGAGTAGTGGCAGGGAGAAATGGAAGGAGTGCAACTTTATAGGATATTTGCCTTTCACCTCACAATTTGTCAGAATCTAAATTTGCATTTTAAAATTTAGAATTTCTAGTTTCTATTATGAATAGTTTTTTACTTATAGAGTATGTCAGAACTCACCTTTGCAATTTTTTTAGAGAATATAAGTAGTGATGGTATCACTAATCTACCAAAAGTCAAAAGCTGTTTTAAATTTTTTTAAGTTTAAAATACTTGTCCAGTCTTCATTAGTTCACCTGGATTTTTCTTTTATTTCTAGTTACTGTTGCAGAACCCCAACTCTTTCCAAAAGCTCCTACATTGGATGTTTTTAGGGGTCTCCAAAAATATCTCTTGCATCCCATACTAAATTTGTCAGCTATCATGTGGTAGCTGTGGGTAATTTTCCTCATTTCCTTTTTGAAGCCTCTACTAAGGATGACTGTAATTTGGGAGAGGGGAGGAGTTTTCCCATGGGCCATAGCTACTGTATACTAAAGACCTCTAGGTGCCAAGGGTATGGGGTGTTGTGTTCAAAATACAGAAACATTTGTTTCTTCCTTTCTCTCTTTTTAAAGTAAAATTGACTAGTATAGTGCTCATCACACAGCTCCCTTACCACAGCAGACGTTTAACTATGTTGAGTGTAGGCAAACTGGGCCTGGTGATAAAATGAAGAAATACAAAAGCTGCACTCAGAATCACTCCAATCCATTTTTTTCTTTTTTTAATTGTGTTATGGTAGTTACCATACAATACATCATTAGTTTTTGATGCAATGTGGCAAGATTCATTGTTTATGTACAATACCCAGTGCTCTGTGCAATATGTGCCCGCCTTAATACCTACCACCAGGCTTAACCATCCCCCCACCCTCTCCCCTCTGAAATCTTCAGTTTGTTTCTCAGAGTCCACAGTCTCTCATGGTTTGTCTCCCCCACCAGTTTTCCCCAGTTCACTTCTCCAGTCCTTTTTTTTTTTTATCCTTTTTTTTAAAAGATTTTATTTACTTATTTATTTGACAGACAGAGGTCACAAGCAGGCAGAGAGGCAGACAGAGAGAGAGGAGGAAGCAGGCCCCCCGCCGAGCAGAGAGCCTGATGCGGGGCTCGATCCCAGAACCCTGGGATCATGACCTGAGCCGAAGGCAGAGGCTTTAACCCACTGAGCCACCCAGGCGCCCCGTCCAGTCCTTTTTAAAATGCAGGCTTTCTTCCTGATTTTAAAATACAGGTTGGATTTCTTATTGCATGCTACAGTACAGTTAGGCAGGAATTTTCTCTCCCCGGAAACCCCTTAGTCTACCATACAAATGGACGTACAGGTGATTCCTAGGACTGTCCACTTGAGTCTCAAACCATGCCTTGAACCTGTATATATATGTATTGTTCATTTTTTCTCTTGATATGCTTTTGATGAGTAAGTGAAAGAGAGTGGAGGCAAATGAGTACTGGTTTGTCTCTCGTCTGTCGTCATATCCTCCTGCCTCTTCTATACAGGAATTTATGGGCATGAAAACGTATTAATGTTCAATCTTATAATACATCTTTGTGTATAAAGTTTAGTATATATGTAAAAAAAAATCAGGTGTCTTAGGGATAGACTGTGATGGCCAGTTGCAACATGGGATTCTAATGGAAGCTGATTTATTATACAATAAATAGTATAATAGTAGTCTGCATTTGTTACACATGAGAGAGTTTTATTCCAAATCTTACTTATAAATAGAACATACTAAGCACTGACATTTATATAAGTTTGTAACACAGCCATAAAATGGTATCCAGAATCAATACATCTAAGTCTGCTGAATGTGTTAAATATTTCACATAGCTGAACAGAAAAAGAGAAGGTATGTCACCTACTGTGGAGCCTGCATTGTGAAGAGGAGTTAACAGGTTACATACAGCTCGAAGAGAAACAAAATAACAGTGTTTCACATACTGAGCTGAAATTTTATTTTAAGCCTGATTCATTCTATTGTACTTCTTTTCATGGTTAAAATTGAGATAAAAAGATTGAGGGGTGCCTGGGTGGCTCAGTGGGTTAAACCTCTACCTTCATCTCAGGTCATGATCTCAGGGTCCTGGGATCGAGTCCCACATTGGGCTCTCTGCTCAGCAGAGAGCCTGCTTCCCCCCCCCTTGCCGCTCTCTGCCTGCCTCTCTGCCTACTTGTGATTTCTTTCTCTGTGTGTCAAATAAATAAAATCTTTAAAAAGAAAAAATAAAGAAAAGTTTGAAATATGCAGAATTGATACTTCTGATAATTTTAATACTGTTCTTAATCTTTCTACCTTAGTTGCCTTGTACTAAAAATTTTGAAAGTGCCCAAACTGATTCTTTGCTTTTCACAATAACATACTTTACCAAAAATCCCATTAACAGAAAAATTTTTAAAAAACAATTGAGTAATTTACATGCATTGAAAATTCTGGAAGAATGGAAATAATAAAGGGGTATTTACTTTTCATTTTATAAAAATATTATATTAATGAGGCAAAATAATGGATGTTCTTAATTTTATTTCGTTGTAGGTACATGTTGTTACATCAGTTTTCATATTTCTTTTTTTTTTAAGATTTTATTTATTTATTTGACTCATATAGACAGAGAGGCAGGCAAAGAGAGAGGAAGAAACAGGTTTCTTGCTGAGCAGGGAGCGCGGTGCGGGGCTCGATCCCAGAACCCTGAGACTGTGACCTCAGCTGAAGGCAGAGGCTTAACCCTTTGAGCCACCCAGGCACCTCTGTATTCATATTTCTTTTAAGTGAAAGGTCATGATTTTTTTTTATTTCATTTCAGTGTTCCAGAATTCATTGTTTATGCACCACACCCAGTGCTCCATGCAATATGTGCCCTCCATAGTACCAACCACCAGGCTCACCCAACCGCCCACCCCCAGCCTTTCCAAAACCCTCAGTTTGTTTCTCAGAGTCAACAGTCTCTCATGATTGTCTCCCCCTCCAATTTCCCCCAACTTACTTCTCCTCTCCCTCTCCTCCTGTCCTCCATGTTATTCCTTATGATCTACAAGTAAGTGAAACCATTTAATTGACTGTTTCTGCTTGACTTATTCCACTTACCATAATCTCTTCCAGTCCTATCTATGTTGGTACAGAAGTTGGGTATTCATCCTTTCTGATGGAGGCATAATACTCCATAGTGTATATGGATCATATCTTCTTTACTCATCCATCCCTTGAAGGGCATCTTGCTTCTTTCCACAGTTTGGCAACTGTGGCCATTGCTGCTATGAACATTGGAGTACAGATGGCCCTTCTGTTCACTACATCTGTATCTTTGGGGTAAATACCCAGAAGTGCAATTGCAGGGTCATAGGAAGGTCTATTTTTAATTTCTTAAGGATCTCCACACTGTTTTCCAAAGTACCAGCACTAACTTGCATTCCCACCAAGAGGGTTCCCCTTTCTCCACATCCTCTCCAACACTTGTTGTTTAATATCTTGTTAATTTTGGCCATTCTGACTGGTGTAAGGTGGTATCTCAGTGTGGTTTGGATTTGAATCTCCCTGATGGCTCATGAGGATGAACATTTTTTCATGTGTCTGTTAGCCATTTATATGTCTTCTTTGGGGAAGTGTCTTTTCATGTCTTCTGCCCATTTTTTGACATGATTATCTGTTTTGTTTGTGTTGAGTTTGAGGAGTTCCTTACAGATCTTGGATATCAGCCCATGTCGTTTGTGAATATCTTCTTCCATTCCGTGGGTTGCCTCTTTGTTTTGCTGACTGTTTCCTTTGCTGTGCAGAAGCTTTCGATCTTGATGAAGTCCCAAAAGTTCATTTTCTCTTTTGTTTCCTTTGCCTTTGGAGACATATCTTGAAAGAAGTTGCTATGGCCAATGTCAAAGAGGTTACTGCCTATGTTCTCCTCTAGGATTTTGACAAATTACTGCCTCACATTGAGGTCTTTTATCCATTTTGAGTTTATCTTTGTGTATGGTATAAGAGAATGGATGAGTTTCTTTCTTCTATACATAGATGTCCAGTTTTCTCAGCACCATTTATTGAAGATACTGTCTTTTCTTCACTGTATATTTTTTCCTGCTTTGCCGAAGATTATTTAACCATAGAGTTGAGGGTCCATATCTGGGCTCTCTACTCTGTTCCACTGATCTATGTGTCTGTGTTTGTTCCAGAACCATGCTTTCTTGGTGATCAGAGCATTGTAGTAAACCTTAAAATCAGGCAACGTGATACCCCCAGTTTTTTTTTTTTTTTCTTTTTGAACATTTCTTTAGAATTCGGGGTTTTTTCTAATTCCATAGAAATTTTAAGGTTTTTTGTTCCAGCTCTTTGGAAAATGCCGGTGGAATTTTGATTGAAATAGCATTGAAAGTATAGATTGCCCTAGCCACTATGGACATTTTAACAATGTTTATTCTTCCGATCCATGAGCATAGAATGCTCGTCCATCTTTTTGTGTCTTCAATTTCTTTCATGTATGTTCTGTAGTTCCTTGAGTTCATATCCTTTACCTCTTTGGTTAGGTTTATACCCAGATATCTTCGTTCTTGGTGCTGTAGTAAATGAAATCGATTCTCTAATTTCCCTTTCTATATTTTCATTGTTAGTGTATAAGAAAGCAACTAATTTTTGTATGTTGATTTTGTATCCTGCCACATTACTGAGTTGCTGTATGAGTTCTGGGAGGTTGGATTGGAGTTTTTTGGGTTTTCCATATAAAGTAACATGTCATCTGCAAAGAGAGAGAATTTGACTTCTTCATTGTCAATTTGTATACCTTTTATTTCTTTGTGTTGTCTGATTGCTGTTGCTAGGTCTTCTAGCACTGTGTTGAACAAGAGTGGCAAGAGTAGGCATCCTTATCAAGTTCCTGATCTCCAAGGGAAGGCTGTCAGCTTTTCCCCAGTGAAGATGGTATTTGCTGTGGGTTTTTCATACATAGATTTTATGAAGCTGAGGAATGTTCCCTCTATCCCTATACTTTGAAGTGTTTTTATCAGGAATGGATGCTGTATCTTGTCAAATGCTTTTTCTGCATCATTTGAGAGAACCATGTAGTTCTTCTCTCTTCTCTTACTGATTTGTTCTAGCACATTCATTGATTTATGAATGTTGAACCACCCTTGCATCCCATGGATAAATCCCACCTGGTCATGGCGGATAATTTTTTTTTTAAAGATTCTATTTATTTGACAGAGAGAGATCACAAGTGGGCAGAGAGAGAGAGAGGAGGAAGAGGCTCCCTGCAGAGCAGAGGGCCTGATGTGGGACTCAATCCTAGGGCCCTGAGAAACTGGTTTTCAGGCTTTTGTTCTCTGGAGGTTTTCTTGGTGGTGGTGGTAGTGGTTTTTGGTGTTTTGTTTTGTTTTGTTTTGTTTTGTTTTTCCCTTGGCATCTCTTTGAAGGTTTAGAGGAAAGCAGACTGCACCCAGACCTCATCTCAGATAAGCCTCAGTCTGTTCTCCTCTGAGTGTTAGAGCACACAGTCTCCCCCTCTGCAACTTCCCACCAGCATAGCGTGTCCCCAGCCACATCCCATGGATCACACCAACTCCCGCTTGTCTTTGCACCCTGGTGCTAATAAAACCGCAAGCTGTGTTGGTCCAGGGAGCCCTCTTCCAGTGACTGCCTTTGCCAGGACTGCTGTGTGTTGCAGACTGCCAGAGAGATCCAAACCAGAGATAGCGAGCTGAGATTTTTACACCCGCCTGGGCTGGGAGTGCTTGGACTCTCGCCAGTCCTAGAGACTACAGGCTAGCACCTGCAAGGACCTCTCTCAGGAGGGGCTGTGGAGTGCGCCTCAGGCCCTAGTCGTGCAGTGCATGTGCAGAGTGCAAAAGACTGTAGTTCTAGAGAGTCCTGGCTGGTGTCCACCAGACTCTCTTACCTGCACTGGTGGCTCAGGGACCATGGCCTGGAGGCTTCACCCCACACTCTCAGTCACTGATGGTCGCTGACGGTGGCCGTCCTAGGTCCGTGGGCCCATGACTGCCCGAATCCACCAGCTGCCCCTTAAGATCTTTTGCTCTTTTTGAGTGTTTTCAACCAGATTCCAAGTTAATGCTGGCTCCCAATCACAGGGCACTATCGTATTGCAGTATTACTTTCCAATGGGTTGCTTCTGGTGGCTCCCTCCCCCTTCTGTTTATCCTCTGATATCAATTCAATCATTTAGAACTACGCTTTACCTTACCACTGGTGTCTTCTGCCCCGGTAGGGATCCAAAAGTGTATAATCCTGCATCTTAAACTGATTTCATAGGTGTTCAGAGTGTTCTGGTAGATAATTAGCTCACTTTAGGGGACTTGTTGAAACAGTGTCTCCTATTTCTCCCCCATCTTGCCCCCTCCTCTGAAAGGGCATGATATTTTAACCATATTTTAACCATAATTTCATCACTTACACAGTGGATGCCATTGCAGGCCTAGAGTTTAATGGAAATGCAGAGTTAACTGGAAGGAGGGAAAATGTATGCAGAGAGAACAAAAGGGAACTTGTACAATGTACAGAACATGATACGGTTGTTTCCCATGAGACTTGTGCTATATGTTGCCTACTGTATCTTTTAATGTGTACTTGTCTTCATTAAGGGATATTGGCCTGAGGTTGTTGTATCTGGGTATCAGGGTAATGATGGCTTCATAGAATGAGTTAGAAAGTGTTCCCTCCTCTTAACACTTTTGCAAGAGTTTCAAAAAGATTGGTGTTCATTCTTATTTAAATATTTTATGGAATTCATCAGTGAATCTATCAGGTCCTGGGCTTTTCTTTGTTGGGAGGGTGTTGATTACTTAAATAATCTCCTTAACTTGTTATAGGTCTACTCAGATTTTCTTTCTTTTTTTTCCCCCTTGACTCAGATTTGGTAGTTTGTCTGTTTCTAGGAATTTGTCAATTTCTTCTAGGTTATCCAGTTTGCTAGTGTACAATTATTCATAGTATCCTTTTATAATGTTTTTTAAACTTCTATAAAATCAGTAATAATGTCCCAACTGTCATTTGTGATTTTAGTTATTAGAGTCTCTCTTTTTCTCTCTCTCCCTCTTTTTATTTTCCCTTTGGTAACCAATGTCTGCTAAAGATTTGTCAGTTTTGAAATCAACTTTCAGTTTCATTGGTTTTTCAATTTCATTGGTTTTTCAGTTCTCTAATTAATTAATTAATTACATTTTACCTCTTTTCTAATTTTTACATTTCCTTCTTGCTTTGTCTTAAGTATGATTTTTCTCTAGTTCTTTAAGTTATATTGTTAGGTTATTAATTTAAAGTGTTTTTTTTAATGTAGATGTTTATTGCTATAATTTTCCTCTCAGCAGTGCTTTTGCTGAATTCTGTAAGTTGTAGCATGTTGTATTTTCATTTTCATTCATATCAAGATATTTTCTATTTTCCCCTGTAATTTCTTCTATTACCCATTGCTTTTTAAAAAGTATTACTTTGGCATTTTTGTGGTTTTTCTCCTTTTCCTTTTGCTGTTTATTTCTAGTGACATTTCCATTGTGATCACAAAAGATACTTTGCATGATTTGTCAGTTAAAATTTATTAGGAGTTGATTTTTGGTCTGATATGTAATATATCTTGAATGTTCCATGTGCACTTAAGAAGGACGCACATTCTGCTGCTGTTAGGAAGAATGTTTTGTATAAATATTCTTTGGGGTAATCGGATTATAGTGATGTCAAAATTCTCTATTTTCTTGTTATTCTTCTGTCTTCTTGTTCAATCCATTATTGAAAGTTGAGTATTAAATACTCCACCTATGGGGCTCAGTAAGCCAAGTGTTTAACTCTTCATTTTGGCTCAGGTCATCACATCTCAGGGTTGTGGGATCAAGCCCTGCATTAGGCTCTACACTCATAGCAGAGTCTGTTCATCCCTCCCCATCTGCTGTCCCCCATTCTCTCTCTTTCTCTCTCTCAGATAAATAAATAAAATCTTGAAAAAATTACTCCACCTATTATTTCATTTTTTTAAGTTTCTTTTTATTTATTTATATAATCTCTATATCCCACATGCTACTTGAGCTCATAACCCCAAGATCAAGAGTTGCATGCTCTTCTGATTTAGCCGGCCACGGCCCTTCCACCTGTTATATTAGAACTACCTTTTCCTCTCTTCAATTCTGTCAATTTTTATTTCATATATTTTTGACCTTTGCTTTTAGTTGGGTATTTGCTTATAATTATATCTTCCTGATGCATTGAAAATTTTATCAATATAGAATATCCTTTGTTTCTTTATATATTTTTTATTTCAAGTTTATTTTGTCTGGCAGTAATATAGCCACCACAGTTTGTTTTTGTGTATGTGTGTTTATATATGGTTACTATTTACATGGAAGATATTTTTCCATTCTTTTGCATTCACCCTCTTTTATCTTTTTATTTAAAGCTGAGTCTCATGTAGACTGTGTATAGGTAAGTATGTTTGTTTTTAAATCCAATCTTCCAAGCCCTTTCTTTTACTTGGAGAATTTAATTTATGTACATTTAAAGTAATTATTCCTAACGAAGGGCTTAGTTCTTCCAGCTAGCTGTTTTCTGTATCTCTTACATGTTTTTTTTTGTTCCTTAATTTCTCTATTACTATTTTTATATTTATTTATTTATTTGTTTGTTTTTTTGGTGGCCTACTATTTTGATTCCCATCTTTATCTCTGTGTTATTTTCTTACTAGTTTTTTTAGGCATTGTAATTGATACCTTAAACTTATAACAGCCCATTTTTAATAATAGGAGCTTAGTTTTAATATTATACACTCTTCCTATACATATTTGTCCCTTTTACATTGTTTTTGTCACAGATTGCATTTTTCTACATTGTATGATCATTGATATAGATTTCTAATTATTGTGTTATTCATTTGCCTTGTATATCATAGGAAAAAATGTTGTAACTGAAAAGTACAATAACATTCGGTTGTATATTTACCTATGTGATTACCTTTATAATTATTCATTATTTCTTATGTCTTTGAGTTACTGTTTAGTGTCCTTTTATTTATGTCTGTAGGACCTCCATTAGTATTTCTTTTTTTTTTTTTTAAGAAAAGATTTTATTTATTTATTTGACAAAGAAAGATCACAAGTAGGCAGAGAGGCAGGCAGTGGGCAGGGGGGTGGGGGTGGGGAGCAGGTTCCCTGCTGAGCAGAGAGCTCAGTGGGGGACTCCATCCCAGGACCCTGGGATCATGACCTGACCTGAAGGCAGAGACTTAATCCACTGAGCCACCCAGGTGCCCCTCCATTAGTATTTCTTACAGAACAGGTTTGCTAGCAATAAATTATATTTGTTATTGTCAATTTGGGAATATCTTACTTTCTTCATCATTGTTTAAAGGAAGATAGTTTTGCTGGAGACAGAATTCTTAGTTGAGAGTTTGTTGTTGTTGTTATTATTATTATTTTAATTTCAGGACTTTAAATATGTTATCCCACTACCTTTTTACTTACATTGGAGAAATCAGATGTTAATCTTCTTGTGGATCCCTTAAATGTAAGAATTCACTTCCCTTTTGCTGTATTAAAATTACTTCCTTTCTTGGCAGTTTGATTCAATGTGTCTCAGTGTGGACTTCTTTTAGGTCCTGCTCAGAGTTGATGTATTTATTTGTTCATGGTTTCCTTTAGCTCATTGAACATACTTAAGATAGTTGATTTAGTGTTTTTGACTACTAATTCCAGAATTGAGTTTCTTCAGAGACAGTTTCTGTCATAGTCTTCTTTTTCTTCATGTGTAACTTAAGCCTTCCTATTTTTTTTGTTTGTTTTGTGTGTTTTTCTTGTTGTTGTTCTGTTTTGCTTTTTGCAGGCCTTATAATTTTTTGTTTTTGTTTAGAACTAGACATTTAAGTATTTTATAACTGTGGAATTTGGATTTTTCTACAACTCACAGACTGCTGAGTTTTATTTGTTGAGAGGTGTAGCTATTTGTAATTTTTCCAAACAATTGTTGCAAGCTGTATATTCCTTGTATGTGGTTACTGAGTTTATGGTTTTATTATCTCTGCTGTCAGCCAGTAATCTGACAAAATTTCCTTAAATGGCTGGCTCCAAAAAGTAGGGGAGGTGTTCCTATTTAAGTCTTTTGATAGATGCCATCTGGGGAAGCTACTGCAACCTAAGAGAGTTGAAACCAAGGCAAGCACCTGCACTGACCCTTCAGGGAACTGTCAAACCAACCAAAATGCACATCCTTAAATTTCAGATAACATGAGTCCCACTGCCCACTGTGGCATTAGCCAGCACCTCAAGGACACAGACACTATCTTCATAGTGGTGCTGAGGAATGGAGTTTGATACCTGTTTGTGCATGTTGTTCTCTTACCACAGAACAGCAGTATTTCCCTTTAACAAACACTTCCCTTGTTGTGAGTATCCAAGTAGGTTTTAGTATTTTGAAGTAGTTTATTTAAATTACTCTTTCTAGCTCAGTGATTGCTTTTGTGGTGGAACCAATCCCTGGAATGTACTTTTCTGCCATTTTGTGTCAGCCCTACTTTATTAAATCTCTTTTCCTGCTTTTTTCCCTTTGATATATTTTTTGAAATCCCATACATGTCCCCCAAATGTTGGTTGCTTGCTAATGTAATGATAATTAGAACTGTATCATAGTCCAAGATAAACTAGGTTGAGAAGAATTTATCAATTTTGATTCTCTTCAGCATCAGACTTGAACATTCAGATTTCACTGCTTTCGCTAGGTTCTCTTTAAAGTGGGAATGCATTGTGTATTTAAGTACAATTAAATAATGGGAGATTTTTTACAGGCTTGGTATGGTTCATAAGATTAAAGATTACTCCAAACTTTGCCCATTATGAAGAATAGAGTAGACTTTTATTATTGTTATTACACATGATTTAATTTTACGTAGTATTTTTATGTTTTTCCAAATGAATTGCCTTTTGATAGAAAATAAAGCTTAAAAATGTGATATGGGTTTAAGGCCCAGAAATTTAGTCAGTTTTACCATGTCATTTACTTCCATATGGTCTTTTTATTATCATTTATGTACTGCAGTGCATGGAAAGCAAATACATTTGTATATTTAATCAAATTAAATTGTAGTCCATTTTTTGGTTATTTATTTGGGACAGAATGTGTGTATACACTGGTCCTATAACAGGATCGTAATCAGAAACTTACTATCCTAGGTAATCACTTTTAGAGTTGTTAATGTAGGCTTAACAGTCCTAATAATAAAATATTAAACTGTCATACTTTTATTTCTTTTTAGAACCTTGTAAAACATCTTCCAGAGCAGAAAGTACTCAGTGAATTAGCACAGCTGAGGAATGAATATCATGACCTCTGTGAGCCCGAGCAATTTGGAGTTGTGGTATGTATCTAACATAAGGGCCCACAGACTGTGTTGTGATGTAGTAATTATCAGAAACAGTGAAAAGGACATTTCCGTTGTTGATTTTTTCCAAACTGCATAGCTGCATAATGTTATATTTAACATTGTCAGGAAAAAAAACTTTATTATCATCTGTCATGGTTTTGAAAATATAAAGAAATTAAGTTTTTATTCCACAGAGTACCTCAAGATATCTCATGGCATCTCCTCCATACTATTGCCAATATTTAATTCTATTAATATATGAAAAGTAGTACCAGGTGGTGGGTATTATAGAGGGCACGGCTTGCATGGAGCACTGGGTGTGGTGAAAAAATAATGAATAATGTTTTTCTGAAAATAAATTAATTGGAAAAAAAAAGAAAAGTAGTATATATTATTGTATTGTCTATTTTTCTTTTATTTAGGTCTTGGTGTTAGAATTTCCCCCTCCCCAATTTAGGCTAAATAAAAGAGTAGAAACTAGATAAATAGCTGTAGTTTAAAAAATTTTACTATATATATGTATCAGAAACCACAAGAATTTTTAGATTTCCTTTTGAGTGTCATTAATTAATTGAAAACTTTAAATACACTGTTACAGTTGGGAAGAAAATCTCATAAATGCATATCATTCTTTAGTATGATTAAATCATTATTGAAAGAGTTGTGTTTGTCATCCCCTCTTCATTTTAAGAGGTACAAAAGATGACTAGAGATAATTATATATTAGAGAATATAGTTATATGTTTTAAGCAGTCCTCAAACATGCTATTGAAGTAATGGGCAAAACATGGGAAAGACAGGATGGTGATTTATTTAATATCTAGGAGAAAAAAATACTATTTTTAACTTAGGTATTCAGTACAAGTTTGTTCAGTGTATGAATGAGCAGCTATACTATGGCTGCTAACTTTATCCTGGCTCCCTACCAATGTCATATCTGAATACTAAGATTCAAAATTATATCGGAACTAGTAGTCAAATACTTTGTTTCAAATATTTTATTCCCTTTTTAATAGTAATATATTTTAATTTATCTGATTTGGTACTTTGCAATTTAAAAATCCCGTTTAAGGTCAAAATGTGATAGATGGGACAGAGAACATAACTTTTGAACATGTGCAATAACTGCTTGCCCATATTCAGAGCTTATTAATTTTCAGATATGGCATTATGTATAGTAGTATAGGAAGGTTCTGTCAAATCCTTGAAAAGAAAATCAGGAATGTATTTTTGGGATGAGGTAGAGCTAATGTAAAGATACCTGAGGCAGATCTTTTTTCTTCATTTTGAATTAAGCAAATTATCTAGTCAGTTGAACTGACTAGATATTATTTATTAATAGTGGTGCTTTAGTGCAATATTAAATAATAAAATTTTCTAGGCCAAAGTCCTCATTTGAAACTTAAGCTGCTTGAATTCATACCATAATTGAAGCAAGGCTATATACTATCTGAGAATTCAGCTGATTCATGATGGTTATGAGTTTTACAGTAGGTACACTACACAGTTTCTCTGAAGTCATTTTTTTTTCCTGAATGCTTTTTATCTTGGAAAATATATTAGTTTGCCAAGCAAGTCCTTCAAGAGGATTATCCTTGGTGCCACACTGAGAAGATGAATTCTGGGGACATAAAAAGCAATATACCTTCTGAACTGAAAGCAAAATAGAAAATGGAAAAGATTTCTTGTTTATGCACATACCGATAAATTATTCTGGGTCTGTAAATATGAAGTTATCTGTTCCTCTTATTTAACTCTCCCCATCCTTAGTTACATGTCTGTAAGGAAAAAAATCAAGGACATTACAAAGTAATTTGTGCGATGTAAATCACCCAAGGTAGTATCCATCAGGATTTGCCAAATAAAATTTAGATAATCTCATATCTAGGATAATATTTTTGAAATAATGATAGGCCCTAGTCTTTTAAGTACCTGCTATTATTGTTGCCATTATTATTTATAGAGAAAATGTATTGGGATGCTTAGAATAATATCTTATATATAATAGATAATAAATGTTTATTGAATTGAATTATAGGATGATTATTAGACCCAACTCTGAGCCTGAGATGAAAAATAGCATATTTTAGGGACACCTGTGTGGCTCAGTTAGTTAATTGTCTGCCTTCAGTTCTGGTCATGATCTCAAGGTCCTGGGATCAAGTCCCACATCAGGCTCCTTGCTCAGTGGGAAGCCTGCTTTTCCTACCGTCTGCTGCTACCCTGCTTGTGCTTCCTTGCTCTCTGTCTCTCTCAAGAAATAAATAAATAAAATCTTCTAAAAAATAAAAATAATAAGTTAAAAAAGCATGTTTTAGATCTGTAAAAGTAAAAATTATGTTAAAACATATTTCTCCAGGTCAGTGCTAAAATTAGATTAACTTTGGTGTGAATATACTCAAAGACTTTTTAATCCTCAAAATATATCAACAGCCTACATCTAGGAAAATTTCAGAAATGTGTAGAATCATCTGCAGTAATGAGAGAGGCTCCAAACTAGTTGTCTTGTTTCTGCTAATTCCCCCATCAATACAATTAGTGTAGTCTACTTAAAATCTATATCCAGCATGTGATGTCTGTATCGAAAACCCTCAGTGTCTCCTGGAATTTACAGAATAAAACCCGAGCTCCTTAGTATTCTCATTGTGCTGCTAACTCTGTGGCCTTATTATCTCCCTGTTCTCCTTGGTGAACTGAGTGAATTGGTGTCTTTATGACATTTTAGCTTTTAGCTCAGCTGCACTCTCATTGCCATTTCAGCAGTTATTTTACTTGTTCCTATTCAGTGGCCTTTTATTTCACATAGCAGCTATACCGTATCTTACCTGCTCTCCTCACGTCTTCTAACCCTCCTCTCCCCATTCTTTTCAATTAATACCAACAGTGTAATCTCTTACAAAAGAAAAAGGAAAGCACTTAGGCTTTTAGGACCTCCAATATCTCTTCTGCCTGCAAGGCTATCTCTAGACATATCTTTTATTAACCTGTTCTCTGTCAAATCTCAGAAAAAGGGACACCTTATTACTATAACTAATATTGTTGTTGCTATTATTACTTATAGAAACAAAATGTATTAAAGAGTTACTGTTTCTCATACCACGTTAAGCATTTTTACATGCACTGCCTTATGTATTCTTCATTACGCTATGAGGGTAGCACTTTTATTAGCTCCATGTATGAATGAGGAAACCCTGTCTAAGGGCTAGGGACCTTGTCCCAAGGTTCATAGTAAGTAGTAGATGTGGAATTCAAACCCAGGCAGTCTGAGTTCATAGATGGTGTCTTTATTCACTTTTTATTTAAAAACTTTTATTCTTATTAATGAATAATTGACATACAGTAGTGTATTAGCTTCAGTGTATTAGTGATTTGATATTTATATACTTTACAAAATAGACACCACAATAAGTCTAGTTACCATCTGTCACTTTACAAAGTTATTACAATATCATTGACTATATCCCCTATGCTATTCCTTACATACCTGTGTCCTATGTATTTTAGAACTGAAAGATTGTACCTCTTAATCCCCTTCAGCTGTTTCATGCATCCCTTTATTCTCCTCCCATTTGGCAACTACTAGTTTATTCTCTATATGTATGAGTCTGTCATTGTTTTCTTTGTCACTTTTTTTTTACATTCCAGATATAAGTGAAATCATATGGAGTTTGTCTTTTTTTTTTTAACTTATTTCACTTAGGGTAATAAACTTAAGGTCCATCCATGTTGTTGCAAATGACAGGATTTCAGAATAATGTTATATTACACAGACACACACAAACACACACACTATATCAAACCTTTATTCACTTATTGATAGACATTTACGTTGCTTCCGTATCCTGGATATTATAAATAATGCTGGCAGTGAACATAGGGGAGGATATTTGTCTTTTCAAATTAATGCTTTTGTTTTCTTTTAAGAGATAAAGAGTGTTTTTAACAGCTATAGTGTTCCATTGTGTGTGTGTTTGTGAGAGATGCTCTGCTACATGATAATTTACTTATCTCTGTTTTGGGCATAAAAGATTTCATTTATTTATGACAGAGAATGTGCAGGGGGAGGGGCAAAGGGTGAGAGACAGTCTCAAGCAGAATCCCTACTGAGCGGGGAGCCAGGTATGCAGCTCAGTCTTAGGGCTCTGAGATCATGACCTGGACCGAAACCAAGAGTCCAACACTAAGTGACTGAGCCACCCAGGTATGCCTGGGCATTATTATCTCTTGCTTATTTTATACTTCTGTTATTTTATTGCCTCTTCTTTGTCATTCTGCACATGGACTTTCTTTTCAGGCAAATAAAATAAGGTTAAGTCACTCACTGCCTAAAACTGAATAAATTGATAGCTGCATAGATGGTTGAATATAAATCATTTATTGATTCTAAGGTCCCTGATAGCTGTTGCTCTCTATTTCCTAGCACCTGTTTTTTCAAAGATTCGTCTCCTTTACTTTTCATCCACTATTCAACCAATAATCAGAATGCTGCCTTAAACAATGCATTGAAAATTATCTAAGAGAGGTCATTAAATATCTCCTAATTGCATTTAAAATATACATCAAGTTTTATTCTTCATCTAAGCCATTACTACCTTAGCCCAAGCCAACATCATCGTTTTCTTAAACAATTATAACATACTTCTAGTTTGTTTTCCCCACTCATGCAAAAGCCTTTCTCCAAGTCAGTCTCAGCACAGCCCTCAAATGTAGCACTTCTAGAATTCATTTATCTTGTGACATATTGTTTATCTGCTTAAAGCATCAGTGCTGTCGTATGGCACTAAGGCTGCAGTATAAACTCCTCACCAGAATTTACCACCTCTCCCACTTCTGTCTCCCACTTCTGACAGACTCATACATATGGAGAATAAACTAGTAGTTGCCAAAGTATAGTGCCTTGGCTTCTTGGTCATTATACTTCAACCATATTGTGTTTTATTTTTCAGTGTTTTGAGTTTACCAGGCTTTTTCCTGCCTCTGGCCCATTACACATGCTGCTGCTGCTTACTCTCATTTGCTGCCTGCCTCTTTCCTGTTTATTCATCCACTTTTATCTTAAAGTTCATTTTCCCAGTGATACCTTCACTTGCCTCTCAATCAAAATTAAGGCTCTCTATTAAAATCCCACAGATCACCTTTTTTCCGCCCTTTTCCTTTCTAGAAATTATCATGGCTCTTAGTTAAATATTCATTTGTGAGTTTGTTTATTGAATGTCTATAAACCCCCACTAGATTGGAACTTCTTCAAGAGCATGCATCATGCTGATTTTATTCACATGGTATATGCTTAATATATATTTGATGAATGTATAACTTGAATCCAAAATCAAGTGGGTTCATTTTCGTCCTAATTCTCTATCCATGTGGCACTTGATAATATTGAAGAATTTGGCTTCCTTATTGAAAATTTTTCTTTATGTGCCTTCTCTAACAATACTCTTTCTTAATTTTATTCCTATAACCTCTGCCAGGGCCCTGCATAGTTTCTATTATGTAACTTCTTGAATGATAAAAACAAATCTCATCAGTTAGTAATAGGCATATGCCAGAAGTGAGATTATTCCTGCAAGATTCATTAAAATTTTCATCATCAAACAAAAAACAATAAAATTGGAAAACTTGGGAAATAATCTGGCTGTGACTTTTTGAAAGAAATAAACTACCTGAGATAGTGACTGGGCTGCTAAGCTTTCTCTAAACTTTTTGGTTCCTTTTAGCAGTAACATCATTGGGCTTGCTTATATTCACATGTAATTCGTTGAAAAGAAACAAAAAGGGCAAAAAAGAAAAAAAAAAAAGAAACGAATAATAAAGCCCAGGGACCTTTTCCTCTGTTTAGAGGCAAACTACCTGGTAAGAGCAATATATTTGTTGTCACAACTTTTATGATCAGTATTCCTTTTCTTTGGTGGTAGTGGTGGTGGGGAGGTTGGTAGATTGTCTGCATAGCATCCCACCAACTTGTCCTCCAACTCGCCCCCCACAGAACTGAATTTGGTACATCACTGTAATTATGTGCTGTACTTTTACTGTGGGGGGTGGAAAACACAGATCATTGAAAGATTTGCCAGTTAGACCCCAGCAGGAGCTTTTAGACTCTTCAGAAAGTGTTCTCAAGCTGTTCTCAAGCATCAGAGCTATGGAAAATCCCACTTGTCTTGCACTGAGGATGGAGACCCATAGTGTGTGTATCTATTAAATTAACACATCTTCTGAAAAAAGAAGGCAACAATTAGTTCTTTTAGTAATCAGTACTTTGTTTTTCTGAGTTCAAAATTACCCATATTTTTCAACTAAAAACATTCTGTGGCTATAATCTAACAAAAATGTTTGAGATAGCCTTGTGCATAAAAACATTTATAATGAAAAGTACAGATGATGTAATATTGTTGATAGCCCATTTAATTTTTTTCTTTTCTACACAAATACATGAAGGCACAAGGAGTGGATTTATGCTTGTAGTTGGAAGTAAAACTATAAAGTCGGTGTGCTTTTTAATTTTTTTTAAGCGTCATAAGAGTTAATGAGCTCTATTCAAGATAGCTTAACCAGGTAAAAAGGAAAATTCTAAAAGCTTTTTTTTCTCTCCCACATATCATCAAAGGCAATTAGTTTAGATGGAAAATTATAGCTCTTCTGTTCCATTAACATTTTTATTCCAATTTATTTATTTTCAGAAAAACATTATTCATAATTTTTTCACCACACCCAGTGCTCCATGTAAGCCGTGCCTTCTATAATACCCAACACCTGGTACCCCAACCTCCCACCCACCCCCCCGCCACTTCAAACCCCTCAGATTGTTTTTCAGAGTCCATAGTCTCTCATGGTTCACCTCCCCTTCCAATTTACCCAAATTCCCTTCTCCTCTCTAACGCCCCTTGTCCTCCATGATATTTGTTATGCTCCACAAATAAGTGAAACCATATGATAATTGACTCTCTCTGCTTGACTTATTTCACTCAGCATAATCTCCCAGTCCCATCCATGTTGCTACAAAAGTTGGGTATCCATCCTTTCTGATGGAGGCATAATACTCCATAGTGTAGATGGACCACATCTTCCTTATCCATTCATCCGTTGAAGGGCATCTTGGTTCTTTCCATAGTTTGGCGACCGTGGCCATTGCTGCTATAAACATTGGGGTACAAATGGCCCTTCTTTTCACGACATCTGTGTCTTTGGGGTAAATACCCAGGAGTGCAATTGCAGGGTCATAGGGAAGCTCTATTTTTAATTTCTTGAGGAATCTCCACACTGTTCTCCAAAGAGGCTGCACCAACCTGCATTCCCACCAACAGTGTAAAAGGGTTCCCCTTTCTCCACATCTTCTCCAACACATGTTGTTTCCTGTTTTGTTAATTTTGGCCATTCTAACTGGTGTAAGGTGATATCTCAATGTGGTTTTAATTTGAATCTCCCTGAGGGCTAATGATGATGAACATTTTTTCATGTGTCTGATAGCCATTTGTATGTCTTGATTGGGGAAGTGTCTGTTCATATCTTCTGCCCATTTTTTGATGCGTTTCCTGTTTCGTGTGTGTTGAGTTTGAGGATTTCATTATAGATCCTGGATATCAACCTTTTGTCTGTACTGTCATTTGCAAATATCTTCTCCCATTCTGTGGGTTGCCTCTTTGTTTTTTTGACTGTTTCCTTTGCTGTGCAGAAGCTTTTGATTTTGATGAAGTCCCAGAAGTTTATTTTCGCTTTTGTTTCCTTTGCCTTTGGAGACGTATCTTGAAAGAAGTTGATGTGGCTGATACAAAGAGATTACTGCCTATGTTCTCCTCTAGGATTCTAATGGTTTCCTGTCTCACCTTGAAGTCTTTTATCCATTTTGAGTTGATCTTTGTGTATGGTGTAAGAGAATGGTCGAGTTTCATTCTTCTACATATAGCTGTCCAGTTTTCCCAGCACCATTTATTGAAGAGACTGTCTTTTTTCCACTGTATATTTTTTCCTGTTTTGGCGAAGATTAATTCACCATAGAGTTGAGGGTCCATATCTGGGCTCTCTACTCTGTTCCACTGGTCTATGTGTCTGTTTTTATGCCAGTACCATGTTGTCTTGGTGATCACAGCTTTGTAATAAAGCTTGAAATCAGGTAACGTGATGCCGCCAGCTTTATTTTTGTTTTTCAACATTTCCTTAGTGATTCGGGGTCTCTTCTGATTCCGTACAAATTTTAGGATCATTTGCTCCAGCTCTTTGAAGAATGCCGGTGGAATTTTGATCAGAATGGCATTAAAAGTATAGATTGCTCTAGGCAGTATAGACATTTTAACAATGTTTATTCTTCCGATCCAAGAGCATGGAATGGTTTTCCATCTATTTGTGTCTTCAATTTCTTTCATGAGTGTTCTGTAGTTCCTCGAGTACAGATCCTTTACCTCTTTGGGTAGGTTTATTCCCAGATATCTTATGGTTCTTGGTGCTATAGTAAATGGAATCGATTCTCTAATTTCCCTTTCTGTATTTTCATTGTTAGTGTATAAGAAAGCCACTGATTTCTGCACATTGACTTTGTATCCTGCCATGTTGCTGAATTGCTGTATGAATTCTAGTAGTTTGGGGGTGGAGTCTTTTGGGTTTTCCATATAAAGAATCATGTCATCTGCGAAGAGACAGAGCTTGACTTCTTTATTACCAATTTGGATACCTTTTATTTCTCTCTGTTGTCTGATTGCTGTTGCTAGGACTTCTAATACTATGTTGAACAAGAGTGGTGAAATTGGGCATCCTTGTCTTGTTCCTGATCTCAATGGGAAGGCTGCAAGCTTTTTCCCATTGGGGATGATATTTGCTGTGGGTCTATCATAGATAAATTTGATGAGGTTCAGGAATGTTCCCTCTATCCCTATACTTTGAAGCGTTTTAATCAGGAACGGATGTTGGATTTTGTCAAATGCTTTTTCTGCATCAATTGAGAGGACCGTGTGGTTCTTTTCTCATATTAATTTGTTGTATAACATTGATTGATTTGCGAATGTTGAACCATCCTTGTA
This sequence comes from Neogale vison, assembly GCF_020171115.1. Lineage (NCBI taxonomy): Eukaryota > Metazoa > Chordata > Mammalia > Carnivora > Mustelidae > Neogale > Neogale vison. The sequence goes on along the minus strand of NC_058105.1, from coordinate 52,438,526 downwards.
GCCCAGGGATGAATCCCACCTGATCATGGTGGATAATCTTTTTGATGTGCTGTTGGATCCTGTTGGGTAGGATCTTGTTGAGAATCTTAGCATCCATATTCATCAGTGATACTGGTCTAAAATTCTCCTTTTTGGTAGGGTCCTTGCCTGGTTTGGGGATCAGGGTAATGCTGGCTTCATAGAAAGAGTCTGGAAGTTTTCCTTCTGCTTCAATTTTTTGAAACAGCTTCAGGAGAATAGGTGTTATTTCTTTGAAGGTTTGGTAGAATTCCCCAGGGAATCCGTCAGGTCCTGGGCTCTTGTTTTTTGGGAGGTTTTTGATCACTGCTTCAATCTCGTTATTAGATATCGGTCTATTCAGGTTGTCGATTTCTTCCTGGTTCAATGTTGGTAGTTTGTATTTTTCCAGGAATGCATCCATTTCATCTCAGTTGCTAAGCTTATTGGCATATAACTGTTGATAATAACTTCTTATGATTGTTTCTACTTCCTTGGCGTTAGTTGTGATCTCTCCCTTTTCATTCATAATTTTATGAATTTGGGATTTCTCTCTTTTCTTTCCTATTAGTGTAGCCAGTGGCTTATCGATCTTATTGATTCTTTCAAAAAACCAGCTTCTAGTTTCATTGATACGTTCTACTGTATCTCTGGTTTCTCCCTCATTGATCTCAGCTCTAATCTTGATGATTTCCCGTCTTATGTGTGGAGTTGGTTTGATTTGTTGTTGATCCTCCAGTTCTTTAAGGTGTAGAGACAGCTGGTGTGTTCTGGATTTTTCAATTTTATTGAGCAAGGCTTGGATGGCTATATATTTTCCCCTTAGGACCGCCTTTGCTGTATCCCATAGGTTTTGGACCGAAGTGTCTTCATTCTCATTGGTTTCCATGAATTGTTTCAGTTCTTCTTTGATCTCCTGGTTGATCCAAGCATTCTTAAGCAAGGTAGTCTTTAGCTTCCAGGTGTTTGAGTTCCTTCGGAACTTTTCCTTGTGATTGAGCTCCAGTTTCAAAGCAATGTGATCTGAGAATATGCAGGGAATCATCTCAGTCTTTTGGTATTGGTTGAGTCCTGATTTGTGACCCAGTATGTGGTCTATTCTGGAGAAGGTTCCATGTGCACTTGAGAAGAATGAGTATTCTGTTGTATTAGGGTGGAATGTTCTGTATATATCTATGAGGTCCATCTGGTCCAGTGTGTCATTCACTGCTCTTGTTTCTTAATTGATTTTCTGCTTCAATGATCTGTCTAATTCTGAAAGAGGCGTGTTAAGATCTCCTATGATTAGTGTATTCATATCAATATGACTCTTTATCTTGATTAACAGTTTTCTTAAGTAATCTGCTGCTCCCATATTGGGAACGTAGATATTTACAATTGTTAGATCATCTTGGTGGATAGTCCCTTTAAGGATTATGTAGTGTCCTTCTGTATCTCTGACTACAGTCTTTAGTTTGAAGTCCAATTTATCTGATATGAGAATCGATACCCTGGCCTTCTTTTGAGGCCCATTGGCTTGAAAGATGCTTCTCCATCCCTTCACTTTTAGTCTGCGTGTATCTTTAGGTTCAAAATGGGTCTCTTGTTGACAACATATGGATGGGTCCTGTCGTTTTATCCAATCTGCAACCCTGTGTCGTTTTATGGGTGCATTTAGGCCATTCACATTTAGGATGATTATTGATAGATACGTTTTTATTGACATCGAGTTACCTTTGAAGTCTTTCTTTCTGTAGACTGTCTCTATATTTCTGTTCAATGCTATTCTTGGGATTTTTCCTCTTTTATAGTACCCCCCTTAATATTTCTTGCAGTGTCGGCTTGGTGGTTGCATAGTCTTTTAAGCCTTGCCGGTCTTGAAAACTCTATCTCTCCATCCATTTTGAATGTCAGTCTTGCTGGATAAAGTATTCTTGGCTGCATGTTCTTCTCATTTAGTGCCCTGCTTATATCTTGCCAGCCTCTTTTCGCTTGCCAGGTCTCTGTGGACAGGTCTGACGTTATTCTGATGGGCTTCCCTCTGTAAGTAAGGAGCCTCTTTGCCCTGGTGGGTTTCAAGAGATTATACCTACAATTATAATTCCTCAATTTGACTATCAGGTGTCGTGATGTTTTTTTGGAATGTATAATCTTGGGTGGAGACCGTTCAGCCTCTAGTACATGAACGCTGGTTCCATTCACGAGACTGGGAAAATTTTCATGAAGGACTTGTTCCACTATATCTTCTAGACTTCTTTTTTTCTCCTCCCTTTCAGGGATTCCAATAATTCTGATGTTGGAACGCTTCATGGCATCATTTATTTCCCTGATTCTGTTTTCGTGGTTTCTAAGGTGTTTGTTCCAGGCTTCCTCCTGATCCTTTCTCTCTATCTGTTTGTCTTCCAGATCACTAATTCTATCTTCTGTCTCAGTTACCCTAGCTTTGAGAGAGTTTAGATTAGATTGGAACTCATTGAGAGCATTGTGAACCTCCTCCCTGGTAGCTTTGAGCTCCGCCCTAATATTGTGAACATCCTGTCTGGTCACTTTCAGTTCTGCCCTAATCAATTCTGTTTGGTCATCCATGGCTTTCTCCAACCTAGCTATTGCCTGGATAATTGTTAGCCTGAATTCTCTTTCCGACATATTGTCTATGTTGATAGCCGTTAGCTCTGTTGCAGAAGGTCCATCCTCTGTATTTTTCTTCTGTTGGGCATTCCTCCTCCTAGTCATTTAGGTGGGAGATGACTGAACAGATGTAGCTGGATGTATCAACTCTGGTGCAGTCAAGGTGCACACTGGAACACTTCTGAGCAATCAGGATTCCCCACCCAAACGAGAGACAAAAGAAAAGAAAAAAAAAAAAAGAAAAAAAAGAAAGGAAGAAGAAGAAAAAGAAAAAAGAGTGAGAGGGAGAGAGAGACAGAAAAGAAAGGGAAGATGAAAAAGAAGGTTCAGCCCAGATGGGCCCCAAGGTAAGATTTATGAAATAGACAAACAAAAAGGGTTAAAAAGAGATAAAAAGACTGATACAAGTGTATGGCAAGAGAAAAAAAAAAAAAAAAAATATATATATATATATATATATATATATATATATATATACAAGTAAAGAAAGAACCTCGTCAAAAAGAACCCCAAGTGTAAAATTTATATGCTATCAGGACAAACACACAAAACACAGAATCACTGGTGGAAGAAGATGGGAGAGTTCTTATAAATTCTCAGTGTGTGCGAGGAAGGTTGTTTTGATTCTTCCTGGATGTATCTTGATATCTTTGTTAAAGGACTCAACTTTCCTAAGATAAATGGGATTAAAAATTGGTTTACCTATAGGGGTAGTATTGATTGGGAGAAGGAGATTATTTTGAAGTTTAACTCTATATGAATATTAGAAGATAAAAGTAAAAAGGAATAAACTAGACTAAACTAAAGTTTTAAAAAGGGAATTCAAAAAATAAAAATGCAAAAGAAAAACATAGGTGTATGTATCAAAAAGTTTAGGTTAGAAAGGTATTATGGAATTTGATGTACTGTACAGTTTGCTGTGATGGTAATTAGGTTAAAAAAATTACCTATGTGTTAAAAAAAAATATGAACTGTAATAGTGGAAAGGAGTGAACAATACAAGTTTTCCTATGAAGTAGTTGTTGCTCTCTTGTAGTCCTTTTTTTTTCTTTCTTGCTTTGTTTTCTGGGGAAGGGGCCTGCCACGTGGGTTGTCAGTTAATGATGTTTCCTGAGTTGAGTCCTCCCGCCCCCCTCAAGGGAGTGGGCTCTGGGGAAACTGTTTTTTTTTTCATGCTTTCAGGCATAAAAAGCGGTTTTTATGGTTGTTCACTTTTTTTCCTCTCACCTTGACCATCTTTGATGGTTTTTGTAGTATTAGAAGAAATCAAACCGTACCCTGACCTCCCTCTCAGAGAGAAGCCTCAGTCTGGGTGCAGAACCTGAATAAATTCCCCCTTGGCCACTGGCAGAGCAGGTTCCAAGTTGCAGACCCTGGGGACACAGGATATTTTGCTGGTACCCAAAGCCAAGGCAGTGGCGGCTGTCTGGGAGCTCCCGACCGCCAGAGAGGTTCCAAGCAGTAGTCGCACACTGAGATTTTGACGCTGGCCTGGGCTGGGAGTGCCTGGCTTGCGCACACCTCTTTTCACAGGCGGCTATGGGTCGGGCGGGCGTCTTGGGCACTGAGAAAGGGGCACTGGTCCGCAAGCACCAGGCTGGGCTTTTGTGCACCTCTGTCAGGGAAAGAGTTTCGGGCGCGCGGCTTAGGCTTTGAAACAATGGCGCGGGTCAAAGAGCCCAGGCCAGTCCTTTGTAACTCAGGGGAGCATGAGGGACGTGCGCGCGTATCTCAAGCTTTGTGGTAGGGCTAGCACTCATTCTGCCCACCGGCGTGGCTCCCATCCCCTCACAGAAACTAGAACCCACGCATTCTTGGGCACGCTGGCAGCTTAGGGACTAGGACCTGGTTTCTCAGCCACAGTCTCTCTACCTCAGCGCCGGAGGCTGTCCTGGGACCGGGGACTTAAGTCCCTGTCCCTAGCCGCCCTGCTTCCCACAATTTCCCCCTGTGATCCTTTGCTCTTTTGGAGTGCTTTCAACCAGTCTCCAAGTTACTGCTGGTCCCCAGACGCAGGGCACTCTCGCTCGTCTTGAGGTGTTACTTTCCAACGGGTTGCCTCTGGTGGCTCCCTCCCCCTTTTGTTTATCTTCCGATATCAATCTGGTGTTCCCATTCCGCTTTACCTGCCCACTGGCATCTTCTGCCTCTGTAGAGATCCAGATGTGTATAATTCTGATCTCAGGCAGATTTCATGAGTGATCGGAGTTCTTTGGAAGGTAATCAGCTCACTTTGGGGCACTGAGAACGGGGCGCTGGTCCGTAAGCCCCAGGCTGGGCTTTTGCGTGCCTCTGTCAGGGGAAGAGTTTCGGGCTCACGGCTTAGGTTATGAAACAATGGCACGGGTCAAAGTGCGCCGGCTGGGCCTTTGTAACTCAGGGGAGCATGAGGGACAGGCTGGGCTTTTGTGCATCTCTGTCAGGGGAAGAGTTTCAGGCACGCGGCTTAGTCTTTGAAACAGTGGCACGGGTCAGAGAGCGCTGGCAGGGCCTTTGTAACTCAGGGGAGCATGAGGGACGTGCGCGTGTATCTCGAGCTTTGTGGTAGGGCTAGCGCGCATTCTGCAGACCGCTGGGGCTCCCATCCCCTCACAGGAGCCAGTACTCACCCATTCTTGGGTGCGCTGGGGTCTTAGGGACCAAGAGCGGTTTCTCCACCGCACTCTCTCTGCCTCAGCACCGGAGAGTCTGTCTGGGACCGGGGACTTAAGCCCCTGTCCCTAGCCGCCCCGATTCCCACAATTTCCCCCCTGCGATCCTTTGCTCTTTTGGAGTGCTTTCAACCAGTCTCCAAGTTAATGCTGGTCCCCAGACGCAGGGCACTCTCGCTCGTATTGGGGTATTTGTTTCCAACTGGTCGCCCCTGGTGGCTCCCTCCCCCTTTTGTTTATCTTCTGATATCAGTCAGCAGTTCCCTTTCCGCTTTACCTGCCCACTGGCCTCTTCTGCCCCTGTAGAGATCCAGACGTGTATAATTCTGATCTCAGGCTGATTTCATGGGTGATCGGAGTTCTTTGGTAGGTAATCAGCTCACTTTGGGGTAAGACTGAAAAGGTGCCTCTTCCTACTACCCTGCCATCTTGTCCATCCCCCTGTTCCATTAACATTAAATGATTATTCAGGTTTGCATATTCATTGGGAAAGCCACATTTTTTTTATATGATTTCATTCAGAATATTCAACGTTTTGATATGTAATGTCTTGGTTTTTTCTGTTTTCATTCTTTTCTTAAATATGAATGCTAGCTCTTATATCTAGATGTGTATTTATCTGGTGAAAAACCGGTTTGATCATTTTGAGATCGAGTAAAAGAAAACCACTGTAACTCATTCTCAAATCCATGTGTTCATATTTTTGTTCATTTCATTAACTTATAAGACTTCATTTTGTAGCAAGATTGCTTATTTATATCAGCTTTTACAATAAAACAAAATACACCAAAAAAACAACATTCAGATTAGGCCTATGAACATGAATCAGTTTTGCTATCAATTGCTTTTCATTAAATTTTAAAAACCAGGAATTAACTCATTTTCCCATGGTTATCAGTAATTCCTAATATAATAACATAGCACAGCAGTCATTTTGATGGCCTTTCTGGCTTCAAAAAGTTGTTCTCAGGATTTTTGAAATTCTTTCAAATTCTTCGCATGATTCTCTTGAGTTTACAGTGCATTTGGGGGCAGACTTTGTTACTGTGTTTTGTTTCAGACTAAAGATTGGTAGATGTTTGTTGATGCATAACTTCCGTGTTACCACTGTCTTTGGGGAATGTATTCTCTATTAAAATTTTTCATTAAATTATAGTTAACATACATATTAGTTTCATGTGCACCACACTGATATTTGACAATTCTGTATGTTATTCAACACTGTTAGGGTATGTAGTGGACCACCCCTCATTTAGACAGAGAATGCCCTCGATAATGCAAGTCACACAGCCAGGTTTATTTGACAAGCTTAAGCTTGGGCCCAAGTATACCTGACAGAGCAGAGTAGGGACTTGGACCCTGAGGCTAGTTAAGGCAAGGGTTTTTATGGGTCATTACAAGAGGCTTGGGGGTAGGGGGAGGAGGAGAAGTTTCAGACTTTTCTGCAGTAGGCTGATTAGCTGTTGCGGGCTGGTTACAGGCTTAGTTACTTTCTTGGAAGTGTTTACAGGGTTTGGTATAGCAGTTTTTCCTGGAAGTGTTTACAGGGTTAGGTATTCCTGACTAAAGCAGGGTCGGGGGGGGGTGGTCCCTGGAACTAAAGTAAAGTAGGGGAAAGTTCAGCCCTTGGGCCTGAGATGGCTCCCCAAGGTAAGATGGCTGTACTTATGTAACCCACTCTTACAAACTATTTTTCCAAAGTCTCATTTTATAGATTAATTATGGCTCTTATCTCTCCTTTACATCTTTTTTTTAAAGATTTTATTTATTTATTTGACAGAGATCACAAGTAGGCAGAGAGGCAGGCAGAGAGAGAGGAGGAAGCAGGCTCCCTACTGTGCAGAGAGCCTGATGTGGGGCTCGGTCCCAGGACTCTGAGATCATGACCTGAGCCGAAGGCAGAGGCTTTAACCCACTGAGCCACCCAGGTGCCCCATCTCCTTTACATCTTATATAGAAACATTTGCCATTGGCTCCATATACTAGGTGAACTTGTATTGATTATTTTGTCCAGTGCAGGTACAAGGTGTACTGCAGAAAGTACAGTGATAAGCAGGAGAGATCCTTCCCTTGAGGAGGTTATTTTCTAAAAGATGTTAAGAAAATCAATTAATAGAAAATCACAGTTCTTGCTATTTTTCCATACTTCCAGGCAGAGCTTTGCTCAGTCATTGAGTCTGGATTTCACAGTTTGTATTGGCGGTTCTGTCTGCTATCTAACTTAAATCTACCCTTCTTTAATGTGTCTTCAGAAAAGCAGGTGTACTGAAAATGACAGGGCTTAAAGACTGTGATCATGATCATGAAATGAAACATTGTACTTGGAGATTTCAAGAGCAGTAAGTTAAATGATATAAATGAAGTTAATAGTTAAAATTCTATTAAAGAGGGTAGTCGTGATGAGCACTGGGTATTGTATGTAAGTGATGAATCACTGAATTCTACTCCAGAAACCAATATTGCACTGTATCTTAACTAACAAAATTTAAATAAGAAATAAAATAAAATCTCATGTGACTTTGAAGATTGGATGTCGTGGATAGAGTATGCAAGGTTGGAAGACCTGGAGACTGTCACAGAGGGGGATTTTAAGATTTCAAGTTAGAATAAGCATTATTTTTCATCCAGGTGATGACAAAGTACTAATGTGTGGCAGTGAGAAGATAGTGTTATGCCCCAATAACGGGTCTGTGATTAAAGGAGTGAGTGCAAAGTTAAGGTGAAACAAAGCTTTATTTCATGCTAAGCATCAAGAATCTAACCAAACGTTTGGGGACGCACCTCTTACAAGAGAGGGCATCCCTTCTCTGTTTCACAGACCAGCTTTTAAGGGTAAAGGCCATGCGGTCTGCCCTGGCCACGCACAGGTGACCAATGAGATTGTAGCACACACACAGGAAACTCCACAGTGATGCTAGGTGACCAATTGAATTACAGTTTACCCTAGTAGACATTAGTACATAGTACTAACACTACTACATAGTACTAATACATAGTACTAATGTACATAGACATAGTACATCTGGATTAGGATTGGCACCAAAAAGGCTCCCAAAGGGTGGGAGGGGGCATACTCCTTGGTAGCTAGGGAGACAGTATGCAGCCCCCCACTGATCAGATGTCTCCAGCTGGCCTGACCAACCCTTATATCTGGGCTTTGGTACCTGGAGCTGGTTTCCAGGACTTGTTTTTAAGTGACTCCCCTAAGGGAAGGGGAGCAGGGACAGTTTAAAGGTTAAACAGCAAGGTTTTTGTTTAACTTCAATGAAAGCCTCTTGCTAAATAGGTCCTTACACATAATATAACACCATGGTCCGCACCCCAGGGTACTTCAAAGAATGAATTATAAAACAAAGAATGTCAGTCAACTAAAATGCTTCCAGGGAGCACAATTAAAAAAACATATATTTCAGTCGAATTTGTATTTTATTTAGTTTTATCACTTAGGTACAGTCAAGTGCCTCCATGAGACATGAGCATTTTATCATTGTATCTGTGTCTGGGGATGTTGCTCAGTGCTTCCTGTTATTTCTACGCTTAGTTATTCAATACATTATCTTACACACCTAGATCCTGTAATGGAGATCCAACTCTTATCTGTGTAACTGGTCTGATTGTAAAAATTCACACTTTTGATTGCAGCAAATTATTAGTATGACTAATGCATACTAATTTGTGGCTCCTGTTAAGAGATGAATATAACTTCACCTCCTCTGTAGTCTCTTCTTTTAAAGGGCACTTTGTGGCTTAAGGGCTTCTGTTTATGTTGTCAAGTTCTTTTCATGTTTATATTTCAAGAAACTAAGCTATATGTGCAAAAAATAAATATAATTAGGATTACTAATAATTTTTTGGGGCGTGCTGGAGTGGCTTAGTCAGTTAAGTGTTCTGTTCAATCTCAGCTGAGGTTTTGATCTCAAGGTCCTGGGTTCAAGCCCTGAAGAGAAAAGAAAAAGTATTTATTTTCATTGTGTGTACTTGTATATGTTCCTATGTGTCTACTCCCACCTCCAACTGCGTCCCAAAATTCATTTGATGAACGAAAGCTAGTTAATGACTTGGAGTTAGAGGAAACTAATGGCTAAAAGAAATTATTACCATAGGAATATTACCAAGTAAGAAAATATTACCAAGTAAGCAAAACCTAAGTTGAACTGTTTTAAAGGAAACCAGTATAGAATTCTTAAATAATATACTTATACATAACCTAATTATTTAACATCAACATTCTGTCAATGTAGGGGAAATTCTTTACACTTGATCTTAGCCAAGAGGCCGAGAAGCGATAGGAGGAGAAATTCTTTAGAGCATATATAAATATTTAATATATTTGATGACTAGAAATCTAAGTTTAAAAATTAAGTGTTCGCTCAGAGCTAGTCCTCTGATTTCAAATAGCATAGTAATAGTAATTTCTTAGGAAATGTGGTTCTACTTACATTATCTGTCATCATCTACATCTTTTATCTGTGGCCTAACTGCTCACTCATCTCAGTTTCATGTTTGTAAATTTTCATAGTTCACCTCCGAGACAACTGGTAGTTTAAATGCTACTGATGACTAATGAGTATGCAGTTAACAAAGAGCAACCATTTAGCTTCAGTAATATTTTCTTATTGTTATAAGGGATGATTTGCTTAAAACTGAGTCGCTATCTATTTTTAAACTTAGATAAAAATATTCCTTTGGAATGTCTAAAACAAACTAAAACAGTAAGTTTTAAAACCCAGAAGGAATTCATTTTATGCAGAAATTTTATAGTCCTGTCTATAAAATTATGACTACTGGAAAATAAAATAACAGGCCTTATATATATATATATATAATATAATGAACCACCTTATAATGAACCACCTATAATGAACCACCTTATTCAAGGGAAAAATATATATATATATATATATATTCTTACAGAGCATTTCTTATCTTACAGATGAGCTCAGTGAAAATGTTGCAACCTCGTCTCGAAAACATTCTTTTCAAGCTCACGTTTGAAGAGCATGTAAACAACATCAAACCAAGCATCATAGCAGTAACTCTTGCCTGTGAAGAGCTGAAGAAAAGTGAAAGCTTTAACAGACTTTTAGAGTTAGTTCTTTTGGTCGGAAATTACATGAACTCAGGCTCAAGAAATGCCCAGTCTTTGGGTTTTAAAATCAACTTCCTTTGTAAGGTAAGATAACATTTTATAATGCTAATTTATAATCATAATTTCATCTGTGATAGGGGTCACTCTAAATGGGCAATAGTACATAAGCCAAAAAAAGTATGAGTTTAAAAGGATCCTTTAAAAGGATGAGTGTTGTGGTAAATGAATTATATCTCATTAAAACTGATAAATATATATATTTTTAAATTTTAGTACAGTAAAATCTCAAAGACTATGTAAAATCTGTGGTAGTATAAACTTCTCTGATCAGATTTTACTGTAGTTTGTAAATTTTAAAAATTGCCTTTCATAAAGTAGATGCAATATTATACTTCAGTTCCCTTGTACTTATTTAATGTCTCTCTAAAAACTACTGGAAGAGCTAAATATAATGAGGTAAATAGCTAGAAACCTTTTTTTTTTTTTAATATGGTTTGCCTATTCTAGTCAAAACTATCAATACCCTTTGTCACGGCTGGCACGACAAATCGACAGGAACGTGAAGGTAAGAGACTGAAGAAAAGAACTCGAGAAGCAGAGAGATGGGGGCACGAGGAACACTGAGGAGAATGTCCAACAGTGCTAAGTTTATTCAAAGCATTAAGGCCATATATATAGTGATAATAGGAGAAGCAATACATCTGTGTCTAGTTAAACAACCATGAGTTCCCATAGTAAGTTTCACAATTAACTATAAGCAGACCTCATGACACCAAATGGCTGATGCCAGTACAATTGTTCTGTATTGATACAGCAAACCAGAAAGTAATTTATGGGCTGTACTAGGGCAGCAAGGACCAGCCACAAACTTAATGACCCCAACCAAGTTGTTCTCATTTGTTTAGCAAGCATGTGGGAAGTCACGTAGGCCAGTGCACAACACATAGCACAGATCCTATCTCAGTGCTACTCAACTTTTCCCATCCTAAACCTTTTGTTAGGTTATTCAGACTTTAATGGAGGCACAAGTCAGGGCCTTGTTTGGTCCTCGTCTGAAGCCTTATTGCGGCCTCCCACAACCCTTTTTTTGTTAAATACTGTTGTTACTAATACTAGATACTTATACTAGATATTTAGTCTATTAACCTAAAGTTGGAAAAAAGTTCAGATGACAGTCATCTTACTGTTTTGATCAAGCCATTTCATAGTATTATTTTTTGAGATTTTAATTCTCATGAGAAGAAACAGAGAAACATAAAAGTGATAGTATATGGCCATTTCAAGGCTATAATGAACCACCTTATTCAAGGGAAAGACCTGTCTGTTACGAAGAGAAAACTGAATAGACACTGAGGTGAAGGCCTATAAGAAATCAGAGGGGAAGACAAACCATGAGAGACTGTGGACTCTGAGAAACAAACTGAGGGTTTTGGAGGGGAGGGGGCTAGGGGGTTGGGTGAGCCTGGTGGTGGGTATTGTGGAGGGGCACGTATTGCATTGGAGCACTAGGTGTGGTGCATAAACAATGAATTTTGGAACACTGAAAAAAAAAATTAAATTAAATTTAAAAAAAAAAAGAAAGCTAAAGAGGGAAATAAATCTGAAAACAAACAGTCCCTCCTTAACATCTCACTATTCTTTCACTTTTTTTTCTTCTCACAGCATAAAAAACATTGAGAAACTTTGGTTAGTTCTTAAAGTACATTATAACACAAGAATCCCAGATGTAGGAATGGATATAAATTTCTATTCATGCATTAAATAGATGTGTGTTACATATACAATGAATAGCATTTTACTATGAATCAAAAATGATTTGCTTCAAGTAGTTCTAAGCCAAATAAATGGAGAATAATCTTTGTAGGTAATAACATGTATAATGGAATTATATCTATTTATTTCTTACTAATTTTTGAGTTATATTAGGAAAGAGGGCCAGGAAGATAGGGCAGATCATCTGGAATGGTAGATTTTATTTAAAAAAAAAAAGTCTATCCCTCTTCTTGTGATATTAGAGGACATGTGAAATTATTTGATAATGCCAGAAAGAATAAGGCTGTGCTTGTACTAATACGGAATAAATCATAGCCAGATATATAGGATAAATCTAAATATTTAATATATTTTCATTATATTGAATACCATGTATTCAATACTAATAAAGTCAACTCTTCTAAAGATGCTATTTGTTTTGAGTATATGCTGTATGCACATGAGTGAATCAAGATATTTTTGGTAAGATGATTATAAAAATGTTATAAATTAAGAGAAAAGATGATTGAAAATTTATATTATGTACCTATTTCACATTTCACTCATAAAAAGACATTTAAAAAAAACTTACCTGATTTGAATAAATATGTACCTTTTTTAAGTGTCTTAATTCCACACTATTCCAATTAATTACATGAACTGATTTTTTATGGCAAATATAAATAAGTATTTATACACAGAAACAGAAGATGATATTAATCTCATAGAAGGATTTTATAGTTATATTCTGGAGAGAAGCTCCTTCCTGTCATCTACCTGTCAAATAGAAGTTCTTCCATACAACACTGATCTGACATCTATCACTAGAGGTATGCTCAAAGGATTCAGCAGAAAGATTTTTGCCAACTTCAAATGAAATAAAAATAATCTTGTGGGAAATGCTATCATGTAGTAATAGATGTTCTAAAAGAGAAGAAGTGAATATTTTAAAATGCTCCCTCCCCCCCACCACTTAATCAGCAGGAATTTTATCTTCAGAGAAATACTTGTCGTTAAGAAAAAAAAAAAAAAAAAGAAAGAGAAATATCATATACATGCGTGATAGTCCCCTAATGTCTAGGATTAAGAGGATGTTCTTGGGATACAAAGGATTCTGAGTAGATATAAATGTCTAAAATGACAGAAATTTATGAAATACATAGAAATAGGTTTGTAATCTGTTAAAGTGAATTAACTACAGATGTATGATTAGCCAGAATTGCTGTTAAATTCCAATTACATTATAGAAGATTACTTGGTTGATTTTTCTTAATTTGTTTTCCTTAAAGAATTGCAGAGAGAACTTCCTTTGTAGAACACTGATTATGCTTCTAAAATGATGCCATTTTCCCCAACTGAATTATTCTAAGGATAATTTCCTTTCTCAGTGAATTTAAAACTATAATCTGCACTTTACAAGAAGTTACAGAGTATGTTAAAATATTCACCTACTTTTATTTTTTTTATTTTTTATTTTCAGCATAACAGTATTCCTTATTTTTACAACACACCTAGTGCTCCATGCAATCTGTGCCCTCTCTAATACCCACCACCTGGTACACCGACCTCCCACCCCCCACCCCTTCAAAACCCTCAGATTGTTTTTCACAGTCCATAGTCTCTCATGGTTCACCTCCCCTTCCAATTTCCCTCAACTCCCTTCTCCTCTCTATCTCCCCATGTCCTATATGCTATTTGTTATGCACAAATAAGTGAAACCATATGATAATTGACTCTCTCTGCTTGACTTATTTCACTCAGCATAATCTCTTCGAGTCCCATAAATGTTGCTACAAAAGTTGGGGATTCGTCCTTTCTGATGGAGGCATAATACTCCATAGTGTATATGGACCACATCTTCCTTACCCATTCATCCATTGAAGGGCATCTTGGTTCTTTCCATAGTTTGGCGACCGTGGCCATGGCTGCTATAAACATTGGGGTACAGATGACCCTTCTTTTCACTACATCTGTATCTTTGGGGTAAATACCCAGGAGTGCAATGGCAGGGTCATAGAGAAGTTCTATTTTTAATTTCTTGAGGAATCTCCACACTATTCTCCAAAGAGGCTGCACCAACTTGCATTCCCACCAACAGTGGAAGAGGGTTCCCCTTTCTATACATCCCCTCCAACACATGCTGTTTCCTGTCTTACTAATTTTGGCCATTCTAACTGGTGTAAGGTGATACCTCAATGTAGTTGTAATTTGAATCTCCCTGATGGCTAGTGATGATGAACATTTTTTCATGTGTCTGATAGCCATTTGTATGTCTTTATTGGAGAAGTGTCAGTCCATATCTTCTGCCCATTTTTTGATGCGTCTGCCTGTTTCGTGTGTGTTGAGTTTGAGGATTTCATTATAGATCCTGGATATCAACCTTTTGTCTGTACTGTCATTTGCAAATATCTTCTCCCATTCCGTGGGTTGCCTCTTTGTTTTCTTGACTGTTTCCTTTGCTGTGCAGAAGCTTTTGATTTTGATGAAGTCCCAAAACTTCATCTTCGCTTTTGTTTCCTTTGCCTTTGGAGACATATCTTGAAAGAAGTCGCTGTGGCTGATATCAAAGAGTTTACTGCCTATGTTTTCCTCTAGGATTCTGATGGATTCCTGTCTCATGTTGAGGTCTTTTATCCATTTTGCGTTTATCTTTCTGTACGGTGTAAGACAATGTTCGAGTTTCATTCTTCTACATATAGCTGCCCAGTTTTCCCAGCACCATTTATTGAAGAGACTTTTTTTCCACTGTATATTTTTTTTTCTGCTTTGTTGAAGATTATTTGCCCATAAAGTTGAGGGTCCATATCTGGGCTCTCTACTCTGTTCCACTGGTCTATGTGTATGTTTTTATGCCAGTACCATGCTGTCTTGGTGATCACAGCTTTGTAGTAAAGCTTGAAATTAGGTAAGGTGATGTCCCCCATTTTATTTTTGTTTTTCAACATTTCCTTAGCGATTCCGGGTCTCTTCTGATTCCATACAAATTTTAGGATTATTTGCTCCAGCTCTTTGAAGAATACCGGTGGAATTTTGATTGAAATAGCATTAAAAGTATAGATTGCTCTAGGCAGTATAGACATTTTAACAATGTTTATTCTTCTGATCCAAGAGCATGGAATGGTATTCCATCTTTTTGTGTCTTCTCCAATTTCTTTCATGAGTGTTCTGTAGTTCCTCGAGTACAGATCCTTTACCTCTTTGGTTAGGTTTATTCCCAGGTATCTTACGGTTCTTGGTGCTATAGTAAATGTAATTGATTCTCTAATTTCTTTTTCTGTATTTTCATTGTTAATGTATAAGAAAGCCACTGATTTCTGTACATTGACTTTGTATCCTGCCTTGTTACTGATTTGCTGTAGGAGTTCAAGTAGTTTGGGGGTGGAGTCTTTTGGGTTTTCCATATAAAGAATCATGTCATCTGCGAATAGAGAGAGTTTGACTTCTTCATTGCCAGTTTGGCTACCTTTTATTTCTCTTTGTTGTCTCATTGCTGTTGCTAGGACTTCTAATACTATGATGAATAAGAGTGGTGAAAGTGGGCATCCTTGTCCTGTTCCTGATCGCAACGGGAAGGCTGCAAGCATTTTCCCATTGAGAATGATATTTGCTGTGGGTCTTTCATAGATAGATTTTATGAAGTTCAGGAATGTTCCCTCTATCCCTATACTTTGAAGCCTTTTAATCAGGAATAGATGCTGGATTTTGTCAAATGCTTTTTTTGCATCAATTGAGAGGACCATGTAGTTCTTCTCTCTTCACTTATTGATTTGTTCTATCACACTGACTGATTTGTGAATGTTGAACCATCCTTGTAACCCAGGGATGAATCTCACCTGGTCATGGTGGACAATCATTTAAATGTACTATTGGATCCTGTTTGCTAGGATCTTGTTGAGAATCTTAGCATCCATATTCATCGTGATACTGATCTGAAATCCTCTTTTTGGTAGGGTCTTTTCCTGGTTTGGGGATCAGGGTAATGCTGACTTCATAGAAAGAATCTGGAAGTTTTCCTTCTGTTTCAATTTTTTGAAACAGCTTCAGGAGAATAGGTGTTATTTCTTCGTTGAAAGTTTGATGGAATTCCCTTGGGAATCCATCAGGTTTGGGGAGGTTTTTGATCACTGTTTCAATCTCGTTACTAGATATTGGTCTATTCAGGTTGTCAATTTCTTCCTGGTTCAATTTTGGGAGTTTATAGTTTTCTAGGAATGCATCCATTTCATCTCGGTTGCTTAGCTTATTGGCATATAACTGTTGATAATAACTTCTGATGATTGTTTCTACTTCCTTGGTGTTAGTTGTGATCTTTCCCTTTTCATTCATAATTTTATGTATTTGAGCTTTCTCTCTTTTCTTTGATCTCCTGGTTGATCCAAGCTTTCTTAAGCAAGGTGGTCTTTAGCCTCCAGGTGTTTGACTTCCTTCTGAACTTTTCCCTGAGATTGAGCTCCAGTTTCAAAGCATTGTGAAGAACTTTTCATGAAGAACTTGTTCCACTATATCTTCTAGACTTCTTTCTTTCTCCTCCCAGGGCCCTGGGATTGAGCCCTGCATCAGGCTCTTGCTCATTTAGGAGTCTGCTTCTCCCTCTGCCTGCTGGTTCTCCTTCTTTGTCCCCCTGCTTGTGTATGCTCTCTGACAAATAACAAAATATTTTTAAAAAATAAAAAACAGCAAAAATGGGTGGCTTTGAAAAAATGGGAAGTAAGAACAAATGGAAAGTCTTTTCAAGAAATTGACTTTGTATTAGCTTCCGCCATTTTCCTACTACTTGCCCTGAATTTGATTCAAATTCTTATTAGAAAAATGGGGCACCTGGGTGGCTCTGTGGTGTAAGCCTCTGCGTTCGGCTCAGTTGATGGTCTCAGGGTCCTGGGACCGAGCCTCGCATTGGGCTATCTGCTCAGCAGGGAGCTCGCTTCCCTTCCTCTCTCTCTCTGCCTGCCTCTCTGCCTATTTGTGATCTCTGTCTGTCAGAAAAAGAGAGACTGATTGACCTAGTATGGATTACAAGGATAGTCCTTGTCCAAGGGAAGGCATTGATAACACTGTCAAGACTATCTGTGATGGAAGACTGGTCATCTCATAAAGAACGCTGTTAACCAAAGCTAAGGATGCCGAAGATTAGGGGCAGGTGAATAGGTATCAGGCAGGCCCAAACAAAGACAAAATGACAGAGATGATTGGTACACCCGGGGAATACAAACAATACAGAAAACACACAAAAACCTCAAGAAACTAGTGGTACAATTAAGTGATCAGGAAATAAACTACATCTAGAGTATCGTGTAACACCACAAGATACACCATCAATGAACAGCAAGATTAATGACCATTGAGATTAACAGGGCTTCAGGAGGGAGGAATTTTTAATGATGGGATGGGGATGGGCAATACTGTAAAATGCAGCAGAAGGAACTTAAAGGATTAGTAGAATTAGGTTATACGAGAGAAGAAGCCACAACCTTACAAGGTGGGAGAATGTTGGAATCAGAACATACCTTTTAGCTTCCATTCTGCCAATCACTAGCCAAATTTTCATGGCTAAGTCACTTACTCTTTCTGAACTCAGTTTCCTTACCTGTGAATGAGGAAATGCAGTAGGGTTTTTTTTTGGGGGGGGGGGTCAAATAAAATGAATTTTGTCAGAGTTCTTTGAAAAATTATTATGTTAAATGATAACTTTTTTAATGATGGTAGATAACTAGGAATAATCATCGTCTTTGAAGATGAATTAGAAAAGCATATTGTCTGGAATATTGGGTGTACGTTGGAGACAAATGATAATGTTTGTAGGCAGATTATGAGAAGATTTTGAGTTATTTATATATTAGTTTAAATAAGTTATCCTCATAATTTTTTTAAATCCTTCATTTCATAACTTACGTTGCGTTAATATCCCTTTCCTCCATTCTATGACTTTCTAGTCATTCTAGTTGGACAGAGAGACATAATAAATCGTGATACATTAGAATGATCTCCTTTTGTATATTTTACAAAGAACCTATAGAAAACGTTACAGTTTACTACAGAGAAAATTTTATATATCTTACTTTGTCATAGGGATTAATAGGATAATGTAATTGTTTTCCTTTTTCTAAGATCCATCATTTCTGTAAAGTATATGTAACATAAACAGCTTTATTTCCTAGAGACCGTCATGTGATATTAGTGACAGAATATTGTCGGTATTACACCATGGAAGTTGTAAGAAGGAAAGAGAAAAGGTTTTAATGAGAAATGGAAGATGAGTTACCAGAGTATATGATTTATAAAGAAAATGACTGCTGTCTATGGAAGCCAAATTTGGAAATATATAATCCAAGCAAAAATCTACAAAAAAAAAAAATAAAAGTCTTATCTAAGTACTCTAAAAATTTCACATCTCATCATTTTTAGCTGAAATGATGTGGATTGTTTCCATGTAAACTGGTAAACTTAGAATGTTAACATAAGAAGATAACTGGTTGTGGGTGCCTCCGTGGCTCAGTCAGTTAAGCATCTCCCTTTGGCTCAGTTCATGATCCTGAGGTTGTGGAATCAAGTCCCACCTTGGCTCCCTGCTAGTGAGGAGCCTGCTTCTCCCTCTGCCCCTCCCCGCCAACTCATGCTCTCTCTCTCTCTTTCTCAAAAATAATAAAATCTTAAGGAAAAAAAGGTAACTAGTCTAGCCTCTTCAGTCTGTAGTTAAGAAAACTGACACTCAGAGGAGGGAAGTTTTGTGTATTGGCACGTTCTGGCTGCCACAACAGAATACCACAGGCTGGGTGGTTCAAACAACAGAAATTAATTTTCACACAGTTTTGGAGATAGGAAGTCAAAGATCAAGGTGCTGGCCTAGTTAGTGTCTGGTGAAATATGGAAATGTAATTGTTTTTCTTTTTCTAAGATCCATCATTTCTGTAAACTATATGTAATGTAAAAGGCCTTATTTCCTAGAGACCATCACATGGTATTAGTGACAGACTCTTCCTGGCTTGCAGACAGCCAGCCACCTTCTTGCTGTATGGTCAACAGAGCCTTTCCTCTGTGCCCTGCATAAAGAGTTGAGAATGTGCTTGAGAGCTCTGGTACCACCTCCTCTTCTTATAAGGACACTAATCTAGTCAGATTAGGCCCCACCCTTCTGCCTTTTTTTTTTTAAACCCTTAATTGCCTCCTTAAAGGTCTTTTCTCTAAATACAGTCCCTCTGAAGGTTACTACTTCAACGTGCAGATTGCTCAGGATAAGGCTTTCCTGGGATGTGAGACTTTTAAGTGCTAAATTGGGACAGTCTCAAGGAAACCAGGACAGTCAGTGGCTGCTTTAGTTATGAAACTAGAGGTAGGGTCCTAGCCTCCTAATAATACTCCATTTTTCTCTCTTTTTTAAAAACATGTAAGTTTAACAGCTCTCCTTTTACATTTTTATAATGCCCTTTACTGTTCTTTGTCTAGTTTTTGCTCTTCAGATCTTCTCTGGTACCCACTATACACTTTGAGGGCATTATTAAATAACTGTTCACAGTTTAATTATTTTATTTCTCTTTCAAGGCTGAGAACTCGTGGAATCTGAATGTTTATTTTCTTCTGCATTAAATCCCCAGTGCCTGTTTATATGAAGCCCTCAATAAATTGCTCCTGAATGAAAGCCAGACAGTTGATTTAAATAAAGGATTTGTTATGTTTGACGTAAGTGTTAACTTTTTTTTTTAAAGATTTTATTTATTTATTTGACAGACAGAGATCACAAGTAGGCAGAGAGGCAGGCAGAGAGAGAGAAGAGGAAGCTGGCTCCCTGCGGAGCAGAGAGTCCCATATGGGGCTCAATCCCAGGACCCTGAGATCATGACCTGAGCCGAAGGCAGAGGCTTAACCCACTTAGCCACCCAGGCACCCCATAACTTTTTTTTTTTTTAAAGTTAGAGAATTTAGTTCCTCACAGATGTAAAGGGTATATTTTTTACCAGCAAAACTATTAAATATGTAATTGTCACACTGTTGTGGTTTATTTATAAAAACATTAAATGTATTGTTTTCTATAAATATTAACCAGCAATTCTACCTTTCAATATGGGTTAATAATAAATATATGACTATGAATTTGTAACCAAAAATATTTTGGAAAATAACCACTGTAGGATATACTGAAAGGCATTCTACCAAAGTTCAATAAATCCTAGTCAATAGTCCACACATATGGTATATGGTTGCCTGTGTTTTAACAGTTTATAAAGTATTTTTCTCGTGATTCAGGGAGGTGAATTATTATTAACCCCATTTTGCAAATTAGGAAACTAAAACCTATTGAAGTTATACAATTTTTCCAATATTAAAAAGCTAGTAAGAAGGGGCACCTGGGTGGCTGAGTGGGTTAAGCCTTGGCCTTCGGCTCAGCTCATGGGATTGAGCAGGTCTCTGGCTCCCTGCTCACCAGGGAGCCTGCTTCCCTCTGCCCTTCTGCCTGCCTTGCTCCCTACTTGTGATTTCTCTCTCTATCAAATAAATCAATAAAATCTTTTTAAAAAAAGCTAGTAATCATCCAAATTGAGGCTTAAATCTGTTTTCTCTGTCCCAAACTTCGCAAGTACTCTGCCTCTCATTGCACTGTAACAGAATTTTTGGATATACACAGCTCAGTTTAAGGAAACATTACAGAACACCTCTGCAACCTTACAGAATTCTGAAAATGGGGGAAAATCACATGTAGATTTTCTTGAATCTGGTAGCTTGTAAAATGAGGAATCCCTTTTCTTTATTCAAACTGAATTGGAAGTAATTGCAGGATATTAATAGAAAATTTTTCTTCCTTTAATAGATTTTAATGTATCCAGGAAATAAAGCCTACATATTTATAATAAAATAGCACTTAATAATCTGTATAATTATACAACTATCACTTGGCTTTGTATGCATAGGCTCTCAGAGCCTATCAGTTTTTTGTAGGCAAGGTGAGTTGCTGTTCTCAAGATTTTTACAAATAAATATCTGCTCTCCAGAAAGGACTGACCCAGCATTTCAGGGTCAGAGGCACACTTAGAATCCAACTTTTCCTAAGGCTCAAATTATTTCATTGGCTCATGCTATTTTTAGAGTTTGATAGTCTCTTGCTTCACTGAAATATGTTTTTTTTCCCCATCACGTAGTGTTTAACATTATTTGAATTTGGGGGGATTTGTGGTTGACATTTTGCTGAGAGGAAAATTGCTTTAAAGTATGTAATGAGTGTTGGAAAGTGCTGTGTAAGGGAAAATTAGACTCTCTATCAAATACAGGGTTGGGTGGAATGTTAGGTCTTCTTTTCAAACTTTCATTTTTCTCCCTTTAAAATTTCTTCCCTGTGGGGCTGTTTGCAGGTAGGAGTTTTCAGTTGGTGATCTCTTCGAGTCCCTCGTTGTAACTAGAACTGTTGACACAGTTCTAAATGTATAACAAAATTCAGAGGAGTTCATTTATGTTAATTTGTGTTTTTATGTTGATAAGAACTTTGCATTTTTATATGTCATCATGTAATACCATGACACACCATACTATTTGTTCATAATTTATGACTGACAGACATGAACATTTCAAATTAAGGATTTGTCTGTGTCACATTATATTCTTTGAAGTAGGAATATTTACTGTTTTTGACCTCTGAAACAACTAAGCAGCATAGAATGATTTAAGGACTGGCTATAATTCTTCATTTTCAATAATTTCCTTTGTTCAGATTATTTGATGGTTAACCCTTATTTAAATCCATTGTGTTTTATTATATTGTGCTTAATGGGCTCTCATCATTGAGAACCACTGAATAGGTTCTTGAGCTTAAAGGTAAATGTTGCACTGTTGTGGTACTATGCCAGTGGTGATATTTTAGATTCAGCTTCCTTAATTGTGTCATGGGTTTTGTTTTCCTCAGTTCTTCATGTAAATCAATGTATAAAAATTTATACTTTTCAAACAGCAAGCATTACTATTACGTAAGGCAAGAAGTCCAGAAGTGCTTAAATTTATAGAACAGTAAATTTATATTTTTAAAGAAACAAGTTCTTTTAATTTCCATGTTACTTGCTATGTATCCTAAAGCACATACTGTTAATCAGTGCATGGGGATTTGTGCACACAGGCAAATGGTCGTACTAAATGATTGCTTCAATGATTCCCATTTCTCTAGTAATCAAGATGTTTGGATACTAGCTTAGAAATTCAATCCAAAGTCCTCACATCTAATGTCTTTTGTGACATTCAAAATCTGAACAAAACACAAGCTATTTCTTCTAAACTTCTCTTTAAAAAATGCAGCCCTCTACAAGTTAGAAGCATATGCTCTTGGCTCCGATTTTATAATCCCATGAGTACCACCATGTGTTTTGAAGACTGTCCTTCAATTAGAAAATCATCTCTTTTCCCACTTCTAAGATGTAAAGTTCCTAGTTTCTTTATGCTGTAGTATTCTGTACATACAGATTGACTCCCTAAGTAGAAAGAACACTTGAAGAAGGTAGTCTGTGCTTTCTTCCAAGATGGCAATCTCAATTGTTACAGATTGTCATGACATTTTCCAGATTTATGTTAATGTGGAGACGCATTGTATCTTTCTTATTCTTTGTACCCTACATTATGGAATTCAGATACGAGAAAAATTAAACTGCTAGATTAGCACAGGTAAAGCTATGTGATCTTCTGGGGCATAGGAAGTAACCAGTTTTGAAGATATACTTCTTTTTTAATTAACTAATTATTTTTTTTTTATTTTACTTTTTTCAGTGTCCCTAGATTTCATTGTTTATGCACCACACCCAGTGCTCCTTGCAATATGTGCTCTCCTTAATACGCACCACCAGGCTAACCCAACTCCCTACCCGCCTCCCCTCCAAAACCCTCAGTTTGTTTCTCGGAGTCCATAGTCTCTCGTGGTTTGTCTCCCCCTCTGATTTCCCCAAACTCACCTCTCCTCTCCATCTCTCAGTGTCCTCCATGTTACTCCTTATGCTCCACAAGTAAGTGAAACCGTATGATAATTGACTATCTCTTCTTGACTTACTTCACTCAGCATAATCTCTTCCAGTCCTGTCCCTGTTGATACAAAAGTTGGATATTCATCCTTTGTGATGGAGGCATAATACTCCATTGTACATATGGACCATATCCTCTTTATCCATTCATCTGTTGAAGGGCATCTTGGCTCTTTCCACAGTTTGGCAACTGTGACCATTGCTGCTGTGAACATTGGGGTACAGATGGCCCTTCTGTTCACTACATCTGTATCTTTGGGGTATATACCCAGTAGTGCAATTGCAGAGGTATAGGGTAGCTCTATTTTTATTTTCTTAAGGAATCTCCACACTGTTTTCTGAAGTGGCTGCACCAACTTGCATTTCCACAGTGCGAGAGGGTTCGCCTTTCTCCACAGCCTCTCCAACACTTGTTGTTTACTGTCTTGTTGATTTTGGACATTCTAACTGATGTAACGTGGTATCTCAATATGGTTTGGGACTGATGACTAATGATGATGAACATTTTTTCATATGTTTGTTAGCCATTTGTATGTCGTCTTTGGAGAAGTGCCTGTTCATATTTTCTGCCCATTTTTTGATATGATTATCTGTTTTTTTGGGTGTTGAGTTTGAGGAGTTCTTTATAGATCTTGGATATCAGCCCTTTGTCTGTCGTGTCCTTTGCGAATATCTTTTCCCATTCGGTGGGTTGCCTCTTTGTTTTGTTGACTGTTTTGCTGTGCAGAAGCTTTTTATCTTGGTGAAGTTCCAAAAGTTCATTTGCTTTTGTTTCCTTTGCCTTTGGAGACACGTCTTGAAAGAAGTTGCTGTGGCTGATATAAAAGAGCTTACTGCCTATGTTCTCTAGGATTTTGATACATTCCTGCCTCACTTTGAGGTCTTTTATCTATTTCAAGTGTATCATTGTTTATGGTGTAAGAGAATGGTCAAGTTTCATTTTTCTATACATAGCTGTCCAATTTTCCCAGCACCATTTATTGATGAGACTGGCTTTTTTCCACTGTATATTTTTTTCCGCTTGTCGAAGATTATTTGACCATAGAGTTGAGGGTCCATATCTGGGCTCTCTACTCTTTTTTTTTTTTTTTTAAAGATTTTTTATTTATTTATTTGACAGAGAGAAATCACAAGTAGATGGAGAGGCAAGCAGAGAGAGAGGGGGAAGCAGGCTCCCTGCTGAGCAGAGTGGGCTCTCTACTCTTTTGCACTGGTCTATGTGTCTTTTTTTGTCCCAGAACCATGCTGTCTTGGTGACAGTTTTTGTAGTAAAGCTTGAAATCAGGCAATGTGATGCCCCCAGTTTTGTTTTTCTTTTTCAACATTTCCTTAGCAATTCAGGGTCTCTTTTGGTTCCATACAAATTTTAGGATTGTTTGTTCCAGCTCTTTTAAAAGTGCTGGTGGAATTTTGATTGGGATGGCATTGAAAGTATATATTGCTCTAGGCAATATAGACATTTTAACAATGTTTATTCTTCTGATCCATGAGCATGGAATGTCCTTCCATCTTTTTGTGTCTTCATCAATTTCTTTCATGAGTGTTTTATAAATCCTTGAATACAGATCCTTTACAGCTCTTTGGTTAGGTTTATTCCCAGGTCTTTTCTGGTTCTTGGTGCGATAGTAAATGGAATTGATTCTCTAATTTTCTTTTCTATATTTTCATTGTTAGTGTATAAGAAAACAAATGATTTCTGTACATTGTTTTTGTATCCTGCCACATTACTGAATTGCTGTATGAGTTCTGGTAGATTGGGTTGGAGAATTTGGGGTTCTCCATAGAAAGTATCACGTCATCTGTGAAGAAAGAGTTTGACTTCTTCTTTGCAATTTGAATACTCTATTTCTTTTTGTTGTCTAGCTGTTGCTAGGACTTATAGTACTATGTTGAACCACAGTGACAAGAGTGGATATCCTTGTATGTTCCTGATCTCCAAGGGAAGGCTATCAGCTTTTCCCTACTTAGAATTATTTTCGCTATGGGTTTTTCATAGATACATTTTATGAAGTTGAGGAATGTTCCCTCTATCCCTATACTTTGAAGTGTTTTAATCAGGAATGGACACTGTATCTTCTCAGATGCTTTTTCTGCATCAATTGAGAGAACCATGTGGTTCTTCTCTCTTCTCTCACTGATTTGTTCTATCACATTGATTGATTTGCAAATGTTGAACCACCCCTGCTTCCCATGGATAAATCCCACCTGGTCATGGTGGATAATCTTCTTAATGTACCGTTGGATCCTGTTAGCTAGGATCTTGTTGAGAATCTTAGCATCCATATTCATCAGGGATATTGGTCTAAAATTCTCCTTTTTAGTGGGGTCTTTGCCTGGTTTGGGGTTCAGGGTAATGCTGGCTTCATAGAAAGAGTCTGGAAGTATTTTTTCTGTTTCTATTTTTTGAAACAGCTTCAGGAGAATAGATATTATTTCTTCTTTGAATGTTTAGTAGAATTCTCCAGGCAATTTATCTGATCCTGGGCTCTTGGCTTTTGGGAGGATTTTGATCAGTGCTTCAATCTCGTTAGTAGATATCACTCTATTCTGGTTGTCAATTTCTTCCTGGTTAAGTTTTGAAAGTTTATAAGTTTCCAGGAGTGCATACATTTCATCTCGATTGCTTAACTTATTGGCATGTAACTGCTGATAATAATTTCTGATGATTATTTCTATTTCCTTGGTGTTATTTGTGATCTCCTTCATAATTTTATTAATCTGGGTCCTCTCTCTTTTCTTTTGGATTAGTTTGGCCAGTGGTTTATCTATCTTATTGATTCTTTAAAAGAACTAGCTTGTAGTTTTGTTGATATGTTCTTCTGTATACTCTAGTTTCTATCTCATGATTTCTGCTTTAATCTTAATTATTTTCTTTCTTACGCATGGAGTTCGCTTAATTTGTTATTGACTCTCCAGTTCTTTAAGGTGTAAAGAGAGCTGGTGTATTCTGGATTTTTCACTTTTTTTGAGGGAGTCTTGGATGGCTACGTATTTCCCCCTTAGGTCCACCTTTGCCATATCTCTTAGGTTTTTGGACAAGTGTGTCTTCATTCTCATTGGTTTCCATGAGTTGTTTAAGTTCTTTGATTTTCTGGTTGATCCAGACATTCTTAAGCAGGGTGGTCTTTGCCTTCCAAGTGTTTGAATTCGTTCCAAACTTCTTCTTATGGTTGAGTTCAAGTTTCAAATCATTGTGGTCTGAGAATATGGAGGGAATAATCATAGTCTTTTGGTGTTGGGTGAGCCCTGATTTTTGACGCAGAATGTGGTCTATTCTGGAGAAAGTTCCATATGCACTCAAGAAGAAGGAGTATTCTGTTTTGTTTTGTTTTGTTTTTTTTTTTAGGGTGCAGTGTTCTGTGTATATCTGTGTGGTCTATCTGGTCCCATCTGTCATTCAGTGCTCTTGTTTCTTTAGTGATTTTCTCCTAGGATTATTTTTCTGTTACTGAGAGTGGTGTGTTAAGATTCCCCTACTACTAATGTATTCATACCAATGTGACTCTTTATCTTAATTAACAGTTGTCTTATGTAGTTGTCTGCTCCCATATTGGGAGTGCAAATATTTACAATTGTTAGATCTTCTTGGTGGCCAGACCCTTTAAGAATGATGTAGTGTGCTCCTTTATCTCTGACTACAGTCTTTAGTTTAAAATCTAATTTACCTGATATGAGAATCGCTACCCCAGCTTTCTTTTGTCATGAAAGATGCTTCTCCATCCCTTCCCTTTCAGTCTGGATGTATCTTTAGGTTCCAGATGTGTCACTTGTACAAGACAGCATATGGACAGTACTCGTTGTTTTATCCAATCTGCAACCGTGTGCTTGGGAACATTTAGGTCATTCATATTGAGAGTGATTATTGAAAGGTATGTTTTTATTGACATCATGTTGCCTGTGAAGTCCTTATTTTTATAGATTGTCTCTGTAAATTTCTGTTCTATGTCACTCTTGGGTTCTTTCTTCTTTTGTAGAATCCCCCTTAGTATTTCTTCTAATGCTATCTTGGTGGTCACTCTTTTAAACCTTACCAGTCTTGGAAGCTCTTTATCTCTTTATCCATGTTGAATGTCAGCCTCACTGGATAAAGTATTCTTGGCTGCATGGTCTTCTCATGTAGCACCCTGAGTATGTCTTTCCAGCCCTTTCTGGCTTGCTAAGTTTCTGTGGACAGGTCTGACATTATTCTGATGAACCTTCCTCTATATATAAGGAATCTCTTCCCCCAGCTGCCCTCAGCAGCTCTTGTCTAAAATTATGGGGGCACCTGGGTGGCTCAGTGGGTTAAAGGCTCTAACTTCGGCTCAGGTCATGATCCCAGGGTCCTGGGATCGAGCCCCGCATTGGGGTCTCTGCCCAGTGGGGAGCCTGCTTCCTTTCCTCTCTCTCTGCCTGCCTCTCTGCCTACTTGTGATCTCTGTCTGTCAAATAAATAAATAAACTTTTAAAAAAAATAATAAAATAAAATTATGATTCACCTTTCTCACAGTGAATTGCCTTGAGGTCTTTCTAGAGTCATTGATCTTGGGCAGGTGTTCTTTTTTCCTCTAGAACAGGAACACTGGTTCCATTCCCCAGATTGGGAAAATTTTCATCCAGAATTTGTTCATGTATATCTTTTAGTCTTCTCTCTTTCACGACCCCTTCAGGAATCCCAATAATTCTGAGGTTGGAATGTTTCATAGCATCATTTATTTCCCTAATTCTGTTTTCATGACTTCTAAGCTGTTTGTTCCAGGCCTCCTCTTGACCTTTTTCTCTGTCAGTTTCTCCTCTGGATCACTAATTCTGTCTTCTACCTTGGTTACCCTATCTGTTAGAATATTTAGATTAGATTGGATGTCATTGATAATATTTTTAACTTCTTTCTGGGTGGGTTTCACTTCTTCCCTAATCGATTCCATGATGTCAAAAATGGTTTTTTCCAACCTAGCCATTGCCTGGATAATTGTTACGCTGATTTCCCTTTCTGACATACCGTGTATGTCCATATCCAATACTTCTGTGGCAGATGCCCAGTCTCTGAATGTTTCCTCTGTTGGGTGTTCCTACTCCTAGTCATTTTGGTGAGAGGTGGTCGAGAGGATGTATAGCTGAATGTATCAACCACGATCCAAGCATGTTGCACCCTGGCACGCTCTCCACTGGTGTCTTCTGCCCCCATAGAGATCCAGAAGTCTATAATCCTACATCTCAGGCTGATTTCATGGGTGTTGATAGTGTTCTGTGGGAGACACTTAACCTCACTTTAGGGGATTGGTTGAAACAGGGTCTCCTACTTCTCTGCCATCTTGCTAGCAGGCTCGATATGCTTCTTTAAATTGATATACAGACATACTTCGTTTTATTTTACTCTGCCAATTTTGTGGGGTTTTTTTTACAAATTATAGATTTGGCAACCCTGTGTCTTGCAAATCTATAGGCACTATTTTTGCAATAGCATTTGCTCACTTGGTGTCTCTGTCACATTTTGGTAATTCTCAGAATAAAACTTTGTCGTTATTGTTTGTTATGGTGATCTGTGATCATTGATTATGACTTACTGAAAGCATGACAATGTTTAGTGTACATTATTTTTTAAGTAAATTATGTACATAGGTTTTTTTAATATATTGGTACTGCACACTTAATAGACTTAATGGACTTAATATTACAGTGTATTGTATTATATATATAACTTAATGGACTTAATAGATTACAATGTAGTGTAAACATAACTTTTATATCTACTAAGAAACAAAAAAAAAATCATCTGACTTTCTTCATTGCAGTATTCACTTTATTGTATACTGACACCAAGCCTGCAATATCTTTGAGGTATACCTGTAGCCATGAATTAGTAACACTATACCTTTTTCAGAAATTTGAACTCTGATTAAAAGGAACAAATTCATACCTCTCCTACTTTTCTCTAAAAATACAGAAATCTCATAAGCTTATTGAAAGATTTTTCTCTAAGTTGAAATATTCCTTAATTTACATTCATTGGTACAAATTATTCAGTTTATACTTTAAATGTAACACTTATTTTTTTTTACAAATCTAATTACGTCTGTTTAGATATTATCAAATTTACAACACTATAGGTTGTGTGAAACTTCATTTTCAAGCCCCCCCCCAAATTTTCAGTTTATTAAATTGTCTGGAGACCAGTAGTTTCTAAGCGTAAATTGTGTGATGCAGAGTTAATTAGTATTCCTTGTTGATACTGACTGCTTTGAAGACATTGTGGTTCTTATCACATTTTTTTTCTATTTTACTTATATATGTGAAAATGTTCTGTCCTTTAAACACACAACAGTCACAAATGCATGCACTCCCCAGGCCCTTAAGTCATCATTGTATTGTGAAGCCTTTGCTGCTATCCCTGCTTTTAACTTTTATATTACAAATCTGCCTCCCATATGTCTAGATAATATGCTGTGAGGGGCAACGTGAAAATATGTGGTATACAATTGCCTTGCATACTAGCTATGCTTAGTAATTGTATGTTCCTGTGCAAACACATGACTTTTATGACAAGAAACTACAATTTTTTGAAGTTTTATATTAGGGAGGGACTGAGGAAAAGGAATTAAAAGCTCGACAAAGCCAAAAAGCACGTGCGTGCACCTGTGTGTGTGTGTGTGTGTGTGTGTGTGTGTACTGATTGAGCAAATGATTAAAAGAATGGAAGAGTGAGAATCAGGGATGATTTTCAGAATTGGATGATGAGAAAGAATGAAAGAGTGAGAAAGAATCAGGGATAATTTTCATAATTGGAATGAGTTAAATATGTCTGTTTCTTGCATAAAATGATGGACTTGTAAAGAGCATTTGAAAATACAAAGGAAGACTTTCCAATATATGCTCCTTATCTTCTGCCAATAATAATTATTTAAAAATCAACTATATATTTGTATATAAAACTGTACTGAGGTTTATAATTCATTTTCAGTAGAAGGCTGATGTATGGCTTGGTTTATAATTCTAAATACAGACACATTGCTAGGAAACAAAAAGGTGAACACAACTGTAGTTTCTTTCATTTTAATTTTTGTTTTAGTCATACACTGATACAAAAAACATAATATGGTGCTATACGTATACTTGTTGAAGTCATTGTGACTAAACAGTAATGGATATATTTAACTGTTGTGTTGGGTAATATGTCTGGCAGAGAAGAGTAAATCTCTAGTTTACAAAAAAAAAAAAAAAAGCTTTTTTTGTTTGTTTTTTTGTCTTTGTTGTTATTGGCGGCGGTGGTAGTGGTTCTTGGTGATTCCTCCATATATCAGGAGTCGCTGAGCAGACCAAAAAAATAATGGTTTATGGGACTAGCTGTATAGCCGTAGGTCTTGATTGACCATAAAGTCTGTTACCATAGGGGATTTAAATGAACCCAGCTGGCTTAGTATTCTGTGAATTTCTGTAGTCATTTTCTGAGTTTAATCTTATGACTGATTTTGTAATTCTCACAGTGTGAGAAAGTTGACAACATGACTGGCATTTAGTGAATATAATTAATACGTTTTAAAACAAATTCCTTTTTATTTGTAAAAGCTGAAGGGGATTTAACCCTATAGGACACTGTTGTTCAAAAAATGTGACCACTGTGACAGAATGTGACTGATCATTTTATAAACTGATTTTCCTATCAAACAAAGCCATAGTAGTGTAGGCATGGTATAACTTTAAGAAGGAGGGCCAATGACCATGGAAAGGATTTATATGTAGTAGTTCATATTCAAATAAAACTGAACATCCAGTTACCTCTGTAATAACTTTAGGCAATCTAAGAACTATTTATATACATATATTTTTTAGCTACTAATTGGGCAGCAGATTTGCCACATTATTTGAGCTCTTATTTTCTATCAAACCCTGTGCCACATGCTTTGCAGTGATAAAGAAAAATAAAACATACATCTCTAGTCCTTGAGGGCCTCCCGAGCTAGTTGGGAGATACGGAATATTACAATACAAAAACAACAGACAGGAAAGTAGGAGGAAGTGAGTTAGGGTGGGAGTTGTCAGGGGAGATATTGTACGTGAGACATATTCTTTGTTGCTGTAAGTACAGGTTGACTACAGGAAAGTACTGCATTCAATAATAACCTATTTTGTATAGCTGTCTTCTTTAGAAAGGAAAAACACAATACCAGCCCCAGTTACATGTACTTTACTTCTCTCCCTCAAACAATTGCTTAGATTCTGTTTTCCCTGACTTATGTCAAAGGGAGAAATGCAAAGCCTTGCCATTCACTTTTTAAAAATCTGTGTTATCAGAATAGTCCTTTCCCCATTTATGCCACAGTAAGAGAGTTTTAAAAACTGCTTCCTACCTACTTTGTACAATTAAATGTTACTATTTTAAATTTTTTGGACAAAGTTAATCAGTACCTATTTAAAAATAGCACTATAACAGTACAATTCTATGACTGTTATATATGTCTATACCCTTCCTGACTCACTAATCTGGCAAAAATATCAGATAATATTTCTTTCAGCAAGAGGATGCCATGAGATTGTCCAGGTAAATTAAGTATAAAGAAAGTAACTATTAAATGCTCAGTGTGAGAGATCACTTTAGAATTGAATCAACCCAGTATTGAGGACACATAAGCTATTCAGGAGCTAACTGTTGAGAAAAAGGAGTTCAGTATGAAAATTTAAGCAAGTAGCTAGATATTTATATTAAAACAGAATATTTTACATGGAAACTTGTTCTGAGAGATGTTGAAAAGCATTGTAAGCTATTAAAAGATTTAGGGAGAGATATAGATGCATGATTCCAGTGGTCTTTTATCAATCATAGCCTGGTCAGTTCAGACACCTTTATATTTCCAAATTTCAGCTTCAGCGAAGTATAGGACAAAATCTAAGTTATTACTCAACTTCTAAAGCCATTTTTGTAGGACTTTTGTTTGTTTTATTATTATTTTAAGAAGTAAAAAGACACACAACCTTGAGATTTGAACTTAACCTGTAACTTTTAAAAGTAATTTTACCAAATTTTAATTGACCTAGAATCATATTTACTAATTTTTTAGGTATATATTTTGACGAATTTTGTTACTTGTATACAGTTGTGTAACATCCATCACAATCAATATATAGAACAGTCCCATCAACCTGTATCCTCATGCCCCTTTGCAGTCAGTCCCCACTCCCAGCTCCAGACAACTGTGGATTTGCTTTGTGTCACTGTAGTATTGCCTTCCTCTAGAATTTCATATGAACTGAATCATCCAGTAAATGTAGTCTTTTGTGTTACTTTATGTTTGGTGTGACTTTCAATTAATATAGTGTTATGGTGTATGTCAGTAGTTCATTTTTATTGCTGAATAATATTCCATTGTCATTAGTTACCTTTCATCAGTCGGTGCATATTTGGGTCAATTCTGCTTTTTGGCTGTTAGAAATAATGCTATTAGTATTTACATATGAGACGGATTTCATTTATCTTGGGTAAATACCTAAGAGTGGGAATTCTGAGTCATATGTAAATTATAGGTTTAATTTGAAAAGATCATGTTTTTCAAAGTGTCTGTACCATTTTATATTCATACCTACAATTAAATTAAACTAACAGTGAGATATCATTTCATACTTAGGTTGACAAAAATTTAAAATAATGGCAATATCAAGTATAAGTAAGAATATATGTCAAAGGGAACTGCTGGTGAGAATGTAACTTGGTTCCTCTATTTCAGAAAACAATTTGGTACTATCTCAAAATGGTAAGGGTACAATACACAGAAATGCTATCTAGAATATTTTCTAGATAAACTCTTACATAAGGACTCTGAGGACATGTACAAGAATGATGATAGTATCAAAGGATATCTTACAGAGCAAAAAAGCAAACCACAAAATTGGTAAAAATATTTGTAAATCACATATTTGATAAGGGATTAATGTCCAGAATATATAACGAACTCTTACAACTCAGTAATAACAATTACAAAAGCAATCAACTAATTCAAAAATGGCCAAAGGACTTTAATAGCTGTCCCTTCAAAGAAGATGGATAGTAAGTACATGAAAATTTGCTCAACATCACTAATCATTAGGGAAATGCAAATCAAAACTACAGTGAGATACCACTTCATATCCATTAGGATGGCTACTATGTAAAAAATAAAAAAAGGTTAATG
Source organism: Neogale vison (assembly GCF_020171115.1). Classification (NCBI taxonomy): domain Eukaryota; kingdom Metazoa; phylum Chordata; class Mammalia; order Carnivora; family Mustelidae; genus Neogale; species Neogale vison. The sequence continues at coordinate 52,405,309 of NC_058105.1, read as the reverse complement.
AGGATATGGAGAGATTGAAATTCTTGTGAATTAGTGGTGCAAATGTCAAGTGATACAGGGCATTATGGAAATTGGTATAGTGGTTACATATTTGTACACCAATATTCAAAGTATCATTATTCACAATAACCAAATGTGGGAGCAGCCTAAGTGTCTGTTGACAGATGAATGAATAAACAAAATGTAGTGCATACATATAATGAAATATTATTTAGCCTTTGAAAACAAGGAAGTTCTGGCAATTCTTCAACATGGATGAATCTTTTTTTTTTTAAAATAGTTATTTATTTGAGAGAGAGAGCATGATCAGGGAGAAGGAGAGGAAGAAGCAGACACCCCTGCTGAGAAGGGAGCCAATGTGGGTCTTGATATAAATATAAATATAAATAAATAATATAAATAATTAAATATAGGAAAATATAAAAATGTGGCCATTTTTATAAATACCAGGCGGGGAAAGGGATCTGAAAGGCCTTCCTTAAGATACAATTTACAGACCAGACTTTTCTCACATTAAAGTTTTAATGTACTTTAAAGATAGACTGGCTTAAATGTGCCTGACCATTTAAATGTGTGCTTGACCACTTCCTTTCTTGCATTCCTTATGTGAAATTCAGTGTCATTTCTGGTAAATATTCATTCCACAGTAGTTCATGCAAAAAACCCTACTGTTCTCTTGCTCCTTCTTGCTCCTTTCTAGAAGAGAGCATTCTCCTGCATCTGGCTGGATATTTGCTCCATTACTCAGTCTGATAATTCTCTCTGCCACTTTGTAAGTTGAGTGTGAGATTTCTTAGGTAAGGGCATAGGTTCAAAGCTTTATTCCTATATGATGTGTGATAATGCAGGAACACATTATTACTCTTGGCCTTCAAACCCCAAATGGGGTTGCTTACACAGGAAACAATATCAGAATGTACCTCTGTTATGGATAGGGATGATGCTGCTTCTTTCTGCCCTCTTTTTCTTTACATTCATCCACTGCAGCTTGATCTCTGCAGGTTCATATGAATAAAATCTGTTTGGCATGTAAGTCAAGGTGTTTGTATACTTAGAATCAGTACATAATGGCCCAGAAATTAGGACCAGTGAAATATATTTGAAATGCAAGACTTTTATAGAAATTATTGAAGCCTAATATCTGGAACTAAAATTTAATATTCTACTTCAAAATTCTTGAGTAAATATTTAAGCAACAACTCAGATTTTCCAGTAAGAAGTGAGTTTACAGCTTGTATTTTACTTAGAAGGCATGAATGAGCTCCTTGATTATCTAGTCCATCATTATGATAATGCATAGTAGACAAGACAGTCTGTAGTACCATGAAAGTATATTTTCTTTTTTTTAACTTTTTAATTTAAATTCATTTGATTAACTTATATTATTGGTTTCAGAGGTATAGGTCTGTGATTCATCAGTTTTATATAATATGCAGTGGTCAATACATCACATGCCCTCCTTAGCATTCTTCACCTAGTTGCCCCATCCCACCGTCCTCCCTCCCCTCCAACAACCCTCATTTTGATTCCTCTGATTAAGAGTCTCTTACAGTTTATCTTGTTTTATTTTTTCCTCTCTTCCCCTATGATTCTCTGTTTTGTTTCTTAAATTCCACATGAGTGAGATTGTATAATTGTCTTTCTCTGATTGACTTAGTTGTTCTAGTATAATAGCCTCCAATTCCAACCATGTTGTTGCAAATGGCAAGATTTCTTATTTTTGATGGCTGTGTAATATCCTTGTGTGTTGCGTGTGTGTGTGTGTATTCACACCACATCTTCTTTATCCTTTATCTGTTGATGGACATCTGGGCTCATCTCAATAGTTTGGCTATTGTGTACATTGCTACTATAAACATTTGGGGTGCAAGTGCTCTTTCTGATCACTACATTTGTATCTTTGGGGTAAATACCCAGTAGTGCAATTTCCGGATTGTAGCTCTGTTTTCAACTTTTTGAGAAACCTCAGTACTGTTTTCCAGAGTGGCTGCACCAGCTTGCATTCCCACCGACAGTGTAGAAGTGTTCCCTGTTCTCCCCATCCTCGCCAACAACTGTTGTTTCCTGACTGGTTAATTTTAGCCATTCTGACTAGCGTGAGATGGTATCTCATTGTGGTTTTGATTTGTATTTCCCTGATGTCAGGTGATGTTGAGCATTTTTTCATGTGTCTGGTGGCCATTTGTATGTCTTCTTTGGAGAAATGTCTGTTCATATCTTCTGCCCATTTCTTGATTGGATTATTTATTGTTTGGATGTTGAATTTGATAAGTTCTTTATAGATTTTAGATACTTGCCCTTTCTCTGATATGTCATTTGCAAATATCTTCTCCCATTCTCTTGGTTGTCTTTTGGTTTTGTTGACTGTTTCCATTGCTGTGCAAAAGTTTTATCTTGATGAAGTCACAATAGCTCATTTTTGCCTTTGTTTCCCTTGCCTTTGGAGACATGTCTAGCAAGAAGTTGCTGCAGCTGAGGGTGAAGAGGTTGCTGAGGATTCCTGTCTCACATTGAGGTCTTTCATCCATTTTGAGTCTATTTTTGTGTGTGGTGTAAGGAAAAGTTCCAGTTTCATTCTAGATGTGGTGGTCCAGTTTCCCCAACACCATTTGTTGAAGAGACTATCTTTTGTCTATTGGATATTTTTTCCTGCTTTGTTGAAGATTAATTGATCATAGAGTTAAGAGTCCATTTCTGGGTTTCCTATTTTGTTCCCTTTTTCTATGTGTCTGTTTTTGTGCCAGTATCATACGGTTTTGATGATTACAACTTTGTAATGTAGCTTGAAGTCCAGATTGTTACACCACCAGTTTTGGTTTTCTTTTTCAATGTTCCTTTGGCTACTGGGGGGTCTTTTCTGGTTCTGTACAAGTTTTAGGATTATTTGTTCCAGTTCTGGGAAAAAAGTTGATGGTATTTTGATAGGGATTGCATTGAATGTGTAGTTTTCTCTAGGTAGCATACATATTTTAACAATATTGGTTCTTCCAATCTATGAGCATGGAACGATTTTCCATTTCTTTGTGTCGAGGTCCTCAATTTCTTTCATGAGTATTCTATAGTTTTCTGAGTATAGATCCTTTGCCTCTTTTGTTAGGTTTATTCTTCTGTATCTTATGATTTGGGTGCAATAAATGGAATCAACTCCTTAATTTCTTTTTCTTGTGTCTCATTGTTAGTGTATAGAAATGCAGTGGAATTCTGCACATTGATTTTATATCCTTCCACTTTGCTGGATTCCTATATAACTTCTAGGATCTTTGGGGTGGAGTCTTTTTGGGTTTTCCATGTAGAGTATCATGTCATCTGCAAAAAGTGAGTGTTCAACTTCTTTCCTTATTTGGATGCCTTTTATTTCTTTTTGTTGTCTGATTGCTGAGGCTAGACTTCTACTACTGTGTTGAACAGCAGTGGTGATAGTGGACATCCCTGACATGCTCCTATCTTTGGGGAAGTACTCTCAGTTTTTCCCCATTGAGAATGATATTCACTGTGGCCTTTTCATAGATGATTTTTATCATATTGAGGTATGTTCCATCTACCCTACACTGTAATGATTTTAATCAAGAAAGGATGCTGTAGGGCACCTGGGTGGCTCAGTAGTTAAGTGTCTGCCTTCAACTCGGGTCATGATCCCAGGGTCCTGGGATCAAGCCCCTCACTGGGCTCCCTGCTCAGTGGGAAACCTGCTTCTCCCTCTCGCACTGCCCCTGCTTGTGTTCCCTCTCTCACTGTGTCTCTCTCTGTTAAGTCAATAAATAAAAATCTTTAAATTAAAAAAAGAAAGGATATTTTATTTTGTCATTTTTTTATTTGTATGTATTGACAGGATCATGTGGTTCTTGTCCTTTCTTTTATTAATGTAGTCTATCACTTTGATTGACTTGTGGATGTTGAACCATCCTTGCAGTCCAGGAAGAAATCCTAATTCCTGTGCTGAATAATCCTTTTAATGTACTGTTGGATCGTGTTGGCTAGTGTTTTGGTGAGAATTTTTACATCCATGTTCATTAGAGATACTGGTCTGTAATTCTCCTTTTTGCCATGGTCTTTTCTTGCGGGGAGGGTCAAGGTAATACTGGTCTCATAGAAAGAGCTTGGAAGTTTTCCTTCCATTTCTATTGTTTTAAACAGATTCAGAAGAATTGGTCTTAATTCCTCTTTAATGTTTGGTAGAATCCCCTGGGAAGCCATCTGGCCCTGGGCTCTTGATTTTGGGGAGATTTTTGATATTGCTTCAGAGTCCTTGCCAGTTATGGGTCTGTTCAGATTTTCTGTTTCTTCCTGGTTCAGTTTGGGTAGTTTATACATCTCTAGGAATGCATCCATTTCTTCCAGGTTGCTGAATTTGTTGTCATATATTTGCTCGTAATATGTTCTTATGATTGTGTTTTGTTGGTGTTGGTTGTTATCTCTCCTCTTTCATTTATGATTTTATTTGTATGGGTCCTTTTTCTTTTCTTTTTGATAAGCCTGGCCACAGGTTTTTTAATCTTATTAATTCTTTCAAAGAACAAGCTCCTAGTTTCATAGATCTGTTCTACTGTTCTTCTGGTTTCCTTGCTGATTTTCTGTTTAGATGATGTGTCAATTGCAGTATGGCTCATCTTAAAGTCTCCTACTATTATTGTATTATTGTACAATACATTGTATTGTATGTGTTTCTTTGACTTTGTTAAATTGGCTTATATAATTGGCTATTCCCATGTTAGGGGCATGAATTTTATAATTATTATATCATCTTGCTGGATAGAGCTTTTAGTTATGATATAGTGTCCTTCCTCATCTCTTATTACAGTCTTTGTTTAATAGTCTAATTTGTCTGATGTCCATTAGTATGATAAATTGTTTCCCACCACCTGGCTTTAAATTTAAGTATAGGGGGGCACCTGGGTGGCTCAGTGGGTTAAGCCACTGCCTTCGGCTCGGGTCATGATCTCAGGGTCCTGGGATCGAGTCCCACATCGGGCTCTCTGCTCAGCGGGGAGCCTGCTTCCTTCTCTCTCTGCCTGCCTCTCTTCCTACTTGTGATCTCTCTCTGTCAAATAAATAAATAAAATATTTAAAAAAAAAATTAAGTATAGGGACGCCTGGGTGGCTCAGTTGGTTAAGCAGCTGCCCTCGGCTCAGGTCATGATCCCAGCGTCCTGGGATCAAGTCCCACGTTGGGCTCCTTGCTTGGCGGGGAGCCTGCTTCTCCCTCTGCCTCTGCCTGCCATTCTGTCTGCCTGTGCTCCCTCTCTCTCTCTCTGATAAATAAATAAAATCTTTAAAAAAAATAAATAAATTTAAGTATAAATTTAACTTAAATCTGGAGGTGTCTTTGGTTGTAAAATGAGTCTCTTGCAGACATCAGGATATTGATGGGTCTTGCTTTTTTTTTTTTTTTTTAAAGATTTTATTTATTTATTTCACAGAGAGAGAGATCACAGTAGGCAGACAGAATGGCAGGCAGAGAGAGGGGAAGGGAAGCAGGCCCCTGCTGAGCAGAGAGCCCGATGCGGGACTCGATCCCAGGACCCTGAGATCATGACCTGAGCCGAAGGCAGCGGCTTAATCCACTGAGCCACCCAGGCGCCCCAGGTCTTGCTTTTTTATGCAATCTGTCATCCTGTGTCTCTTGACTGGGGTATTTTGCCCATTACCATTCAGAGTAACTATCGAAAGAGATGAGTTTAGTGCCATTGTATTGCCTATAAAGTGACAGTTACTGTATATGGTCTCTGTTCCTTTCTGATCTATGTTACTTTTGGGCTTTCTCTTTGGTTAAATGATCCATTTTAACATTTCTTGTAGGGTGGGTTTGGTGATCACAGGTTCTTTTAAGTTTCTGTTTTTCCTAGAAGCTTTTTATCACTCCTATTTTGAATAATGTCCTAACTGGATAAAGTATTCTTGGCTATTTATTTTTCTCATTTAGCACCCTGAAAATCATGGCAGTCCTTTCTGTCCTGCCAGGTCTTTACGAATAAATGTGCTGCCAATCAAATGTTTCTATCCTTGTGGATTACAGACCTTTTGTCCTGAGCTGCTTCTAGGATTTTCTCTTTGTCTCTGATACGTGTCAGTTTCACATTATATGTTGGGGTATTGACCTATTTTTATTGATTTTGAGGGGTGTTCTCTGTGCCTCCAGAATTTTGATGCATGTTTCCTTCCCCAGATTCAGGAAGTTCTCTGCTATAAGTTGCTTCAACATACCTTTTGCCTGTCTCTCTCTTTCCTCTTCTTCTGGGATCCCAGTTATTCTAATAATGTTTCACTTTATCGTATCACCTATCTCTCAGATTTTCCTCTTGTGATTCAATAGTTGTTTATCTCTCTTTTTTTCCCAAAATCTTTATTCTTCATCATTTGTCCTTCTATGTCATTAATTCTCTCTTCTTCCGTATTTATCCTAGCAGTTAGAGCCTCTGTTTTTTATTATATCTCATTAATACCCTTTTTGATTTCCACTTGACTAGATATTCATTCTTTTTTTTTCCCTCCAGAAATGGATTCTCTAGTGTCTTTATAATCATTATTGTGAACTCCAGTTTTGACATCTTATGTCCATACTGATTAGGTCCCTGATAGTCACTACTGCCTCTTATTTTCTTTCTTGAGGCAAATTTTTCCATCTTGTCATTCTTGCAGAAAGTGGTCGCTTTTCTATTTGTAGACGTAACAACTATTTGTTTCTTAGATCACCTGTTGAGTTCACAGGTGTTCAGAATTTGATAGCTATCTAGCTGAATTACTAGGACCAGATGATATTAAGGTCTCCTAATGCTCTGGCATCTTGTATTCTCAGTAAGTATATTTTCAATATAGTTTTTGTTAAAGTATAAGGGACAGTTTAGAAGATTTATGAATAATGTATGTAGAATTGGGACAGCATTGAGCATACCATGTAGGTCATCTACTCTTGGGTGAGTAGGTGGTAAATTATGATACACATCAGTCTCTCTTTTCATCTAACTTAATTAAGAACATTCAGAGAGATTCTGTCCTTCAGATGCCACAAATTTCTAGGCAGTTCCTTTCAAATTGTAAATAGATACTAAGCTTTGAAGTCATGTTGACCCTTCATCTTGTTATATGTAAAAGTAATTATAAGAGGGCCCACACAAGCTGTGGTCAGTTGCCAACCACCTTCTTGCCTGGCAAATCCTTTCAGAGAAGTGTAGTGGCTCTTAAACTTGAGCATCCATCAGAATCACCTGGAGGTGATATCAGAATTAATTTTTTTCCATTTTTTTATGACAGTATTTTTTTTGTTATTTTTAAAATTGTATCAAAGTCATACAGGCACATAATTTTAAAAGTCAACTAGTTCTACATGGTTCATTAAGATGAAATATAGTCCTCAGCCTCTCTCCTCCCACTCCCCACACCATTTCCACTTCCCTAGAAGAATAATTTTATGTTTGTTAACTAATTCTTTTACCTATCAATAAATAACAAGTTTGTGTTCCTACTTCCAGATTTTCAGTACAGGCATTGTCTGTTGAATTCCCACAATGGGAGATAAAGATTCAGCTTCCTTTTCTCCACTCGCCTCTTTTACATGTATGCACACTTCATAGCCCACTTGTTCCCAGTGTAGTTATAGGGTAATTTTTCAAAAAAATATTTTATTTATTTATTTGTTTGACAGAAAGAGAGTGAGAGACGGAATACAAGCAGGGGGAGTGGGAGAGGGAGAAGCAGGCTTCCTGCTGAGCAGGGAGCCTGATGCGGCACTTGGTTCCAGGTACCCCGAATAATTTTTGGTAGATCAATAATTAGTACACTTGTTATTATGACAGTGTAAAAGTCACTGGCAGGTAAACTATGTAGTCAACTATGATTGCTTTACCTTTGGAATATATTTTTTTGTTTATCTTTTTCTTTCATATACACAGTTTTCTGAGATCTTACCACTAATTAATCTTAAATTCTGACCATTATCTAGGTCTTCTCAATTTATTCTTGGGAAAGTCTCTTGGAGCATTCTTTCCCAAGGATATGAAAGAAAACACAGCTGTCATCCTTCAACCTTCCTTTCCTATTGTCCTAGGAATTGACTTGCCTCTTTTTTGTGTTGGATCATTTGTTTCTGGATCCTGTGTCTTCTCATTTCCTGATTTCTTCCCTCTTTTTGATGACATTTATTTTTTAGAACTTCCTGAGAGTTCATAAGAGGGAAATTTTTTGAAACCTTACTTTCTGATTGTCTCAGAAGTTTGGTAGTCCTAGTGCCATTGTTTTCTTGCTTCCAGTGGCTGCTTTTGAGGCCAAAGCCGCCTTCTCATGTGACCTTGTAGGACTTCATTGTCCTCAGTGTTATGAAATTTTACAATGACATACCTGTTATGCTGGCCACTAAGTGACCCTTTCAGTGTGAAAACTCATGACTTTTGATCTAGAGTATTTCCTTGAGTTAATTTATGTCCTTTGTTATCTTTCTAAAACTCATGTGATTCAACTAATTCAGTTGTATTCCTCATCTGTTTTTTCCTACTTTCTATCTCTGTCTTACTACTCTTTATGAGAAATTTCCTCAGTCTGTCTTCTAATCCTTCCATTAAGTTTTTCATTTCTGAAGTTATATTATTTTTCTTTCCAGGAGCTCCCATTGGAGACTTTGCTCTGAATAAAAATACCTTGTGGGATTGAGATACAGTGAAATTAGTTGCACATATTTAATCCACTATTTTTATTCAACATCTCTATATTTTCTAGTTATTTAATAATTCCTACCTTGTATTTGTATCAAGTCTCTTAGGGTTCAAAAATGGCTTTCTATCAGTGAACGTATTGGGCCCTTACAATCTAAAAATCTAGACCATGATATTAGGATAGGGCCTTGTGATTATCTAGTTCTTCTCTATCAATGTAGAGAGAATACCCAGTTCTCAGAGAGGTGATGTGTGCTCCTTGAAAACACTTGCTTCTGTCAGAATTTACCAGAGGTGTGTGAGGTGGATTATTTGCATTATTTGTCAGGCACACTGTACTCAATGTAGTTTTTTTTTCCCCCACTCTTTTCCATATGTATATATATTACTGAGGTATAACTGAGATCCAATAAAGTGTACATACTTAGTGATTTGATAAGTTTTGGCTATATGTACACTGCTGAAACCATAATCATAATCAAGATATTGACCACCACCCAAATTTCCCCCATGACCCTTGTGATTCCCTCTTACCTGCCCTCAACCCTTCCAAAGCAACAACTGATCTGATGTTTGTCACTATTGATCAGTTTGCATTTGCTAAATAAAAATGAAATCATAGTGCATGGTCTTTTTTTTTTTTTTTTTCTTTTCGGTCAGGGTTTTTAAACATGTAACTTTTCTTAGTACTTTGGAGGCCATACCTGACTGTCCAGGTGGAAAGTCTTTACCAGCTCAACCTCCTACATCCTTTCTCTCTTACACCTTCCCATATTCCCGCTCCCAGCCTTAGGGTCTACTGCCTGTGATGTTCTAGTCTTCTCTCCATCCAAGCCTCTTCTCAGGAAAGAACCACTTAATTCCATTTAAACTGAGGTAGCAGATATGATTTTTGTATGTGATTTCTGCCATTATACAGAAGACAAAACCCACATTTGGCCTATGCCAAAGTAATAAAGCTCTAATAATGGAATGGATTTTCAAGCATGATCAAGTAGGATTGAAAGACATTTTTGGACGGGGACCTCCGCTGAACCTCTGAACATACACCCACTCTAATGGGGTCCTCATGTAGTATTTCCCTGCCTATAGAGAAGGAGAATGAATTGAAGCCCCCTTTGGTCCCATTTAGAATTTTGGTTTCCTGAAATGTCAGCCATTTCATCTAAGAAAAGAGCTAATGTCTTGCTGGCCTTCCTTCTTTTTGATCTGTGTGTCAAAGAAAACAGTCCTGTATAGATAAAAGGATACTCAGGAGGACAGGACCTCCAGGATTTTGTCTATATGTCCTTGGTCCAGGTGAGAGGGGTGCCATCAGAGATGGTCCTGGGCCATTGGACTGAAGTCCAAGCTGTTAGTGACCCAGGGATCACAGGCAGGGGAGCCTGGCAAACCAGCCTAGCTCTGAAGATGCCTTGCCTGTATCACTTCTCTTCCTACTTATTTTCACATTTAATCTTTTACTCTTAATTCATGTGCATTTAGTTCTTTTCTTGTTATTTTATTTATTCATAATGATAAGTGTACTCTTTAACCCCATCACCTATTTTCCCCATTCCCCCATCCACCTCCCTTCTGGTAACCATCAGTTCACTGCCTAAAGTTCAGAGCCTGTCCTTTGATTTTTCTCTTTCTTTCTTTTTTTTCTCCCCTTGATTGTTTTCTTTCTTAAATTCTGTATATGAATGATATTATATAATATTTGTCTTTTTCTTATTTCACATCGCATTATACTCTCCAGATTCGTCCATATTCTTGCAAATGGCAAGATTTTATTTTTTTCTAGGGCTGAATAATATTGCATTGTTTTTTTGTGTGTATACGTACACGTACATACCACATCTCCTTTATCCATCCATTCATCTGTCAGTGTACACTTAGGCTATTTATGTAATTTAGCTATTGCAACTAATGCTGCAGTAAACATAGGGGTGCATGTATCCCTTTGAATTAGTGGTTTTGTATTAGTGGTTTTGTATTTTTGTGTACCAGTAGTACAATTCCTGGATCATATAGTAGTTATAGTTTTTTATTTTTTTGAGGAACCTCCATGCTGTTTTCCGCAGTGGCTGACCCATTTTGCATTCCCACCAGCAGTGCGAGAGGGTTCCCCTTTCTCCACATCCTCACCAATACTTGTTGTTTCCTATGTTTTTTATTTTAGCCATTCTAATTAATATGTGTGAGGTGATATCAGTATCAGATTGATATCTGGCCAGATTGATGGGCACCATCCTCAGAGTTTCTCATTTAGTCGATTTGGTGGATAGCCCCAAAACTTGAATTTCTAACAAGTTCTCAGTTGATGCTAGTAATGCTTTTCAGGGAACATGGTTTGACAACCAGTGAATCAGTTATGCCCATCCATTCTCCATACTCACTTTTAATTCTTAGTTCTTGCATTGCCTGATTTCTTCAGGTCTAATTATGCTGAACTAATCTGTAACAAATACTTATAATACCTTTTGTCATTGGCTTCACCATTTTCCAGCTGCTACCTGTGCTACCCCCTCTGTTATCTAATTATCATCCACAGTCAGTATTTTGAATAAATTACCTTACACAATGCTTCCTCTTTCTCCCTATCTATTGTTTTTAATTTTGCACCCCAGTACTATACTGAATCTGTGCTTGAAAGTCACCAAAGATTTCTCTGATCATCAATTCAGTCACAGTTCTCTTTGGCTTCTCTCAAACATTTATTCATTCAACAAGCATTTACTGAACAAAATAGATACAGTCCTGTTTTTTTTTAAAGATATCCTTTTATTTTTATTTTATGTATTTATGTATTTGACAGGGAGAGAGAGCACAAACAAGGAAAGCAGCAGGCAGAGGGAGAGGAAAAACAGGCTCCCCGCAGAGCAGACAGCCCATCTTTGGGCTTGATCCCAGGACCCTGGGATCATGACCTGAGTCAAAGGCATATGCTTAACTGACTGAGCCATCTGGGCGCCCCAGTCCTGATTTTTTTTTTAAAGATTTTATTTATTTGAGAGAGAGCAAGTGCATAAGTAGATAGAGGGGCAGGTGGAGGGGGGAGCAGACTTCCTGCTGAGCAGGGAGCCTGATGCCCAGCTCAATCCCAAGTCCCTGGGATCATGACCTGAGCCAAAGGCAGCCACTTAACTACCTGAGCCACTCAGGTACCCCAGTATAGTCCTGACTGTGACATGAAACCCGTAGCCACCAATGCAAAACAGAGGGTCCATAGAACTCGAGTCAGGAGACACTGTGTGAACAGGTGTTTGGATTGGTCTTCTGGAGCAGGGGGTCCACCAAGCTGGGACTGAGGCCCACATAACTAGTAAAGGCAGTTCGACTGGAGTGCAGAATGGGGGGCTAAGGAGCACAAGGCTTGGTGTGAGCAAGTTAGGTAGCAAGTGTTGGTGCCATTCTGGTTTCTAGAAGTGGCTCTGTACTTATGCTATGGGGCAGGGGAGGAAAATGGCACCAATCAGCCTATTCCTTTGTTCCTGGAGTAATTTCTGCATGAATGCTGCCTCTCTGGGACATACTCTGAGATAAGCAAATGGCCTCCACACCATGATCCCAGGCACTCTTCAGATTGCTGTTTCCCTGTCATAGGTCCATGAGCTGTTTTCCTGCTTTCTCTCCAAAAGCAGCTCAGTGCCCTCTGGTCTCTATCCCAGCCAAGCCCACTGACCTTTACAACTCCAGGCTTTAAGTCCTGCTGGTTGCCAGAAGTCATGAAATTAAGCACCTCTCACTTTCCAATACAGTTGCTATGGGGATTTGTTTTCACCATGTGCTCCCCTGTGTCTGTCTGTCTCTGACCCTTCTCTAGGACCATGACTCCCTCCCCACCATAGTGCCATATTCTGTTTCTCTCCCAAGCTTGAATCTCTGCACCTCCTACCTCCTTCAAAGTGGCCTCTTCTCTACCTTTAGTTGTAGAGTTTGTTCTGCCAGTCTTCAGGTCAATTTCTGAGGTATTTAGGGTGATTCGCTAGTTATCTTGTTGTGTTTTATTGTGATGAGGTGACTTTGTCATCCTCCTATTCTTCTGCTATCTTCCAAGTCTCAGTAAATATTTAAATTGAACACACACATATACATACACATGCACACAGAGAGAAACACAACGATGATGAATGTAAAGAACTTATCAAAGTCTCTGGTCTATAAGCACATGATGGATGGGTAAGAAATGTTGGTTCCTTTTCCCCTTAAATGATGATACTACCACCTGGTGAAGGAAGAAGAACATCTAACATCATGAAGAACTGAAGCAAATGGGTAGAAATCTTCACCCATTCATACAAACCACAGATATGTATTAAGTACCTAGATGGCATTGTTCTAGATGTATGTAAATGTGAACAAAGCAGATCAACAAATCCTTGTATTGGGTAGCTGGCATTGAAGTGGAGAGGGATAAGAAAGTATAGAGTATATAGTATATTTGAGGTCAGGTCTATGAAAAAAATAAAAGAGAGAGGAAGTAAGAGGTGTTGGGAGAGTGGATTGCAATTTTAGAATTAGAAAGTGACTTTTAAGTATAGATCTGGAAAGAAGGGAAGGAGCTAACCATGTGGATGAATTAAAGTGAAACCTTCCAATCAGAGAACACCAGCAGTGGCTCTGAGTAAGACACATGCCTGGTGAATTGAAAGAGCTAGGAAGCAAGCATGATTGAGGGAAGTGGTAAGTAATAATAGCTAGAGACACCATCATGGTAGTAATGGGGCCAGATCACTAAGGGACTTCCAGGTTATGGTAATAGCTTACTCTTTGCGAAGAAGAGAAGCTAGAGTAGGCTTGTATCACTTTAAATCTGTTTAATGATGGGGCGCCTGGGTGGCTCAGTGGGTTAAGCCGCTGCCTTCGGCTCAGGTCATGATCTCAGGGTCCTGGGATCGAGTCCCGCATCGGGCTCTCTGCTCGGCAGGGAGCCTGCTTCCTCCTCTCTCTCTCTCTGCCTGCCTCTCTGCCTACTTGTGATTTCTCTCTATCAAATAAATAAATAAAATCTTTAAAAAAATAAATCTGTTTAATGATCATGGTCATAATAATACAGTATCTTACTCAATTCTGCAACTCTGTGATCATAAGTACTTATTTAATGCCTATTTTATGGAGGAAAAACCTGAGGCTTAGAGTGTTTAAGTAATGTGCACAAGGTCACACAACTAGTGAAGCATAGAATCAAGATTCAAACCTGTTTCTGTCTGAATCCAAAGTCTGTGCTTAGTAACTATTTTGATTAGAAATTTGAACTCTAGGGCACCTGAGTGGCTCAGTGGGTTAAGCCACTGCCTTCGACTCAGGTCATGATCTCAGGGTCCTGGGATCGAGTCCCGCATCGGGCTCTCTGCTCAGCAGGGATCCTGCTTCCTCCTCTCTCTCTCTGCCTGCCTCTCTGCCTATTTGTGATCTCTCTCTGTCAAATAAATAAATAAAATCTTTAAAAAAAAAAGAAATTTGAACTCTAGTATATAAGTTTTAAAGACCCATTGGATTTGTTGAAGGAAGAGAATAGCATGGTTGTATGCGGTTTTAAGAAACATATGTGGGTTGAATCATAGAGGATAAAATGAAGTAGAGAAAATGGAGTGCCATTCTACCTTCTCATAGATTATCTCCACATAGTTACCATTTATGTTTAAAAAATGAGCTTTACTTTCTTCCTAAAGTGAGCTCATTTGAGAGAGTCATTACTTTCTTTGTTACCAACATGATACACCCATTCTTTTAATAACCAAAATTTAAAACTTCGATATTTCCCTTTCCTTCATTCCAAATATTTTTTCAGTGACTTAATCCTGTTTATCTTTACAATATGTCTTGAATTTGCTTTCTTTGCCTTTTTTAAAAAGAGTTTTTAAAATTTATTTGACAGAAAGAGAAGTATTTATTTGACAAGTAGACAGAAAGGCAGGCAGAGAGGGTGGGGACGGGGAGGGATTTGGGAAGCATGCTTGGAATCATGACCTGAACTGAAGGCAGAGGCTTAAACCCATTGAGCCACCCAGGTGCCCCTCTTTGCCTTTTTTACATATATCCTAGCTATCATTTTAATTTTACCAGTTTTTGAGATTTGCCACCAAATTACTCTCCTATGTCACCTCTTTTCTATATAATTTTGTGTTTTTTTCCTAAGTTTGAGCTCCCTGAGTCTTTGAAGGTACCATGCATCATTTATCTCTGATTGTTATTATTCAGCACAGTCCCTGCCCACAGTGGATCACTGAATGTATTTCTACATTCATATTTGCTTTACTCCTAACCTGCCTCCCCTTAGAAGCATATGTTGCTTCATTTCCTGAGCAACACAATATAATTTTATTCTGGCATTCTCTCCAACCTACCTCTCAATAAATATGGTGCCCTGGAAACTTCTGGGCTTTGTAGTCAACCTTTCTTTATATGTATGGATATGTACACACACACATACATACACACATGAATAGAGTTTAATTTAGAAGTATTACTCTTAAAGCCCAGCAAGTGGGAACTTATGTGGAGAAAAATGTTAATTTAGAAACATAAATTGCCTGCTAGTATGTTTTAACATTCTCCTAGGTGGATAAAAATAATAATATTATTTTTATAATAATATTATTATATTATTGTGGATAATATAATAATTTGTGGATAAAAAATAATATTAGGAAAACAGGGCCTCTAACCTTGAAAAAAAAAACTCATATTGCCTAGAAGAAAAACTACTGTGTTGTGGTGCCTGGCTCAGTCGGTTACATGCCTGCCTTTGGCTCAGGTCGTGATTTCAGGGTCCTGGAATTGAGCCTCTGCATTGGGCTCTCTGCTCCGCTGCGAGTCTGCTTCTCCCTCTTTCTTTCCTTCTGTCCTTCCCTACCACTTGTGCACTCTCTCTCTCTCACTCTCCCAAATAAATAAAATCTTAAAAAAAAAACCTACTGAGATAAAATGTATATAGTGAAGGAACAGGGCTGAAAAAAGACATTATTACTAAGATAGAAAAGTCTTCAGATAGGAGGTGGTAATTGAGTGGTCTTGAAATATGAGTAGGTATTCACATGGTAGATAGAAGTAAAAAGGGAAGATGGATGAAAAATCAAAAGAAATGGGGGTGTCTAGAGAGAACAAGATATGCAAAAGCATGATGGCATGACATTACATGGTATGTTCATACATTTGTAATCAGACCAGAGTTGGGCATGTGTCAGAAAACATCAGGGGACATGTTAGAAAAGTAGGCAAGGGCCAGCTCACAAAGGGCCATATGTGCAAAACCAAGAAGTTTTAATGCTTTTCTAGTAGATGCAGGAAGACTTTGTAATAGAAACTTTGAGTGGATTCTTATCTTTTCAGAATTAAACATTTGAGGGGCGCCTGCATGGCTGAGTCGGTTAAGCACCTGCCTTTGGCTCAGGTCATGATGCTGGGGTCCTGGGATTGAGCCCCACATCAAGCTCCCTGCCCAGCTGGAGGCTTGTTTCTCCCTCTCCCACTCCCTCTGCTTGTGTTCCCTCTCTAGCTCTCTCTCTGTGTCAAATAAACAAATAAAAATCTCCATTAAAAAAAATTAAACATTTGAAAACTAAGATCTGTGTGGAGAGGTTGAATTTCCAAAAATTGTTCGGTTTAAAGAACAGTATACATGAGAAGGGAGCTTTGCCTCTGTGAGAGGTGGTTATACAGTGGATAGTGACCAGTTATTTTCAGTTCCCACTGAGGACAGAGCAAAAGAAGTAAGATTAAATCTCAGCAGAGGTGAAAATTACCTTCAGAAGGGGTCCTTCACAAAAAAATTGAATGTGGCTGATGTAGATGATTAAAATGTTGTCTCAGGCTCTCTGGCTGTGCTGGCAACCACCTAATTTCAAAGACAGGGCAAAGACTAGATTTTCAGGCTTGAGTGAAAGTATTTGGAAAAAATATATATTTTATGTGGTAATTAGTTATTCATATATTTTGCTATCTGCCTCAGGTACAGTGTTGGGAATGTATTAGAAATGTCAAATGTAAAAATTATCTTCCATAATATAGCATTCATATTTATTAGAAAAAAGATAAAACTATCAGAATTTGCTGTGTATTTAGGTGTTGTTCTGTTAAAAGTATTTTATATTCATTTACCATTTCAGAAATTTATTAAAGAATAGGTAGGTACAATTAGTATAAATTTAGTTAGTAATATTTATGTGTAACATTTTTTAGTCAGATGGTTATATTTAAGTCATTCTGGTTTACTAAATGATGGTGCTCTATCAGTGAATATAGTGAATTGCTCTGTCTTATTTTTTTGTTATCATTAGTTGATAATAGCCTATTCAAATATTATAAAATGTTTTTAGCTCTTTCAAATATTTCCAATTTTTGGAACTGCTGTTTGTGTTTTTATTATGTGGAAATATATGCAAGACATAAGATTGTAGGGTTTTTTTTTTATCCTTATATATCTTTCAAAGAGAAGTCATATATCTATCTAATACCTCTGCCTAACTGTGGCTGGTGAGAGGGAGACAGGGAAAGCATAGGCAGGGTTGCTAAAAGGCACTTGGCTCCTGATGGCAGCAAACCTTGAAATGTTGACAATATCCTCACTATTGAGACTTAGGCAATCTGGACAAGTATTAATGGGATCTTTGATGTTATTGTAAAATTAACATAATTTCAAGTTAACCAGATATCAAATGGAAATCAGTTTTATTTCTTAATAAACCCAAACACTTTGGAAGTGGTTTTACACATACTCAGATTAGACTACTTTTGTATTACCCCAAGAGATGTATGTATCCAACTAGAATACTTCAAAGAGCAAATTATTGGATAAATGCCATTGACCTTTATAATTGATAAAGGGGAATGTTCTTAGTTGCCTTCTGTGTTGACACTGAACAACACAATATGTCCTGAGAGAGAGACAGTGCCTAATGTGTGAATGGTGTAGATGCAGTTAAGAGAGGCTGAAGACATGATAATACAAAGTAAATATAATAGGTCAAAAATTATTTCCCCCTATATTTTAATAGTATCTATTTATTTTAAAATGATTGGTCTAGGAGTCATACATATAGAGAAAAGTTAAAAAGACCACGTATTTGTCACAGTTATTCCCTGGCAGTTTGAAACCTTAAAATAGACTCTGTGTGAAGTTATTTAAAAAATAAATATTACAATACAGATTTAACAGTTTGTCTCCCATACCAAATAAGATATTCTTCAGCTTGACAAAAGAGGCACTTGTCCATGTTTGCCCATGCTTTGAAAGAAATATTTCAGTTTTGTTTTGTGTTGTTTTGTTTTAAAGCGTACCCGTGCTCTGTCTGTAACTCTCTGATTTCAGTGAAGATACCAAGATATTTCTTTAGCTGAAATGTTATGGTTCACTTATCTTCTTGGAATGTAACCATTGCCTCTACTAAATTTCTTAACAGGAATTAAATTAATGGACCTGACTGAATAAATATTTATCAAATAAAAATAATTTCTGAAAATTAAGTATTTATCAGTATGCATGCCAAAAGCTGGTTTTTAAATCACCCATAAATCTGACATATGAGCATAATGCTATTTTCCCCTTTATGTGTTTTCCTTTCCAGTATTGGCCATGTGCATTTAAAATATTTAAAATATATATATATTTTTAGAACTTGGTGTCCTGAAAGTTAGGTAGAGTTTTGTTGTTGTTATTATTAGTGGTGATCATGGTGTGTGTGTGTCCGTATAGTTTCTACAGGGTTTATAAAATATAGATCAGTTCCCTTTCCTTCAGGAAGATGTACCTTTAATTTTCCCTACACACCTAATTTTTTTAGGATTAAGGAATTCAGGTAATTTGTGAGAAAAAAAGAAAATGTGAATTTTCTTATAAATTGTAATATCCAGCATACTCTGAAAATGTTGCACTTTGTAAACATGTAACACTATAATCCCAGGTATAGACCTCTCTTTAGGAACATGAACCTCCCACTGATTACTCCAGGGCACAAACCTTACGTAACATAAATTGCCCTTGAAGTGTTGCTGAGGTTTGTTCTTGTAGCTTGTCCTTAAATTGTGTCATTTTAACCTTGTAGTGCTTAAAAGTGTTAGGAAGATCAGCCAGATAATACAAAATTTCAAATATTACACCTATCTGGGATAAAGTAATCCTGGAAATTCTAAAAGCATTCACTGTGACCTTGTGGCCACCTGAACTGTCAACATCAGGCCTCTTGTGGTGGTTTGTTTTGAGCCTAGAGACTATATTTCTTTTAAGTTCTCCATATCCTGGGGACATAAATAATTGTTAAAAAGCTATAGTACAAAACAGATTCAGTATATTTCTGACTGATTAAATGTGATTTTTTTTTCCTTTGTCACTAAAACAGTAGCTATTAAATATTCTGTTAATTACCTAAGTATCTTATACAGCCTTTTCATAAACCTGTCTGGGAAAATTTTATTCTAAACAGAGTAATCCTTAAAGCTAAAAACCCCAAATTAGTATGCATATCAGTGGACAACCCCGTCATCTAAGGATTATAGAATTAAAACACCTAAGAGAATCAGAAAACTTGATGTTTTATTCCTCACTTATCCTTTGTTTGTAGGTAAATTCTTGATTTCTTCTGCAGCTTAGCCTAGTATGAATGTTACATTAAAGAAAACACTTAGATTTGCATCATAGATTTTTTTGTCTAATACTTTAAAGATTTTTATCGTTCTAACTATAGCATCTCCTTTCTAAAAGTATCTCTGAAAAGTAAATAACATACATAAGCAGAAAAAAATTGTCATCACAATTGTGTGGTCAGATTCTATTTATGAATCAGCATAAGAACTTTCCAGTTTTTTTTTTTTGATGGTCCATACAAGTATAGGAGGGTAAAATGTATTTTTTATATTAATTTCCATCAGTAATGGCTACAAATAAATAAAACCTCACAAACATGTCCAGCTTCCAAGAATATATTTCAGTGATAAAGCAAAGAACAAATGCTGATAACATAAGCACACATTAACTTTGACTGCAATTATTAATACTTAAATTAATGCTTTGTTCTCAGAGAATAATTCATTTTGCCATAATAATTTAGACATTTTAAGATATATATATTAAAATTAAAACTTTTGCTGGTTTTGGTCATCTTTTGTGTTTTAAAATAATGGTGCTCCTTTGTTTCTAGGCCCCATTTGGAAGCTACCCTAACTTTAAAAAAATGTTTTTTTGTTAAAGATTTTATTTATTTACTAGAGGGAGAGAGAGCAGGAGCAGGGGGAGGGGCAGAGGGAAAGGGAGAGAATCTTAAGTAGACTCCACACTGAGCACAGAGCCTGTCATGGGGCTCCATCTCATGACCCTGAGATCATGACCTGAGCCAAAGCCAAGAGTCAGATGTTTAATCAACTGAGCCATCCAGATACCCTGAACATTTAAAAAAAATTAAATTAGTTTTAATAAATTGAGTTCATCCTTTCACTTGTTTAAGGAAAAAAAAACTCTATTAACTTACCCAACATATATTAAAAATATTGTTATTTCATTCCAGATCAGAGATACTAAGTCAGCAGATCAAAAAACAACCCTCTTGCATTTTATTGCTGAAATTTGTGAGGAAAAATACCGGGATATCCTGAAGTTTCCTGAAGAACTGGAACATGTAGAAAGTGCAAGCAAAGGTAATTGATTACTATTTTGAAACTATTCTTTGCCTGAGTATTATATTTTAAGTGGTAAGATTAAAAAACATTAATTTTATTTTTTCTGTTTACTGATATTTGAAAAGCAAGAAGATAGTTTTCATTAGCTTATGTTTGCTAGTATAGTATATTTAACGATCTATTTTTTACTTACGTCATTTTTTAACATTGCTAGGTTATTGACACTTTCACATCTCTGATCTGATAGTATGTTCACTCATTCATTTCATAAATACTTAAGAGCATATTGTTTACAATGGAACTATACCATGAGATTTTCATGATATCACAATGATTGTGAGACAGTTCTTGCTTACGGATTTTCTCACTGTTTCTATTATTCCACATTAGTTACATGTTAGTAAATATGACTCTGGTCACAAATGTGTGTTGTTAAATTGAAGAGCCAAGATACAGAAGTTCCTTAGAAAAGCAATTGCCAGAGAACTGATGCTATATTGCAGTAAGTATAATTTAACATCGTATCTTAAAGGTTTTTATTTTAATAAAGAAAATAATGATACTGTGGAATCCTACTCTGTCTCCTATTGTTATTCTGGTCCTTGTACCACAAAATGAGATACACTGGATTAAATCAAAGAAATACATTAAGGGTTTGATTGATAATACCAGACTAGCAGAGGTGACCATTGAACAATATATTTTTTTAATATTTTATTTATTTATTTGAGTAAGGGAGAGGGGAGAGAGAGTGAGTCTTAAGCAGATTCCACACTGAGTGTGGAGCCCATCATGGGGCTGAGACCACAGCCTGAGCTGAAACCAAGAGTTGGGAAGCTTAACTGACTGAACCACCCAGGTGCCCTGACTGCTGAACAATATTATACAAACAGTATTCTGGGTTTTATAGACATATATTTTTTCCACTTCAATAAACACTAACAAGTTTATATCATTTATAATAAACTTGGGAAAGGTATATGCTTTTGAGTCCTTACTGAAAGTCCTGAGTTATAGGGAAATGGAGAATTTTTAATTAGAAACTTGAGAAATGTCACAAATAAGGACAATCATTAGATCATTTCAGTGTTATCACTAATTTTTGATTGCCCTTTTCCAGAACTTCTTTTTCTAAATTTTATTTGTTTAATACATAGATTGAATTTCAGAAAGATTTTGAGAAGTCTGTCAAGAACATGTTTAAATAAAATGATCTGTCTAATTTTACAGTGATTTTTAATTCCTAATTTTTAAATTTTTAGTTCTTACATTGAGGATACTTTACATAAACATATCCAATAAACACTTTTAGTCAAAATAATCTGGAACAACTGTAATGAAATGGACAATGAACTTTATATCAGCTTTGACTTTAAGTCTAAACTCTAGCTTATCTATATTTCTATATTTCTATCTATATATCTATATAAATTTATACAAACTTTTAACCTCTATTGTTATTGATGAAGTTAGCTTATAGCGCACAGCCTTTTGAGTTAGATATTATAAAGTTCTAATCCTAGCTGGTAACTTCTTAGTTCTGTAACTTTGAGCTAGTAATTTAAACTTCCACATTTTTGTTTCCTCATCTGTAAAATGGCAGTGATAGTAACAAGAAGATCACATGAGTTGACATGTTTAGAGTATTCAATAAAAGGCGTGGCACTTAGTAAATATATAGCTGTTGCTATACCACTATCTTTATTAGTAGTAGTAGTCATAATATGTGATATACTGCTATGAATATTGTAGTTCCTGCTATTGTCTTGTTAGAAGGGGATAATTATAAGGGTGCCTATGGTTCCTATAGTCTCCGCTAACTATGTATTATATCCAGTTCTGTTTGTTTGTTTCCTGTGTCTGGGCTTTTGGTAAATACTTTCATATTTTTATTTTATATTGTCACCAACTTCTTTCTCCCCATCTCTGTCAAGAGCAAAATGTCTCTGTTGTATCTTGATTATTTCTGCTTTTCTGTATTTTTCCTGCCAGTGTTTTCAAAAGATTGTTGCCAGAAATCCTCTTCCTATCTTACTATTAGGACCATAGCCATACCTACTCTCGTTCTTTTGACTAGTTCTTTTTTCTTTCCCTATGAAATTCAGTCTCAACTCAAATTCTTAAGCACATTCCACCTGCTTCCATCCATCTTTCATTTCCTCTCTAGTTCTCATTTCAGTGTGTTGAGATATGTATTCTCTTGAGCCTTTTTATTCCTTTCTGATAATCCTGTCTCTGTGTATCATTTCATGCTGCATTCTATGCCTAGAAATCTCACCTGCCCTGTCCTCTAAGACAACTGACTATCATTTGTCAAATCCCTGTTTAGAATCCATTTTTAAAGAATATTTTGCTACTAAAGCCCTAGGAAGAAATACTCTGGAATTTGGTCTACGGAGGGGGGTGGGGACAGGGTGAAGGGTCAAGCCAATTACCTCTCATTTATAGTTAAATACTTTTCCTTGATATTTGAGCTAACTTGTTAGATTAATATACAGTTCGGTCTTGTTTGAATCACATTCTGTCTCCTCTAGTACTGTACATAGCATGTATGTAGTCAACCAGGAAAAACACAAATTGGTCAGTACTATATAATCAATATTATTTGATAATGAACTGTATCGATGTGAAATGATCGCCTTCAAAAATACAAAAAGTACCTTTCTTTTCAAACTAGAGGGTTATCAATAAGATGAAATAAATTAATGATTGAATTATATGTCATATTTATTTTTTTGAGATTATTTGAGAGAGAGAAGGAGAAAGGGAGTGAGCAGGGGGAGGGGCAGAGGGAGAGGAATCTCAAACTGACTTCCCAAAGAGCGTGGAGAGCAACACAAGGCTAGATCTCATGACCCTGAGTTTATGATATGTGCTGAAATCAAGAGTCGGGTGTATAACCAACTGAGTCATCCAGGTGCCCCTATAACTTATATTTAGAGAACAATTGTTTTACTACTAATAACTTTTTATATGTTTTTGGATTTTTGTAAACCATATATCAGTTTTGATAACATAAAGATCTTTTCTGTCTGGTATCACAATTAAATTTATTTCAGTTGAGTAGTAGTGTTATAGGCCTCAAATTGACTGACAAAATGCCTTAAATGAAAGGAAAACTGAAGGTAGGAAATATGTGTGATCTGTGGATAAATTTATTTTATAATTGTGTTTATTTTTTAGCTAAGCTTCTAAAATTCTGTGTATCTTTGAATATGCAAAACTGTGGTGTAAACTTAGCATATTTTACCATATAAATTATAGCATTTATACATATTTTAGCATATTTTCCTAGACCTCTGTTAACTCAAAGATATTGGGGGAAAACATCATCTTCACATTAAAATAGATATATGTTATGAAACAGAATTCAAAATCCACATGAATTTTTATAAAAAATGAAACAGATGACTTCAAAGAAATTTCACACTTGCAGTAGATCCCCAAGGGTGAGTGTTCAATCTTCTCTTCTATTTGGGGTACCTGGTAAGAAAAGTTTATGAGGCATTGCCTAAAGAACGATACAGTGGTTTTGTTTTGGTTTGGCTTCACTTATTTATCTATTTAGTTATGGCCAGGAGAGGGGATGCAAGCAGTCAGGGTTAGGGAGTAGAGTACCTAACTTTCTTCTAAACAGACATTCTCATATCCTTACAAAATTCAGCATCAAACACTACAGTGTCATTTTATTACCAGTGAAATTAATAAAATAAAATTGCTCTGGTCATTTCATTTTAGGCTAAATTATAAATCGGCAGGTCCTCTCATTCATGTTTGAAATACCAATGAGTCTTTAGAGAGAGAAGAAAAATGATTTCTATAGAAACTCTGATGCCTTTAAAATACTCTTAATATTACTGGTTATTTGAGAGAATGAGAGAGAGTATGAGCAGTGGGGAAAGGCACAGGGAGAGTGAGAGGCACACTCTCCACTGAGCAGAGAGCCCCATGTGGAACTCAATCCCAGGACCCCGGGATCATGACCTGAGCCGAAGGCAGATGCTTAATCTATTGAGCCACCCAGGCACCCCTAGAATACTTTTGAAAAACCACAGTTACCTTTCCCCTAATGAATACTTTTCAGGATTATTTGTGTGTGTATTTTGTGTGCATAACTATATATATAATAGATACAGAGATATATATTGTATAAAGGATAGCCACTGTGACTATCACTTTAACTTTGAGCTTTAAAGATTACAGTTTGATTTAAAACCTCTAGTGTTTTATGGATTGGCTCCAGGGATTAAACCAAAAGAGTTACTAGTAAAGTTTAATTAAATCTATTCACTCTACAGGGAAAAATTATTTTACTGTATTTGAAAGCACTATTAATCCTAAGGTTTCACATAAATATGAAACAGGTTTCACTTCAGTTAAATTAGTGCCATCTTACCAAATAAAAGCTGTTAAATGTCCTATAAACAGTTTTAATTTCTTATGAATTAAATCAATTATTATAAATTTTCATGACCAGCTGTACCTTTTGATATCTGCCGTCTTTCCATGTAATATTAATAACTCTGATCAGTTATTTATCTACTCTGACTTCTTTTTTTTTTAAGATTTTATTAATTTATTTATTTGATAGATTTCACAAGTGGGCAGAGAGGCAGTCAGAGAGAGAGAGAAAGGGAAGCAGGCTCCCTGCTGGGCAGAGAGCCCGATACGGGGCTCAATCCCAGGACCCTGGGATCATGACCTGAGCCGAAAGCAGAGGCTTTAACCCACGGAGCCACCCAGGTGCCCCTGTACTCTGACTTATTTATAAAAAGTTCAGACTAGAGGAAATACTATAAGGAAAAATGCATGAAATAAAGAAAAAGGAAAATGTAAAATAATAGAGTAAAAAACTATTGGGGGAACAATAGCAAGAAAAAGCCAAAATACTTTCCAAAATTCCAGAGCTGGCAGAAGCTTTAGACATCATCTCATCCCTGCTAAAAAGGATCCATGATGGCAATTCATCCAGATTCATTATTTTATAGTTCAAGAAACTGAGGCCCAGAATGATGAAGGAATTGTCCATGACCACATAACTAGATTGGAGAATCAAGGAAGGTTTGCAGACTTTGGAGTTAATTTATTACATATTTTTCAGCTCCATTTTTGCTTCCTTTGTAGTCTAAAATACACAACAGGTATTTATGCTCATATTAGAGTAAATGCTGACTAAATAAAAGATTTATTGGAGTGTAAATGTTACTATGTCCTCTGTGTCATGGTCTATAGTCTCTGCAGCCCCACTTTGACAGAATTACCCTCTCCTTTCTTTGTGTCACAGCAACACTATAGCCTTATTAGTAATATGGTACATACCACATTCATACTTTTTTTCCATTGTTTGTTTGTCTCTGTATGTCCTGGATTTGTCCCTATAGTCTCAGTGCTAGCGTAGCATCTCAGAGAGAAGTAAATGCTCAATAAATGTCTATTAAATTGAATCATTGCATATCATTGTAGTATAACAGGCATATTTCATAATATGACATGGGAAATTGACAGAGAATTGCAGCCCTAAAATTACTGTGTACTCTAAATACAAGGGGGAAAACAAGGTAAGTCAGAATAAAGAGGATACCAGGACAGTATTTCCTGGTCTATATTTTTACTTCTTTCAAAAAGAAAGCTAAAATTGGAAGCTATCAAGCTACTAATGGATGGGATCTAAACTTATGGAGGCCATCAAACCATAAAGGATTATGGTGAATAGTAAGGATTAAAATCTGTTAGGAACTAATGGCAGCCAGCTTTCTCAAGTTATATGTAACTAACTACTGAAACATACATCTCTTGTTCTAAATTCCTGAAAAAAAAAAGCACTTCTATATTGTTGGTGTTAGTTTTATTGAAAATCTTTGAGTTAGGGGGAAAAATCCTACTATTTTTAGAGCATTCAATATACAGTGACTCTAAAGCCCAAGATCTGAGAAAGTACTAAACTGTAGGATTTTCTCTTTTTTTAACATATTTTTAAAATTTTTTAATAAGCATATAATATATTATTAACCCCAGGGGTACAGGTCTGTGAATCACCAGGTTTACACACTTCATAGCACTTACCATAGCACATACCCTCCCCAATATCCATCACCCCACCACCCTCTCCCTACTCCCCTCCCTGCAAACTGTAGAGTTTTCTAGCAGATTTAAACTTTGAATTATAATCTAACTTTTTAGAAGCACAGAATGCTAATACACCAATGTGATAAAATATCCATAGAATTAACCTTGCTTAAATGTTAGCAGTCTGAGTATAAAACTGAGTACAGGAATGCCTGGGTGGCTCAGTCAGTTGGGTGTCAACTCTTTGTTTTGACTTACATTGTGATCTCATGGGTTTTAGGATCAAGACCCACATCAGGCTCCATACTCAGTGGGAAGTCGACCAGAAGATTCTCTTCCTCTGCCCCTCCCCCCACTCATGCACCCTCAAATAAATCCTTAAAAAACAAACCAAAAAAACCTGAGTATACATCATACTACTATGTCAGTTTTACAAAAGTAGTTAAAATTGTTTGGCTTCTTTTGGACTTTTTTATATATACCATAAAAATAAATAGTTTTTACTGAATGAATTACATTCTGTCATATTGATATCCTTAAATATCTTATAAAATTTAAAGGAATATTAATTTTTAAGGATTCACATTCATGGATTTTCCAGTTTGTTATATTTCTTTCTTCCTTACCCACACCAAGTTACCCATATTTTTCTAACAGTCAATTTCTTTAAAATAACAGAAGCAATAGAAGGTCCAAAATGTGCATAAAAATGAATTTTCAACCTAAAACATTAAAAGGATTTAGGAAAGAAAGTCTGTTTTTTGTGTGTGTGTGTTTTTGTTTGTTTGTTTTTGGTTTTTTTTTTTTTTTCTTTTTTTGCTGGTCAATAATCTAGTCATTACCAACCAGAGTTGTCAATTCATAATATATAAACACTCTATTTAATGTTTATTTCTAGAGAAAACTGTTGAAAAAATATCTTTAGGTAGCAGTGAAAGAAAACAGAGACCAGGCCATTTGGATATGAGTAAAATGTTTCAATGTAAGTCAACAATTTTTTACAGACTTACATAGGCATTTGCCAGAATACCTTAGCTTTTACATCCCAGAATCTTTTTCTGTTAGTAATTATGTGCCCAGCTTATCTGTCTCCACATCCTTGTCCCTCATGTCTCAGAGCCTAGGCTCCTGTGCTTTTTCCAAACAGAAATGCCACCCTCTTCTCTCATTCCTTATGAGCCCTGTGTATATCCTTTTGAAGATCCACCTTAAATCTCATGCCTCCATATAAAGCTTTCCCAGTTGTTTTGACTTTCAGTGGTTTTTCACTTCTTCTAAAATAGTACTTATGTGAACTTTTTAGTTTGGTTCTTGATCCTATACTGTCTTACATTACAATATAAAGGTTTCCATGTTTATAGATGCATCCTGGCATGATACTTTCTTAAATAATGTATAATGTCATTAGTCTGCTTTATCAGGGCAAAATCTACCATGATAAGGCTGTTGTAAATTCAGTGTTGTGAATGTTTATTAAACATCAACCTGATCCTAGATCCTATGTTTATTTAGCCCAATAGTGAAACTTTCTGGGTACTTAAATTAGCCAAAGTATATTTGCAGATACTTGATTTTCCATTTCTCACACATAAAACAACAAGGAGAAAACTAGGCCTTTTACAAAGTATTCTTTAAAAGTGGCTATTTAGGGGGGCACCTGGGTGGCTCAGTAATTAAAAGTGGCTATTTAGGGCAAAACAGATGTATGGTGTTAGAAATAATTACAATGGTTACTCCTTTTTTTTTTTTAATATTTTATTTACTTATTTGACAGAGAGATCAGAAGTGGGCAGAGAGGCAGGCAGAGAGGGAGGGGAAAGCAGGCTCCCCAATGAGCAGAGCCCAATGCGGGGCTCCATCTCAGGACCCTAAGATCATGACCTGAGCTGAAGTCAGAGGCTTAACCCACTGAGCCACCCTGGTGCCCCTACAATGGTTACTCTTGGTGTGCGTTAATGACAAAGTATGCGAGGGGTTCTCGAGTGCTGATAATCTTCTGCTTCTTGATCCGGATCCTGTTTACATGGGTGTATTTATTTTGTGAAAATTCATTCGGCCGGTAACCTATATGTACAATGTATGCATGCTTCAACAAAACATTTTTAGAAAGCTGGTCATTCATATTTTTAAAATGTATAATGACATAGAAAGTAAGAGAAGGATTACAGTTAATCTGAAAGATCAGTGTTTTCCCATGTGCTTAGTTAAAATGATCAAATTCATTGTATAAATATTTGCTCTCAGAATTGATCTGATGTCATTGTAAATAATTATTTTTCAACAAGTCATATGTTACTTAAGGATTTTATCAAAGTGTCTTTTAGTCTTCAGGGTGGATGATACATTCTACTATTTAAAAAAAAAAAAAAAAACCAAAACACCCACTGAGCATATTATATGCCATGTAAGCATTCAGGGTGATCTTTCCATAGTTGATGTCAGTATTACCCTAGTTTGTAAATCATTGAATCTTAACCTGTCCTGAGCACATCCTGAATTAAAATTTTCAGTAAGTACTTGTCGCTGCTGTCATTGCTATCAGTATGTTTTTGGTTTAATGTCAGGAAATAGGATATGTGGGAATGTTGCTCAGTTTTATCTCATTCTGGATTCAAGCTCATTAGTTAAAAATTGAATATTCATACATCAATTGTTACAATTTGAGTGACTCTGAAATAAAGCACAGGGATAAAGTCAATGCAAAAGTTTAAGGGACTGACGTTAAGTAGCATTGTCAAGGTGGAGAAGGGAGAGTAAAGAGGGAAAACTAACAGAAATGAGGAAAGAAGCAGCTCTCTGCTGCTACAGCAGAGTCAAAAGAAGGGATGTCTCATGCTGAGTGGAGATTCCATTATACCTCTAGGAAAAATTGGTGGAATCTGGTAATCAGCATGGTTACCATTACTGCAGTTTTAACTGCTACTAGTCCTTCTGATGGATTCATTGACAAAGATGAGACTGGTTTAGGAATCTAGGGATTGGGGATTTGGGGAGAGGAAAGAACTATATCAGAGGTACCTGAGCAGTACCTCTATTCTCCACTTTTTACACATTTTAAATACGGTTTGAACACAAGGACCAAGTTGTAGGGGACTATACTGCTAGTGTGATTTCTTGAACTTAACTGAGGTCCTTTTCTGGAATTTGGATTCTACAAGTTAATGAGGTAAATTAGTAAACAGCAAATACAATATTTACTTGTTCCAATTCTTTATGACCCAAACAGCTTAAACATATTTCCATGAAAAACAGTCAGAATGGAGTTGTTATTTTTTTAAGTTAATTCCCTGAAATAGTAACAAAAAATTCTGACCCTATTGGAAGCTGATAGCTCTGTGGCAGAGGATTCTGATAAGGTCATATCTGAAAGAAATACATGCTAGAAATATGTTCAAGGATGAGAATCTTGAGATACATACCTGAGTTTCAACTTTGTTGCTACCTACTTGTAGGATCATTGGCCATTTAAGCTATCAGTTGCCTGTTTCAACAGTAATGTTTCTTAATTTGAAAAATACACATAGTCAATATTTAGCCCATTTATCCCTCAAGATGATTATGCTAACAAAATTAAACATTCAATGTGGAAATGCCTGAGGAGAAAGGCATTATATATAAATAATAGTTTATCATTCAAGCTATCAGGAAAATATTAATTCCAGATGATTTATCTCAGGTTTTTTTATACTTGTTTGGTCCCATTTTTAAAGTGAAGGTCAAAATCTGCTCATTAAATGACAAAGCTTTCTGAAATAATATGTGATATCATTAAGTTTATTTTCTTTACTTTTTTTTTAACTTTTTTTCCATCTTGTAGTCTTTTAGAAATAACACTCTAAAAACATGATCACAAAGGCTCATCTTACTTTAAATGATATCTGTAAGCTTTGATGGAAGAATCATTGTTCTGAATTCAAGAATCAGTTATAAAATTTCTAATATCCTAGGATATCTTTGTCCTAAGCATATATAAACATGGAAGAAAAGAAAAAGCTTATACTTTTAACTGAATATTCTGAATAATTAATAGTAAATGTCTAGGGAAAAATAAAGGTATAAATTTTGAATATTATTATAATAACTAATAAAATGATAATAAAGCATTTCTTTTATGTGCATTTTAAATAAATGGATCCTGTTCACATTTGTAGCAAGATGTAGCTAATGTTTATGTTAACTATTGCTTTTTCATTTAATTGTGCTTTTTTTCTAATACCTAATAGTGATAATAATAACTACTACCATGTATAAAGAGCTTACTAAAAGTCAGGTTCTCTATTAACCATGGTTTTATACAAAAGGAGACTGAGTCTCAGAAAGATTAAGTAAAGTGCTGAATATCACACAATTAACAAGGGCTAAGATTTTGGCTATCATCTGTATTCGTTTTTGTCAATATAACAGCACTGAGAATAATAGCAAGAACGCAATTGAAAAAGATAAAATATGAAATTTTTATTCATAAATTTAAGGTAAACTGAGAAAACAACATAAACCTTGGTAAATTCTATATTCTGATAGAATGTTAATTATTATAACTGGAAACACCCAATGAAATCATAAAAATACTCTTGGTTTACTCAAAACTATAGTAAACTGTTAACTATATTAAAAATGGTATTCTTAGGATTTAAGTTTTCATTCAATTGCCTATTCCTTCTATGTGTCCTTAGCGAGGAATAACACACTCTATGATGATGATCAAAGAATAAATATTTCTGGGGCACCTGGGTGGCTCAGTGGGTTAAGCCTCTGTGTTTGGCTCAGATCATGGCTTCAGGGTCCTAGGATTGAGCCCCGCATCAGGCTCTCTGCTCAGTGGGGATCCTGCTTCCCCCTCTCTCTCTGCCTACTTGTAATCTCTCTCTCTGTGTCAAATAAATAAATAAAATCTTCTTTATAAAAAGAATATTTTCCTTGCCCACCCTTCTTGAGGGATATGGTCATTAACTAAACACATGTTTATTTAACTTTAATAGTATAAGTACTTCTCATCTCTGAGTTACACATTTTTAAGAATTTTAAATTCAGTATAATTAACATACAGTGTTACACTAGGTTTAGGTGTACAATATAGTGATTCAGCAATTTTATACATTTCTCAGTGCCCATCAGTAGACGTGTATTCTTAATCACCATCACCTGCATCACCTGTCTCCCCACCCAAGTCCCTCTGGTAACCATCAGTTAGTTCTCTATAGTTAAGAATCAATTCTTTTTTTTTAATTTCTCTTTTTTCTTTGATTTGTTTCTTAAATTCCACATATGATTGAAATTATATGGTGTTTCTCTTTCTATGGCTTATTGCACTTAGTATTACACTCTCTAGATTCATCCATGCTATTGCCAATGGCAAGATCTAATTCTTTTTTATGGCTGAGTAATAACTCATTGCGTGTGTGTGTGTTTGTGTGTGTGTTAGACTATATATTCCAATACTTATATATTTTTGTATGTATACCACTTCTTCTTTATCCATTCATCTATTGATGGACACCTGATGGACACATTCATCTATTGATGGATACATAATTTAAGTATTATAAATAATGCTGCTATAAACAAAGGGGTGCACATATCTTTTCAAATCAGTGTTTTCATATGCTTTGGGTAAATACCCAGTTGTGGAATTACTGAATCATATGGTAATAATACTTTTAATTTTTTGAGGAGCCTATGTACTATATTCCACATGATTGAATTAGCTTGCTTTCCCACCAACAGTGCATGAGGGTTCCTTTTTCTCCACATCCTCATCAATGCTTATTGTTTCTTGTGTTATTATTTTAGCCATTCTGACAGATGTGAGGTGATATCTCATTGTGGTTTGGATTTGCATTTCCCTGATGATAAGTAATGTTGAGCATCTTTTCATGTGTCTGTGGGCCATCTGGATGTCTTCTATGGAAAGATGTCTGTTCATGTCTTCTGCCCATTTTTAATTGGATTTTTTTTTTTTTGTGGGTATTGAGTTGTATCAGTTCTTTATATATTTTTGATACTACACCTTTATCAGATATGTCATTTGCAAATATCTTCTCCCATTCTTTAGGTTGTCTTTTAGTTGTCTTGACTATTTCCTTTGCTGAGCAAAGGTTTTTATAGTAAATTTTTATTTTTGTTTCTCTCACCTCAGAGGACGTATCCAGAGAACTGTTGCTGTAGCCAATTTCAGAGAAATTACTATCTATGTTCTCTTCTAGGATTTTTATGGTTTCGGGCCTCAAATTTAGATCCTTGGTCCATTTTAAGTTTATTTTTGTATATGGTGTAAGACAGTGGTCCAGTTTCATTATTTTGCATGTAGCTGTCCAGGTTTCCCAGCACCATTTGTAGAAGAGACTTTTTCCAATTACATATTCTTGCCTCATATATCAAAGATTAGTTGACTGTATAATCCTGGGTTTATTTCTGAAATCTGTTTTCTGTTTCATTGATCTATGTATCTGTTTTTGTACCATTTCCATACTGTTTTGATTACTATAGCTTTGTGGTATATCTTGAAATCAGAGATTGTGATTCCTCAAGTTTTGGTCTTCTTTTTCAAGATTGATTTGACTATTCAGGGTCTTTTGTGGTTCCATACAAATTTTAAGACTCTTTTTTTAGCTTTCTGAAAAATGGCAGTGGTGTTTTCATAGTAATTACATTAAATGTGAAGATTACTTTGGGTAGAATAGACATTTTAACAATATTCATTTTTGCAATCCATGAGCATAGAATGGCTTTCCATTGTTTTATATCATCTTGAATTTTTTTCAACAGTGTTCTGTGGTTTTCAGAATGTAAGTCTTTCATCTCCTTAAATTTATTCCTATGTATTTTATTATTTTGGTGCAAATATAACTAAGAATGTTTTCTTAATTTCTATTTCTGCCACTTCATTATTAATGTATAGTAATACAACAGATGTCTGTATATTTGTTATATATCCTGCAACCTTACTGAATTCATTTATCAGTTCTAATAGTTTTATGGTGGAGTCTTTACAGTCTTCTATATATGGTATCTATATAGCATCATAACATCTGCAAATAGTGAAAGTTTCACTTCTTCCTTTCAAACTGGATGCCTCTTACTTAACAAAGTTACCAAAAACCATAAGAATGAGGAAGAACATAGCAGTAAATATATTGCATAAAGACAGGTGTTTACAGCATGAGAGCTAAAACAAGAATGCAGTGTATCACTTTGTTCAACTTCAGCTGGAAACTCACATCTTGGACAAATAAAATTTTTCACCATTCTCTGTATGTAAATTTCTCTGAATGACCACAAAATTGCTGTAGGTATTGATTGGGGTTACAGGTTAATTTTAGCAAATAGGCTAATTCATAAATACAGAATCCATGAATAATAGGAATCAACCATGTATTTTGTTTGTTGGTTTATTTGTTTTATATTCTTTAAATTTGTTATAAACATGTAATATACTTTTATCCCCCGGGCTACAGGTATGTGAATCACCAGGTTTACATACTTCACAGCACTCACCATAGCACATACCCTCCCCAATGTTCATAACTCCACCCCCTTCCCCCAAACCCCCTCCCCCCAGCAACCCTCAGTTTGTTTTTCCTCAGTTTGTTCTCAGTTTGTCTCCCACCCAATCCCACCTTGCTCCATTTATTCTTCTCCTACTCCCTTAACCCCCCCATGTTGCATCTCCACTTCCTCATATCAGGGAGATCATATGATAGTTGTCTTTCTCCGTTTGACTTATTTCGCTAAGCATGATACCCTCTAGTTCCATCAACATCAGCACAATTGATAATGTTTCATTTCTTGATGGCTGCATAGTATTCCATTATGTATATATACCACTTATTATTTATACACTCATCTGTTGATGGACATGTAGGTTCTTTCCATATTTTGGCTATTGTGGACATTGCTGCTATAAACAATCGGGTGCACGTGCCCCTTCGGATCACTACGTTTGTATCTTTAGGGTAAATACCCAGTAGTGCAATTGCTGGGTCATAGGGTAGTTCTATTTTCAACATTTTGAGGAGCCTCCATGCTGTTTTCCAGAGTGGTTGAATCAGCTTGCATTCCGAACAACAGTGTAGGAGGGTTCCCCTTTCTCCACATCCTTGCCAGCATCTGTCATTTCCTGACTTGTTAATTATAGCCATTCTGACTGGTATGTGGTGATATCTCATTGTGGTTTTGATTTGTATTTCCCTGACGCCGAGTGATATGGAGCACTTTTTCATGTGTCTCTTGGCCATCTGTATATCTTCTTTGCAGAAATGTCTGTTCATGTCCTCTGCCCATTTCTTGATTGGATTATTTGTTCTTTGGGTATTGAGTTTGCTAAGTTCTTTATAGATTTTGGACACTAGCCCTTTATTTGATATGTCGTTTGCAAATCTCTTCTCCCATTCTGTCAGTTGTCTTTTGATTTTGTTAACTGTTTCCTTTCCTGTGCAAAAGCTTTTGATCTTGATGAAATCCCAATAGTTCATTTTTGCCCTTGCTTCCCTTGCCTTTGGCGATATTCCTAGGAAGATGTTGCTGTGGCTAAGGTCGAAGAGGTTGCTGCCTGTGTTCTCCTCAAGCATTTTGATGGATTCCTTTCTCACATTGAGGTCCTTCATCCATTTTGAGTCTATTTTCGTGTGTGGTGTAAGGAAATGGTCCAATTTCATTTTTCTGCATGTGGCTTTCCAGTTTTCCCAACACAATTTATTGAAAAGGCTGTCTTTTTTCCATTGGACATTCTTTCCTGCTTTATCAAAGATTAGTTAACCATAGAGTTGAGGGTCTATTTATGAGCTTTCTATTCTGTTCCATTGATCTATGTGTCTGTTTTTGTGCCAGTACCATGCTGTCTTGATTAGGACAGCTTTGTAATAGAGCTTGAAGTCCGGAATTGTGATGCCACCACCTTTGGCTTTCATTTTCAATATTCCTTTGGCTATTCGAGGTCTTTTCTGGTTCCATATAAATTTTAAAATCATTTGTTCCATTTCTTTGAAAAAGATGGATGGTACTTTGATAGGAATTGCATTAAATGTGTAGATTGCTTTAGGTAGCATAGACGTTTTCACAATATTTATTCTTCCAATCCAGGAGCATGGAACATTTTTCCATTTCTTTCTATCTTCCTCAATTTCTTTCATGAGTACTTTCTAGATTTCTGAGTATAGATTCTTTGCCTCTTTGATTAGGTTTATTCCTAGGTATCTTATGGTTTTGGGTGCAATTGTAAATGGGATTGACTCCTTAATTTCTCTTTCTTCTGTCTTGTTGTTGGTGTAGAGAAATGCAACTGATTTCTGTGCATTGATTTTATATCCTGACACTTTACTGAATTCCTGTACAAGTTCTAGCAGTTTTGGAGTGGAGTCTTTTGGGTTTTCCACATGTAGTATCATATCATCTGTGAAGAGTGATAGTTTGCCTTCTTCATTGCTGTTTTGGATGCCTTTAATTTCCTTTTGTTGTCTGATTGCTGAGGCAA
The DNA here is from genome assembly GCF_020171115.1 of Neogale vison. Taxonomy (NCBI): domain Eukaryota; kingdom Metazoa; phylum Chordata; class Mammalia; order Carnivora; family Mustelidae; genus Neogale; species Neogale vison. The sequence goes on along the minus strand of NC_058105.1, from coordinate 52,369,537 downwards.
GTACTATGTTGAATAGCAGTGGTGATAATGGACATCCCTGCCGTGTTCCTGACCTTAGCGGAAAAGCTTTCAGTTTTTCTCCATTGAGAATGATATCCCTACACTTTGAAGAGTTTTGAACAGGAAGGGATGCTGTGCTTTGTTAAATGCTTTTTCAGCATCTATTGAGAGTATCATATGGTTCTCGTTCATTGTTTTATTGAAGTGTTGTATCACATTGATTGATTTGCGGATGTTGAACCAACCTTGCAGCCCTGGAATAAATCCCACTTGGTTGTGGTGAATAATCCTTTTATGTACTGCTGAATCCTATTGGCTAGTATTTTGGTGAGAATTTTCAAATCTGTGTTCATCAATGATATTGGTTTGCAGTTCTCTTTTTGGATGGAATCCTTGTCTGGTTTTGGGATCAAGGTGATGCTGGCCTCATAAAATGAGTTCAGAAGTTTTCCTTCCATTTCTATTTTTTGGAACAGTTTCAGGAGAATAGGAATTAGTTCTTCTGTAAATGTTTGGTAGAATTCCCCCGGGAAGCCGTCTGGCCCTGGGCTTTTGTTTGTTTGGAGATTTTTGATGACTGTTTCAATCTCCTTACTGGTTTTGGGCCTGTTCAGGCTTTGTATTTCTTCCTGGTTCAGTTGTGGTAGTTTATATGTCTCTAGTAATGCATCCATTTCTTCCAGATTGTCAGATTTGTTGGCGAAGAGTTGCTCATAGTATGTTCTTTTAATGGTCTGTATTTTTTTGGTGTTAGTTGTGATCTCTCCTCTTTCCTTCATGATTTTATTTATTTGGCTCCTTTCTGTTTTCTTTTTGATAGCTCTGGCCAGGGGTTTATCAATCTTATTAATTCTTTCAAAGAACCAGCTCCTAGTTTCGTTGATTTGTTCTATTGTTTTTTTGGTTTCTATTTCATTGATTTCTGCTCTGATCTTTATGATTTCTCTTCTCCTGCTGGGTTTAGGGTTTCTTTCTTGTTCTTTCTCCAGCTCCTTTAAGTGTAGGGTTAGGTTGTGTACCTGAGACCTTTCTTGTTTCTTGAGAAAGGCTTTTACCGCTATATATTTTCGTCTCAGGACTGCCTTTGTTGTGTCCCACAGATTTTGAACCGTTGTGTTTTCATTTTAATTTGTTTCCATTTTTTCCATTCTTCTTTAATTTCATGGTTGATCCATTCATTCTTTATTTTTTTAAAGATTTTATTTATTTATTTGACAGAGAGAAATCACAAGTAGATGGAGAGGCAGGCAGAGAGAGAGAGAATGAAGCAGGCTCCCTGCCGAGCAGAGAGTCCGATGCGGGACTCGATCCCAGGACCCTGAGATCATGACCTGAGCCGAAGGCAGCGGCTTAACCCACTGAGCCACCCAGGCGCCCCCCATTCATTCTTTATGAGGATGCTGTTTAGTCTCCATGTATTTGGGTTCTTTCCAAATTTCCTCTTGTGATTAAGTTCTAGCTTCAGAGCATTGTGGTCTGAAAAGATGCAGGGAATGATCCCAATCTTTTGATACCGGTTGAGACCTAATTTAGGAACCAGGATGTGGTCTATTCTGGAGAATGTTCCATGTGCACTAGAGAAGAAAATGTATTCTGTTGCTTTGGGAAGAAATGTTCTGAATATATCTGTGATGTCCATCTGGTCCAGTGTGTCATTTAAGTCCTTTATTTCCTTGTTGATCTTTTGCTTGGATGATCTGTCCATTTTAGTGAGGGGAGTGTTAATGTCCCCTACTATTATTTTATTATTGTTGATGTGTTTCTTTGATTTTGTTATTAATTGGTATATATAGTTGAATGCTCCCACATTAGGGGTATAGATATATAAAATTGTTAGATCTTGTTGGACAGATCTTTTGAGTATGACATAGTGTTCTTCCTCTTCTCTTATTATAGTCTTTGGCTTAAAATCCAATTGATATGATATAATGATTGCCACTCCTGCTTTCTTCTAATATCCATTAGCATGGTAAATTGCTTTCCACTCCCTCACTTTAAATCTGGAGGTGTCTTCAGGTTAAAAATGAGTTTCTTGTAGGCAACATATAGATGGGTTTTATTTTTTTATCCATTCTGATACCCTGTGTCTTTTGATGGGGGCATTTAGCCCGTTAACATTCAGGGAAACTATTGAGAGATATGAATTTAGTGCCATCGTATTGCCTCAAAGGTGATTGTTACTGTATATTGTCTCTGTTCCTTTCTGATCTACTACTTTTAGGCTCTCTCTTTGCTTAGAGGACCCCTTTCAATATTTCCTGTAGAGCTTGTTTGGTGTTTGCAAATTCTGTCAGTTTTTGTTTGTCCTGGAAGCTTTTAATCTCTCCTTCAGTGACAGCCTAGCTGGATACAGTATTCTTTGCTGCATGTTCTTCTCCTTTAGTGCTCTGAATATATCACGCCAGCTATTTCTGGCCTGCCAGGTCTCTGTGGATAACTCTGTTGCCAATCTAATATTTTTACCATTGTATGTTACAGACTTCTTTCCAGGCTGCTTTTAGGATTTTCTCTTTGTCACTAAGACTTGTGAATTTTACTCTTAGGTGATGGGGTGTGGACATAGTCTTCTTGATTTTAAGGGGGGTTCTCTGCACCTCTTGGATTTTGATGCTTGTTCCCTTTGCCATATTGCAGAAATTCTCCCCAATAATTCTCTCCAGTATACCTTCTGCTCCCCTCTCTCTTTCTTCTTCTTCTGGAATCCCAATTATTCTAATGTTGTTTCGTCTTATGGTGTCACTTATCTCTCGAATTCTCCCCTCGTGGTCCAGCTGTATGTCCCTCTTTTGCTCAGCTTCTTTATTCTCTGTCATTTGGTCTTCTATATCACTAATTCTTCTGCCTCATTTATCCTAGCAGTGAGAGCCTCCAATTTTGACTGCACCTCATTAATAACTTTTTTGATTTCAACTTGGTTAGATTTTAGTTCCTTTATTCCTCCTGAAAGGGCTTTTATATCTCCCGAGAGGTTCTCTCTAATATCTTCCATGCCTTTTTCGAGCCCGGCTAGAACCTTGAGAATTGTCATCCTGAACTCTAGTTCTGACATATTACCAATGTCTGTATTGATTAGGTCCCTAGCCTTCGGTACTGCCTCTTTTTTTTTTTTTTTTTTTTTTTTTTTTTTTTTTTTTGTGGTGAATTTTTCCACCTTGTCATTTTGTCCAGATAAGATTATATGAAGAATCAAGTAAAATACTAAAAGTGTGGCAACAACCTAGGAAAATATGCTTTAACCAAATCAGAAGAGATCCCAAATCATGAGGGGGGAGAAAGGGGATAAAAAGAGCTTCAGAACAAAGAAAAAAAAAGCAAAGAAAATAAAATGAATAAAGAAAATGTATAAAAAAGAAAAAATATATAGTAGATAAAGTAGTTTAAAAATGTTAAAAAATAAAAGGGTAAAAGTTAAAAAAATTTTAGCAGAGAAAGAGAAAAACAATTGAAAAAGAAAAAAAATTAAATTAACTGCAAGACTAAAGTATCATGGGTAAAAGCCATGAGATCTGTGCTTTGCTTTCTCCTCCTCTGGAATTCCGCTGCTCCTTGGTATTGAAACTGCACTCCTTGGTAGGTGAACTTGGTCTTGCTGGATTTCTTATTGATCTTCTGGGGGAGGGGCCTCTTGTAGTGATTTTCAAGCGTCTTTGCCCCAGGTGGAATTGCACCGCCCTTACCAGGAGCTGGGCTGTGTAATCTGCCCCGGTTTGCTTTTGGGAGCTTTTGTTCCCTGAGCACTTCCCCTTGAGTTCCGGAGGACGGGAATGAAAATGGCTGGCTCCCCGTCTCTGGCCTGGAGGAGCGGAGAGCCCACCCACTCCTCAGTGCACCCTCAGAGAACCATACCCAATTACTCCTGTTTCCGTGGCCTCCGGCTGCGCTCCGAGCTCACCGAGCCTGCGACCCGTTCAAGGTAACCCCAAGCTGGGAGCTCACTCCTCGGCTCTGTCTCTGTAGCCGGCTTTCCCGTTCTAATACCTGTAAGCTCCTGGCACTCAGACACTCCCATCCTTCTGTGACCCTGTGGGACCTGAGGCCACGCTGACTCCGCATGGGCTTCACCCCGGTTTCCCTGTGGAACGATGTCCCTCAGCGGATCAGACTTTTAAAAGACCTGATTTGGGGCGGCTGGGTGGCTCAGTGGGTTGGGCCGCTGCCTTCGGCTCGGGTCATGATCTCGGGGTCCTGGGATCGAGTTCCGCATCGGGCTCTCTGCTCAACGGGGAGCCCGCTTCCCTCTCTCTCTCTCTGCCTGCCTCTCCATCTACTTGTGATTTCTCTCTGTCAAATAAATAAATAAATAATCTTAAGAAAAATAAAAAAAAAAATTAAAAGACCTGATTTTGTGCTCCGTTGCTCCGCCGCTCCTCTCCCTGGGTCTATGTTCCCATCACTTTAGATTCACTTCTCCACCAGTTCTACCTTTCAGAAAGTGGTTGATTTTCTATTCTAGAATTGCTGTTCTTCTTCTCTTTGATCTGCTGTTGGATTTGTAGGTGTTTGCAATCTTTAGATAAGCTACCTAGCTGAATTCCTGCTTGCTGAAGTAGTCTCAGCCTGCTACTTCTCCGCCATCTTGACTCCTCCCCCTCAACCATGTATTTATACTTATAAAATAATTTTAGGATATGCAGCTCATTCATTTCCTGAACAATTGATTACTAAGTACCTATTATGTGCCTAATACCATTCTAGATACTTGAGCTACAGTAGTGTATAAAAGTTCTCATTTTCATGGGAGAAACAAGTTTATAATTCTTTTCATTTATAAGTGTTATGGTGAACAATAGAACAAGACAAGAGAATGAAGAATGACAGAGGGTGCTATATTACATAGGTAAATAAAGGTCAGGGAAGCCTTTGTAGATGTGACTTTCAGACAGAAACTTGATTAAACTAAAATAACAAGCCATGTTTATATCTCAGTAAAGGGCATTTTATGTAATGGAAACAGCAAAGGGGAAAGACTGTAAGTCTTGTACATGTGTAATGTATTTGAGCGAAAGTAAGGTGGCCAATGTGGCTAGGACCAATGCGAGTGAGGGGTAAAGAGGTTGGAGGTATAGTTAGGGGCAGGAGCATCTATGACCCTGTATCCCCTGAAATGGACTTTGGCTTTTATTCAGTTTTTGATGGGAAAACATTAGCAAGTTGAAAGTATGGACAATTGACTTATGTTTAAAAAAATCATTCAGCTTGCCATGTGGTGAAATGGATTGCAATAGGGCAAGACTAGAGCAAGATAAGGAGATTATTGGAAGTTGGTAAGTGAGGAAAGATGTTACCATCAATTAGAGTAACAGTGGTAGAGTATATGAGAAGGAGACTTACTGTGTTTCAAAGATTAAACCAATTGCATTTGCTGATGGATAGGATGAGAGTATGACAATATGACTTACTCAACAATGACTCCAAAGTTTGGGACCAGAGCAAGTGAGAAAAGATGGATTTGCCATCAAATGAAGTAAGTGGTGAAGACTGTAAAAGGACTAGGTTTGGGAGTTAAGAATATCAGGATTTTGGTTTCAGTTTCAGGTGTATCAAGTTTTAGATGCCTACTAGATATCAAAATGGGGATGTCAAGCAAGCATTTGGTTATGGATATGGATATGGATATGAATCTGAAGTTCAGGGGCTAGAGATAGACATTTGAATGTGACCATCACATAGGTAGTATTTAAATCCATGTGAGTGCATAAGATCACCAAGAGAGTGAGAGGAGGTGGGGAAGAGAAGAGGCTGAAATACTGAACCCTGGGCCCAGGAATCCAGGTAACTGATAGGGTACTTTTGAGTGCATCACAAGGATGACATCTGTTTGTGAGGGCATAAAAGTGTCTTGGACACTTACAGCTTGTAGAAGAATTTCATATGATTGTAAAGAATAATGATAAATACAACTTTTAGATATACTCCATTAAACCCAGGTACCAGAAATTTTCTCTGTTCTGCATATAGTATATCATTTGTATTATCTATGAAGGAGGCTTTGTTTTAAAGAAAAAAAAAAGTACAATGTACTCATGCATACATACAAGCAAAAAAAACACATACATGTGCACACACATGTGCACACGCACACACACACAAATACAAGTTTTAACCCTGAAAATTAATTACTTCCGTCTATAAACTCTTTATGATCATGAATATCCATATATACTTATTTGGAGATCAACTGACAAGAAATAGTATGTAACATTTTGGGGTTGAGAGGGTCTCCAAGTGTCCAAATATTTGTCACCTAGAAATTCTTGTATTTTATATGATGATTTCTATTGTTTATTTTATGAATCTTTGGTTCCAGTGTCTTCTAATCAGACTGAGTGTATTGAAATTATTAAGAAAAATGCTTTGAGTAAATCATGCATTATTTTTGTGGCTTTAGGATTCTACCATCATGTGTTCCTCACTGTATTTTTTTTACTAAGGTAGTATTGAAAAAAATTATATGTATTTAAGTTGTACAATGTGATGTTCATTTTGTGTTTGTGTGTCTGTGTTGAGAATACTTGAGATTTACTGTGTTAGCAAATTTTGAGTATATATTATCTGTAGTCCTCATGCTGTGTATTAGTTCTCTAGAATTTATTCTTTTTAAAATTAAAAGTTTATACCCTGTATAAACTGACCATACCAGTTTAAATTTTTTATCTGCAGTGTACAAAGGTTACCTTTCTCCACATCCTCACCAACACTTTCTATCTTTTGATATTTTTGGTAATAATCATAATAGGTATAACATGATATCTCATTGTAGTTTCTTTTTTTTTTTTTTTTTTTTCAGCATAACAGCATTCATTATTTTTTCACCACACCCAGTGCTCCATGCAATCCGGGCCCTCTATAATACCCATCACCTGGTACCCCAACCTCCCACCCACCTGCCACTTCAAACCCCTCATATTGTTTTTCAGAGTCCATAGTCTCTCATGATTCACCCCCCCCTTCCAATTGCCCCCAACTCCCTTCTCCTCTCTAACTCTCCATGTCCTCTATGCTATTTGTTATGTTCCACAAATAAGTGAAACCATATGATAATTGACTCTCTCTGCTTGACTTACTTCATTCAGCATAATCTCTTCCTGTCCCATCCATGTTGCTACAAAAGCTGGGTATTCATCCTTTCTGATGGAGGCATAATACTCCATAGTGTATATCGACCACATCTTCCTTATCCATTCGTCCGTTGAAGGGCATCTTGGTTCTTTTCACAGTTTGGCGACTGTGGCCATTGCTGCTATAAACATTGGGGTGCAGATGGCCCTTCTTTTCACTACATCTGTATCTTTGGGGTAAATACCCAGTAGTGCAATGGCAGGGTCATAGGGAAGTTCTATTTTTAATTTCTTGAGGAATCTCCACACTGTTCTCCAAAGAGGCTGCACCAACTTGCATTCCCACCAATAGTGTAATAGGGTTCCCCTTTCTCCCCATCCTCTCCAACACATGTTGTTTCTTGTCTTGCTAATCTTGGCCATTCTAACTGGTGTAAGGTGATATCTCAATGTGGTTTTAATTTGAATCTCCCTGATGGCTAGTGATGATGAACATTTTTTCATGTGTCTGATAGCCATTTGTGTGTCTTGATTGGAGAAGTGTCTTCATATCTTCTGCCCATTTTTTGATATGCTTGTCTGTGTTGTGTGTGTTGAGTTTGAGGAGTTCATTATAGATCCTGGATATCAACCTTTTGTCTGTACTGTCATTTGAAAATATCTTCTCCCATTCCGTGGGTTGCCTGTTTGTTTTTTTTTCACTGTTTCCTTTGCTGTGCAGAGGCTTTTGATTTTGATGAAGTCCCGAAAGTGTATTTTTGCTTTTAATTCCTTTGCCTTTGGAGACATATCTTGAAAGAAGTTGCTGTGGCTGATATCGAAGAGATTACTGCCTATGTTCTCCTCTAGGATTCTGATGGATTCCTGTCTCAAGTTGAGATCTTTTATCCATTTTGAGTTGATCTTTGTGTACGGTGTAAGAGAATGTTCGAGTTTCATTCTTCTACATATAGCTGCCCAGTTTTCCCAGCACCACTTATTGAAGAGACTTTTTTCCACTGTATATTTTTTTCCTGCTTTGTCGAAGATTATTTTCCCATAAAGTTGAGGGTCCATATCAGGGCTCTCTACTCTGTTCCACTGGTCTATGGGTCTGTTTTTATGCCCGTACTATGCTGTCTTGGTGATCACAGCTTTGTAATTAAGCTTGAAATCAGGTAACATGATGCCCCCAGTTTTATTTTTGTTTTTCAGCATTTCCTTAGAGATTCCAGGTCCCTTCTGATTCCATACACCTACCAAAAAGGAGAATTTCAGACCAGTATCACTGATGAATATGGATGCTAAGATTCTCAACAAGATCCTAGCAAACAGGATCCAACAGCTCATTAAAAAGATTATCCACCATGACCACGTGGGATTCATCCCTGGGCTACAAGGATGGTTCAACATTCGCAAATCAATCAATGTGATAGAACAAATTAATATGAGAAGAGAGAAGAACCACATGGTCCTCTCAATTGATGCAGAAAAAGCATTTGACAAAATCCAGCATCCATTCCTGATTAAAATGCTTCAAAGTATAGGGATAGAGGGAACATTCCTGAACTTCATAAAATCTATCTATGAAAGACCCACAGCAAATATCATCCTCAATGGGAAAAAGCTTGCAGCCTTCCCGTTGAGATCAGGAACAAGACAAGGATGCCCACTGTCCCACTCTTGTTCAACATAGTATTAGAAGTCCTAGCAACAGGAATCAGACAACAAAGAGAAATAAAAGGTATCCAAATTGGCAAGGAAGAAGTCAAACTCACTCTCTTTGCAGAGGACATGATTCTTTATATGGAAAACCCAAGACTCCACCCCCAAACTACTAGAACTCATACAGCAATTCAGCAACGTGGCAGGATACAAAGTCAATGTGCAGAAATCAGTGGCTTTCTTATACACTAACAATGAAAATACAGAAAGGGAAATTAGAGAATCGATTCCATTTACTATAGCACCAAGAACCATAAGATATCTGGGAATAAATCTAACCAAAGAGGTAAAGGATCTGTACTTGAGGAACTACAGAGCACTCATGAAAGAAATTGAAGAAGACAAAAATGATTACCATTCAGTGCTCTTGGATGTGAAAAATAAACATTGTTAAAATGTCTATACTGCCTAGAGCAATCAATACTTTTAATGTCATTCCGATCAAAATTCCACCGGTATTCTGCAAAGAGCTGGAGCAAGTAATCTCATTGTAGTTTTGATTTGTATTTCCCTGATTCTTAGTCATGTCAACCATCTTTTCATATAGTTACATGTCTTCTATGGGAAAATGTCTATTTAGGCCCTTTGCCCATTTTGTAATTCAGTTTTTGGGTTTTTTTGCTATTTAATTGTATTAAATAGATATTTATTTTATAATTTATAAATTGCTACTTAATTGTATTAAATAGATATTGACCCCTTAACAGATATAAAGTTTGCAGATAGTTTTTCTTATTTCATAAGTTACCTTTTCATTATGTTAATCATTTCCTCTCCCGCACAGAAGCTTGTTTATTTGGCTTTTGTTACCTGTGCTTTTGATGCCAAATCCAAAACATCATTGCCAAAACCAATGTCAAGGAGCTTTTACCCTGTATTTTCTTCTATGAATTTTGTGGTTTCAACTCCTTACTGTATTTTTAATTTTAAGCACTAAGAGGGCACACATCCCATCTGCTCTGTTCCCTGATTTATCCCTAATGCCTAATTCTTTGACACAGAGTAAACACAGCTTTGAAGTCTGTTGTCAATCTTGATCTAATTGCATCTAAACATAAAAGTACCCTATTGTATTAAACAGTGGTGATTTCTTAAAAACAATCAAGTACACAAACAGAACCCCACAGATTTAAAGGGAAGACTGATGTGTGTATCTGCATTTTTATTATATTTGTATACATTAAAATATAGTCGTGCTGAAGGGGACCAAACAGGCAAGTAATCCCAGGAAATGCATGCACTTTAAACATAGGTACAGGACAAGTAGTTAGCAAGCAAGGATTTTGTGGTAATGATTGCTGTTAACATCTTCTGAGGCTTGCCTCCATTGCCATGTGGCAGTGAGCAACACGTTTCTGATCATTCTGCATCGCTATAAGTCAAGTTAGACAACTGTCCTTCTTGAAACAGTAAGCCAAACATCAGCCCAGCCAATTGCTTTACTTGAAAAATAACATTTACCAAAAACTTAGAAAGCTAAAATTCAAGTATGTACCTTGTAATCTCCCATCTGTATGTAGATAGCCACAACTGATCTTGAATTACAGTTGGTAAAGCTCCAGAAATAATATTTGGGTTATATTGTCCTCTCCTAGAGATGATTATACAGAAGTGATTGCTGACATTTTAATTTTTATCTTTTTATGACTGTTTTCAAAAAGCAGCAAGGTAGGTTATAAAATTCTCCACTATGTTATGTCTTTAATGATTAAGCTAATAGATAGGGAATTAACACCCGGAAAGAACTATATTCCTTACCGTTGAGAGTTGTTTTTTTTTTTTTTAATTCATTTACAAACACAGTTTGAACTCTTTCATTATGCAGTCTAATCTTATTTTATAGTAATATCAAAACCTCCACGATCTGGAATCTCACGTTTTTTCAAGTTTTTATTTAAATTCCAGTGAGTTAACATAAAATGTAGTATTAGTTTTAGGTGTAGAATTCAGTGATTCATCACTTAGTACAAAACCCAGTACTCATCACAATAAGTGTCCTCCTTAATACCCATCACTCCTTTAACCCATCCCCCCACCCACCACCCCTCCAACAACATTCAGTTTGTTCTCTATAGTTGAGTCTGTTTCTGGTTTGTCACTCTTTTCCCCCACTATGTTCGTTTGTTCTGTTTCTTACATTGCACATATGAGTGAAATCATAGGTATTTGTCTTTATCTGACTGACTTATTTCACTTAGCATAATATGCTTTAGCTCCAGCCATGTCTTTACAAATGGCAATATTACATTCTTTTTTATGGCCAAATAGTATTCCATTATATATACACACATATATAAATTATATATATATATATATAATATATATATGTGTATATATACATGTATGTACACAGAAACACACACACACACACACACACACAAATATACATATACACCACTTATTCTTTATCCATTCGTCAGTTGATGGACATTTGGGCTCTTTCCATAATTTGGGTATTGCTGATGATGCTACTATAAACATCCAGGTACGTGTATCCCTTCAAATCAGTATTTTTGTAACTATGGGTAAATACCTAGTATTGGAATATCTGGAGAATAGAATAGTTCTATTTTGAACTTTCTGAGGAACCTCCATACTGTTTTCCAGAGTGGCTGCACCAGTTTGCGTTCTCACCAACAGTATAAGACGGTTCGCCTTTTCTCCTTATCCTTACCAATACTTGTTTCCTATGTTGTTGATTTTAGCCATTCTGACAGGTGTGAGTTGTTATCTCATTGTAGTTTTGATTTGTATTTCCCTGATGCTGAGTGATGTTGAACATCTTTTCATGTGTCTGTTAGCCATCTGTATGACTTATTTGGAAAAATATCTATCCATGTCATCTTCTCATGGTTTACTTGGATTATTTGTTTTGTGGGTTTGAGTTGAATCAGATATGTGTGTGTGTGTGTGAGTGTGTAATCACTAATCCTTTATCATATGTGTCATTTTCAAATACCTTCTTCTGTTCTAAAGGTTGCCTTTTAGTTTTGTTGATTGCTTCCTTGGTTGTGCAGATGTTTTTGTCTTGTTGGAAGTTCCAGTAGTTAATTTTTGCTTCTGTTTCTCTTGCCTCAGGAGACATACTAAAAAGAAGTTGCTATAGCTGATACCAAGGAGATTGCTGCCTGTGTTCTCCTGTAGGATTTGATGGTTTCCTGTCGCACATTTAGGTCTTTCATCCATTTTGAATTTATTTTGGTATAAGGTGTAAAAAAGTGGTCCATTTTCATTCTTTTGCAAGTGGCTGTCTAATTATCCCAACACCATTTGTTAGACTATTTCCCATTGGATAGCCTTTCCTTTGTCTGAGATTAGGTGACCATGGAGTTGAGGATCCATTACTGGGTTTTCTGTTCTGTTGCATTGATCTATGTATCTGTTTTTATGCCACTAGCATACTGTCTTGGTTACTACAGTGTTGTAATATAACTTGAAGTCTAGAACTGTGATGCCTCCAAGCTTTGCTTTTCTTTTTCAATATTGCTTTGGCTCTTCAGAGTTTTGGGGGGTTCCATGCAGATTTTAGGATTTTTTTTGTTGTTGTTCTAGCTCTGTCAAAAATGATGGTGATGTTTTCATAAGGATTGTGTTAAATGTGTAGATTGCTTTGGATAGTATAGCTATCTGAACAGTATTCGTTCTTCTAATCCATAAGCATGGAGTGTTTTTCTGTTTCTTTGTGTAATTTTCAATTTCTTTCATAAGCGTTCTTTAGTTTTCAGCGTACAGATCTGTTGCCTCTTTGGTTAGGCTTATTTCTAGGTATCTTATTATTTTTGGTGCAATTGTAAATGGAATTAATTACTTAATTTCTCTTTCTGCTGTTTTGTTATTGGCATATGGAAATGCAACAGATTTCTGTACATTTTTTATCTTGCAACTTTACTGAATTCATGTATCAGATTCTAGTAATTTTTGGGTGGGGTTTCTTTTGGGTTTTATGTATAGAGTATCATGTTATCTGCAAATAAGGAAGGTGTGACTTTTTCCTTGCTGATGGATTGCCTTTTATTTTGTTGTCTTGTCTGATTGCTGAGACTAAGATTTCCAGCACTGTCTTAAATAACAGTGGTGAGCATGAACATCACTGTGTTGTTCTTTGCCATAGAGGAAAATCTCTTTTCTCCCCATTAAGGGTGATATTAGCTTTGGGTGTTTCATACATGGCCTTTATGATGTTGAGTTATGTTTCTTTTATCACTACTCAATTGAGGATTTTTATCACGAATGCATTTTCTAATTTGTCTTGCGCTTTTTCTGTATCTATTGAGAGGATCTTATGGTTCTTATTCTTTCTTTTATTAATTTGGTGTATCACATTGATTGATTGGCAAATATTGAACCACTCTTGCAGCCAAGGAATAAATCCCACTTGATTGTGGTGAATGATTCTTTTAATGAACTATTGGATTCTATTTGCTAGGATTTTATTTAGCATTTTTGCATCCAGGTTCATCAAGGATATTGGTCTGTAGTTCTCTTTTTTTATGGAATCTTTGGTTGGTAACAGGGTAATGCTGCCTCAGAGAATGAGTATAGAAGTTTATCTTCAATTTTTTTTTAATAGTTTGAGAAGAATATGTAGTAACTTTAATTTAAATGCTTGGTAGAACTTCCCTGTAAAGCCATCTGACCTTGAAATTCCTGTAGTTTTTGTTTGGGAAATTATTATCTCTCCTTCTTTTCTGAATGATGGCATTGCTGGATAGACTTTTGTTGGGAGATCTTTGATTACTGATTTAGTTTATTTGCTAGTCATCAGTTTGTTCAAGTTTTCCATTTCTTTTGTCTGTGTTGGTAGTTTATATGTTTCTAGGAATTTATCCATTTCTTCCCGATTATCTGATTTGTTGACATAATTTTTCATAATACCTTCTTAATAATTGTTTCTGTTCCTGTGGTTTGGTTTTTATTTCTCCTCTCTTATTTATGAATATATTTATTTGGGTCCTTTTCTTTTTTATAATTCTGGCCAGGGCTTTATCAGTCTTACTATTTTTTTCAAAGAAGCAGCTCCTGGTTTCATTGATCTCTTCTACGGTTTTTTGTTTTTTGTTTTTTTTTTGTTTTTTAGTTTCTGTATCATTTTCTTCTGCTGAAATCTTTAGTGTTTTCCTTCTTCTTTTGGCTTTATGCGTCGTTTATTCTTCGTTTTCTAGCCCCTTTTAAAAAGGTATAAGGTTAGTTTGTTTTGTTTTGTTTTGTTTTGTTTTTTAATTCAAGACTTTCTTGCTTCTTGAGGTAGGCCTGTATTGCTAAATACTTCCCTCTTAGGGCCGCTTTTGCCGCATCCCAAAGGTTTTGGACCATCATGTTTTCATTTTCATTTGTATCTATATATTTTTAAATTTCTTCTTTAATTTTCTCATTGCCCCATTCACTCTTTAATAGCATGTCCTTTAACTTCCATTTATTTGTGGTCTTTGCATATTTTTTTTTCTTGTGGTTGACTTCAAGTTTCATAACTTTGAGTTTTAAATAGGTGTGCTCTGGTCTGCTTGTTAAATGAGACCTGATGCTCTTTCCACTAGAACTGAGGCTTTGCAAAACTCTGTGGTCAGTAGACATGGTGTGTGCTGAGGTTTCTGCTGCTCTTATGGGAAGGTGTCCCACTGCACTGGTCCTTAGCATACTTGCCTGTGCAAAGCAGTACCAGCAGAGCACAGGGGGGTGGAACTTGGTGTGAATAAGTTAGGCTGCTAGTCTTGGCACTGTGATGTTTCCTGAATTTGGTTTATGCTGAGGGGCAGAGGAGGAAAACTGCACTAGCCAGCTCCTTTGTGGAGAGGGATAGCCCATGTTTGCTGCTGTCAGGGAAGCCCTCCCTGAAGAGTGAATAATTTCCCCTCGTGTATCCTTGGCATTTTTCAGATCACTGTTTCAGTGTCTCTGGGTTACTTGTCTGCCTAGAGCAGTGCAGTACGTTTTGGGCTCTATCCCAGTCAAGCTTGCTGACTTTTAAAACTCCAAACGAGGGACCTGCTCTGCTGGTCTTCTGGGGGAGGGTCCCACTGTGCTGACATTGATGTAGGTTTGACCCAGAAGGGCAGTCATGCCAGAGTGCAGGGCTATGGGATTTGGAGCAAAGAAAGCAAAACGACCAGTGTCTAAGTTAGTCATCCTCAGCAGGGGTCTGTGCTGAGGGGCAGGTGTGGAAAATGGTGCCCCCTGGCTCATTTGTCCCTAGAGAGGTATCTGTGCGAATGCTAGCTCTCACAAATGCAAGAAGAGGGAAGAGTCTCTTCCCATATACCTTAGGCAAATGCTCAGATGGCACTGTCTGCCCTGGGATTACTTGCCTGCTTTCACTCCAAGAGTAGGGCACTACCCTCAAGTCTCTATCCCAGCCAAGCTGGGGGACCTCTAAATCTCCAGTATGTGAGGCCCACTGGTTGTAAAAATGAAATCCAGCCCCTCACATTTTCCCAACCAGTGTCTTTGGGGAAGTGTTTAACTTATGTGTATGCTGTGTGTTCCACTCTCTCACCTTTCTCAATTACCAGGGTTCCCTCCCCTCCACAGCACTTGCAATCTCTTTCTTCCCCCAAACAACATCTCCACACTTCCTACCTTCCTTGATGTGGCCTCTTCTTTCCCTCTAGTTAGGGAGTTTGTTCTATCAGTCCTCAGGTTGGTTTCTTGGGTATTCAGAATGATTGGATAGTTACCTAGCTGTATTCAAGGGAAATGGCAAGCCTAGCATCCTCCTTCTACACAGCTACCTCCCCCGGAATCTCCCTTTTTAGTAGCTGATGAGCCACAGTAATGATATTGGAAAGAAAAGGAGGGGTTTTGGAAAAAATACAGGACTTAGATATCTGTTGGATTTGGGGTATGATATGAGTAGTAGATGAGGAAACCACCAATGAAGAGATAGGTTGCTAAAACAGTAGGAATAAGATTTGTATGCAGATATTGCTCCTAAACAATATATGTGAAAAGTTAAAGTTACCTGTGTCTCTTTTGTCAAGACATACAATTCCCTGAATAGATTTCACTTCTAGCATCAGCAGTATCATATCATTAAATCTCCAAGGTTAAATAAAACTAGATTAGCTGTAATTTCATATCATCAATTAAGTTAGGAAGGAAGTATAGAGGAAAGAAGTGTTTATTCTGCCTGATCAAATTCTAAAACAATGGGACTCCTGGGTGACTCATTTGGTTGAGCATCTGCCTTTGGCTCAGGTCATGATCCCAGGGTCCTGGGATCAAGTTCCGCACTGGGTTCCTTGCTCAAGGAACCTCCTTGAGGTTCCTCCGCCTGCTGCGCCCCCTGTTTGTGCGCACTCTCTCACTCTCTCTCTCTGACAAGTAATTAATATCTTTAAAAAATTCCAAAACAAGTATATAACAGGATCAAACAGTTAGCATATATGTGTTTTGTGTTTTAATTGAATCTATTCTCAAGACTAATTATTTCTCTAAGATTTACTATCATTTAAAGTAGTTAGCACATAAAATCATATGTTGAGGTTTACTGTGATGTTAAAGGCTTGTGAAGTTCAAATATTTTGCAAAATATAATTTAATTTTATATTGATATTAATAACAGTGGAATCACCTTTCTCTAAATACAGTCCTGTATGAAGTAAATCACATTCAAAATTTATTATATATGAAAAGAAATGTGTATCTATTAACAGCCTTTTTTTCATGCCTTTCTAGCAATCTTAATCATTTTATCATCTTCATCCTATGCATTTCTCTGGTCTTCTGCCCTCTTAAAGTGATTAATGAAGCTACTTGCAAGATGACATTTAGGACCATATTCATGTTGAAAAGTTATAAATGTTTAAATTATAAGCAAATATCTGAGACTGGAGGAAACACAGAACTCTATCCCCCCTTATTTGAAAATAAGTAATTTTCAAATTCTGCTAGAAAAAGTCAGTATAAGTTAAATCAATTTTGTGTCATTCTCCAGATTTTTTAACTCTAAAGTTGAGCCAACTGGGTTTGAGGGTCTATCTGCAGACAAGAATGGCAATTATGTTGCTTGTCAGCATTGTTCTCTTAAACAGTGCTTACTGCCAGCTATCCAAATGTGCAATGTTTACAGAACTGTGAGTGCCCAAGCAATGTAGCACCTTAATTTAAAAATAGTGTATGTCCCTGTTGCTCTTTGTAGAGCTTTTTGACTCATGTACTTGATTTCCTTTGCCTTTTTTTCATGAAAGAAAAGTGAAACCACTCCTTTGCAAGTTCAGGGATAAAAAAATTGAAGTGCTAATTAAACTGTGGTGGAACAATATTACCCTCTAGTTTTACACTGACAGTTTTAATACAGAGTCATTTTTAACAGGCTCTGCAAATCAGAATTTTCTGGGCTCTTTATTATCTCTCTGAATCCACTGAATAAATCCATTCCCAGAGATACTGAAAATGCAAAGCAAAGCCAGACAAAAAATAACATTTATTTCATGAAAGTTTCATTGGCACACTTACTAGCTGAAGATAAAGGGGGAAGATCTTACACAGGGAGTCCTATGATATATTACTATATACTAGAAACAAAACACAGAAGTCTGAAGATTATCAGGTATTGCTTTGAAAGGAATACAGAATTATATGGGTTTTGAATGTGTTTAAAAATGACTCAAATGTACTGAGCTGTTCATAGGCCTTGGCTTTTACTTTTTATGTGAGTTATATCTGAACAAGAATTTTATTATAGTCAGTGTTGTCCATGCTGCTATAGTTAAGGTTTGCAGCATTCCCATTACAACCCCGCTATTTCAGTTGGTGTTCATAACTCCACTTTAAAAGTCACCCTGGGCTAAAGGTTGGCATATGCATTTTCAACTTGTGTCGATAGTGATGGTTATGAGTGTGGTCAAACATGTAGTAGACATTCGAAGTAGCATATACTGCTTTTTATGATATGAAATATTTTATTGCAATTGTATATTATGGTTCCTTAATTATAGAAATTGACAAATGTTAGCTCTGTCAATGTAATTGACTAACAAAGTTAAAGAAAAAAAATTTTTAATCGATTTAGTCCTTGTAGCCAAGAAACACTGAGATTTTCTTGTAGCCATGAGCCGAAACACTTTCTGTTACCAGCTGAGTAATGATTTCTAAAAGCACTCCATAATTAATCAACACTACTACCAAACAACTGATGAGTTCTGTCCAAAGATCAGTGAGTGCCATGGGGATTAAAAGGCTAAACTGACAATTTGAGATTTTACATATACCCATGGATACATATGCAGATACCTAACTTTTTTTTTAATGTATTTCTTTTTGAATTAATCACAGTTTCCAGGCTATAAAAAGTTTCCTAGTTAATGAAAACTGAAATATGACAGAAGAGCTACAGAGCAATTAAGGATATACAGATAATAAAGAATAATCTTAATTATCCTTAATCCTTCAAACCAAGGAAAACCACTGGTTACATTTTGGTGTATAGCTTTCAAATATTTATATTTTGCATATATATAGGTACACATATTACAAAACTGGTGTTATAAATTGAATTGCAATCTGATTTTGTTTGCTATGTTGGAGAGTACAAACTTTCATTAAATATTTTTCTAAGGCATAATTTCCCTGGCTGCATAGTATTCTCCTGCATGGGTGTACTGATGTTTAATTTATCACTTACAGTTGTAGATTTTGAAATGTTTAATTGTTTAATCTTACTTTAGAATTAAAATCTGATGAAATCTTTCAGCAGCTAGAATTTATTCAAGACTTTGGTCTTCTCTACTTTTAGCATTTTCATGGTACCCTAGTTACTGGATCTCCAAATGTTAACAATTCATAATTGTTGATTGAAAACAATATAAAAATACAGAATTCATTACATATTGATTACATAGAGTTTCCTTTGAATTCTTATTAACTTGAGGAGTAGGCAACGGGGAAGTTTTGTTATAAATCACATTTCTCTCCCCCCCCTTTTTTTGGAGGTGGGAGGCTTTTGCCATAGGAATAGGATATTATTTAATATAAAGAGTTCTGTGATCAGAAAGAACTGAGTTTGAATCTCCACTCTGTGCTTTCTAGTTCTTTAGGTGGTTTTTGACAAAGCACATCACTTATGTAAGTCTCACTTCTTTTTCTTCTTTAAGATATAGGTAATGCCTACCTCACAATATTGTCATAAACATTAAAGAAATTATTCTAGAAGAATTTATTCATTTTTTTCAGTCTGCTTTGGGATATGCTAGTGAACTAGACAGATAAAGCCTCTGCCCTCATGAAGCTTATGGTCTAGTGGGAGATACAATGGACAAACTAACAGATACATAAAAATATACTTATGAATTGTAATAAGTGCTGTTGAAGCGGGAGAGCTAGGTTCTTGTCTCACAGAGTTGAAAAATTAAGCTTGTGGACAACGGAGAGTGAGTAAAGTGATAGAAGTTTATTAAGTGAAGATACAGAAAAACCTCTCAAGAGTCTGAGGGGTCCTGACGAGGTTGCCAAGGATGGCCTTTAGGGTTGGTCTTTTATAGAAAGCTAACCAGGGAACTTAAATCCTTTTAACATCTCTATTGAGAACACCTTCAGTGGCTTACTTCCCTTTTTATGGGCTGGTTCCTCTTTGTTGGTCACAGGGATTATCATAAAGACACCCACTTCCATAGCCTAGAACAGGGTGGTCCTCCACCCAATGTGTTCCATTGTTTCCCCCTATCTCTGGCTCTGCACATCTCCACATTTTTTTTTTTTTTTTTTGGATTTCTGTGAGCCTGACCACATAGCCCTCTATCTATCTATCCCTACCTAGCCCTGCCTATCTTTTACTCACAATGGAAGGAAATCATAAGTGTTCCGGTTAGGTTGGATGAGTTAATGAATGTAGTCTGAAAATATGACATTTATGATTGCCAGGTAGGGAAAATAACAAGGACACTGGGCACAAGAGTTTAACATGTTCTAGGATCTGAAATGCAAATTTGGCTAGAAAATAATATAGACAGAGAAAAGGGTCATAAGATACGGCTGGAAAGGTACGCCAGGGCTAGGTAGCAGTAGAATTGAGTGCCTGGCCAAGAGAAGGCCCTCAATAAATATGCATTGTTTCCTTTCTCCTGGTCTTTTGTAGATGAAGTGGTCTTCGCCAAGGGTTTTGGGGGGTCATGCTATATGCTTGTTTAGATTATGTAAATGTTTCATCTCTGATTTGGATTGTCATCACAATGATCGTAAATGAGGTCAACCTCACTTCTATGTTTTGTGTTGATGCCTCTCTTTCTTTCCTTTAAGTCCCTCTTCCCCTTTACCCCTCCTTTCCACCCACCTTATCTGCCAATGGACATACAGATAAACTGCCTGTTTGTGCTGCTCAACTTATCTTGGCTTTTCCATTCTGCCATATTTACCTCTTAATCACCCTATTATGGGTATTTCCCTCTAACTGCATTCATCTTCTCTTTTTATGATTATTTTGTAGCTCATGATTAAATCTTATAATATGAATGCTGCACATCAGTGACAGGTCAATGAAACAGCAAGGCACATGTAAAAATTTCTCAAGATGGTGAATCTTTAGAACCAAGTTTTTCTATTAAAACAACAGCAGCAAATAAGTCCTTCTACCATAAAAATTACCTACTCCCCATGGAACTAAAAAATAAACCTTGCATAGACTTATGCCAGTTTAAATGGGTCTCTTAAAGTAACCAGCGGAGTTCATGCCTCAGATAGCTTTGTATTAAGAGGGAAAAGGGTACAAAATGTTAGTAACATTATAACAAAAATAGCACTAACTTTGGTGGAAGTTGAATTGCAGTGTAATGATTTATTCTCTTTCTTTAGATGGGATAATAAAAAGAATGAAGAACAACGTAAAACGTATACAAGAAGTGCAAGAGAACATAATTTGGCCATATGTTCTATCTATATGATACGAATGCTTTTACTACTAGCAGTAATTAATCCTGAAGTACCAATTTTGGCTGACTTTACTTGTGTCAAATAGTTGCTTCACAAATTTTAAGTATTATATCTAAGTGTTTTTATCAGTAAGTTATATTTAATGGGCAAACCTTATGTTTAAAAAATAAAGAGGAGTATATGCTTTTTCTAGTAATTGTTAATATTTTCTTTAAATACTGTTGTAGTAGATTTATTTGTCTAGCATAAGACATCTTTTTAGTTAATAACATTTGGCATTTCAGAGTCTCCCTACCAAATTTTTTATTAAAAGTATCTGTTGTAGAGGAGGAAGAACTTTTTTTTTTGGTTTGTCCTCCTACATTCTTTAGCTGTGGCCCTGTACATTAGACCAGCATAAGACAGGTTCAGAAGAGAAAAACACGTTTTTTTAATACAAGAGAATACTCAGTGATGAGTATCTCAAAGGGGTGATTAGAATTTGGGTTTACATAACACCTTAATAAAAGAGTAGTACATTATGTGGAGAAGTGATATGACAAAGGAGAAGGACTTCAAGTTCTAGGGACTGCAAATTGTGAAAACTAAATATGTGGGGAAAACTAATGGAAGATGAGGCATAGTTAGTAGGTTTTGTTATGTAGATTCCTTCCTTGCCATCTCCTGCATGGTTAATAGTCTTGTCTTCCTGGTAGAGAGGAGAAAGGTAGAGAGTTTTTCTTGTGTTTTCTTCTTTTTAATCACCTTAGCTCAAAATAGTCCTTATGTCAAAGTGGCATATTGTGAGGTAGCATATTATAATACCTATCACTGTCATGTATACTCTAGCAAAATATTATATAAGTGGGCAAGAAAGAGTGTTTATTCTGAAAATACATGCAGATTCCATCATTATCTTATTTTGACTAAATCCTCCATATCTTTAACATAATTGATCATGTTTTTTTTTGTTTGTTTGTTTTTAAAGATTTTATCCATTCATTTGACAGAGAGATCACAACTAGGCAGAGAGGCAGGCAGAGAGAGAGGGGGAGGCAGGCTCCCTGCTGAGCAGAGAGCCCGATGCAGGACTCGATCCCAGGACCCCGAGATCATGACCTGAGCTGAAGGCAGCGGCTCAACCCACTGCACCACCCAGGCACCCAATTGATCATGTTTTAATAAAACTATTATATGATATTTAGACTGACATTAAAAATGGTTTCTTGGGCACCTGGGTGGCTCCGTTGGTTGAGCAACCGCCTTCGGCTCAGGTCATGATCCTGCACTTCAGGATCAAGGCCCGCATTGGGCTCCCAGCTCCTTGGGGAGTCTGCTTCTCCCTCTGACCTTCTCCTCTCTCATGCTCTCTCTCACTCATTCTCTCTCAAATAAATAAAATCTTTAAAAAAAATTTTTTTAAATGGTTTCTTAATGAACATTTCCTAATTAGCATTTCCTCTGGATTAGTAGCATTAAAATATTCACATAGGCTTTTTTAAAAATTATTTATTTATTTGAGAGAGAGAGAGAGAGAGAGAGAGCATGCTGCAGATGAAGAGGGAGAAGCAGGCTCCCTGCTGAGCATGAATGTGGGGCTCAATCCCAGGAACCTAGGATCATAACTTGAACCAAAGGCAGATGCTTAACTGGCTGAGCTACCTAGCACCCCTGGCAAGATTTTTAAGATTTTGAATCTTGAAATTTTGAAGCATCTTTTCTTTCTTTCCCTTTTTTCTTTTTCCCCTTTTTGTTTTGTTTTTGTTATTGATATTAAGTAGTGTAATCTTTGTAAGAATAAAAACACCATTAGTATAGAATATGATTCAACTAAATGAAAATTGTCTACTGTGCATAATACTCTGTGATAGATACTGTAGGTGACACAAAGATGGGCAAGATTGGGTCCCTGCCCTCCAGAGACTCAATCTAGTATGGCAGGTAGCTACATAGTCCCCCCACTGCCCCCCAAAAATGGAAAAGAAGATACCAACTTTTATTGAAATCGTTCATTATAACAGTAGTAGTAGTAATTTTTTTAAACTTATGTTGGCTTTTTTTTCACCTGTGTTTTAGTAATTTTCTATTTATAGTATAATTGTTTTTACTAGCACTAAAATAAACAATATAAACAAATTCAATATTACTACAAATTCTTGCTTAAGAAAAGGTGCACAGAATATTTAGAAACCTTTCCCATTTCTAAAATTGAAGAGACACATATAAACGTCTCATTAAATTGAATCTACTCTTCTATATGTTTGCTTATATATAGGTTATGATTCCTAGTTTATTTTTCTAGTAAAAAGTACAATAAGATACAAATATAAAAGTAAAAAGTACACATGCAAAATAAAACTATAATGCAAGATAATTGTTCAGTACACACTCTGACTGGCAAACAAAATAGAATAGCTAGCAAATGATCAGGTCTCTATGAGGAATATTATTAGATAATCTTTACTCTGAACATAACCTGGCCAATCTCAAGAGTTTTTTTTTTTAACAAATGTACAATAAACTGCATGTACAGTAAATATAAAATTCAATAAACCTTGAAATATGTGTATACCCATAAACCGTCACCATAGTCAAGATAATGAACATATCTACCACCCCCAAAATATTCCTTATATGCAGGCAACCACTAATCAATTTTCTGTCATAGATTAGTTCACATTTTCTAAAATTTTATGCACATAGATCATACAATATGTTCTCTGTTTTATGTAGTTTCTTTTGGTCAGCATAATTTTTTGAGATTCATTCATACGGTATAGGAGATTAATTTTTGTGAAAAAAATTCTCTAGAAAAAACATACTTCTAAAAAAAGTTCTATGATTTTATAATTTGCTGTATCAAGACATATTAAGCTGGGTCACTTTTGAAATACCAAAATAAACTCTAAAAATAAAACCAATAAAAAACCCCCACAAATCTCAATAGTTTACTTGTTTATATAAATAATTTATTTTTCAGATGGCCTATAATTTGCTGTATCAAGACATATTAAGCTGGGTCACTTTTGAAATACCAAAATAAACTCTAAAAATAAAACCAATAAAAAACCCCCACAAATCTCAATAGTTTACTTGTTTATATAAATAATTTATTTTTCAGATGGCCTAGATTGGTATCTAATCTGGTCTATAGCACCTAACTGTGTCATTCAGCATATTTGCTTGTCTCAGTTTCTGCCAAGATTGTGGCTCCCTGGAGGTCTACTGGTTAGGATTCAGTATTCTCAGTTTGTGTCAAGAGTGTAGCCCTTTTTCCTTTCTAGGTCCTTTTAAAGCTTCCATTTTTATGTCTACTAATGGCTTTTCCACATAGGCAGTATCGTCTAGATTATAATATAGTTTTTTAATGTCTCCATGATACCCCCAGTGATGAAAACAGAAGCTTTATCATGTTGAAATTCACAGATCCTGTCAAACTGAGACACCCCATCACCCTCTTTTACATACCATCCTTTAATAGTTACTTCTCTTATCCTTCTCCAGTGTCTGAGTTTGAATTGGACAATCTATCCCAGCAGAGCAGCAGTTGTTTTCAGCAACTGATGTTGATGACAGCATGTGTTAAATGCTTATTGGTTGAATGGGAGGTGTTATTATGTGGTGATCCCAAGATCTGAGTATGTGCTTTTAACAAAGGCCTTCCCTGCCATAGCCCATCCCAATACTTGCTGGAGTTAATGTGACAGCAGCAGTCTTTTACAAGACTAAGTAAATAAGCAGGTAACTTTTAGAATTTTATGTAGTAAACAGATGACTACCAGCACTGTGCTGTAAATTTGTTTTTATAAAAAGACCATGGTTTGTTATTATGTAATATTCTGTAGGATAGTTGCAAGTTTATAAACACTGGTTTAAGGACACAAATCATCCATTAACAATTTGCTTTGCCTCCCACTCTTTGTTGTCGTCTCTCAGTGTCCTCAGTAATCAAAATTGACTATAAAATACAGTACATAAAATACCTAGGTATTTCAGGGAAGGTAGGGAAGACTTCCAGCTTACAGCCCAAGAAAGCTTCATAGAAGTGGTAGAGTTCCTTATTGGGATTCCAGTAGATTGAGACCTTGACAGAGCCTATAAGGACTCAGCATTGTAGGAGGAAGAAAAGTTGGAATTTAAGGTAGAAATAAAGAATTATATCAAGATACAAGATGAAGGAAGTACAGTAATTTTGAGAAGCCATGAGTAGTCCATCTTGGCAAAGCATAGGTTATTTTTATTGAGAGATATTACACTAAAAGGAAAATTTGAAACCATATCAAGAACAGTCTGGAATGCCATTTTAAGGTGTCTAGATTTTGTTTACAGGCAGTAGGGGAGCCATTGATGAAGTTTTAGTAGCAGAGGAATAGTATCAGAGGTGGTTTTGGGAAGACTGTGGTGATATGTATGAATAAAGTAGCCAGAAGAGGAACTAATTATTAGCTTATTGCAATAGAGTAAGAACCTAAACCAGAATAGATGCAACTGATACCTGGAAAAATAACTTAACAGTACTTAATTTTTGTAGAATAGAAAAGACCAACTGGTTGAATAATGACTTTTTTTCCTTAAATATTAATTTGTTTATTTGTTTATTTAAGAGGGAGAGAGAGACTGATAAAGAGAGAGCAAGAGTGTCAGGGGGCAAGGGCTGAGGGAGAGGAAGAGAGAGTGTCTCAAGTAGACTCCTTGCTGAGCATGGAGTCTGACTCCGGGCCTAATCTCATGACCCTAAGATCATGACCTGCACTGTAATAGTCAGATGCTTGACCAACTGAGCCACCCAGGCATTCCCTCTCTTTTAAAAAGATTTATTTATTTGAGAGAGAGAGAGAGTTATGCCATTTTGCTTTTAAGTGAGAGAGTAATAAATTCAGAGGAAGGAACCTATTTAAGGAGAAATTATTTTTGTATAATTTGAGTAACTTCTCTAATTTGAAGTACAGATTGAGTATATTGCTGGAATTGCCTAAGAGGGAGATGAACACTATTGTGTTTATTCCCATTAAATTTAATTTTGTTTGGTTTCAGTTTAACATTGCTATCTGTTACAAAAACTTTGAATCTTGATTCTGTCATCTATCATATTATAATCCCTTTGGATGTTGTGTCATTTGCAAATTTAACAAGAAAACCTTCAAATAACTTCTGAGTCATTAATATGTTGAGAAAGACAGAAACAAGAAGAAATGTCTGTGACTATCTACCAGAAAACTCCTAATAAGTTGTCACCAATCTAATAATTAGTGGTCTTTGAATTTAATTTTCAGCAAATTTAAAAGTATCTGACTGTACTGTATTCTTTCCATATTCTGTTTCTTTCTCACAATAGTATGGGGAGAATTTGCTCAAAGTCATCATGAAGTAAAATTATTCTAGGGGTGTCTTTGGCTTAGGCCATGATATCAGAGTCCTGGGAACAAGCCCCATGTCATGCTCCCTGCTTAGCGAGGAGTTTTCTTCTCCCTCTGCCTCTGTCCCTCATCCCCACTTGTGATTTCTCTCTCTCTCACTCTTTCAAATACGTAAATAAAACCTTTAAAAAATATTCTGTGTATCTACTTTCTAGTTGATTTGCTCTAAGAAACAGTTACCAGTAATTTGGCATGAATTATTTTATATAATCTGTACTAATTCATTTTTAGCATGATGTTTTATAAGCTCATGAGAACCTTTTGTTTGGCATATCCAAACATGAGGCAAGGTTGGGGATCCTTCAGTTTTGTTGTAACACAATTGAGAAATACTGATAATTTTATCAAGACTTTTGCTAAGTAAGAAACAGGGAAGGCATAAGAAATTTAAACAGACTAGCTAGCAAAGTATGAAATGTAAATCTCTCTCTAGCTAATGTGGACTACAGGGCCTAACCTATTCTACAATGGAAACCTATGAAAAAATGAGAGGCTTTGCCTTGACTCCTTATTTCCATTTTGGTCTGCTTCCATGTTTTGAGTATCATTTGATATTTATCTTACAGGATAATCATCCTGGATTTTATGACCCTTGAATATAAAATAAAGGAAGTTATATCATCTTGGCTGTTTATACCTTGGCTATCTAACAAAGGACCACTTTCTGAATTGTGTTTCTAGAATGAAAGACATGCCTTTTCTTAATGTGATTATTACCAGGAATGGCTTCTTTCTCTTAGTGAGACGCCACTCACCTACATTTTTGTGACTTTTTCCCGTACAGATTCAATAGTAGTGATTTTATACATGATGACCTTGACATTTATATAGTAGATATTACTACTCTGCAATACCAGGAAGTACGATCATAAACTCACACGTAGGGACACCTAGGTGGCTCAGTCAATTTAACATCTGCCTTCAGCTCAGGTCATCCTCCTAGAGTCCTGGGATCAGGTCCCACGTCGGGCTCCCTGTTCAGGAGAGATCTGCTTCTCTGCCCCTTCCCTGACTCCTGCACATTGTCTCTCTCTCTGTCTCTCTCTCACTCTCTCTATTTTTCTCTCTCTCAAATAAATAAAATATTAAAAAAAATAAACTCACACTTAATCTGGTAGAAATATGGACTGTGTATCAAAGGAAGGGGTAAGGATTAAAGACCAGTTAAGTAGCTATTACTGCCTTCCATGTGAGTTGAGATGAATACTTTAATTAGTTTGTAATTAGTTAATGCTAATGAACTAGACAGTCCAAAGTTAGAAAGAGAATTTGACAAAATATAAGACAAGGGAGAAAAAGAATCAGATGATTAATATAGGCTTTGAGCCAAGATAGTTCAAAGTCGATACTCTTTTTTGGAAACAAATGAGGAATGATATCTACTATAGTAAGAAGGCAGGAGCAAAATAATGAGGGGTTTATTAATGGTACTAGCATACTCTGAGAGAGTTTAAGCATACAGTTAAAAATTCCAACCTTTGAGATTTATTTGAGGGTTGTTGCCAAAAAAGATAATAGGTGAATTCAAAAAAGAGTCTCTAGCAGAAGAGAAAGGGCTTGCAGATAAAATCTTGGAGAATAATGCCTATATTTAGGATAGGAGTTGATTAGAACTTGCCAAAAGAGTGTTAAGAAGGAGGGAGAATAAACAAAACTGATGGTCTGTTTCTGGACCCAAGGGAAGAAAGTGTTTTTAACAAACAGTAGGGAGTAAAACAATATCAGCAACTTCCGCAAAGAAGTTGGGAAGTATGAACTAATGTCAGGTCTTCAAGTTCGGTGAGGACATAGTTATTAGTGACCTTCCACAGAACAGTTTCAGGAGGATGTTAAAGTAGATTAGAAGGACTTACATAAGCAGGAAGTGGAAGCAATAGACTACTTCATCCAATGTAAAGAGGCATGAATATAAGAAAATGCTTTACTCTTGCTTCCTCCTATTTAACTAGTAGTTTTGTGGATGAAAGAAAAAACAGAGTTAGATAAATTTATTTGTTGAAAAATTACTACAGGTTTGCTCTACCTTTTAATTGATTTTAACTTCATACTGCTCAATAATGAGTACATAATTTATCACAGGAATGAAATTAATTGAGTTCTTTGCTCTGCATAACTTTAATACTGGACAGATGTTAGCTTACCAATAAAAGCAACAAAAGTGGTAGTTGACGCTCAGAAACCTACGCCGTGACACTTGCAGGAGCTGCGGCTCTGTTGCTCTACCTCGGCACCTCTCCATGGCAGTTCCCGAGACCCGCCCCAACCACACTATTTATATCAACAATCTCAACGAGAAGATCAAGAAGGATGAGCTGAAGAAGTCCCTCTATGCCATCTTCTCCCAGTTTGGCCAGATCCTGGATATCCTGGTTTCCCGAAGCCTGAAGATGAGGGGCCAGGCCTTTGTCATCTTCAGGGAGGTCAGCAGTGCCACCAACGCCCTGCGTTCCATGCAGGGTTTCCCCTTCTACGACAAGCCCATGCGCATTCAGTATGCAAAGACTGACTCGGATATCATTGCTAAGATGAAGGGTACCTTTGTGGAGCGGGACCGCAAGCGGGAGAAGAAGAAGCCCAAGAGCCAGGAAACCCCAGCAGCCAAGAAGGCCGTGCAGGGTGGGGCAGCCACCCCTGTGATGGGGGCTGTCCAGGGGCCTGTTCCGGGCATGCCCCCGATGACCCAGGCACCCCTCGTCATGCACCACATGCCTGGCCAGCCTCCCTACATGCCACCTCCGGGCATGATCCCGCCCCCAGGCCTGGCTCCCGGCCAGATCCCACCAGGGTCCCTGACCCCAAAGCAGCTTATGCCGGGCCAGATGCCGCCTGCCCAGCCTCTTTCAGAAAATCCACCAAATCACATCTTATTCCTCACCAACTTGCCCGAGGAGACCAACGAACTCATGCTGTCCAGGCTTTTCAACCAGTTCCCTGGCTTCAAGGAGGTCCGACTGGTCCCCGGGCGGCACGACATTGCCTCTGTGGAGTTTGACAATGAGGTCCAGGCAGGGGCTGCTCGGGACGCACTGCAGGGTTTCAAGATCACCCAGAACAATGCCATGAAGATCTCCTTTGCCAAGAAGTAGCACCTTTTCCCCCTGCCTGCCCCTGCCCCGTGTTCTGGGGCCACCGCTCCCCCCCTTGGCTCAGCTCCCTGAATGTAAGTCCCCCTTGGGGGCCTTCTCAGAGCCGTGTGTGAGTGAGTGGTCGCCACACAGCATTGTACCCAGAGTCTGTCCCCAGACATTGCACCTGGCGCTGTTAGGCCGGAATTAAAGTGGTTTTTTTGAGGTTCGGTTTATCACAAAAAAAAAAAAAAAAAAGCAACAAAAGTTCTCTAAATTACTTTGGATTTACAGTGCCATAGGGCATTTTAATTACATTCATATGTTCATACTTTGAAAAATAATTTCAAATTGTTTTATGCTAAGAAAAGCACATTTATGCCACATCATGCAACATAGAAAGCATTCTCTGTGTAGAGTGGTGTAAAATGATTGTAACTTTTGCATTTTCATGTTTCCTACTTTGAAACTGCTACCATCATTTACATTCTCTAGTATCCAACCTTTTTTGTATATGATGTACGAATGCGGTCCAAGTCATTCTTTTCCATGTTAAAGTCCAGTTTTCCCAACATATTTGTTGAAGAGACTATCTTTTTCCTATGAGATATTCTTTCTGCTTTGTCAAAGATTAATTGACCATATAATTGTG
This sequence comes from Neogale vison, assembly GCF_020171115.1. NCBI lineage: Eukaryota > Metazoa > Chordata > Mammalia > Carnivora > Mustelidae > Neogale > Neogale vison. The sequence continues at coordinate 52,339,803 of NC_058105.1, read as the reverse complement.
GGTTCATTTCTGGGTTCTCTATTCTGTTCCATTTATCTGTGTGTCTGTTTTTGTGCCAGTACCATACTGTCTTGAAGATTATTGCTTTGTAATATAACTTGAAGCCCAGAACTGTAATGCCTCCAGCTTTGCTTTTCTTTTTCCAGGTTGCTTTGGCTAGTCACGGTTTTTTTGTGGTTCTACATAAATTTTAGGATTGTTTGTTTTAGTTCTGTGAAAAATGCTGTTCATTTTTAGATAGGGATTGCATCAAATGTGTAGATTCCTTTGGGTGCTGTAGACACTTTAACAATATTTGTTACTCCAGTCCATGAGCTTGGAATGTTTTTCCATTTCTTTTTGTTGTCTTCAGTTTCTTTCATCAGTGTTGTGTAAGTTTCAGAGTACAGATCTTTCACTTCTTTGCTTAGGTTTATTCTTGGGTATCTGACTGGTTTTGTTGCACTTGTACATGAGATTATTTTTCTGCTGTTTAATTATTGGTGTTTAGAAAAGCAACATTTCTGTACAATGATTTTGTATGCTGTGACTTTACTTAATTCAGTTCGAGCAGTTTTGGGGTAGAGTCTTTAAATTTTTCTATATAGAATATCATGTCATCTGCAAATAGTGAAAAGTTTGATTTCTTCCTTGCTGCTTGGATACCTTTTATTTCTTTTTGTTGTCTGATTGCTGAGACTAAGACTTCTAGTACTATGATAAATAACTGTGGTGAGAGCGGACATCTCTGTTTTTCCTAACCATTGAGGAAAAGCTCTCACTTTATCCTCATTGAGGATGATATTCGCTGTAGATTTGTCATATATGGCCTTTATGATGTTGAGATATGTTCCCTCTAAACCTACTTTTTTGAGGGTTTTTATCATAAACGGATGTTGTACTTTGTTATATGTTTTTTCTTCATCTATTGAAATGATCACATGATTCTTATCCTTCCTTTTATTAATGTGGTATATCATGTTGACTGATTTTCAAATACTGATCCACCTTTGAAAACCAGGACAAATCCCATTTGAATATAGTGAATGCTCTTTTAAATTAAGTGTGTGATTCTGTTTGCTAGTATTTTATTGAGAATTTCTGGATCTATGTTCATCATGGATATTGGCCTATAGTTCTCTTTTTTGGGGGAGTCTTTTTCTGGTTTTGGTATCAGTGTAATGCTGGCCTCATACAATAAGTTTGGAGGATTTCCTTCCTTTTCTATTTTTTGAAATAGTTTGAGAAGAATTAAGTATGAAGTCTTCTTTTTTGTTGTTGCTTTGTAATTTTATTTTAGTTTTTTTTTCAGTGTTCCAAGATTCATTGTTTGTGTTCCACACCCAGTGCTCCATGTAATACATGCCCTCCCAACTCCCTACTCCCCTCCCCTCCAAAACCTTCAGTTTGTTTCTCTGAGTCCACAGTCTGTCATGATTCGTCCCCCACCCCACCCCACCCCCGATTTCCCCAAAGTCATTTCTCCTTTCCAAATGTTTGGCAGAATTCTCCTGTGAACCTTCTGGATCTGAACTTCTCTTTGTTGGTAGATGTTTTATTACCAGTTCAATTTCTTTGCTGGATATCAGTCTAAGTTTTCCATTTCTTCCTCAGTGTTTGTAGTCTATATGTTTCTTAGAATTTATCCATTTGTTCCAGGTTGTCCATTCGGTTGGCATATGGTTTTTCATTATATTCTCTTATAATTGTTTATCTGTGGTGTTGGTTGTTATTTCTCCTCTCTCCTTTGTGATTTTATTTATTTTGGTCCTTTCTCTTTTTGTTTTGATAAGTCCAGCTAGAAGTTTATTAATTTTATAAAATTTTTCAAGAACCAGCTCCTGGTTTCATTGATGTACTTTTTTTTGTTTTGTTTTGTTTTGTTTTTTAGTTTCAGTATCATTTATTTGTGCTCTAATCTTTATTATTTCTTTCCTTCTGATGTCTTTAGGCTGCATTTGTTGTTCTTTTTCTAGCTCCTTTAAGTGTAAGGTTATGTTGTTTATTCAAGATTGTTGTTGCTTCTTAAGGTAGACCTGTATCTCTAGGAACTTCCCTCCTAGAACCACTTTTCCTATGTCCCAAAAGTTTTGGCCCATTCATTGTTGTCAGTTTCAGTTGCGTTCCTCTATTTGTTTTTTAATTTCTTCTTTGATTTCCTAGTTGACCCATTCATTATTTATTAGCATGTTGTTTAACCTCTAGTTTAGGTTATTTGTGGTCTTCCCAAATTTTTTCTTCTGGTTGACTTCTAGTTCCATAGCATTGTTGTCAAAAAAGGAACATGGTATGATTTCAGTCATTTTGTATTTGATGAGGCCGGATTCATTATCTAATACATGATCTCTTGTGCAGAATGCCCCATGTACATTTGAAAAGCATGGGTATTCTGCCATTTTAGGGTGGAATGCTCTGAATGTATCTGTTAAGTCCATCTGGTCCATTGTGTCATTCAAAGCCATTATTTCCTTGTTGACTTTCTGCTTGGATGATCTGTCCATTGATGTAAGTGGAGAGTTAAAGTCCCCAACTATTACTGTATTGTTATCAGTGAGTTTTTTTATGTATGTAATTATTTTATATATTTGGGTACTCCCAAGTTGGGGGCATAAATATTTACAATTGTTAGACCTTCTTGTTGGATTGACCCCTTTATTATCACATAATGTCCTTTCTTTTACTTGTTACAGTTTTTGTTTCAAGGTCTGTTTGTACAATGTAAATATTGCTACTCCAGCATTCTTTTGACATCCATCGTGTCATAAATGTTTCTTCATTCCCTAGAGCACTTTCAACCTGCAGGTGTCTCTAAGTTGCAATGAGTTTCTTAAAGGCAGCATAAAGATGAGTCTTGCTTTTTTTTAAATTTCTTTTTTATTTATTTTCAGCATAACAGTATTATTTATTTTTGCACCACACCCAGTGCTCCGTGCAATCTGGGCCCTCTATAATACCCACCACCTGGAACCCCAACCTCCCAACCCCCACCACTTCAAAACCCTCAGGTTGTTTTTCAGAGTCCATAGTCTCTCATGATTCACCTCCCCTTCCAATTTATCTCAAATCCCTTCTCCTCTCTAACTCCCCATGTCCTCCATGCTATTTGTTATGCTCCACAAATAAGTGAAACCATATGATAATTGACTCTCTCTGCTTGACTTATTTCACTCAGCATGATCTCTTCCAGTCCCGTCCATGTTGCTACAAAAGCTGGGTATTCATCCTTTCTGATGGAGGCATAATACTCAATAGAGTATATGGACCATATCTTCCTTATCCATTCGTCCGATGAAGGGCATCTTGGTCCTTTCCACAGTTTGGCGACCGTGGACATTGCTACTATAAACATTGGGGTGCAGATGGCCCTTCTTTTCACTACATCTGTATCTTTGGGGTAAATACCCAGTAGTGCAATGGCAGGGTCATAGGGAAGTTCTATTTTTAATTTCTTGAGGAATCTCCACACTGTTCTCCAAAGAGGCTGCACCAACTTGCATTCCCACCAACAGTGGAAGAGGGTTCCCCTTTCTCCACATCCCCTCCAACACATGTTGTTTCCTGTCTTACTAATTTTGGCCATTCTAACTGGTGTAAGGTGATATCTCAATGTGGTTTTAATTTGAATCTCCCTGATGGCTAGTGATGATGAACATTTTTTTCATGTGTCTGATAGCCATTTGTATGTCTTTATTAGAGAAGTGTCTGTTCATATCTAATGCCCATTTTTTGATATGATTGTCTGTGTTGTGTGTGTTGAATTTGAGGAGTTCATTATAGATCCTGGATATCAACCTTTTGTCTGTACTGTCATTTGAAAATATCTTCTCCCATTCCATGGGTTGCCTCTTTGTTTTTTTGACTGTTTCCTTTGCTATGTAGAAGCTTTGGATTTTGATGAAGTCCCAAAAGTTTATTTTTGCTTTTGTTTCCTTTGCCTTTGGAGACATATCTTGAAAGAAGTTGCTGTGGCTGATATCGAAGAGATTACTGCCTATGTTCTCCTCCAGGATTCTGATGGATTCCTGTCTCACGTTGAGATCTTTTATCCATTTTGAGTTTATCTTTGTGTACGGTGTAAGAGAATGGTCGAGTTTCATTCTTCTACATATAGCTGTCCAGTTTTCCCAGCACCATTTATTGAAGAGACTGTCATTTTTCCACTGTATATTTTTTTCCTGCTTTGTTGAAGATTATTTGCCCATAAAGTTGAGGGTCCATATCTGAGCTCTCTACTCTGTTCCACTGGTCTATGTGTCTGTTTCTATGCCAGTACCATGCTGTCGTGGTGATCACAGCTTTGTAGTAAAGCTTGAAATCCGGTAGCATGATGCCCCCCGTTTTATTTTTGTTTTTCAACATTTCCTTAGCAATTCGGGGTCTCTTCTGATTCCATACAAATTTTAGGATTATTTGCTCCAGCTCTTTGAAAAATACCGGTGGAATTTTGATTGGAAAGGCATTAAAAGTATAGATTGCTCTAGGCAGTATAGACATTTTTAACAATGTTTATTCTTCCGATCCAAGAGCATGGAATGGTTTTCCATCTATTTGTGTCTTCTTCAATTTCTTTCATGAGTGTTCTGTAGTTCCTCGAGTACAGATCCTTTACCTCTTTGGTTAGGTTTATTCCCAGGTATCTTATGGTTCTTGGTGCTATAGTAAATGGAATCGATTCTCTAATTTCCCTTTTGTATTTTCATTGTTAGTGTATAGCGAAATAAGTCAAGCGGAGAAAGACAACTATCATATGATCTCCTTGATATGAGGGAGTGGTAATGCAACATGGGGGCTTAAGTGGGTAGGAGAAGAATCCATGAATCAAGATGGGATAGGGAGGGAGACAAACCATAAGTGACTCTTAATCTCACGAAACAAACTGTGGGTTGCTGGGGGGAGGGGGGTTGGGAGAAGGGAGGTAGGGTTATGGACATTGGGGAGGGTATGTGCTTTTGGGTAAATTGGAAGGGGAGATGAACCATGAGAGACTATGGACTCTGAAAAACAATCTGAGGAGTTTGAAGTGGCGGGGGGGGTGGGAGGTTGGGGTACCAGGTGGTGGGTATTATAGAGGGCACAGCTTGCATGGAGCACTGGGTGTGGTGAAAAAATAATGAATACTGTTTTTCTGAAAATAAATAAATTGGAAAAAAAATAAAAAAAATAAAAGAGAATGATTATAAAAACAAGAAAAAAAAAAAAAAAGAAAGCCACTGATTTCTGTACATTGACTTTGTATCCTGCCACGTTGCTGAATTGCTGTATGAGTTCTAGTAGTTTGGGGGTGGAGTCTTTTGGGTTTTCCATATAAAGAATCATGTCGTCTGCGAAGAGATAGAGTTTGACTTCTTCATTGCCAATTTGGATACCTTTTATTTCTCTTTGTTGTCTGATTGCTGTTACTAGGACTTCTAATACTATGTTGAACAAGAGTGGGGAGAGTGGGCATCCTTGTCGTGTTCCTGATCTCAACGGGAAGGCTTCAGAGTCTTGCTTTTTTTTTTTTTTTATCTATTCTGACACCCTATGTATTTTGATTGGAGCATTTACTCCATTTGCACTCAGAGTAATTATTGATAGATATATATTTATTGTCATTTTATTACTTGTTTTATCATCATTTCAGGCCACTTCTCTGATCCTTTCTTGTCTTTATTACCATTGTTCTCTCTTTTACACTCACTCAAAAAGTCCTGTTTGATTTTTATTGTAGGCCTGGTTTAGGTGGTCATAAACTCCTTTAGTTTTTGTTTGTTTGGGAAACTCCTTACCTCTCCTTCTAATCTAAATGATACCCTTGCTGGTAGAGTATTGTTGGCTGCAGATTTTTCCCATTCAGCACTTTGAGTATATCATGTATCTCCTTTTGGGATTGCTTGGTTTTTGTTGAGAAATGTCCAGCTAACCTTATGGGTCTCCCCTTGTAAGTTATGGACTTCTCTTGCCTTGCTGGCTTCAAGATTTTTTTTTTTTCTCTTTATCACTATATTTTGCAAAATTCACTATAGTATGTCTTGGTGTTGGCCTGGTTTTGTTTATTTTGTTGGGAGTTCTCTGTGTCTTCTGGGTCTGGATATCTCTTTCCTCCCCCAAATTAGGAAAGCTTTCAGCTCTTATTTTTCAAATAAATTTTTCCCCCTTTTCTCTCTCCTTTTTCTGGGACTCCTATAATACGAATGTTTTTACATTTGGTGGAGTCACTGAGTTCCCCAAGTCTGTCATCATGTATCATAATTCTTCTCTTTTGTTCAGCTTCATTATTTTCCATTATTTTGTCTTCTACTTAGCTGATTCATTCCTCTACTTCTTCCTGCCTGCTATTCATTGTTTCAGGCCTGTTTCCAGTTTTATTTATTGTATTCTTCATCTCTGACTGATTCTTTTTTTAAGTCTTTTATCTCTGTGGTAAGGATCTCACTGATGTGTTCTCTTCTTTTCTCAAGCTCAGTGAGTATCCTTAAGATCACTGTCTTAAATTCTCCATCAGGCATATTACTTTTATCTGTTTCCCTTAGATCTCTGGCCATGGCCTTATGTTGTTCTTTCTTTTCGGATAAATTCCTGTGTCTTGGCATTTTATCTAAATTTCTGCCTTGTTCTCTATTTAGAAAAGCCAGTTATATATCCTTTATGAAGAAGAGGTCGTGTTGCGCCCAGGGCCTGGCACTTTGGGGTATGTCTCTGGTGTATGCTACATGTTCTCTGCTGTTGTGTCTTGGTTTCTCTGTCCTTTAGGCCAGTCATTTGCAGAGGCTCTCCTTGCCAGATATTGGCAGTGTTTGGTCCCTAGCCTGAATATGGTGAGTTTTAACTATGTGTGCTCTGCTCTGCTTGTGAAATGAGACCTGACATCACTTCCATGAGAACTGAGGCCTTACAGAACACTGTTGTTAGGAAACGTGGTATAAGAACGTGGTATAAGAAGGTGTTTGTGCAGGCCTACTTGGGGAGTGGCCTACCACAATGGGACTGAGGCAAGCTTTAGTAAGAAGGGCATTTGCAGCAGAGCTCTGGGGTATGGGGCTTGGTGTTATAATGTGAAGCAGCTAGTTGTGGACACCGTGCTTCTTCCTGCAGGTGGCCCTGTGCTTGTGCTGAAGTTTCAGAGAGGGAAATAGCATCAGCCAGCTCCTTTGTTCCTAGAGAGGTATCTCCATGAAGGTTACCTCTCAGGGATACATTCCAAAAAGAGCTGATAGTCTTCCTACTCTGCCCCAGGTATTCTTCAGATTGCTGTTTTCCACACTGTCTGCCCTGGGTTTTTTGCCTACCTTGCCCTCCAGGCTCTATCCCAGCCATGGTAGCTGACCTGTCAATCTAGGGTTTAAGGCCTGCTGCTTGCAAGAACTCAGGAAGTTCTGTCCCTCTCATTTTCCAGCCCATGGTTTTGGTGAAAAGTTCTTGTGTGTTCCCATTTGTACTCCTCTCTCTCTCTCACCCTTCTTGGTAATCATAGCTCCCTTCTCTCCACAGCAGCCAGGATCCATTTCTCCCGTAAACTATGTCTCTGTCCTTTTTACCTTCTTCCAGTGTGGTCTCTCCTTTCCCTTTAGCTGTGGAGTTTCTTCTGTTAGTCTTCAGGTCAATTTCTGGAGTATTTAGGATGATTTGGTGATTATCTAATTGTTTTATATGATGAGATTATTACAAATCCCCCTCCACCGCCATCTTTCCTCTTCCCAATCCCTGATTTCAATAATTTTTAGGTAAATGCCCCAGAGTGGCACAGCAGATTGAACAGTCACAGAAAGATAACATGGTTCCATTTATTTGAGGTTTCTAAAATATTCAAATTTATATAATCAAATGTGGAATGGTTATTGCTGGGTTGGGGGAAATGAGTTATTGATAAATGGGCATAAAGTTTTAGTTAAGCAAGATGAATAAGTTTTAGAGATTTGCTGTAAGACTGCATCTATAGTCAAAAATAAGGTATTATATAGTTAAACATTTTGTGTAGAGAGTAGAACTCTACTTAAAACTTATGTTAAGTGTTCTTACCACAATAAAATAAAAATTTAAATAAAGGATGTATGTTCTGCTCAAAGTGTACCTCTTCCTATTTGTAATAGCATAGTACTTCATTCACCTTGCTAAGTATGGAGAATAGCCCTTTAGAAACCTATTTGTTCATTACTGTTCTATGTTTATATGATCTGAAATGTAACACAAACAGGACACTTTTTATACATGTGGCTTCTCAACTTTCCATTTTCACAGTATTGTGAATTTATCGTTAAATCTTGGGTATTTAAGGAGGAGGGAAGGAAATTACTGGATACTAGAATGAGATTTGTTCCCCTAAAATTGGTGCTAAAAAAGTGAATATGAGATTACTCTAAATATCTTAAAAGGAAGGAATGAAAATATAAAATATAGGAATGGCCACAAAAAAAAATAATGTATCCCAGATTCTATCTTGGCACAATGGAAAATAATAATAATAATAATAATACATGTTTAAGTGGAAGTCCTTTCCATCCCCATGTCTAACACCAAACAATATGTGTTTTTTTGTAAATATATATACCAATTTTGTAAACTAGAAAGTGTGTAAGAACAAAATTATGCTGTGGAATTGAAGTATTAGAAGTGCTACCCTTAGGCTCCTTTGGTTCTAAAACACTGGTTCCTGGACCAGGGTCAATCTGTAGCATTTTCACCAGTCTGTAGTTAAATGATAATTAGGAAGCACAAACACACACACACACACACACACACATTCATGCCCACTCAGAAATTTAAGCTAATCGTATTTAGTATAAAGAAATGGTCTTTTATTCTGAGATTATTTCCTTTCCATCATTTTTCATAGTAAAATATCCTACTTTTGTTAGAGCAATGGTGGTAAATCATAATTTTCCTTTAAAAACAGTGGCCCAGTTTGGCAATATAAAAAGTTACCCCTTATTTTTATATTATTGTTGTTGTTATTATTATTTTGGCATCCTTTTGGAATCCTAACACTTGGGAACAGCTGATCTAACTTAATCTCCTTATTTCACCGTTGGGAAAAGCAAGTCCTAGACAAGTGAAGAGAGTTATCTAAGATTCGCTACCAGAAAATCATGAAATTAAAACTAGAACTGAGTCATACATAATTCTAGACCAGGGCTCTGAATAAAGTGATCGATTTCCTAAATTATAGCACATCTATAAACACAGTCTGTTTCAATTCACCTTTACATTGTCACTTTTTTTTTCTTTTTTTAATTTTTTACCATATTTATACTTTCCATGTTTTGATATGCTAGTGCTGTACTCGGTTACCTTTGTTGTGGGGTGGTTTGTCAAGCATTTTCAAATTAGTAACTTGTTTCTTATTTTATTAAAGTGAATTAAAGGTACATTTGTATTGTCAAAAATTTAAGGCCTTTCATTGTACTTGTAGTAGGACTAAGTTGTCTCCCCACTGGTATTTAAAAAAAGCATTGATTGCATTCTGCTTGGCTGCTTTCTGCTGCTAGAGATTTCATTTTCTGGTGAAGTTTATTCTGATAAGTTTAATAGAATGGGTACTGGTATGATGCATTTACTTATATGTTACATTCATTTATTTTATTTTTCTGTTTATCAAGCAGAGGTTTCACATCCTCACAAATTAATATCTGACCCAAGAAAATACATAGTCAGTGTGTTTTCTCTGCTAAAATTAGGAATCAAGCCAGGTGGAAAATTTAAATCCCATGTATGATGAGTTCTAACTCATGGTCTGTAAATAAGCTGTTATGATCATAACAATTTATCTTGGTGTAATACTTCATATAATAATACTTTATTGTAACAAAAACATGTCTGGGTTTTTTTTTTGTGGAGGGGGGTTCAGTGCATCCTTCACATACATTGTCAGACTTTGTGTTTCTCAGTAATGCTGTGAGGACATAGGTGCTTTTATTCCCATTTAATGGATGGAATAACTGAAGCTCAGATATCTGAGTAATATTCCCCAAACTACACAGTTAGTTAGTTAGTGACAGAGTCAGGTCTAGAACCTCAGGTCATATGACTCTTAAGTTTTGCATTTGTTCTGTATATCAGTTCCATGCTAGTGCTTCTCTTTGCATATTATTCTTTTTTTTTTTTAAGATCTTTCCTTTTTTTCTTTCATTATGTCCCGTTAGCCACCATACAGTACATCATCATTGTTGATGTAGTGTGATTCATTAGTTGCATATGACACCCGGTGCTCACCACAACATGTACCCTCCCTAATATCCATCACCAGGCTACTTCATCCCCTCAACCCCCTCCTGTCTGAAACTCTCAGTTTGTTTTGCATATTATTCTTTTTTTTAAAGATTTTGTTTATTTATTTGACAGAGAGAGAGATCACAAGTAGGCAGAGAGAGAGGAGGAAGCAGGCTCCCTGCTGAGCAGAGAGCCCAATGCGGGGCTCGATCCCAGGACCCTGGGATCATGACCTGAGCCGAAAGCAGAGGCTTAACCCACTGAGCCACCCAGGTGCCCCTGCATATTATTCTTAAATATGTCTTCCCCCTTCTCTCCCTGACAGGGACACCATTCTTAGTCAGACATCCCATTCCAATCTTAACATCCTTGAAATGTTTTCATATCATCAAATTCATTTTAATGGTTCCAGCTTCTGGAATCACTTGATTTCAAACCCCATGATGAGAGGGGAGGGAAGAGAATAAATAGTATTGTTACGGAGTTTAAGCTGAATTAAATATAAAATTATAAGTTCAATTAAATGTGATCAAATGAGCCATTTTATAACTTAACACTATACAGGAGTATATTAATTATGTTAGCAAGATAAAGCATCCATATTCGGATTTTAAAAGTCCATTCTTATTTTAGATCCATCAAAAACATTTCCGAAACTCAAACTACCTTCCTCAAGAATGGATTACTTAGTATCAATAGTTCTGTGATAATTAGTTAAAATATTTGAATGGGAGTGTTTAGGTTCCAACCTCACACTATATGCTAAAATAAATTAATCCATCTAAATTAGGAAAACAAAAGGAAATTAAATCAATAAAAGAAAGAGAAAAAAACTGTAGATGACTATTGTCTGATCTTAGGGTATGGCTTGGCTACACATGAAAGTTTAGGGGAAAACAGCAAAGTTTACTAGTTATATATCAAGTCTGTAATTTATAAAAAGGTATAAAAACAATTAAAAGGCAAATGTTATGCTGTGGGAAATAGTTAAATCATATGTAACATCCAGACATTCTTTATAGCTATTTCAGAAATTATGGGTATCAGAATAAACGTCTGTTTTACTTCTAAAGTTAACTTAAGTGCAGCATAGTCCCTTGAGGTGTGTTTTGGAAATTGCCATTGACTATTGTCATTGGTAAAATGGGAAATGATTAAAAACAGATAGATTGCTGATAAATAGAAAATAGTTTATACCTTAGATGACCCATACCAGCCTACCATTTTGCAAATTGTTGTTGTCATATTATGTTCGGCATATTAATGAAATAGAAGGGAAGCTAATACATTCTATTAGAAGAAAAAAAAAAGTCTAGGCACTAATGGGACAGTGATAAATGTGATTATATGTTTATAAGCAGAAAAGCTGAGGGGCCTGGGTGGTTCAGTCAGTTAAGCATCTGCCTTCGGTCCTAGGATTGAGCCCTGTGTTGGGCTCCCTGCTCATCAGGGAGTCTGCTTCTCCCTCTCCCTTTTTCTCCCTGCCCAGCTTGTGTTCTCTCTCTCTTTCACTCACTCTCTCTCTCCCAAATAAATATATAAAAACTTAAAAAAAAACATAAGCAGAAGAGCTTATATCAGTAGCTAGATAGCCAACTTATAGGCAAATAAAAACAATAAATGAATAAATGTGTAAGTAAAAAATTATTTGATATAATGTCATTGTTTTTTAAATTAAAATAAAGCAATGCTGGCAAGATTTGATTACATGTAATTAAAAACTATGTAATACAACATATGAAAGAATATAACACCCATGTCTTAAGAAATGGTCAGCTGAAACACATGGTAACAGTTACATAGGATAGCAAAGCATGGTAGCTTATAATTGTACACATTGGCACACACAGATGTGTGGGGGATGTGTGTGGTTTAGTTATATTGCAATGCATATAGAAAAACAAGAAAAAGGGGATTTTCAATATTATATTATTTTATCTGATAATATAATATATTTTATCAGATAATTATTTTTCAATATATTTATCAGATAAATTATTTTATCAGATAGTGTAATACATTATCTGTTTTGAAGCTAAGCAGGATATAACAGAAGATTGCAGCATTAGGATATCATCAGATCCTAACAGAAATTTGTTGAAAGAAAATATGGTTCTAGTGGTATGAAATTCACAAGACCAATAGCAAGGGATTTGTCATCAAATATTAATAAAAAAGTGGTAGAGATATCAAGAAAGAAATAACATGAAAAGCTTCAATTTGAGCTAGTACTGGAAGTTTGTTACAGTAAGAGGAAAAATGTCCACTATTTCCTTTACCAACAACTTTTAAGATTAAAATATAGAAAATGGACTATATTGCTATTTAAAGGAGATTTCTGTATTGAGAATGTATTACTAAATATGATGTACATGTGATTTCATTCAGAAAATGCAAATGAAAAAAGATTTTTAATAAAATATTTAACCCAGTCCATTAATGAATTAACTCTATTATAATTTTCATTAATTGGTGATGAGGTAGATCAATGGCTTATATCAGGATTAAAGAAATTTTTAGGACATTCATTGCACATGATGGTTATAAAGTATACTCTATAATTTATGATTTGTATCTATATATGTATAGACATGGAACTCAGAATACATAACATGAGGACTGCAATTTGTTGTCAGTACACACTTGTGAATTGGTAGTAAGCATTTTTCTTCTAGCACATGAGAAGACATACAAGTAGCATGTGGGCATGGTGAGCAGAACAGTTAGGCAGCAGCAGCAGCACAAGAAATAACCTCTTCTATTTACCTTCCATTTAATTTTCCTTCTCCAATTACACATTATTTTATTTTTATGTATTTTTCTCAAACTTCCTAATACCCACCTAATATATGGGCTTCAATTTGTGTATATTCCTCTTAATTAGAGTAAATTGGTTACCTAAAAAGGGGAAACATTTGGATGGTTATTTATCTGTAAAAGGTTATAGCATAAGTTATTCTTATAAACATTTTACAGGTATGTAATAATTGATTCAATATATAAAATGTAGCCTGTTTTTAAATAAAGAATTCTGTAGTAGAAAGTGAACTATATCTATATTTTAAATTTAAGGTACCTCACTTACTGTTGATGACATTTGTTTCCATTCTTTTGTTTACCAGGGGCAAGAGAGTATGATATTTATATATACAGGTTATAGAATTCTTACTTTCCATTGAATGGCCGCTAGTCTTTTGACTTTTCTGAAGGTTAAGTTGGAAGCATTCAGATCATTTTATGATCTTGACACAACCAAGTTCACTGTCAAGGACTAAAATATTTGCTCATGCTATTAGACTAGGTTGTTCTTTCAAAACTATTTATTTTAATTATTATTTTGTGTGTGTTTCCTAAACCTTGTGTATTTCTAGTTGAATAAAGACAAATAGGAGGGAAATGTCTGCCCAGTATTCTGAAGCAATCCAGTTATGTTTCCATCATTCACAGAGCTTTATAGGACTTGGCAAAGAGACTGTTGGATTCATGATAATCAGCTGAATACATTTGTTTCTTTCAAAAGACAGTGGGAATGAATGATTCTGGTTCATGTGTCATGAATGTTGAGCTCATCTCATGTTTAATGAAAAATCTCACTAGATGACTGTAGAGAGATAAGAAACCTAAGAATACCATGTTTTATCTAAAACATGCTGGTCAAATCAATGGAGGAGGAGAGAAAAGAAAAAAATATATATATACATGTATATTATAAGGAATCTAATATTGTAAGGAACATAATATTTTAATATATCTTTTAAGCTACAATTGTCCAATATTGTAAATGGTCACAGTAGTCTTTCCTATAAAAAAGTTACAGAGGGTATGAAACTGGAACTTATTTAATTTGAATATGTATATTATGCATATCTATATATATAGATAGATAGATATACACACACAAACAAATGAATTTGTATTTGATGTACATACATTTATAATCAGTAAATGTTTATCATTACATAAAATATCATTTACAAGTTTATGGAATCATCAGCTAATACCCTAAGTATATTGTTTCTTCTCTACTTTTATTTCATGAGAAGTGTAAGTGCTTCAGGCTGTGGGTACCAGCTATGAGATTTTTATCTGTTAGTGCAGTGTGCTATGTATAGACAAGTAAGTACTTGATGGGTTTAAACAAATATACTGAGCTTTACCTATATGGTTTAAGCAATGTTGCTCTGCTTTATCATTAAAGTTACAGTGATTTCCCAACACATTCACTTGATATCTCCATTCCGGACAGCTCTCAAATCCCCCTCACACTTAGGCAGCATTGTCCTCTGCTAAGAAAGGAAAGCAGGAGATATCCTTTGTATTTCAAATACATTAGGTTAGCATGTGAGCTATGGTCAAATTTTATTAAAAGTGAGGGAAAAGAAATGTAGAAAGAAGAATTAACAAGCATAAAATAACATGTCTTAGGGGACACCTGGGTGGCTCAGTCAGTTAAGCATCTGCCTTCGGCTCAGGTCATGATCCTAGGATAGTGGGATTGATTCCCATGTGGGGCTCCCTGCTCAGCAGGGAGTCTGCTTCTCGCTAGGCCTACCCCTTCCCCTGCTTGTGCTTGCTTCTTCTCTGTCTCTCTCTGTCTCTCTCTCTGACAAATAAATAAAACCTTTGGGGAAAAAAAAAAAGATGGCTTAGGAAGGTGGAGTCTGGGTGGGTAGTAAGTGTAAAGAAAAGACTAGCCATCGGCATGTTTCAGCAAGAAGACAGTGCTCACTGAATTTTTCCCTTTTCCTATTTTTGCAGTCTCCTCTCCCAATAATCAGCCACCCTTCATCTAAACAATCACCCCCTAAGGTTGTTTTCTGATTTTACATGTGTGTGTGTGTGTGTGTGTGTGTGTATATATATATATATATATAATCACTTAGCATGAAAACTGACGATATAGGCCTTGTAAAAATAACTTGCTTTATCATGATGTATAATTAAAATTGCTTTTATTCTCTATATACAGGTGGAATATATATGTATATATACATACACATATATGTCTATATATAAAGATTTGTATTTATGATGCACACTAATGTTTGCCAGTGGCAGTGTAATTCTGCATTCCCGTCTGCCAAGCAAATATTTATGGAAGGTTTGCTCTAGGGACATTTTTTCTTTCATACCATGCTCCTTGTCCCTTTATTGAAGCAATCTCTATATTTCCTTCTTTTTTTTTTTTAATCTCCTAGAATGTTCTAGTTCTTGTGAAATATTAGTCTTCTCAGCACTGAAGCTGAGGCCTTTGTGTACTAACTGCTGTTGTTTTAAGGCCTAATTTGAACCAAATGTTGGTGGTAGTTGGGGAAAGGAAACTTTCTTAAACCATGTCAATATTAATAGCAACTTAAGTGCCTTGGCTTTTACTCTGCTTTCTATGGAATTGAATTATTTGAAACCTTTTTAGCTATGAAGAAATCTGAATATATAGTTGCTTATACTTCCTTTCTTGACTTAACTACTTTTTAAAGGTTACCTACTTTGAAAAGAGCTAGACCAGGATAATAAAAGTGCATGCCTTTTTTATTGGCACTCTTCAACTCTGCCACATGACACATTATAAAAAGACCAACTATTTAAATATTAGAATGATTGTGAATATATTTGTCATGGAGTTCTAAAACACTGCTTCATACTCATTGTGGAGTTTAATAAGGGAATTGAATACTGTGTCATAATTTTTTTCAACTGAGCACATTAAAAACCTTAGAACATACATAAAAAATGTATAATGCACATATCCAAATGGTCAACTTATACTATCTATATATCTTAGTCATATCTCATGTGATGCTGAGTAGTAAATATATATTAATGTCTCATTTGACCAATTTTAAACTCAATGTTGTTTAAATTAGTGACTTTATTTTAGTATTTATGACCAAAATAATCAAGATAGTCATGCCTACCAAGGGTCAGGGGGTGCTTTTAAGATGCTGTGGATCAGGCAGACACATTAAAAGCATCCTTGGCAGGAAAGATATCATTTAGCAGAGTTCTTTTAATGGCCTGTGACCTTGTTTCTATGTCTCAGTGATTACCTTTTCCAAATGTGCTCTGGATTTTGGAATCTCCCTCATTCAGATCTCAGTATTTTGTAGTGACATCCAATTATCTCATTGCTTCCTAGTGTTTGCCACTGCCAATCTCTAGGACAATAAATCAAACCTACTGTCAATTTATTGAATTTTGGCACTGCTCCTAACCAATCCTTCATCATGCTAGCAGATGCTTTATTGGTGTTTTTGACCAAAATAATAGCTGAACTGGATATTTGCATATATCACTTATAAAAAAACAATATGTCAGTTATATAGTATAGATACCATATAACCATCTTCAGAGTTCAGTTGAAAAACTTTAACACTTTTATAAATAATATAAAACCAAATTAAGTTTGAAAGCTATTCTTTCAGCAAGCACTAATGGACATCTTTTAAGATTATCTCTGAGAAGTTTGTAACAATAACAATAGCAAGAGTGGCAGGGCACCTGGATGGCTCAGTCAGTTAAGTGTCTGCCTTCAGCTCAGGTCATGATCTCAAGGCCCTGGAATTGAGCCCTGTGTCCTGCTTCCCTCTCCCTCTCAACCTGCTTTTGCTCTCTCTTTCTCTCTGTCAAATAAATAAATAGAATCTTAAAAAAAAAAAAAACACAGGAGTGTCAACAGTGATGATGGTTATAGCCCACATTTATATGTTCTAATTATTTTACATTAATTTAATTAATCCTTACAGCTACCTTATGAAGATAGGAACTATTATCATTCCATTTTATAGGTGATAGAAATGAGAAATTAACATGGTCAAATTTACAAAGCTAGTAAGTGAAAGTACCAGGATTTGACCCCTATTGTTTTTTTCATGCATCAAGTTGAAATAGTAAGATTTGTCTTATCTTCTGCCTAGTATTTAATGTATAAGCTTCAAGGAGCTACATGAAGATAATACTTTCAGTAAGTTTTTCTTATTATCCATTACCCTGTATTTAGTAGAAAAACTATGTGCAGTGATGATTTTCCTACTGAAATTATTTTTTAACTTGTAAAATGAAGAACTTCTGGTGAATCATCTTAGAAATGAAAAAATTCTGATGTCTTTCCCTAGAAATATTCTTTATATCCCTCTATCCATTATTCAGAACTTACTGTTTGGCCAACAATAAAATAGGTGATAAGAATATAATAGTAAATAAGACATGGTTTCTGTTTTTTAAAAAAACTTACTTGAACTCAAGAGGAGAATAGAAACCCACTTATCTTTGTTGATTGTATATTCATTTTCTTGAAGGCAGGTTAACTCTCAAGGATTCAACCAGTTCTCTGCTTTAGGTTGTAAAAATAAATTTAATTTTAAAATAAAATTTAATTTGCTTAATTGGTACCAGTCTGTTTTCAGACTAGTTTGGATCGAATTAATGCATTAGCTACTATTAGATAAGGTTTGCTTTTCTCTGTTAAGTACTTTTGCCAAAAGGGAATGTTAGACAGAATTTTATATAAATTTCATGTGAAGCACAGTCTGTTTTCTGTGGCATTATGTATTTAGGGATGAATATGTAGAATTTCTGAGTGTTGAAAGATAATAAAATATTCTAACAAATATTCTTACAAAAAATATCTTTTGAGTAGGATGGTCATTCTGTTGGCCCAGAATTAAGTGGACTATTATATAAGCCTTTGCATTATTTAAATTTTTACTGTATTTCTGTTTTTAACATTAAAGAAACAAAGGGATTTTCATTATCCTCTCTACTAAGAATCTAAGACTTGGCCAGTACCTTTTGTCTTTATTTTTGAAGGTTTTTTGTTTATGCCCCAGTCTTTGTCTATAGGCGATGTTTATAGAATCATATGGTCTTTATGTGAATTAATTACACTCAGCATTTTTAAAGCATGATATTCTTCCTGTGTTTCTACATTCTCTTCATAATATTTTTATTTATTGTGTAATCTTGACTCAAATTGATGTGCCAAACTTTATCAAAGCTGTATTGTACTATAGAAAACAAAGACCTCTGAACTTTCACTATTTAAAAATAATTTTATCATTTCTCTCTATAACTATGTATACCTTTCCTTATTTTATTTCTGTGATAGGTGCCAAGAGTTGAAAACATTTTTCTGCTCTTTAATTTTCTAGAAAAATTATCTTCCAGGAAGATTGTATAAAGGTACATAATCATACATCATTTTCACCTAGAAATATTCTTTATATCCCTCAAAAGCAGTAGTTTTTATCTGCTTTGTTTATGTTACTCCTACTTCCAAAGAAGGGTTAAAACAGTTGGTCATGAAAAGAATGAGCACACAAATACAATAAAATGTAAAAATAAAAATGAGACTTTTAAAAAATTGTGCCAGTAATTATACAGTGATAATCTCTTTTCTTATAAATTCCTGAGACTATGAATGGAAGATAATATTTTCCCATGTTTTTAATTAACTTCACTTCTTTTCTGCTTTGTCCATTTATTGACTGAGGTCAAGTGTTTTGCTCTTTATTTCATATGAATTCTTTATATAACATGTATTCACTGTAAAAGTTTCACTATTTTTATCTAAATATAGATACATGATTATAATTTTCACAGTCTTATCAAGAATTATAACTGTGATGGGGTGCCTGGGTGGTGCCGCGGGTTAAAGCCTCTGCCTTCGGCTGGGGTTATGATCCCAGGATCCTGGGATTGAGCCGTGCAGCAGGGAGCCTGCTTCCTCCTCTCTCTCTGCCTGCCTCTCTGCCTACTTGTGATCTCTATCAGGTAAATAAATAAAATCTTAAAAAAAAGAGTTATAACTGTGATTTAGAATATTTATTTGTATTTGCAAATAGTAATGTAATTTAAACTTATTCTCATTACACTTTATAGTGAAATAACTTGATTTGGAATCGTAAATGCCAGTTGAATTTATAGATCTGTAAGAACTGTTATTATGGGCTAACTACATCCTATCTGTAGGATGTATCTATTATCCTCCTTTATTATCCTCCTTTCAATATGATTTGAACAGAAGTCTCTTCTTTTTAATATTTTGTTTATTTGAGAGAAAGCAAGTGAGACGTAGAGAGAGCATGAGTAGAGGGGAGAAACAGAGGGAAGGAGAGAAGCAGACTCCCTGCTGAGCAGAGAGAGCTTGATGCTGGCCTCAGTCCCAGGACCCTGGGATCATGACCTGAGCTGAAGGCAGATACTCAACCGACCGAGCCACCCAAGCCAAGCACCCCAAACAGAAGTCTCTTTTTAACTAATACACTTCTTACTGTGTTTTTAGAGATGTCACACTTTCATTTTTGGTATAGGAAAATTTCACTATTTTCTATTTATTTTCTACTGTACTTTTCTAACATTGTGTTTGTCCTGGCTTTGTTCAGTCTGGAGTTTCACAGACACTGTTGTTAAGTGGTTATGACATTGAGATACTGATTTATGGAATTAACATGGACATGTGCAAACTATTTTATGGTACTGACATAACAAGAAACCACTTCAGGGCCATGATTGAGACCAGGAATTACTGAGGTTCAACAGTTTCTATTCCACAGAGTGCCATTTTGTCCCAAATGATCGATGACATTCTCCTGCCCTATTCTTCACAGATTATAAGTACGTTGTTGCAAGCTAGAGCTCTGTAGATACCTGCTTCATTAAGCATGATCCCAAAATGTCATTTATTTCTTAGATTGAATGTCTCATTAAACTCTGATGAGGCCAGGAGCTTCTTTGGGCTGGACTTGCTACAAAGCACTCTAATCTTAAAATTTTGTTCTGCCCCTCTTGGTAAAGCAAATGGACAAGACAGTGAAATCAATGCACAGTGCACTTTATCTTTGACAAACTGAAATATTGTTTTGTAAAACAGACCCATGAGGTAGAGAGATTAAAATCACAAAAAAAGTAGATCAACATAAAGAGTGAATCTACAATCCTATATATTATTGGATATTATTTTATGTTATTTTAATCCCATTTTGTTTAATTTCTAGTTTATATAGACAGAACATATCTATCTACTTAATTAAAGAAGACAATGACCTCCCTCTAGCTCCATGTAAAAAGGAATGTTTTCGTTTTTTGAGTTACACAAGATGAGTTGAGAGTATCGGTAATAATCTGTTTTCAGTAAAAGGGATTACTTCAGTGTTCATTTTTCTTACCCTATGGAACATACATCTACCGCAAAACAAAACAAACAACCTTCTAACAGTTGTATTTCCTTTTCATTTTCCACTGTAGAATTAGGGGCATGGTCCTAGGCTAGTATGGGTAAGACGTGGAGAAAGGAGATAAATCCTTTTGTAGACCAAATTGAAAACACTTTGTGAAGAAGGAGTTAAAATGTTGGGCAGCCCTGGGTCATACTGGCTATTAAATTACAATTTTTAGATGCTTCCTTAGGGTTTTCATTGCCATCTAACAACTGATTTTTCTTCCCTGACTCATGCATCCTACCACCCAGCCACTGCCATAGTGCACACTCTGAACATACAAATTCCATCCCTCTGTACCATTCTCCTGACTCAACACCAGACATTACAGAAATCTGATTTTTTATTTTTCCTCTGACTCTTTGCATAGCATATTAGAGAGCTGCTTTGTAGCCTAACACATTGTAAATAAGTAGTGTCATCTAGCATAATGTGCACTGTTACCTAAACCGAATTTTTGAAAACTTCCACTTGCATATAGGGGTAGCAACAGTCTCTTAGTATAAAAAATAAATTTCAGGGTCTCCTGGGTGGCTCAGTGGGTTAAGGCCTCTGCCTTCAGCTCAGGTCATGATCCCAGGGTCCTGGGATCAAACCCCACATCGGGCTCTCTGCTCCGCAGGGAGCCTGCTTCCTCCCCTCTCTCTCTCTCTGCCTGCCTCTCTGCCTACTTGTGATTTCTCTCTCTGTGTCAAATAAATAAAATCTGTTAAAAATAAATAAATAAATAAATAATAAATTTCATTGGAAAAAAAAAGACAATCTTACAAACCAGAGATCCTTAAATACGTAAAACAATTGGCCTAAGGGATTATCAGTCAACCTCCATGTTTGATGAGAAGGCAAGAAAAGAAAATCTGCAGCCATTTCAATATGTATTTTAATTGTGTCATGAGATATGACCTTTCCATGGAATGATAAATTTTAGTTCTAAAATCCTTAAACATTCTTTTTTTTCTTTATGTTAACATTTAATGTATTACTTGCTTCAGCGGTAACGTGACTTGAAATAATATGGTATACCCGTCCTCATTCTCTCTTCTTCTTTTCTTTTTTTTTTTATTTTTTATTTATTTTTTATTTTTTATTTTTTTTAAATTTTCTATAAACATTTATTTTTATCCCCAGGGTTAAAGGTCTGTGAATCGCCAGGTTTACACACTTCACAGCACTCACCAAAGCACATACCCTCCCCAATGTCCATAACCCCACCCCCCTTCTCCGACCCACCCTCCCCCCAGCAACCCTCAGTTTGTTTTGTGAGATTAAGAGTCACTTATGGTTTGTCTCCCTTCCAGTCCCATCTTGTTTCATGGATTCTTCTCCTACCCACGTAAGCCCCCATGTTGCATCACCACTTCCTCATTTCAGGGAGATATGTTAGTTGTCCTTCTCTGCTTGACTAATTTCGCTAAGCATGATACGCTCTAGTTCCATCCATGTTGTCGCAAATGGCAAGATTTCATTTCTTTTGATGGCTGCATAGTATTCCATTGTGTATATATACCACTTCTTCTTTATCCATTCATCTGTTGATGGACATCTAGGTTCTTTCCATAGTTTGGCTATTGTGGACATTGCTGCTACAACCATTCGGGTGCACGTGCCCCTTTGGATCACTACGTTTGTATCTTTAGGGTAAATACCCAGTAGTGCAATTGCTGGGTCATAGGGCAGTTCTATTTTCAACATTTTGAGGAACCTCCATGCTGTTTTCCAGAGTGGTTGCACCAGCTTGCATTCCGAACAACAGTGTAGGAGGGTTCCCCTTTCTCCGCATCCTCGCCAGCATCTGTCATTTCCTGACTTGTTGATTTTAGCCATTCTGACTGGTGTGAGGTGATATCTCATTGTGGTTTTGATTTGTATTTCCCTGATGCCGAGTGATATGGAGCACTTTTTCATGTGTCTGTTGGCCATCTGGATGTCTTCTTTGCAGAAACGTCTGTTCATGTCCTCTGCCCATGTCTTGATTGGATTATTTGTTCTTTGGGTGTTGAGTTTGCTAAGTTCTTTATAGATTTTGGACACTAGTCCTTTATCTGATATGTCGTTTGCAAATATCTTCTCCCATTCTGTCAGTTGTCTTTTGATTTTGTTAACTGTTTCCTTTGCTGTGCAAAAGCTTTTGATCTTGATGAAATCCCAATAGTTCATTTTTGCTCTTGAGTCCCTTGCCTTTGGTGATGTTCCTAGGAAGATGTTGCTGCGGCTGAGGTCGAAGAGGTTGCTGCCTGTGTTCTCCTCAAGGATTTTGATGGATTCCTTTCTCACATTGAGGTCTTAATCCATTTTGAATCTATTTTCATGTGTGGTGTAAGGAAATGGTCCAATTTCATTTTTCTGCATATGGCTGTCCAATTTTCCCAACACCATTTATTGAAGAGGCTGTCTTTTTTCCATTGGACATTCTTTCCTGCTTTGTCGAAGATTAGTTGACCATAGAGTTGAGGGTCTCTTCTGTTCCATTGATCTATGTGTCTGTTCTTGTGGCAGTACCATGCTGTCTTGATGATGACAGCTTTGTAATAGAGCTTGAAGTCCGGAATTGTGATGCCACCAACTTTGGCTTTCTTTTTTAATATCCCTTTGGCTATTCGAGGTCTTTTCTGTTTCCATATAAATTTTAGAATTATTTGTTCCATTTCTTTGAAAAAGATGGATGGTACTTTGATAGGAATTGCATTAAATGTGTAGATTGCTTTAGGTAGCATAGACATTTTCACAATATGTATTCTTCCAATCCAGTTGCATGGAATATTTTTCCATTTCTTTGTGTCTTCCTCAATTTCTTTCATGAGTACTTTATAGTTTTCTGAGTATAGATTCTTTGCCTCTTTGGTTAGGTTTATTCCTAGGTATCTTATGGTTTTGGGTGCAATTGTAATTTCTCTTTCTTCAGTCTCATTGTTGGTGTAGAGAAATGCAACTGATTTCTGTGCATTGATTTTATATCCTGACACTTTACTGAATTCCTGTACAAGTTCTAGCAGTTTTGGAGTGGAGTCTTTTGGGTTTTCCACATACAGTATCATATCATCTGCGAATAGTGATAATTTGACTTCTTCTTTGCCGATTTGGATGCCTTTAATTTCCTTTTGTTGTCTGATTGCTGAGGCTAGGACTTCTAGTACTATGTTGAATAGCAGTGGTGATAATGGACATCCCTGCCGTGTTCTTGACCTTAGCAGAAACGTTCTCAGTTTTTCTCCATTGAGAATGATATTTGCGGTGGGTTTTTCATAGATGGCTTTGATGATATTGAGGTATGCGCCCTCTATCCCTACACTTTGAAGAGTTTTGATCAGGAAGGGATGCTGTACTTTGTCAAATGCTTTTTCAGCATCTATTAGAGTATCATATGGTTCTTTCTTTTATTGATGCGTTGTATCACATTGGCTGATTTGTGGATGTTGAACCAAACTTGCAGCCCTGGAATAAATCCTACTTGGTCGTGGTGAATAATCCTTTTAATGTACTGTTGAATCCTATTGGCTAGTATTTTGGTGAGAATTTTCGCATCTGTGTTCATCAAGGATATTGGTCTATAGCTCTCTTTTTTGATGGGATCCTTGTCTGGTTTTGGGATCAAGGTGATGCTGGCCTCATAAAATGAGTTTGGAAGTTTTCCTTCCATTTCTATTTTTTGGAACAGTTTCAGGAGAATAGGAATTAGTGCTTCTTTAAATGTTTGTAGAATTCCCCCCGGGAAGCCATCTGGCCCTGGGCTTTTGTTTGTTTGGAGATTTTTAATGACTGTTTCAATCTCCTTACTGGTTATGGGTCTGTTCAGGCTTTCTGTTTCTTCCTGGTTCATTTATGGTAGTTATATGTTTTTAGGAATGCATCCATTTCTTCCAGATTGTCAAATTTGTTGGCGAAGAGTTGCTCATAGTATGTTCTTATAATAGTTTGTATTTCTTTGGTGTTAGTTGTGATCTCTCCTCTTTCATTCATGATTTTATTTATTTGGGTCCTTTCTCTTTTCTTTTTAATACGTCTGGCCAGGGATTTATCAATTTTATTAATTCTTTCAAAGAACCAGCTCCTAGTTTCGTTGATTTGCTCTATTGTTTTTTTGGTTTCTATTTCATTGATTTCTGCTCTGATCTTTATGATTTCTCTTCTCCTGCTGGGCTTAGGGTTTCTTTCTTGTTCTTTTCCATCTCCTTTAGGTGTAAGGTTAGGTTGTGTACCTGAGACCTTTCTTGTTTCTTAAGAAAGGCTTGTACCGCTATATATTTTCCTCTCAGGACTGCTTTTGTTGTGTCCCACAGATTTTGAACCGTTGTATTTTCATTATCATTTGTTTCCATGATTTTTTTCAATTCTTCTTTAATTTCCCGGTTGACCCATTCATTCTTTAGAACGATGCTGTTTAGTCTCCATGTATTTGGGTTCTTTCCAAACTTCCTCTTGTGGTTGAGTTCTAGCTTCAGAGCATTGTGGTCTGATGATATGCAGGGAATGATCCCAATCTTTTGATACCGGTTGAGTCCTGATTTAGGACTGAGGATATGCTCTATTCTGGAGAATTTTCCATGTGCACTAGAGAAGAATGTGTATTCTGGTGCTTTGGGATGAAATGTTCTGAATATATCTGTGATGTCCATCTGGTCCAGCGTGTCGTTTAAGGCCTTTATTTCCTTGCTGATCTTTTGCTTGGATGATCTGTCCATTTCAGTGAGGGGAGTGTTAAAGTCCCCTGCTATTATTGTATTATTGTTGATGTGTTTCTTTGATTTTGTTATTAATTGGTTTATATAGTTGGCTGCTCCCACATTGGGGGCATAGATATTTAAAATTGTTAGATCTTCTTGTTGGACAGACTCTTTGAGTATGATATAGTGTCCTTCCTCATCTCTTATTATAGTCTTTGGCTTAAAATCTAATTGATCTGATATAAGGATTGCCAGTCCTGCTTTCTTCTGATGTCCATTAGCATGGTAAATTCTTTTCCACCCCCTCACTTTAAATCTGGAGGTGTCTTCGGGCTTAAAATTAGTTTCTTGGAGGCAGCATATACATGGGTTTTGTTTTTTTATCCATTCTGATACTCTGTGTCTTTTGATTGGGGCATTTAGCCCATTAACATTCAGGGTAACTATTGAGAGATATTAATTTAGTGCCATTGTATTTCCTGTAAGGTGACTGTTACTGTATATTGTCTCTGTTCCTTACTGATCTACCACTTGTAGGCTCTCTCTTTGCTTAGAGGACCCCTTTCAATATTTCCTGTAGAGCTTGTTTGGTGTTCGCAAATTCTTTCAGTTTTTGTTTGTCCTCGAAGTTCTTAATCTCTCCTTCTATTTTCAATGATAACTTAGCTGGATATAG
Source organism: Neogale vison (assembly GCF_020171115.1). Lineage (NCBI taxonomy): Eukaryota > Metazoa > Chordata > Mammalia > Carnivora > Mustelidae > Neogale > Neogale vison. The sequence continues at coordinate 52,314,088 of NC_058105.1, read as the reverse complement.
TATTCTTGGCTGCATGTTTTTCTCATTTAGTGCTCTGAAAATATCATTCCAGCTCTTTCTGGCCTTCCAGGTCTCTGTGGATATGTCAGCTGCCAATCTAATACTTTTACCATTGTATGTTACAGACTTCTTTTCCTGGGCTGCTTTCAGGATTTTCTCTTTGTCACTAAGGCTTGTATATTTTACTATTAGGTGACGGGGTGTGGGCCTATTCTTACTGATTTTGAGGGGCGTTCTCTGAACCTCCTGAATTTTGATGCTCATTCCCTTTGCCATATTGGGGAAATTCTCCCCAATAATTCTCTCCAGTATACCTTCTGCTCCCCTCTCTCTTTCTTCTTCTTCTGGAATCCCAATTATTCTAATGTTGTTTCGTCTTATGGTGTCACTTATCTCTCGAATTCTCCCCTCGTGGTCCAGCTGTATGTCCCTCTTTTGCTCAGCTTCTTTATTCTCTGTCATTTGGTCTTCTATATCGCTAATTCTTTCTTCTGCCTCATTTATCCTAGCAGTGAGAGCCTCCATTTTTTATTGCACCTCATTAATAGCTTTTTTGATTTCAACTTTGTTAGATATTAGTTCTTTTATTTCTCCAGATAGTGCTTTTATATCTCCCGAGAGAGTTTCTCTAAAGCCTTTCTTCCATGCCTTTTTCAAGCCCGGCTAGAACCTTGAGAATTGTCATTCTGAACTCTAGATCTGACATATTACCAATGTCCGTAATGATTAGGTCCCTAGCCTTCGGTACTGCCTCTTGTTCTTTTTTATGTGGTGAATTTTTCCGCCTTGTCATTTTGTCCAGATAAGAGTATATGAAGGAGCAAGTAAAATACTACAAGGGTCGCACCAACCCCAGGAAAATATGCTTTAACCAAATCAGAAGAGATCCCAAATTGTGAGGGGGGAGAAAGGGGATAAAAAGGGGTTCAAAAAGAATGAAGGAAAAAAAAGAAAAAGAAAAGAATTAAAAGAAAACGAATTAAGAAAAATATAAAAAAGAAAAAAATATGTATTAGATAAACTAGTTTAAAAACGTGAAAAAAGAAAAGGGTAAAAGTTAAAAAAAATTTTAGCAGAAGAAGAGAAAAAAAAATATAAAAAAAGTAAATTAACTGCAAGACTAAAAAAATCACAGGGAGAAAGCCATGAGTTCCGTGCTTTGCTTTCTCCTCCTCTGGAATTCTGCTGCTCTCCTTGGTGTTGAGTCTGTACTCCTCGGTAGGTGAACTTGGTCTTGGCTTGATTTCTTGTTGATCTTCTGGGGGAGGGGCTTGTTGTAGTGATTCTCAAGTGTCTTTGCCCCAGGCTGAATTGCACCTCCCTTACCAGGTGCTGGGCTGAGTAATCCGCTGGGGTTTGATTTCAGGAGCTTTTGTTCCCTGAGCGCTTTCAGTGCGCCCTCAGAGAACAGTGCCCAGTTACTCCTGACCTCCGGCTGCGCTCCGAGCTCACCGAGCCTGCGGCTGGTTCAAGGTAACCCTGAGCTGTGAGCTTGCTGTCGGTTCTGTCTCTGTAGCCAGCTTTCCCGTTCCAATACCCATAAGCTCTGTGACACTCAGACACCCATGATCCTTCTGTGATTCTGCGGGACCTGAGGCCACGCTGACCCCGCGTAGGTTTTGCCCCGATTTAGCCTCTGGAGCGATGTCCCTCAGCGGAACAGACTTTTAAAAGTCCTGATTTTGTGCTCCGTTGCTCCACTGCTTGCTGGGAGCCGGCCCCTCCCCCTGGAGTCTATCTTCCCGTCGCTTTGGATTCACTTCTCCGGCAGTCCTACCTTTCAGAAAGTGGTTGTTTTTCTGTTTACAGAATTGCTGTTCTTCTTCTTTTCAATTTGCCGATGGATTTGCAGGTGTTTGCAATCTTTAGATAAGCTATCTAGCTGATCTCCTGCTAGCTGAAGTAATCTCAGCCCGCTACTTCTCCGCCATCTTGACTCCGGTCCTCTCTCCCAATGAGCTCAACAAGCTCATTTTCTTCTTTTATTCTGGAGGGGAAAATTGTTAAATAAAAATGCTTTCTATTTAACAATTGTTTTTACTTCCTTGAATTTTTTCCTTTGAATTTTGCGTTCCATGAATGCAATGAATTCTTTGTTGCTGAATTATTATTTCCCTTGATGTCTTTTGAGGGAACTCTGCTGTATTTTTATTCAACTTATATTTGACAGAGGAATAGATTTTCTAAGATTAGATGAGCTCCAACAACAGTGGCATCTTAAGCCTTACATGAGTCATTAATTTTAGAAAGATATCTTCCTTAAAAAATTCCCAATTTAAAGTAGCGGAAAATTCTGAGTATTGAAAACGATCTCAGTAAGGGGTTCATAAAGGATATATCTCTTATTGGATTTTCTGTCATTCTTAATCTTTATGGTAGAAATTCTTTTAGCCCACCTCCTTGTAACTAAGCTGTCTGAGAAATCAGTGCTCACACTTTACTGGATGTAAGGTGTTGGTTGATACTGAGAATATTCTGAATGCTTGCTGCTAGTAAGCTATCCTCAAATATAACCCGGCACATATTTTCTTAACATTGGAATCTTAGCTTACCATGAATATATTGATATATTGTGACTATATTCCAAACCCCCTATATGCCAGTTGTACTTGATAGTACAATTATTTCCTTGAGTTAAATATTATGTAAATGAAGAAATAATTAAAAGAAAGATATGCCATTTTTTAAAATTTCTTTTCAGTGTAACAGTGTTCATTATTTTTGCACCACACCCAGTGCTCCATGCAATACATGCCCTCCCTAATACCCACTACCTGGTTCCCCCAACCTCCCACCCCCTGCCACTTCAATCCCCTCAGATTGTTTTTCAGAGTCCATAGTCTCTCATGGTTTACCTCCCCTTCCAATTTCATGTCATGATCTCAGGGTCTTGAGAGCCCCGCATCAGGCTGAAACCTGCTTCTCCCTCTGCCACTCCCCCTGCTTGTGTTCCCTCCCTTGCTCTCTCTGTCTCGCTATCAAATAAATAAATAAATAAATAAAAATCTTTTTAAAATGGCATATCCACGAAAGAAGAAAGATATGCCATTTTAAAAAGATTTTTATTTATTTATTTATTTATTTATTTGATAGAGAGCAAGGGAGGGAACACAAGCAGGGGGAGTGACAGAGGGAGAAGCAGATTTCAGCCTGATGCGGGGCTCGATCCTAAGACCCTGACATGAGCCAAAGGCAGATACATAATCACTCCGCCATCCAGACACCCCAAGATATGCCATTTTCATGAGTACTATGTTGGATGCTTTGGAAATGCTTGCTAGTTTAAATGTGCTACCTAATCAGGTATGGGCAAGCCGACTTAAAAGAGAGCAACCAATTCTAAAAATCCTTTGAACTCAAATTGCTTGATGAAATTATTTAAGTGCTAGAAACAAAAATCTAGAAACCGATTTAGGTATGGTGTATATGCAAGTGGATCTCTACAGAGAGCTGATCAGAGTATCCTAACTCAAATGAATACCATACCTCTACATCAAAAAAGATTGTCAAATGATTACTGATATTTTTCTGTTAAAATATTTAAGTTGTACATATCATGTTTTATGAACACCTACTTGAACTGAACTCTGATTAATTGGCATTGCCTGATTTTCTAATTATCTTCCCAGTCATGCCTGGTATATTAAAAACTTTATTGCGACTTACTCTTACTCAGTAGAAATGGTAACTTTATAGTCTAAGTCCATATTTTCTTTTCTTTTACGGTGTAAAAATGGGCCATTGTGTGTTTATACCTTCAAGATAGTTTTTTTGTTCTTCCAAGACAAACTCAACTCCTATGGTCTATTGTCATTTTACATCGTTAAGCTATTGGGGGGGGGGAAACAAACTTGAATGTATCTCTCTTGATTCTCTCTTGTGAATATCATGTTACCAGTAGCATACAGACCATCTGTCTGCAGAGGAGAATCTCATGGTTGCTTGAGCATAATTTTATTGGCAATCTGATACCTAGCATCAGCGATAAATAGGGAGAAATTTTAATGGGGCCTAAGCATAAAATATCTGGTGAGAAAAATGTAATGCATCTACTCTAGTTGAACTTAACATTCTTATCAAAGAGACAGGATTTACAGATAAGAAACACTTAAGGAGTAATGAAACCCAAATGCTTAGATTTTGCTGGGCATATTATATACTTTCTAGGAACTGAAAAAAAGAAGAGCTAAAAAAATGTTAATTATGGTCCAACCCCAAAATGTTTACCCCTTTTATGTTATGTTATTTTTTAAGATTTTATGTATTTATTTATTTGACAGAGAGAGAGAGAGAAAGCACAGGCAAGGGAAGCAGCAGAGGGAAAGGGAGAAGCAGGCTACCGAGTGAACAGGGAGTGGATGAGGCTTAATCCCAGACCTGAGCTGAAGGCAGACACTTAACCAACTGAGCCACCCAGGCGCCCCTAGTGCCTTTTCCCCTTTTAATGGTTGAATGAAAGAATGGCTCAGGAAGACTTCAAAAATGGCAGTTTCATATTATTCAACCATTACATTTATATTCAAAATTCCCTCGAGGATGTAAATCAGTAGAAATATGTGTGTCTGTGTATTCATACCAATGGCCACATTTAATGTATATAAGTGTGCCAGAACGATATAGAAAATAAGTTAATATTAAAATTTATATATCATTCATTCATTCACCTAATACAATCAGCATTAACAAAATACCTTATCAGTTTGTGGCACTACGCACAATATAAGACTTATAAAATTCATTGAAGCAATGTGGGTCAACGTGACACATGAAAAGCATGAAGCTTTTTCCCCAAGCTGTCTATTTATTATTTAGGACTTGATGTAGTTTTTTCTTAGACTAATAATGGATAGTAACATTTCATTTAACCCTCTTTTTATTCATTCATTTCATCCACTGTTTGTTTATTCTTCCTAAGTATGAGGTGCTATGCTAGGCTCAGTGAGAAGTATAAAAAGTACCCCTTACCTTTGAGAAAGTGATGTGAAATAATTACTGTGATAAAATGATTGAAAAAGATTGAATCAGGTTGATTCTAAGAGAAAGTTTTTAAAGATTATTTCAACCATGTCTTAGTTTATTACAGCTCTAGCAAAGTCAGAGTTACATGTGATAGGGAATACTAGAGCAAAGCAAGGAGATTGTTTAGATTACATAAGAAGAGGCAATAATCAGAAAGTCAAACCCATTTGTTACATTCAGGTTAGTCAGTATAAGGTATGCTTAAATAAAACTGAGCACAAAATTGAGATCCAGTTTTTAAAAGTTCAAGTTATCCCTAGGCAAATGCTTAAATCCTTAAACTAGTTGCCCTTGAATTTATATTAGAAAATTTATCAGGGGTATGGAGGAAATCTTTAGGAGAAATGCAGTAGTTTTCTGCCTAATACTTAAACTTTTGACTGCAAATAATATGAGATCCTGAGTCCTGAAATTATTGGGGTCATATGTTGGATTCTGTTTTTATGGTAGAAAATTCAACAATACTATTATTCTGAACAGAGAATTCATGTAGAAAATGAAGTGTGTTGATGTGAGACAAGGAAAAAAGTGTTTTCCAACTTTGCTCATTGCTGTAGTACTACTCATTAGTGTATGCTTTTTTTTTTCTTTCTAAGATCATAACCTTTATTAGGCAGCAATATTCTTCTAATGGAGAAAAGAAAATGAGCACTTTACAGTTATGTACATAAGACATAGTTTTCCTATTTCTGAAAAGCAATAGAGAGAACTCTTTCCCCTCAAATGAATAAAATCTCAAAATTAGAATCTCTGTGCTTCGCTTCTCATTAAAGTGTGACACCAGTAACAATTTGCAAAGAGAAGACTGTAGAAATGAAATAAAACAAGATTATCTTGTCAAAATTGAGAGTTATTTCTGTGTGTCATGCTAAAAACGTAGCTGGGACCTGATCTTTGCAAGATCAATGAAAGATCTATGCATGAAATATGATTTGCATATTTAAAGAATTGATTAAAATTATAGCTTTTAACCTATACCACAAAGAAAAAGAAATAGCATAACATGGATTCAGCATTGTCTACTTAGTAGAGTTCACATAGTCAGCAAAAAGACACTAGTACATTTTTTAATTCCAAGACAGTAAGGCTGGTGTATGAAGTCTACAAAAGCTGTTTCATTTTATGTCCACCATGGAGATTGTGACTATTTTTTTTCTTTAATATTTAGGATAGAACTATATTTTCCTATTAAATTTTATTACTTTAATGCAGTCTATTTTAAAATCTCTTGGTTTGTGTTCAGCATATTAGTCATAATCATTAGTCTCTAATTAAATTAGTTTTGGGGACTTTGAATGTAATTGAAGAATTTAATTTTAACTCATAATATCAGGAAATGATATAGTGATATCAGTGTTCCAAGGAAGAACCTCCCTACCCCCAGAGGCGTTTGTGAGACTGACTGAAAGCATGGAGACCAGCCGCAGTAGGTTAGTGAATGTGACCTTCAGAAAAGTGACAGATGCTGTCAAAAAGGCAAAGATGGATGCTAAAAGGCACTTTGAACAATAACGATTGATGAGAATTGCTGGATGTGATTAACAAAAAGGATAAAAAGTAAAAATGAACTGTTGTTTTCAGCAATGACAACTGAAAGAATAGTGGTAACATGGGAAAACAAGATATTCAGAAATAGATTTTGGTTTCTGGAGCATTTGTTCAGGTTTGAATATATTGCTTATAAGGACGTGGAACACCCAGTTGGTTGTTTTAGTTAGTATGTGAAAAGAGAAGACTGTTCCTCAGATAAGTTTGGGGATTAGATATAGAAATTTGGGGATCCTCAGCTTATATATAACAAAAGCCTTTATGTAAAATAATTCATTAAGATAAAGAGTTTATAGAGAAAAGATCAGAGGTTATTGGGAATATTCCCATCTAGATGGTGGGAAGAAGCATAGAAGGCAGCAAATGAAAGTTCAGTCATATTGATCTGTAGAATGAATATAGAATTTAGAATTGAAGCAGCATCTATACTTTGAAATCTATAAAACACTACTGAAAGAAACTGAAGATACCACAAAGAAATGGAGAAACTTTCCATGCACATGGATTGGAAGAACAAATATTGTTAAAATGTCTGTACTACCCAAAGCAATCCTTCATACATTTAATGCAATCCCTATCAAAAAATACCACCAGCATTTTCCACAGAGCTAGAGCAACCAATCCTAAAATTTGTATAGAACCACAAAATATCTGCTAAATAACCATGTCAGTCTTGAAAAAGAAAAGCAAAGCTGGGAGGCATCACAATTCTGCACTTCAAGTTATATTACAAAGCTGTAGTGATCAAGACAGTATGCTAGTGGCACAAAAACAGACACATAGATCAGTGAAACAGAATGGAAAACCCAGAAATGAAACCACAACCAGGTGGTGAATTAATATTCAACAAAGAAAGAATACCCAATAGAAGAAAAGACCATCTTTTCAACAAATGGTATTGGGAAAAGTGGACAAGCATATGCAAAAGACTGAAACTGATCCACTTTCTTACATCATACACAAAAATAAACTCAAAGTGAATTGAAGAAGTAAATGTGGGAAAGGAAATCATTAAAATCCTAGAGGAGAACACAGGCAATAACCTCTTTGACATTGGCCATAGCAACTTCTTTCTAGGTATGTCTCCTGGGGCAAGGGAAACAAAAGCAAAAATGAACTATTGGGACTTCAACAAGATAAAAATGTTCTGCTCAATGAAGAAAGCAATCAACAGAACTAAAAGACAACCTTTGGAATGGAATAGATATTTCAAATGACACATCTGAAAAGTGGTTAGTATGCAAAATACATAAAGAACTGATTCAACTCAACACCTGCAAAATGAATAATTCAGTTATGAAATGGGCAGAAGACATGAATAGAGATTTTCCAAAGAAGTCATGCAGACATATGAAAAGTTGCTCAGCATCACTCATCATCAGGTAAATACAAAGGAAAACTGTAATGAGATAGCGCCTTGCACCTGTCAGAATGGCTAAATTAACAACAGAGGAAGCAACAGATGCGAGGATGTATAGAAAGGTGAACCTTCTTACACTGTCGGTGGTGGATGTAAACTGGTGCAGCCACTCTGGAAAACAGTATGGAGGTTCTTTAAAAGTTGAAAATAGAACTATGCCATGACCCAGCAGTTGCAGTACTAAGTATTTACTCAAAGGATATAAAAGTATTGATTTGAAGGGGCACATGCACCCCAATGATTATAGCAACATTATCAATAATTGCCAAACAATGGAAAGAGCCCATAGGTCCATCCACTGATGAGTGGGTAAAGAAGTAGTGGTTTATATATAAAATGGAATATCCCTCAGCCATAAATAAGAATGAAATCTTGTTATTTGCAATGATGTGGAAGGAGCTAGAGTGTGTTAGCTAAGCAAAATGAGTCAGTCAGAGAAAGACTGATACCATATGATTTCACTCGTAGGTAGAATTTAAGAAATGAAACAGATGAACATAGGGGAAGAAAGGGGAGAGGCAAACCACAAAACAGACTCTTAACTATAGAGAGCAAACTCGGTTGCTGGAGGGGAGGTATGCAGGGGGATGGGGCAAATGGGTGATGGGGATTAAGGAAGGCAATTGTTTTGTTGAGCACTGGATTTTGTATGTAAGTGATGAATCACTAGGGATTCTATACCTGAAACTAATGTTACACTGTATGTTAACTGGAATTTAAGTGAAATGAAGAAAAAAAAAGAAATGTTGTATACTGTGGGCCTAAAATTAACATAATTATTTTGTGAGTTGATAGAAGAGTCAGGGAGCTGTTTTGTCCCTATCCGGCTGCCAAGCACAATTTCCCTATAGAGGTATTTCTAAAACCAACTCAAGTGGTTTCTGTTCGCTTTTTTATGTTGCACTGTTTAAAAAGAGTTTCATAACTTACCTGTATCTTTATTACCACCCTATGAAATCAGCAAGGCAGATGGTATTATTCTTGTTTTACAGTTAACAAAACAGTCTCAAAGAATCGTTTAAATGTGTTGTCAAAAGTCATAGGGAAAGTAAATGGGATTCAGGTCTTCTGCTTCCAACACCAGCTTTCTTCTTTTGGTTATTGTGCTGTCCAACATTTATTATACATTCCCTAAAGACTCCTGTAAGTGAAACTTCAAAACGGCTTCAAAAGCAAATCCTAAAAATACATGATGAATTTATTTTCTATTTTACTGAGTAAAAACCCATTTAGGTAATACCCATACAGTAGGTCAGAGGTCTAAAGTGACTACTGGGCTCTTTCGGACATATTTTTGAAGCACATTAATGATTTCGGGCTTTTTGAGTAAATTACTCTTGATCTGGTTCTTGTTGATACCCTCCAGAGGCCCAGGAGAGTTCATTGGCTTATAAAACATATGTGGATTGCACTCAGAAAATACTTCACTAATTTCTTAACATCTGGATGTACTGGTTTAATTTTTTTACTATTATGTATTCATGTCTGAAAACTGTGGCCATTTAAAAAAAATAAAAATAAAAATACATACAGTAAATAAATGGTATGTACATATTTAAGAATAATTTACTAAGGCTCTATGACACTTTATAAAAATGTTTAAAGAAAAGAAAAAGAAAAAACCTTCAAGTTTATAGCACCATGTTAAAAATATCCCAGTGTATCTCTAAAACTTGCGAATTTAGTGTAATTTAAATAACTAAAAGACATTTTTACATCTTGAAAGAATTACCAATTATTTTTATATTATCTACTTTGAAAATATGGAAACCAAATTATTCAAGATGTATCAGTCTATGAACCAAAACAGGTTTTGTCAATCCACATCCCCCCAGAGAGATAATAAAATATCACTCTGCTAAAATCTGATTTTCACCTTAAACTAATCATACCCTTTTCCTCAGACTTCTACTCCCTTCTAAACATAACTCTCGATCAAAACAAGAAACAAAATGCAAACATCCTCCAAGAAAGAAAATTATAAAAATATAAAACCAAGAAATAAATGTTTACTTAGTAGAAAATAGGAGGTGAATGTTGATGACTCCACCATTGAAGAGGAGTCCCATCCTAGTTTGGTCTCAAAGTTCCTTGGCTTTTGATTCCATCAGCGTGGATTTTTCTCCCCATTTCAACTCCCTCATAAGCATACAAATAACGGACTTTTTTAAAAAAAGATTTTATTTTTTTATTTGAGAGAGAGAAAGCACAGAGGGAAAATGAGAGGGAGAATCAGACTCCCCACTGAGCAGAGAGCCTAATGTTGGACTCAATCCCAGGACCCTGATCATGACCTGAGCCAAAGGCAGATGCTTAACTGACTGAGCCACCCAGGCACTGGTGACTCTGTCATCACCTGGAATATGGCTACCTCCAGGATCTAAAGCTTTGAAATGTACCTTTATAACCACATTCATCCTCACATACCCCTTGCCTCTCAATTCTCAGTATGAGACTCCTAATGTGTCTCTTGGCCTCATTATGACTTTACCTACACTCTCCCTTATCCTTTCCCCTTTCTTAACAACCTATTAGTTCCCCCCTGGCTGCATTTATCTTATAACCTAATATATTCATTTCAAGCACACAGTGTCTAGCACTGCAGAATCCCCATACTTTTCTAATGATGTTGGGAGAGCTTTCTGTTTAACTCCAGTTCCTTTTTTTTTTTCTTCCCACAACAGCAATTCCAAACTGTGTTTTTTGGTTAGATGGTTGTTTTGGGGGTTTGAGGGGGATTTTTAGTTTGTTTTTGTTTTTTGTTTTTTGTTTTAAGCTCCCAAGCCCATTTTCTATATACCCTAAAGATAATATTTCCTCATTATTGACTAAGAAAATGGAAACTATCCCTTTCATTTACAGTCACGTGTCGCAAGGTATACATTACCCTGCTTTACCAATTTTCTTACTTTCTACTGTGTAGTGTGTTATAGTCTGATGATACTGTCATCAATTTATGCATCCTTGTATGTACTTGTTTTAGTCTCTGTACAAAATTACAAACTCCATGAAGGCAAGGACCATGCTTTGCTCGTCTCTCAGGTTTTCGTCCTTTTCTATTGCAATGTTGTGCCATTAGCAGACACTAAACATGTATTAAATTAAGAATATAAATGAACTTCACATACCAGATTTAGCTTACGCTTTCCATACTTTGAAATGTTTCTTAACTAAAACTTGCCTTTTCTTATTCCTAAGAGGAAGTAAAGCATATTGAATTTAGTGTAATGACAGACTGAACTACATAACTTCAAATACTAACTTTGCCACTTACTTGGTATATGACCTTGAGGAAATTATCTAATCTCTCTTCACCTCAGATTTCTCTTATGTAAATAGAGATAAGAACAGGATATTTCTCATAGGGTGATGATGAGATTGAAATGAGTATATGTATGTGTACATACTGGGATGAGTAACTTGGAAACTTCCTGAAATGTACTGTAGTATAGTTATAAAGCCCATGTTACCTACAAATAGGTCAGTTATTTAAGATATATATTGGCCAATTATTGGATCTTCAAAAAAGTCTGAAAGGAAGTATAAGATATAATGTTAGTGAATTTGATATGGATCTCTCTGTGTTACTTGGAGAAGTGATCATTTGGCCATAAGATTTGTATTGTAAGTTTTGTGTTGCTTTATATTGACTGATTTTTCCTTTTATACTGACTGGCTTAAAGACCTCACTTTGAGTTTCTGCATGCATGTATTGCTGTTACATTTTATTTACTTAATTTGAAGATTTTTAAAATAAATTTTACAAGGGGTACCTTGATTCTAACTGTGGTATTGTGCTAACTGTTTAAAAATATGTTTTTAGTCCTGTTAAATTATTCTATTGATGTATTTGGCATCATAAACCTAGAAATCAACTTTACCTTGTATAATTCACAATATGCATTTTATCCCCAGAAGAAAAGAAGCAGACATTGTAAAAAGATACAGTTACATTGGGATAGTAGAGGAAACCAGAAATCCAGTGACCTATCTGTGTATACATGGGCAATCACTTTCGGTTTCTCTCTCCATATCCTTATAAGAGATTTGGACTAGGAAATTGCTGATGTTCTTGCTGATGTCCCTCCCAAGAGTGCATTTTTATTAATCTAGGGCATGGGCTGGTTGCCAGAGGTGGTTGGGGAAGAAATGGGGGCAAGAAATGGGGAAAGGTGGTCAAAAGGTACAAACTTTCACCTATAAGATAAATAAGTCCTGGAGATGTACAGCATGGTGACTATAGTTGCTAATAAAGTAAATTACAAAAGTTCTTCTCACATGCAAAAAATTGTAACTATGTGAAGTAATGAATATTGATTAAATTTATTGTTGTAATCATTTCACAATATATACGTATGTCAAATCAATTGTTATATACCCAAAACTAATGCAGTGTTATGTCAGTTATAGCACAACAACAGTAACAAAACTAGAACACAGGTCAGCAAACGTTTTTCATAAAGAGCTAGATATTAAATATTTTAGGCTTTTTAGACCACACAGAATCCCCATCATAAGGGATAGTGCAAAAGCAGCTATAGGCAATGTATAAATGACTATGTTCCAATAAAACTTTACTTAGGGACACCGAAATTTGAATTTCATGCAACTTTCATGTGTCACAAAATTTTTTTTCAACTACTTATAAATGTAAAAATCATTCTTAGCTAAAGGTCTGTACAAAACCAGTGAGCCAGGAGTGCCTGGGTGGCTCAGTTGGGTAAGCATATGACTTCAGCTCAGGTCATGATCTCAGGGTCCTGGGATGAAGCCCATCAGGATTCCGTGCTCAGCAGGGAGTCTGTGTGTCCCTCTGCCCCTCCCCCAGCTTGTGCTCTGGCATGCTCTTTTTCTCTCTCAAATAAATAAATAAAATCTTAAAAAAAAACAATAGTGAGCTGCATTTGGCCTGAGGGCAGTAGTTTGCCATCCCCTGATCTAGAATACCCAAACAACTTACATGTATATATAGTTGAGAATATATAATATGCAAGGTATTATTTCATAGTATTCATGACCATTTTCACTTTTCTTTCCCTTATTTTATAAATGATTATGAGGAATTTGAAAAATGCCAAGGGCCTTTGACCAAACTGTGTGTGTATATGTGTGTTATATATATATATTTTTGGCAGAATACTTCAAAGTCTTTGGGCTTTTTATTCATCTTTTATTTGCCTAATGTTTTCCATCCTGTGTAGATGAATGAACACTTTCAATAGCTTTTCTTTTGTGACTTTCAAGACTGGTTGCTAATTAAATTATACAAAAGTGTCTGTAGCCCTTGTGTATTTGATGAGTCTCTTTTTGAAGGGGTGGAGGGACTTTTTAGGAACATATTTGAATATATAAAGAATTCTGAATAACACAGTTCATTTATTTGGGTCTTATGATAAAAGATTTAAAGCAGCAGTTTTGCCTGTAATGTAGTTTATTCAGAACCAAAGCATATCCAGTGATTTTTTTTGGGCAGGCATTGCTTCATAGAATCTCTCTATAAACTTAGGAAGATTCATTTCATTCTTTGTTAACTATCAGATCACCCTAAATCCCAATATTCTACTCTGTAAAATGCAAAATGAGTAGGGCTCTGAGGAGCACTGTACCTGCAGGCTGTGCTATCAGGAGGAGAGACATAGGGAGCCAGACAAAGGAAAGGCCACTTCATCTGCATGCCCCCCACAGAGCCGCCCCCCCCAATCAGGGAGTCCCCCATGTGGTGGCCAGAGGCCATTGGCAATACTACTCTGATTCAAGGCTCCAGGGGCTACCTGGAGTACAACCCACCCACATGTATTGATCCCATAGATGACAGGATCACAAAAAGAGTTGACATGTATCTAGTTAGTTTTATAATATGCTACTTTTATGATAAGAGCTTTGTATATATTACTTTATGTATCCTCATGACAACCTAATGGGGTTAGAGTTGTTTTACCCATTTCACAGATCAGGAAACTTAAGTTCACAAAGGTTAAGTGGTTTGCACAGAAACATACAATAAGTGGGGAGAAAGAATTCCAGGTAGGTATGTCTGACTTCAAAGGCCATGTCTTTTTTTGCCTTAACATAGCACACCACTGGATTATTAAAATATTTAAGGCCTTGTGGTAGCAAAGTCAGGTTTTGTTTTTAAAGGACAAATGTAGCATAGTGTGGAACCAAGTTTTATGATGCCATTATTGACTAATTTAGATGTGCGTTTTTAGGAGGACAGTTTAGTAGGACTATTATTCAAATTCCAGATTAGATTCAAGTGACATTTAGTCAGACCTTCTATGTGCTAGGCAGTCTGCTAGGAGTGTTTTATCACATTATCTAAATTAATGTTAATTTTGGTTGGATGTAATTTTTTAAAAATAATTGAAACATATTTTGTAATGTTTGTCCAGTTTGAGGTACTAGAAAAACTGTTTTGGGAAGAACATTTGTGATGTCCAAGGCTAGATATATTTTCTCAGTATTACCAACATGACATCTGGTCATGTGTCATGGTTAGGATTTCTTGTGATCACCTCTTTAAAAATACTATTCTGCAACTTGTAAGCATCCAACCATATTTGATACTGAAATAGTAAGTGCTTTTGAATTTGGTGGGAAATTATGATAGACCTACACAGTGAATATTAATTTCTAATTTTCCAGGTTAAATGTAATGACCATTTGGGTAAATTTCTTATTTGAGTTTTCTTATCTATCACTGACTCCAAAGACAATAAACAAATCATGTACAAGTTGGCAAAATGACTTGGGCAAAAAGACCCTAACTGTTATTTTAGAATACTAAAGGCTAGAAAATACAGTTGCAAATGTAACTTGCTAGCTCACCAGAGGGATGATAATGGACCTTTTGAAATGGATAAAAACCTAGATTCATTTAAGAAATATATATAGATATAATGTAGAGTGCTAGATGGACTTCATCACATACAAGGCAGCAATAGAATTACTGACTTGGGAACTAAAGCAGATGTGTACAGCATGCCTGTCCACTCTGTACACTCAGGAGTGGTGATTATATTGTTTCACTCTGATTAAAATTCAGGTAAGGATTATTGTTGGCCTTAAAAGAACAGTTCACTAATAAAATCTCAGCAACTAATTTCAATGACCATTCAGAGAAAAATGATCAGTGGTGAAAGCTAGAAATGTATGTACCCTAAAAGAAGATTGTGGAATACAACCAGGAAGAAGAAATGATTACTGTGAATATCCCAAGTAGAGCCAATGGGAGAGAAGGACCAGAGAAGGATAAAGCCTACATTGTGCTGTATTGGTTAAACCACCCTTGTACCACTGTTAATGTGCCAATTATGTGCACTATTAAGGGAAAACAATTGAGTCTTTCACATTTCTCCTCTTCTGTTGGAGAAATTCTGGCAGATACTTTCATGGCTATGTGCTTTGAAGGCCTGGAGCTCTTTGAAATACTTTACTCCCACCACCTCCAAATACAATTAGCTGAGTGGTTGTTATTGGCAACATTTGTTTCAAGAGAAGTATAACAGCAAGACATTTGGGGAGGGGAGTCTTAATATGAATAAACATGGTACTTGTGCAAGTTTGGAATAACTCACAGAAAAACAGAGTAAAGAGAGAAAATAGGAATAAATTACAACCGTAGCCCAGAGGAAAATGACCTTAACCAACATTTAGAAATATTTGTACTTGGAATAAGTCAGGGATACAGGAATTATTACCTAGATTTATAAAGCCAGCAAACTAAATATGGTTTATATAATATAGACTAAACTATACTGTAGCAATGTAATGAAAAAAATGTAACTGTTCTAAAGTAGGCTCTGTATGCAAATGCCTTTCTATTATACACATCCAGCTCAGACCCCTCTTCTGTACTTGGAACCCATATATCCAAACTCCTAATTATAATCTCAATTTCGATGGTTTATGCAATTGAAGCTAAGTAGATCTAAGGCTGAACCCTTGATCTTTCCCCCACAAATCTCTAAATGTCTCCATTTCTGTTATTCATCCCAGAAACCAGGAAATCATTCTTAGTAATTCCTTCTTCCTTACCTCTCACATTTCATCCACACTAAGACCAGTCGGTACTACCTCTAAAATATGTAAAGCAATCATCTTTCATCACCCTGATCCAGGCCACCATCATCTTCTGTCTAGACCATAATAATTGTTTCCTAGCTTGTATCCCCTTTTCCATTATTGACCCCCTCCCTCCATTTTCCACATAGCTGCCCGAGTTTTTCTTTTTTTTTTTTTTTTTTTTTTTTAATGTAAATGTCATCAACTTCTCCTACTTACAGCCTTTCAGTGCTTTCCCACAACTCTAGAAGACACCACCTACCTCTAGAATCCCATGTCCTCCTTTAATCCATTGTTTGGTTATTAAGCAAAAATATTTAAGGTGAAGAAATTTATGAGATGATAAAACCCTGCTATATTTATGGACTGATTCAATGATGAGGAATATAGAAAATTAATACAATTATATCCTATAATAGCCTTTGTTTACATTGCAGCCTCTTATCTGTGGGCATATAGTAATCTTGTTAGTATCCATAGTCAGTAAATGAATACAGAAAATGTAACCATGAATTTACTATACTCTTCCAAGCATCTTTTATCTGACTGGTAACCCTACTACCAAGCAAAACTGCTAATCCAGGCAGCACTATTGGGAAGTGGATTCTAATGAGTCCAGCATTATGACTTCAGCACTGATACTGATTTCATGACCACCTGCATTCAGTTTGACTGAAAGTTGATGGCTTTGTGTATGTACACACTTGTGGACTTGATGCATTAGTCTTGTCCTGGAAAAACCCAGTGAATTGCAAGAATATCTGTATCAAATCATATAGTCCCATTAATTTCCCTAATGAGTTCATGAACACGGTTCATGGAAAATCTGGCCACAATCACAAGAAGTACAGTCAAGGGGCGCCTGGGTGGCTCAGTGGGTTAAAGCCTCTGCCTTTGGCTCAGGTCATGATCCCAGTGTCCTGGGATTGAGTCCTGCATCGGGCTCTCTGCTCAGCGGGGAACCTGCTTCCTCCTCTCTCTCTGCCTGCCTCTCTGCCTACTTGTGGTCTCTGTCTGTCAAATAAATAAATAAAATCTTTTAAAAGAAAAGTACAGTCAAAAAGGCTAACATTCTTTTAATATAGCATTATAAATTTATGACAGTGCTATCTGTATATTTTTAATTCTTTTCAAATAGCATGTGGAAGAGGGTATTCAAATGGCTTATTAACCCTTATAATCTTTTAATACCTTATTAAGAATAAAATATACTAGTAGAAAGGGCATTGTTAATACAAGAGCCATTAAATGGTTGCTCAGATAAAATCATTTGTGAATACTTATGCAAGAAGAAGGTAGTTGTCTTGGTGTGAAATGAACAGTGCTCATTTCTCACACCCAATTTATCAGAATTTGGTGATATTGAATGTAGATGTTTCCTACAAGTATTTGTCCTTGTGACTTTTTCAGTAACGTTAATTATTATAGCTCAAAAGTAAACACACATACAAACTTATACTCAAAATTCCAAATTTTATAATCTTGTCATTTCAGATTTCTTAACTTAAGATTTTGTGCTTTCTTGTCTTAGGCAACAAGTCTACATTCTCCATAGCCCTTATTTTTCTGTAATTCTACTGATTTATTTTTAAGACCTCCTGTTGTAATACTAAGCAGCCTCTTGTGACATGGTTCCCTTTTACCATCACTGTTCTAATTCCAAGGTGAAAAAAGAATGTATTACATAGATCTAACAAGTGAAGACAATAGTACAGGATTGTAATAAAAGATTTGTTAACATTTGAAGGTTCTGGCAAGCTTTTCTATTGAGGGGAATACCATTCTGGCCATTTACATAAAATCCCTAGGGAGGAGAATTCAGTATAGCCCAAACTCAACTCAATAAAGGCTTGACTTGACCTTAAAATCATTCCAGTTTGCGGCACAGGTGGGTGAAGGATCTTTTATTGCAAGGAAAACAACCAAGCTTAGGGAAAAAATTCTTCCTGATGAGAACAAAGTATTCCAACAAGGTTATGCCCAGCATGGGTTAATAGAAGCTTCAGCTTGTGTGTGTATTTCCCAATCCTGGCCTTGAGCTAAGACTGTCAGCAAGAGTAGAATATTTCAGTTTGTTTTTTAGCCTTTGATTTAAAAATTTGCACATGCTATTTGCTACAGGCAGAATAACAGTTGCAGAAAGACAGCAGGTAAAAGAACTGTGATTCTTCACAGGTAGCTTGACTGTCCACTGCTTGTGGTTTGGTGGTCAGGGTATACAGAATTTTTATTGCAAATCAATATTCAGAGGGCTTGAGACTTCCCCTTCATCCTTCTTTACCCCAGTTATCCTCCAAGCATACCTTCCATAGTTAGTAGTAAGGAAGTACTGTGTGCAGTTCTTTTGTTCTTTAAGTTAAAAGGCTCCATCTTTTTAGTTTAAAAAAATGCATTCAGGCCGAGGACTTGTATAAATGTATAAGCCCAGACACTGAAACATGCTTAGTGAGATTTTCAGAGTTAAACACTCATATTATGTTTCTAAAGCAGTTTTCATGTTTTCTTGTAGAAGTCCCACTGTTCTCAGCATCCATTCAGGCCATATTATGAATTCAGTTTGGAGAAACCGTGCCTTATCCCCAGGGGCACACATTAGAGGAGGCAAATGATGGTCTTTGTGAATGCATATTGGGGACATATATTTTTAAATTTTATTTAATATGGATTCTAGTTAAATTCTATTTTCTGTTAAGTTGACTTTGTAACAGTTATTTTTTTCCTCCTAAGAATGAGTCATTTTCTAATTGATTTTTGTATTATAGGAATTCTTTATTGGGTTGCCTTACTAGTTATTTTCTTTAAAAGCCTAAGAAGCCCACAGTAATGAGCTTTTGCTGTAGTTATTATATACACACATTTGCTTCATTTCCATATAAATATCCATGTAAATATCATTTTCATATAAAGCGAAACTATTACAAATGTACTTAAAGAAGACTATAACTGTGCCTATTGTTCAGGCTGCTTGTAGTGTCTTTTTCTTTTTTACATATGCTTTCTGGATGAGTCACTTTAATGTTGTGCTGCTCAGCTGATAATAATTCTTCAACTAAATATATTCAGTTAAGGAAAATTATGATACTTAAAATCATGTTGGGGCCTATTCACATATAGACTTGCAAGAGTACACTTTTACTTGGCCTTTCTTAGAGCAAAGATGTAAGAAGCGCTCACTCTGTCAGTGGGTAAAATTAATAGAAGCATTTAATTCAGAGATAAAAATCCTCAAGTTCCGTGTGGTGAAAAAATAATGAATACTGTTTTTCTGAAAATAAATAAATTGAAAAAAAAAATTAAAAAAAAATAAAAATAAAAAGAACAGAGTACATAATTTTGAAACTAAAAAAAAAAAAATCCTCAAGTTCCTAGAAAAGCTTTTATATTTACATAAAATTACACATTCTACACATGCTCTAGAGAATGTCAGCAGAGTACTGTGATTTCTTTCTCTTAAATGTGTATCAGTTCTCTTATATAATATGTAATTGAAGAGTCTTTACATTTAAAATCTCCCTTAAAATATTGGTTTTATACTTTACTTTTATTAAAACTATGAATTAGAGCAGACCTATCATTTAAAATGTTTTGAGTAAAGATCAAGACACTCTCAAATATTTGCTTGAAGCCAGGAAAAAAGTCCATGTATATTTTTCAACTGAAGTAAGTAGATAAATAAGATTTGCTGGGAAAGTTTCTCCCTACATATAACTCAAGAGAGTATACTGAGCTTAAAAGGTTATTTATGGAGTACAAGGAAGGAAGCTATAATAAAGAACTTGATAGATATAATTTAATTTTTTAGTGTCAGATTCAATATCTGAATAGCAAAAATAATTCAGTAATAAAAGTAATTCAGTAGTAAAAAATGAAATGAGAGAAAAAAATTGAAGTGCCACCAGACTGACTAATCAGTCATTGAAAATGCCTGTAGTGGAAATTTACTCAGATAGAAAATGTTTGCACTGTCATTAAAGATCCCCTAGTTTATATTAATGAACTAAATAATGGCAGGCACAAAAATATACCCTGAGTCTGAGATGATGCAGGAGACAAACATTTCTTTTCTTTTCTTTTTTTTTTTAAAGATTTTATTTATTTATTTGACAGAGAGAAATCACAAGTAGTCGGAGAGGCAGGCAGAGAGAGAGAGAGGGAAGCAGGCTCCCTGCTGAGCAGAGAGCCCAATGTGGGACTCGATCCCAGGACCCTGAGACCATGACCTGAGCCGAAGGCAGCGGCTTAACCCACTGAGCCACCCAGGCGCCCCAGGAGACAAACATTTCTAACCCACTCTGGTGTTTTATTGTTCTTGGAACTCTAAGTACTCTACATTTCCCACCACATCCAGTAAAAATATTTCAAACTCTCTCTTCCCTTTCTCCCCCTCAACTCCCTACACACATTCTCTCTCCTTCCCTCCTTCTCTTTCTCTCTTTCTCAATATTAGAAGTCATGGAGGCTAGGACCTAATTATTTTTTAAAGGTTTTATTTATTTGACAGAGAGAGAGCACAAGCAGGGGGAACAGCAGGCAGAGGGAGAAGCAGTCTTCCTGCTGAGGGGGAGCCTGATGTGGGGCTCCATCCCAGGACTCTGGGATCATGACCTGGGTTGAAGACAGACACTTAACTGACTGAGCCACCCAGGCATCCCAGCTAGGGACCTAATTAAATAGTTAAATAATCAACACTGACTCCCAACTTTTTAGGGCTGAAGCAAATGTACTTCAGGCAGGTAAACACATGTTAATTCTAATGCTCAAAATAAACCTAAACAAAACAAAAACAAAACCCTGTTATCTTTTATGCAAGAAAAGAAATGCTAGAAAGCCAAAATAACTAACTTGTAAATGTTGCAGAGGAATACAGACTACTGCATAGGTTTTAATTTCCAGAAATATATATTTTTTAAATTTTGGAACTTGCTATTATCTCTAACAAATTGGATGTTCATTAGTATAATTGTCACTGATTCCCAGACCTAAAATTCCATGTACCCTGTAAAACCTACAAACAGGAAACAGTCTGTATTTAGTCCTTTTGATTAGAAAGGAGGTTAATATTGTATTCAATTAGATATTTAAAAACATTTTATACTTAATAAATTTATTAAATATTTAATAAAAATATTTGTTATTTTATTATATTTATTAAGATATTTAATAAAATATTATATTAAATATATTGAATTATATTAAATCAGACCATAGTGTGGTGGCAACTACGAAGTAACTGCTTTTTTTATTATTGCTATTCAGATTATATCTAAACTGTTGTTTAATTCTTGGTGGCACATACATAGTAGGAATTTGTCTGCAGTAAGGTAGGGAAAAGAGGGAAGAATAGTGAAATATGAAATGAATATTTATAGATTACCTATACGTACCAGGTATAAAGATAGAAGCTTTATATTCAGCAAATCATTTTACTTTAATAACCAGCTTTAGGGAAGGTATTATTATCTTCATTTTGCAAATCAGGAAATGAAAACCCAGAGAGAATAAGAGACTGGCTCAAGGTAACCCAACTAGTATTTGATATGGCAAAAATTAAAACCTAAGTGGATCTGACTCCTAAGATCATGCCTGGCCCCTAATTTAAGTGACATGGTGTGTACCAATGGGCACAGATTTAATTTAAGTTTCTGGCCTTCTAGGTCCTAGAGACATTGCTTTACATTTATAATTTCCTGAGAAGATATCACTGGGCTCATATCATAGCCTTGTTTGAGCTTAGTACATACCTCATACAGTTTTTGTATGGATTAGATGAGTTAATACATAAAACTAGTTAAAATAAAGCGTACACATAGGGGCACTTGAGTGGCTCAGTGGGTTAAATCCTCTGCCTTCAGTTCAGGTCATAATCCCAGGGTACTGGGATCGAGCACGGAATCAGGCTCTCCACTCAGTAGGGAGCCTGCTTCCCACTCTCTATCTGCCTGCCTCTCTGCCTACTTGTGATCTCTGTCAAATAAATAAATAAAATCGAAAAGTCTACACATAGTAAGTACTCACTGAATTTTAGTTATTACTTTAGAGTTCAAATAATAACTAACCCCTATACCTTAGGAAGACTAGTTGTAGGAACTTGGGTTTTTGTAGCCTGGGCAAATTAAGAAGATGCAAGTGACCAGGTCAGGGTCGTAAGGTCGAGTCCCACATGGGGCTCTGTGCTCAGCAAAGAGTCTGCTTGAGTTTCTCTCTCCCTCTAACTCTCCCTCTGCCCCTCCCACTCATTCTCTCTCTCTCAAATAAATAAATCTTAAAAAAAGAAGAAGAAGAAAAAGAAGAAGAAGATGGAAGTGACATCTTTCCCCTAAAATAGGGAATAGACTTAATCAGTGTTGTTATGAGGCAACATGAAGACTAATTGTTAAGACTTCAAATAGGCTGATTTTGATTATAAGTAAACAAATTTTTCTAATTATATCAACTGTCAAAGGAACAAGCCACTTAGGGTATAATGAATCCTCTGTTCTGGATCTATTTTTTTTTCCTGTATCTAATTTATATACCACTGTAGATCCACTGAGCATCTCTTTCCAGGCCACTCCCCACCCCCAAGCCTGGGCCACTTGTCTTGCTCCCCATTTGAAATGGGAAGTTAATGCTCCTGAAACAGGAGTTGGCCCTGATGGAGACAACCTGGGACTCTAAGAAACCACCTGTAATTTTTGTAAAGCTATGGCCAGTTCAGTAACTTACTCCCTTACATTCACTTTCTTCCCCTTTCCTTCATGCCCGTTTCCCTCTGATTATACCCCACTTTCACCCCTAATAAGGCAAGCTTTGTCTTAGGTTCTATTTTCTAGGAATGTAGACCATGACACTGAATAACCTAAGTTCTTAAAATTTGAGAGGCTTGTTCAAATCTCTTTTAAGTTCACTTGTAAGCCTAAGATACTATATTTCCATCAATTAAAGGATATACATTTTAAATTATTGTTCATTTAATGTAACCATGAAATTGCATCTGATCTAGAATCCTTGGATTATTACATTTCTGATATTTTATTTTCTTTAGTTTAGGCATAAATTACTAATTTATTAAAGGGAAAGACAAAGGAGCCTAGCAAAGGTGTCCCTTCCTTCCCTTCCTTATCCCAGTTCCTTACTTTCCTGTTTGTCTAAGCATCTGCTACAACCCTGCACCTTTACATATTATTAGACATATTTCAACTTCCTGGTTCTTTTCCATTCTCACTAGTAATTGATATGGTAACTTCCAATCATGATTGTATCTAACTTCTGTATGCACATTCATTTGCAGAAGTAGGCATAAATTTGACATATGAATGAAATCATATGGTATTTGTCTTTCTCTGAATGACTTATTTCGCTTAGCATAATACTCCCTAGCTCCATTCAGGTCATTGCAAATGGCAAGATTTCATTCTTTTTATGCCTGACTAATAGTGTGTGTGTGTGTGTGTGTGTGTGTGTGTGTGTGTGTCTTTTTTCTTCTCAAATCTAGGGTTAGGGTGTTATAGTTATGGCCAGGGTTAGGGTTAGAGCCAGAAAACAAAACAAATAAGCAAAGAGAAAGAAAAGAAAGAAACAAAGCCAGAAATAAGACACTTAACTGATGGGTTAAATAGGTGATGGGGATTAGGGGGTGCACTTGTGGTGAGAAGCACTATGTGTTTTATCAGAGTTTGGAATGACTATATTGTACACCTGAAAATAATATTACACTGTATGTTAGCTAACTGGAATTTAGATAAAAACAAATTTTAAAAAAGAAACTGAAAAAAGTGGGCATAAATTTAAATGTGAACCAAAACTTCTGAAATATTCATATTCACCCAACATTTGTTGAGTTTTAATTATGACAAATGCAGAGGGATAAGCAAAGTATTAGATATAGATACTTCCATTATGTAGGTTCAGGTTTTATAATGGAGGCTCTGTGTTTATGTGCACAAAAACAAATTACCAAAGTGGAAGGTGATCTGTGGAAGATCACTTGAACAAACAAAAGTGCCTATAAATGTTAGAGAATTTGGACTCGAATTCTGGAGGGACTTTTAGAGGATTTAGGATTTGACACGTGAAATTGAGGAGGAAAGATGTCTAGCAAATAGTGCTTTATTCAGAATTCAACTTGATTAAAAATATTCTCTTGTTATTTGAGATATCTAGACTTTTGTGTGCATAGTACTTGCTTAGGCTATTTCTGTATTGAACAATCAGAAGATGAATCATTGTCACCATCCCATTTTTACTACTGGAATTACCATTTCTTCTAATGGGAGTATTACTAATGTGACCTAAACCTGGCCTTTGGGCACATTTTGTTTATTACGGAATGTTAAAGAGTTTATTACTTTTATGTAACCTACATGACATAACAAGTTGTGAATTTCATAACTTCAAAATTTTTCAATCAAGCACAAGAGGAGAACATATCTTTTGAGTAATTTTTGAGACTCAGCTGGAAAAATGCAAGTGAAAAAAATCAGTTTGAAAGCAAGAGGAGGGTGCCTGGGTGGCTCAGTGGGTTAAAGCCTCTGCCTTTGGATCAGGTCCTGGGATCAAGCCCCGTATCGGGCTCTCTGCTCAGCAGGGAACCTGCTTCCCTTCCTCTCTCTCTGCCTGCCTCTCTGCCTACTTGTGATCTCTGTCAAATAAATAAATAAAATCTATAATGAACTCCTCAAACTCAACACACACGAAACAGGCAAACATATCAAAAAATGGGCAGAAGATATGAACAGACACTTCTCCAATCAAGACATACAAATGGCTATCAGACACATGAAAAAATGTTCATCATCACTAGCCCTCAGGGAGATTCAAATTAAAACCACATTGAGATATCACCTTACACCAGTTAGAATGGCCAAAATTAACAAAACAGGAAACAACATGTGTTGGAGAGGATGTGGAGAAAGGGGAACCCTCTTACACTGTTGGTGGGAATGCAAGTTGGTGCAGCCTCTTTGGAGAACAGTGTGGAGATTCCTCAAGAAATTAAAAATAGAGCTTCCCTATGACCCTGCAATTGCACTCCTGGGTATTTACCCCAAAGATACAGATGTCGTGAAAAGAAGGGCCATCTGTACCCCAATGTTTATAGCAGCAATGGCCACGGTCGCCAAACTATGGAAAGAACCAAGATGCCCTTCAATGGACAAATGGATAAGGAAGATGTGGTCCGTATACACTATGGAGTATTATGCCTCCATCAGAAAGGATGAATACCCAACTTTTGTAGCAACATGGATGGGACTGGAAGAGATTATGTTGAGTGAAATAAGTCAAGCAGATAGAGTCAATTATCATATGGTTTCACGTATTTGTGGAGCATAACAAGTATCATGGAGGACAAGGGGTGTTAGGAGAAGGGAGTTGGGGTAATTTGGAAGGGGAGGTGAATCATGAGAGACTATGGACTCTGAAAAACAATCTGAGAGGTTTGAAGTGGCGGGAGGGTGGGAGGTTAGGGTACCAGGTGGTGGGTATTATAAAGGGCACGGATTGCATGGAGCACTGGGTGTGGTGAAAAAATAATGAATACTGTTTTTCTGAAAATAAATAAATCAATTTAATAATAAATAAATAAATAAAATCTTTAAAAAAAAAAAGAAAGAAAGAGGAAATAATTTCCTGCGCAGCGAAGTCATCCTTTAAATAAAGCAAGCAATGACTGTCAAGCCATTAGTAAATTTTTGGCAGACTTCTCTGATAAAGAATCATTTTGAAGCTTGTCAGAGCTCAACAAGTGTAACTTAATTGTAAAGTGTTATTTGAATTGACATATTAATAGAAAAAAATTGTCTTTAGTGTTGGTGTTTGATTTTCAGTCTCTGAACTTCCATGTATATTTAAGGCAATTTCTCCTTATAAAGTTATAAAGGTGTGGGTGTCAATGTGATGAACTTGTGTCAGAGGAGTCTGGCTAAAATTTGCCAGGAGTTTGATTTTGTCAGCTCTTAAATTTTTTATTGCAATTCCGATATGCCTCTGAATGAGAACAAAATTTACTTTAAAAAAAAAAAAGAATTGTAATAGTACTCTCTGTTTCACAGTCCTTTAATGAAAAGAACAGTGTTTCAGAGCCTGGATTTAAAAACCAGTGTCACAGTCTAACCTACTAAATTCTAATACTTAACCTTGTCTTTTCAACTAGAATCTGCCAAATGCATTGATATTGATAGAATTGCCTTCATTTGTAGTTGGCAGTCATTCATTCATAGAGTATCTATAAAATAGTTTAAAAAGTACCTCTGCTAAGAGAGGGCATCATAAGAAATCTGAAAAATGTGCGTGTTTTTAGGAGCAGTTTGAATACAGTTCTTAAAATTATTGGTGTCAATGCAGAGAAAAAAGTACAGATAATGTTATGGGTAATTAAAGCAATTAATGATAGTATTTGAGGGCACACTGAAGCTTTGTTGTTATGTATGTGCATATGTATTTCTGGGGTTTGCTCTTAATTCTCTTTATGTATTAACAGTAACTTTCACATCTCTATGTATATGAAAAGTACTAAGGATAAAAACTTTTATCATAGATGTTGGTTTTTAAAACTCAGGATGTTTCAGCAAAAGAAAACTATTTGAACCCTTTTTATAGTTTATATCATTTATATAGCCAAGAACATGTATCAGCAAAGTAAGATTTCTTTGAACCTTGGTTTCTCTTTAATCTTCAAATTAGATTTTAAAGAATGAATTATTAGGAATTCCATTAATAAATTTAAATAGAAATGGCTTCATTTGAACTAATGGCTGAATAAAATGGTGACATTCTCTTATTAAACATGATTATTTGGTATATTATATTACACATTTTCACTTATGTCATGGAGAGTAGAATCTTCATAAGCAGTAATTCAGAAAAATGTGAGTTGACTTCGTGGAACTATTCTGCACATTAGAAAATAAATGATACTGTTTTCTTTTAGTTTTATGGAATATTTGGTAAAATACTCTAAATACTTTTGCACATTGTTCTTTAGTTTCAGCTCAAATTCTCAAGAGCAACCTTACAGCAATGGAACAACAAATTATTAATCTGGAACGTGACATCAAGAAATTCCCCGAAACAGAAAATCAACATGATAAGTTTGTGGAGAAGATGACAATATCCTTTATTTATTCAAGCATTTTGTTTATTAGTTTCTCTCTCTTTCTCTCTCAATCTCTTTCTCTCTCTCTCTCTGTCTGTGTGTGTTTGTGTGTGTGTGTGTGTGTGTGCGCGCGCGCGCGCATGGACATGCACATATGTATTTACTGTGTAGTTCTAAACTTACCAGTCTATCTATTCAGACTGTCTGGGTGAGTTTGTGAATAGGCTGTTGTTACATCAACAGCATAAATTTTAGTTGACAATGTTTGGAACCGGGTAGAGTAGGCAAGGAAACAATTATATGAGAAAAAAAAGGCCATTTCTCAAAGAAGCATTTCATTTAAAGGTCCAATAAATATGCAAGGTAAGTCTTATAAGGCTTGATTAAACCAAAAACAAAACAAATAATCCCCTTATGTAACCAGTTGGTTAAAGGAAATGATCACCATAAGATTTTTTGGTCAGGCACTTTTTTTTCCTCTTTGCATGTGTTCAGGTATTTCCTGAGGGCACACATGAATATTAAAGGACAATTCAGAAAATGACTAATATCAGAAGACTGAAAGGATTGAGAAGGATAGGTAAAATGAATGCCTGGTTGGATGGATAGATGAATTGATGAGGAGATTATGTATTTAAATAAATTGTAGAAGCTATGTATATAACATTAAGCATTTCCTTCTAAATAGATAGTTTTAAACCCCATTTTATATACAGTAGATTCAGATAAAACAGAAATATATGAAAGAAGAACTTGAGAAATAGCATTTAGATCGAATTATTTAATGTTAAATCTAGCATCTGAAGATAAACTACATTAGAGCTGGGTTGTTGTTTTTTTTCTATTTTGGTTTTCAGAAGTTAAAGCCATATCCTCCTCCTCTAGGTTTAAATAAATATCTTGAATTGCTGATTGATCACCATTTTATATCATTAGAAGGGAATAAATACTATAAATTCTTTATCTGGTAATAAGTAAATTCTTCAACAACTATATGGAAGTCACCTTGTTTCAAGGTTAAATCTATTGCCTTTTTCTTCTGTGATATGCTTACTTTCCTGCCAAACTTAGAAATTACGGAACCTAACTCAAATTACTTGAGAATGGCAATTTAGATTTATGTGAAAAATGGTTTTTCATTCTAAGGCTTTGGGTTCATGAATTAATGCCGTATTTTATGTGGTCCATTAATGATGCCAAGTACTTTAATAGCTAGGAATACTGGAAACATAAGTTTGTGGGTGACTAGAGGCAGGAAATCCTCAAAAATAACCTTGGATTATATAACTTCCCTCATCAGGATACTTAATGTGAAGATTTAACTTTATGATTTAACTTTGATTAGATTTTCCTTGCAAATATATCATATTGTCTTGTGGCTGAAAACACCACCACATCTTTCAGCTTTTGATTTTGGTTCTTGCCTCATATATTTGAATTTAATTCCTTATCCTTTTGTTCTTTTTAACATTTTCTTCTTCGATTGTCTTATGGCCACATAACAACATTAAGGAGGCCTTGTTGCTCATTTATTAAAAAAAAAAAAAAAGTAACTTCAGAGTCATGAACTTGGCCTAGACTCTTTATTTTATTTCTGTCTTTATGCAGGTAATTAAGCACTTTAAAATGAAAATCCAGAGCCTTCTGTATCTTTATGTTACGGATGAATGGTTATTCTTCATTTAAGTGGCACTAAAGTGTGACTGTCCACAAGGGGATTGCAAATGATACTAAAATGTATGGGGCTCTTACTTTGCATATCGTACTTTTTTTGAAAAAAATAATGCACAGCAATTTATTTTAGGTAAAAAGTTTAGAATATTAAGTTTAGTTGGTTAAAAACTCCAATTTAGGGGCGCCTGGGTGGCTTAGTCCTTAGGCATCTGCCTTAGGCTCAGATCATGATCCCAGGACCCTTGGATAGCCCCTGCATCAGGGTTCCTGCTCGGTGGGAAGCTTGCTTCCCCCTCTCCCACTCCCCTTGCTTGTGTTCCCTCTCTTGTTGTCTCTTTCTGTCAAATAAATAAATAAAATCTTTAAAAAATAGTAAAATAAAAAGTCCGAATTAATGAACTACGATGATAGAACTGTTGCTCAAACTATTCTTGCTTTGGAAGACTCCATAGGCACCCACTGAGAGTTTTAATCTAGAAAATGACAAACAATATACATGATCTTCGTATGTATATATGTTATGTGAATTCTGGTGCTTAGTTAATATTTTTGTACTCTTCTGGCACTTCTGTAAGAGAAGGATATTTTAATCCAGAAAGAATGCTGTAGGGCACCTGAGTGGCTCAGTCAGTAGTTAAGTGTCTGCCTTCCGCTCAGGTCATGATTCCAGAGTCTTGGTGTCCAGCCCCACATCGGGCTCTCTGCTCAGCAGGGAGCCTGCTTCCCTCTCTCTCTCTGCCTGCCTCTCTGCCTACTTGTGATCTCTGTCTGTCAAATAAATAAATAAAATCTTAAAAAAAATCTCAGGAACTTCAATAACATTAAATTAAATCACCAACTTTTTGGTGCATGCATGTAAAATATAATCAGATTTAGAAAGGATAATCAAAAACTTTTTAAAGGAAATGTAAAAAAAAAAAATAATAACCAAGAAAGTAAAAAAAATAAATAAATAAATAAAAAATAAACCTCTTCTATGAATGGAGAGTGGCTCAGGCTTATTTCTGCATCCTGAAAAATAGCCAGTAGCTTTAGAAGGAACCTTACCACCTCTGTCTCCCTTTCTCTGTCCAAAATTGGTTGCTTTTTCTAACTCAAAAAAAAAATAGATGGGAAGAGTAAACAAAACTAATTTTATAAGGAAACGAAATGGGGAAATGTGAGGAAATTGTCTTATAAATCTAGCAAGTAGGGAGGTTTTAGGATCAAAGGGGGTGATCTGTTATGGATAAACCAGCACTATATATATACAGAAATGCACATTGTTCAAAAACCTAAATAATCATGTAGGGAAATTATTGCTATTACCCTGATTTTTTTTTTTTAAAAAGCAAAGTTCTTGGTATTCTTCATGGGCTTAGGCTCATTATAATATTGGAAGTTGTAGTTCACTTATGCAGTGAATTAAAATAGAATCTATATTCTTTTTTTACTAAGTTTAACAATGATAATATTCTCATTTATTGAATGTTTCCTCTGTATTAGACATTCCTAACTTTACATATTTGAACTTTTCAAAGATGTTCTTATTTATTAAATGAGGAGTATTTTCCATATCTGATGCTAAAACTGACCACCCGTATGCCTGTTTCATTGTTTTAAGCTCGAATCGTGTCAGAATAACTTCAACAGCTCATGAAGTTATTTGTAATAGCCCTGTTCATTTTAATTCATTAATTTCTAGAGCCTTCTCTTTTTCTCTTTGAAGGTTACAAGAAATTATATACTCTACGTGTGTGTTTGTCTCCTGTTGCTAATAATGGTGGGGTGAGGTTCAGAATCACACCTGAAATCACAGAGTTTTGAAAAATAGCCCATACTAAAAAGAGA
This sequence comes from Neogale vison, assembly GCF_020171115.1. Taxonomy (NCBI): domain Eukaryota; kingdom Metazoa; phylum Chordata; class Mammalia; order Carnivora; family Mustelidae; genus Neogale; species Neogale vison. The sequence continues at coordinate 52,283,459 of NC_058105.1, read as the reverse complement.
TGAGAGGGAACCCTGTGAATGGACTGCTAACCAATCCTTGGGACTGTTCTCTGATTTGACATTATTTGTGGGTTCCAATTTATGCATTTGTTTTTTTCTTCTTGACCAGTGGTGTGGCTGCACAAGAGTCTTTCTTGCCTTTTTTTAAAACAAAGCATCACTTTTACTTACTGCTCCTTGCTTTTTCTGACAGGAGAGAACACCATTCTTAAAAGAGGGCTTCTTAGACTTTTAAAATATATGTTGTGATTTATTCTTCGCATCTTAAACTGGCTAAAAAGCACATTAACAACAATGTTGACCTTACTGCTTATATCCTGTTGACAAATTTTTTACCACATTTACTCACATAGGTTTTGTCAATGACGGGGCTGTCTATTGCCCAAAACCAGCTTAGCTTTTTGATTGAGTGCTGGCAAAATCATTTCACCAACTGGAGGGCAGGGAGTGTAACTCAGCAGCAGGGGCACCTTTAACACGTTGACAAGAAGAGCTAACAGAAGGTTAATGACATTAACACCCTTCAACTATCCACTCCCAGGATTTCCTCATAGTAGGAAGGAAAGTCTTTCGAAGTAGTTAAAAATTTTATTCCACTTTCTTTAGTAAGGGAATTTTTTCAAGATGAAAAAAACCACAGTTATTATTCAACCACAGTAATGTTAATCACATTTGAAAACATGCCAGTAACAGTTTTTTGTGAGGTAATGATTCACACTTTGTGAAGTAAATGCCGTGTAATCACCAAAACAAAAACAAAAAGAAATGTCAAAAGCTAACTCCTCCCCACTTTTTTCATATGGATATAGTAATCCAGGCTGTTTTCTAGCTCCTGAAGAAAAATGGAGAACCTTAGGCTAGTCTGGAGGGAATTTCACTGGATCTGACTCTCTTTCATTACCTCCAAATTGCCTGCTGGTCTCAAACTCAGAAAATTAGGAGGTTCAAAGCAACAAAGCAAACTTTTTTATGAGACCGCTCAGGGAGAGAGGGTCCAGGATTAAATCAACCAACCAACCAACCAACAAATAAACGTTGTCAGTAATGGAGATAATGCATACACTGAAAAGCAAACTGTTTCAGGAAACCACATAGGGAAAATACTGCCTTTTTAAAAAGGAAGATAGTTACCATTCTTTGAAATACACACTCTTCATAATAGTATCAAGTCTTTTATTTTAATTATTTGTGCCTTGATTTGAAATAGAAAGTATAATCAAATATAATAATAAAAGTAAAAGTGATAATAAAATAGTAATAATAGCAAACTGTTTCGGGAATGTCATGTGCCAGTCACAGTGCTAGGAATATACACACAAATATGTACACACACACACACACACACACACACACACTCATACACAAATAATCTCAAGTAATGTCCAAAGCAATCTTATGGGTTAGGTACTACTATTAAAACCACTTTAAAATATCTCAAGATTGAGTCTACAGAGGTTCAAAGATTGAGCCACATATATAGTAAGTCTAGTTAATGAGAGCCAGGATTCAAGTCTTGATTTTTCAGACTCTAAACCTTGTGCTCATAGCCATGGTATTGTATAACCCTGGAATCAGAAAACTTTATAAATCTGAGATAAACTCCACATTTGTTCACTGTCTATTTATTGTTTCCTTTCCAGTCTCCCTCAAATGGGAGAAATTTTCTTCTGGAAAGGTTTGTTAACTAAGTTAAAAATTAGCTGCTCACTTATACCATCTCCTCTAGAAAGCCTTCCTTAATCATTGCAATAAAAAAAAAAATTTCCCTATCCCTGCATTCTTACAACATCTTAATACTCTGATTATTATACTTGCTAGCTTACTTATTCTCTGCTTATATGCATGTCTGTTTTGCACACTGGGTTATTAAGTCTTTTGAGATACAGATTTTTACTCACTTTTGAGTACTCTGCAATAAACCTGGCACAGTGCATTGTAGAAAGTTATCTTAATAAATGTTCTGCAAGTAAATAGAAAGCATTAGCTTCTTATCTTGTCATAACTTCAGTTTGACAAAAGAAATGAGTCTAAAATGTTTCAAATATTATTCTTTTGTTACGTTTTAATTTTTAAAATGAAGATACTAAGAATTACCCTTAGATGTAAGTCACATTCTAAGAAACTTTCTGAACGGAGCAGGTGTTTCTTAGGATCTGTCAGGACAGAAGTTTTCTATTAGAACAGTCTTGCTTGTTTGAACTTCAGCTCAAAATTACCTAGACTACAAGCTATCTATTTCAAATTTTGTTTAGGGAATTGATAGACATTTGGTTCATGATGCTAATGGTAAGATGAGAATATACTGCTCAGTTTAAAGGATGCATAAATCCTTTTAGGCCACTAGAGACTAATATGGGAAACCATCTTTTCAGAACATAAAATGGGATGCATTTTGTCTGAAAGAGTTAATGTACCCCCCCAATCTGACAAATTCTCATTATTCCCACCAGAAGCTAAGTTTTAAGAGATTACAAGTTTTTCTATAAGATTTATTAACATTGAGCAGGGATGACTTTTTTTTTAAAAGCTTAAAAAAATAAATAGCCCAATATAGTTACGTTTTTTCGATGTGCACATGTACTAAATAACAGGTAACATACAAATGTCTTTTTATATATATATATGTATGTACATGCATATATATACATACATATATATAATTGTATGTATATATAATATGTATATATGTATATATATAATTATTGTATGTATATATACATACATATATATATATAATTTAAAGCCATTTTGGTATTTTGGTATTTACAAGGGCATAAATTGGGTATCATAGCATGAATCTATGAGTTCATTTCCTTTTGTTTTGATTTAAAATTTACTAAAACTTTATTTTCATTTAAGAAAGGCATGTATAGCGTGTTGAATATGCAGTTTATAGACAGTGAAGGTGATATTAGTATAACTATTCAAGTAATACACTCTTGTAGTAAACTCTCAATCATGTACTATTTTTATAATGTAGAAAAATATATCAGTATCTTTACCTATAATAGACATCTATATAGTTATTTATAATTAGGATCAGTTTGAGATACAGTTTATGAAAATTACAGCAAGTAAACTTAGCTTTTCATTGAATATTTTCAGCTCTTTTCTACTGGTTTTAAACTTCAATATATAGGAGATGAATTAGCTTTATAACATAACTACTAAAAAACATGCAAGAAAAAAAACAAGTCAGTGTGTTTAGCAATCATGTGTTACAAAGGTAAAAAAGGATAATAACCAATTTCATTGTTCTAATTCATTGGTGAAGTTAGAAAGATAAAAAAATATGTAACCAACATCACTAAAATTATCCAATTGAATTTTGATGAGAATGGAAAATCAATGAAAAATTAACAAAAGAACTATAGAAAAGCTTTCCAAAATCATTGGTGAGAAGAGGAATATGACATAGTCAACAATTGATGTTGTTTGGGTAAAAAAATGTCATGAGTAACAGTTGAAAATGGTTCTGAGGGGTGAAGGTATCAACCCCTCTCTATCTCATCAAAAGCAAACATTTAGTAAATGTCTTTCTCATGGCTACTAAGGCATTATCAAATTTATGCATAGAAAATCTGTTCAATTACTGATCTCTAGATTCTTTTATCATGGGACTGATTTGAAACCTAAAGAGATCCTATTTCATTTTACACACTGTTGAGAAATACTCTGCCCATTCTGTTTGCACCATATATATAAAAGTACCTTTAAATTTTAATGTTCTATACAAATGCAAAGTGTTTTTATTCATCCATTTGAATTAAAAGATACTTTGACTGAGTAACAATAGACCTAAATTCTGGTCTTAGTCTTTGCAAACTTAGGAAAAATCTTCTGTTGTCCCATTTATAAAACGGAAACAATAATAATTGCCTTGCCTACCTTGCATATGTTCTTATTAGGACTAGGTATAATAATGACTTTGAACATGCTTTGTAAAATGGAGAAAGCATACATAAGATATAATTTATCATTCTGGCCTAAACCTCACAAATGAGAAATAAAGTATTTCCCCCCAGGGAAAATCTTTATCTACAAACATGGTCTGCTTTTGTCCAACTTAATTTTATCTTTTTTTTTTTTTAAATCTAAGTTCCAAATTCCCTTTTTAAAAAAAAAAAAACTGAAGACAGGTACATTCTTTAAAATGTAGTGAATGACTATGGAGGAAGTAGTATGCTTATGCTATTCCAAGGGTATCCAGATATTAGGTATTAAATAAATCTCTATGTTTTTCACTCTGGTAGAAGAGAGAAAGAAATAACAAATGGAATTTGAAGATACTTGAATACTCCATGAAAGATGACACATTAAATGCTACGGTACTTAGCAAGTAAGATTAAAAGGTATTTCCTGTTTTCAAGAAGAAATGTAGGGACTCCTGGGTGGCTCAGTGGGTTAAGTGTCTACCATCAGTTCAGGTCATGATCTCAGGGTCTTGGGATTGAGCCCCGCATTGTGGGGGGGGGGGGTCTCTGCTCAGCAGGGAGCCTTCTTCCCTCTGTCGCACTGCCTGCCTCTCTGCCTACTTGTGATCTCTCTCTCTGTCAAATAAATAAAATTTTAAAAAAAGAAAAAGAAGGGATGTAGTCAGAGAGGTAATACAATTGATAGAGGTGAGACTATAACAAACAATAAAAGATGATTTCATTGTTTAATGAGTATACCTTAGGTTGAAATACAATGTTATTTTCAGTATTCCTTCTCCTCTTTTTGGTCAGTGAGACAGCATTTTGGCATTGACTTCACTTGGGAATTAACATGGTAACTTCATTATTTTGTTGGAAATGTGTTCTCAACCCAAGCAAGTGATTCAAAGTTAAGTATGGAAATACATTCCAAATCCAGATGGAAATTACTTGTATATTATCCTTTATTTTCCATTAACTATCTCCCTTAGCATAGATAATTTAAGAACTGGCTTTACCAGCAATTCCCTAGGTTTAGTGAGCAGATACTAAGCAGCTACTACAGAACCTAGTAGTATAGTAGGTACTACTGACTGAAGCATAGAAATGAAGTAAAAAATATTCTCTCTGCTCTGAAGAAGCTTAACATTTCGTTGAGAGCACATCTATGAGAAGTCACTAAAAGCTTAGTGTTTTATAAAGTTTAGTTATGTGGTATTGGTTATAAATGCACTAAAAGTTAACCTAGTAAAGGAAGTTGTTTCGATCAGCTTCATAGAGGAGATAAGATTGAACTCCTGCTGATATACCAGCGCTCTGTGTGCATAAGTTTACTGTATTGGGTTTTGTAATAATCATCTTTTGTACTGCAGTTGCCTGACACCTACTAGGGCTCAATATGTCTGGTGAATGAATAAATACATGATTTGCTCTCTGCTAATATTTTACTTCCAAGGATATTGAGTATTTTATAGAAGTGGTTGTTAAAAATACTACATACTCTCACAGATCATCCAAATTGTGATGCTGTTAGACTTTGAAATTCATTTAATGTCTTTATTTAAATAAACCCTCCAAAAGTCCCACCCATTATGTCTGATTAGATAAATATTAAAATGATTTTTACATTCCAGGAACTCACCCAAAGGAGATTGTATTCTAGGATGGGGTTGAAGGAGGATCTAAATTTAAGATTCGAGGGGATAAACTACATATTACAGACATTTTTGTATTTAAAAACAAAATCTACCCTTTATTTCCTTTCAGTGATTCCCACATAATTCAATTAGATATCTAAAATTTACATTGCATGTTAAAAATATAATTTATTGGATCGACTTGGTGGCAGAGTTGGTTAAGTGTCCAACTCTTAGTTTCACCTCAGGTAATGATCTCAGGGTCATGAGATTGAGCCCTCCATCAATCTTTGGGCTCAGTATGAAGTTGGCTTGAGTTCTCTCTCCCTCTCCATCTGCCCCCCTGCTCATGCTCTGTCTCTCTCTAAAATAAATAGACAAATCTTTAAAAATGTTAATTATTTATAGACACTGAGATATGTGGTGCCCTATATCTTATATGTCATTTGCAAATATCTTCTCCCATTCTGTCAGTTGTCTTTTGGTTTTGTTAACTGTTTCCTTTGCTGTGCAAAAGCTTTTTATCTTGATGAAGTCCCAGAAGTTCATTTTTGCCATTGCTTCCCTTGCCTTTGGCAATGTTTCTAGGAAGAAGTTGCTGTGGCTGAGGTCGAAGAGGTTGCTGCCTGTGTTCTCCACAAGGATTTTGATGAATTCCTGTCTCACATTGAGGTCTTCCATACAATTTGAGTCTATTTTTGTGTGAGGTATAAGGAAATGGTCCAGTTTCATTCTTCTGCAAATGGCTGTCCAATTTCCCCAACACCATTTGTTGAAGAGACTGTCTTTTTTCCATTGGACAATCTTTCCTGTTTTGTCGACAATTAGTTGGCTATAGAGTTAAGGGTCTATTTCGGGGCTCTCTATTCTGATCCATTGATCTATGTGTCTGTTTTTATGTCAGTACCATGCTGTCTTGATTTCTCTTCTGGTCTGATCTTTATGATTTCTCTTCTCTGGTGGGTTTAGGCTTCCTTTGCTGATCTTTCTCCAGATCATTTAGGTGTAGGGTGAGATTGTGTACTTGAGACCTTTCTTCTTTCTTGAGAAAGGCTTGTATTGCTATATATTTTCCTCCCAGGACTGCCTTTGCTGTGTCCCACAGATTTTGAACAGTTGTGTTTCCATTTTCATTTGTTTCCATGAATTTTTTCAATTCTTCATTAATTTCCTGGTTGACCCATTCATTCCTTAGTAGGATGCTTTTTAGCTTCCATGTATTTGAGTTCTTTCCAACTTTCCTCTTATGGTTGAGTTCTAGCTTCAGAGCATTGTGGTCTGAAAATATGCACAGAATGATCCCCATCTTTTGGTACGAGTTGAGACCTGATTTGTGACCCAGGATGTTATCTATTCTGGAGAACGTTCCATGTGCACTAGAGAAGAATGTGTATTCTGTTGCTTTGGGTTAGAATGTTCTGAATATATCTGTGGTGTCCATCTGGTCCAGTGTGTCATTTAAGGCCTTTGTTTCCTTGTTGATCTTTCTCTCAGTTTATCTGTCCATTTCAGTGGGGGGAGGGTGTTAAAGTCCCCTACCATTATTGTATTATTGTCGATGTGTTTCTTTGATTTTGTTACTAATTGGTTTAGATAGTTGGCTGCTCCCATGTTAGGGCCATAGATATTTAAAATTGTTAGATCTTCTTGTTGGACAGACCCTTTGATTATGATATAGTGTCCTTCCTCATTTCTTATAGTCTTTGGCTTAAAATCTAATTTATCTGATACAAGGATTACCACCCCAGCCTTCCTTTGGTGTCCATTAGCATGGTAAATTGTTTTCCACTCCCTCACTTTAAATCTCGTGGTGTCCTTGGGTCTAAAATGAGTTTCTTGTAGGCAGCATATTGATGGGTTTTGTTTTTTCATCCATTCTGATACCCTGTGTCTTTTGATTGGGTCATTTAGCCCATTTACATTCAGGGTAACTGTTGAGAGATATGAATTTAGTGCCATTGTATTGCCTGTAAGGTGACTGTTACTGCATATTGTCTCTGTTTATTTTTGTTCTACTACTTTTAGCCTCTCTCATTGCTTACAGGACCCCTTTTAAAATTTCCTGTAGAGTTTGGTGTTTGCAAATTCTCTTAGTTTTTGTTTGTCTTGGAAGCTTTTTAATTCTCCTTCTATTTTTGGTGATAGCCTAGCTGGATATAGTATTCTTGGCTGCATGTTTTTCTCATTTAGTGCTCTGAATATATCATGCCAATTCTTTCTGGCCTGCCAGGTCCCTGTGGATACATCTGCTGCCAATCCTATAATTCTACCATGGTATGTCACAAACTTCTTGCCCTGAACTGCTTTCAGGATTTTCTCTTTGTTGCTGAGACTTGTAAGTTTTACTATTAGATGATGGGGTATGGACCTATTTTTATTGATTTTGAGGGTGGTTCTCTGTACCTCCCAGATTTTGATGCTTGTTCCCTTTGCCATTTTAGGGAAATTCTCTACTATAATTCGCTCCAATATACCTTCTGCTCCCCTCTCTCTTTCTTCTTCTTCTGGAATCCCAATTAGTCTACTATTGTTTCATCTTATGGTATCACTTTTCTCTTATATTCTTGCTTCGTGGTCCAGTAGTTGTTTGTTTCTCTTTTGCTCAGCTTCTTTATTCTCCATCATTTGATCTTCTTTATCACTAATTCTCTCTTTTGCCTCATTTGTCCTAGCAGTAAGAGCCTCCATTTTTTATTGCACCTAATTATTAGCTTTTTAAATTTCAACTTGGTTAGATTTTAGCTTTTATTTCTCTAGAAAGGGATTTTATTTCTCCAGAAAGGGTTTCTCTAATATCTTCCATGCCTTTTTCGAGCCCAGCTGGCACCTTGAGAATCGTTCTTCTGAACTCTTGTTCTGACATATTATCAATGTCTGTATTGATTAAGTCCCTAGCCATCAGTACTGCCTCTTGTTCTTTTTTTTTTTTTTTTTGTGGTGAATTTTTCCACCTTGTCATTTTATCCAGGTAAGAATATATGAATGAGAGAATAAAATACTATAAGAGTGGCAAAGACCCCCCAAAAAAGTATGCCAAATTAGAAGAGGTCCAAAACCAGGGAGAGAAGGGGGGAAAATAAATAAAAATTGAAAAATAAAAAATAATGTGTATATACTAGACTGGTGAATAGAACAGAGCCACCTAACTTGATTTGGGGTGTATTTTGGTCTCTTAGAAGAAACTACCTCCCACAATTTTAAAGAAAGAAAAACATATATATATATACAAAAATAAGGGTAAACATGATAAAGGGATGGAATATGACTATAAAGATGAAAATTTTTAAAAAGTTCTACAAAAGGAATAAGAGGATAAGTTGGTTGGAAAAAGAGAAAAAAAAGGAGGGAATGTGATTAGGTTGGAGACTAGGACAAGGCCATGTGCTAGATTATGCAATATTTTGATCTATTAGAAGAAATTATATCCCACAATTTTTAGGAAAAAGTATGTATATATATACAAAAGATAAGGTTAAATACAATGAAGAGATAAAAAATAACAATAAAGGTTTTAAAGATTTTTTAAGGAAAGGTACTGTTAAGATAAACTAGTTTAAAATGTTAAAAGAGGGAAAAGGAAAAGTTTAAAAAATAGAATAGGAAAAAATTAAAATTAAAAAAAATTAACTTTGAAAGACTAAAGGATCATGGGGGAAAAGCCACGAATTCTGTGTTGCCTTCCCCTAGCTCTGAAGTTCTGCTGTTCTCCTTGATCTGTGAGTTTGGTCTTTGCTGGATGTTCTTGCTGATCTTATGAGGGAGGGGCCTGTTGCAGTGATTCTTAAATGTCTTGCCCAAAGCAGATTTGCACCACCCTTGCCAGGGACCGGGCTAAGTAATATGCTCATGTTTCCTCTCGGAGCTTTTGTTTCCTGAATGCTTTCCATACGGCTTTGGAGGTCAGGAATAAATATGTTAGCCTCCCAATCTCCATCCCAGAGGAGCCAAGAGCTTGGGGCCCTGCTCCTTACTGTGCCCTCAGAGATAAGCAGTCAGTCAGTCCTCTCTTCCTGGTCTCTGGCCGCACTCTGAGTTCACCTGGCCTGTGACTGAACTTTTTTGTCTCTGGTGCATGGCTCCATTTGGAGTCTCCAAACCCAGCAGGTTCTTGCCACACAGCTCCTCCCATAGCAGGAAGGAAATTCTCCCCGGATGCGCCACTTGTGGAGTTCCTCCTCAAAGAGCAGTGGTCTGACTCTGCTTGGATCATGGTTTTGGGTAACCCCGGTGTGAAAGCTCACTCTTCGGCTCTGTCTCTGTAGTTGGCTGGCCCGCTCTGATACCTGGCATCTCTGTCACACTCAGACACCCCCAATCTTTGACCCTTTGGGACCTGAGACCACACTCTCCCCATGAGGGCTCCACCTCCACTTAGCATCAAAGCGATGTCCCTGAGTGGAGCAGACTTCTAAACGTTCTGATTTTGTGCTCCACTGCTCCACCGCTTGCTGGGAGCCGTCCCCTCTTCCCACAGTCTGTCTTCCCGTCGCTTCAGATTCACTTCTCCACTTGTCCAACCTTTCAGAACGTGGTTGATTTTCTGCTCTTAAAATTGCTGCTCTTCTCTTATATCTCCTGTTGAGTTTATAGGTGTTCGGAATGGTTTGATACCTATCTAGCTGAACTGCTCGGATCTGATGTCATTTCAGGCTGCTACTCCTATACCGTCTTGCCCCCAGAATCTATTTTGTCAATTTTTTAATGCCCAAATATGCCTTGTGAATAAAGCATTTGTATACTGTGAGGTATATAAAAATGAATAAAACTTGGATGTTTCATGTCAGAAACATATAAGTTTTTAAGGCAAATCAACAGTATACCCAAGTGATAAGACAATATGGGTATGAGGTATATATCTCATTGTAGTTTTGATTTGTATTTCCCTGATGATGAGTGATGTTGAGCATTTTTTTTTTTTTCATTTGTCTGTGAGCCATGTGTATGACTTCTTTGGAAAATTTTTTGTTCATATTTTTTGTGCATTTCTTGACTGGATTTTTTGTTTTTCAGGTGTTGAGTTTGATAAGTTCTTTATAGATTGTAGATACTAGCCTTTTATCTCATATGTCATTAGCAAGCATCTCCCATTCCATAGGCAGCCTTTTAGTTTTGTTGATTGTTTCCTTTGCTCTGCAGAAGCTTTTTATCTTGATGAAGTCCCAATAGTTCATTTTCACTTTTCTTTCCCTTGCCTGTGGAGATGTATCTAATAAAAGTTGCTGTAGCTAAGGTCAGAATTGCTAAAATTAAGAACATAGAAAATAACAAGATGTTGGTGAGGCTGCAGAGAAAGGGGGGCCCTCTTACACTGTTGGTGGGAAATACAAACTTGTGCAGCCACTCTGGAAAAACAGTGGGGAGGGTTCCTCAAAAAGTAAAAAACAGAACTACCCTATGAACCAGTAATTGCACTACTAGGTATTTACTAGTGTACCCAAAAGATACAAAAATACTGATTTGAATGGGTACATGTACCCTGATGTTTACAGCAGCAATGTCCACAATAACCAAAGTATGGAAAAGAGTCCAGATGTCCATCATCTGATGAATGGATAAAGAAGTGATATATCTATATATGTCTATATAGATATATATACATATATTTATATATCTATATCTATATGTAACTATACACACACACACACACACACACACATATATATTGCAATATTACTCAGCCATCAAAAAGAATGAAATCAGGAGGTCCTTGGTTAAGTGTCCAAATCTTGATTTTGGTTTAGGTTATGGTCTTAGGAGATTGAGCCCCAGGTGGGGTTCCACAATTAGTGGGGATCAGCTTGAGATACTCTCTCTCTACCTCTCCCTCTGCCCGTCCCCCCACTTGTGCATGCTTTCTCGCTCTCTCTCTCTCTCATAATTTTTTTAAAAGAATGAAATCTTTCCATTTGCAATGACATGGATGCAGTGAGAGTATATTATGCTAAGAGAAATAAGTGAATCAGGAAGACAAATACCATACGATGCCATTCATATGTGGAATTTAAGAAACAGAGCTGATGAACATAGGGGAAGAGAAGGAAAAATAAAATGAGATAAAAACAGAGGAAGGCAAGCCATAAGAGATTTAACTCTAGGGAACAAACTGAGGGTTGCTAGAGGGGAAGTAGGTGGGGGTATGTGGTAATTGGGTGATGGGCATTAAGGTCACTTGCTGTAATGAGTACTGGGTGTTATATGTAACTAATGAATCACTAAATTCAACCCCTGGCACTAATAATACACTATATTTTAACTAATTTGTATCTAAATAAAATCTTTAAAAAAAGACAATATGGGTATGATTAATGCCATGTACATATTGGAAAATTTATTCTATATAAGATCTTTGGTCTACATAGAGTGTCACAAAGTCATCTTAGTAGTAATTCAGAGCAATGGAAGATCACTGCTGCTGAAAACTTGGGGGAAGATTTTATGAAAGTTAGAGATCAAACAAAGACTCAGTCATTAAAGATTTAAAAATGTGTTTAAAGAACATCAACTAGGGCTGTTTGGCTGAAAGTTATTACTGCTAAAGAATAAAATCTCAGATTCCACAAGTTCAAGAATACTCATCTTAAGAGTTTGAACAGTATTTGGTAGGTTATAAGGAGCTGAAAGGCAATTAACTCTCATTTTTCTTCCTTTCTGTTTCCAACTACTATGTGGTATTTGCCCAGATGGGGTGATTTTTGCCACCTGCCAACTACTGATTTAACTCAGAAAATAAATCAGAATAGTTTCCAATATGATAAAGGGGTGTGTGTGTGCGTGTGCGTGCATGTGTCTGATGAGGCAGGTGGATATTTTTTTACTTTCAGTTATACATTTAACTGCCCTATAGTTTGGATTTATAATAATAACTTACATACTTCTATCATACTTTATAGATTAAAAAGCTGTTTTATCTTAATTGTGCCTCCTTTGAAATATACACAGTAAAATCTATCATATTAAGTCTTGCACCTACTTGATATTTTTGAGGGTTCATTCATTCCACAAATTTTTTTTAGCGATTTTCATTATATGCCAAGGATCGTGCTAGGTACTTGAAATACAGTGGCAAGTAAAATAGAAATGACAGTGCTTATCCTCAGAGAGTTTTTACTCTGGTGAAAGAGATAGATGTTAATTCCACAAGGAACCATGGCAGGTGACATGGAAGAGAATTATATCACCATGCCAATCCATAACCCAATTAAGGAAGGTTCTCTTGAGAGGGCAATGCTTGAGTTGACATGTGAAGGATGGATAAGAATTCAGGGAAGGGGTGAAGATGCATCACTCTGCCTGTTCATCTGTAGGTGTTAAGGATGTTTGACAGTTTGCTAGTTGGATGATTTAATTAGCTGCAATTTCAGGGTCATGAGATAGAGCCCCACAAAGGGCTCTATGCTCAGTGGGAAATCTACTTGAAATCTCTCTCTCTCTTTCTCCCTCTGCCCCTCCCCACTTATAAAATAAAATAAATAAATCTTAAAAAAAATAAAGTTGGAGCATTAGAAAACTATGAAACTGAACCAAATACTAAGGACATTTTATGTTCCAAAAATTCTGTTAACTTTTTCCCCCAAAGTTGCTTTTCCTATTGGCTAGGGATTGAATGTCAGTACTTTTGAAAAGCTATCTCAGATTCAGTGGAAAACCTAAAGCTCTATGAACCTTGTGGGAGCTTGAATTTTTCAGCTAAAGAGGTTCGAATAGATTTAGCTATCCATCCAAACTTTCACATCACCAGAGATTTGCCCATTGCTCTTTTACATAGAGCTTAACTACAGCAGTTTCCTTTTTCAACATTTACTTTTTATTTAAACAGATTAATGGAGAGCTACAAAAACACTGGATCAGGTTTTTTTTTAAATAAAAATGAAATGCAGCTGCTCAATGGGTTAGTCTTACAGAAGAAACCTACTGCCTGCAGGAAGATTAGGTGTTAAAATGATGTTTTGTTTCATTTTGTTTTTTTAGTACCAAAAGATCTAGTTTTGGATAGCAAGGTCCTATCTTTGAACTGCATGTTTGGAAAAACCTGATTTTGATTTGTGGGGTGTGTGTGTGTGATGAGATTAACATTATTGATATATTAATTAAAGGAAGATTTCTATAATTTTATTAACTTAGTCATGCTACATATGAAGCAGATTCCCTCACTATTTGTTTTTCTGTACATATCTTACGTATTATTATTTATGTTTTTTATAACATAAATGCCAAGGTATGTTTAGGTTAATAATACTAATATTGAGCCAAAACTCATTTTCCTGTCCTATAAGTCATTACTTTACATTTAAATCTTAATATTATTGAGAATAAAGTGTTTTAATACTTACTGCGTTAAGAGGAAATAAAAGTATCACCTTTCAATAAGTTAGTCTGAACCTAGGAATTCAGGAAAATGAAATAATTCCAAGTTATGCAAGTAAATACATTTAAATACAAAGGAACTATATTTGGTGATCTTGAATGTCCCTTTCAGCTCTCAAAAAGTTCTTATATTCTAAATCCAGTGTAGTGTACCTTTCCTTGTTCCACTCAAACATTAAATGGATATGTAAATGTTGAATTAATTTTCCCCCTGATAGTCATTGAACTAGTATTGATAATATTGATAATGTGTTGATATTGATAATAATATCATCGATATATTGTGTATTAATATATTGATTATATTAATTATTCTATATTATATAATAATTATTAATATATCAATATATTGGTAATGTATTCCTCAATAACATTGATAATATATTAATATTGATAATATAGTACCATAATGTTATTCCTATGGTAACAGATTTATTCATTCAGCAAATATTTATATAAATACCTACTATATGCCAAGCCTTGTTTATGTTTTTCACTAAGGATTCAGTGTTAGGAAACTTTTGTGTCTAGATAGGTATATAGATACAGATATAAATATATGTCTGTCTTTGGGCATATATTCCAGTGCAGTAGAAAATCAAAAAACAAATTTGTAGTATAATACCAGAACACAGTAAGTGATAAAGATGGGCAAAATGATTAAAAATGATAGTGAAGCTTTTTTTTTTAAGATAAATTGGCCAGGGAGGAACCCTTCTGAGGGAGTGACATTTAAACAGAAATTTGAATCAGGGAATGATTTCTGTGAATAACTAAGAGGAAAGCTTCCTCCACAGAAGGTATACTACTAGTGCAAAGGCTCTGAGGTGTGAACATGTGCATGGAGTATGCGAAGAACAGCAACAAGACCAGTGTGGCTAGTTTACATTGAGAGAGGCAGAAAATAAGAAGGAGAAAGAGTAGTGAAGGTGAAACCATGGAAGACCTTGTTGTATGATGGAAAGCCATTTGAGGATTGAAAAGAGGATAGTGGCAGTTACATAGATGAGGAAGACTGAAGGAATGGGAAGAGAGACTGTGGCAGTGGTAAATCAAGACTTCAGTTTCAGATCTGTTAAGTTTGAGACACTGTTAGGCATCCAAGTGGAGATGTAGAGTCTAGCATATTTGAGACTAAACCCTAGGGAAAGATCTAAACTAGAGATAAAAATTTAGGAGCCATCAGCATTTGGATGCTATTTAGAGCCTTTAGATTAGGTAAGATTACCTACTAGGTAAGATTATAGAAGAGAGGTCCAAGGACTAAGGTCCAGATAACTCCAACATTTAGAAGTTAGGAGGAGGAGAAGAATTTTAACAAAAGAGGTGGGGAAACCAAAGGTACAGCTAGTGTAATAGGAGGAAACCAGAAAATTGTACACCCATGGAATCCAAGGAACAAAAATATCTGAAGAAGGATCCTTTTGAATAGAATCATTCATTCTGTGTCTTGACTAAGGGGTGCTGTTGTGGCTTTGTTAAATTAACATTTATTAAGTAGAGCCAGTTCAACAAGACTACAAGAAAAGTTTATTACTCATAGGTCCTAGAGGAAGTACAAGCAGGCCTCGGGGCCATATGGGGGAGGTCAGGGTAGGGCAAAAGCGAAGAAAGCTATAGGCCTTTATCAGAGTAAATGGGTGGAGTGCTAAATGGGGTTCCTGGGTTAAGGCCAGATTGGTCAATTCAAACCCATGTTTTGTTAAGCTCCCCATGGGTCTTATCTAAGGCATGCACAAGGGAAAGGCCCTGGGAGGTGGAGGACACTGTTGTTCATGAGGGCTGCTGGGGAAATCTTAATCAAGAACTTAAATTTACTTGTGATTCTGTGGGCTGCTAGCTAAGCTGTGCACTTTGGGAGGGACTAATGTCAGTTCAAGGCCCCTGCAGCAAAATGGATGCTGAGGCAGCAGTATCATGAAGTAGTTCTGCTAAATTCTCAACAGGTATCATGTATAAGGCATTGGACACAGCAGTAGAAGAGCTAGTGACTTCAGAACCCTCTTAAAGTATTTTATTGACAAAATGTAGACACATATCATGCATTTCTTCTTTCACTTTGCTCTTTGTTCAGATAGCACATGCAGAGAGTTATGTTAGATTTTTTTCTTCTATTGCAGCTGACTCTTTCTAGATCAATCAGAATGTCCCCATTTTTCAACTAGATCACAAATAAGTGCCGTGAGCCATTCATTTCATGTTTTTAGAATCCTTTGCATTAAAGGCTGTGAAATGCTTTGAACAAGTATTCAGTGAAATCTCGATTATCTGGAATTCCATTAGCATATAGTCCTTCACAGATAGCCAAGATTTTCAAGTTTGAGCATTAACCATTTGAATGCTGGAATCATACCCATTTATTTTGGGATTTGACAGGAGAGGGAAATATTATTCTGAGGTCCATTAGTACATTGAGCACCAGCTATATGCTAGGTACTTTATTAGACATGGTAACTATACCTTATCTGCCTCCATAAACAGAATGTTTCAACTGTAATTTAACTATATTTTAATAAGCTGGGGTAATCAATTCCTATAAAGTGCTTCAGAAGTATTTGTCCTGGTAATACAGTATTGTATTTCTCCATCCTACTTTAGGTCTGAAACTTTCTTTCATGATTTGCTTTAACAATGTCACATTAGTGTTCTTGAGACACACACAATTGTCCCTTTGTGTGAATACATGTATATATGACTGTGTCTTTCTTCACTTTTTCAGTCTTTCTATGTGGATCTGTGTCTCACAGAAATATACATATACAGACACACACACAGAACATCACACATTTTACAGGCACTTTATTGAAGCAAAAGTGGCTATTCATGCCCTGCCTACATATTTGCACATGCCTTTGAAGCCATCAGAGCAACCTGTTCAGATGTTTAATCAGCCCTTTTACACATTTCAGAGTAGTTCCATGGCTTCAGGGGCTCCCTTACTATTGGTCCTCCTCACCTCCCACCCTCTAGGAATTCAGGAATAGCTAATCTTCTGTCTCTTTAGGAATGACTTTACTCTCTGGAGTCAGTGTATACTACCCATGTTATTGCTCTTAATTTCTGCAAGTGTTATTTCACCATTATTTTTGTTCTAGTTCCTCATTGATCCAAATCAGTACAGAGTAAGAACATCAAAGCTGTAGTCAGTTGACAGTAGTACAGTAGTGGAGATGAGAAGCTCATTCAAAACATGTTCTATTCCCTTGGTAGAAAGCTGGGGCATTGCATGCCTAGAGAAGAGTGGTACCTTAATAAGACCCATCTGCCAATAACATGCAGAATGACTAATAAAGGGAGACTCTGAAAACAGGAATATCACTTCAGAATGTCTAATATTTCCCATGCAACAAGCACTATTTGGGGGCCTTCAGATAGATTAATGAGACAGTGTCCTGTTTTCATGGAGCTTCAATTTTAGTTGGGGTGGAGCTGGAGGAAGGATTGGGGATTGAGTTGTGCTAAGCACCACTGAAGGAAATAAAACAGTTATGTGGCAGTGACTGGGTACTACTTTAGATTGGGAGGGCAGAAAAGATCTATTTGTCAAGGTGATATTTGAACCAAGGCCTAATATATACAGAGGTTCCAGCCATGTAAAAATCTAGGTAAAAGCATTTTGGGTAGGGAGAATAGCTTATTCAAAATTGTGAAAATGGAACTAAGCTTAGCATGTTCAAGGAACAGAAAAAAACCCCTATGGCTGGTGTGTGGCCAACAAAGGGAAAATTAATAGAAGATAAAAACCGAGAAACAGGTAAGAAATAGATTATGAGTTAGCATTTAAGTTAAGCTAGGCACTAGGGATCTTGTGGAGAATACTCATAGTACATGCCCCAAGAGAGTTTGTAGTACAAATAATGTGTTGCTGTTTTTTTTTTTTACTTTAAAAAAATAAGAATTTAGCCCACAACTTTGGAAGAACCAATATTGCTTATTTCCTGTTTTTATTTGATACAAATTATTTTGTCTCATAAGGATCTGTTGCCAACATTTATTTTGATGATGAACTTTAAAGTTCATGTTTCATTTACTGTCTGTTTGAATAGTATTGTCTTTATGTGCTGTGCCTGAGAATTAGAGCGATGACTCATCATTCTTATTGGAACACCACCAGAACATCTGGCACAATGTCTCCTGTAAAGCAGCTATGCTCTCTTCCTCCAAACAAATGATTCTTTGGTGGTTGGATATCTTGTAATTTCTCCATTTATGTCATTCTCTGCTATAATCTAATGTATAAAGTGGAGTGGGAGAAAAGAGAAAAATTCAGAAATAAACATAACACATCAACCTTTTATATGTAAAGACTCACATCTCAATTTGTTTTGTTTTAGTAAAGTGTGAAACAAAAAGTGTGTAATTATAAATGTAGGTTTTTAGTTTTTACTCTTGGTAAGAATTTATTTATTTTTTTTTACCAACACATGTTTTTAATTGCCTGATCTGTTTTGACTTTGTAAAGAGAAATAACTTACCTTTGTTGTATTTGTCAAAAATGACAAGCTAACTCTTTGAGCCAAAGCAGTGTTCATGAAATGTGATTTTTGTTGACTTCTTGAAGAGTAGCACAACTTATTTTTGAAACATCTTTTACTGTGGTTAAGATTTCCATGGCATAGAACAAAGTGCTTATTTGGAAATTGCAACATATTGCTAATCTGCAAGAAAAAGCTTTCTAATATCTGTTATCAAGCCAAGAAATGTGTTGCACTGGAAATATGTACAAATAGAAGAACTGATTTTCTTAGGATGGTGCCACTTAGACTGTGCATAGAGTTAATTTGTAAGATAAATTAACTCTATAATTATCAACTCTTACATCTGACTCTTTATACATTAAGAATCTGCAAGAGAATTTCTAAGTTATTAATAATAAGAATGCCGTGTATGAAATGTATTGGGGTGCATCAGCTGGATTAAAGTGAGATATTGCAGTAAATGTTGCTCAGCTTTACCATCTGTTATGTATTCTTTTTGGATAATATTTCAATCCATTAAATTGTTTTTTTTTTTAAATTAACCTACTTTAGGTTATAGCAAAAAACTATTAAGGATTAGTCTCAGTTCACTGACCTTTCCAGTGTCCTAAGATCTAAGATTTGCTTTTTTTTTTTTTTTTTTGTAGGGGGGTTCTTCGTACCCTCATTAAGATGAAAAATGACAGTCCCTAGAAATAGAACATGCCAAGCTCCCAGTTGTACTGCTAACAAGTAGTAAATCCTATTAACTTTTTTTTTATTAACATATAATATATTACTTGCTTCAGGGGTACTATTCTGTGAATCATCAGTCTTTTACAATTCACAGCACTCACCATAGCACATACCCTCCCCAGTATCCATCACCCAGCCACCCTATCCCTCCCATCCCCTAGCAACCCTCAGTTTGTTTTCTGAGATTAAGAGTCTCTTCTGGTGTATCTCCCTCCCCAGTCCCCATTAACTTCTTAACTTTTCTGACAAGAACTAAATTTGGCCATGAGGTAGTCTTTCTGAAACTACTTGTTTGCAGGAGCAGTGATTGAATGCACTTAGAATCTGCTTTCACTAAGTAGAATGGAAAAATCATTTCACAGAGTGTCAGTTCCTGCTTAGTGAATAAGATATTCCCTAGGGTATAAATTAAGGCCTTAAATACTTAACTTTTTTAGGGTACCCAGACTCCATTGATTTCTTTGTAACCTCTGTGTGCAGAATTTTACCCATGTGACTTAAAAGACTTAATGCACAACCAAGCTGTCCAATTTTGACCCCCAAAATAGTTTACTCACCTGGGAGGGTCTGGTTCAAAATGGTCTCTTCCTTCTAATGAGTGAGCTCTTTGTAGTCTGTTAGCTTGCTGCTCTCAGATCATTCAGTGAAAGGAACTTGCATGTCATTTAGAACCATTTATGAAATGAACCATTTTGATCTGAGAAAATTAAGCACTGTTGGGCTAGGCAGTTTACTGTAATTGAAAAGTTCCAGCAGAAAATATGTAAGTTCTATTTTCTAGCCACTTTGTGTTTGTGCAGTGGGGCTCTTGGCAGCTCCCTAGGTTATTTTGAGTGGGCTACTCTTCTGTTCCTCCCCTTGTTATTAGTTTGTAAAATAAAACAAATTACTGATCCTTGCATTGTGCTATTACACATGCCTGAGTAATTTCATTTATAAAGAATTTCTTCATTTATTTATTATTTATACTCTACTTCCAAAACAATGTATTTTGGCTTATTTTTAAATTTTTCAAGTTCAGATCAACAGAGAATTTTTCCAAGTTCTGTTCTTGGAACACTTATGCCATAATACATTATTTCTTACTTACTGTGCTATAGTGATATGTTGGTTTTTGTAGCATTTCTCTGACACCTAAAAATAACTATATTAACAAAACATCATGCCTAGTGTCTAATATAACTTCCTTTGAAGTGTATAGTCTATTGGAAAAGAATATGAAACTTAAGAGTTATGTGCCTAGATCGATCAATTGTTTGATCTTGGCAAAGTCACTTACCATTTCTTGCTCCAATTAGGAGTAGTGGTTAATGCAGGGGCGCCTGGATGGTTCAGTCACTTAAGCGTCCTGCTCTTGATCTCAGCTTCAGTGTTGGTCCCAGGGTTGTGAGTTTAAGCCCCATGTTGGGATCCACACTGGGCATGGAACCTACTTTACCAAAAATAAAGAATTTGGGGGGTGCCCCAGTGGCTCAGTTCGCTAGGTGTAGAACTCTTGATCTCAGCTCAGGTCTTGATCTCACAGTTGTGAATTCAAGCCCCACACTGGGCTCCACACTGGGCATGGAGCCTACTTAAATATATATATATATATATAGAAGTAGTGGCTAATGCTTATTTCCCCAAACCTTAAAGGGTTATAATAATCAATGCAATATGTATCAGTTGCAGATAAATTGTGGAAGTCATGTGTTTTTCCCATTGTTAACACCAGGTAGAGTAACTGTCAGTTGAATTGAAATTACCAAGCACCTCCCATGTACTCAGGCACTGTTCAGACAAATGGAAGAGAGAAATGCTAAGACAATGTCCCTGTATTAAAGAGCCCACAGTGTTGGGGGGGGGGAAACAAGCACACAACAATGTGATAAAATTCATGATGAAATCAGTGGCACAAGTGAGATATGCCAAAGTGTCATAGCTGGCAGGAAGTGGAATCAATGCGTTCTGACTAGGAGTTGGGGGAATAGGTGAGAAATAAGGATAAAACAAGAAAACATGGGAAAATACATCAAAGCCTCTTTACAGATACTAAGACACAGTCTAACTATCAATGCCACTTACTTACTTTAATAGACATTTGCATGGTATTTGCTATATGCCAGACATGTTCCAAATGTTGAGTATGAGTTATGAGAGTAACTTATTTAATCCTGTTAACAGCCACAGTAAGGTAGATGATATTAACTTCATTTTACATGATAAGAAAATTGGTATAGAGGAATTAAGTCAGCCAAGGTTGCATAGCTACTAAGTGGCAAAGCTGATTTTGAGTGGGAGTGGTTGGACTCTAGAGGTGGCATCCTTAATCAGGTGGCTATACTGTTTTTCCATCACTCCACTGACACAGAAGTTGATACCTTTTCTTGAATCCAGTGCTAGAGTCCCTTGTATAACATTCTGATAAGTGGCCATCTGGATGTCTGAGTACCTATAGAAACAACAAGGACCTAACTAGCTCTTGTCTGAAGCAGACAGCTACATTTTTAGACAGCTATAGTTACAGATCTGAATTTGAGCCAAAATCTACTTTTCCTGTAACTTCCACCCACTGATCTGTCTACTTTCTGATACAAGATGGACTAATTCTACAACTTCTTCCACATGAATACTGTTAAAAGTATCTGAAAACATATCCATCCTCCTGCTTGAATTCTGCATTGTCTTTTCTATTTATTGAGCACCACGATATAAAAAGAAGGTGATATGTCAGAGTAATTAACAAATTCCACGATTTCATTGAGCAACTGTTTATGAAGTTCCCACAGTGTGCAAAATGTTCTACTAGATGAAACCAATTGGAGAGAGAATTAATAGCAAGGTATGTACTCTATACTGAGCTATTGAGTTCCTACCTGAGATGTTAACAATTATTACCTAAAATACAAACTGATAAATAGAACTATTGTCTATGCTTATTGAAGTAAGGATTTAAATAAGTGGTGGCTTGCTATGTATATCTGTACATGTACATTAGTTAGCCCACAGATTACAAGCCTGTGAGTTTATCCAGTTTTTATTCTCCACAACAACTAGCATCAGGCCTTGTATAGAGTAAATGAACAATGAATATTTATAAATGAGTGAGAGAAATGTAGTATTCATTAATGCTGTGCTTCAGATAATTACTGTTATGCTATTCATACATGGTCATAACGATGGGGAAAACAGCTTTACTTTGATGTTTGAATTTCTTTAAATATTCCATTTGCCAAGCTAAGTAATAGCACTGGAGAAGCAAATTTACTCAGTAGAAATGTCTGAATAGAATGTTAGAAAGACAGCAAAGTGATTCAGCAGCCAGAAGTATAGGACTTTAATAGTATTGACAAGTTCTCAACTCTGTTTAAAAAGATTTACTCTTATCATCTGAGAAGCTCTCTGACACCGTGTGAGCCCAGTAGAGACATTTTCTAGGTTATTTTCATGGAGTTCTCCTTTGGTGCCCATTATTGTGACTAATATTGTTATGACAGTGGGGAGAATTCAGCAAAAACATTGAATATGTAACTCTGACCATTCATTTTGTATAAAGTCTCACACAGTCAAGCAGTCAAGTTCAGATTGGATTTTCACCCCAATACATTAATGTTTGGTATGTGTTTTGAGGAGGATGGGCTATGTATGGAAATAAATATATATTTAAATATATGTAACTATATATATCATTATCATATACTGTATGTACACCATATGATAATTATTGGAAATATATATATATTATATATCATTATATATATCATTATTATATATATATTTATATATATATAGGAAAAAATATATATTTTTAATATATATTGGAAATATATATATAAATATATATAGGAAAATACATATATTTCCAATAATCATATGGTGTATATATATACCATATGATAATGATATAGTTACATATATTTAAATATATATATTTCCATATATAGCCCATTTATATATATATGAAATATATATAAAATATATATAATATATATAAATATATATAAAATATATATATATATTTCCAATAATTACCATATGGTGTTTGTATATATACACACCATATGATATATACACACCATATGTGTATATATATACACACCATATGATAATGATATATATAGTTACATATATTTAAATATATATATTTCCATACCTAGCCATACATATCTATATTATATATATAATATATAATATATATAAAATGTATATAGTTACATATATTTAAATTATATATTGGAAATGCATATATAAATATATATAAATATATATTGGAAAAAATATATTTTAATATATATATTTCCAGTAATTATCATATGGTATATATATACACCCTATGATAATGATATATAGTTATATATATTTAAATATATATATTTCTGTACATAGCCCATCCTCCTCAAAACACATACCAAACAGTGATGTATTGGGGTGAAAATCCAATCTGAACTTGACTGCTTGACCATATATATATATATATATATATATATATATATATGTATGTATGTATAGGAAATATATATATAAATATATATATATTGGAAAATATATATATATATTGGAAAATATATATATATTTCCCAATTTGTAGTCTGTAAAAACTTGCATGAGTGACAGGGTATTATAAATAATAAAATGATGCATGCCCATGTTGGAAACTTCGAGTGCCTACTTGTGAACAAATTATCCTTTCTGTTGTCTCACTTGGCATAATTTTAACATTATGCATTTATGTGTGTTGCCTTACTGATAATTAACTATGATGGAGAAATTTAATGTAGCATAATTTCTTGAAAAATGAAAAAATAAGTCAATATTTTATGGCACAGGACTTCTCTAGGATGAACCTAAAATATAATGGGATGGGAGAAGTTCTTTTATTACATTAGAGATTTTCATAGTGCTAGGCTAGTGGTAGTTACAGTTAATTAACATTTTCACTAATGATCTGTAAGGAACACCAATAAACAATACTTTAATTAAGTTCATGAGTAATAAATTAATATATGCAGAAAGTACCAATGAATACAGGAAAATAATTGAAATAGACCAGAGAATTTAGAAGATACAAGAATGTGACAGGAATTCCATTAGCCACATGTAATCCCCTACTCCAGCAAATAAAAGGCAATATTCACTGCATTCTTGGGGTACAGAAAATAAGTAAACAAAACAAATTGTCAACAATATAATGACTACAGGAAGCAAGAGCTTTTGTTTGTGAAGGGGTTCTGAGTATATTTCTGCATTTAAGTATTTTAGCTTTGTGGATCTTCGAGACAAAACATTTACATCATCTGAATGGCAGGGCTTGTAAGGAAGCTAACATTTACTAAATGCAACTACAAGGCAGTTACTGCATTTAGATACTTAAAGTACATTGTTTTCTTGAGCTTGTCACATTTTATAGAATCAAACACATTATGAAAATTTCCAAGATCTCGTGTTTAAGGGGCAATTTTTACATTTAAGAATGGTCCCATGCCTGGGTAGTTCAGTTGGTTTAAGCATGGGACTCTTGGTTTTAGCTCAGGTCATGATCTCCTGGTGGATCGAGCCCTGCATCGAGCTCTGTGCTCAGTGCAAAGTCGGCTTCAGATTCTCTCTTAGCCCTCTGCCTCCCACTCACTTTCTCTCTCTCTCTCATTGAATAAGTAATATATATATATTTTTTAAATGGCACAAAAGCCCATTTGAATTATCAGGCCACCAGGAAGCTAGGATAATAGCGGTTTTTTCCTTTGTTTTGTTTTGTTTTTAGATATCTGTTGAGTCCGTATCATAATGAACCCCATCTGAGTTAAGAAGACCTGATAACTCCACTTAATGTCCTCCTCTTCCATCAACCCTCCTGAATTTTGGAACTATCCCTACCCCTCCTATTCTTGCACTACTCCTCAGCTTGAATGCTTCTTGTCAGAGGACTTGAATCTAATCCATGCTATTGCCCCAACTAGGAAATATTTGTAGAATGACTATAGCTTGTTGAACAATTTAATTGCAAATATATGGATTTAGGGCCATGTTTCTCTGTTAGCATTACTCATTGTAACTCCTTGAAAAGAAGAGGGTTTTTTGCTTTTTGGTTTTTCTAGGGCTTTTCTAGTAATTATATTCAATTTCTCCCCCCTTCCTTTTTGTTATTGCAGTATAATTGACATACAATGTTACATTAGTTTCTGGTTTTGACAGTTCTATATATTACTCATTGCTCACCACCCATAAATGGAGTATGAACTATATTCCCTATGCTGTACTTTTTAATCTTTGTGACTTTTTTGTCTTATAATTAGAAGTTTATACTTCTTAATCCCTTTTATCTATTTTGCCAAACCACACACCAACCTCCCCTGTTGTATTCGGTTTGTTTTTGGTATTTAAGAGTTTGGTTGTCTTTTGTTTGCTTGTTCATTTGTTTTTAAGATTCCACATATAAGTGAAATCATATGGTGTTTGTCTTTCTCATTTCACTTAACATGTTCTATGTCCATCTGTGCTGTTACAAATGGCAAGATCCCCTTCTCTTATGGCTGAGTAATATTCCATTATTTATGTGTATAAATATACCACACCTTCTTCATCCATTCATATATTAATGAATATTTGGTTACCTCCATAGCTTGGCTATTGTAAGTAATGCTGCAATAGACATGGGGTACATGTATTTATTTTCAAATTAGTGTTATCATGGGTGGGGGAGAAATACATAGTATTGGAACTACTGGATTATATGATATTTCTATTTTTAATTTTTAACGAACTTCCATAATGTTTTCTACAGTGGTTGCACTAATTTACATTACCACCAACAGTGCATAAGGACTCTGTTTTCTCCACATCCATGCCAGCCCTTGTTATTTTTGTTTTGTTTTGTTTTTTTGATGCTAGTCATCCTGCGAGGTGTAAGTTAGCATTTCATTGTGGGTTTAATTTCAGTTTCCCTGATGATGAGTGATGTTGAGCATCTTTTCATGTTTCAGTTGGCTATCTGTTTGTGTTCTTTGGAATGTCTATTTAGGTCCACTGCACATTTTCTAAATTTTACTTTAGCTTTTATTTCCCTTGCCTTAGGAGACATATCTAGAAAGAAGTTGTTACAGCTGATGTCAGAGAGGTTACTGCCTGTGTTCTCCTATGATTTTGGTGGTTTTAAAGGAAACAATGAATATTCATTGAAACAAACAATTTTGTTTCCTTTAGAATGGAATGTTCTGAATGTATCTGTTAAATTCATCTGGATATTGTTTGCTTTAGAATGGAATGTGCTGAATGTATCTGTTAAGTTCATCTGGCCCAGTGTGTCATTCAAAGCCATTGTTTCCTTGTTGATTTTCTCTTTAGATAATCTGTCTTTTGCTGTAAGAGGAATGTTAAAGTCCCCTAGTGTTACTGTACTATTATCAGTTAATTCCTTTGTTTTATATATTTGGGTGCTCCTAGGTTAGGGCATAAATATTTACAATTGTTATATCTTCTTGTTGGATTGTGCCCTTTATTTTGATATAGGGCCTTTCTTCATCTCTTGTTACAGTCTTTATTTTCAAGTCTAGTTGTTCAATAGAAGTATTGCTACTCTTTCTTTTGACATCCATTTGCATGATAAATGTTACTCCTCACTTTCAACCTGTAGGTGTCTAAAAAGTCTAAAAAGTCTAAAAAAATCTTAAAAAAGTCTTAAATAAAAGTCTAAAAAGAGCCTCTTGAAGGCAGCATAGAGATGGCTCTTGTTTTTTTGTTGTTGTGTTGTTTTCTTTTGTTCTGTTTTTATCCTGTTACCGTATATGTTTCGAATGGAGCATTTAGTCCATTTATATTCAGAGTAATTACTGATAGATATGTATCTGCTGCTATTTTATTACTTGTTTTGTCATTATTTCTAGAAGTTTTCTCTGAAAGTTTCTCATGTTTGTCACTTGTGGTCCTCCTTTGCACTCAGAGAGTCCCTTTTAATATTTTTTGCAGTGCTGGTTTAGTGGCCATGAACTCCTTTAGTTTTTATTTGTCTGAGAAGCTCTTTGTCTCTTCTACTCTGAATGATAGGCTTGCTGGATAGAGTATTGTTGACTACAGAATTTTTGCATTTAGCACTTTGAATATATCATGGCACTTTCTTCTGGCTTGCCATGTTTCTGTTAAGAAATCTCTAGCTAACCTTATGGGCCTTCCCTTGTAAGTTAAGGACTTCTCTTGCTGGTTTTAAGATTTTTTGTTTTTCTTTATCACGATATTTTGCAAATTTCACTACAATATCTCTTATAATTGGCCTGGTTTTATTGATTTTGATGGGAGTTCTCTGTGCATCCCGGATCTGGATGTCTGTTTCCTTTTTCAAATTAGGCAAGTTTTCAGCTAGTATTTCTTCAAATAAATTTTCTACCCCATTTTCTCTCTCTTCTGGGACTTCTGTGATATCAGTGTTACTACATTTGATGGGCTCACTGAGTTCCCTAAGTCTGTTCTCATGTTGCATAATTCTACTTTCTCTCTTTTTTTCCACTCTTATTTTCCATTAGTCTTCTATATCACTAAATTGTTATTCTGCTTCCAGTCTGCTGTTCATTGCACCAAGTATGTTTCTGACCTCAGTTATTGCATTCTTCATCTCTGATTGATTCTTTTTAAACTTTTTCATCTCTATGGTATGGGTCTCACTGATGTCTTCTTTTCTCAAGCCCAGTAAGCATTCTTATGATGGTTGCTTTAAATTCTCCATCAGGTATGTTAAGCTTATCTGTTTTCCTTAGGTCTCTGGGTGTGGTCTTATCTTGTCCTCTCATTTGGGATAAATTCCTCCATCTTGGCATTTTGTCCAGATCTCTGCCTTCTGCTGTGTGTTTAAAAAGCCACTTATGTCTCCTGCCCCTAAATGTACTGGCCTTATGAAATCATGTAGTGCCCAGGGCCCAGTGCTTCAGGGAGTGTCTCTGGTATGTGCTGCATGAGCTCTGCTATTATATTTTGGCTGTTCTATCCTTTGGGCCAGTATTCTTTAGAAGATCTCCTTATTTGGGCAGTGTTTGGCCCCAGGCCTGAATATGGCAAGTTTTAATTGGGTGTACTCTGTTCTGCTTGTGAAATGAGATCCAATACCACTTCAGCCAGAACTGCGTGAGACTCAGCAGAATTCTTTCTTGGGGAAACATGTTGTGGGCAGGGATTTGTGCTAGTCTTCTGGGGGAGGGGCCTGCCTCACTGGGACTGAGGCAGGCTTGACTGAGAAGACAGTCCCACCACAGCACAGGTTGGGGGGGGCTTGGTGTAAGGAAATTAGGCAGCCAGTGCCAACACTGTGCTGCTTCTTGCAGATGACCCTATATTTATGCTGAGGGGCAGGGGAGGGAAGTGGTGTCAGCCAACTCCTTTGTTTCTGGAAACAAAGAGCTGCATCTCAGGAAAACATTGTGAGAAGAGTGAATAATCTGCCCTCTATGGGCCCTAGGCATTCTTTACCTCACTGTTTCCACACTGTACACCCCAGTATTGTTTGCCTGCCTTTTCTCCAGGAACAGGGCAGTGGTCTTTGGGCACTATCCCAGCCAAGCCCATTGACCTTTAAAACTCCAGACTTTAAGCATTACTGGTTTCAAGAACTCAGGAGATTCAGCTCCTGTTACTTTCCAGGCCAGTGGCTTTGGGAACTATTCTCCTTGTAAATTCCCCTGTGTGCTCCTTTCTCTCCCTCCCCTCCACAGCACCTATAATCCTTTTCTCCCCTAAACACTGTCTCTGTACTTCCTAACTTATTCAATGTGGCATCTTCTTCCCTTTGGTTGTGGAGTTTGTTCGCTCAGTCTTCAGGTTGATTTCTGGGTTATTTAGCATGATTTGATAGTTATCTAGTTGTATTAATGGGATGAGATGAGCTTAGGGTCCTCCAACTCTGCCACCACCTTCCTTTGTCCAAGGAGGGTTTTTTAAAACTTTTTTTTTTTTTAACTGATAGACGATAGTTTATAGTGGCTTTAGTTTTACAAAAAACTAAGCAGATAACAGAGAGTTTCCATATATCCTTTCTACCTCACTGTTTCCCCTATAATTAATCTCTTACATCAGTGTGGTATTTCAGTTGTAATTGATGAACAAATATTGGTATATTATTATTAAGTAAAGTCTATAGTTCTATATTAGAGTTCACTTGTGGTGAACAGTTTGTGGGTTCTGACACATGTATAGACATGTATCTACCATTATAATATCATACAGAATTCACTGTTTTAAACATCACCTGTACTCCTCCTATTTATCCCTCCTTTCCTCCCCCAGAACTTCTGGCAACTGACCTTTTTACTGTCTCCATAGTTTTGTCTTTTCTGTAATGTCATATAGTTAGAATCATATCGTTTGTAGCCTTTTCAAGTTGGTTTCTTTTACTAGGTAATACGCATTTAAGTTTCCTCAATGTCTTTCAAGGCTTGATGGCTCATTTCTTTTTATTGCTGAACAATATTTTGTTGTCTAGATGCCTAAAATTAGCTGGGTGTTTTGAAAATAGTTCCAAGGTATGTCTTTATTTGGTTTGCCCCTGGCATAAGTCACAGTATGTCAGTGAGGCATAATATATGGTCACAACTGTAGTATCATAGTCATTGAGATTAGGATGGAATGCACAGCACTGTTTTGCTGGATAAAACAAGACATGAGAAGAAAAATATAAGTCATGCATTCAGGTATCTGAATTTCATGTCTGTGTTCGACAGCCTACCAAATTCCTTAAATGAAGTAGTTCCCTTCTCTGTTCTTTGGTTTCTTGATCTGGAAGACAACAGAGTTACAAGATGAACTTTAAAGTTCTGAAAGTTCTTCTGAAAGTTGATTATCTGGTTTCATCCTCTTTGAAGGTAAGAAAAGAAGGCACAAGGAAATGATTCTGAATGAATAATACAGCAAGTTACTGGCACTGCTTTGACTAAATATATTTGGTCTGGCTTTTTCTTTTCTTTTTTTACTGTGTGCTTACTGATTTTTTCATGTAAGAACCTGTCTTTCTTTTTTAAGTGCTACCAACAATGTAATGTAAATTGATGGAAAAAATAAGAAATAGAGATTGATAGGAACTGAATCTTTGTTTGACCTTTGACTGCATTGAAATGTTCATCTAGTCTTCTTTTTCTAAAACATGTAATTATATAATGTTCTAGAGGTGACTAATTTTTATAAAAGTTTTAACATTGGTGGGGTAGTTCCCCCTTATCATGTCAGATTTTAAAAAGCTAGTGGATATTTATGGCAACAGTAGCATTGTAGAATGTAACTTTTAAAAATAAGTGGAAAAATATTCTTCCTGAAGTGTCTCTCCACTCTTCCCAGTCAGGCTATGACACTTTCCCATCCAAGTACTAACCAGGCCCGACCCTGCTTAGCTTCCGAGATCAGACGAGATCGGGAGCGTTCAGGGAGGTATAGCCATAGACAGGCTATGACACTCTCAATGATTAGTCACTCATGTCCAAATTCAGTAGTGAGAAGATACATAAATGAGGTCACTTTCTGCTGACTTGGTTACAATTAAAGTTAGTACTAAAATTGCCCATTTTTTGCATCATAAATAGATTGAGAGAGATGTAGACATAGATACACAGCGAGGGATTTCTTTTCCCTCCTTCCTTTAGTGAGTATAAAATGCTGAAGTTTACTTTATCTGCAATCATCACAAGTAGTCTTAGTCTCAGACCTTTTTAGTGTTTAGCCTTTTAGATCTGAGAGATAAATAGGTCTATAACAAATTAGAATTGCATTACAATAGCTGTAATTAAAGACTAGAATGAAGATATTTTTAATAGCAGATTGACTAAATCTGAAGTTTAAGTGAATATTTTTACTAATCAGTCAGGCTTTAATTGATTGTGTAACATGATAGTCAGTGAAATTTGTTTTGTTTTGTTTTGTTTTAATGAAATCTTGACTACTAAAACTGTTGTCTTTGGGTTGGCTAAAAAAGGGGCAGTGCAGGGGCACCTGGGTGGCTCAGTGGGTTGGGCCTCTGCCTTTGGCTCAGGTCGTGATCCCGGGGCTCTGGGATCGAGCCCTGCATTGGGCTCTCTGCTCGAGGCCTGCTTCCCCCTCTCTCTCTCTGCCTGCCTCTCTGCCTACTTGTGATCTGCCTACTTGTGATCTCTCTCTGTCGAATAAATAAATAAACAAATTTTAAAAAGGGGGCAGTGCACTAGATATTACATCACTTCTCATCCTTGCAATCATAGAATTTTGATTTAATTAACAGTGAAAGTGTGCATATACAATGGGGGATAGAATGTGGATTTTGCTTCTTTAATAGTTTGACAGGCAGATTGCAATAAACAAGGCTTTTGGAAGCCTGTTCGGGTCCCAGAGATCTTATAAATATGCAGTGTACCTCTGTGTGTTTTCCCCAGATCCCTGAGGTTGATATTTTTTTATAGCTTTCAGTTATCACTAATTTAAACTGAGTAATGACCAATTTATAGGTGTACTTTCAGTAGTTTCAAAAATAAAGGAAGTGAAATGTAAAAATATGTTTTGACTTTGTATTAAGCTTTTAAATTGAAAGATTTTCTACTTTCTATATCATGATACATTTTCTTTAAACCCAGATCTGAGAGCTTTATGACCCCCTTAGGATTGTTTTACATTTAATAGTGCTATTGCGACTCACACAGGACAAACATGCAGATAAAGTATTCCTTATAAAAGTGATATAATTTATGTATAAACACATCATTGGAATAGCATAATCCATCTGGAAAAATTCTTCTCTGGAATATGATTTTAGTAGATTAATACCCTTACTATTTACTATATTTGTAGCTCTTCATGATTGAACGGATCTCTCTGGCCCTTTTGAAATATTTCTTGAAATTTACTGAAATTCATGGATAGATCATTTAAAGCTCCTAATACTTCTAATATATTACCTAGAAGTACAGAATTTTTTTTTTCCCGGAAGACCTACAGGAAAGGTTAAGGTAAAACACAATTCATTGTATATGCATTTGAAACAAAGTTCTTAGATGCCTGTGGAAAAAGTATAATGTAAAGCTCCTTAGCTTGATATCTAAGACTATGGCATGTAAGTGTTGCAATAATATAAAATGTACTAAACATAAGTAGCAGGTGTGTGCTTATTAAAGAGGCTGGCCTTTTCTAATGTTAATTCTAGGAAAAGGGAGTTTTTTTTTTATTGAAAACCCACATTAATATGTTGTTTTTAAGGGGAAAAAATAACCCATTGATGGGGAAATGAAATTTTTACTTACTGATTAAGAACTCAGTTGTGTCAGTTGTGAGGTTTAGGGAATAGGAAAACTAATTTGTCAAATTATGCTCTTGGAGTTTAACAATAAACTAGATGAAGTCTCCTGAGCTTATATGTAAAAGAAAGCACCTGTATTTTGTCTTAATGTGCCTTTGTCTTCACAGCTGCTACTGAATCACACCCAGAAGTGCTAAACTGTAATTCCTAGTAACCACTTTTAATGCATTTTTGAAAGAATTCATCCAAATAACAGACCACTTGAATTAAAAAAAGAAAATTTTTTTTACTGAATCCTTCCTTAGTTATTTCCTTTTATTTTCCTCTTGATCGATGTACTTTATATTTTTACTTTTTGACAAGTTTAACCAGAGTCATGCTGTAAGGAAAATGAGGTGAGAAACAATTCTAACATGATAGTAGAAGCTCTCTGAGTTAATTGATACTCATAGTGTTGTTTTTTTCCTACCTTACCAAAAATGTTCTTTTCAGTATTACAGAACAAAAAAAAATCATGACGTATGTCATGATTTACATAGAAAATTTGATGTACTTACATATTTCATGTCCTGTTATATTTCTGGCATTTTTTGCCATTGAGATATTAGAATGTCATAACATAATTAGATGTCTAGATGTATGTTTACAAATGAAGGGTAATGGTAGATGACAAATACCTTTCATATCCAATATGTGTACTGGGTATCCCTAAGTGAGTTATATAATTTGCATGTGGTTATGTAGTCAGTTGGTACCCAAGTCAGGGATAGCACGTGTGTGAATATTTACTCATTTATCTACTTATTGATAGAGAAAGCTATGTTTGTTTTGTGTAGGTGATTTCCCTTTTATTTTGTGTTTTTTTTTAACCCTTAGCATAAGTGAAACTATTCATGGATGGCCTATCTGATGATGACCATAATGATCATGATGATGGTGATAATCATAATGACAGTGATGGTATCAGGATATTAGAGAGCTGCTGTTCTTTAAGTCTCAAAACTGAGACTTAAAGAAGTACAAAAAGTTGCCCCAACTTGCATAGGTAGCAAGTTCACAGAGCTAGGAATCATACTGACTTCCATCCAAAATGCAAAACCCTTATACTTTGAACAGTGATTAATGAATCCTTTAAAGGGAAGACTGTTTCCTAGACATGAATGTCTTAAGAGCTTATTCCCATCTCTGTATATTTATAATCAAATGAAGACTTTGTCTACTTGGCCATTTTTAATATTTCCTTATACTCATGGGATAATATTTAAGCTAACTGATATGAGCACTGGCCAATTAGAATGGATAAAATCATAGGCTGCAGTAGGATCCAGGAGCCCATACTTTGCCAGGTTTCCTTTTAGTTGCTGGATCATGAGCATATCTGGGGAATCCTGGGATAAGGGGCTAAGGCAGCTAGGATAGCAGTTATTTACCAGCTGCTATTAAAGTATTTCATGGGACGCCTGGGTGGCTCAGTTGGTTGGACGACTGCCTTCGGCTCAGGTCATGATCCCGGAGTCCCAAGTCGAGTCCCGCATCGGGCTCCCAGCTCCATGGGGAGTCTGCTTCTCCCTCTGACCTTCGCCTCACTCATGCTCTCCCTCACTGTCTCTCTCTCAAATAAATAAATAAAATCTTTTTTAAAAAGTATTTCATCATTTCAGTAATCAGCATGGCCATTTCAATGCGCAATGGCTGAATATCAGCACAGTACGTTGTCTGGTGGGCCAAGGTAATTGACAGTGGTGATTGTCACATTTATAAGTACATCTCTTATTGGGTATTTCTATATTCAGTACTTGTGTGACAGGATTCCTCCCAAGTGAATGAACATGCCCTGAGCCTTTGTGGTAACACAGACTACATGCATCAGCCCCATTCTTCCTCTCATCAGCCCCCAGGAAATTCTCTAACAATATTTTTGAGGTACCATGTGAGAGAAAGGAAGAGACAGAGACAGAGAGAATGCTTGGTGTGCTGTATCTTGTGTATTTTTCTGCTGTCTAGATGGTGAATACACAGAGTGCAAGTGCTGTATCTTACTCTTCACTGTCTCTGTTTCCTAGCAAAGTACTTGGCACAGAGCAGGTCCTCAGTAGTTATTGCCTGAATGTAAGCATTGAACCCCACTAATGAAATACAATTCTGTTGGTAATCAAGAGGCATAAGTTAAAGGAATAAACTCTCTAATCTCACCAGAGTCACTAACCTAGCTGTTAGATTACTTCTTTATCTACAAAACAAAGGAAAAAAAAAGTACAGTGTCCTCATTGCATGAAATGTGAAGTGAGCTGGCAAATGTTCATAATAATCAGATTGGCAGGGAAAGAAAGCTGGAAGCAAACCCAGTTATTTAAATCAGTTATTTCCCTTTCATTTGTCTTGTATTTCATGCATCACGGCATGAACCTTTCAAATTTGCTTCTTTACGATAAAAGATTCACTCATGGTTAGGCTGACATTCTATGATTGCTTCAAAGCCTATGTTGCATAATTCTGTAATACAATATCAAGATATCAGTATAAAGACTACAAACTTGGTTATTGCCATAGTCTTATAATTTGTAACCTATATGTTAAATAAGCAAAACTTACAAAAGATGACCAAAATGCTGTTGTGTTCCTCCTGCTATCTCTTTAACATTTCATCCTGTGAAGATTATCTTGCCCTACACCTAGAGGAAAACATGGACAGTCCCAATGGCTTTTAGATCTCTAAAGTCTCTCTAAATTGCAAACACATTATCAGTCCAGAAATTAGAGTATTTGTTTATATCATGCTAATAATATTAGCAATCTAAGCTCACAGATTTAACGTTGAAAGTACAACCTTTTCTGATTCCCAAGCTAGACTATTGCAATGCTAGAGGGAGGGGAGCAAGGTTATTACCCTGCTTGGAGATTTACTCCTAAACTCCCTTGGTGTGGGTTAATGTGTTTCCTACAGCGAGCCATTCCCTCTTTGTCCCACTTTCCTCTGAGCTTTGTGCCACATGCATTATAATAAGAATTCTCCTTCAGTGTATGCCCTACCCTCTTAAATGTTCCATTTACATAGCACTTATATACAGGCTCCAGATCATCTCTCTGTCTCCCACTAGGCTCACTTTTAGGCCATGAAAAACACTCATGCAGGTCTTTTTCCAGGAAAACTCTGTGAATACAGGGATTGAAGCCCAGCTGTCTCTATGCTACCGGCCCAGGCTACTTCTTCAGAAATGAGTCAGTTACTCCTCTTCAGTGTCCCCCAACTTCAGGGAGCATATTCATGCCCTGAATACCCTGATGGAAGCCCTCCTGTCTAAGCTGGAGGAGTGTAGCATGTGCATACACATGCACACAAACACATCCCTTTGTCGAGTGTCTCCTCTCATGACAACTGAGTTCTCCAAAGAATCTCTGTATAGATCCTCTCTTCCTCTACTGTACCTACCATTTTATATTTATGAAGTGAGTGAGAAGAAACTTCCAACAGAGGTAGTATGAAAGTCCTGAAACTGATTTCAAGAATTCTTTATGAAAAATTTACATATGAAAGTCTATCTATAGACATTATTCTCTCTAATATTTATCTGGCATTGGCATGTCATTCAAAATGAGAAGTCCATTTTTTAAATTTAAATTTTGTTAGTTAGCATACAGTACAATATGGTTTCTAGAATAGATTCAGTGATTCATCACTTACATACAACACCCAGTACTCATCCCAACAAGTGCCCTCTTTAATACCTATCACCCATCTAGCCCATCCCATGCCCACCTACCTCCATCAACCTTCAGTTTATTCTCTTGTCATTAAGAGTCATTTATGGGTCGTTTACTTCTCTCCTTTTTTTCATTTCCTCCTTCCCATATGTTCATGTTTTCTTTCTTAAACTCCATATCTGAGTGAGATCATAGGTATTTGTCTTTCACTGACTGACTTATTTCATTTGGCATAATATACTTTAGCTCCATCCACATTGTTGCAAATGGCAAGATTTCATTCTTATTAATGACTGAGTAATATTCCATTGTATATTATTTATCCCACATCTTCTTGATCCATTCATCAATGGTCTTTCTCCATAGTTTGGCTATTGTTGATAATGCTGCTATAAACATCGGGGTACATGTATCCCTTTGAATCTGCATTTTTTGTATCCTTTGAGTAGTAAATACCTAGTAGTACAATTGCTGGATCATAGGGTCATTCTATTTTTTTTTACTTTTTGAGGAACCTCCAAATTGTTCTCCAGAGTAGCTATAACAGATTGCATTCCTACCAGCAGTTGGGAATCTTGTTTCTTGTGTTGTTAATTTTAGCCACTCTGGCAAGTGTGAGGTGGTATCTCATCTTAGTTTTGATTTGTATTTCCTTGATGATGAGTGATGTTGGACATCTTTTCATGTGTCTGTTGGCCATCTGGAAGTCTTCTTTGGAAAAGTGTCTGTTCATGTCTTCTCCTCATTTATGCCCCAATTATTTGGGGGGGGGGTGTTGAGTTTGGTAAGTTCTTCATAGAATTTGGATACTAACCGTTTATCAGATATGCCATTTACAAATATCTTCTCCCATTCTGTAGGCTGCCTTTTAGTTTTGTTGATTGTTGGCTCATGATGCCTTGTTTTGTTTTTCTTTTTCAGAATTGCTTTGGCTATTAAGGGTCTCTTGTGGTTCCATACAAATTTCAGGATTGTTTGTTCTAGCTCTGTGAAAAATGCTGTTGGTATTTTGATAGGGATTTCATTAAATGTGTAGATTGCTTTGAGTAGTGTAGACATTTTAACAGTGTTTGTTCTTCCATTCCATGAGCATGGAAATTTTTTTCCATTTCTTTGTGTCCTCTTCAATTTCTTTCATAAGTGTTCCATTGTTTTCAGAATACAGATCTTTTACATTCTTAGTTACGTTTATTCCTAGGTGTCAATGTTTTTGGTTCCGTTGCAAATGGGATCAATTCCTTGATTTCTTTTTCTGCTTTGTTATTCATGTATAGAACTGGAACAGATTTCTGTACATTGATTTTATATCCTGCAACTTTGCTAAGTTCATATATTAGTTCTAGCCATTTTTGGTGGAGTCTTTTGGGTTTTCTACATAGAGTATCATGTTTTCTGCAAATAGTGAAAGTTTGACTTCTTCCTTGCCAATTTGGGTACTCTTTATTTATTTTGCCTAATTGCTGAGGGTAAGACTTCCATTACTATGTTAAATAGTAATGGTGAGAGTAAACATCCTTGTCTTGTTCCTGACTATAGAGGAAAGGCTCCCCATTTTTCCTGTGGATGTTTTGTATATGGCGTTTATGATGTTGAGATACGTTCCATCTATTATCTATCCCTATTTTGTTGAGGGTTTTTATCAAGAAAGTACAGTATATTTTGTCAGATACTTTCTCTGCATCTATTGAGAGGATCATATGGTTCTTATCCTTTTTTTTATTAATGTAGTATGTCATGTTGATTGATTCGTGATGTTGAACCACCCCTTCAGTCCAGGAATAAACTCCATTTGATGGTGGTGAATAATTCTTCTAAAATACTGTTAAATTCAATTGGCTAGTATTTTATTGAGAATTTTTGCATCCATGTTCATCAGGGATATTGGCCTGTAATTCTCATTTTTCATGGAGTCTGTCTGATTTGGGGATCAAAGTAATGCTGGCTTCATAGAATGAGTTTGGAAGTTTTCCTTCTGTTTCTTTCAGAGCTATTTGAGAGAGAAGAGTCCATCTTTAGTATCTGATTACACATTAGGTGTTTTTGTTTGTTTGTTTTTACACCTGGAATGCTTCATATGTCAGTAGTCCATATAAGATCGTGAAAGGCATTTCCGTACTTGGTGGTGTATTTACTTTCATTGCCCACCATAAATGTGCATATTACCACAATCAGAGTATAGATGGCACAGTATTTAGAGTTCAGAACTAAGCTCTCCTCTTTTGAAGCTGATATCTGACCTCTGTAGAGGGGTTTTAAAGAGTTAATTATACCTTCAGAAAGATTAATATTTTTTTGCCTATGGAGAGGAAAACTTTTTAAAAGCAGATCTAAATTTTCTGCTTGGCTGGGAGAGTCTAGTTATGGGAATTTAGATAGATG
Organism: Neogale vison; assembly: GCF_020171115.1. Classification (NCBI taxonomy): domain Eukaryota; kingdom Metazoa; phylum Chordata; class Mammalia; order Carnivora; family Mustelidae; genus Neogale; species Neogale vison. The sequence goes on along the minus strand of NC_058105.1, from coordinate 52,245,046 downwards.
GTGGGTTTGGAATATTCACTGTCCAGAATAGGAAGAAATACTACGTACAAATCAAGAGGGTCCATAGATGTTGCTGAGTGCTTGGCTGAGGTTGGAGGTTATGAATTTGTATTGTTGCTAATTTGTAGTTGTGTGATTTTCTTTGGGATCATGCAGTCACCAGAGTATATTAGCAGAGGTAGCACTTGGGAGCATTGGTCCAGAGTTGGAGCTTCACTTAGCAGATGAGAAAACAGAAAGGGAGAAAGAAATTGGCCAGGCTAGTGATTATTATTTTAAGTGGTAAGCCATGGTTAGTGAAGGAAGGGAGGTCAGGAATCAATTAATAGATGGCTTAAAAAGATTTCTGCAAGTGAAAAGCAGGTGTACTGAAAATGACAGGGCTTAATGACCGTGATCATGATCACAAAATGAAACATTGTACTTGGAGATTTCAAGAGCAGTAAGTTAGATGATATATATGAAGTTAATAGTTAAAATACTATTAAAGAGGGTAGTCGTGATGAGCACTGGGTGTTGTTTGTAAGTGATGAATCACTGAATTCTACTCCAGAAACCAATATTGCACTGTATCTTAACTAATAAAATTTAAATAAGAAATAAAATCCCATGTGACTTTGAAGAATGGATGTCGTGGATATAGTATGCAAGGTTGGAAGACCTGGAGACTGTCATAGAGGGGGATTTTAAGATTTCAAGGTAGAATAAGCATTTATTTTTCATCCAGGTGATGACAAAGTACTAATGTGTGGCAGTGAGAAGATAGTGTTATACCCCAATAACAGGTCCATGATTAAAGGAGCAAGACTGATACAAAGCGAAGGTCAAACAAAGCTTTATTTCATGCCAAGCATCAAGAATCTAACCAAACGTTCAGGGACGCTCCTCTTACAAGAGAGGGCAATGCTTCTCTGTTTCACAGACCAGCTTTTAAGGGCAAAGGCCATGTGGTCTGCCCTGGCCACGCACAGGTGACCAATGAGATTGTAACACACACACAGGAAACTCCACAGTGATGCCAGGTGACCAATTCAATTACAATTTACCCTAGTAGACATTAGAACCAGCCTATTACACCTTGATTAGGATTGGCGCCAAAAAGGCTCCCAAAGGGCGGGGGAGGGGGGGACACTCCTTAGTAGCTAGGGAGACAGTATGCAAGCCCCCACTGAGCAGATGTCTCCAGATGCCCTGACCAACCCTTGTATCTGGGCTTTGTTACCTGGAGCTGGTTTCCTGGACTTGTTTTTAAGTGACTCCCCTGGGGGAAGGGGAGCAGGGACAGTTTAAGGGTTTAACAACAAGGTTTTTGTTTAACCTCAATGAAAGCCTCTTGCTAAAGTATAAAAATATAAAATAGATCCTTACAATAGCTACTGAAATCACACACAGTGATTTTAGGTAGGATTTGCTGTGGAGAATGAATCTTTTGGCCAGATGCCAGAGATATCAATAACAAAGCATGGTTGAATTTTCCATAGATTGTGTTATGGAATGATAGTGGGGTGGTGGTATAGTTGAACAGCCTGACTAGAAAAAAATGAGAGTAGAGGTAACAGAAGGAAAACTATATTAGAAAAAGTAAATGAATTCATTTATTGTCTATAATACATTTATCACATTTCTAATCTTTACCCTAACCCATCAAGATATATATTTTAACTTGTTTATTATGGAAAATATTAAGCATACACAAAATTAGAAAAAGTAGCATGATGTGCCGTTGTGTACCTGTCATTCAGCATTAACCACAATTAACATTTTACCAGTTAATCCCTTTTTCTGATGAAAAGAACTGAGATCACAGTTTAAGCACTTGGACCAAGGTTCTGTAGCTACTGTGTAAGTGACTAAGTCAGAACTCAAACCCAGATCTACCTGTCTTCAAAGCCTGTGTTCTTTCCATTACACCATGCACCCATAAATCATTATTTTCTCTTTTTAAGAACCTCTTTCTTGGGGGCACCTGGGTGTCTCAGTCAGCTAAATGCCCAATTCTTGATTTCAGCTCAGGTCATGATCTCAGAGTCCTGGGATTGAGGCCCATGTCACAGGGAGCCTGCTTGAGATTCTCTTTTACCCCTGTACCCCTCCCCGTGCTCATTATTACTCTCTCTCAAATAATAAAATATTTTTTTTTAAAGAATATATTTCTCTCTAGGAGAACTTAACTGTAACATTAGAAAGCCTACCAGTTAAAGCTGGTTAATTTCTTCTTCTGTACTTGAATACTTAGCACATCTGTGTACTTAATGTATCATTTGCTCCATTTCAATTGTGAGCAGTACTCCCTCTTTTAAGAACTTTATCCTGTCATCTTCTTGGCTAGCTAATGTTTGTTGTTGTTGTTGTTGTTGTTTTTATTGAGGAATTATTCCCAGATATTTTCTGAACATACCAATTTTTTGGTCTTAGGTACTGCAGGCCTCATGGTCATTTTGTAGGTTAACATATTGCTTATTGTTTGAGTGAGTCGTGAACTCTTATCTGCCAAATACAAGATTGTTGAGGGAAAAATATTCAGCAAGGATGTAGAAATTGTGCTAAGTTGGTGTTAAAAATAAAATGTCCATAATCATGTAATATTTGTCTATAATCTTCTTAGGTGTTCAAATGGTAGTTTCACACTACTCACCTTTTAACATGTATGGACATTGTTTAATCCATTCAGAACTCAGAAATAGTCAAGGTGAATCCAAAATACTGCAAGTGCTGTAATGTATCTAATCTTTTCAGTTTGATTTACTTTAAACTGTGGCCTGTTTATCTTCATTTACATTGTCCATTTAATAGGCTTCTCCTTCGGTCCAGCTCTGGTAATTAGTTGGGTTATTTATACCTCAACACCTTGAACTGCTACATCTCATTTAACTAACTGCTCTTTAAAGTTTTTGTAATTCAGTAGTTCTTAGCCCTGGGTATACATTAGAATCACCTGGGGGAACTTAAAAAAAAAGAAACTACTGATGCTTGTGTACCATCCCAGAACCAATTAAATCAGAAGCTTTGAGAGCTGTCATTTTGAGATGGTAATTCTGTCTTTTGAACAGTGCCACTAAAAACACTATACTCAGTGTGATATTGAAGAAGTAAAAACAGCAACAGTACACTTCTTTACCTTATGCTTTCCACTTCTGTTCTTCTTCATTTTGCAGGTTTGTTTTTTTTAATAAGATACCATCATACTCATGGATTTATCAGAGCTTAGTATTTCTCCACCTGTCTTAAATGCCTTTGCAAAATGCAACAGTATTCTGGAAGTAAGACCATATTTGAAGATTTTACAGGAGACCCATTTGCTTTGCACACTTTTTATTGTAATAAAAAGGGGGAAAGGCAAGAAGACTCTGTGAGCAGAGACAAAGGAGATTGAAAGAGAATGGGATATTTTGGTAGCTAACAGCTGTTTAGAATGAACCCTAGAATAGCTGAAGAGGTAAATATAAGCTATATTCTGAAGGACTTTGAATCTTATTTCCAGGGGTTTGATCAGGATCAGCTACGTAATTTGTCCGACAAGTGCAAAATGACAAGCTGCGGCCCCTCTTCATAAATCAAGAATTTCAGGACAGCAACTTTGGAGAACAGTGTGGAGATTCCTCAAGAAATTAAAAATAGAGCTTCCCTATGACCCTGCAATTGCACTACTGCGTGTTTACCCCAAAGATACAGATGTAGTGAAAAGAAGGGCCATCTGCACCCCAATGTTCATAGCGGCAATAGCCACGGTCGTGAAACTGTGGAAAGAACCAAGACGCCCTTCAAAGGATGAATGGATAAGGAGGATGGGGTCCATATACACTATGGAGTACTATGCCTCCATCAGAAGGGACGAATACCCAACTTTTGTAGCAACATGGAAGGGACTGGAAGAGATTATGCTGAGTGAACTAAGTGAAGCAGAGAGAGTCAATTATCATATGGTTTCACTTATTTGTGGAGCATAACGAATAGCATGGAGGACATGGGGAGATGGAGAGGAGAAAGGAGTTGGGGGAAATTGGAAGGGGAGGTGAACCATGAGAGACTACGGACTCTGAAAAACAACGTGAGGGTTTTGAAGGGGCGAGGGGGGTGGTTGGGGGAGCCAGGTGGTGGGTATTAAGGAGGGCATGTATTGCATGGAGCACTGGGTGTGGTGCAAAAACAAGGAATACTGTTACAAGGATTACTATAAGAAATTAAAAAAAAAAAAAAAAAGAATTTCAGGACTGCAGCAGACAATCATTACACCAAGCACAAAGCCCTTCTAAATATGGTCCCCTTTGTGACTGCAGAGACTTCATACCCACAAAATTGGCCCTGCATTTAATTATATCTTGAGTTAATGGGTGACTGGAAGATTTAGGCAAGGCAATCACTTACGGTCTATTATAAAAATTATTCTGACTGCTGCGTGGAAAATTTGAATTGTTGGGCTGAGAGACAGAGTACTACCAATGGCTTTTTATGGTGTGTCTGTCTATCTCCATATTTTTTCCAAGATTTTTAACTCTTATGATGGCAGTAGTCGTGATGATAATAGTAATAACTTCTGTTAGGATAGCACTTAGACATTCTCATATACAGTATTGTTGTTTAATCCTTCAAATTCTGGTCGTGAGGCAAGGATATGTTGTTATCCTTGGTTTATAGCTAAGGAGTTAAATAACTTGCAAAAATTACATGACTAGTGATTAATATATACAAGATTGTAGTCAGCCCTTATAACCTATACACTACTGATATTTCTCTACTAAAACTGCTAGTTTTCTTATTAATAGCTATTTACAGAAGCATTCTTTAAAACATCTACTTTTACACTATTTTGGTGGATTTTACTAAACTATTGTTAAAAGTGATTGTCTACTATGTCTTCTAAGCCCCTTATAGAAAGATCTGCAAGATGGATTCTTTTAGCTTAATGCCAGGGAGATTCTTTTTAAAATAGAAAAACGTCTATTTCTTTTAGTCAGACATTAAAAAATGTTACATGCACCACTCTTTAGCCTGGCTGCCAGTGAATTTATATTCAAACTCAACATCTAGTTTTCAAAATTAGCTCATCTAATTCCTGTTCCCTCTAGATAGTGTCTACTGTTTTGTTTTGTTTTGTTTTTAATTTTTAAATTTTTTATAAACATATAATATATTTTTATCCCCAGGGGTACAGGTCTGTGAATCGCCAGGTTTACACACTTCACAGCACTCACCATAGCACATACCCTCCCCAGTGTCCATAACCCCACCCCCCCTTCTCCCAACCCTCTTCCCCCAAGCAACCCTCAGTTTGTTTTGAGATTAAGAGTCATTTATGGTTTGTCTCCCTCCCAATCGCATCTTGTTTCATTTATTCTCCTACCCCCTTAACCCCTATGTTTCATCCCACTTCCTCATATCAGGGAGATCATATGGTAGTTGTCTTTCTCCGCTTAACTTATTTCGCTAAGCATGATACCCTCTAGTTCCATCCACATCATCGCAAATGGCAAGATTTCATTTCTTTTGATGGCTGCATAGTATTCCATTGTGTATATATACCACATCTTCTTCATCCATTCATCTGTTGATGGACATCTAGGTTCTTTCAATAGTTCGGCTATTGTGGACATTGCTGCTATAAACATTCGGGTGCACGTGCCCCTTCGGATCACTACGTTTGTATCTTTAGGGTAAATACCCAGTAGTGCAATTGCTGGGTCATAGGGCAGTTCTATTTTCAACATTTTGAGGAACCTCCATGCTGTTTTCCAGAGTGGTTGCACCAGCTTGCATTCCCACCAACAGTGTAGGAGGGTTCCCCTTTCTCCGCATCCTCGCCAGCATCTGTCATTTCCTGACTTGTTGATTTTAGCCATTCTGACTGGTGTGAGGTGATATCTCATTGTGGTTTTGATTTGTATTTCCCTGACGCCAAGTGATATGGAGCACTTTTTCATGTGTCTCTTGGCCATCTGGATGTCTTCTTTGCAGAAATGTCTGTTCATGTCCTCTGCCCATTTCTTGATTGGATTATTTGTTCTTTGGGTGTTGAGTTTGCTAAGTTCTTTATAGATTTTGGACACTAGCCCTTTATCTGATATGTCGTTTGCAAATCTCTTCTCCCATTCTGTCAGTTGTCTTTTGATTTTGTTAACTGTTTCCTTTGCTGTGCAAAAGCTTTTTATCTTGATGAAATCCCAATAGTTCATTTTTGCCCTTGTTTCCCTTGCCTTTGGCGATGTTCCTAGGAAGATGTTGCTGCAGTTGAGGTCGAAGAGGTTGCTGCCTGTGTTCTCCTCAAGGATCTGGATGGATTCCTTTCTCACATTGAGGTCTTTCATCCATTTTGAGTCTATTTTTGTGTGTGGTGCAAGAAAATGGTCCAGTTTTATTTTTCTGCATGTGACTGTCCAGTTTTCCCAACACCATTTATTAAAGAGGCTGTCTTTTTCCCATTGGACATTCTTTCCTGCTTTGTCAGAGATTAGTTGACCATAGAGTTGAGCTCTATTTCTGGGCTCTCTATTCTGTTCCATTGATCTGTGTGTCTGTTTTTGTGCCAGTACCATGCTGTCTTGATGATGACAGCTTTGTAATAGAGCTTCAAGTCCGGAATTGGGATGCCACCAACTTTGGCTTTCTTTTTCAATATTCCTTTGGCTATTCGAGGTCTTTTCTGGTTCCATATAAATTTTAGGATTGTTTGTTCCATTTCTTTGAAAAAGATGGATGGTACTTTGTTAGGAATTGCATTAAATGTGTAGATTGCTTTAGGTTGCATAGACATTTTCACAATACTTATTCTTCCAATCCAGGAGCATGGATCATTTTTCCATTTCTTTCTGTCTTCCTCAATTTCTTTCATGAGTACTTTATAGTTTCCTGAGTATAGATTCTTTGCCTCTTTGGTTAGGTTTATTCCTAGGTATCTTATGGTTTTGGGTGCAATTGTAAATGGGATTGACGCCTTAATTTCTCTTTCTTCTGTCTTGTTATTGGTGTAGAGAAATGCAACTGATTTCTGTGCATTGATTTTATATCCTGACACTTTACTGAATTCCTGTACAAGTTCTAGCAGTTTTGGAGTGGAGTCTTTTGGGTTTTCCACATATAGTATCATATCCTCTGCGAAGAGTGATAGTTTGACTTCTTCTTTGCTGATTTGGATGCCTTTAATTTCCTTTTGTTGTCTGATTGCTGAGGCTGGGACTTCTTTTACTATGTTGAATAGCAGTGGTGATAATGGACATCCCTGCCGTGTTCCTGACCTTAGCGGAAAAGCTTTCAGTTTTTCTCCATTGAGAATGATATTTGCGGTGGGTTTTTCATAGATGGCTTTGATAATATTGAGGTATGTGCCCTCTATCCCTACACTTTGAAGAGTTTTGATCAGGAAGGGATGCTGTACTTTGTCAAATGCTTTTTCAGCATCTATTGAGACTATCATATGGTTCTCGTTCTTTCTTTTATTGAAATGTTGTATCACATTGATTGATTTGCGGATGTTGAACCATTCTTGAAGCCCTGGAATAAATCCCACTTGGTCGTGGTGAATAATCTTTTTAATGTACTGCTGAATCCTATTGGCTAGTATTTTGGTGAGAATTTTCGCATCTGTGTTCATCACTGATATTGGTCTGCAGTTCTCTTTTTTGATGGGACCCTTGTCTGGTTTTGGATCAAGGTGATGCTGGCCTCATAAAATGAGTTTGGAAGTTTTTCTTCCATTTCTATTTTTTGGAACAGTTTCAGGAGAATAGGAATTAGTTCTTCTTTAAATGTTTGGTAGAATTCCCCTGGGAAGCTGTCTGGCCCTGGGCTTTTGTTTGTTTGGAGATTTTTTGATGACTGTTTCAGTCTCCTTACTCGTTTTGGGCCTGTTCAGGCTTTGTATTTCTTCCTGGTTCAGTTGTGGTAGTTTTATATGTTTCTAGGAATGCATCTATTTCTTACAGATTGTCAGATTTGTTGGCGAAGAGTTGCTCATAGTATGTTCTTATAATTGTCTGTATTTTTTTGGTGTTACTTGTGATCTGTTTTCTTTCATTCATGATTTTATTTATTTGGCTCCTGTCTCTTTTCTTTTTGGTAAGTCTGGCCAGGGGTTTATCAATTTTATTAATTCTTTCAAAGAACCAGCTCCTAGTTTTGTTGATTTGTTCTATTGTTTTTTTGGTTTCTATTTCATTGGTTTCTGCTCAGATCTTTATGATTTCTCTTCTCCTGCTGGGTTTAGGGTTTCTTTCTTGTTCTTTCTCCAGCTCCTTTAAGTGTAGGGTTAGGTTGTGTACCTGAGACCTTTCTTGTTTCTTGAGAAAGTCTTGTACCACTATATATTTTCCTCTCAGGACTGCCTTTGTTGTGTCCCACAGGTTTTGAACCGTTGTGTTTTCATTATCAGTTTTTTCCATGAATTTTTTCAATTCTTTAATTTCCTGCTTGACCCATTCATTCTTTAGAAGGATGCTGTTTGGTCTCCATGTATTTGTGTTCTTTCCAAATTTCCTTTTGTGATAGAGTTCTAGCTTCAGAGCATTGTGGTCTGAAAAGATGCAGGGAATGATCCCAATCTTTTGATACTGGTTGAGACCTGATTTAGAACCCAGGATGTGATCTGTTCTGGAGAATGTTCCATGTGCACTAGAGAAGAATGTGTATTCTGTTGCTTTGGGATGAAATGTTCTGAATATATCTGTCATGTCCACCTGTTCCAGTGTGTCATTTAAGGCCTTTATTTCCTTGTTGATATTTTGCTTAGATGATCTGTCCATTTCAGTGAGGGGAGTGTTAAAGTCCCCTACTATTGTTGTATTATTGTTGTTGTGTTTCTTTGATTTTGTTATTAATTGCCTTATATAATTGGCTGCTCCCACGTTAGGGGCATAGATAATTAAAATTGTTAGATCTTCTTGTTGAACAGATCCTTTGAGTATGATATAGTGTCTTTCCTCATCTCTTATTATAGCCTTTGGCTTAAACTCTAATTGACCTGATATAAGGATTGCCACTCCTGCTTTCTTTTGATATCTATTAACATGGTAAATTCTTTTCCACCCCCTCACTTTAAATCTGGTGGTGTCTTCGGGTCTAAAATGAGTTTCTTGTAGGCAACATATAGATGGGTTTTGTTTTTTAATCCATTCTGATACCCTGTGTCTTTTGATTGGGGCATTTACCCCTTTAACATTGAGCGTAAGTATTGAGAGATATGAATTTAGTGCTATTGTATTGCCTGTAAGGTGATGTTACTGTATATTGTCTCTGTTCCTTTCTGATCTACTTTTAGGCTCTCTCTTTGCTTAGAGGACCCCTTTCATTATTTCCTGTAGCGCTGGTTTGGTGCTTACAAATTCTTTCAGTTTTTGTTTGTCCTGGAAGCTTTTTATCTCTCCTTCTATTTTCAATGATAGCCTAGCTGGATATAGTATTCTTGGCTGCATGTTTTTCTCGTTTAGTGCTCTGAATATATCATGCCAGTTCTGTCTGGTCTGCCAGGTCTTTGTGGATAAGTCCGCTGCCAGTCTAATATTTTTACCATCATATGTTACAGACTTCTTTTCCTGGGCTGCTTTCAGGATTTTCTCTTTGTCACTAAGTCTTTTAAATTTTACTATTACTTGACGGGTTGTAGATCTATTCCTATTGATTTTTAGGGGCATTCTCTGCTCCTCCTGTACTTTGATGCTTGTTCCCTTTGCCATATTGGGGAAATTCTCTCTAATAATTCTCTCCAGTATACCTCCTGCTCCCCTCTCTCTTTCTTCTTCTTCTGGAATCCCAATTATTCTAATGTTGCTTCGTCTTATGGTGTCACTTATCTCTCGAATTCTCCCCTCATGATCCAGTAGCTGTTTGTTCCTCTTTTGCTCAGCTTCTTTATTCTCTGTCATTTGGTCTTCTATATCGCTAATTCTTTCTTCTGCCTCATTTATCCTAGCAGTGGGAGCCTCCATTTTTTATTGCACCTCACTAATAGCTTTTTTTATTTCAACTTGATTAGATTTTAGTTCTTTTATTTCTCCAGAAAGGGCTTTTATATCTCCCGAGAGGGTTTCTCTAATATCTTCCATGCCTTTTTCGAGCCTGGCTTGAACCTTGAGAATTGTCATTCTGAACTCTAGATCTGACATATTACCAATGTCTGTATTGATTAGGTCCCTAGCCTTCGGTACTGCCCCTTGTTCTTTTTGTTTTTGTGGTGAATTTTTCCACCTTGTCATTTTGTCCAGATAAGAGTATATGAAGGAGCAAGTAAAATACTAAAAGGGTGGCAACAACCCCAGGAAAATATGCTTTAACCAAATCAGAAGAGATCCCAAATTGTGAGGGTGGAGAAAGGGGATAAAAAGAGGTTCAGTAAGAAAAAAAAAAAAAAAAGAAAAGAAAAAAAAGAAAAGGGAAAACGAATAAAGAAAAAGTATAAAAAAGAAAAAATATATGTATATATATTAGATAAACTAGTTTAAAATTGTAAAAAAAGAAAAGGGTAAAAGTTTAAAAAATTTAGCAGAAGAAGAAAAAAAAAGTGAAAAAGAAAAAAAAAATTAAATTAACTCCAAGACTACAGAATCATGGGGAGAAAGCTGTGAGTTCCATGCTTTGCTTTCTCCTCCTCTGGAATTCCGCTGCTCTCCTTGGTATTGAACCTGCACTCCTTTGTAGGTGAACTTGATCTTGGCTGGATTTCTTGTTGATCTTCTGGGGGAGCGGCCTGTTGTAGTGTTTCTCAAGTGTCTTTACCCCAGGCGGAATTGCACCGCCCTTACCAAGGGCTGGGCTGAGTAATCCACTGGGGTTTGCCTTCAGGAGTTTTTGTTCCCTGAGCACTTTCTGTAGGTTTACGGAGGACGGGAATAAAAATGGCTGGCTCCCGGTCTCCGGCCTGTAGGAGTCTAGAGCCCGGGTCCCTCTCCTCAGTGCGCCCTCAGAGAACAGCCCCCAATTACTCCTGTCTCTCTGGCCTCCGGCCACGCTCTTGAGCTCACCGAGCCTGCGACCTGTTCAAGGTAATCCCGAGCTGGGAGCTCACTTCTTCGCTCTGTCTCTGTAGCTGGTTTCCCCGTTCTAATACCTGCAAGCTCTGTGACACTCAGACACCCTTGATCCTTCCGTGACCCCGCAGGACTTGGGGCCACACTGACCGCGCATGGGCTTCACCCCGGTTTAGTCTCTGGAGTGATGTCCTTCAGCAGAAGAGACTTTTAAAAGTCCTGATTTTTTGCTCCGTTGCTCCCCCGCTTGCCGGGAGCCGGCCCCTCCCCCCGCATTCTATCTTCCCGTTGCTTTGGATTCTCTTCTCAGCCAGTCCTACCTTTCAGAAAATGGTTGATTTTCTGTTCTAGAATTGCTGCTCTTCTTCTCTTTGATCTCCTGTTGGATTTTTAGGTGTTTGCAATCTTTAGATAAGCTATCTAGCTGATCTCCTGCTAGCTGAAGTAGTCTCAGCCTGCTACTTATCCGCCATCTTGAGTCCTCCCCCTGGTGTCTACTGTTTTTATCCTTGGCAGTGCTATTTTTTAATATATTTACATTTCTTATATTAAATTTTATAAGTTACTTCAAATATGTTTGGAAGTAGTCAGGATGTAAATCCTCACTTAATAAACTAAGTGATAACCATTTGGAAATTTATTCAAAAGTTTGAAGAAGCACAAAGAAGTGTTTAAGTGGCTGAGCAGTAGTATAGCAGATTTATCCATTGAAGCTTGTTAAAGCAGAAAGTAGCTGACAAGTTCGATAAGCATTTCATAATTAAATGAAAGAGAAGATTGATCACAGAAGAATTTAAAAGCGTATGTGAACATACAAATGACTTGGGCCAACAAATCTCCTTTTAGAGATTACATAATATCACTATGAATTCCAGTACTTCTGTGTCCAGCCCAGCTTTTCTCAATTTTTTAGTCTTTCATGCTTAGTCCTCATAATTTTTTTTAAAGATTTTATTTATTTATTTGACAGAAATCACAAGTAGATGGAGAGGCAGGCAGAGAGAGAGAGAGGGAAGCAGACTCCCTGCTGAGCAGACAGCCCGATGCGGGACTCGTTCCCAGGACCGTGAGAGCATGACCCGAGCCGAAGGCAGTGGCCCAACCCACTGAGTCACCCAGGCGCCCATAATTTTTATTTTTATTCTGTCTTTTGTTGACGTCTTTATTGTTACTGTTTTGCAACTATCACAATTTGAGATTTAGATACCTGAAGATCTAGTCTTTCATACTAGATACAACAACTAAATTTTGGAAATGTATGTTTTGTAAATACTTGATTATTTTTATAGAATTACTATGTAGGTTGTTTTAGGTGTTTCTTTGTTGTAATTTAAGCAACTGGACTTAATTATATTTCAGGGAAAACCAGCATTCTTTTTTTTTTAAGAATTTATTTATTTATGTGAGAGAGCAAAAGAGAGCCTTGCTTGAGAGCATGAGTAGGGTGGAGGAGTAGCGGGAGAAGCAGACTCACTGCTGAACAGGACCCTCGGATCAATGATCTGAGCGAAGGCAGACCAGTAACCAACTGAGCCACCCAGGTGCCTTCAACATTCTTTTAATAGTCTCAGTTTCACATTTGCTTGTGTTTTTTTTTTTTTTAATTTGTTCCTAACTTGTACACAAGTAGTGGTAGTAGCTCAGAATGGCTACTGTAAGGGATAATACTTGAATTTGAAAAGCTACCTTATGCCTTTTATGATAATAGTGTATTTAAACTATCTTGCATAAAATTTTAGCATCTGAGACCATGTGGAATACCAGCTTATGGGCACAGAGGAGATACTATAAAAACAGCTTGAAAGAAGCTATGTAGCAGACTTTATTGGCTAGATGTAATGTATAGGCTACCAGTCACCCCTATACCTGAATAAATTCCCCTCCTTTACCTGAATGAATTCCCCTCCTTATCCTGGGTATGTTTGCAGTTTATTTTGTCTCATACTAGTCCTTGCTGTCTACCCTGGACTTCACCTCTCTAGTCACAGATAGCTCTTTCACCCATAGAGTATCTGATGCTGACCTGCCCTGCCTCTGGTTTTGTTTTTGTTTTTTTCTTTCAATACCCAGAGCCAGACTTTCTTTATATCCAAGCAATATTTTTATTAAGATTATATTTTTGGGGCACGTGGGTGGTTCAGTCAGTTAAGTGTCTGACTCTTAATTTCAATTCAGCTCATGATTTCAGGGTGTTGAGATTGAGCCCCATGTTGGACTCCATGCTCAGCACAGAGTATGCTTGACATTCTCTCTCTCCCTAACTCTCTGCCCCTTTCCCAGCTTGTGCTCGCTCTCTCTAGCTCTCTCAAATGAGTAAATAGAATCCTACAAAAAAAAAAAAAAGACTCTATCTTTATTTATTAGTACTGTTAAGTAGTTTAGAAATATTCTAGTCCATTGGTCTTAATTTAGACCAATGGGGTATCTGAGACTCAGAAGCTGTGATTTATGAATATATTAAAGACCATTTTATAATCTTACTGGAATCTGAAGATAGAGATTGTTTCTATAGAGCTTTGTGGAGTATTTTTAAGAAATTATATTTTCTGTTGAGTAATGCATGTTATATTAGTTACAGAAGGCAGACTAGTTTTGTTTTTTGTTTTTTGGGGTTTTTTGTTTTGTTTTGTTTTTACATAGATCTAAGAATGGAGAGCAACCAGAAGAAAAAAATCAGTAGTATTTGGGGTGCCTAGGTAGCTCAGTCTTTAAGCATCTAACTCCTGATTTCAGCTCAGGGTTGTGAGATAGAGCCCTGCATCAGTCTTTGTGCTCAGCAGGGAGTCTGTTTGAGGTTCTCTCTCTTCCCCTCCTTCTACCCCCACTTGCATTCATGCTTTCAAAATAAAGAGAGAAAGAAAAAATATTTTAATAAATAATATTTAGCATAGCAATTTAGATATATCATACTTTATTAAACCTTGAAACTATTTGTTATATACTATCATCATTATATTATTTTCTCTAGAAAATATATATGTCATAGAATTAAATTATAAAACTGAAAGTAGTTTTTGTAACTTGGGAAATTTTCAACTAATGTTTATGGAGTTCCTACATAACATTATCTTATTTACTCTGTTAACATAGCAGATCTTGCCTTTGGATATGAAACACTTCGTCTGCTTTTATCATTTCCCTCTCTTCCCTTTTTTTCCCTTCCATCCCTTGGCAGTCTTATCCAAACCCAGAACTTCAATCAGTCCATCAACATACAGAACTATTAGGATTATATCTTCCTTTTTTGTCACTCTCCCACGTATCAGACCTAATCTTCTGATGATTAGCTGCATATTTTTACACCTTCAAACTCAGTATTTTTAATATTAAAGGTATTCATTTCAGCTTAGAATCTATTTTTTTTTAAGATCTTAATTATTTATTTGACATAGATCACAAGTAGGCAGAGAAGCAGGCAGAAAGAGAAAGGGGGGAAGTAGGCGCCCTGCCGAGAGAGCCCAATGCGGGGCTCGATCCCAGAACCCTGGGATCAGGACCTGAGCTGAAGGCAGAGGCTTTAACCCACTGAGCCACCCAGGTACCCCTAGAACCTATTTCTTTTAATGCTACCACCACTCTCCTTAGTTAATATAGTTTCAATCACTAGTAATGTTCTTGATTCTTCTCTCTCCCTTAACCTCCCACATCCTTTTAATAATAATAATTTTTGACATGTATTTAGCACTTACGTTTCCAGCTCTTATCCACTGCATTAAATCGCTTCCTAAATTGATGTGTATAATTCCTGTTCCTGCAGTAGGTTGTAACCATCTAGTCACCTTATTACCTCAGCACTCTTGCTAGTGCTATTGCAGAAGCAGTCTAACCAATTTCTATAGATTCTCTCTTTTTCCAGCCCATTTCATTTATCCTTTAATAAATCTTCCCAAAGCATGGCTAGTTGGATTAAACTGTCCCTAGTCCAAAAAAAAAAAAAAAAAAAAAAAAAATGGAGTGGCTCCAAACACACTAGGTCTTACAGGAATTATTAATCCTGTGCTATAAGCAGACCTAATCACTTGCTGGGACACCATTCTCTTTATGTATTAACTGATCTATGCTTGAAGTTGTCACATTTATGTTCTTACTTAACATAAGATTTTGTAATTATCCATTATCCTAGGTACATATATCTCTGGATATAATAGTCATCGTATGTATATATTACTTGTTTTCCCTCTGAGATCTTTAGACTTCTCTCACAGTTCACATATTGATTTATTCTAAAAAGGTTTCTAATGTGTAATTGTGGTTTTGTAATATAATTTCCCAATATTTATATGAACATGATGGCATTTGAATATGAAGAAGCAGCTCCTTCAGCTCCTTATGAAGAGCATCATTTATATCTTATCTACTTCCTCTTTTTACCAAAGGCATGAATTTACACTCTGGCTGGGTGCCGTAGTTATAGGTACTGGCTATAGAATTTTTTTTCTTTCAAATACACAAGCAACAAATCGTAAGAGAAAACAGAACTGTAAGATGGTGTATTGGAAATAATTTCCTAAAGAGCATATCCAAATTGAGACCTGCATTTAGCGCCTAATAGCAAATTCTTGATACTACAGAGTTGCTTATTTTAAGAGTAAAAAACAATATACTAATAGGTGTAGAGATTGAAAGCAAGAAAGTTGTCCTGACATACCATCTTCTTTCTTGTGTAATGTAGACTTCTATAGAAACAGGCTCTAACCACCTGTCAGTAGAAATTTTTCAATTTTCCTGCAGATTTTTATTCATGAAAATAGCACTAGTGGCAAACATGAACTAGTGAGTGAAAGTAGCCTACACAATTCCCCAAACTACTCTGCCAGTTTATTTCATTGATTTGTAGTGCACTGATTTTTTTTTTTCTGTGTTGTTGAACGAAGACAGAGAACAAGTGAAAATTGCTACAGTTCTAGTGGCTTTGTTAGATGGACAGGTGCCAAAGATTACCGTTGGCTAACTTTCTACCCCTAACACAAACAATACTACTACTATTTTGTTTCTACCTTGCAAAACCTGGGGTGGAATCCAATAGTTTTTATTGTGAAAACTAATGCCTATTTGTTTTCCTTCTGACTTTCATGACTTCATGAAAATCCTTTAGTTTATATGACATTGTTACCGCCTCAATATTATGTGGATACCAAAATACTGAGATTGATGTAAGAATCAACAAGTGTATTAGTCTTTTGGATAAACAAATGTAGAATACATTCGCATAGCCATAGTTGTCTCAGAGGCCAATAGCAAGTAGTAAATCTTACTCAAACTTCTTATGATTTTGAGGGCTTAAGGCATGTTCCTTCAGTTATAATTAATGTTATATTTCTTGACTCTTCCTGTTTGTTACCTTAACTAAATTAATTTTATCCTCATACCCTGATGCTAGGCATTTGGAATTTAGTAAGTAATTGAAATTTGAATAAACAGTGAATATAATGTAACTGAAAAAAATTGAAACAGCTAAAATAGACACATGAATTGAACATGGTATCTAACACTGTTGATACTATACTGAGTAATAACAAGGAACAGTGAAGAGAGGCTTGTTATGGTTTCCTTATTTTTTTTCAGTGTAGAAGTGAATCTGTTACATGATAAATACACCATAGCTTTTCTAACTCTAGTTACACTTAAAAGAAAATGAAAATTAGATGATAAGATTTAAGAAATCAAACTTGCAGGACACCTGGGTGGCTCAGTGGGTTGAGCCTCTGCCTTCAGCTCAGGTCATGATCTCAGGGTCCTGGGATCGAGCCCTGCATCCGGCTCTCTGCTTGGCAGAGCCTACTTCCTCCTCTCTCTCTGCCTGGCTCTGCCTACTTGTGATCTCTGTCAAATAAATAAATAAAATCTTAAAAAAAAAAAAGAAGAAGAAATCAAGCTTGCAAAACTCATTTGGATAAGCTATAAGTTTAGGAATTCATCATTAAGCAACTGAGAATCTAGAGTTTGTTATTAAACAATCACAGAAATCATAGGTTTGATGTATGTTATTTTCACATTTGCTGTCAAAGAACTCTCGGTTCTTTTTTCCCTCTTTCAGGGCTTGTGCCTGCCACACAAACTAGGAAGGATGTTAATTTTGCTAGACTATCTCCCTTGTGCTATTCACCACATTTTTTAGATAGAATAAGAAAGCACCTATAAAGACAGAAAATAACAGGAGCTGGCTGTGAGGATTACATGAGCCAGAGACCTAAAGAACTCAACATAGGTATGGCACATAGTATCCTATAAATAGTAATAATGATAATTATTATTGAGAAGACCTTGAACTAAATTAGGCTGGAGGTCTGGAATTACCATTAACATTAATCATAATAATGTTAATATTAGTACCACAAATACTGATATATTTTGAGGCAACAAGGGATACACATGAAAATATAATGATTCAGGCTTAAATATGATGAAGCTCCTCAGTAAGGTTTACCATCAACTCATCTGGATCAAGTGTTACTTTTTGAAGTGTTGGTGAAAAATACTAGCAGAAAAAGTCAAAAGATCTGTGTTACCGACTGTATAGCTTGAGGTTTATCTTATAAAGGTGTCATGATGGAAAAACGCTTTTTAGGGAGATCTAAATCGTAGATTCGAATTTTAGGGACTTTAAACATCACTGAGTGTTAACTGCACTCATTTTGAGATACTGCAAGGTTTGTGTGATTTGCCCAAGGTAACACCATTTGTTCGTGGCAAAACAGGGTTTCAAACTTCAGACACCTGAGGTGAAGTTATCAGGCTCTTTCTGTTTAAATAATCTGACAACAGTGTTCAAAATGGGTATAATAGGGCAACTGGGTGGCTCAGTGGGTTGAGCCTCTGCCTTGGGCTCTGGTTATGGTCTCGGGTTCCTGGAATATAGCCCCGCATCAGGCTCTCTGCTCAGCAGGGAGCCTGCTTCCCCCTCTCTCTCCCTGCCTGCCTCTCTGCCTGCTTGTGATCTCTTTCTCTGTCAGGTGAATAAATAAAATCTTTTAAAAAAATTTTTTAAATGGGTATAATAAAGGGAGTACTAAATGTTACTCTAAAGCAAAATATTTCTGTATTTCAATTAAAGAATGAAGAGTTATATATATACATTGGAGATGTAACTATAGTAACCAAAGTAAATAAACCTAAATTTTTAATTAAGACACTTACCAAAGCTGCATAGTAAGTGCTATTTGTAGTTAATTTAGTCCCTACATCACACATTTAAAATGCATTCAAAATTAAATATCAAGACAAAATTGTACTCCAATTAAAAAAGCCTTGACAATTTTCTTTTTGTTCAGATATTTTTGTTGAGACTTGTTTATTGTACCTCTTTTAGAACAATAAAAACTTGAGAACTGTGTTTGGTAATATAAGAAAGCATGATTATCAACATAAGTGATATAACAAGAAATCTATTCCCAATTGTTTGTTGTAAGACTGACAGACATTGTATTAATTTAGAATAGATAATTTGTAATTCAGTGCTATTAACAGAGGTATCATATTTTGCTATTCTGAGGAATTTGCATACAAGTTTTTTCTGGAAGTTTTCTGATACTACAAAGACTTGAAAAAATGATGGAGTTTTCCTGTACTAATTCATGAAAAATTATACATCATTCTTCTTAGAGTACATAACTCTCTATATGCAGTGATATAGCTTCTTAGGATGACTAATAGCTCATAAGATATAGAATAATAGACTTATTCAATAGTGAAGTACCCATTCAAATTTGGTGAAAAATATTCTGATTGATGATGGCCAACAGTGAAAGATTTAAATGGCATCTTGATTGTTTCCTGGTTGACAAATGAGCACACTCCAGAACATACCGTTAAGATTTATGTTAGTCAGACATCTTGTCATTTGGATTTCTTAAGAAAAAAGCTGTCAAGCCAGGAATAGAGATTGTTACTCAGGGACATGAATAAGACGTCTTATCCGAGTCTTAGGAAATTAGACTGTCCTCAGAATAGGTCAGGGACCCATTAAAGATGACATTAAAGATGTCAAGCCTCAGATCTTTTGTGTTACTGAAAAAAGCAATAGTATTTCTTAAATACTTAAAATAATGATAATCATATATAAGGAGAGAACAGTTCAAGGGCGTCTGGGTGGCTCAGTCACATAAGCGTCTGACTCTTGGTTTCCGCTCAAGTCATAATCTCAGTGTAGTGAGACCCAGCCCCACGGCAGGCTTGCAGTCCACTCAAGGGGGAGTCTGCTTGGGATTCCTTCTTTCCCTCCCCTTCTGTTCTTCCCCTCGCTCATGTTCTTTCCCTAAAATAAATAAATAAATAAATCATTTTTAAAAAAGAGAGAGAAAGAGCAGTTCAGTGAGGCTTCCTGACTTTACTACATCCTAACCATTCTATCTTACAAAGTCCAAAGTGACTAACTATACTAGTAACTTATGATTAGCTTATCTTAAAAAATAAGCAAGAAGAATTATTCCATATTTATTGATAATATAACAGCTGTGAAAATTTAAATAATTGGATAAGTAGCTTTTATATAAATTTAATGAATATGTTTGATATCCTCATGATGTTCAGAGAGCTACAGTATTGACACAAAAGACCTGAGTCACACCCTCTATGAAGATGTTAAACAATGTAAATGAAATATCTGATATCTCAAAAACCTTGTATTCCAAGTTTTATCATGAAAGCTTCTTATGACAACGACAAAAAGCATTGTATTCAAAATGACTTGGATCAGAAACATGAGACCTGTGAAGGACTACCCAATCATTCTTTATCTTTTAGTTCCCATCTCTGACCCAGCTTCAAATGGTTAACTTTTAGAGAATAATCACAAAGTGTGTTAGCAAAATTAAGAGTACTTTACAGTTTTTGCTGATACATTTTTTTTTTAAGATTTTATTTATTTATTTGACAGAGAGAGATCACATCACAAGCAGGCAGAGAGGCAGGCAGAGAGAGAGAGAAGGAAGCAGGCTCCCGGCTGAGCAGAGAGCCTGATGCGGGGCTCGATCCTAGGACTCTGCGATCATGACCTGAGCCGAAGGCAGAGGCTTAACCCACTGAGCCACCCAGGTGCCCCAATGCTGATATATTTTTAAGTCTTCTTGTTTTTTTCTTCAAATTTTCATTTTAAATTCTAGTTAGTTAACCTACATTATGGTATTGGTTTCAGGCATAAAATTCAGTGATTCATCACTTACATACAACACCCAGTGCTCATCATGACAGGTGCCCTCCTTAATACCCATCATACATCTAGCCCATCCCCCACCCACCTCACTCCATCACTCCTCAATTCATTCTCTATCTTTAAGAGTCTCTTATGATTTGATTCCCTTTCTCCTTCTCTCTTTTTTCCCCCTCCCATATGCTCATCTGTTTTGTTTCTTGAATTCCACATACCAGTGAGATCATAGGATAATTGTCTTTCTCTGATCAACTTGTTTCACTTAGCATAATACACTCTGGCTCCATCCACATCATTGCAAATGGCAAGATTTCATTCTTTTTGATGGCTGAGTAATATTCCATTACACACACATACGCGCATGCGTGCGCGCGTGTGTGTAGACTGTCTTCTTTATCCATTCATCAGTCGGTGGACATTTGGGCTCTTCCCAGTGTTTGTTTCGAAGCCTTAAACAAAATTGCATACCCAGCGATTTGTCAGAACAAAATGGCAAAATAAAAGAGATGCAGTTCATTTTCTGAGAAACTTGTCATTACTGAGAGCTGACTTGACCAGTGCCAGTTGTGAATTACATGTCCCCATGTAGGGGCAGCTGACTTACACTCTGCACAAGTTCCTTATGGCATAGTGAATTGGGCCTTTGAGTAGCATTGTATTTGCTTATCTGATTTGTTGAAATCAATAGAGCTCAGAGAAAGATCACAGAAATGTATGCCCCATTCAGTATGGTAGATGCTAATTCAATCTTATACAAAAGCACTGACAACTCAGTTTACTCATCTTCTGTAGAGTCAGTAAAACTGGGTGAGGAAAAAAAAAATCTCTTTCTTATATATCACTTTGGTGGCAGCTATGATTTTTGATCATATGCTCACCCTGAGACACACTGTTAAAATGATTCTGGGGAGATGCATGTTGACTCATAATAAGTAGCCATCCTATATACCTTGCATAACCAAATTATATGAGAAAGACTTAGTTAATATCTAGGTTCAGTTTTGTTTGGGT
Organism: Neogale vison; assembly: GCF_020171115.1. Taxonomy (NCBI): domain Eukaryota; kingdom Metazoa; phylum Chordata; class Mammalia; order Carnivora; family Mustelidae; genus Neogale; species Neogale vison. The sequence goes on along the minus strand of NC_058105.1, from coordinate 52,223,935 downwards.
GCTCTTGATACACTTAGTACTAAGACTACTTTTTGGTTTTCAGATTTGCATGTCACTTATTTTTTCACTTTGTATAAATAAAAGGCTATGTTCCTCGTGGTTTGAATGTTAACCATTAGTGTCGTTGATTAGTTAGAAGAAATAATTTGGTTTAGCCTCAAGCATATTATGGTCCATTTCCCAGTTGCTTTTGTTTTTCAGCTCTATCCAGACACAGGAACATTAGATGATCTTGCTTTCATTACTGATAGGAGACACCCAACTGTAATTTGCATATGTTGTAAAACATATAGAGAGGGTTGCAAATTCCCAGTGTTGTCCTCTTTGTTCTTACCTAGAAAATACTTCATACCAGTTTTGATAAACTAGCTTTCTTAAGAAAGAAGGTTGTGTTATGTTGTTATTTTGAGATATTGAAATTATGTTTAATTATACATGGAAGATATTATTTATTCATAGAGTTTAGTGCCCCAAACTGTGTTTTATAGAATATTGTTCCATGCGATGTTAAAATAAAATTTTAAAATAAAAAGAAAAGGGAAGATATATGTGTTGGGGTGGAGGTAGTAAGGTATGGATATGCTAGGTTAAACAAAGATCAGCAAGTCTATTTACTGCAGAATTTCTCATGAGTTAATATTCTATCTACTTTTGTTGTGAAAAATTTTATTATAAATCTCTAAAAAGAGATATGGTATATAATGTTCTCCAACTTATTTAGCCACTGTGTATGTATATGTGTGTGTGTCTTTAATACCTTTTACTATCTCAAGCATGGTGCATAGTTTAACTATACTATGCATAAGGCATAGGTGAAATGGGCATAGGACAAAATTATTAAAATTTTGTTATACACCTTACCATATGCCCACAGACCTTATTATCCAAACTTCCTAACTATAGGAAATTACCATTGAAATACTCAGGAGGAGCAGGAAAAGCCCAATGAAATAGGACTTACTTTAAAAAATGCATTGGCCATACCCTTGAATATTGAATATAAGAAAGAACAGAATACTTAAGCTACTTTATAAATAAACAATATATATTATATTATACCTAGGACTTTTGAACATTATAAAGCTAGCATGAATGCAGTCTGATTACTGTTAATTAGTAAGAAAGATGTTCCTTTCAGAACACAGGATTTATTTACACCAACATAAACACTGTCCAAGGATTTTCAGTTCATAAACATATCATTTGTTGTGTAAGTTACTTAAAACATTTTAAATGTGTTTAACAATAGAATTAATTAATCTGAAAGTAAATCACAGAGGCTTAACTTGAATACTTATAGCAGCAATATTAAAAATGTGAGACTTCTATGAAGCTTTTTATTATGAAAGACCCTTGTGTATAGTATAAAACCCTCTATGCACCATTAGTGAGAACAGAATAACACTGAAAAAGCCCAGATAGATATATTGCTAGAAACAGTTGCCCTAGTTCTGTAGTTTTAAATTGAAGTCACAGAGACTCCCATATGGGAAAAGCGCTAGTACATATCTCTGTGATAGTGTTCATCTTATGATGTCTGATTCCATTTTGATGAGTTTGTGATAGCATGATTCCTGCTGTCACTATGATTTGTGTTTATTATAGCTGTTTGCTTTTTAATAAAGGAGGCCATTGCATATAAACACTGACATGGAGGTATCTTCTGAGAAATTGCCTTCTGTATGTTGCTGTAGTCATTGCAATGTTGTAAGTATTTTGCTATCCGTAGAAAGAATTAAGATTGTTTTTTAGTGTATTGATTTGTGTATTTCCTTATCATAAGAAAGGACCTACTGTTATTTTCATTTTGTACTTGTTTTTCAGTGATGTACACCTTCAAGAAGAAATAGGAAAGTGGGCAATATGTTGCTGAAATATACCTTGATAGAAGAATAGCTAGAGGACTGGGCAGAGGGCAAAACTAGTATGCAGAAAGTGAGAATGCATCAGATTCACCATAGTCCAAGAGACATGGGAGGAAAACATCCCAAGTCAATAGGCATCATCTCTCCTAAGCTGAGCTGAGGCAGTGTCTACTGCCATCACCAAAAGTCAGAACTAAGAGATCCCAGGCTGAGAAAATATTCACAGAATAAGAGATAAGACAGTAGGAAGCTGTCACGAGGGCAGACCAGCCAGTTGTGCTAAGTAGTGTTTTTCTCACCTGGAGCTGCTTTTAGCAACCTCATACCCAGTGGCATTTTAAAGTTGCTATCTAGCTGCAGAAAGGTTTTTCTCTAAAATAAATTGGACAAGGCTGAATAGAAGGTATATAAAAAAGAAGCTTCAGGAGACCTGGCATAATTACAATGTTCTAGCCAAGTGTCATTGAAGGCATTTCTGATCATGTACAGACTAGCAATACACTCAACCCTACTACACCCCACCTCCTTCCTTTTCCTCCTTCCCTTTTTCTCAGGTTAGAAAATGTTACCAATTTAGTTAGCCAGACCAGGAAGTAATGGCAGAAATACATAAAGCAGAATTCAGCACAGCCGTCTTTGGTCCCCAGAGTTGCATCAAGGGATGGGAACTTTGGGGGTGGGAGGAAGTGATGGTAGGTAGCAGTATCCCTGCTGTCCCCTTACTATAAGCTGTCGCCATCTCTGTAAAGTTTTTCTTGCTATCCCACTCTTCTTTTTCACACATATCTATCATTACCATTCAGAAAGTATTTCTACAATCTGTACATTCTCATTTAATGGAATGTTTACAAACACTGAGCTTTCCTCATCCCTAAACCAAACTCATCCTTACCAATACCAAGAACATGGGCTCTATCTGGAAGGAGATAAAAAGAGTCTGGTATCTGGTAAGATAATAAGAGTCTGCCTGTATCCTGGACCAATACCTCTTTCTCCACTTCCCTGCAGTCAGTTTATTATACCCACTCCTGTCCACGTGCACATAAACTCTCTAATACCATTTTATCTGGATGGGTATGATACTACCTTATTTTTTGGAGGACTACGGTCACATTTCCACATGAGTATCTTTGCATTTATTATCATAGCTTCATGGAAATAGCTGTGATACATAAACACTTGCTTTGGAGCTTTATACTTTTACTTCAGAGAAGGTGACTTTCATCTGTGTATCTGAAGTAGAAATGGAGAGATGGTAGACTTTCCATACCAAAGGGACACTTAACAAAGGCTGAGAAGTAGAAAAATCTAAAAGTTAAGGAGCAGTGAATTGCTACGTTTAATTGGATTATTGGATAGATAATGAATTGTGAATAAGATACTATAAGATAAAGCTGGAAATGTCCATTGAGACCAGCCTCCTTAGAGTCTTGAGTGCCTAAAGAAGAAGGCTTTATCATATGTGTAAATAAGGTTTTTTAGTAGAGACTCACTGTGAGGGGGAGGACATGAAAGAAAGACCAGTATTGACCAAAACGATCTTGCCAGTTATAGACTTCTCACCATAGGAAGCTAGAATTTTATCCCTATGAGATAGAGAACTAGTCATAGCCAACTGCAGAGGAAAGAAAAATGTGAAAAACATTTGTACAAAAGCTAGGAATATTTACTTGCCTTTCAGGTTTTTTTTTTTTTAAGATTTTATTTATTTGAGAGAGAGAACACAAGTGGGGGCAAGGGGGACAGGAGGGAAGAGGGAGAAGCAGGCTCCCTGCTGAACAGGAAACACGACTCATGCCTCCATCCCAGGACTCTGGGATCATGACCCGAGCTGAAGGCAGACACTTAACCGATTGACTGACCCAGGTGCCCCCGGCTTTGGCTTTCAGGTTTAATGCTTCTGTCCCATTTGGCAGACTAGCTTTGCCTTTAACCTGAAACAATCTTGCCCTTTGTCATGACGAGAATCCCTTTTGTGAAAGAATGAGAGCAGTCTTTTATGAAAATTGAATAATCAGTTGACTGAAAGAAGATTATAAAATGTGATTTATAAGCAAGAGATTTTTGGCTAATAATAATTTGTAGGCATAGAAAGGTTTTCTTTTAATTTTTTCTTAATATTTACAAAGCTTGCATATTCAGCCTGAATAGAAACTATAATAAGCATTAGCTATATAAATTTCATTATCATATATTGATGGTTGTAAGAATGAATTATCAAAGACTAAACTGACATTACTCAACCTCATTTAGAAATTGGTTATTTCTACCTAGTATTTTTACTCCTGCCATTGAGAGGCCTGGCACTAGAGTAGTATTTGTGGCTTGGAAGGCAGATCATATAGATTCTGCAAACATAGGCTAATGAGTCTCAGAGATACTATTTTCATCTAATTTTTAATAGATTTTGATATTTAAAGAAATCATTTTCAAGCAGTGTCACTACTGTCTAAACACTAATTAGTTAGACATGCATATTAGAAATGATTTTTTAAAAAGACCAAGACAAGATTTTAAAGATTTTTTTAAAAATTATCTGTTAAACAGAGAGATCACAAGTAGGCAGAGAAGCAGGCAGAGAGAGAGAGGAGGAAGCAGACTCCCCGCAGAGCAGAGAGCCTGATGTGGGACTCGATTCCATGACCCTGAGATCATGACCTGAGCCGAAGGCAGAGGCTTAACCCACTGAGCCACCCAGGCACCCCCAACGCAAGGTTTTAAAGAACTAAAATGGCCTAGGCCTAAATCACATACCTTCCTAGTTAAATTAAACAGTATTTCATTACTGCTTAACCTACTCTGGTCTTATAGACTGACCTTAACTCACTTCTGGGTCAGATATCTTCCCACACTGCGCTTATTAAGGCCTCTACTAATTGAAGGAACAATGCTGCTATAATCTTCAAATCCTGCCACTTTGACTTGCTTGCTAAACTCCATTTTCCCTTCACTTCTCTACCATCTATAGGCCATATGTGTTAAAAAGCCTCTGCTAGCAAATTTTTATTCAACATTTTCTTTTATTAGTGGCTTGCTCAATTATCCCTTTTTTAGACTCAATTTTCATTGATGCATTATCAAGGCTTAAATAATAATGAAGCACCTGCCACATGTAATGTTTTCTGGTGCAGCATAAGCTCTAGCAGTAAGATAACTTTGTCATAGAATAACCTAAAGGAATTGAGTCACACTTTTCAAAGGGTTTGTTTTTTTCATGTTGCTATAAAAAATGTTTTATAAATAACATTTCAAAATGGTGTTTCTTTGAATCTCCTTATAGATGCCAGAACGTTTCTCAGTAATTTTTCTTATGTCAACCAAGAAAGTGCTATATGTTTAGAAACTGGTCAGTTCTCAACCATTTTCATAGTTGGCAGTATTAGGTGTCAATTATACATGACTACAGATAATCTAAGATTTTATTTCCTCTTATGGAGGATCTCTTTGAGTCCTTGAGAGATTGAGCCACTTGATGAGGAAACTCAGGAAGCAGTTTTAGGGCCCGAGGCATGGTGTATACACAGACCTATTTCTTCTCTGCCAGTTTAAATCTTTATGTAACAAGAAAGTTGCTGGACAAGCAATCATGACCATCTGGGGTGAAAAAGAAAAAAGAAAGGAATGAAAAGAAAAAGGGAAAGTTAGGCTGGTGTTCTTTTCCTAAAGAATGCCAGACAGAAAATTTAGAGGTATCTTCACTATGCTGCTTTACCTGGTCTCCTAGATTAACTTAATAATTTGCAAGACAAATGAGATGGCCTCATTCTTAATTTGCAAAGGGACAAAACTGCCAACAAAGATTCAGCTCAAGTGAATTAAACAACTCATCAGCTTGATATTGAAGACCCATGTATTCATTCATTCAACAAAGTTACTGAGTATCTACTAATGTCCTAGACACTGTTCTAGGCTCTGAAAACACCACAATACACAGAACAAATAAATGTTTCTGCCTTTCTGGAGCTTATTATATACTAGAAATGAAAAACAGACAAAATTTTAAAAATTACAGAGTATGTTGGAAGATAATAAATGCCATGAAAAAAGGAAAGCAAGGAAGAAAAATTTGGGGATACGTTGGTATTTGATACAATAAAGCCAAGGAAACCTTCACTGATATGGTTACCTCTAAATGAGAATCTAAAAGAAGTCATGCAGATATATGGAGAAAGAGTATTCTGGCAAAGGGAAGAGTAAGTGCAAAGGCCCTGAGCAGAAGTGTGCCTGGTGACTTAGTTCCAGGAAAAGTAAATTCTGTGTATCTGAAGCATATTAAATGAAGCTAAGGGTAATAGAAGGTAAGGTAACCAAGGACCTTATAGGTCATAAGGACCTGAGTTGGTTTTTTGTTTGTTTTTGTTTTAGAAAGATGAGAAGCCAGTGAAAGGTTTTGAGCAGAGGAAAAATGTGTTCTGACTTAGTTATTGACAAATCACCCTGACTACCAAGTTAAGAACAGACTGGCAGGCATGACAGGTTAGAAACAAGGACACCAGATAGGACACTGTTGCAATAATCCAAGCTAAAAATAATAGTAGCTTAGACCAGGATAATGTTAGAGGTCATGAAAAGTGGTCAAATACTGATACATTCATCAGTTTGAACCATATGAAATTGCCAGTGTTTGACCATTTTTAATCCATTAAAACTGTAACTTCTAAGTTCTTTCTAATCTTTTGAAGGTAGAATGGATAAAATTTTACTAAAATGATAGATGTGTGAGATATGAGAGGAGTCAAGAAAAAAATCCCAAGACACTTGAGTGATAAAAATAGAATTGCCATTAATTGACGTAAAGGTGAACCCAAGGCTGTTAAATTTAGATAGTATTCTATTCTCAGACACTGAATTTTCATTTTGCCCAGTGATTTTATTGCTGTATGTCAGTGGTCACAAATGGACATGAAACAATAATGCACATCTTTCGTTATAGGTGCATTCTCATTGCTGGCAAAAGTAATCAAGCTTTCCTGCTATATTGATTTATGTTGGATCAATATGAAAATTTTCATATAAGAATAGCCCATTACTTGTATATCTTATATGTGTTTGAAATACATAATTCAATATTTTTACCATCATGCTACTTCTTTAAACTTTCATTATTGCAGCTCATTTTCTTCCTTTTTTATTATATTCTTTCATAACTTCCTGTCACTCTAAATCAGTTAACATTTAGCTAGACTAACTATATGTTGGTACATACAATTTAGAAAGCTTGTCTTTATGTTCTGTGATCAAGTACGGAAAATAGAACTGCGGAGTCAGGATAGAGTAAGGTGTTTCAATTTTGTAAATCTGCTTTCAGGAAACAATAAAGGTAGATACATATCATCCAAGTTCAACAAACTTCCTCATCACTTACTAGAAAAGACTTGCCAGGAGTATTGTGTATATATGTAAAAGTGGAAGTAAAACATTTGGCAATGTATTATCTTTAGGTATGTTAAAATATGAGGCAAGTTTACCACAGCAAAGTATAATATGGTGGAAAATCTATACTGAGGAGTTACATTTAAATTAGAAATTAGCAAACATTGATAGCTATTTGTCAAGGATGCTGATAATATACTTTTAAAAGGGGTCACAGTGTTTGTCAGGACAGTTAAAGATAAGGGTCTGTTAGTTTTCATGATATCTTTTTACCTGACTACCAGTATCTGTGATAAATTATCTTTCTCTATTGTGTAAGCTGATTTATAATGTATTTGAATTTATAAGGGAAAAAACAGAAATGGACTGAAAAGGTGGTAGAGAATTAGAGGAATACTTAAATGTATCATTCACTTTGTTCAGATTTAGAAATCATAAGCTGTTTGTTCAAACTGCTATTTTCAAGATAATATATTATGTATGTATATAAGTGGTGTCCCAAGTTGTTGGAAGGCAGGCTTCATTTTGTTACTGGGAAATGTTTTAGTTGAAGAATCCCTCTAAAAGCAAATAGGTGCACATCTTTCACATTTCCCTTCTTCACATTCTTGTGGAATGACAGATGTGACATGAAAGGACAATGAGAAACAATACTCTACCTTTCTTATAAAAACCGGCCTTGGGGCACTTGAGTGGCTCAGTGGGTTAGGCCTCTGCCTTCAGCTCAGGTCATGATCTCAGGAGCCTGGGATTGAGCCCCACATCAGGTTCCCTGCTCAGCAGGGAGTTTGCTTCCCCTCTCTCTATTGGCCTGCCTCTCTGCCTAATTGTGATCTCTGTCTGTCAAATAAATAAATAAAATCTTAAAAAAAAAAGAAAGAAAGAAAACCCTGCCTTTAATAGATGGCTGTTGACTGTATACTTAATTTATCATTCTCTTTCATTAGACTCTTATCCTTCTGCCCTCTAACCTTAAAGATCCTCCATGAGAGAGAAAACAGGGACACAAGTAAAACAGGAAACATGAGGCATAATGTGTTATGAAAGATACATATGTTTGTTTTTTAAATCCTGTTTTTACTGGAAATTAACTTGTGAGTACATGAGAAGTTTGCGGTTTTATGATTCAATACAATTATTTCTCCAAGTTTGCCTTGAGGTGCCCCAGGGATTTCCCACAAGATGCATCAGAGGTTACTGATGGCATGGGAACTTTATTCCTCTCCAAACCCATCCCCTTACACACATGCTCACACAGAGCAGCTCCATTTTCATGTTTTAGAAATTGAGTTTTTGTGTAAGACTACAAAAAAAGCTGTCTATTGATTAAAAAAAAATTTTTAACCAGGGCTTAGTAGAAAGAGTATGATCTTTGGAATAAGAAAATCTAGGTTGAAATATCAGTTCTGCCCATAGATGATGCTCACATCATCTAGCACCATAACCACTCCATCTCAGTTGTTAGGGTCATGTGTACAGTGCCTATTGCAATGACTAACCAAATATTCCTATTGAATTAGAAGAATGTAGAATTCTGCTCAACTATTTTTTATTTCGTGGCTATTGTTTTAAAACCTTGGGACAAGCAGCTTCACATTATTAAGCAGTTGATTTTTTGTTTTTCATGTCTATTCTAAGTTTCTTCATGTGATTTTTTTAATTTAATTTTTTATAAACATATAATGTATTATTAGCCCCAGGGGTACAGGTCTGTGAATCGTTAGGTTTATACCTTCACAGCACTCACCATAGCACACACCCTCCCCAATTTCGTTAACCCCACCACCCTCTCCTGACCACCCCCCCAGCAACCATCAGTTTGTTTTGTGAGATTAAGAGTCTCTTAGGCTTTGTCTCCCTCTCAATCCCATCTTGTTTCATTTATTCCTTTCCTACCTCCCAAATCCCCCACATTGCATCTCCACTTCCTCATATCAGGGAGATCATATGATAGTTGTCGTTCTCCGATTGACTTACTTCGCTAAGCATAATACATCTAGTTCCATCCATGTCATCGCAAATGGCAGGCTTTCATTTCTTTTCATGGCTGCATAGTATTGCATTATATATATATATATACCACTTCTTTTTGGTATATATATATATACCACTTCTTTTTTTATTTAAAAAAAAAGATTTATTACTTCTTTGACAAACAGAGATTACAGGTAGGCAAAGAGGCAGGCAGAGAGAGAGAGGAGGAAGCAGGCTCCCTCCCCACTGAGCAGAGAGCCCGATGCAGGGCTCGATCCCAGGACCCTGGGATCATGACCCGAGCCGTATGTACAGGCTTAAAACCACTCACCCAGGCGCCGCTCTTCTTTATCCATTCATCTGTTGATGGACATCTAGGTACTTTCCATAGTTTGGCTATTGTGGACTTCGCTGCTATAAACATTCAGGTGCATGTGCCCCTTCAGATCACTACATTTGTATCTTTAGGGTAAATACCCAGTAGTGCAGTTGCTGGGTCATAAGGTAGCTCTGTTTTCAACTTTTTGAGGAACCTCCATGCTGTTTTCCAGAATGGTTGCACCAGCTTGCATTCCCACCAACAGTGGAGGAGGGTTCCCCTTTCTCCGCCTCCTCACCAGCATCTGTCATCTCCTGCCTTATTAATTTTAGCCATTCTGACTGGTGTGATGTGGTATCTCATTGTATTTTTTTTAAAGATTTTATTTATTTATTTGACAGAGATCACAAGTAGGCAGAGAGGGAGAGAGGAGGAAGCAGACTCCCCGCTGAGCAGAGAACCCGATGCGGGGCTCGATCCCAGGACCCTGAGATCATGACCTGAGCCAAACACAGAGGCTTTAACCCACTGAGCCACCCAGGCGCCCCCCCTCGTTGTGGTTTTGATTTGTATTTCCCTGATGCCAAGTGATGTGAAGCATTTTTTCATGTGTCTGTTGGCCATCTGGATGTATTCTTTGCAGAAATGTCTGTTCATGTCCTCTGCCCATTTCTTGATTGGATTATTTGTTTTTTGGGTGTTGAGTTTGCTAAATTCTTTATAGATTTTGGATACTAGCCCTTTATCTTATATGTCATTTGCAAATATCTTCTCCCATTCTGTCAGTTGTCTTTTGGTTTTGTTAACTGTTTCCTTTGCTGTGCAAAAGCTTTTGATCTTGATGAAGACCCAGTAGTTCATTTTTGCCCTTGCCTCCCTTGCCTTTGGCGATGTTCCTAGGAAGAAGTTGCTGCAGCTGAGGTTGAAGAGGTTCCTGCCTGTGTTCTCCTCATGGGTTTTGATGGATTCCTTTCTCAAACTGGGGTCCTCCATCCATTTTGAGTCTATTTTCGTGTGTGGTATAAGGAAATGGTCCAATTTTATTTTTCTACACGTGGCTGTCCAATTTTCCCAACACCATTTATTGAAGAAGCTGTCTTTTTCCCATTGGACATTCTTTCCTGCTTTTTTGAAGATTACTTGACCATAGAGTTGAGGGTCTATTTCTGGGCTCTCTGTTCTGTTTCATTGATCTATGTGTCTGTTTTTGTGCCGGTATCATACTGTCTTGATGATGACAGCTTTGTAATAGAGCTTGAAATCCAGAATTGTGATGCCACCAACTTTGGCTTTCTTTTTCAATATTCCTTTGGCTATTCGAGGTCTTTTCTGGTTCCATATAAATTTTAGGATTATTTGTTCCAGTTCCTTGAAAAAAATGGATAGGATTTTGAAAGCGATTGCATTAAATGTGTAGATTGTTTAGACATTTTCACAATATTTGTTCTTCCAATCATTGAGCATGGAACATTTTTCCATTTCTTTCTGCCTTCCTCAATTTCTTTCATGAGTACTTTGTAGTTTTCTGAATATAGATTCTTTGCCTCTTTGTTTTGGTTTATTCCGAGGTATCTTATGGTTTTGGATGCAATTGTAAATGGCATTGACTCCTTAATTTCCCTTTCTTCTGTCTTGCTGTTGGTGTAAAGAAATGCAACTGATTTCTGTGCATTGATTTTATATCTGACACTTTACTGAATTCCTGTAGAATTTCTAGCAGTTTTGGAGTGGAGTCTTTTGGGTTTTCCACATATAGTATCATATAATCTGCAAAGAGTGATCGTTTGACTTCTTCTTTGCTGATTTGGATGCCTTTAATTTCTTTTTGTTGTCTGATTGCCGACACTAGGACTTCTAGTACTATGTTGAATAGCAGTGGTGATAATGGACATCCCTGCCGTGTTCCTGACCTTAGCAGAAAAGCTCTCAGTTTTTCTCCATTGAGAGTGATATTTGTGATGGCTTTCTTTTTTTTTTTAAATTATTTTTAGATGGCTTTGATGATATTGAGGTATGTGCCCTCTATCCCTACACTTTGAAGAGTTTTGATCAAGAAGGGATCCTGTCCTTTATCAAATGCTTTTTCAGTATCTACTGAGAGTATCATATGGTTCTTGTTCTTTCTTTTGATAATGTATTGTATCACAGATTGATTTGTGGATGTTGAATGAACCTTGCAACCCTGGAATAAATCCCACTTTGTCATGGTGAATAATGAGAAGGGCTTGTATTGCTATATATTTTCCTCTCAGGACTGCCTTTTTTGGGTCCCACAGATTTTGAACCATTGTGTTTTCATTAGCATTTGTTTCCATGAGTTTTTTTAATTCTTCTTTAATTTCCTGGTTGACCCATTTATTCTTTAGAAGGATGCTCTTTAGTCTCCATGAATTTCTGTTCTTTCCAAACTTCTTCTTGTGATTGAGTTCTAGCTTCAGAGCATTGTGGTGTGAAAATATGCAGGGAATGATCCCAATCTTTTGATACTGGTTGAGACCTGATTTATGACCCAGGATGTGATCTATTCTGGAGAATGTTCCATGTGCACTAGAGAAGAATGTGTATTCTGTTGCTCTGGGATGGAATGTTCTGAATATATCTGTGATGTCTAGCAGAGTTACGCAGCGGAAGCGTGCTGGGCCCATATCTGTGATGTCTATCTGGTCTAGTGTGTCATTTAAGGCCTTTGTTTCCTTGTTGATCTTTTGCTTGGATGATCTGTCCATTTCAGTGAGGAAAGTGTTAAAGTCCCCTACTATTATTGTATTATTGTTGGTGTGTTTCTTAGATTTTGTTATTATTTGGTTTATATAATTGACTGCTCCCATGTTAGGGGCATAGATAATTAAAATTGTTAGATCTTCTTGTTGGACAGACCCTTTGAATATGATACAGTGTCCTTCCTCATCTCTTATTATAGTCTTTGGCTTAAAATCTAATAGATCTGATATAAGGATTGCCACCCCAGCTTTCTTTTGATGTCCATTAGCATGGTAAATTGTTTTCCACCCCCTCACTTTAAATCTGGAGGTGTCTTTGGTTCTAGAATGAGTTTCTTGTAGGCAGCATATTGATGAGTTTTGTTTTTTTATCCATTCTGATACCCTGTGTCTTTTGATTGGGGCATTTAGCCCATTTACATTCAGGGTAACTATTGAGAGAGATGAATTTAGTGCCATTATATATCCTGTAAGGTGACTGTTACTGTATATTGTCTCTGTTCCTTTCTGATCTACTACTTTTAGGGTCTCTCTTTGCTTAGAGGACCCCTTTCAATATTTCTTGTAGAGCTGGTTTGGTATTTGCAAATTCTTTCAGTTTTTGTTTATCCTGGAAGCTCTTTATCTCTCCGTCTAATTTCAATGATAGCCTAGCTGGATATAGTATTCTTGGCTGCATGTTTTTCTCATTTAGTGCTCTGAATATATCATGCCAGTTCTTTCTGGCCTGTCAGGTCTCTGTGGATAAGTCTGCTGCCAATCTAATATTTTTACCATTGTACATTACAGACTTCTTGTCCCAGGCTGCTTTCGCGATTTTTTCTTTGTCGCTAAGATTTCTTAATTTTACTATTAGGTGACGGGATGTGGACCTATTCTTATTGATTTTGAGGGGTGTTCTCTGCACATCCTGGATTTTGATGCTTGTTCCATTTGCCATTTCAGGGAAATTCTCTACATTAATTCTCTGCAATATACCTTCTGCTCCCCTCTCTCTTCTTCTTCTGAAATCCCAATTATTCTAATATTGTTTCATCTTATGGTATCACTTATCTCTTGAGTTCTCCCCTCGTGGTCCAGTAGTTGTTTGTCGCTCTTTTGCTAAGCTTCTTTATTCTCTGTCCCTTGGTCTTCTGTATTACTAATTATCTCTTCTGCCTCATTTATCCTAGCAGTAAGAGACTCCATTTTTTATTGCACCTCATTAATAGCTTTTTAAAATTTCAGCTTGATTAGATTTTAGGTCTTTTATTTCTCCATAAAGGGCTCTTATCTCTCTGGACAGCGTTTCTCTAATATCTTCCATGTCTTATTTGAGCCTGGCTAGCATCTTTAGATTCATCATTCTGAACTCTAGCTCTGACTTATTACCCATGTCTATATTGATTAAATCCCTAGCCTTCGGTACTGCCTCTTGTTCTTTTTTTTTTTTGTGGTGAGTTTTTCTGCCTTGTCATTTTATCCAGATAAGAATATATGAAGGAGCAAATGAAATACTAAAAGGGTGGCAAAGACCCCAGGAAAATGTGCTTTAACCAAATCAGAAGAAAACCCTAATCATATGGGGAAAAGGGGATAAGAAGAAGTTCAGAAAAAAAAAATAATTAAAACAAGAAAACAAATAAAGAAAAAACATATATACATATGAAAATACATATACATATGTATGTATGTATACAAGGAAATATATATACATATGTATATATATATATATTAGACTGGTGATTAGAACAGGGTCACCCACTTAATTTTGCGAGTATTTTGTTCTCGTAGAAGAAACTGTCTCCCAAAATTTTATAGAATGAAAAACATATATAAGAGTAAACACAATGAAGGGATGGAATGTGCCTATAAAGATGAAAAAAAAAATTTAATTTCTAAAAAAGGAGTAGATAAAGTAAGTTGGTTGGGAAAGTAAAGAAAAAGAAAGTGGAGGGGCACCTGGGTGGCTCATTTGGTTAAGTGACTGCCTTTGGCTCAGGTCACGATCCCAGAACCCTGGGATCGAGTCCCGTCCGAAGGACGGGAATGAAAATTGCAGCCTCCCAATCTCAGGTCCGGAGGAGCCGAGAGCTCGGGGCCCCACTTTTCAGTGCGCCTTCAGAGAAAAGCACTCAATCACTCCCATATCCCTGGCCTCTGGCGATGCTTGGAGAAAAAGGCTCAATCATTCCCATCTCCCTTGCATCCGGCTGCGCTCTGAGCTCACCCAGCCTGTTACCAAGCTTGTCTGTCTCTGGCACACAGCTCCACCTGGAGTCTCCAAACCCCACAGATCCCTGTGCTCTTCCAGGTGTTGTCTCCCCAGATCTTGTGAGGACCCAGTCACAGAGCAATAGCCTGCACCACGGATTACAGTTCAAGCTAACCCCGAGTTGAGAGCTTACTCCTCGGCTCTGTCTCTGTAGCCGGCTTTCCCCCTCTAATACCTGCGAGCTCTGCGACACTCAGAAACCCCTGATCCTTCTGTGATCCCGTGGGACCTGAGGCCATGCTCTCCATGTCGGCTTCACCCCGGTTTAGCCTCTGGAGTGATGTCCCTCAGTGGCGCAGACTGAAAAGTTCTGATTTTGTGCTCCATTGCTCCGCTGCTTGCTGGGAGCTGGCCCCTTCCCCCACGGTATATCTTCCCATCACTTTGGATTCACTTTGCTGCTGGTCCTACCTTTCAGAAAGCGGTTGATTTTTTGTTTCTAGAATTGTTGCTCTTCTTCTCTTCGATCTCCTGTTGGATTTGTAGGTGTTCACAGTGGTTTGATAAGCTATCTAGCTGATCTCCTGCTACCTGATGTCGTCTCAGCCTGCTACTTCTCTGCCATCTTGACTTTTCTCCTGCCTTCATGTGATTTTTGCCTAAATAACTGTATCAGGGGGCATTGGGTGGCTCAGTGGGTTAAAGCCTCTGCCTTCGGCTCAGGTCATGATCTCGGGGTATTGGGATCGAGCCCCACACAGGGCTCTCTGTTCAGTAGGGAGCCTGCTTCCCGCTCTCTGTCTGCCTGCCTCTCTGCCTACTTGGGATCTCTGTCTGTCATATAAATAAATACATTCTTAAAAAAATAACTGTATCTGGCATCCACCAAACTGTCTATGTTTGTTTCAGATTCCCAAAAACTGATAAACATTTCACTTACACTTGATTCTGTGGTGTTTTCGCTTCTGTTTTTCTAAATTATATACAATTTTGAAATCTAGCACACAGAATCCCAAAGTTTTAACATCACCATGTTAAGATATCAGATCCCTTAGCCCTTGGGGTGGCCAGTGCCCACAAGTTGGTTGCCTTTGTTCATGAACAACCTCATCCATTTACCCTGGGGTGCTATACGAAGATTATCATTTATTATATATGCCACAGTATATAGATGGTATATAGATGCACAGAGAAGCATACATGGTCCTCTTCCTTCTTCCTCTTCTCTTTCTCTTGTTCTCTTCTATATTTCTCCTTTTCACACTTTCTAGACATCAAACCCCCTGACTTGTGAAGGACAAAGAAACAAGTAGACTAGGATTAGGGAGGATAGGCAGTTTGATGAAAGGTTTGATGAAAGGACATAGTCCAGTTCTTTTTACTGTACCTCAAACCCTATTTAGATAAACTTTATTTACACATTAAGGAAAAAAATGTGTTTTGACAAGTTGACTAGTATCCCTCTGGGTTTTCATTTGCCTTGAGCAAACTCTACAACAGTCTTGAGTAGATGGGGCAAATGTGTTTATGTATTGGGGTCCATCCAAAATGAAAAAGTTAGATGTGCACTAGTTTGTGTAATAGGAATAGCACAAATTCAAACAGAAAGGTAATAAAAACCAATACAGGGCGTCTAGACAAGATGAGAAAGCAAATCACCTGGAATATGAATTGCATGATGACTATTATAATGCTCCTGTTATTTTCTGAATTTTCTGAAAATTCAGATGACTTTCTGTTGAGCTTGAACCAGAGGGATTACTATGCCCATTCTGGGTGCAATCTGAGAGAACTGTACTAAAGTAGCTGAACACTGAAAACATTAAAATGTCATCATTTTCTTTACAACCCAGCTACCATTATTCTGATTGCAAAGTAAGTTCTTCAGTCCTGTCTGTTATTTACTAGGAGTTATTTTTATTAATTTCTTACTAGTCAAGTAACTTTGTAAAAATACTTTAAAATAACAGATTCAAGGGCACTTTTTTTTTTTTTTAAAGATTTTATTTATTTATTTGACAGAGAGAGATTACAAGTAGGCATAGAGGCAGGCAGAGAGAGAGAGGAGGAAGCAGGCTCCCTGTTGAGCAGAGAGCCCGATGCGGGACTCGATCCCAGGACCCTGAGATCATGACCTGAGCTGAAGGCAGCGGCCCAACCCACTGAGCCACCCAGGCGCCCTCAAGGGCACTTTTTAAATACCACACCATCTCTTGCCTAAGGGACTGAAGGCACAATTCAGACTTGAAAACTCAATTTCTTTCCTTATGGGTGATTGTTCATATTTGGTTTTTTATAGATAACTAAGACACATTACTCTTCTATTACTACCTGATGATAATTCAAGTTAAATTAGCCAGAGGTTAAAACTCATCCTTTGATTTGATGGAAGAAATATCGATGTCAACACAAGCCACACTGGGCTCGATCTTGGAGGTAGATATGACCCCATGTATATATTTTTGTCACATAATACTAGAGGGAAGTTAACGAATTGTGGAATATTAGGCTTTTCATTTGCAAAAGAATGTGGTGATGGTACTACTGTTCATATGCATGAATGTGACTGAAGGGATCAGTAATTATCGGCACCCCCTTTCCACTTTAAGAACCGATGTATCCTGGGGCCCCTGGGTGGCTCAGTGGGTTAAAGCCTCTGTCTTTGGCTCAGTTCATGATCCCAGACTCCAGGGATGGAGGGTCCCCCCCCATTGGGCTCTCTGCTCACCAGGGAGTCGGCTTCCCTTTCTCTGTCTGCCGCTCTGACGGCTTGTGATCTCTCTCTGTCAAACAAACAAAATCTTAAAAAAAAAAAAAAAAGAACCAATATATCCTGACCTTGTTGGTAATTATAATCATTCCACTATAACTTGGTTACAGTTTCTAACATGTCAAATCATCATCAACATCTTAAACATTAGCTACAGTTGGGAGAAAGAATAGTGATTAAAATTATAGAAAAAAACTTAGATCAAGCTTCTCAGTTGTATTATTAATAGAATCAGAAATGTAGATGCCTTCTCATAAGGACTCAAACACAAATGAATCTTCAAGAAACAACAGTAGCTGATTTTTTTCCTTTCTGAGGCAAAGATGAGGTTAGATGTATTTTGATAGACTCTTCAAAACACACTTTTTCCTTAACTCTAAATCTAGAGTGTTGAGCACAACTGTTTTCCATCCATAATCTCAAGAATTTTCTAAAATTGTTAAGTAAACAAGTTATACATTAAGGAAAAATATGTGTAGGAATTGATAAAGAATTTGCTTGTCCCTTCAGCTATCCATGATGTCTCTTATCCCATTTCTTCAATAAATAAGAAATTTCAATCTATATTCCTTATCCCCCTCCATGGCAAAGTGGAGATTTTAGGGTATATTAATACAAGAAAATAATAAATCAAGTTTGGAAAATTGTATTTTGTCCTACTCTACCTGGAGATATTTCATGTTTTTATAGGACATCAGAGCTTTAAGGTATCTCTGATATAAAATTCTCATAATATTGTTTCAAATAAATATTACTGCCCACTACAGCACGTGGTGCTGAGCAGGCACTCAGTTTATTATAAATCAAATTAATAATATATATTTAAATTACTCTTTAATTTTTTTCTGCTGAGCGCCACATTGATTTTTTTTAATATTTTTTAAAAATATTATTTATTTATTTATTTATTTGACAGAGAGAGATCACAAATAGGCAGAGAGGCAGGCAGAGAGAGAGGAGGAAGCAGGCTCCCTGCTCAGTAGGGACCCGAGCCGAAGGCAGCGGCCTAACCCACTGAGCCACCCAGGCGCCCGACACATTGATTTTTAACAGTAATGACAACAAAGCCTGTTTGTTTTCAGGAAATATTCAGACCATAAATGTTTAAACAGCTTAAGAAATCATGTTTGAGATCTATCTCTGGAGTACCCAACCTTGCAGATTTTGTTAAACACTGAAGGATTTCCATAGACACAAGACTGTCAGTGCTAAATCTGGGAAAATCCTGGCCACACTGGAACAAATTGGTCACCCTTACAATTATTTCTCAAAACTGAGGTTACATTGTATATAGATATATCTGAGCTATTAGATAATTTCTTACATTAAAACCTTAGAGTCAGGCACCTGGGTGGCTCAGTTGCTTGACCAGCTGTCTTCGGCTCAGGTCATGATCCTGGAGTCCAGGATCGAGTCCCACATCAGGCTCCCTGCTGGGCAGGGAGTCTGCTGCTCCCTCTGGCCTTCCCTCTCTCATGCTTGCCGTCTCTCATTCTCTCTCTCTCAAATAAATAAATAAAATCTTTTGATAAAAATAAAAAAAATAAAACCTAAGAGTCAGGGAACCTGGGTGATTCAGTAAGTTAAGGGTCTGACTCATGATCTTGGCCCAGCCCCGGATTGTGAGTTTAAATCCTGTGTTGGGCTGCATGCTGTCTGTGGACCCTTCTTAAAAAAAATAAAGAAAATAGAAAATAAAAATAAACCTGAGTCAAAGGATCCTCCTTCCTTTTACTTGAAATATGTAACATTATATTCCATTGAAAGAGTAAATAGAAACGTATAAAAATTATTTTCATTAAAGGCTGTACCTTTAATTTCAAATGGTATTTGTAGAAATTTTATGACTGAATCATTTAATATCTATAACTCCACTGTGGATGTCCTTTATGACATCATTTATAAGATAACTGAATAAGAGTCTATTTTCTAAGCTGAGCTACTTGGAATAGCATTATGTATAATTCTTTAATAGCTAGAGATGGAAGAGAAAATGCTAGGTGGAGAATTAACCTCCAAATTCTTATACATTAGGGTTACATTATACATTAGGGTTACTTCTGCAGTGATATGGAAACAATTTAAGGGTAAAGTGTTTAGTAAAACTTCATAACATGGCTCATTTCGTATATGTCAGAGATCAAAGTTTGTTACGTGAAACAGCATAGTTATGCAGTAAAAATCTGAAATAATGCAGGCAGCAATGATGTGGACATTATCATAGCCCGTAGCATGCAACAAAACATGTTTAATGTGGTTTAATGTCAGTAGTTTAATGTTTTTTTCCCTTGAGTTTTCTTTCCTCTTAGAATATTATCAATGCAGAATAAGAATTAGAAGAAATATACACTTAATGAACTTATTTATAATTACATTCATTCACATACATATATGCATGCATGTATGTTCACATACATTCATATACATATATGTGTTTTATTTTTTTAAGGATTTTTATTTCTTTATTTATTTGACAGTAAGAGAGGGAGCACAAGTAGGAGGAGCAGCAGGCACAGGTAGAGGAAGAAGCAGGCTCCCCACTGAGCAGGGACTAGGACCCTGGGATCAATGACCTGAGCCGAAGGCAGGTACTTAATCAACTGAGCCAACAAGACACCCCGACATATGTATTTTGGATGGCCACCTGTCAGATCTTTAAAGTTGCCTTCCAATCTTGATTCAGAATGATAATGGAAATTATTTTGATTTTAGGTATATTCAAACAAATGACATGCTAATTTATACCTTGAGTTTATCATCCTGAATTTATTTTTACTGTAATAGAATACCTAAAAATGTGTTTGGAAGCCTAATAATATTATTTAGGGTACATTTCTGTAAGTTCAAGCATATGATTCTTTGGGGTAGAATACAAAAGAAATTAGGGGCGCCTGGGTGGCTCAGTGGGTTAAGCCGCTGCCTTCGGCTCAGGTCATGATCTCAGAGTCCTGGGATCGAGTCCCGCATCGGGCTCTCTGCTCAGCAGGGAGCCTGCTTCCCTCTCTCTCTCTCTGCCTGCCTCTCTGCCTACTTGTGATTTCTCTCTGTCAAATAAATAAATAAAATCTTTAAAAAAAAAGAATACAAAAGAAATTAAAATGCATTTTGTGAGTTAGAGGGTAAGTTGCACATAGGACATGAAAGGGGCAATACCATAAGGTAAGGAAATGAGTACAGGGAAAGGCCATATTTTTAATTACTTCCAAAGGGCACTGGTGTATGTTTTATAACTGTTCATCTCTGATTTTAGGAAGTACTAACTCTTTGAAGCACAAAATTACATGTGTGTGCCTAAAGACAAATGGAAAGAAAACATACGAGAAACTGTTGCTAACTCTTAGCCATGGTTTACTATGTATAGTTTAATATCTACTTATTTTGATTAGTTTTATAAGAAGAAAAAAACTTTCAACTGAAAGCCTACCACTCAAAATTTAAGTTAGATTACAGATGGTGCTTTGAGAATTTCTTCCTGACTGAAAAATAGGTTGTTAATGGCAAAAGCTGTTTTGCAATTCTGGTAATTGCTGTTAACTATGAGAGATCATTGCAAATAGAAGTCTCTAAAACATGTATTCTTAAGTTCTTCCCAGTTCTTAAAAAGCAAGTGCAGAAAAGAGAGGCTTTTTGCAGGCCAAACCTTGTTTGTGTATTCAATATTTAAGTGTTACAATTTGACCCTGCTAATAACCAACTTTAAGGGTTATTTAAGTTACCCTTTGGTGCCTAAATATGTCTGCTTTTAATAAAAGATATTTAAAGAGACAGTAGGTGTTTTACTGGTAATTCAGAAGTTTCTATAATATTCCCCTTTGGGAAGCTGTTTTGTCTAATGGTTCTATGAAGTCTTCAACAGGGGGTAATGTGGAACTCATGAGAAGCAGTGCCTTGTTTACTTCTAAATAGAAAGCTATAATAAAAGGATCAAGTAAATGCCTCATGTAGCTAAAAGTCAGATGTACCACTTAATATTTTGAGGTGGCAACTGCACTGTCATTTCATATAAAATTCCTTTCATTAACTATAGAAAACAGTTCCTGCCTGTCAGACTTTGAATGTCCTTCTTTTAACTATAAAAGTAAACAGTAGAGAAATCACAGACTTCTAGTGTTTTATAAGATAGACTTGCAAAAAAAAAGGGGGGGAAGGAACCCTTTTATAGTTTATGAGCATTAAATAACATCTTAGAAAAGAATGCCATAGTGATTGGAAAGCATCATAAAGATCAGTAAAATGATAAAACAGTCAACCCCCACATTCACAGTAGATGTAATAAACGAGTCAAATAATAAATTTTTAAAATCTTTTATAAATTCTTTTTTGCTTTTCATCTCATATAATTTTTAATGATGGCATCTCAGTGTTCTTATTTTTCTGTCTAATCTTTTTTTTTTTAAGATTTTATTTATTTTTATTTATTTATCAGAGGGGGGGAGAGAGCGAGCACAGGCAGACAGAATGGCAGGCAGAGGCAGAGGGAGAAGCAGGCTCCCCGCCGAGCAAGGAGCCCGATGTGGGACTCGATCCCAGGACGCTGGGATCACGACCCGAGCCGAAGGCAGCTGCTTAACCAACTGAGCCACCCAGGCGTCTAATCTAACGGACCTATTTTAATGGTATATACTCTAACACAAAGGTCTGAGATACCTGGAAGAACCTACATACAATACAATGTAAAAGGCCTATGTAGCCTAAGACTCTAATGTAACACTAACCAGAGGAAAACACCACTGATCAGCTCTTTCTTCAGGCAGTAATAATTTAAACCGTTTATATGAAACTGTTGGAAAGCTATAAAAGTACATTGTTTTTCTTAAATACATATTGCTCACCTTAGAGTTTAAAGATAGTGACACTATGGGTGCCTGGGTGACTCAGTGGGTTAAAGCCTCTGCCTTTGGCTCAGGTCATGATCCCAGGGTCCTGGGATTGAGCCCCACATTGCTCTGGGCTCTCTGCTCAGCAGGGAGCCTGCTTCCTCCTCTCTCTCTGCCTGCCTCTCTGCCTACTTGTGATCTCTGTCTGTCAAATAAATAAATAAAATCTTAAAAAAAAAAAAGATAGTGACCCTAGTGATGATCGCCATTTGTACACATGGCTATGAATGAAGAGGCAGTTGGACAAGCTGTACAGTTCAATTCATGCATGTGAGGGGAGAGTCTTTTGTAATCAATAATGTGCCTTCTTAGTGCAGAGTCTGCATCTGCAACTTTGCTTCTTAGAGACATAATATACTTAAAAAGCTTTGCTCAAGGAGAGAAAAGACATATACACATTTCAGAAATATAGGACCATCTGGTTAGAATTACTTTTAAAGGCCACACTGAATATTAGTAGTTGATTGTACATACGGAGAGCAGGAAGGACATTGTATTGCAATGCACAACACTGTCTAGTCTTAGGCAAGAGTACATTTTTGTTTTGTCTTGCTTTGCCTGAGCTTTCTTCCTAATATTACTTTAGGTTTTGTGGGTATGGTACCAGGTTTTCAATTTCTTGTTAAATATTTCATAATACTTCCTTCTAGGGAGCCTCATTTTAACATGTTCTTAATTGGATCTAAGTCATTTACAGCAGTTTCTTTTTTTTTTTTTGGCAGCAGTTTCTGTTCATTAATTTAGTCAAGGGAAAGTTAATTATTGTAGTCTTTGGAGTTGAATGTCTTCATGAATTCAGATGCATGTTATACAGAAGTCTAAAAATACTCATTTTTAAATATGGTCAAATACAAATTGAAAGCAGTACCATCTGTAGAAAATTTTTCATAAAAATTATTGACTTAAAGGAACAAAAGTATGCTATTGTATATACCAATCTCTATGTATTATCCAATAAAATGGCATTTCAAAAGATTCACAGTGGGTAGCATATGGAATACTCTATAAACACTGATTAGATTTAATAATGTTTGTATCACTGTTTGGGAACATGTACAAGGAAATGTGACAGCCATATAATATTAACATCAAAATAACTCAGAAGAAAAGCTCCTAATTAAAGCCGAACTGATTTAGAGACTTAGCAAAATTGCAGCCAGAAATAACAACCTACCCACCTGCCCGAGACTTGGGACTTTCTTTTATGCATACAAAACAGACTTGCTTCTTGGGCTACAAGATAGCTGCTATGAAAATTATAATGGGCTGTGACAATGCCATGTTCAGCTTCTCCAGAACAGCACAAAACCTAATCTCAGAAGGACAGCATTGCTGTTCAGTTAAGGTTTCAGCCAAGTGGCATCAAAGGAAAGTGAGATATGGTCTGCAGTTGTGCTGAGCTGCACTCAGTGGCTCTCTGTGATTGGTTAATATCCTCCTGCTTGCCAAATGTGCATATATTAAACTCAGCATCACAATAGCCAAGATTCACTCATGGCCTGCCTCGGTAATTGATGCACACCTGTCCTGGAGAGCAAGGTATGGAGGGCATTTGTGTTTTCGAGTAATAATATGAGTCTTTGTGGGTTTTTTTTTTTTTTTTTTAACTAGGTCATTTCTAGAAGAGGGAAGAAGAAGCAGATTAATGTAAACAGGGGAAGGAGGTTGCTTAATTGGACAGTTGGAAAATCTGGTTTAGGAAAATTCCCCAAGACTTCTAAACTGAATAGTTATATTATAATTAATTTATATGCCTGCATTCTGAAATCTAAGAATGTTCAACAGGCTTTACTTTGTGGCCAAGTATTTGCAGGCTTAGAAAAGTTCTTTGTTATGTATTTAGCCCTTTTTCAAGGTTGACATTTTACTAATACTGAAATTGCCTTTTTAAATGAATTTTTCATATCTTTCCCTAACAATCCATATACTTAATTCCTTTTTAATTCCTCTGAAAACAAAGATGCCCCTCCAGAAGTTAAATCACTATTCTTCCCTGTTCTAAGCTTTGAGGCATGTGTTCTCTTGTATCATACCAGAGAGGTATATAGTATTGTTAGGTGTATTTTAATTGTATTATTATTTTGCTCTAATTGTATTATTATTTTGCTCTAAAAATGCATTAGCTCCTTAACTATTAGGTTATCATTTTCCCTAGATCTAGCATCTGTCATTGCTCTTGTTTATGTATCTTGTTTCCAGTCCAGTCTAAATAAAATATCTTTTTTATTTGCTGTAAGTCCTGAATCAGTAGCAAATGTACAAATATTTAAATTATATTCCATATGTTCTCTTTAGATACTTATCCTTGTTTTCTTCTTTTGTTGTGACTGGAAAATAGAATTTATAAGCTGAATAAATATTCTATTTGATTCATAAAATGAGTTCAAGATACTTCTCATCTATATTAGACTATGTAGTAATAGTCATCATTTTTACTAGATATTAGTATGTTTATCTAAGTTAATTTTCATTCACTGATGAATATTAGAAAGCACTATACATCACTAAAATTCTTTATTCATAGACTATGTATTTCCCAAGATGTATTACTATATAAACATACTCTTTCCCCTCGTTCAATAATGTCTTTAAGGCATCATGATAAAAATGTTAATGTATTTATAAAGATAGGATAAATCAAAAATGTTAAAGATGAAAGAATCAGATTAGACATTCCATTTGCTTACTCAATATGGTGTCTCTTATGCCCAAGTTTCCATCTTTATAGAACTTATTGGGTATGTTTCACCCACACTGCAATCTGATTTTCTTTTCTCTACCATCTGCTGTTCAGTTAATATGTGTGTAGATGTGTGTTTTATGCAAAATAACTAACTGCCTAACATTCTGACACACTTTGCTCTTATGTCTTGACAATACCTGGGCATTTGTGGATAAAAGATACATATTTTTGTTTTACATGAGTAAAAATTCACTCCCCCCTAATTACACACCCCACTAAAATGAGAATACATGAAGATGCTAAAAGGAAAACTCACACTTAAAAAACCCAGTAAATTAAAAAAAAAAATCCGGTAAATCTTTTATCAGAGTGATTCAAGTAGTAATATACAATAGAAGAATACATTAGAATTGGAGTGTTTCATTTTGAAACTTTCACTAAACTGATATATATAACCTGATCTATCACTTACTTACTGATATATATAACCTGATCTATCACTTACTTACTAGGAGCTTATTTCTGTGTCTCAATTTCCTTAAACCAGACAATGACCACTTTCAGTATTCTCAGGCAGCGGACATGTCTCCCAGGGCACCTCGGTTTTACAAAAGAGCACACAGGAGGAAACCAGACAGGTTCTCTACTTACGGTCTGCTTAATCACAGAATGTTCTTGTTGTTGCTGTAGCTCTAATTCCATTGCTGTTCTCTGAGTGACTCTGCCAAGTACTTAACAAGCCTTCTCGTGAAATTGTCACAAAGTAGCCCTAAAATGTAAGGCTCAGAATCTATTAGACTAAGCACATCCACTGGCATTTTTTCTCTCCTCCCATTTCTACATGAAGACACACACACACACTCTTCCTCTGGGCTCCTAAGCAAGGTCTGTGTATATTAAATTGCCAGGGGAGAAAGAGAAAGTCACTGACCCCTCTACCTTGAACTGGAACAGAACACTGAAACTACTCAGATATGTAAGTAAAAATTTGGATTCATTATGAGTGTGTGTGTGTGTGTGTGTGTGTGTGTGTATAGAATTTGTCACCTAAATAGAAGTTTGCCTTTTTATTATTGTGGTGAAAAATATCTGAAATCTACCCTCTTAACCAAATTTTAAATATACAATACAGTATTCTTAACTGTAAGCACAATGTTGTACCACATATCTCTAGAACTTTTTCATCTTACGTGCCTGAAACTCTATACCCATTGAATAGCATCTCCCTATTTTCCCTTCCCCCCAGCTCCTGACACCATCATTATAATCTCTGCTTCAATGATTTTGACTACTTTGGATACCTCATATAAGTACTATCATGCAGTATTTGTCCTTCTGTGTCTGGCTTGTTTCACTTAGTATAATGTCCTCCAGGTACATCTGTGATATAGCATATAACACAATTTTTTCTTTTGTGAATAAAATCCTGGTGTATGTATATGCCACATTTTCTTTATTCACCCATCCATGGACATTTAGATTGTGTCCACCTCTTGGCTATTGTGAATAATGCTGTAATGAACTTGTGACTACTAATATCTCTTTGAGATCCTACCTTTTTCTTTTTTTTAGTTCAAGTGCTGACTTTGAATAACACAATGACATTGAACTATATATGACTCCTAAGATCATGTAATTTTTTTGAGATGTCAGAAATACCTACAGACAGCAAACACATTAAAGATAGATTTATAGACCTAGTTTATATCCGTGTCACAAACTGAATGCTGCTGAAGCTATTTTGTATTGTTTGTTTTCCTTAAGCAGAAAATTTCACAGGGCATATTTTCATCTTTCCAAAAAAGGAAAGAAAAGAAAGGAATGTGTTGTTAGGAAGTAATGCCACTATAGATTAATAGCTTCTTTCACATAAAGCATCAAAAAATGTCTTTCAGAATTAATGCAATTTCATATTTAAGACATAGATTAAATTGGTATTAGAAAAAGCACAGCATCTATTAGTGATGCAGTAAAATCAATAAAGTCTTATATATTATATACATGCATATGAAATCACATATATACACATACACATGAATCTATACATATTAGAGAATCTTAAAAATTAGATGAGTTGTTTAAAAACATAAGAAATATGATGCAAAAATTATCTTTGAAAAATTCTAGCAAGAAGAAGATTTTCTGGGGCACCTTGGTGGCTCAGTGAGTTAAGCCTGTGCCTTCAGCTCAGCTCATTATCTCAGGGTTCTGGGATCGAGCCCCGCATTGGGCTCTCTGCTCAGCAGGGAGCCTGCTTCCCCCTCTCTCTCTGCCTGCCTCTCTGCCTACTTGCGGTCTCTCTCTCTCTCTCTCTGTGTGTGTCTCAAATAAATAAATAGAATCTTTTTAAAAAATTGCTAAAAAAAAAAAAAGAATAACATTTTCCTAGTGGACATTCTGGTCCAGGGTCAGTCCAGAATAAGCTATTACCTATTGACTAAACTCAGGGAAATATTCTGAAATGTTTTGCTTTCATGACTTAGGTATTAGATTAATGCTCCTTATATCCTGAGATGCACTTGTTTTCAACCTTGCCAAAAGTTTTAGTGAGGAAGAGATTAGGATTATGGTTAGGGTTGCAAGAACATCTGAAGAAAGTTCATACAAGGTGATGGCATGAATGGATTCTGGTAAGTGAGCACAGATCTTCAAAGCTCAGAGAACTGCGAGTTGTAAGTTTAATGTCAGGGGTGACAAACAGCCCAGACTGGAGAAACAAGTAAGAGTCCTCAATAAGCAATCAGGTTAGAAATACAAAATGTGTTTCAATGCCATTTTTTTGAAGATTTTATGTATTTATTTGACAGAGACAGACAACTGGAGAGGGAACATAAGTAGGGGAAGTGGGTAGAGAGAGAAGCAGGCTCCCTGCTCAGCAGGGAGCCTGGTGTGGGGCTGGTTCCTAGGACCCTGGGATCATGACCTGAGCGAAAGGCAGATGCTTAGTAACTGAGCCACCGAGCCGCCCCTCAGTGCCATTTTTTTTTTTTTTTTTTTGGTATAAGAGTAACATGTCTGTCTTTGAGATAATTTACTGTAGGTAAAATTTAGGATGATGTAGCCATGTACTTATTAGGTGCTTAGCCCTGTTTTAGAAATCAAAGGAGATCCAAAGGTGTACAAATTTATTTTTACTATCATTTGCCTTCAATCTAGGATTGGAAGACTCACTATAAAACATACAGCTAACTTAAATAATATATTCAGATATTTCCATTAAAGAAATCAAAGTATTCACTTTTTCTCAAGATGTTAGTGCTTCCATTTTACCTGAATACTTACAGACTCTAGCATTTTACAGCTAGTAGTAACTGTAAAGATTTTCTATTCTAGTTGCTTTATTTTGCAATGGGAGGCACGAATACTACAGATTACCCTACCTTGCAAGAAAGAGATTAAATCTCTGCCTCGATTCATAGGCCTTTCAAATATACAGAGTTGGCTGTTAATGAGTTAAATTTGGTTTGGGAGACTTTTCCCTTTCTGTTGCTACTTTATCTCATTGGTGATTTTAGTTAAGGACAGATAAGCAAGAAATAATAAAGCATTATCAGTAGAATTTGAAATTACATCTTGGATTGAAAATACGTGATTGTGAACTATCTACAGTTCAGTATAAGAAGCCCCAAATGTGAAATGGACCATTTTAAAACAAATGTAAAAAATAAAATAAAATGCCCGAAGAATTCAAAGAACTATTTACAGTGAAATATCAATCCCAAATACCTAGACGTTCATTCCAAAGCAGCAGATATAGCAGAAGTACCTGGTGTAGTAAAAATTTAAAAATAAAAAAACACAGAGAATGTACAGTAGTGATGAGAAACAGTGATTCTTAGGTACTTGGCATCATCATTTCTGAATAATTTAATAACTATACGTAGTTGTTTTTGAGTCTGTAATATTATGTCTTATAGTCCTTTATACCCTAACTCTGTTGCTACCCAAAACAATAAAATTCCAATTCCTGAGGGACATACCCTTTGGCAAAATTCATACTGACTGCATATTTTGCATCATTGACATTTGTAGTTAAATAATTTTTATGGTCATTGTTAACTGTTACCACAGACTATGGGATAGGATATTTTGCTCTCTTAGCTAAAGTTGCAATTCCAGACTATTCTATATTTTGAGGAAATATATCAAGGCCAAATGTATTCAGACTAAGGGCATGTTCATTGAGTCAGTAAGAATGTTAAGGAGACACTGTTAAGGTACTGTCCTGATCTAGATGGGATTGGATGAGAGTAAGTCTTTGTTCTGTTTTCCTTGGCTTTGCAGTCCTCACTGTTGCCACAGAAGCTGATCTCCAAGTTATCAGAGAGCCCAGCTACCTCCAGACTGCCTGTTAGATACTGCAATCCCCACGTTCCATAGGTGTCTCATACTCTGTATTCAAAGCCAGCCCTTATTCTCCCTCCCGCTCTCCACCCTATATTCCTTTTTTTTTTTTTTTTTTTTTTTTTTTGTCTCCCAAGTTCTGTTATAAAGCAAGCATACACAAAACATATGCTGAGTCATATGGGCTAAAAAAAACTCAAGTGACATTCTCAATACTTCCCCACTCTAACCACTAATATCTAGTCAGTCACCATTGTCCCATGGACACTACCTCTTCCATATTTCTTATATCTATCCTTTGTTTTCCATTCGCAGTACTATTCTGTTAGTTTCCTAGGTGCTCTCCCATGGTTCAGTGTGTCATCTTCCAAACCATCTTTCTGTTAATTAGGTTCCTACAAACAAGTAAAATGATACTACTCCTCTGTATAAAAACCATCTGTTACTTGCACAAAGACAACTTGAGAACCTTAATAGGCATCTAATACCTTTCCAGGTAAAGGGAAGGAAAGACTTGCCCTCTATGTTCCTATATTTGATAGCTGGTTCTATGTAACAAACTGACAATAGGCAGATTAAGAGGAGAAAATGTGTACAAATTTATTAACGTTTAATATGATATATACAGGGACATCACAGAAAAAAGTGAGTACCTAAGTAAGTGGTGAGATTTGAGAGCTTTTATGACATCTTAGGAGAGAGAGGTTGTAGGCTGCTTAGAGGAAAGATTTTTTAGGAAAGATGATTGGGACCCAGTGTGTGACCTAGTTTGTCTGGGTCAAATGTCAATTTCTTTAACTTCTTCTGTTTTTTAAGAGATTTATTTACTTGTTTTACAGAGAGAGTGAACAAGTGGGAGGGGGAGGGGGAGAGAGAGAATCCTGAAGCCGACTTCCCACTGAGTGTGAAGCCTCTGTCCCAGGACCCTGAGATCATAACGTAAGCTGAAATTAAGAGTTGGCTGCCTAACCGACTGAGCCACCCAGGCAACCCTCTTCTCCTTTGATAAGTGTCAGTCTTGGTTGATGAAACTCCCAGGGAAATTTATAACAATCGAGTTCCTTTTAGAGACTCTGTCTTTAAGCAGATAAAGGGAGTTCAGGAAAAGCCTCTCCTTGCATTTGCTGTTTTTCCACATGCCTTCAACTCAAAATCAATCACAAGTCAAAGAGGCATATTTTAGGTGGTCTGTTCTGCCACCCATCATAGGCTTACCTTCCTCTACATCTCACCACATACTCAAACTATGTTATCCTAGAATAGCCAGAGTTCCTTGGTGACTCCAGATACATTTTATACCTTTGCTCATGCCATTCTCATTGCCTGGAGTGTCTTCTGTTTGGATTGAGAGATCCTTCCCATATATCAAGATGAAACTCAAAAGTTACTTCCTTCTGCGGTCATTCCTAATAATCTCAGAATCACTTCTTGCTATGCATTTCCACGTCTTTCTTGAATTCCTTTGTGAAGCTTAGTTTATGTTACTATGTACTTATATTTTTTTTTAAAGAAAAGGATATGCTGGTTAAATACATAGTTTTATGTTATGAGGGAATGGGGAAAGGTACCCAGATTCAAATCCTGAATCCACCACTTACTATCAAGATGGCTTACTCTTGAAAAAGTTGATTTCCCTGAGGCTAATTTCTTAAAGTGTATAATGAAGTTAATAATAGTATATATGCATCATAGGGCCATTGAGAGGGTTAAGTATGACAACACTTACAAAGCATTTAACTCAGTGCCTGGTTCACTGTAGAGTTCAGTAAACATTGCTTTCTGCTATTCCTGCTCAGCTATTATTTTATCTGTCTCTCAACACTAGTTTATAAATTCAGTGAGGGTTAAAAACCATGTCTTACCACTTTACTTTCTTTTTCTCTACTTAATTTCGCAGTTTCGTATACAGTATTGCTGCATGATAAATGATGTTCAGAACTGAATGTGAGGTAAAGTTGGAGGTAGAATTTAATCTAATTAATGTTTGCATGCATGCTATGAATATTAAATAATAATACTGACATTCCAAAGTATACACATCAATCTCAAATTTTATAATCATAACTGTTATGTTACTCCAAACACCACTGTTTGCATGCCAATCTGCATAGTTATGTATTGGCTAACACCTGCTATTTTTTTACTGCCTTTGATTCAGTGTAACATTCTTAATAATTTATCAAGTATGCTTTAATTGAATATTTATATAATACAGACTCTTAACCAGTATTTAGGAATTAGCAAGTAGATTTACTCTCATTTGGATAATATTATGTTCCATTAGTCCTAGGGGTTTTCTTTTTTTGTTGTTGTTATTATTGTTAGTGTGATGTGTGTGTGTGTGTGTGAATTTCGCTAACATCTCTTAAGCCTTTGAGCAGAAGAAAAAGGATCCTGTCACTTCCTTGTTTAAAACTCACCAAAGACATTTTTCTCAGGAAAAATTTCTGCTTAAGAGACCTGTAGAATCTAGCCCCTATTCACTTCAGGAACTTTCTTCCTCCTGTTGCCCACTTACTTCATAGGCTTTTACATTTCCAGGCCTTTTTCCTCTTCTTCATGTTCAATTATATTTATTTTTCAATTTATAATTTTTAAATGTTTTATTTCTTTGTTTAATGTATGTCTTCCCACTAAACTATAATGTCTATGAGAGTGGTGACCAGTGACCTTTTGTGAATATTTACTACTGTATTTTCAGCACTTAGAAGATAACCAGCACATAGCAGGCACTTAATAAGTAGATTTGAATAAATGAATGAAAAAGTACTCTGGGGGGTATCTTCAAAGGAAGGGTAGAAAGAAATCTACACAAAAGACAAAAAGGAGTGAATGATGAAAGGGGATAGAGAAAAGGAGTTCTTAATGTACCTCTTACCTTTGTCATCCCATTTGTGGCTTTAACTGGAAGCTGATTTGAAAACATTTTCTTTATACCTGACTGCCTTAGGCCATCTGTGGAAAAGTGGGGTCACTGCAAAATGTGTTCAGTAACATAATTGCCTCCTCTGTGTTAAAAACTAGAGATCTGATTTTTAGAAGAATTTTGTAGTCTATATCCTAAACTATTTTAAAGTATTGTGTTGAATCCAAATGGAAATTAATAGATGCATTCCTTATTGTCCTTGTTACTGTTTCACATTTTAAAATATTTGTCCACACCTATTCATCACATAGTATGTGCTTTGTAAGTAAATTCCAAATACTTTAATATGTGTTAATGTAATTTTTCAAAGATAAATTTCTTTGAAATATTAAATTTTTACTAAAAATGATATACTCAAAGTGAAACATTATTTTCTTTTTAGCATTTAGAGGAGTATTTTCTGGGAGGTTATGGAAAGAGGAGATGATATTTATATTTTTCAATAGAGAGTATATTTGTGACTTCCTTTTATTTTAATGAATAATTATGCCATGTTGCTAACTAAAGCTTGTATGAAGGTTAAGTGGATCTCGAGTTGATTTTTCCAGGTTCTCAACAATCCAGCAGTAATGCTATTTTGAATTCCAAGTTTTGGGGCGCCTGGGTGGCTCAGTTGGTTGGACGACTGCCTCCGGCTCAGGGCGTGATCCTGGAGTCCCGGGATCGAGTCCCACATCAGGCTCCCAGCTCCACGGGGAGTGTGCTTTACTCTCTGACCTTCTCCTCGCTCATGCTCTCTCTCACTGTCTCTCTCTCTCAAATAAATAAATAAAATCTTTTAAAAAAATAATAAATAAATAAATAAATAAATAAATTCCAAGTTTTTTTTATTAAAGTCAATTAATGCACTCCCTATGGAAATGAGAAATTTTAAGAACTGATATAACTCAATTACATAAACTCCTTCATCCCCAGTGCCCTGCTAATGCTTATTTTGGTTCTATTGGAACAAGTTTTCTGTGGTAACAATTACCCTTTATGTTGAAATTAAGTAAAATGATAAATAGTGTTCTCTGCCTAGTATTTGATGAAACAGTACTATGCAAGGGGGGAAAAAGTTTTCCTTAACGCCCTCAGGGTCTCTTGGTACGTCTAAAACTTAAACTGACAAAGAGAGTAACAGGAGAAAACATACAAATTTATTAAATATACCTTTCCCATAATATGGGAACTTTCATTAGGAAATGAAGACACAAAAAAATTGTTAAACTTTTTTAATGGCAGGTTTGCTAAAGACTAGAAAGTTGTGGAAAGGCATAATTGGGCAAAAAGCATAAGCTGAACTGAGGGGAACTTAGTAAGCCCTGTTCATTCAGATTCTTCTCAGTATCCCTCCATCTTGGAGATTAGGGTATTTTTTTCTCTCAGGGTATAAGGAAGCTTTGGGGTAGCATGTCCTGAACCCTTTCAGCTGTTTTACCAGTTAGAGAGCAAGGGTTAACAATACCTACCTTAACCAATTTATAGACAGGTAGTTACAGCTACCAAAAAGAGTGAAAAAATGGTATATAATATATCAAAGTGTAAAGTAAATAATTTGCTTCTATTTGAGTAAATGCCTATGTATGAATTATAGCTATTTCAGGTTGAATTTTAATTCTATACTATTACAATATTAATAAGGAATATACTTTATAAATTTATACATAGTCATACAAAAATATAGATGATAAAGTTTTAGACAATTTTATACAGTACATAAATACCCAAGTAAGTGAAGACTGCCTCCCTAGGTCAGATTTTCAAGTGAGTTAATATAAAAAGGCTTTGTGGGAGTTTTGATACATGTTTTATAAATTAAATTTCTAGATTAAGATCAGAAATTTATTTAAATTTAAATTTAAGATTTAAAATTTATACTTATAAAAGTTTAACATTTTATCTGCTAGTGTTTTAAAATGCTGAACACATTTTAATTTATCAACCTTGTAATGAACACTTCTCTTAGGGAGAAGATGATGTGATTTTAATTCACAGTTATTTTGTCTAACTTCCAAGCTGGAAAAATTAGAAATGTCTGTCTTTGTAGAATAAGGAATTTGAGTCAAATACCAAAAGAAAAATTGCTCTAAATTGCTTTTCCCTGCTTATATTTGATAAGTACTTTATATGTATTAGATATGCTCACTTTACCATCTTAAGGTTATACTTATTTTAAGGATATAAAATGCTATGAATTACCTCATCTTGGAAATTCTTCATGGAAAGTCCATTGTTTTCTCAGAGTTCTCCTCTCTAAATATTTCAAAAATTCCTAGATTATTTAAGCATACTTTTTAATCCCAGGATAGTCTAATCATCCTCTACAAAGTACCCCATAATCTTTTGTCACTGATAATATTTCTACTATGTGCCAGGCTCTATTCTAGGTGCTGATGAGTCATTGGTTAATAAGACATGAAAGGTCTATTCATGGGCCACATTTTTTAAGTAGGGAAATACAGGCAATAAAGAAATAATGTCTGGTAGTTATACGTTTGCATAATGAAACAAAATAAGCAAGAGTAATAGTGATGGAAGTGGATATTTTAAAGATTTATTTATTTTAGAAAGCAGGGAGGAGAGATACTCTTAAGCAGACTTCACACTGAGCACAGAGCCTGATATAGGGCTTGATCTCATAACCCTGGGATGGCGACCTGAGCCAAAACCAAGAGTCGGTAGCTCAACCTACTGCACCACCTAGGTGCCCCAGAAGTGGATATTTTAGATTGAGTCGTTGGGGAAAGCATCTGTGAGGAGGTGACATTTGAGTTGAGATTGGTTGATCTGGTGAAAAAGAAACGTTCTAAGCAGAAAGAACCATAAGTACAAAGTCCCTGAGGTGGGTATGAAGGCTTGGTATGTTCAAGGGGGTGAAAAAAATGGTTAATGTGGCTGATCATAGTGCTTAAGAGGGAGAATGAGATGACATTAGGTTGCAGAGGTGAGTAGAGGCCAGACCATGTGGATCATCATAAACCCTGAGAAGTAGTATACATTTGATTCCAAGGGTTATGATAAATTATTACAGGGTTTTCAGGGGAGAATTAATATTTTTGATACCAAGAGAGTCACCTAAAACAACAACAGCATTCAAATGGAGATGACAAGTAGGCAGTTGATTATAAAATTTAGTACCTCAGGGAATAGATTGGGGCCGAATACATCATTTGGAGGGGAGAATTCACCAGTATACATGGTATTTAAAGTCATGTGAATTACTTAGATCAGTTAGAGAGAATGTAGATAGAGGACTCAGTATCAGGCCTTTAGTGTACTCTAAAATTTTATAGAAGTTATCAGAGGAGAGGTGGTAAGAGAAAAAATAATTTTAAGCATGAGAGTGGATGTCATAGAAACTGAGTTGCTAAATGTATCTGAATCTGCTGAGACATCAAAAGGAGGACTGAGGGGTGAACATTGAATTTGACAAATATGATGGTTGTCATTATAAATAATACATTTCTACCATATCAAAAGAATGGTATATAGACTAGGTATTAAGCAAGGGACTATCATGATGTCTCTAGTACCTGAGGAAAAATAATTGTCCCTCTACCCTTCTGAGTTCCTCACTGAGATCCTCCCATAATAAAAGATTAACAAGGAAAAAACCAAACAAGTTTATTAACATATACACCTCATGTATACATGGGAAATACCAAGGGAAAAATGAGTAACTCTCTGAGGTAGCCTAAACCACCAGTTTATTTTTTTTAATTAAGATTTCTTTAATTCCAGTATAGATAACATACAGTGTCATATTAGTTTCATGTGTAGAATATAGTGATTCAGCAATTCTATACATTGCTCAGGGTTCATCATAAGTGTACTCTTTAACCCCCATCCCCTTTTTCACCTTATTCCCCCAACCCACCTTCTCTCTGGTAACCATCAGTTTGTTTTCTAAACTGAAGTGTCTGTTTCTTGATTCATCCTTTTTTGTTTGTTTGTTTTTCTTTTTTCCCTTGCTCATTTGTTTTGTTTCTTAAAGTCCACATATGAGTGAGATCATATGGTATTTGTCTTTCTCTGACTGGCTTACTTTGCCTAGCATTATACTCTAGCTCCATCCATATTGTGGCAAATGGCAAGATCTCATTCTTTTACGGTTGAATAGTATTCTGGTGTGTGTGTGTTTTGTCTGTGACCTTTCTTTATCCATTTACCCATACATGGACCCTTGAGCTGTTCCCATAAATTGGCTATTGTAAATAATGCTGGAGAAACATAGGGGTGCATGTATCCCTTTAAATTAGTGTATTTTTTTTTATTTTGGCGGTAAATACCCCATAATATGATTACTGAATCATAGGGTAGTTCTATTTTTAACTTTGTGAGGAACCTCCATACAGTTTTCCACAGTGGCTGCACCATTTTGTACTCCCACCAACAGTGCAGGAGGGTTCCTGTTTCTCCATATCCTCTCCAACATTTGTTTCTTGGGTTTTTGAATTCAGCCTTTCTGACAGGCATGAGATGATATCTCATTGTAGTTTTGGTTTGTATTTCTCTGATGATGAGTTATGTTGAGCATCTTTTTATGTGTCTGTCAGCCATCTGGATGTCTTCTTTAGGGAAATGTTTGCTCATGTCTTCTGCCCATTTTTTAACTGGATTGTTTTCCAAGTTGTATAATTTGAGTATTGAGTTGTATAATTTCTTCATATATTTTGGATACTAAACCTAAGCAACCAGTTTAAATACCATCTGCAGCTAAAGATGAAAGAAAGGTGTGAGGACACTTATTTTAGGGAAGGGGAGGATGGTTAACAGGAAATTCACCATAAACAAGGGTAAAGTTTGTTAATGCACGTTGAAATCTGCAACTTAACCTTCAGTATTTCACATACCATTGATTCTCTTGTAATTTAGAGTCATACTTCTCTTCTTTATAAATGTAATTCCCCTTCTAAAAAGGTAACTTAATCTTTTCAGAGTTTTTCCTATGTTTGCTGTTTCTCACTTGGCTCAAAATAATCTATATTATCTGTCCATTCCTTAACTGGATTATTTGGTTTTTGGGTGTTGAGTTTGATAAGTTCTTTATAGATGTTGTATACTATGCCTTTATCAAATATGTCATTTGCAAATATCTTCTCCCGGTCAGAGAAAGAGAAATACCATATGATTGCACTCATACGTGGAATTTAAGAAACAAAACAAATGAACATAGTGGGGGTAGTGGGGGGAGAGGCAAACCATAAAACAGACTCTTAACTATAGAGAACACACTGAGGGTTGCTGGACGGGAGGTGGGCAGGTTTAAATGTGTATGGGTATTAAGGAGGGCACTGTGATGAGCACTAGATGGTGTATGTAAGTCATGAATCACTAAATTCTATTCCTGAAACTAATACTACACTATATTTTAACTGGAATTTAAATAAAAACTTGAAATAAAAACAAACAAATAAATAAAAATCTATGCCAAGGAGGCATATTTGGGGATGGCATATTCTGATTCCCTTCACTACATGCTAACCCTAGATGAATAAGTGCCTTCTATTTAGTTTCTACAACACTAAAATTTGATTACTGGTATTTCTCTGCCTTTTTGATAAAATTGTTACGAAGAGTATGGGACATAATGGAAGGGAATGTATGTAAATGGTACAATCCATACAAATGCAAATTAATGGTAGAATTATTTGTAATATTGTAAGCTTCTTAAGGGGCTAGATTAGGCTTTAATCAACATTACACCCATGACAATGCTTAGCATAGTACTAACCAGTGAATTTAATGGCTGCTCAAAAAAATAAAATGTCCTAAATGAAATAAAAGGATGAAAAGGAATGATGGTGTTTAGCTCTTTTTTACCTGCAGTCCCAGTTAAGATTTGTTGACTTCTTGCATCTGTAGAAGATTTCAAGTGCTGACTCGTGCCATATATCCCCTTTAACAAAATAATCACTTTGAAGGAGATAAGCAAAGGACTTGGAGATTGGGCAGCTTTCCATTTGTTATTTCTAAGATTAGCCATTCTCAGATTTTCTCACTTTGGTACACAGACAGAATTTCTGAAATTAGTTGTTGTTTTTTTTTTTTTTTCTAGGAGAACAAATTTATGAAGTTGTGTATCACTACATAGACATACTGTAGCTGGTGAAAAACTGTGATAAATGGGGAGCATTTTTTTTTCTTTTTATCTTTAGGTTTTCTCTGTGTGGTACAGATGTTGAGCCTTGTGAAAAATACAGTTTAGTACTTTGCATTGCAAATAGAGTAAAAGTAAGAGGCCTTTGATAACTTTTATGCCTAGCAAGTCTCTGGCAGGAGTCTGTTTTGTTTAGTAAGAGAGACTAGCAAGCAAAATACTCAATTTTCATTCTGTGATAGGAAATGAAGAGTATTGTCTTATTTCTGCAACTCAAACAAAATGTTTAACACTGTATTAGTAGTCAAATTTATATGGTAATAGTCTCAAATGTATATGTAGCGTTATATGAGATCCTTTGTTGGTAAATAGAAATTACCAGAAGTGCATTAATTCTTTCAGTCTATTGAGGTTAAAATAGATTTGAGGTTTGAAAAATTTAAAGATTGTTAACGGGAAGGAGGTTGTTGTGTTGCTAATGTGAATGCTGATATTTAAGTAGCATAAGAAAGAACATAGGTAGGGTCCTGTCTCACTTTTAAAATCAGTATCCAGTAAGTGTCAGCTGCAAAGTAATTTTCCTGAAATTGTCTGGAAAAAAAAAAGTGGTCTGTTTTTCTCCATTGACTTCTATTGTAAAACGAAAGCTGTGTTCCCCTCAAAAATAAATTTGGCCCCAAGTTATAATAAAACATACTGAGGAATTCAGAAAATCTTAAATATAAGATTTATAGTTTAGGAATTTTATATATTTATATTTGTAAATTTTAAGATTAATCTTAAAATCATAAAATCGATTATTTCAAAACACATTTATCAGTGTCTGATAAAGTAATACTACCATAATATATTAATACATTATAATGGACCTTACTATAGCATATCCCAAACCATGCTGTTATCCTTCTTTTATAATTCTAAGTATTTTACCTTTTTACATAATGACATTTTACTTCTGTGATCATTGATCTTTTTTAAAATTTAACTCTAATTTTTAAAGGGGGATTTGGTTTCCTTTATTCTTCATTGTTAGCCTACTTACCTTTCTCTGAAGCATTCTTACCAATTTACATTCAAAAGTTATTAGCCATGGAAGAAAGACTAGAATACTCCAAAATGTTCACAATATTTGCTTCTGAGTTATTGAAAATTTTAGTGTGTTTGTTTTTGTTTTCTAGGTCACCTAAAGAGGTTTTTTGTTTGTTTGTTTGTTTTGAGCGAGAGAGATTGGGTTGTCTGGGTGGCACAATCAGTTAAGCATCTGACTCTTGGTTTGGGCTCAGGTCATGATCTCAGGGTCCTGAGATTGAGCCCTGAGGTGGGATCTGCATTCAGTGCAGATTCTGCTTTGGATTCTCTTGGGCAGGGGAGCAGAGGGAAAGGGAGAGAAAATCATAAGCAGGCTCCACACTCAGAACCACACCACAGGGCTCCATCTCATGACCCTAAGATGATGACCTGAGCCAAAATCAAGAGTCAGAAGCTTAACCAACTGAGCTACTCAGGTACCTCTAAAGAGTTAATTTCCTGTATCTGTATCCTCTATAATCAGGAAGAAAGTACTGTAATTTATTTCTTCAGGGATAAATTTATATACAATGATACCTTTAGTCAGACACATTTACATATTTGATTCATTTATATTTTGGTGCTGGTTATCATTTTTTTGATAACATTGTAAAAACAAGGATATAATTAATTTCTAGATAAACAGCTTTTCTATAGCATACTACTCAAAGTGTATTCAGGACTGGCAGCCTCAATATCACCTGGGAACACGTTAGCAATCATAATTCTCAGGCTCCTGGGCTCAGTCCCAGCAAACAGCAGTCTGGGTTTTAGCAAGCCCTTTAAGTGATTAAGGTTCTAGCACTATACCAGAACTCTCCACCTCTTTCCCATCTCCCTTTCTCCCTCTTCCTTTCTCTTCATACCTCCCTCTTGCCTTCTCTCCTCCTCTCTCCCTCTCCTTGCCCTCTTCATGTAGAATAAGCATGCATGTGTGTGTGTGTGTGTACACACACACACACACAGCCTATATATAGAATTCACTGTAACCTCTCTCTAAATAGAATATGTGTATTTAAAAAAATATTTTTTTCTAAGTTTTTTTGTTGTTTGTTTCTGCCCTAGCTTGTTCATTAAAAGATAACTGAGGCAGTTTTCTGGTATTTGTATTTATATGCCTTCACTTAGCAAACATGTTTTATATGTTTATAAATTAGATAGTTTTTATTTTAAGATTATGTTTATTTAGTTCATGAGAGACAGAGAGAAAGAGAGGCACAGGCAGAGAGAAAAGAGTTTCCCCACTGAGCAGGGATCCCAAAGCGGAACTCTATCCCAGGACCCTGGGATCATGACCTGAGCTGAAGGTAGTTGCTTAACCATCTGAGCCACCAAGGCATCCAAAAGATAACTGAGGCAGCTTTCTGGTATTTGTACTTATATGCTTTCATTTAGTAAACATGTTTCACATGGTTAAACATTAGATAGTTCTGCCTAATTTACAGATTTCTAGAACTCATTAACCAAAATAATGACTCTAGCAAGTTATCATAGACTGAATTGTGTCCCTGCAAAAATTCCTCTGTTGAAGCCCTAACCCCCAAAATCTCAGAATGTGACTGACTGTATTTAGAGATAGGGTTTTAAAGAGACAGTTAAGTTAAAATGAGGTCCTTAGGGTGTACCCTACTCCAATATGACTAGTATCCTCATAAGAAGAGGACATGAGGACACAAACACAGGCAGAGGGACCAACATGTGAGGATATAGTGAGAAGGTGGCCATCTATAAGCTAAGGAGATTGGCTACAGAAGAAACCAAACTTATCAACACCTTGATATTGAATGTCTGGCTTCCAGAATTGTAAGAAAATACATTTCTGTTATCTAAGCTACCCAGTCTGTGGTATTTTTTTTATGACAATCATTGCAAATTAATACATAAGTATTTATAAAAATGATGGTATACTTCAATCTTAATATCTGGTGATTGCCTTTAAGGTACTATTGGGTCATGTTCCTTAACAGAAAGCTACAGCTTTACAAAGAGTGCCAGAGACCAGTATGAAAAACTGTTCACCATGCACAATAACATGCTAAAGCTCTATGAGAATCTTGGAGAATACTTTATTTTTGACTCTAAGACAGTGAGCATCGAAGAGTTCTTTGGTGATCTCAGCAATTTCCGAACTTTGTTTCTGGTGAGTAATACATCCTAAAGGATTGCAAGTCCTGTTGCTTGTGTTTTTTTAAATAGTCTCTTCTATTAGCATTTTATGTACCTATTGATCATATTGACTTCATGTTATAGGCCTTTAGCAGGAATTGACATATTTTATATCTGTGACATAGATAAAAATGGTTGGCTGGCTTAATATATAATGGAGACTTAAATGAATTATCTTCAACTTTAGATATATATGGGAATTTCTCTACTGAAATTTTGTAAGAATGAATGAATTGGTACTTAAATTATGTTAATTTCTATATAGCATAGTATTGTAATTTGACCTAGCTTAAAAATTAATATCTAAAGTAATCTTTTACTTAATACATTAAAATGCTATGATTTGTGAGCAAGTTTTTTTGTCATAGTCTTTATAAGAAATCAGCTCTACATTAGACTATATAAATGACCTGTAATATTCACATTTTCTTTCATAATGTAGGCTCCTGTTTCAAACTATAACTCTTGGGGATAACAGGAAATACTAGCATTAGTTAGAGATGGGTGGTCAGGGTGCCAGTTATGAAGCTAGAGGGAAGTAAAAGCTTTACTGTATAAATGTTGTGGAAGTAGTTCTCTGCATCTAGTGAAAAAGGAGAAGAGCACAAACTCTGATTATGATAGTGGTAGATATGTGTAATAGTTGATACCAAATAAGTAAGGTTTCATGTATTTTAAAGAAGAAATTCTAGCAATTATCCCCAACAGGAAGATCAATTAGCAAACAAATTCATTGCAGTTTGAGATACGTTTCTATTCCCAAAGCAGTTATTTGCTAAAAAAGGCTTGCTCTATTAATTGAGTATGTTGTGCCATGAAATTGGATTGGGGTATGACTTGCATAGTCTGTGAAATACAGATATTTTTGTGGAAAGCATTTGCTTTTATCTACTGAGCTGGGACATATAACCCAGAGCACATCCTATTTTTGGTGATAGAAGCTTAAAAAAGCTTTCATAAATATGATCATTTGTCTCTTTTTTTTTCTGAGAATTTTAGCTTATTTTGGTCTCTGGTCTTTACCCCCTTAATAGACACACATATTTAACTTTTTAGCTGGCCAGTAAGTCGTAAAATATGTTCTGGCAATGACTCACCCAACTATTTTCAAAACTTAAAAGCTGTAAGTATGACATGAACCTGTGCATACCTACATTATATCTACTTGGACTATTTTCAAGAAGAAAACAAATATGTTGAAAAGGAATGGAGATTAGAAAATACACTTCAGTTGACACACGGAAAAGATAAATCCAATAAATTATTTTGTAACATCAGTGTGGGTAACTGGATGTAATTATAGTTAATATCGTCAATCTCCTATTAAAAAGTACCTTGTTTTAGTGGATTGGATGTGAAAACACTGTCACATTAGTGGCCCTCACCTCCCTGATGCAGTCATAGAATAGAATTTGATGTGCTCCCATTTTATAGCATCTGTTTAAGGACAGTTCCTGTATTGCAGCCTGTTGCTTAGAAATCTTGCTAAAAACTAGAATTAGAATTGTATTACTTCTCAATCAAAAGGTTTTTTTTGTTT
The DNA here is from genome assembly GCF_020171115.1 of Neogale vison. NCBI lineage: Eukaryota > Metazoa > Chordata > Mammalia > Carnivora > Mustelidae > Neogale > Neogale vison. The sequence continues at coordinate 52,181,034 of NC_058105.1, read as the reverse complement.
GTTTTTTGGTGGTGGTTTTTTTGTTTGTTTGTTTTTTGTTTTAACTAAAATGAAGTGATTTTACTCCTGATCTCTAAGAATTTATTCCTCTTTAGAAGTCTGTGAGCCAAAGAATTGCAGAGAGTCATGTGAATTACATACATAAATAGGATATATTTGTCTACTGACTTCACTGTATGTATAGCTTGAGTACAGGAAAGTATTTTGTCACAAATTATTCTCATTGTAAGTAAGTTGACATTCTGAAGTCCATTTTCATGTACATTTATGTTAATTTCTTTAGACCCTGCTAAGATTGATTTTAAAGATTTCAAAATAGGTAACTATTTCCTATAATGTATCCTGGTCAGCTACTGCCCTTTGCCTTTCAGAACACTATTACTATCATTTTTATCTGCAAATCATTATTGACTTGCTGGCATGAGAGCCAAGTGTGCAGCTTATTAGTTGTTTTGAAGTTGGGTCGGTTAGGTAACCTCTCTGGGCATCAGTTCCCTCATTTATAAAATACAGGTGATAATTCCTGACATACCTTTCTCAACACTATGTGAAAACACCTCATAACCTATGCAATGTGGATGGAGAATATTATTAGTCATATTCTACCCATCCATTTGATGATTATTTATTGAGAACTGTTTTGATTTTGGTAATGCTCTAGTCCAGAGATAAAAGGAAAATAATAGTCTCTCTCTATGAATGAAAAGAGACAGGTAAGTAAATACAATGTAATTTGATAGTGCTGCCTTAGGAGTATCAAGGTGCTATAGTAATGCAAGGGAAGAACTGCCTAACCGTGCCTGAGCTGGCCTGAGGAGCCTTCACAGAGAAAGTGACATTTGGGCAGTCTGGAAAAACCCATAGGTGTTTGACAAGTAGATTTTGACAAGCAGATTTAAAGCTTTTACACCTTACCTATAATAAGCTGAACACTCCTAAATCAACATCACCAACTTCAATCAATCATGTTCACCATGTTCCTGTTTCATAGTGAACATGAAATGATTTCACTCTCCCAGGAGAGGAAAGAACCCAGAAAGAGAGACAAAAATTGTGATCGCCAAAAGTTCCCATTTTCTTAGTGTTTTCTGTATTTGGCCTCAGGGTTCCTACTGCTAAAAGCATATTGGACTGTACATGGAAACAATAAAATACCAGTATTGCTGAGAAGAAAATAAGAGTTCTGATTCATATGCTACCAAAAATTAATTCCAGACGAGCTGAGTTTCATCCTGGGAGATCTATTTGGCATGTGCAGCATAAACAAAATGCACATAGCAAAAAATCTTTCTCAGAGAGATACCATCTAAAGGATGGAGAAAATGGAATTAAACAAATGACATTATGGATTAAGACCTTTTTCAAAATAAGCACATTCAAATTAATGGAAGCAAAATTGGGTAATCTCTGTGAGATGGTGCTATATTAATTATTAATATCATTCATGTTATTTGTTACTCAATTGAGGATGTTAAACATATTCAAGATGCTTGTCCTGTATATTAGCATGAAGATATATGTAATTGGAAACATTTCTAAATTCAGAATTAAGTCTCTCTTTCTAGTTAGTTTCCCGACATCATCAGAGTTAAAAAAAAATGTTATGATACATTCAAGATTAATTAATAATCCCTAAATTTATGTTGAATATTTTGTAGAAGAAAATAAAATTCCACATTTATAAAAGGTTTAGACCTCTTTTTTTGCTTATTCTTCTTTATGCTTCAGTTAGTTCAAATAGTTGGCTACAGTCTTTTTCCTTTCGAAATACTTTGAATAGAATATCCAAAATCAATGAACCTTATGTTTCACTGCCATGCAGTACCTTGCTTAGGCATAAAAATTAATTTCATCTATTGGGAAAGTGTTTGAGGCAAGTATTATATTTCAGTAACCTTCATAGCTCCAAATAAATTACAGAAAATATTTATTTTGTCTTTTAAATCTGGCAGTTTCCTATGAATTCTGTATGTTTTTGTTTTATTTTTTAAAGACCAATATGTTACCCAGGCACACAATTTATTTTTGTTTTGTGTATGTTCTCTTTCTATATCTTATACATTGGACATAAAGGCAAAAAAGGCTTTATAGAATTAATAGATTCATTTACATAACTTAAGAAAACCTTATTGTTACTATTAATCATGCTGGAAGATTTCCCCTCAACAAAATAAGTATTTGCTGCTATTCATTTGATAAATAAACTTTAACATTTTTTAATCAGAATTTCTTCTAACAATTTTTGAATAGCTCTTAGATGAATATTAAAATGATTAAGTCTTAGGAGGCTAAGTGATAGCTGCATTTATATCATCATTCAGTCTTCTTGCTTCTATCTCCTAAATGTCTTACAATCCATTCATTTCTTTCAAGCCCACTGATGCTATTTCATTCTGGGCCTCTACTGTCTCTCAGCTAGACTATTACAATGATGTTCTTGATTGGTATCTGTGTCTGCTTCTCTTTTACTTCTAATCCATTTGCCACATTAAAGTCAGAATAAAACTGAAAACAAAACAAAGAAGACAGTGTTACTTTCCAGACTTAAAATTCTTAATGAATTCTCTGTAGCCTCAGGATGAAATCTAAATTGTTTAAAATCAAAGTGGCTTCTAAAATCAAAAGAAGTATGGTTGCTTATAGACCAGACCATCTAGACTTGGCTGACTGAGCCATAATCACTTAATGTGAATTATCCTCCCAGGCTGGCCGAAGGTGAAGTATGAAAGTGGAAGCAGCAAAAGAAGACAACACCAAGTGTCTAAGGGGACCTGAGCCTCTTAGAACAGAGAGAAACTTTGGGAGCACAGTATTAAAACTAAATGAAGGCTTAAAGGCAAATGTGTGACTGTCATTATGCCGTAGTTGTTCCCATAGCTAGTATGGCATGGGGAGTTATAAAACTGAGGTTATTCTTTTTTTTTTTTAATTTATTTTTTATAAACATATAATGTATTTTTATCCCCAGGAGTACAGGTCTGTGAATTGCCAGGTTTACACATTTCACAGCACTCACCATAGCACATACCCTCCCCAATGTCCATAACCCTACCCCCCTCTCCTACACCCCCTCCCCCCAGCAACCCTCAAAAACTGAGGTTATTCTTATCTTAATTCTCATTTAGGGGTGATCTTCCTTCTATCTTAAGTAATTGTCCTTTCAAAATCTAAGCTTGCATGAGAGCTATGTACCTTTGTTGGTTGATGGAGATATTTAATTTTGAGAAGCTCTCATTTCTCTCAAGTCATCTTCCTCTTTATAAGGCCTCAATCATGTCTAAATCCAAAATATAATTGAAAGTGAACACCTGTAGTTCGTTAGACCCAAAAGACTAAACTGATATATACAGAACATTTTTATTCTTTCATTACAGGAAATTTGCCTTTAAAGGAATGAGGATGAAATTTTGCATAAAAAGATTGTGTATATATAATCTCTGATCCAAGAAGACTAAGTTATTTCGACACATTTTTAAAGCTTCAGTTTACAAAGTACTTGACATTTAAAGGAAATTTTAGTGTGGTATTACAGAAATGGTGGATTTACATACGAAACCAAATATATTCTTTAATAAAGGAGAGTAATCAGTAATATAAACTCTGTTATCTAAAGTTCCATCGTCCAAAATCTCTGTTAGATGCCTCATAATTTGATGTATCTTTGTTTTGCCAATATAATGATAATTAATAATTGTAAAGATACTTTTGAGAAACTCCAAAAAGCCTGATGTGCCTCTTGAATAGTATAGCTTTATTTGTAAGCTAAGTATCTCCAGGCCTCAGCAGCTGTGAGTCCAGATGGCGGTCACATCAGTAACAATAATCCGGACATCCCAAATTCTCTCTTCTTTACCTCTGCTGGCAGGACTCAAGCTCCCTGCGAAGTTTCCACTCCAACAAGTACATCAGGAGTCATCTTATATGGGCTCAGAAGATGTTAGCTATAGTTATGACTTGACATTTGCCCACAAATATTTGAGTGCCTGCTAGTCTAGGATGATGGGAATGTAGCAGTGAACAAAATAGGCAAGTCCTATTGGATGGTCCAGTCCTGCTTCCACTCTGGCTCCCCTCTGCCTTTTGCTGGCAAACCTGTATGGGGCTGCCCTCAGTGAAAATCCATCTGGACCAAGGTTGCAGTCAGAGATATTGCTCCAGTTTGCCACCAGTCCTGGTAGTACCATAGTGGTGGTATGCTCAGTGCAAAGTTAACTGTGTTCACAGCACACTTCATAAAAACAGTTCCTTTTGCTTTTCTTCTAATCCCTTTCCCCTTGAAGGCTTAAAAAGTTTTCAAGTCCTAGAGACCTCAAAGCAATCCCAAATCCATAAGCCCTTCCATTCCCCTCCATCCTTCCTTTTGTTCTGTCACATAGGGATGTATGTAACTTCTCCTAGAAGCCAGGGACAAATAACCAGCATAAATCCTTTCATGCAAATGGACCCTAAGGGCCCACCAACTACCTCTCTTTAATCACACACACACACACACACACACACACCCCTTTGAGTTCAACTGGGACCACCTTATCTATGTAGCCTTAGGGTTATTTTGATCTGTTGCAACTCTTTGAAAATAGGCAATTCATATAAAATATATGGTAACTCTGTTAAGCAGAACTTTTGACCAGAATTCATCATATTCCTCATTCACCAGCTGTGACAGAGGACAGACTTTACTGTATTATACAGGCATCATTAATTTTTTTTTTTTGGAAAAATATACCACCTATCAACTGTTGTATTCTGTTTGTCTACTTTCTTTGGGCCAGGAGTAGATGTCCATGTCCTATTTTTCTTATGTAATTGTTCCTTGTATAAAAAAACTAAATATATCATGAGGAACTAAAGGAATATATAATAAAGCAATATGTAATAATGGCATATGTGGTTTAAAGAGAACCACTTTAGAATAATATTGTAAACATTTAAAATATCATAAATGTTTCTAAAATATTTCTAAAAAGTTGTCAGAATTGCTTATGGCAAGATGAATATTGTCCTTTAAAAATCTAAGACAATGTCTTAGCTAACACTGGAAATATTAACAAAGTCAGTTTAATACCTTCTTTTCTTATTAAAGGTCTAGTAAGAACTAGAACCAGGAAACAAAATGCTTTTGCTTTAGTTCTAGCAACACCTCACATAGAATTTTTCAAGGAAGTGTTTCTCATAAACAAGTTATTATTGAATTATGTCCAAACATCAGGAAGTAGGAAAGTTATAAAATGAGCAGTAGAGTATACAAACTGACCTTTTCCATAGGCCTTGAGAATGGCCAAAGCTATTAATAATTACAACCTGAGCCAAAAGATCCCAAAAGCCAATTCTACTGGTACCACCAGTTTGTCTTCATTCTGCTTCATCCTTATTTATCTATTTGCTAATGATAATTTTATTAGAAAAGATGTCCTAGCCCCTGTACAAGGTAGTTGGAGGCAGGACTCTCCCTGGAATCCTGTCCATGGAGATCCTTTTGCCTCATCTGCCCACTTCCTCTTCTTCTCCCCTACCTTCACTACTTCCCCAATTACTTTACCAACTGTCCAAGAGGATTTTTACCCTAGTGCTCCCATTTTGGCCTAGATAACCCTTCAGTGTGCTTTCATATCCTGTAATGTGTTCATTACCATATCTCAGTCTTCACCATAAATTAGCCTACTCTAGATCAAACACAGGGCTGATCACTAACAACATATCTGAGTGACAGTGAATTAATACAATGAGTGAACCAAAGTACTAAAGATGAAAAATTAAAATGTTGGCTCCTCAGAGCTTATATTCTAATGGGAAAGACTGTCAAATGAACAAATACTAATAATGAAATGTGATACATGTACACAAAGAGCTCGTGAGCACAGAAGAGAGAGTCATTTATTCTGATTTAAGGAAGGCTTTGAAGAGGAAGTGACATATGAACTGGGTCATCATTATTTTTGCTACTATATGGCCTTTCACATTTAATCTTTACCCTTTTCTTCTTCCCCACCTTGTTTGGTGTTTGTTTGTGGTGGTAAATATATATTGTTTTCTAGTTTTCCATGCTGAGTTTAGAGTGGAAAAACAGCTATTTCATTTCTGGGGAAGCAGCTATCAGGTCATTATTATTATCTACAGGTTATCCATCATATGCTTGGACAAACAGTAACCAAGCTTCCCTTACTTCTTAACTACTGACAGCTGTCCCGAGCAATAGACTAATTGATGCAGATTATCTAGGGTAACAACCGTTGCTTAAAGACTGACTTGTCTGGTGTGACTTTAGGACAGTCATAATGACCCAGGAATGATTTTGACCCCCTGGGAGACATTTGGGAAGGTCTAGAGACAATTTTGTCTATCATAACCAAGGAGGAGGCACAGCTGGCATTAAGTGGGTGAAGCCAGGAATGCTGCTAAACACCTTACAATGTATGTAGAGCCCCCACAATGAAGAAATATCTGGTCCAAAATGTCAATAGTGCCAAGGTTGAGAAACTCTCCTTAAGGGTTGTCTGCTGAAGATTTTTTTTTTAAATTTTCATTTGGAAAACAATGTGAGATGATTTGAATTAGTAAGCAAAATTTATACTGGATAACACATAACACTTAATAACACATCTATTTGTCATATCAACTTAATATTTTAGTGATAATTTCACTTGTCAAGTTGAATGCTGTAAGGTGTGTTTTAGTTACTAATATTTTCTGTATCATTAAAAGATGCCCTGGTTCATATGGCCCGTAAAATTTTTAAATCATTTGTGTAAATTGTATGAAAATTTTAAAGTGTAGGCAAAAAAGAAAAAAAAATCAAACAAAACTCTCTTTCCCAAAGATAAGTAATATTAATACCTTGGCATGTAGCTTTCCAGCCATTTCTCTGTGCATGTACCTGTATGTTTAGATTTTTATGAGACTGATTTTTAATATATTTCTCTTGAAATAATAACAAAAGGTCTTGTGAAAATTTAAACTCTAAAATTTGTATTTACTGGTAAAATATTAGTAGCTTATGCCTGTATGGATGTGACCATCAGCATTTAGTGGATGATACCATTGGTTATGTCTTCAGTTGTGATTAAAAATGTTAAGTGACACATTTCTTGACTTTTTTTTCAAAATATCTGGTCTTTGGTACCATGCTACCAATCACTGACTCTTGGAAGCTGCCTATAAATAGATCAAAAGAAGGAATCTCTCTTTCTCTTTTCCTTTTCTGTATAATACCCTCATCAAACTTCCCTGTGGCAAGGGGCCTTAAATTTGTAATTGGTGAATTGCCACTTGGGCTCACTTACACTAGTGTTTCACAAGCATTCTGCTGCATATTTAGATTTAAGAAGTATCATTTACCTCAACTAGGCTGTCTTCTAAGTTGAAAAATGCCATTTGTTTGTTAATTATATAAAGGCTCATAATTTAATCACAAAAGCTTTAACAAAAGTAGTATTATGATTATCAATTAGTACAAGTGTTCTTCCAAATATATATATATTTCCTTTTGTTTTCTTTCATTCTCTCCTTAAACCAAAATTCAAAGTCATAGAGTAGTATCTTAAACCTGTTTTCTTGAAGATCTGACCCATTAGAATCCTGATCGTGAAATGGTTCCTATTTTTGTTCATATACCTGTTTTGATTTCAAGTGTTTGGTCTCATGATAATCAGAATTTCCTTATATTCTTGATGGGGCTTGTGGGAAAATCAGACATTACATGGTATTCCTCAAAACCTTGGAAATAGACCAGTTATCCCTTCAAATCTTGGCATTTTGAAATAGAAGATGTTCAAAGTTCCTTATCCTCAAGATCTTAGAAATTCTGTGTTCAATTAATGGATTACTAACCATTATATAATGGTTTAGTTTAAGTCATTTTTTTCAGATTTCATTAATAATGCACAAAAGAGCCAAACTTGCTTATACTGGAGATGTTATTATATAATCTTGAGATGAGAGATATGGATTGATATCCCCAACAAATTGGAAACTTTTATGTTGAGGTTTCATTCTTTTTAGTGTTAATAAACCATCCTCCTTCATCAGATGCCATCTGTAAGAAAGTATTTGCCCAAGTACTTGCTCCTTAGTTTATAATTTAAGATTTATAATAAAAAAATCAATTTAAGAATAAGCCTCTTTATTATATCATAATCATGTGGTCTTTTTTTCATATTGTACTAAAAGTCTAAAGCATAAAATATTTTCATGGAAGTATACTTTCATCACATTGGCACATTATTTAGGCAAAATCTGTTTATAGGTAATCCTTCAGGTAATAGCCTTTAAGGCATAGGCCACATTCATTTATAACTATCACTGTAACTGCTTATGTATGTAGATCATTGCTTAAGTATTTCTGCACACACCTGAAAGTAATTGCTTTAACTTCGCTTTTAAACAGACTAGCATGTTTTGCTGTTTGCTCTTTTTCATAGTCTATCACATATTTTCGGCTACTAAGTAACAGAAAGCATAACTAAAAGAATACGGTTTTACTCTCACATATCAAAAGAAATGTGGAGGTAAGGCACTTATAGGATTGGTTAATTCAGTAGGTTAGTGATATCACTTAGGACCTGAGGTTTTCCAAATATTTCTGTTCTGACATCCCTGGCATGTTGGGTCATGGTTGAAAAACGGCTGTAGTTGTCCCAGTCATCACATGCAAATAAAGTAATACCTAAAAAAGAAGAGGGTGTTGTTGCCTTCCATGAAGCTTTTTATTTTTTTTAATTAAAGAGAAAAACTTTCTTCGAAGGCTTTCTGCATATTTTTCCTTTGAAGTCTGCTGTCCAGGATTGAATTACATGCCCATCTCTAAACTAATCTCTGTCAAGAAGAATCTTGAATTAATCTTGATTCATTTCTGGGATAGGGGCAAGACCCCTTCCCTGAGCATGAGACTATGCAAACTGAGCAACCAAACCAACCCAGGGTTCTTCCAGCAAGTAAAAAGGTTGACGTTGGATGGATTAGAGCAGAGAACTAACAGTATCTACAAAATACACAACACAAAAGTACATTGCTCAATACTGAATTGTCAGAAGTTCCAAATTGTCAAAATACAAATGAGTATATATTTATTTGTGAAATGTGTGCTTTTGTTCATTTAAGTGTGTGTGTGTGTGTGTATATATATATATATATATATATATATATTTTTTTTTTTTTTTAAATCATGGGGAAGAGCTACAATGGTGGAGTACTAGGAGGACCCTTGGCTTGCCTCCGCCCTCGAACACAGCTAGATAAATATTACATCATTCTGAATAGCCAAGAAATCAGTTTGAAGACTAACAGAACAAACTGTACAGCTAGAGGGAGAGAAGAGGCCATATCATGGAAAGTAGGAGGTGCCGAGATGTGTGGGGGTTGATAAAGATGGTGGATGCTGCAGAGGGGAGGGAGTCCTAGTCACGGAGAGAGAGCACAAAGGGGATTGCACAAGGAAATCACTTCCCCAGCCATTGACTGGGAAAATGAGAAGGGCTGATGTTCAAATTTTTTCAACCAAGGGGCCTCAAAGACTGGAGTTTTAGGGGTCTGAGGCATACCTAGTATGGAACCTGGTGGCTGCTACAGTGCTTCTGTGGAGAAGAAAGGCAGAGGGCCCAATAGCAGCCTACACAAACTAAAAGTGCCTTAGGACACACTGGAAGAGATAGATCCCCCTTCCTGGAATGCATCTGGTAGAGGTGACATTGCCTGTCTAGGGATAAAAGAGCCTGCTGGTGCCATTACACTCCCATGCCCCTCAGCATCATGTAGAGACACATAATGAGGGCAGCTACCCTGGGCACGGGCTCTTTGCTGCACTTTACTCCAATATCCATGCCCCTGTGCTTTGGTGCCACTGCCTTCTGGAACAAACCTGCATCAGTCCCAGCACAGTGAGACCTGACCTCAGAGGACCAGTGTGGGACCCTGAAGTTTGGAGTTTTAAAACTCAGCCAGCCTGCCTGAGATAGAACACAGGTGCACTGTGTTGCCAGGTGGGCAGATGACCAGGACGCAGACAGGGTGAAGGCAGGGATCTGAGGGATTCCTAGGAGGCACAAGGGGAGAGTGTTCACTCTTCTGGGAGGGCTTCCCTGGACGAAAGTGGGTGCAAACCCCCCTCTCTGGTACCAGAGGGGGCTGGTGCCATTTGTCTCCCCTGTCCCCCAGCATAAACTAACTTCAGTAACTGGCACAGGGCCAGTAGTGGCAGCCTATACTGCTTACAGCAAGCCCCAGCCCCCCACACTCTGCAGGTGCTGCTTTTATTTGTCAAGTGTGCCTGAGAAACAGAACAATGGGCCCCTCCCCCAGAAGACTAACACAAACCCACACACCATGTCTACTGACCATAGAGTTCTGCAAAGCTTCAGCACTACTGGAAGTAGCACCAGATCTCTTTTAGCAGGCAGACCAGAGCACACCTAGTTAATACTTCCCACACTTTGACCAAGGTCCAAACACGCCCCACTGTGGGCAAAGAGAAACTCTGCAGAGCACTGACCTGAGGGAAAGAGCAGCCAAAACACAGTGGCAGAGTGCACACACAGAACGCACACACACAAGACACTTCCTGAAGTGCCGGGCCCTGGACAGTGTAGGACCTCTTCTTAATAAAGTCATTACTCTCAGGAGCAGAAAACTTAACAGGCTTTCCTAACACAGAGAAGAAGACAGAGACCTAGACAAAAGGCCAAGATGGAGGAGTTCATCCCAGAAGAAAGAACAAGAAAAGGTCATGGCTAAGGATCTAATCAAAACAGATAGAAGTATTATGCATGATCCAGAATTTAAAGCAACAGTCATAAAGATACTAGCTGGACTTGAGAAGAGCACAGAAGACACCAGGGGGCCCCTTACAGGAAAGACAAAAGACCTAAAAACTAGTCAGCCTAAAATAAAAGATGCTGTAACTGAGATACAAAACCAACTGGATATATTGCCCACAAGGATGGAAGAAGAGGAACAAGTAAGTGATACATAAAATAAAACTGTGAAAAGTAATGAAGCTGGAAAGAAGAGAGAAAAAAATGTGGGATCACAAATGTGAGCATAGGTACTCAGTGACTTCATTAAGCATAATAATATTCTTACCAAAGGAGTGCCAGAAGAAAAAGAGAGGGGAAAGGGGAAGAAGGTTATTTGAGGAAATTATAGTGATAAACTTCTCTGATCTGGGGACTGAAACACATCCAGATCCAGGAGGCATGGAGAACTCCCATCAAAATCAACAAAAACAAGCCAACACCAAGACATTGTAGTTAAATTTGTAAAATATAGAGATAAAGAAAAATTCCTACAAGCAACAAGACAGAGGAAGTTCCTAACTTACAAGGGAAGACAAGGGATGACTCCACAGAAATGTGGAGGCCAGAAAGGAGTAGTGTGATATATTCAATGTGCTGAATGCAAAAAATAAGCAGCCAAGAATACTCTATCCACCAAAGCTGTTATTCAGAATAGAAGGAGAGATAAAAAGCTTCCCAGAAAACAAAAACTAAAAGAATTTATGACCACCAAACCAGCCCTTCAAGGAGTATTAAAGGGGACACTTGGGAAAGAAAGACCAGAGGTGACAGAGACTAGAAAGAAACAGAGAAAATCACCAGAAACAACAAAACAAGTAATAAAATGGCATGAAATTTCTATCTATCAGTAATCACTTTGAATGTAAATGGACTAAATGCTCCAATCAAAAGACATAGGGTGTCAGAATGGATAAGAAAATAAGACCCATATCAATGCTGCCTACAGGAGACTCATTTTACACCTAAAGACACCTCCAGATTGAAAGTGAAGGGATGGAGAACCATTTATCATGCTAATGGATGTCAAAAGAAAGCTAGAGTAGTCATACTTAGACAAACTAGATTTTAAAGCAAAGATGAAGAAGGGCACTATATCATAATAGAAGAGGACTATCCAACAAGAAGACCTAACAAGTGTAAATATTTATGCCTCCAACTTAGGAGTATCCAAATATGTAAAACGATAGCAAGTATAAGGGAACTTATGTATAATAATACAGTAATAGTGGACATTAACATTCCATTAAATCAATGGACAGATCATCTAAGCAGAAAAATCAACAGGGAAACAATGGCTTTGAATAACACACTGGACCAGATGGACTTCACAGATATATTGAGAACATTTTGACCTAAAGCAGCAGAATACATATTATACTGAAGTGCCAGTAGGACATTCTCCAGAATAGATCACATACTGGGTCACAATGCAACTTCAATAAGTACAAAAAGATAATGCCATGCATATTTTCCAGCCACAGTGCTATGAAAATTGAAGTCAACCACAAGAAAAAAATTGGAAAGTCTACAAATACACGGTGGTGAAAGAACATCCTATTAAAGAATGAATGGATTGACCAGGAAATTAAAGAAGAAATTTAAAAATACATTGGAACAAGTGAAAATGAAAACATGATAGTCCAAAACCAACACCTAAAGCTGGAAGAAATAGAAAACTTGAACAGACTGATAACTAGCAAAGAAATTATATCAATAATCAAAATCTCTCCACAGACAAAAGTCCAGGGCCAGATGGCTTCACAGGGGAATTATAGTGAACATTTAATGAAGACTTAATACTTACTCTTCTAAAACTTTTCCAAAAAATAAAAATGGAAGGAAAACTTCCAAACTCATTCTATGAGGTCAGCATTACCTTGATTCCAAAACCAGACAAACACCCCACTAAGAAAGAGAATTACAGGCCAATATCCCTGATGAACATGAATGCAGAAATTCTCAACAAAATACTAACAAATTGAATCCAACTCTACGTTAAAAAAATCATTCACCACAATCAAGTGGGACTTATTCCTGTGGTGCCAGGGTGGTTTAACATTCCCAAATCAGTCAACATGATACACCACATTAATAAAAGAAAGGATAAGAACCATATGATACTCTAAATAGATGCAGAAAAAGCACTTGACAAAGTACTGTGTCCATTCTTTTTTTTTTTTTTTAATTTAAAGTTAGTTAACATATAGTGTATTATTAGGCTCAGGGTAGAGTTTAGTGATTTCATCAGTTGCATATAACACCCAGTGTTCATTACATCATGGGCTCTCCTTAATGCCCATCACCCAGTTACCCCATTCCCCACCCCCGCACCAACCTCCCCTCCAGCAATGCTGTTTGTTTCCTATAGTTAAGAGTCTCTCATGGTTTGTCTCCCTCTCTGTTTTCATCTTACTTTATTTTTCCTTCCCTTCCCCTGTGTCATCCATTTTGTTTCTTAAATTCCACATGAGTGAAATTATATATTTTTGTTTCTCTGACTGACTTACTTTGTTTGACATAATACAGTCTAGTTCCACCCATGTAGTTGCAAATTATAAGATTTCATTCTTTTTGATGGCTGAGTAATATACCACCATAGAGATATACCACTTCTTTATCCATTCATCCACTGATGGACATCTGGGTTCTTCCCATATTTTGACAGTTGTGGACATCAGCATCCATTCTTGATAAAAGCCCTCAACAAAGTAGGGATAGAGGGAACATACCTCAGTATCATAAAGGCCATAAACCAAAGCCCCACAGCTAATATCCTTAATGGGGAAAAACCAAGAGCTTTTCTTCTGTGGTCAGGAATATTACAGGGATGTCCACTCTCACCATTGTTATTTAACGTAATACTGGAACTCCTTGCCTCAGCAGTCATGCAACAAAAAGAAATAATAGGCGCCCAAATTGGCAAGAAAGAAGTAAAACTTTCATTATTCACAGATGACATGATCTCTATGTAGAACACCTGAACGACTCCACCAAAAAATTAATAGAACTGATAAATGAATTGCATGAAGTATCAGGTTACAAAATCAATGTACAGAAGTCTCTTTCATTTTTATACACCAATAATGAAGCAGCAGAAAAATCATAGAATCAATTCCCTCTACAGTTCCACCAAAAACTATTTTAAGATATCTAGAAATAAACCTAACTAAAGAGGTAAAAGATCTGTACTCTGATTACTATAGAACATTTATCAAAGAAACTGAAGAAGACACAAAAAATATTCCACACTCATGAATTGGAAGAGCAAATATTGTTAAAATGTCTATACTACCCAAAGCAGTCCTCCACACATTTAATGCAAACCCTATCAACATACCACCAGAATTTTTCACAGAGCTAAAACAAATAGTCCTAAAATTTGTATGGAACCACAAAAGACCCCAGATAGCCAAAACAATCTTTAAAAAGAAAAGCAAGGCTTAGAGGCATCACAGTTCTGGACTCAAGTTATATAACAAAACTGTAGTGATCAAGACCATATGGTACTGGCACAAAAACATACATAGGTCAGTGGAACAGAATAGAGAGCCCAGAAATAGACACACAATTATACGGACAAGTAATCTGCACAGCAGGAAAGAATATCCAGTGGAAATAGGACAGTCTCTTCAACAGATGGTTTTTGGGAAAACTGGACAGCTACATTTCAAAAGAATGAAATGTGACCACTTTCTTATACCATACACAAAAATAAATGTAAAATGGATGAAAAACCTTAATGTGAGATCCAAATCCATCAAAATCCTAGAAGAGAACTCAGGCAGTAATCACTTTGACATAGGCCAGTTCAACTTGTTACTAGATAATGTCTCATGGGGCCCGGGAAACAAAGGCAAAAATGAACTATTAGGACTCCATCAAGATAAAAATATCTGCACACTGAAGGAAACAATCAACAAAACTAAAATATAACCTTTGGAATGGGGAATGATATTTACAAATGACATCAGATAAATGGTTAGTATCCAAAATATATAAAGAACTTATATAATTCAACACCCAAAATTAATAATCCAATTAAAATATAGGCAGAAGACATGAATAGACATTTTTCCAAAGAAGACAAAGGGATAGCTAACAGACACATGAAAAGATATTCAATATCACTCATCATCAGGAAAATATAAATCAAAACTACAATGAGGTATCAGCTCACACTTGTCAGAACAGCTAAAATCAACACATGAAACAACAGATGTTGGCAAGGTTGGGGAGAATAGGGAAGCCTACACTATTAGTGGGAATGAAAGCTGGGGCAGCCACTCCGGAGAATAGTATGGAGGTTCCTCAAAAAGTTAAAAATAGAGGTACCCTATAATCCAGTAATTACAATGCTAGGTATTTACCCAAAGCACACAGAAATACTGATTCGAAAGGGCACATGCACCCCAGTGTTTATAGCAGCATTATGAGCAATAGCCAAATTATGGAAAGAGCCCAAATATCCATCAACTAATGAATGGATAAAGAAGTGGTGGTATAGATACAAAAT
Organism: Neogale vison; assembly: GCF_020171115.1. NCBI lineage: Eukaryota > Metazoa > Chordata > Mammalia > Carnivora > Mustelidae > Neogale > Neogale vison. The sequence continues at coordinate 52,165,734 of NC_058105.1, read as the reverse complement.
AGAATATTCCTCAGCCATAAAAAAGAAAAAAATCTTGCCATTTGCAAGGATGTGGATGGAGTTAGAGTTGATTATACTAAGCAAAATAAGCCAGTCAGAAAAAGACAAGTACCATATGAGTTCACTCATATGTGGAATTTAAGAAACAAAACAAAACATATTAGGGGGAAAAAAAGAGAGAGGCAAACCAGAAAATGGACTCTTAGCTATAAAGAAGAAACTGAAGGTAGCTGGAAGGGAGGTGGGCAGGGGGGTGGGGTGAATGAGTGATGGGCATCAAGGAGGGCACTTGTGATAAGCACCAGGTGTTATATATAACTGATGAATCACTAAGTTCTGCTCTCGAAGCTAATATTGCTCTATATGTTAACTAACTGGAATTTAAATAGCAACAAACACAATAAAAATAATGATAAAAAATAAAAATCATGGGGAATAGAAATACAAATAGAACACATTCTTCATTTATTTTCAAGTTATACTTTCCTGTTTGTTTTCTCTTTAGTTGGAATATATACTTAGATAAGACAGCTCTGCTTTTCCAGCTTGCTTTTTCTCATTAATTACTGTTTAGGTTACTAACATTCTAAGCTTAATGTAGATGGGGAGAATGAGACAGTGAACTCTAAGCATAATTATTAGGAAAATTATATTCTGTGTTAAACACAGTCAGTGCTGGGGAAAGAAATGCCAAATGGAATGCCAAATGGAATGACCACATGAAAGTGGCTGAGCAGTTTCTCTATTAATCTTAAGGTTCCTTGTACAATTAGTATTTTAGATTTAGAATTTGGCATTATAGTTTTTTTTTTTCTAAACTATAGGAATCACTCAATTTTCCTGTTTAAAAAACTTCACTAGGGGTGCCTGGGTGGATCAGTCAGTTGAGCTTGAGTGTCTGACTCTTGATAGGATCAGGTCCTGATCTTAGAGTTGTGAGGTGGAGCCCTGCATCAAGTTCTGCACTCAGCACAAAGTCTGCTTATCTCTCTCCCTACCCTTCTGCACCTCCCCATTTGCTCCTGTGTGTGCATACACAGACGTGCTCGCTCTCTCTCTCTCTCTCACTAAAATAATTAAATAAATTAATTACTTTAAAAAGCAAAAGACTTTGCTAGTTACAATTAGGTGATCTTCTTACACAGCCTTCTTTTTTATAGGCTGTATATCGTTATATGGTATAGGAGAAATAAAAATGAATTCTGTCCTATTTGAGAGAAAGAGTCTTGCCAAGAACATTATCATTTCAGTTAAATAATCTTAACATTATTTTTCTAGAATATGGATGATTTGCAGACATGGACTTTACCTAGAAGTGTGGCACTCTGTCTGCTTTTAGGCATGGGTCAAATTCAAAACTTAAAGGAGGAAACTAATGAGATAATAAGATGTCCATCCTTTTCCTAATATTTCTAAAGCTATGGCTCTTGTCCTTGTTAGTTAAGTAAATTAACGCCTGTCCTTTTTCAAGAGAAAACAAAGCAAAACAGTGCCTCATACAAATACTGATTCAACCTCAATGACTACTTCCCCAAGGAAGATAGACATTTACATCCTAAAATGAGTTTCTAGACAGGAAGCTCTGATAAAAGATGGGATTTATAGTAAAGCGTGTAGTGGGATAAAAGCATAGTTTCAGTGGCAAAAATTGGAAAAATTATAAAGAACTTACAAAAATATTTAGTTCATCTTGGATTCCTTTTGTCTTGGTCCTGTTCTCTGCCAGCTGTCAGCTAGTTGATCTGATAAACTAATGCAGTACTAACGTGTCACTCACTCTGTACTACATAAGTGACCTTTAAATCCAGGACAATGCCTTAATCCAGCAGAGCAATTCTACTCTCAAGAATTTCCTGCAGCTTGACTAGTTGATAGAGGAAATGCTTGGGGGAAAGGCAGATAAACTTGTACCTCTGAAAGAAAGTCATGTACATAGCTACCTAACCTGACTAGGTGTAGAAATTCTTTCCCCACATCAAGGAAATTCTACAAATTAACCTGGCTGCTGGGGTATTCTAATTCAGCTTTATGATCTTCGTCTTACAAATCTGTATCATTTGGTAATTACTTCCTTTGGGATATAGATCAGGGATCAGCAATCTATGACCTAGGTGCTAAATCCAGCCTGCCCTCTGCTTTTATCATTAAAGCTGTATTGGCACAAAGCCATGCCCATTTGTTTATATATTATTTGTAGCTGCTTTCACCCTACAATGGCAGTGTTGAGTAGTTGAGACAGTCCATGTGCCATACAGGCTGAAAATACTTACTGTCTGGCCCTTTTTACAGAAAAAAAAAGCATGCCAACCCTTAATATAGAGCATGCAAAGAAGGGTGTTAAGGTGAGATTCTGATAGGGAAATTACAGAAAACAGATATAGTCTCTTATGTTTCAACTTCCAAAGGCAGTCTGTCCTTAAGAGGAGTAGCTTTCGAGAAGATGAGAGTAAGGAGTTTCATTGGAAGAGATGTAGTATCAACTTGGCTGTTGATTTCCTCTTTCCTTTTTAGGTGACATTACCTCTTTATAGATTGCCCCTGAGGCAGAATTACTCCACTTATCTTACATTATTAGGCAGGATGACTGCAGAAGTTAACCACAGGCTTAGTGTGTGAGACCTACATCATGCTTAACCAGTAGTCCTAATCTCACTTACGCATCCTGGGAGACAGAAGATACTTAGTACCTATATTATATTAGGCACACACGATATGCCTGTAATCCAGATCCCCTCTACTCTGCCTTATATTGCAATACACATACAGCCTCATTAGTATAGAAATCCTTTGCCATAACATGGGTAGGATTTCTTGGTGTGGTTTTTAGTAGAAGTATCTCCTTAGTCTATTTCCTTAGATGCCCATCTTTCAATGTTAAACCTGAGCATTACTAAGGGTCTGCCCTTGGTCCTACATAATTTTTCCAAGGAAGTTTGTATCTACTCTCCTGGTTTACTCATTCCTGAGCTGTGATTTTATTCTTCAGTTTTAGACTCAAGTTTATTGTCTCTTTGATGCCTATAACTAGATTTTCCCAGAACTGTCTCAAGCTCAGAATATTCAAAATAGAATTCATTACATCTTTTCCCAACTCATTCCCATTACTCTCTATTTTGGTTAATGGAACAACTTGTTATCTTCTCCCTTAGTGTTCACATCTGTTCTATCCCCAGTTCATGTTGTTTCTGCCTAAATCGTCCTTGCTTTAACTGTTCTAGTTTTGGTATATATTGTTTCTCCCTGGATTACTGCAATAACCTTTCAGTCATCTTAACTTCAGTCTTACCACCCTCCAGACCGTGTTTATATACCACTGCCAGATACTTCTTTCTAAAACATAGGTCTTATTGGGATATCCACCTTCTCAGAAATCTTTAATGACCTCTCATAGATGACAGCAAAGTCTAAACTAGCGTCCTTCCACCATCATCCTTTTCCTCTGTTCACAGTGCTCACAATCACCTTTCCACTGGTGAAATCATTTTCATCTTTCAAGACTCTGTTCAATGGCTATTTTCTCCATGACAACTTTCCTAGTATCTCTTCCCCAACTCCAAGGAGAATTAATTTCTCCCTATTTTGTATACTCATATCACATTGTTAATGTGGTTTTGTAACACCCCACTCATTATAATTGCTGATATGCAGATCTGCATTTTTCTTTATGCTGCATGTTCCTGTGGAGTAAATGTGTCTCGATTGTGTTTTAATTTTTATCACATAGCAGAATGTGTGGCATATAAAAGTAGCTGTTAAATATTGATCAGTAACTTATTTGTAACTGATAATCATGTTCTTCCTGTGTTAGAGATCTAATAATAAATGGCCTTTTGTATAAAGGGTTTCAAAACCCTCTAGCTCTCGCTCCTTCCCTTCTCCCTGCCCTCTCTGCTACTTTTAAAAAAAAAAGCTTTAATCATTTTTTAAAATTATTTTATTTATTTGACAGAGAGAGAGAAAGAGAGAGAGACAGAGAGTGCACGCACACAAGAGATGGAACACCAATAGGGGGAGTGAGAGAGGGAGAAGCAGGCTCCCCGCAGAGCAGGGAGCCCAATGAGCTACATCCCAGGTCCCTGGGATCATGACCTGAACTCAAGGCAGACGCTTAAGGACTGAGCCAGCTAGGTGCCCCAAGCTTTCATAATTTTAATGGCTCCTTTGATTCTTCAACATTTATTCAGCAAATATTTTACTAAAGTACTTAAACTTGTCTACATTTACCTTATCAGTCTCAGTTGTGAAATCCCAAACTGTACTGTATTTTCCATGTATAACTCTTGATTAGAGCTATCACTAGGCACAAGAAGTACCTTGTGTTTACTCCATTTTATTTGTATATTCTGGATTTCAATCCTTAATTTGTCAGAATCACTTTGTGATTTACTATTCACTTAATGACTGTGACCCCTCACATCGTCACTATTTATCCCATATCCAGCTATAACCCTGCTTATGTTTCTAGGCTTTTTTTCTTCATGATGAAAATCATTAGACAAGGATTATTCTTCAAACATATATCTGATCTTTCTACCTTCTCTAGGTCTTGCCATCTTCAAAGACCCTTTGAAGAGAATTTCAGTTTTTCTCTGTTGGAGAGTTGCTTACTTTAAAGGAAGAGAAATAGGTATAAATTTCGCAAGATAAAATCTAGTCTTATTCAGTTTATTAAGTATATTATGGCTCAAGTATAAGCATTTACAATATGTAGAAAGTAACATTGAGATCCATTGTACTAAAATGTCCATAAGTCAAAAAGGCATATAGAAGTTCACATTGAAACGAGTCAAACCTAAAACATGACATATATTATTATGAAGTTTTGTACAGGAAGTAAAATCCAGTGTGTCTATAAACTCCCTTATTCCCATAGTAAGTTATTTGTCCAACATGTCAGCCTTAATGGCAAAATCCCTCTATACCAATAAAAAAGGCAACTTATGCAGATGATTCATGATGAAGCCAGAAAACTCCTTTATAAATAATGGCATGGTACCTAGGGAAGGATGAGATAAAGGACAGGTCAGTAGATCATTAGCATAGTAGGAAAAGTATATTTTCATCAGTAAGTAATCAGTGATATTTACTAAATATAGGTCATGAGCAAGGATAGAATCACAAGTGAGAAACGTATTATACTGTGGAATGTTGCTATAGTGCTCATGTACACATAGAATGGTTTTCTCAGAGTTCCATCACCACTATATTAACGATGTCCTTGTTATTTCTAGTTTTGAAAAGACAATATTAAATAAATAATAATATCTGGTTCCAAACTCTATTCTATCCAAACCCAATTTTGAAGTGATCCCCACACTATAATACTATTTTCAGATGTTTTCACAAATCAACTCTTTCTGGCTATCCCAACCCTAGATTCATGTGGTCAAAGAGAGATAAGACACTGTATGTTCATTTTATTTTCCTGTTTATAAACTAATGCTTCAGACAGATATACCTATAGAACCAAAATATTCTAGAAGAGAAGCTGAGGAATTCCCTATGGGTTTATCTTATAACTGAGGCTCCTGGCATGTTTTCCCATCCCCTTTAGCAGCTAACTAGCTAATCTTTCAAATAACCGTCTAGAGAAAGCAGTTTTATAACTTTACTTGATTTTACAGCTTTGCCATCTTTGCTGGAAACTTCTTTTTAATCCTCAGAGTTTCTTTTCTTAGAATTCAAATTCAGGCCCTATCATTCTGACTTCTGGAAATGCGGATGATATCTGATAAGCTTTGTCCTTTCAGTAAAGATCCAGTTCATTGTCCTTGGATATAGTTCTGTTCTTAATCCTGTTTCCCCTGAGCTTAATTGTCCATCTTGTGTTTATGGTTTGGCAATTCCCAAACTTGTAGCACTTTTCTTACACTTCATCAGACTTCTTTTCAGTTTTTTCCATATCCCTTCAGCAGAAGACCCTTATACTAAGGAGTGTGTCTCTAAATTCAATACCACACCTTAAGCAAACTAAACCAACTTACTACCTGCTTTTTCAGCCTCTGTTAAACTAAGCCAAGACTGAAACAAACATACATAAAGAAAACATATGGGGGGCGCCTGCGTGGCTCAGTGGGTTAGGCCGCTGCCTTCGGCTCAGGTCATGGTCTCGGGGTCTCGGGGTCCTGGGATCGAGTCCCATGTCGGGCTCTCTGCTCAGCAGGGAGCCTGCTTCTCTCTCTCTCTCTGCCTGCCTCTCTGTCTACTTGTGGTCTCTCTGTCAAATAAATAAATAAATCTTTAAAAAAAAAGAAAACATATGGACATCTGAATGTGTGTTAGATATAAATATTCAGTAAATTATATACAACTTCACACATATACATTAACATTATATACAAGAAAGGATGGGTGCCTCCTGTAGTGATGGTTAATAAAGCAGTTTGGGGGGTCTCCAATTTAATCTGAAGGAGGAGAGGTTTAAAGTTATACTTTCTTTCTTCTAATTAATGAAAATGACGTACCCTTTATCAATAATATAGCATGGAAGTGTCAAGTTAACTTCAGGACCACTGTAACTTCTAGGGACTATGTTGTCATTCTTTGCCATGTCTCATCAGTGCTCCCTTTTTTATTTTTGGTGCTTGTATTCTACTTGTTGTTTAAGGTTATATATATTTCACTATGTATGAAAATTACACTGATTGTTCAGACAACATCAATACTGGGAAAGGTGCTACCCCATAATTACTGGAAGGACATCAGTATTTTGGAAAGTAGGACAACAACTCATCAAAAAATCACTTTCTACTTAGAAGAGCACAGAGTTCTGACTGGTAATCAAGATGGCTTTGTGAAAAGCGAATTAAGCAAAACCGTTTCAATTTACTTCTGTGAAAGAATCTGTGCCCTGCAGTCCAAGAGAAAGAAATCTCTGTTTATTTTCTAAATTTTTGATTCCCTCTCTTGTGACATCCATTCTGACTTTTGGCTGGAAAAAAAAAAGTAGGAACTAGACTCTAGATTCTAGAATACTGTTTCAGCTGACAGTAAAATAGTGTTCCAGATGAGTGAGTCTGGGAAATTGTCCAAAAGAGGACTAACACTGGTGCAGAGAGCTAGTGCTTTCCTGGATGACCCCTAAGTGCCAGGAGCACTATGCATATAACATTTTTTTGGATGTGTATGTTCCTCAGAAATAGAATCAGTTCAGTTAGGAATTAATAAAATATAAAATAATTAAGGACATTATATAGGTAGCATAGAGACAAGAGCATGCACAAATTCATTAGAAAAAGATTTTTGATTCTTAGTAGAAGAGTACTAACCATAAATCATTGGTATATGAGGTGTAGCTGTTTTGGGGTACCAGGTGGTGGGTATTATAGAGGGCACAGCTTGCATGGAGCACTGGGTGTGGTGAAAAAATAATGAATAATGTTTTTCTGAAAAATAAATAAATTGAAAAAAAAGACAAATCAGAAATGTGTAGAGTCAAAGTAATTTTACTCTCCTTGTTATTTTAATTGAAAGATAATGACATTGCCCTAAATATTTTTGGAAATGCCTACTTTTTGTTTTCCCTAAGGGTTATATAGCATATGCTTTAGATACTTTCAGGGTTACTAAATCTTTGCCATTTGAAGGTCGGCTTGAATTTTTGAAAATAGCCAAAAGTGATATTAAGTTAAGTTTTATGAAGAAGATATATGATTGAACCCAATAACAAAATCTCTGGTCAAATATATTGTGAATCTAAAATAATGAGACTGATTTCATTTGATTCAGAGGTCAATTCTGAAAGAGGAATTATCATTGCAATGTAATGACTCTCATGAGAAAAAGTTTATGGCTTCCCAAGGTGGTTATTTGAACAACAGGATTTATGTTTTCAACAGATATATTGGAACCGATCTTAACAAGTTTTCAACTGCACCTTAAGATATTACAAAAGAAATGTTCTATGTTAGGAAAATTGAGGCATGGAAAACTGAGAATATTCTTACACTACCTACTGGTTAGACTCTCTTAGGTTATTGTTTCCAGTTTTGTCTGTTTTATGTTTTGTTTTGTTTTTTGGTAAGGGTACATGAGGATGGAGAAGCCTATAATTTAAAAAATAATACCCAACCAGTAGAGAAGACTCATAGGAAAACCTAAACATTATTGAATTTGTAGAAAGAACTCTGTGAGACGGTTGTTATTCTAGAAAATGGTATTGAATGGCTTAATTTGGAGTCCAAATGGACTCTCTGACCCTGTCCCTCCTCCCAGCCTTTACGCTACAAACTGAAAAATTCCCCCGTGTTGCATTTGAGCATTAGCAAATAGGAGTTATTTCAGGGAACTCAGGCACCACAGTGGTTCCTGGGGAAAGGTTATACCTCTGTGAAGAATTTTTTTTAAGATTGATTTATTTGAGGAAAAGAGTAAGAGCATGTGAGCAGGGGTCAGTGGGGAAGGGGCAGAAGGAGAGACTCATGTAGACTTTCCAGTGAGTATGAAACCCCACACACGGCTACATCACACAGCCCCCAGATCATGACCTGAGCCAAAAACAAGAGTCTGCTGCTCAACCAACTGAGCCACCCAGGCACCCCCTCCATGAAGAATTTTTTAAGGAAGATACTGACTAGGTTTGCATTTCTCAGCAGCTAATAGACAAGATAAGTGCTTTGCAGATTTTAATTAAGTTCCATAAAGGCATGTCAATTCAATTGTTTTTCTTTCCTAGATGAAAAGAGAGAGACTCAGATACCTACCAAGAACAATGTGTCTGCCGAAACCTGAAGCATTTGAAAACTTTTTCCATGCTACAGATTATAGATTAGCTTCTAACTAATCGGATTTCTGTATTATAATGGACTGTGACAGGAGAGGCACTTTTCCCTCCAACTTCAGATCACATGTTTTTGCAGTTAAAAGGCAAATGTTATAAAGAAGGCCTTGGGGATCACAGCCAGCCTTCATTATTGGTGCATGACCGCTTTGTAACCAACTGCAAGTTTAATATCCAGGGAGATTTGTACATAACATAGTCTTTTTTTCTTTCTTCTCATTTTTAATAATTTACCCATGAGAGTCTCTTCACAACTGCACTGGTGTGCAAAGATCTGTTCGTCTGTCAAACCTCCAGATATGTACAGCATTGGAAAGATGCATTAATTTTTTATTTGTTTCCTAAGGAGGCTGAACAGTAAGCTGGTTATGCTGAATATAAGAGGGCTACTTCAGTGAACATATATTAGAATTCATTTAACTGGCTCCTTCACCTGCAGCAGATCAGTTTCTTCCATAGTTTCCTCTCTGCCAAAATGAAGTCATTTATACAAATAAACTCAAAGAATTTTTCATATAGGCCTTCCAATGGAACCCAAGATGGTTTCTCTTAAATTGGAAGATCACTGGAAAACCTATGTATTACTAATGTTTGTAGCCGATATTACAAATGTTTGTGCAAATATCTCATTCAAAACAAAGATCTCATTTTTAAAATTAGACCACATTTTTTCTTTTAACTTTGGTGGTCTTGTCTAAATACTAATATCTACACAAATAAATTTTTACTGCAGAGTATTGTGCTATGTCAGAGTGACAAATGTTATAGATACCAGACCTCAGAAACACTAAGCACATGCATTTTTTCCAATTTATTTATTTTCAGAAAAACATTATTCATTATTTTTTCACCACACCCAGTGCTCCATGCAAGCCGTGCCCTCTATAATACCCACCACCTGGTACCCCAACCTCCCACCCCCCCGCCACTTCAAACCCCTCAGACTGTTTTTCAGAGTCCATAGTCTCTCATGGTTCACCTCCCCTTCCAATTTACCCAAATTCCCTACTCCTCTCTAACGCCCCTTGTCCTCCATGCTATTTGTTATGCTCCACAAATAAGTGAAACCATATGATAATTGACCCTCTCTGCTTGACTTATTTCACTCAGCATAATCTCTTCCAGTCCCGTCCATGTTGCTACAAAAGTTGGGTATTCATCCTTTCTGATGGAGGCATAATACTCCATAGTGTATATGGACCCCATCTTCCTTATCCATTCATCCGTTGAAGGGCATCTTGGTTCTTTCCATAGTTTGGCGACTGTGGCCATTGCTGCTATAAACATTGGGGTACAGATGGCCCTTCTTTTCACGACATCTGTATCTTTGGGGTAAATACCCAGGAGTGCACATGCATTTTTAAGAAAATAAATGTAGTGGTCAGTGAACTATAACCTATGGATGATTAGGAAGAAAACCACCACTCAAAGGTAGATAATGTTTATTTCGAGGCCACTAAGATTCTCCACAATAAAGAAATATGAGGTGTGTAGAGAACTATGTGAAGAGATATTCTTAGTAATTTAGAGATTAGTTTTGAGAATTAGTTTTGAGAATTCCCAGGCTAGAAACTATTATTATGTAAATAGACTAGCTCCAGCTACTAATTCTTAGAAAGTATGAAAAGTAAAAGTTTAACTAGGTTTTGACCTTTTATGTTATGAAGATTACAGTAGGGAAAAGGAAGCTAAGAAGTATATCGGGGGTTATTTTATATAAGGTGATCAGGGGAGGCCTCACTAATAAAGAAACCTTTAAGCAGACTTGATGGTGCTGAGACCAGAGGAATCCCAAGTGGAAAGGTGCTGAAAGAAGGGAGACCTGGGGCTGGAATGGAAGGACTGAGGAGAAGATGAGGTCAGAGAGGTAGAGGAGGGCCAAATCATGTAAGCCCCTCCAGGCTATTGGAAGGGCTATTATTCTTAACCTCTAAGTAGTAGATGAGTTCTCTGACTGACAGACAGATGGAAAGAAAGGAGGAGGGAGGAGGAAGGGGGAAAGAGATAAGGATAGAGCTTTAGGGGAAAGGGAAAATCAAGGGTTGGGAAAGAGAGGTGTAGTCTAGAAAGGAGATTAAGAGAAAACACTCTGGTCCATAGGAAGGAAGGAACATAGTATATCAGGAATTTAAAAGGGTGGAAAATTTCAATTTTATTTGATTTGGTTTAGCAGGTTTAGCAGGTTACCTATGGTCTATACATCTATGATTTATACCATATTTATATAGGTTAATAAGCATGACTTTAATGTCCATCTAACTATAGTATCAATACATTTTTTCAGTGTCTGTTACTGAGACACCTTGCTCAATATTTGAGCAAGCTAATCAAGCTTTCAGTTATCTTAGTGAAAAAGAAAGTTATACTTCTCAGTTACAATCATAATTGATTGGTTGATGAAGTTTTCATGAGATATTGCATAAAAGAAACTTTATAGGTCATTTGTACCATATATGTGTAAATCTCTGGAAAAGAAAATATTTATCCATGTTATAGTAAACTAAACTCTTCAGAGGTACTAACTCTCAGACTGTGAGTTGCTGCAGCTGAAAATTCTTTGCCCTGAGCATTCCTCATGACTCCTTCAATGCAATATGCCCTTTAAACACAGTGAAACTATACACAAGGAATATCTAATGTTGTTTGATGTTAATTAAAGAGTAGTTTCTTTCTAAAAAATAAATAAATAAAGAGTAGATTCTTTCTTTTCTTTAATGAAAAGCCTTAATTTGTCACCAGTTGCAGTTGAAAAAAATGTAATGAATCATTGCTGCCATCTTATTCTTCAGTTCTTTGTTCAATGCTGAAAATCTCATTTTGGCTCACATTGTATCTTCCCATTTGTAACCTGACATGATCATTCTAAAATGGGAATGAGAAAGATCTGGAAGAGTATGTGAGTCTTGATTTACTATTACCTTTGGTATTCTTTAGGACTTTCACCTAGTTGTGCTAGCAAATAGGGACGTTGGCCCAAGTTACACATCAGTTAGTGGTCACACACATTGGGATTTGTTTTTCCCAACAACTCTTATCCTTGGTTGTAGAAAGCACAACAAATTGCAAAGGTATCAGTGGCAGCCAAAACAATTTAAGCAAAGAAAGTGTTAGGTATCTATCTATGTGAAGCAGAGTAGAAGGGAAGGAAGGAGAATTTTAAAAATTTTTAAAATTCAGTTTAGTTAATATATGTGTATTATTAGTTTCAGGGGTAAACTTTAGTGATTCATCAGTTGTATATAACACCCAGTGATCAAATGCCCTCCTTAATGCCGATCACTCAATTACCCCATCTCCCCTCCAGCAACCCTCAAGTTTGTTTCCTAGAGTTAAGAGTCCCTTATGGTTTTCCTCCCTCTCTGTTTTTATCTTATTTTGTTTTAGGAAGGAGAATTTTTTTAGGGGAAGTTTTTTTGTATGGTGATGAAATGGTGTCATATGTAGAATTGTATTTCCTTTTCATTGTCATGCTGAAGAAATCTCTTGGACAGGGAAAAGACATTGGTGCCATAACCCTGGTTTGCTGGTCTGAATAACCTTCCCATCTCTACCTATTTTGCCTTCTGTTGTGCCTGGAGTTAAATGAAACATTCCCCCTTCCCCAAATGCAAAATGTCATATCATTCATCTTATCTTCTATTTGAAATCCTCCAATAGATGGTTTTCCAGCAGGACTAGCAGCTTCTTATGGGAAAAGTATAAGAAAGCTTAGTAAAGTCTACAGTAGAAGACTTGAGTGTAGGCTAATTCTCCTGACCTTTCCATAAATCTTTAGGTGGACCAAGTGAATACCTCATTGTGAGATAAATATTCACGAAAGAAATAAAAGCAAATTCTTATTTTGTTGCCAAATGGCCTTTTCTTAGAATATGTGCATGCTTCATTTTCTCAGGTTGATGAGAGAACTAAGTTCAGATGTTAAAACACAAAAACACCAAAAAAAAAAAATCCATTGCCATCTAGAAAACTTTACTCCTCAGTTTATGCCATAGTTCGTTAGGTGTGCTGAAATTTAAGATGATGTGTGCATTCCATTATTAGTCCACATAGCAAAATATTCTGATATTTTTATTTCCTAGATTTCTCAAATATGGTATATTAACACAAAAATTTTTTCCAAAAATTTCATGTTCATTCTATCTAAATCTTTTTGTCTCATGGCTCGGAAGGCAAATCCTTTTTGTTCAAAGTTTGTGGGTATGTGTGTTCCATTTCTTCCTATTTTTAACTGATATTGCAAAATTTCTATATCAAAAAGAATGCTTCCTTCTCCCCAGTACACACATATGTGGGCATGCTCCAGGGTTTGGAGAAATGGAGTACAGATCCTGAATTGCATGGGACATTGATATTGCCCACTGTGGAATAATATAATAACCACCTCTATTCATTGAACACTTTCTATGTGGTAGGCACTGTATTTAATGTCTTCATAGGCAATTTCTCATTGAATTGCAAACCAACACTATGAAGTACAGGTATTTCAAAGATCATGAAAGGCAGCTTAGTGCAGTTGAGTAAATGGCCCTAGGGAATAAAGCATGATAATTATTAGCTAAGATTTAAACCAGATTTCTCAGCTCCTGAAGGCCATCCCCTGTTTACAGGGGTATGTTATTCTGCTTGGAATGTTTGAATTATGATTCTGGATTACACAAAAACAAAGTAAATAGGCCTCTTTCTCGTTATTTCTATCCTGGGAATAAAATTACATGTCAGAAATTTTTAGAAATATTATCAATAAGATGCATTAAACCTGGGTGGCTCAGTGGGTTAAGCCACTGCCTTCGGCTTGGGTCGTGATCTCAGGGTCCTGGGATCGAGTCCCGTATCGGGCTCTCTGCTCTGCGGGGAGCCTGCTTCCTCCTCTCTCTCTCTGCCTGCCTCTCTGCCTACTTGTGATCTCTCTCTGTCAAATAAATAAATAAAATCTTAAAAAAAAATGAAGTCTTAGAATGATCATATTTATTTAGGAAAGATAGACATTTACAGTATCCATATCAGTGATTCTTTAAGTTTTAAGTGCTCACTGTTATTTTAAAAAGAGATAATTAAGAGAAACAATTTAAAATTCTGAAGTGGTTAACAAGAAGCAGAATGAAGGAAAAGCACTGTTTGAATTGAAGCCAAGAGAGAATCAGGTGGTAGGACAGTTCAAGATAAAAAATGTGGAGAGAATTTCACCTGTCCGTTGAGTTTTCATTAAAAATAGTATCTTGGTGATTCATGTTTAGGGTATGAAAAGATTTTCTATATAATACATACGAGGTTTCTTTACATTGTTGCCAAAGGATTTCACTTAGTGTCATGTGGGAATCTTTCTAACATCCCTGATGAATGAAGAAATATTCAGCAGTGTGATCACAGTATGCCTCTGGCATTGACCAGAGTAACCAATTTGTTCACCAGGACATTTCCAATTTACATTTTTTAAAGTTATGTGACCCTAGTATCATATAGCTTTCAATAATAATGAATTGCAAGTGTTGCCAAGTATATTCACACAGGTACCTAGGACGGTCCAAAACCTAAAGGAGGAAAGAATAAATTTCGCTTTTTTTAAAAAATAAATGCCAAGTGATAGTGCTATATATGGATTTTTAAAATTACCTTAGATGCCAATAGTACAGTACAGTTAAAAAATCATGTTCAGTATGCTTATGAGTGTAAACTATCAAAATATGCTACATTTCTAGTCATAGATCAAACACATGTGGTCATTTGTGTCTTAATGACCAAATTGTTACTGTTCAAACTTTCAGATGTTTCTATTAATAACAAATGCCACCATATATTGAGCATTTCTTCTATAAAAGGCATTGTGTTCCGTGCTTTATGTAAACATTATTTCCCTTAATCTATTTAACAACAAAGTAATTTGAGTAGTAGTTATCTCTATTCTACAGATGTGGAAACTAAAGCTCAAGGAGATGAAGTAACTAACTTGTTCAAGGACACATAGGTTTTAGGAGATGTGACCAGAGCTTAGATTTGATACCAGGTTTATCTCACATCCAAGATCTATTTCCCTTCTTACTTGTTCCACTTCTCCATCCCTCAAATATACCTTCAACTTTCATTCAGATCACAGTGCTTGCAGAGTACTTCTGCAGTTGGCTGTGTGTTGGTAAACCTTTAAGGACAATGGAAGGAAGGAATGGCTTTTGGTGGTGGTGGTTTTTGCTTTCAAGTATCATAACAAGGTTGGAAGATGCTTGCGTCATATAGACCTGACATGAATGAAGCAGGAATCTGAACCCCTTGGAATTTTCTGAACCATTTTCATCCATTTCTAAAAGCTTAATTGGAATAAACGAGAGGGCTTAGCATTTACATTAACTTATTTTCCATATGACATTTTTTAGCCCGTAGGTCTCATTTGTTAATTATGCACAGCAAGGGAAATAAGATTTTTAATTTATTCATGTTTTTCAGCAAGGCAATAGAGATTTCAGTAAGAGATTTAAAATTAGGTTGGTGAATATTTTTTGCAGTAAATCCTAAAGACATTTTCAATTATATTTTGCTCCTCTTGTACTTTTTACTGACTCTTGAAAGATAAATATGCCAGTAAAACTGAGGCTTTTTACGGTAAACATTTATTTTGTATGAAGTTACCACCAAAACGCTTTCTCAGTTAGCATCCTTTTAAAAGAACAGAGTCCTGTACATTGAAAGAATCCCAACCCTAAGAAATAATGATTGATGCTTCCTTGAGAATGTTGGTTAAGTACTCATGACTAAGTGTTTTAAAATGTTTAGTGAGGCTTGACAAATATAAAGTGTTGTTAATCGCAGGCAATTATTTAAGGGATTTTTTTAAAATCTGAGTTTAAATTTACTCCTGTTGCTGTTATTTTTTTAATTATTTGAGTCTTTGTTTTGTAGGAATTAGGATGAAAAGAATACATCCCATTCCTCAAAGGAGTTTTCTCCTCATTAGTTTTTACATTTTTAGGGGAGTTAATGTCTTGAAATTTCTTATCTTTCACTCTACTAAAACTAAAGATTGTTGATATGAAACCATAGTTAAGATTTCCCTTTCTTTTTAAAAATATTTTTCTTGGGATGCCGGGGTCCCAAGCTCAGTCAGTTGAGCTTCTGCTTTTGGCTTTGGTCATGGTCCCGGGATCCAGGGATGGAGCCCCCATGTGGGGCTCCCCACTCAGTAGGGAGTCTGCTTCTTCCTCTGCCTCAGCCCCTCACCCCCACTCGTGCATGCTCCCTCTCTCTCTTTCTCTCTCTCTCTGAAATAAATAAAATCTTTAAGACAAAAATTAAAATACTTTTTTCCTTTAGAGAGTGTTTCCCATCTCCCAATTTCCTAAAGCCAGAGCCAAAGAACAAAAACCCCGAGAGGAATAGTTCTTATTTTTAGCATGTGAGGCCTCTTCATGAAGACAGAAATGATGATACCTGGACCAGAATCTTACTGCACAGTCTGTGTTCCTTGAAAAATACATGCCTTTGTAGATGCTTCATTCATTTTTATTAATAACAAACCACAGAAATTATTTTCCTCTTTTGTTTTGGCCTCTTTAGGATTACATGTGCCATTTCGAATTGTGCATTTGTCTTGTTGTTAAATCTGTTCCTGAAACATTTAAGATGTAAACTGATGGGCCATTATTTGGTCTGTTTCATCTTTTACTAGATCTACATTCATGTTGTCTTAGTAGTGCCAGTTGCAAACTCCCCCTTTTGTATAGAAATTTAACCTAGTCACATATGCCAAATTTCTCCATTAGTGATTTTTTAATAATAATTATTGACTTATTTTCTTCTACCCCCAATTGTGTCAGTACAGATTTTTATATAAACTTTTTATGTTTTATTCTATTTTCAAGAAATGAAGAAGAAATAAATATGTGGAGATTGCTACAGAAATAGTATGATTCAAGTCCATGAGCCATATAATGCCTATCAGTGATCTGTATCAACATTGCTGTTCTCAAATATGGCTTAAATTTGTGCTATTTTTTTGCATTTATAATCATTCTATTTTCATTAGATGATCTTTGTTCATGAGAGGATGCTTATAGAAAATCAACAGTCTTGGAAGTAAGATTGCTAGTTTTATCAAACAAAAATACTGGATGCCCAGTTAAATCTGAATTTCATATAAACCGTGGATAATTTTTTAGTATCAATGTGTTGTAAATATTACATGGCTTTTTTAGTATAAGTATATCCCATACAATAGAGATATACTTAAACTAAAAATTATATATGGTTTATCTTGTATTAAAACTAAAATTTAACTGAACATCTTCTGTTTTATCTGGCAATTCCACTTGGAAGACATCATGGTAGCATAAGTGATCATATGTGGTTCTGCTACTTAATAACTATGTAGCTAGCCTTGGGCATCTCACTTAAACTACCAGAGCCTAAGTTTTATCACCTGCAAAATAAGAACAAATAATAGTTACTTAGCAGATTTTCTTTTTTTTTTTTTTTAAGATTTTATTTATTTGACAGACAGAGATCACAAGTAGGCTCTGAGGCTGACAGAGAGAGAGAGAGAGAGAGGAAGGGAAGCAGGCACCCAGCTGAGCAGAGAGCCTGATATGGGGCTTGATCCCAGGACCCTGGGATCATGACCTGAGCCAAAGGCAGCGGATTTAACCCACTGAGCCACCCAGGCGCCCCTACTTTGCAGATTTTCTATAAAGATTCAAAATTACTTACTTAAAACATCTGGCACATAATAAATTTCCAATGAGGAATAGCTGTTATTATCAGAAAAGAGAAAAACTACAAATGCAAGTTACCATTTTTTTTATCTTTATAATAAATGACAGCACTCAGCAAGTAGACAGTCCTTTAGTTTGATAATAGAAGAGTCTACCCAGATGTAGGTAACTATTTACCAGCTCAGAGATTGGACCAGTAATAAAATATACATTAACCTCCTTTCTGTCCCCTACTATTTACCTCCTCTTACGTTATTTACTAAATATCATACACCTTGTTATATCAGAACCTGAATATATATTGCTTTTTCACACTGTCCTTTTTTCTAAGTTGTAATTTTATTTAAATCCTGTCTTTCTCAAACATCTTTTTTAAATTTTACTTGTATTGAGATATAATTTACATACATCTATATATAAAATTTACCATTTTGAAGCATACAATTTAGTATTTTTTAATATATTCATAAGGTCATTCAACCATCCCCACTATCTACTTCCAGAACATTTTCATCACCAGGTACTCCCCATTCTCCCCTCTTCTGTCCCCCGGCAATCACTAATCTACTTTCTGTCTGTATAGATTTCCTATTCTGGACGGTATATATAAATGAAATCATACTATAGGTGGCCTTTTGTGTCTGATTTCTTTCACTTAGCAGAATATTTTAAGGTTCATCCATGTAGAAGCATGTATCAGTACTTCATTCTTTCTGTGGTTGAATGCATTCTATTATATGGATATATACCACATTTTGTTTATCTGTTTATCAGTTGATGGACATTTGGGTTATTTTTCTTTATTGGCTATTAGGAGTAATGCTGCTCTGAACATTCTTCTGCAGCCTTTTGTATGAACATTTGTTCTCTTTTCTCTTGGCTCTATATCTAGAAGTAGAATTGCTGGGTCATATTGTAACTGTATGTGTAGCATTTTGAGGAACAGCCAGACTGTTTTTGAAAATGACTCACTCACCATTTTACATTCTTGCTAGCAATGTAAAGGTTCCAGTTTCTCCAGTCCTCACTTCTTATTATCTGGGTTTTCCTTTCTTTCTTTCTTTCTTTCTTTCTTTCTTTCTTTTGTTTTTAATTGTAATAGTCCTAGAGGGCATGAAGAGGTACCTCATTGTGGTTTTGATTTTTCAGTTCACTAAGGATTAACAATGTCTAACATTTTTTTGTGTTTTTATTGGGGACATATATATATATATAAACATTATCTTTGAATAAGTAAATATTCAAATCCTTTTCCTATTTTTAATTGCATTATTTGTCTTTTTATTGTTGAATTAGACCTTTTGTATATTCTTTTTTTTTTAATTTTTATTTTTTATAAACATATATTTTTATCCCCAGGGGTACAGGACTGTGAATTGCCAGGTTTACACACTTCACAGCACTCACCAAAGCACATAGCCTCCCCAATGTCCATAACCCCATCACCCTTCTCCCAACCCCCCTCCCCCCAGCAACCCTGTTTGTTTGGTGAGATTAAGAGTCACTTATGGTTTGTCTCCCTCCCAATCCCATCTTGTTTCATTGATTCTTCTCCTACCCACTTAAGCCCCCATGTTGCATCACCACTTCCTCATATAAGGGAGATCATATGATAGTTGTCTTTCTCTGCTTGACTTACTTCGCTGAGCATGATACGCTCTAGTTCCATCCATGTTGTCGCAAATGGTAAGATTTCATTTGTTTTGATGGCTGCATAGTATCCCATTGTGTATATATACCACTTCTTCTTTATCCATTCATCTGTTGATGGACATCTAGGTTCTTTCCATAGTTTGGCTATTGTGGACAATGCTGCTATAAACATTCGGGTGCACGTGCCCCTTTGGATTACTACGTTTGAATCTTTAGGGTAAATACCCAGTAGTGCAATTGCTGGGTCATAGGGCAGTTCTATTTTCAACATTTTGAGGAACCTGCATGCTGTTTTCCAGAGTGGTTGTACCAGCTTGCATTCCCACCAACAGTGTAGGAGGGTTCCCCTTTCTCCGCATCCTCGCCAGCATCTGTCATTTCCTGACTTGTTGATTTTAGCCATTCTAACTGGTGTGAGGTGATATCTCATTGTGGTTTTGATTTGTATTTCCCTGATGCCGAGTGATATGGAGCACCTTTTCATGTGTCTGTTGGCCATCTGGATGTCTTCTTTGCAGAAACGTCTGTTCATGTCCTCTGCCCATGTCTTGATTGGATTATTTGTTCTTTGGGTGTTGAGTTTGCTAAGTTCTTTATAGATTTTGGACACTAGTCCTTTATCTGATATGTCGTTTGCAAATCTCTTCTCCCATTCTGTCAGTTGTCTTTTGATTTTGTTAACTGTTTCCTTTGCTGTGCAAAAGCTTTTGATCTTGATGAAATCCCAATAGTTCATTTTTGCCCTTGTTTCCCTTGCCTTTGGCGATGTTCCTAGGAAGATGCTGCTCCGGCTGAGGTTGAAGAGGTTGCTGCCTGTGTTCTCCTCAAGGATTTTGATGGATTCCTTTCTCACATTGAGGTCTTTCAACCATTTTGAGTCTATTTTCGTGTGTGGTGTAAGGAAATGGTCCAATTTCATTTTTCTGCATGTGGCTGTCCAATTTTCCCAACACCATTTATTGAAGAGGCTGTCTTTTTTCCATTGGACATTCTTTCCTGCTTTGTCGAAGATTAGTTGACCATAGAGTTGAGGGTCTATTTCTGGGCTCTCTATTCTGTTCCATTGATCTATGTGTCTGTTTTTGTGCCAATACCATGTTGTCTTGATGATGACAGCTTTGTAATAGAGCTTGAAGTCCGGAATTGTGATGCCACCAACGTTGGCTTTCTTTTTCAATATTCCTTTGGCTATTCGAGGTCTTTTCTGGTTCCATATAAATTTTAAAATCATTTGTTCCATTTCTTTGAAAAAGATGGATGTTACTTTGATAGGAATTGCATTAAATGTGTAGATTGCTTTAGGTAGCATAGACATTTTCACAATATTTATTCTTCCAATCCAGGAGCATGGAACATTTGTCCATTTCTTTGTGTCTTCCTCAATTTCTTTCATGAGTACTTTATAGTTTTCTGAGTATAGATTCTTAGCCTCTTTGGTTAGGTTTATTCCTAGGTATCTTATGGTTTGGGGTGAAGTTGAAAATGGGATGACCTTTTGTATATTCTTATGAGATATATGATTTACCAGTATTTTCTCCCATTCTGTGGGTTATTTCTTTACTTTCTTGACTGGGTCCTTTGATGGATAAAAAGTTTTTTTGTTTTGATGAAGCCTTTTTAGTCCATTTTTTTCTTTGGTTGCTTGTACTTTTGGTGTCATATCCACATTGTCTTTTCTTCCTTGAAGAATAGAACAAACAAACCAGGAGTGAAGAGACATGACTTCTATTCCCAAATATTCAATTACATAAATGTGTGATCTTAAGCCATTATGTAAACTCATTTGGAGCTGAGTTTCCATATGTTTGAAAAGAACCTGGGTTCATCAGAGCAGGTAGTTTGTAATTTTTCATCAATAAATTATCTCTCTGAAACCCCAGGTTAATATTTATCCACCTGTCTAACATTTGGCAATCTCTGGAGACATTTTTTGTTGTCAAAACCAGGAAGGGGTCCTACTGGCATCGAGTGAGTAGAGGTCAGGGGTGCTTCTAAACATATAACAATGCACGGGATGGCTCCCACAGCAAAGAAAGACACCAGCCAAAAACGACACTAGTACTGAGGTTGAGAAATACTGCTCTAAAATTAAGATTTTGTTATTCCACTATATTTTAAATGGTAGTCTTTGATTTTTGTCTGTATGAGCCAGATGGTTTTGTGCTCTTATACTAGAGGTACTAGCCTGATAGGGAATAAAGAAGGGGAGGTATCAATAATTCTTGTAAGTCAGGAGAATTTTTGGTAATGTTTTCCAGACTTTTAAAAAGTATTGTGTCTTTTATTATGAAGAAAACAATTTTCAATATAGATACCTCTAGGAAAAGCTCCATAGATGTATTTTTGTTATTGCATCTTCAGGTAATGATCCCGGGGTCCTGAGATTGTGTCCTGCATTGGGCTCCTTGTGAATCTCCTTCTGCCTGCTATTCCCCCTGCTTGTGCACTCTCTCTCTCTGACAAATAAATAAATAAATAAAATATCTTTTAAAACTAAAAATAAATAAAAGATAGGATAAGAAGTATGTGATCCTTTCAATAGATTCAGAAAAAGCATTTAACAAAGTACAACATCCATTCATGATAAAAACCCTCAACAAATAGGCTTAGCAGGAACATACCTCAACATCATAAAGGCTATAAATGGAAAAACTAAAAAGCTAATATCATCCTCAATGGGGAAGAACTGAGAGCTTTTCCTCTATGATTAAGAACAAGACAGGGATATCGACTTTAACCATTGTTATTGAACATAGTACTGGAAGCCCTAGCTTCAGCATTCAGACAACAAAAAAGAGATAAAAGGCATCGAAATCATCACGGAAGAAGTCAAGCTTTCACTATTTTCCGATAACATGATACTCTATATAGATAACCCAAAAGATTCCACCAAAAATTGCTAGAACCAATAAACTAATTCAGTAAAGTCACAGAATACAAAATCAATGTAGAGAAATCTGTCATATTTCTATATATCAATAATGAAGCAACAGAAAGAGAAACTAAGGAATCAGTTGCATTTATAGTACACCCAGAACAATAATATATCTAGGAATAAATCTAACCAGAGTTGAAACACATGTACTCTGAAAAGTATAGAACACATATGAAAGAAATTGGAGAGGACACAAAGAAATGGAAAACCATTCCATGTCATGGATTGGAAGAACAAATATTGTTAAAGTGTCCTTACTACCCAAAGCAGTCTACAATTTTTTTTAAATTTCTTTTCAGTGTACCAGAATTCATTGTTTATGTACCACACCCAGTGTGCCATGCAATATGTGCCCTCCATAATACCCACCACCAGGCTCAAAACCCTCATATTGTTTTTCAGAGTCCGTAGTCTCTCATGGTTCGTCTCCCCCTCCAATTTCCCGCAACTCCCTTCTCCTTTCCATTTCCCCATGTCCTCTGTGTTATTTCTTATGCTCCACAAACAAGTGAAACCACATGATAGTTGACTCTCTCTGCTTGATTTATTTCACTCAGCATAATCCCTTCCGGTCCCGCCCAGGTTGATACAAAAGTTGGGTATTCACCCTTTCTGATGGAGGCATAATACTCCATAGTGTATATGGACCACATCTTCCTTATCCATTCATCCACTGAAGGGCATCTTGGTTCTTTCCATAGTTTGGCGACCGTGGCCATTGCTGCTATAAACATTGAGGTACAGATAGCCCTTCTTTTCACTACATCTGTATCTTTGGGGTAAATACCCAGTAGTGCAATTGCAGGGTTGTAGGGAAGCTCTGTTTTTAATTTCTTAAGGAATCTCCATACTGTTTTCCAAAGTGGCTGCACCAACTTGCATTCCCACCAACAGTGTAGGAGAGTTCCCTTTTCTCCACATCCTCTCCAACAGGTGTTGTTTACTGTCTTGTTAATTTTGGCCATTCTAACTGGTGGAAGGTGGTATTTCAATGTGGTTTTGATTTGAATTTCCCTGATGGCTAGTGATGATGAACATTTTTTCATGTGTCTGATAGCTATTTGTATGTCTTCATTGGAGAAGTGCCTTTTCAAATTTTCTGCCCATTTTTTGACATGATTACCTGTTTTGTGTGTGTTGAGTTTGAGGAGTTCTTTATAGATCCTAGATATCAGCCTTTTGTCTGTACTGTCATTTGCGAATATCTTCTCCCATTCCGTGGGTTGCCTCTTTGTTTTGTTGACTGTGTTCCTTTGCTGTGCAGAAGCTTTTGATCTTGATGAAGCTTTAACAATTCATTTTCACTTTTGTTTCCTTTGCCTTTGGAGACATATCTTAAAATAAGTTCCTGTGGCTGATACTGAAGAAGTCACTGCCTATGTTCTCTTCTATGATTTTGATGGATTCCTGCCTCACGTTGAGGTCTTTTATCCATATAGAGTTTATCTTTATGTATGGTGTAAGAGAATGGTCGAGTTTCATTCTTCTACATAGATCTGTCAAATATTGCAAGCACCATTTATTGAAGAGACTGTCTTTTTTCCACTGTATGTTTTTTCCTGTTTTGTCAAAGATTATTTGACCATAGAGTTGAGGGTCCACATCTGGGATCTCTACTCTGTTCTACTGGTTCATGTGTCTGTTTTTATGCCAGTACCAGGCTGTCTTGGTGATCATAGCTTTGTAGTAAAGCTTGAAATCAGGCAACGTGATGCCCACACTTTTGTTTTTCTTTTTCAACATTCCCTTAGCAATTCGGGGTCTCTTCTGATTCCATACAAATTTTCAGATTGTTTGCTCCAGCTCTTTGAAAAATGCCCATGGAATTTTGATCAGAATGGCATTGAAAGTATAGATTGCTCTAGCCATTATAGACATTTTAACAATGTTTGTTTTTCTGATCCCTGAACATGGAATGGTCTTCCATCTTTTTGTGTCTTCTTCAGTTCCTTTCAGGAGTGTTCTGTAGTTCCTCGAGTACAGATCCTTTCCCCCTTTGGTTAGGTTTATTCCCAGGTATTTTATGGTTCTTGGTGCTATAGTAAATGAAATCGATTTTCTAATTTCCCTTTCTGTATTTTCATTGTTAGTGTATAAGAAAGCAACTGATTTCTGTACATTGATTTTTTTTATCCTGCCACATTACTGAATTTCTGTATGAGTTCTAATAGTTTGGGGGTGGAGTCTTTTGGGTTTTCCATGAAAAGTATCACATCATCTGTGAAGAAAGAGAGTTTGACTTTTTCATTGCCAATTTGAATACCTTTTATTTCTCTTTGTTGCCGAATTGCTGTTGCTATGACTTCAAATACTATGTTGAACAAGAATGGTGAGAGTGGGCATCCTTGACATATTCCTGATCTCAAAGGGAAGGCTGTCAGCTTTTTCCCATTGAGGATGATATTTGCCGTGGGTCTTTCATAGATAGATTTGATGAAGTGCAGGAATGTTCCCTCTATCCCTATAGTTTGAAGCGTTTTAATCAGGAATGGATGCTGTATTTTGTCAAATGCTTTTTCTGCATCGATTGAGAGAACCATGTGGTTCCTCTCTCTTCACTTATTGATTTGTTCTATCACATTGATTGATTTGCAAATGTTGAACCATTCTTGTAGCCCAGGGATGAATCGTACCTGATCATGGTGGATAATCTTTTTAATGTCCTGTTGGATCCTGTTGGCTAGGATCTTGTTGAGAATCTTAGCAGCCATATTCATCAGGGATATTGGTCTGAAATTCTCCTTTTTGGTGGGTCTTTGCCTGGTTTGGGGATCAGGGTAATGCTGGCTTCCTAGAAAGAGTCTGGAAGTTTTCCTTCTGCTTCATTTTTTTGAAACAACATCAGGAGAATAGGTGTTATTTCTTCTTTGAAAGTTTTGTAGAATTCCCCAGGGAATCCATCAGGTCCTGGGCTCTTGTTTTTTTTGGGAGGTTTTTGATCACTGCTTCAATCTTGTTACTAGATATCAGTCTATTCAAATTTCTTCCTGGTCCAATTTTGGAAGTTTGTAGTTTTCCAGGAATGCATCCATTTCATCTAGTTTGCTTAACTTACTGACATATAACTGTTGATAATAATTTCTGGTGATTGTTTCTATTTCCTTGGTGTTAGTTGTGATCTCTCCCTTTACATTCATAATTTTATTTTTTTAAAGATTTTATTTATTTATTTGAGAGAGAGACAGTGAGAGAGAGCATGAACAAGGAGAAGGTCAGAGAGAGAAGCAGGCTCCCCGTGGAGCTGGGAGCCCGATGCGGGACTTGATCCCGGGACTCCATGATCATGACCTGAGCCGAAGGCAGTCGTCCAACTAACTGAGCCACCCAGGCGTCCCTACATTCATAATTTTATTAATTGGGGCCTTTTCTTTTTTCTTTTGTAATAGTTTGGCCAGTGGTTTATCGGTCTTGCTGATTCTTTCAAAAAACCAGCTTCTAGTTTCATTTATGCATTCTACTATGTCTCTAGTTTCTAACTTCATTGATCTCTGTTCTAATCTTAATTATTTCCCTTTTTGTATGTGGAGTTGACTTAATTTGTTGTTGATTCCCCAGTTCTTTAAGGTATAAAGACAGCTTGTGTATTCTGTATTTTTCGATTTTTTTGAGGGAGGCATAAATGGCTATGTATTTCCCCCTTAGGACCACCTTTGCTGTGTCCCATAGGTTTTGGAATGAAGTGTCTTCATTCTCATTGGTTTCCAATTATTTAAGTTCTTTTTTGATTTCCTGGTTGATCCAAGCATTCTTAATCAAGGTGGTCTTTAGCTTCCAGGTGTTTGAATTCCTTCCAAACTTTTCCTTGTGGTTGAGCTCCATTTTCAAAGCATTGTTGTCTGAGAATATGCAAGGAATAATCTCAATATTTTGGCATTGGTTGAGCCCTGATTTGTGACCCAGTATGTTTTCTCTTCTGGAGAAGGTTCCATGTACACTCAAGAAGAATGAGTATTATGCTGTTTTAGGGTGGGATGTTCTGTATATATCTATGAGGTCCATCTGGTCCAGTGTGTCATTCAGTGCTCTTGTTTCTTGATTTTCTGCTTGTATGATTTATTACTGAGAGTGCCATGTTACAATCTCCTACTATTAATGTATTCATATCAATATGACTCTTTATATTAACAGTTTTCTTATGTAGTTGGCTGCTTCTGTATTGGGGGCATAAATATTTACACTTGTTAGATCTTCTTGGTGGAGAAACTCTTTAAGAATGATGTAGTGTCCTTTTGTATCTCTGACTACAGTCCATAGTTTAAAATCTAATTTATTGGGTGCCTGGGTGGCTCAATGGGGTAAGCCGCTGCCCTAGGCTCAGGTCATGATCTCAGGGTCATGGGATTGAGTCCTGCATCGGGCTCTCTGCTCAGCAGGGAGCCTGCTTCCTTCTCTCTCTCTGCCTGCCTTTCTGTCTACTTGTGATCTCTCTCTGTAAAATAAATAAATAAAATCTTTAAAAAAAATCTAATTTCTCTGATACGAGAATCACTACCCCAGCCCTCTTTTGTGGCCCATTGGCACGAAAGATGCTTCTCTATCCCTTCACTTTCAATCTGAATGTATCCTTAGGTTCCAAATGGGTCTCTTGTAGACAACATATGGGTGGGTCCTGTCGTTTGATCCATTTTGCAACCCTGTGCCGTTTTATGGGTGCATTTAGGCTATTCACGTTGAGAGTGATTACTGAGAGATACGTTTTTATTGACATCGTGTTACCTGTGAAGTCTTTGTTTCTGTAGCTTGTCTCCATATATTTCTGTTCAATGATATTCTTGGGTTTTTTTCCCTCTTTTATGGAAACCCCCCCCCCTTAATATTTATTGCAGTGCCGGCTTGGTAGTCACTTACTCTTTTAAACCTTGCCAGTTTTGGAAGCTCTTTCTCTCTCCATCCATTTTGAATGACAGTCTTGCTGGATAAAGTATTCTTGGCTGCATGTTCTTCTCATTTAGTGCCCTGAATCCATCTTGCCAGCCCTTTCTGGCTTACCACGTTTCTGTGGACAGGTCTGACGTTATTCTTTTTTTTTTTTTTTTCCAATTTATTTATTTTCAGAAAAACAGTATTCATTATTTTTTCACCACACCCAGTGCTCCATGCAAGCTGTGCCCTCTATAATACCCACCACCTGGTACCCCAACCTCCCACCCCCCCGCCACTTCAAACCCCTCAGACTGTTTTTCAGAGTCCATAGTCTCTCATGGTTCACCTCCCCTTCCAATTTACCCAAATTCCCTACTCCTCTCTAACGCCCCTTGTCCTCCATGCTATTGGTTATGCTCCACAAATGAGTGAAACCATATGATAATTGACTCTCTCTGCTTGACTGATTTCACTCAGCATAATCTCTTCCAGTCCCGTCCATGTTGCTACAAAAGTTGGATATTCGTCCTTTCTGATGGAGGCATAATACTCCATAGTGTATATGGACCACATCTTCCTTATCCATTCATCCGTTGAAGGGCATCTTGGTTCTTTCCATAGTTTGGCGACTGTGGCCATTGCTGCTATAAACATTGGGGTACAGATGGCCCTTCTTTTCACGACATCTGTATCTTTGGGGTAAATACCCAGGAGTGCAATTGCAGGGTCGTAGGGAAGCTCTATTTTGAATTTCTTGAGGAATCTCCACACTGTTCTCCAGAGAGGCTGCACCAACTTGCATTCCCACCAACAGTGTAAGAGGGTTCCCCTTTCTCCACATCCTCTCCAACACATGTTGTTTCCTGTTTTGTTAATTTTGGCCATTCTAACTGGTGTAAGGTGATATCTCAATGTGGTTTTAATTTGAATCTCCCTGAGGGCTAATGATGATGAGCATTTTTTCATGTGTCTGATAGCCATTTGTATTTCTTGATTGGAGAAGTGTCTGTTCATATCTTCTGCCCATTTTTTGATGTGTTTGTCTGTTTCGTGTGGGTTGAGTTTGAGGAGTTCATTATAGATCCTGGATATCAACCTTTTGTCTGTACTGTCATTTGCAAATATCTTCTCCCATTCCGTGGGTTGCCTCTTTGTTTTTTTGACTGTTTCCTTTGCTGTGCAGAAGCTTTTGATTTTGATGAAGTCCCAGAAGTCTATTTTCGCTTTTGTTTCCTTTGCCTTTGGAGACGTATCTTGAAAGAAGTTGCTGTGGCTGATATCGAAGAGATTACTGCCTATGTTCTCCTCTAAGATTCTGATAGATTCCTGTCTCACGTTGAGGTCTTTTATCCATTTTGAGTTGATCTTTGTGTACGGTGTAAGAGAATGGTCGAGTTTCATTCTTCTACATATAGCTGTCCAGTTTTCCCAGCACCATTTATTGAAGAGACTGTCTTTTTTCCACTGTATATTTTTTCCTGTTTTGTCGAAGATTAATTGACCATAGAGTTGAGGGTCCATATCAGGGCTCTCTACTCTGTTCCACTGGTCTATGTGTCTGTTTTTATGCCAGTACCATGCTGTCTTGGTGATCACAGCTTTGTAATAAAGCTTGAAATCAGGTAAGGTGATGCCGCCAGCTTTATTTTTGTTTTTCAACGTTTCCTTAGCGATTCGGGGTCTCTTCTGATTCCATACAAATTTTTGGATTATTTGCTCCAGCTCTTTGAAGAATGCCGGTGGAATTTTGATCGGAATGGCATTAAAAGTATAGATTGCTCTAGGCAGTATAGACATTTTAACGATGTTTATTCTTCCGATCCAAGAGCATGGAATGGTCTTCCATCTTTTTGTGTCTTCTTCAATTTCTTTCATGAGTGTTCTATAGTTCCTCAAGTATAGATCCTTTACCTCTTTAGTTAGGTTTATTCCCAGGTATCTTATGGTTCTTGGTGCTATAGTAAATGGAATCGATTCTCTAATTTCCCTTTCTGTATTTTCCTTGTTAGTGTATAAGAAAGCCACTGATTTCTGCACATTGACTTTGTATCCTGCCACGCTGCTGAATTGCTGTATGAGTTCTAGTAGTTTGGGGGTGGAGTCTTTTGGGTTTTCCATATAAAGAATCATGTCATCTGCGAAGAGAGAGAGTTTGACTTCTTCATTACCAATTTGGATACCTTTTATTTCTCTCTGTTGTCTGATTGCTGTTGCTAGGACTTCTAATACTATGTTGAACAAGAGTGGTGAAAGTGGGCATCCTTGTCTTGTTCCTGATCTCAACGGGAAGGCTGCAAGCTTTTTCCCATTGAGGATGATATTTGCTGTGGGTCTTTCATAGATAGATTTGATGAGGTTCAGGAATGTTCCCTCTATTCCTATACTTTGAAGCGTTTTAATCAGGAACGGATGTTGGATTTTGTCAAATGCTTTTTCTGCATCAATTGAGAGGACCATGTGGTTCTTCTCTCTTCTCCTATTAATTTGTTGTATCACATTGATTGATTTACGAATGTTGAACCATCCTTGTAGCCCAGGGATGAATCCCACCTGATCATGGTGGATAATCTTTTTAATGTGTTGTTGGATCCTGTTGGCTAGGATCTTGTTGAGAATCTTAGCATCCATATTCATCAGTGATATTGGTCTGAAATTCTCCTTTTTGGTATGGTCCTTGCCTGGTTTGGGGATCAGGGTAATGCTGGCTTCATAGAAAGAGTCTGGAAGTTTTCCTTCTGCTTCAATTTTTTGAAACAGCTTCAGGAGAATAGGTGTTATTTCTTCTTGGAAGGTTTGGTAGAATTCCCCAGGGAATCCGTCAGGTCCTGGGCTCTTGTTTTTTGGGAGATTTTTGATCACTGCTTCAATCTCGTTATTAGATATCGGTCTATTCAGGTTGTCGATTTCTTCCTGGTTCAATTTTGGTAGTTTATATTTTTCCAGGAATGCATCCATTTCATCAAGGTTGCTAAGCTTATTGGCATATAACTGTTCGTAGTAACTTCTGATGATTGTTTCTACTTCCTTGGTGTTAGTTGTGATCTCTCCCCTTTCATTCATAATTTTATGAATTTGGGATTTCTCTCTTTTCTTTTGGATTAGTGTAGCCAGTGGCTTATCGATCTTATTGATTCTTTCAAAAAACCAGCTTCTAGTTTCATTGATACGTTCTACTGTATCTCTGGTTTCTCCCTCATTGATCTCAGCTCTAATCTTGATGATTTCCCTTCTTATGTGTGGAGTTGGTTTGATTTGTTGTTGATCCTCCAGTTCTTTAAGGTGTAGAGACAGCTGGTGTGTTCTGGATTTTTCAATTTTTTTGAGCAAGGCTTGGATGGCTATATATTTTCCCCTTAGGACCGCCTTTGCTGTATCCCATAGGTTTTGGACCGAAGTGTCTTCATTCTCATTGGTTTCCATGAATTGTTTCAGTTCTTCTTTGATCTCCTGGTTGATCCAAGCATTCTTAAGCAAGGTGGTCTTTAGCTTCCAGGTGTTTGAGTTCCTTCGGAACTTTTCCTTGTGATTGAGCTCCAGTTTCAAAGCATTGTGATCTGAGAATATGCAGGGAATAATCTCAGTCTTTTGGTATCGGCTGAGTCCTGATTTGTGACCCAGTATGTGGTCTATTCTGGAGAAGGTTCCGTGTGCACTTGAGAAGAATGAGTATTCTGCTGTTTTAGGGTGGAATGTTCTGTATATATCTATGAGGTCCATCTGGTCCAATGTGTCGTTCAATGCTCTTGTTTCTTTATTGATTTTCTGCTTCGATGATCTGTCTAATTCTGAAAGAGGCGTGTTAAGATCACCTACGATTAGTGTATTCATATCAATATGACTCTTTATCTTGATTAACAGTTTTCTTAAGTAATTGGCTGCTCCCATATTGGGAGCATAGATATTTACAATTGTTAGATCATCTTGGTGGATAGTCCCTTTAAGGATTATGTAGTGTCCTTCTGTATCTCTGACTACAGTCTTTAGTTTGAAGTCTAATTTATCTGATATGAGAATCGTTACCCCAGCCTTCTTTTGAGTCCCATTGGCATGAAAGATGCTTCTCCACCCCTTCACTTTCAGTCTGCGTGTATCTTTAGGTTCAAAATGGGTCTCTTGTAGACAGCATATGGATGGGTCCTGTCGTTTTATCCAATCTGCAACCCTGTGCCGTTTTATGGGTGCATTGAGGCCATTCACATTGAGAGTGATTATTGATAGATACGTTTTTATTGACATCGAGTTACCTTTGAAGTCTTTCTTTCTGTAGA
This sequence comes from Neogale vison, assembly GCF_020171115.1. Classification (NCBI taxonomy): domain Eukaryota; kingdom Metazoa; phylum Chordata; class Mammalia; order Carnivora; family Mustelidae; genus Neogale; species Neogale vison. The sequence continues at coordinate 52,134,540 of NC_058105.1, read as the reverse complement.
CTGTCTCTATATTTCTGTTCAATGCTATTCTTGGGATTTTTCCTCTTTTATAGAACCCCCCTTAATATTTCCTGCAGTATCGGCTTGGTGGTTGCATAGTCTTTTAAGTCTTGCCGGTCTTGGAAACTCTTTATCTCTCCATCCATTTTGAATGTCAGTCTTGCTGGATAAAGTATTCTTGGCTGCATGTTCTTCTCATTTAGTGCCCTGAATATATCTTGCCAGCCTCTTCTGGCTTGCCAGGTCTCTGTGGACAGGTCTGACGTTATTCTGATGGGCTTCCCTCTGTAAGTAAGGAGCCTCTTTGCCCTGGCAGCTTTCAAGAGATTATACCTACAATTATAATTTCTCAATTTGACTATCAGGTGTCGTGATGTTTTTTTGGAGTGTATAATCTTGGGTGGAGACCGTTCAGCCTCTAGTACATGAACGCTGGTTTCATTCGCGAGATTCGGAAAGTTTTCATGAAGGACTTGTTCCACGACATCTTCTAGACTTCTTTCTTTCTCCTCCCCTTCAGGAATTCCAATAATTCTGACGTTGGAACGCTTCATGGCATCACTTATTTCCCTAATTCTGCTTTCGTGGGATCTAAGCTGTTTGTTCCAGGCTTCCTCCTGATCCTTTCTCTCTATCTGTTTGTCTTCCAGATCACTAATTCTATCTTCTGTCTCAGTTACCCTAGCTTTGAGAGAGTTTAGATTGGATTGGAACTCATTGAGAGCATTGTGGACCTCCTCCCTGGTAGCTTTAAGCTCCGCCCTAACATTGTGAACATCCTGTCTGGTCGCTTTCAGTTCGGCTCTAATCAATTCTGTTTGGTCATCCATGGCTTTCTCCAACCTAGCTATTGCCTGGATAATTGTTAGCCTGAATTCTCTTTCCGACATATTGTCTATGTTGATAGCCGTTAGCTCTGTTGCGGAAGGTCCATCCTCTGTATTTTTCTTCTGTTGGGCATTCCTCCTCCTAGTCATTTTGGTGGGAGAAGACTGAACAGATGTAGCTGGATGTATCAACTCTGGTGCAGTCAAGGTGCACCCTGGAACACTTCCTGATCTCCGTCTCAGAAGCCTCAGTCTGGGTGCAGAAGCTGAATAAATTCCCCCTTGGATGCTGGCAGTGCAGGTTCCAAGTTAAAGACCCTGGGGGCGCAGGATCTTTTGCTCGTCCCCAAAGCCAAGGCAGTGGCGGCTGTCTGGGAGCTCCTGACCGCCAGAGAGGTTCCAAGCAGCGATCGCACACTGAGATTTTGCCGCCGGCCGGGGCTGGGAGTGCCCGGCTTGCGCGCACCTCTTTTCAGAGGCGGCTGTGGGTCGGGGCGCGCGTCTGGGGCACTGAGAACGGGGCGCTGGTCCGTAAGCCGCAGGCTGGGCTTTTGCGCGCCTCTGTCCGGGGAAGAGTTTCGCGGGCGCGAGGCTTAGACTTTGAAACAATGGCCCGGGTCAAGAAGCGCCCCAGGGCCTTAGAAACCCAGGAGAGCTGGAGCGACGTGCACGCGCATCTCAAGCTTTGTGATAGGGCTAGCGCGCGTTCTGCAGACCGGCTCCCATCCCCTCACAGGAGCCGCAACCCTGCGCTCTGGGGCACGCTGGCGGCTTAGGGACCAGGAGCCGGTTTCTCCGCCGCACTCTCTCTGCCTCCGCGCCGGGGAGGCCGTCTGGGACCGGGGACTCAAGCCCCTGTCCCTAGCCGCCCCGATTCCCACAGTTTGCCCCCGTGATCCTTTGCTCTTTTGGAGTGCTTTCAACCAGTCTCCGAGTTAATGCTGGTCCCCAGACGCAGGGCACTCTCGCTCGTATCGGGGTATTACTTTTGCACCGGTCGCCTCTGGTGGCTCCCTCCCCCTTTTGTTTATCTTCCGATATCAGTCCGCTGTTCCCATTCCGCTTTACCTGCTCACTGGCGTCTTCTGCCCCTGTAGAGATCCAGACGTGTATAATTCTGATCTCAGGCTGATTTCATGGGTGATCAGAGTTCTTTGGTAGGTAATCAGCTCACTTTGGGGTACCAGCTGAAAAGACGCCTCTTCCTAGTACCCCGCCATCTTGTCCCCCAAGGTCAGGTCTGACGTTATTCTGATGAGCTTTTCTCTGTACATAAGGAATCTCTTGCCTCTAGCTGCTTCCAATAGCTCCTGTCTAAAATTATGATTCATCATTTTCACAATCAGGTGTCTCAAGGTCTTTCTAGATTCTATGATCTTGGCGGGAGTCCTTTCTGCCTCTAGTACATGAACGGTGGTTCCATTTGCCAGATTGTGAAAATTTTCATGGAGAATTTGTTCAACTATATCTTCCAGTCTTCTTTCTTTCTCCTCCCTCTCAGGGTTTCCAATAATTCTGACATTGGAACGTTTTATAGCATCATTTATTTCCCTAATTCTGTTTCCATGGCTTCTAAGCTGTTTGTTCCAGGCTTCCTCCTGATCCTTTTTCTCTATCAGTTTGTCCTCCAGATCACTAATTCTATATTCTGCCTCAGTTTCCCTAGATTTTAGAGAATTTAGACTAGATTGGAACTCATTGAGAGCATTGTTAACATCATCCATGGTGGCTTTCACTTCTTCCCTAATCAATGCCATTTTGTCATCAAAGCCTTTCTCCAACCTAGCTACTGCCTGGATAATTGTTAGCCTGAATTCCCTTCCTGACATATTGCTTATATCCATATCCAAAAGCTCTGATGGAGAGGGGCTAGTCTCTGAATTTTTCTTCTGTTGGGCATTTCTCCTCCTAGTCATTTTGGTGAGAGATAGCTGAATGGACGTGTAGTAGCTGAATGTATCAACCGTGGTGCAGGCAAGGTGCCCTCTGGAACGCTTCTGCGAAATCAAGAGGCCCCCCCCCCAGAAAGAAAGAAAAAAGAAAAAGAGAGAGAGAGAGACAGGAAAAAAAAAAAAGAAAGATAAAATAAAAGAGAAGGCCCAGCCCGAATGGGCCCCAAAGCTAAGATTTATAAAGTATACAAACAAAAAGAGACAAAAAAGACCAACAAAAGCATATGACAAGAGAAAATAAATAAATAAATAACCGCATCAAAATCAACCCCAAGTATAAGATTTATATACTATCAGAACAAAAACAAATACACAGAAACACTGACAGAAGAAGAAGATGCGAGTGTGGTTATAATTTCTCAGTGTGGGCAAGGAAGGTTCGTTTGATTCTTTTTGGATGTATTTTGATATCTTTGTTAAAGGACTCAGCTTTCCGGAGATAAAGGGGGATTAAAACTGGTTTATATATAGGGGTAACATTGATTGGGGAAAGGGAATTACCTTGAAGCTTATGTCTATATGAATATTTTAAAAATAAAATTAAAATTAAACAGTTAAAAAATAGAAAAAAGAAAAACACAGGTATATGTATCAAAAAAGTTCAAGTTAGAAGTTTATTATGGAAGTTGATGTACTGAACATCTCATTGTGATGGTAAGTAGGTTAAAAAGTTAAATAAAAAAATGAAAAGAAGCAGAATAGTGGGAATGAATTAAAAATAAAAGTTGTATCTATGAGGTAGTGTTGATTGTCCTCTTGTTTGTTTTTGGTTTTGGCTGACCTTCTGGGGTAGGGGCCTGCTGCTTGGTTTTTTAGGGAGTCTTGATAGAGTTGAGTCCTCCTACCCCATCAAGGGCCTGGGCTCTGAGGAAACATGTTTTTCAAGCTTTTGTTCTCTGGAGGTTTTTTGTTTGTTAATTTGTTTTTTCTCCCCTTGGCAGCTTTTGGTGGTTCTTTGGAGGTTTACAGGAAAGCAAACTGCACCCAGACCTCCATCTCAGAGAGAAGCCTCAGCCTGTTCCCCTCTGGGTGCTCCAGAGCACATAATCTCCCCCTCTGCCACTGGCAAAGCACATCCCCAGTCATGGTCTCTGGGGTCACAGGAGCTCTTGCTTGTGCCCAAAACCATGAGAAATACTAGCTGCGGCTGTCTGGGCAGGTCCAGACCACCAAAGAGGTCCCAACCAGTGATATTACACTGAGATTGTCACACTGGTCTGGGCTGGAAGTGTTCAGACTCTCCGGGTCCTAGAGAGCGCCTGCTCGCACCTGTATTGACCTCTCTCAGGGGAGGGTGTGGGGCACAACAGACCCCAGTCACGGAGGGGGTGTGCAGAGCGCAAAAGGCTATGGTTCTGCCAGCTTGCGTCCACCCCAGACTCCCTCATGGGCGCCACCCCCCAGACGTTCTCAGGCTTGCCGGTGCCTCAGGGACCAAGACCTCGCTTCTTTGCAGTGCTCTCTGTTTCCCTGGCTGTCCTGGGTCCCTGGGCTTAAGTCCCTGTCCCTAATTGCCCGATTCCACCAATTTCCCCTTAAGATCTTTTGCTCTTTTTGAGTGCTTTCAACCAGCCTCCCAAGTTAATGCTGGTCCCCAATCACAGGGCACTCTCGTATTGGGGTATAAATTTCTAATGGGTTGCTTCTGGTGGCTTCCTCCCCCTTTTGTTTATCTTCCGATATCAGTCCAATGTTCCCCCTCCGCCTTACCTCTCCACTGGCGTCTTCTGCCCCCGTGGAGATCCAGAAGTGTATAATTCTAATCTCAGTCTGATTTCATTGGTGATCAGAGTTCTTTAGTAGGTAATCAGCTCACTTCAGGGGACAGGTTGAAAAAACGCCTCTTACTTCTCCGCCGTCTTGTCTCTCAGCTGCAATCTACAAATTTAATGTAATCCCTGTCAAAATGCCACCAGCATTTTTTACAGAGCTAGAACAAAGAATCCTAAAATTTGTTCAGACTCTGAATAGCCAAAGCAACCTTGTAGAAGAAAAGCAAGCCTAGAGTCATTACAATTCTGGACTTCCAAGTTGTATTACAAAGGAGTAGTCTTCAAAATATTATAGTACATAATGGCACAAAAACGGACACACAGATCAATGGAACAGAATAGAAAACCCAGAAATGAATCCACAATTATTTGGTCAATTAATCTGTGACAAAGCAGGAAAGAATATCCAGTGGGCAAAAGACAGTCTCTTCAACAAATGGTGTTGGGAAAACTGGCCAGCTGCATGCAAAAGAAACTGGACCACTTTCTTACACCATACACAAAAACAAATTCAAAATGGACAAAAGACCTAAATGTGAGTTAGGAAACCATCAAAACCGTAGAGGAGAACACAGGAAGTAACTTCTCTGACATCAGCTGTAGCAACTTCTTTCTAGATATGTCTCCTGAAGCAAGGGAAACAAAAGCAAAAATAAACTATTTGGACTTCATCAAATTAAAAAGCTTCTACACAGTGAAGGAAACAACCAACAAAACTAAAAGGCAACCTATGGAATGGGAGAAGATATTTGCAAATGATTTATCTGATAAAGGGTTAATATCCAAAATATAAAAACTTATAAAACTAAATACTCCAAAACTGAATAATACAATTAAAAAAAGGCAGAAGACATGAATAGACTTTTTTTTTCAAAAGATACCCAGATAGCCAACATACACATGAAAAGATGCCCAACATCACTTATCATCAGGAAAATACAAATCAAAACTATAATGAGATATCACCTCACACCTGTCAGAATGGCTAAAATCAACAGTGCAGGAAACAACAGGTATTATTGAGGATGTGGAGAAATTGAAACCCTCTTGCACTGATGGTGGAAATGCAAACATGGAAGTTCCTCAGAAAGTTGAAAATAGAACTAATGATCCTATGGTACAACAATTGCTCTACTAGGTATTTACCCAAAGAATAAAAAGATACTAATTCAAAGGTACACATGCACCCCTATGTTCATGGCAGCATTATCTACATTAGCCAAATTATGGAAACAACCCAAGTGTCCATTGATAGATGAATGTATAAAGAAGAGGTGTTATATATATACATATATGTATGTATATATATACACACACACACAATAGAATATTAGCCATCAAAAAAATGAAATACTGCCATTTGCAATGAAATGGATGGAACTAGAGAATATCATGTTAAGCAAAATAAGCCAGAGAAAGACAAATACCATATGATTTCCCTCATAGGTGGAATTCAAGAAGTGAAACAAATGAAGAAAGGGGGGTAAAAGAGAGTGAGGCAAACCAGGAAATACTCTTAACTATAGAGAACAATCTGAGGGTTGCAGGAGGAAAGGTGAGGAGGGGAGAGGTTAAAGTGCTGATGGAGATTAAGGTGTGCACTTGCTGAAGTGAGCATGGGATGTTGTAAGCAAGTGTTGATTTATTATATTGCATGGCTGAAATTAATATTACACTGTATGTTAACTGGAATTTAAATAAAAACATAAAAAATAAAGCCCGAGTTATTTCCAATTATTTTTCAAGAAGGTCTGTCTTAGAATTATTTGTTTTTCTCAAAAGTATGTACATGGACCTTGAAGCTGCTATGATATTTTACCATCTCTGAGCACCCACATGCATGCATATGTATATACAATTTTAAAATCATGCAGCTTCTATAACATGTAAGTAATGGAAGGATTTGTGTTTAAATTTGCTTATATATACAGGAAGCAGTGAAAGAAAACAACAAGAGAAAAGAAATGGAAGAGAAGACAAGGAGGGCAAAGCTTGCAAAAGAGAAAGCTGAACAAGAAAAGTTAGAACGCCAGAAGAAAAAGAAACAACTCATTGATATAAGCAAAGGTATGAAGTACTTTCAATTTCTGAAAGATATATAAAGTACAAAATAATTTAACTTGAGTGATTTTGGATTATAATGTAAATAGTTATGTTCTTGGTAGAAAATGCGTAATATTAGTTATTTATGTCATATTTCTCTCATAATATTACCTGTATTTCTTATTACCCTACACCGAGCACTCAGGATTTTTGAGAACAAATGTAAGATAATTTATTTTTAAAACAGTCTCTTACCCTTCATTTCTTTTATCAAATTATATCCTATTATGTTCTGGATGATACAGTGGTGAGGAAAGAAGAGGGTGAGATGAAAAGAGAAAAACTGGTATAGGGAGATGAGCCTTTTAGCTCTAATTTCATTTGTTGACAATACAGTAATAACAGTTTTCCTTGGGCCCTTGAACAATTCAAGTTGTAATACATATTGACAGCACTATTACAAGACGAAAAAAAAAAAAGAGAGAGAGAGAGAGAGAGAGACATCTTACTCAACTGTGATCCTAAGAGCAAAGATGCTATATGTCCACATAGTGTAAAGTAAGTTGTTTTCCTGGTTAGCAGGAATGGTTGTATATTAAAGGTGGGGGTTTTGGTTTTATTTTATTTTCTTTTTAAAGAAGAGACGGTAAGTAAAGTGATGGGCACCAGGTAGCTGCACTATGACAGTTGAAGAAAAATCATAGCCTTTGCCACTAAAAATTAGAGAATTTAAAAATGAAACAAAATCTGGGGCACCTGAGTGGCTCAGCCAGTTAAACATCTGCCTTCGGCTCAGGTCATTATCCCAGGGTTCTGGGATCTAGCCCCGCATTGAGCTCCCTGTTCAGCAGGAAGCCTGCTTCTCCCTCTCCCTCTGCCTACTGCTCCCCCTGCTTGTGTTCCCTCTCTCCTCTCTATAGCAAATAAATAAAAATAAATCTTTTAAAAAAATGAAACAAAATCTGAACAAGATACAAGAGAACATGATTGATACAGGTCACCTATTTCTTAATATAATGACAGTAAAAATTGCAAGCACTGTGTAATGTTGACCATGTGCCAAGCACTGTTCAAAGACTTTAACATGCTTTAAGTCCAGTAATCCTCATAACATAAGAAGTAGATACTGGGGCACCTGGGTGGCTCAGTAGGTTAAGCCGCTGCCTTTGGCTCAAGTCATGATCTCAGGGTCCTGGGATTGAGTCCCATATCAGGCTCTCTGCTCAGCAGGGAGTCTGCTTCCCTCTCTCTCTCTGCCTGCCTCTCTACCTACTTGTGATCTCTCTCTGTCAAATAAATAAAAATCTTAAAAAAAAGAAGTAGATACTGTTATTACCTCATACAGTTGAGGAAACTGAGGTTCATAGAAATTAGAAAGCTTGCCCAAGGTCATGCAAATACAAAGTACAACATCGAGATTAGAAATGAAGTAGTCTGGCTATAGAATCTTCGTACTTATAAATGCCATTGTCAAATAACAATAACTAACAGCAGTTACCAACATGTAGCACTTACTGTGTACCAGGAACTGTTGTAGGAATTTTATGTATATGTACACATTTAATCCTCATAAAACCCTTTTATTAAAGGGCTACAGTCTCATTTTAAGATGAGGAAACTGAGACATGGAGAAGTTAAGTAACTTAATCAAGTTCATAAAGACAGTAAGAGGTAGAATCTAGGCCGTCAGTGGCCAGATTCAATTATTATTTATTTTGATTATAGCTTTTAATTATAATTATTAACCATTATCAATTATTCTTCAGTAATGTTTCTTAATGGCTAACCTTCTGAAATGATAGGTATACATTAAGTTTATTCTTAATGCCTTTAAAATATATAAAAATTTTGGGGGATCCACTATAGTTTATCTTTTCTATGCAGGAAATAAATATAACATCATTTTAAAAGAATAAAATAAGTTAACAACCAAAGTTAAAAAGAGTAGCATCAACATAATTTAGCAAACAGACTTCATAATTAGGATCAAAAGAATTGGTCTGGACTGAAGATAATTATGAAAAACACTGGAGTACATGTGGCAATGAGTATTTGTAGGAAGTTCTTACTTAAAAGGGGATGGAGTCATGGAATGGTACTAAAAGTCACTCCCTTTTGCGTATGGAGGGAGTAGTGAGATAATAGTATGGGAAGCTATGCTAAAGGCTTTTCCCTTAAAGCTATGGGAAGCCCATTGTGTGTTTATAAATGGGAAAGTGATGTGCTCACAAAGATTTCTTAGAAAGATTATTTTGACAGACGCATAGAGAATGGATAGAAAAGAGAAGGGCCAGTGATAATAGAATTATAAAATTATTATCATAGTCCTGACAAGAGATGATGGTGGTTTGAATTTATGCAGTGGTAGTGAGGTTAGAGAAGTTACCAATAAGATGTATACGGAGTTCTATAGGATGTGGATAATACAGAGACAGATTTATTTAAAGGAATTGGCTCGTGTGATTATGGAAGCAAATCCAAAACCTGCAGAGTAGGGTGTCAGGATGGGCCCAGGGAAGAGCTGGTATTGTTGTTCAAGTCTGAAAGCAGCTGGCTTTTAGAATTCCTTCTCACTCAGGGAAGGTCAGTCTTTTGATCTATTTATGTCTTCAACTGATTGGATGAGGTCTACACACATTACACACAGCCATCCGCTTTACTCAAAATCCACTGATTTAAATGTAAATCTCATCCAAAAATACCTCACAGAAACATCCAGAATAATGTTTGAATAAATATCTAGCACTGTGGCCCAGCCAAGTTAACACATAAAATTAACCATTACCGGTGGGGTATTAAATGGTAGAACTGACTGACTGTGGGAATTGAGGAATGGAGGCATTAAAGAGGGTGAGAACCTTCATAAAGAAAAAATTCAGGAATAGAGATTTCATCAGGAAGGTTACAATGACTAGTGTCATTTTGAATATGTTTCATTTTCAGACCTTTTGGAAAGATAGGAAATGTCTAAGTAGCCACTGTATATCATATGCATATGAAGCTCAGGAAAGAGGTTTGGACTAGGCAGACAGACTTGAGAATCATTGGCTTTTGATGATTAAAGTTAGGGTATATTTGTTTGCTAGGGCTTCTGTAACAAGTACCATAAACTATGTAGCTTAGAACAATAGAAATTTGTTTCAGAGTTCTAGAGACAAGTATGAAATCAAGGTATAGGAAGGGCCATGCTCTTTCAGAAGATGCTAAGGAAGAATTTGTTCCAGCCTGTCTCCTAGCTTCTGGTAGTTCCTTGTTTTGCAGCAGTATAACTTCAGTCTTCATGTGCCATTATCCTTGTATGTGTGTCTGTCTCTTCACATGGTATTCTTTTTATTAGGACAGCAGTCATATTGGATTAGGGGTCCAACCTAGTCCAATATGACCTTGCCCTAATTAATTAGACAATTCAACTCATAACATAGGAGTTTGAATGAAATCACCAGGGTAAAGTATAAATCAGAGGTTCTGAAAGTATTTAGTTTCAGAACCCACTGTAACACTTTTAAAAATTATTGTGGACCCAAAATACCTTTTTTAAAAAAAAATTTGGGTAATATATATTGATGTTTAGCATGCTAGAATTAAAACAGACAAAATTAAAAGCAGACAAATCATTTGTGGGGGTGAAAACTTTTTATTTACTTGTTATATTAAAATAACAAAGTAAATCTATTACATGCTAAATAACATCATTTTATGAAAAGTAGCGTTACACTGGGTGTGGTGCATAAACAAAGAATTCTGGAACACCAGAAAGAAATGTAAAAAATAAATTTTAAAAAAAGTAGCTTTACATTCTAGCCCCCTACCCCCAAAAAATATTAGTAAGAAGAGAAAATTTAGTGTTGTAAATTTCTTCAAAGTCTGGCTTTATAAAAGACAGCTTGATTCTCATACTGCTTTTATGTTCAATCTCATGCAGTATCATTTGTCATGTGGCTTCTGAAACACTATAAACTCATGAAAGAATGAGAGACAAATAGGTAAAAAAGTATCACTGTTCTTATGAACATAGTTTTTACCTGGCATATCTGAAGTGCTCTCCGAGGCCCACACAGGTCCCTGAACCACACTTTGAAAATCTCTGGGGTGAATAATGAAAAGAGCAAGCAGTCAAGACAGAGTCTAAGAACATGATCTTGCCCCCATACTGCATTGCACTCTTCCCTCTCCCCAAGTATTTTATCAGCCTTTTACTATTTCCCTAAAAATATACCTGTAATGAAAAGGAAAAAAAAAAAAAAGAAGGAAAGAAAGGACCTATTTTGCTTATATCTCTAGTATATATTTTCATTTCCCAAGACTTGATCAATTACCTCTTCAAATATTATTAAAGCGATAGCATGAAGATCCGAATAAGTTTTTATGCAAATGCTTACCCGAGTGATCTAAATATGAAAGACACACTTTAAAATACAATTTAGCTTTTACGTATTGTTCCCATATCTCTACTTAGAGATCAACAAGTAAATTTACCATTAGCTTCTTGATTTGTGGCCCATATGTTGCAAATACTTTGTTGTTAGTATTAGTAGTAGTAATATTATAATATGATTTTACACTTAAAAGTGTATGTGTGTTAGTACTTATAAATATGTTTCAGAAAGAGATTCTCCATTGGAATCATGTTGCCTTAAGAAGATGAGAAGAAAAAATAATAACAGAGTTGGGTAGTTGGGGATCAAGATGGAATTCAGTGAATTTCTCAGTATCTTATAAAAAATGCTCTTGTTAACTAGGTGGAAATCAATTGCAGACACTTTGAGGGCCTTGGGGGAAGCGTTTCCAGACTACATAAAATATGAATCCATGGGTGACATGAGAATGAGATGCAATCAGAAAGTGATTTAGAGAACTTCAAATATGTCTAATTAGAACAGCATTATCTACTTTCCAGTAAAAGAATTGTATTCTTCCTTTCCACTGAGAGATGATGTCAAACATTTGATAGCCATTATAAGATATGTATTATATAGAGCATAGAGGTATTCATGCACATGTGATTAGAGATGCATACCATTAGAACCAGAGAACCCAACCTATAACAACAGTAGCTAAGTGAAGAGTCCCTTGGGTAAAGAAAGTAACTTAAAGAGCTCCTCAGTGGCTCAGTTAAGTGTCTGCCTTTGACTCAGGTCATGATCTGCCCCACATCAGACTCCCTGCTCAGCAGGAAGCCTGCTTCTCCCTCTCCCACTCCCCATGCTTGTGTTCCCTCTCTCGCTGTGTCTCTCTCTGTCAAATAAATAAATAAAATCTTCTTTTTTAAAAAGTTACTTTAAAATTACCGACAACTTTTAAAAACACATATACTCTTTCTGTAAAGTTTCTATTTCATAACAACTTAGCAAAATTGCAAACCCCTCCCTTTTAGAAAATATCCCAATGATCCCATATAGCTAATAAGTAAAAATAGTAAGATATATTTATCTGACATGCACAATATAATTGTCAAAAATAAATATTTTAGAATTTATTCAGAAGAGTAAGAGGATAAGGCAAACATAACAGATTATTTATGTTATCTAGATATGATAAGCTGGACTCTAAATTAAGTGAACATATCATGGAAACCAAGCAGTGAGAGAATTATATCTTTCATGTTAAATCCCTAAAAAATCCCATGTTTTAAGCCTCCATTTTGAGAGAATTGGAGATCAGAAGGCAAAAGCCATAAGAATTAGTATTTTTTTAATTGTAAAGGAGAAAAAAAAGCATGATTATACATTATAGTCATTTTGCAAACTTTAAAATGAAAACCTAAAAAGTTACTTAAATCTGTGTATTTAAAAGAGCTAGAAGATCAGATCAGATCTAGCTCTGCCACCTTCTAGATTTATGACCTTGTTCTTCTTCATCTCTTCATGCCTCAGTTACTTCATCTGTAAGTGTAGGATAATGACATTTACCTCCTATACTTAAAATTAAATGAGATAATTAAATACAGTACATAACATAAGACCTAGAATATACTTGTTGCTGCTACTAAGAGTCGTTTTGAGTTCATTGCAGAATCTGAAAAAAAAATCAGGATATAGTCCCTATCCTTAAGAATTTTGTCAGAGAATTTTACAATGTTGTCAGAGAAATGTGTAAAGGAGGAATATCTGTTTTCCCACTCCCCATCTGAGGTTATTTGCCTGTGGTCCTGTAAGTTAGATTGACTAAAAATAGATTAACAAAAGAAAAATAGATTTATTAAAGTGGGATACTTTATTAATGTGGCATACATGTGTAAGTACTCAAGTGATACGGAACTCAAACAAATGGTTGAAACTTGGGCTTATATAATATCTTAACAAAAGAATAGTAAATTTTTAGAAATGTTTAGGTAAGACAAAGGAAAAGGACTTTGAGTTTTTAAGGCAGCAAATTTTAAGTAGGTAAACATATGGGGAACTAATGAAGGATAAGGGCTAGTTAATGAAGTTTGTTATACAGGTTCTTCTGGTACTATTTCTGGACTGATAAGGGTCTATTTAGATTGTCTCTGGTGATTAACTTATGTTCTTCCTGGTAAAGAGGGAAGATGGACACTTTATAATTTTTTTTTTAGGATTTTATTTGGCAAAGATAATACAGCAGGAGAGGGAACACAACCAGGGAGAGTGGGAGGGAGACGCAGGCTTCCTGCTGAGTGGGGAGCCTGATGTGGAGCTGGATCCTAGGACCCAGGGATCATGACCTGAGCCAAAGGCAGATGCTTAATGACTGAGCCACCCAGGTGCCCCAACACTTTATAAATTTATGTTCTGCATTTAGGCAAGTAGGGGAAAACAGAGAGCTTTTCTTGTATCTGCTTTCTCTCAGTTGCCTTCAGCTCAAAATAATCCTTATGCCAAAGTGGCATATTTGGAGTGACATATTCTGCTACTCTTCAGATAAAATAAAGCTGAACCAAAAAGTAATGTACTAGTATATAATAGAGATTATCTAGAAATATCTAAAAGGGGAATTCAATGAAGTCTAGTAAAATGACAAAAGTTTTGCAGAAAAGGCTGAGTATAACCTCAACATACCAGTTGAAGTAGATGCCAAAGGATGAGTTCATACCTGGCTGTGCAGAGGCAAAACTATTCAAGTAAATGGCAATAACATCAGCAGTAGTGCATGTCAGCAAATAAGGCAGCAGGCCACATGTATGGTATTTTCCAATGGCTCCCTGGAAGGTCCATCAAAATGAGTAAGAGGGTATGTCCTACATTAAAGTTCCAGATCCACAACTGCCTTCATTGTTGTCATTGGCAGAGAAGGGTTTGAATTGAAAAAGTGTTGGAAAGTTAGAAAGGCTGTTGGAAAGACTGTGAAGAGCTTTCCAAGTCAGGCAGGGAAGGTGTGGTGTGATGGGGTAGGAGAGCCAAGGTGATTATAAGAATTTGTTTAGGGATTACTGAGGTGTAGTGAGCCAGGAGCACAAGAAAGGAAAGGTGAATGCAAGGTGGATGAAACCGGAAAAGAACGGTGAAAGATGAAAAAAGAAGAGTTACTTCATATCTGTTTCTGTCTGCAAAGGAGGAGTTTAAACCTGTGGCAGTTTAAGAAGGTGGTAACAAGAAGGAAAATTTCCATGAAAGAGATGGGGAAAAAAAGGCAGTGGGAATTAAAAGGGAAAAAAAGGCAGTGGGAATTAAAATGGATTGAATATTTTTACTTTTTTAAGATCAGCACAGTTTTACCAATATATAATTATGTATTGATTTTTTTGACATACTGGGTTATTTTATTCATATGACCAACATTTATTGCACATTTCCCAAATAATTATAATTAGAGCATGCACAGTAATACATCATTTATTTAAATGTAAAATTTAGAAAGCTAATTTAAATGCAGGAAAAAATATGCTAAATCAATAAATGTACTCTAAAATGTGTAATAGTATAGAAATCTTGCAAAGTTCTTGGTATAATCTATGATGTACAACCTTTGATTATATTAGTATAGATGATAATTAACTTAGGGACCACTAAAAATAAATTAAATAATCCTGTAGGTAAAGCAAGAAAGCTTACCAAATGTATGTAATATTTGTGAATAAATCTCCTTTTCATGTTTATGGAAGTCAGCAAAAGAATTGCAAGGACTTAGAGAAAGTGATAAAAGGAGATGCATTTTAAAAGGGTGTTTTGAAATTGGAAACTCCAAGTGTGTTTCTTATGCGAATATTATTTAATCAGGAACTATTTTGTTCCTCCTTATATAAGATTATAAGGAAATTAGAATGGCCTATGCACTTCTAGTATGATGAAAAAGAATGAGCTACCTTAGTCAGATTTGATGAAAACTCATTCTTCTGAGAGTGAATTAGCAAAATTTAGCCAATAAATCTAAACATTTAAATTCTGTTATTAGTTGTGGCTAGCAGTTTTGTTTTTCTGTGTTCCAAGTTTTAAAATAATTACATCTTTTAAGTAAATGAAGTCATTGTACCTTATGTTATTTTGATCTGAATAGGTAAAAACTGTGTTTCCTAATGTACCTCAGACATTAAGTTACAGTAACCAAAACTATAGATTAAGATACCCATAAATAATAGGGTTGACCCCAGTAATATTAAAGTACTCCCAATAATATAAATTACTGAGAATATATAGGTACCGTCATTGTGGCATATTCTACAAATGTTAATGAACAGCTCATAAATGATAATGCAATACTAAAGAAGTGGGTATACTTGGGGGACTTAAAAAAGAATCATTGACCTAATAAAGCCTTATCCATGGAGGAAAAGAAGGTATCTGGCAGATATTCTGTTTATTTAGATTGTCTTGCTTTCTACTTTAGCAAACATTTCAAGGAATCTGTGTTTATTCAAAATCAGAACTTGTTCCTTCTGTCCTCTAGGTTTGTTTTCTCAGTGGTAATTTGTGGGACTTTTTCCCAAATAAAACTATTTAGTAAAGGTTTGCCCAGGTCTTAGAGCTTTTAGCAAACTAAGCTATTTAGAATAAATTTGGAACTTGGTTATTTTAATGAAACATCTTTAGGTCCAACTTAGGCAACATTATGCCCTATTGCTGCCATTCATTCAGTAAGCGCTTCTTGAATTTGTAAGTTTATGTACTGGGTTAAGTCATCCAGGTGCAAGAGGAGCTCCCACAGTAGCAGCCATCCAGTGAGAAATTGCACCCTGCTGTGTGACACAGCTGACCCCCAGTGACATATTATCTGAGGCAGATCTTTCACTGGGTTAGCCTGCAAATGAAATGAGTCCAACCTTTTTTCCTTTGGAGCCAGACAAACCTGTGGCAGTTTAAGACGTTCAGTTTGTGGCAGTTAAGAGTTCAGTTTCATACTCTTCCCTGCAAACAGTATAACTTTGGCAACTCACCTAACCTTTCTGGTCCTCAGCTTCCTTGTCTATAAAACAGGAAAAAGAATAGCATCTATCTCCTAGAATTAAATGAGAGAATACACATAAATCTCTTAGCGCTTATTGGAATGGTTGGCACTTAATAAGTATTAGATTTTTGTTTTGTTTTGTTTTGTTTTCTCAATTTATTTATTTTCAGAAAAACATTATTCATTATTTTTTCACCACACCCAGTGCTCCATGCAAGCCGTGCCCTCTATAATACCCACCACCTGGTACCCCCAACCTCCCACCCCCCCCTGCCACTTCAAAACCCCTCAAATTGTTTTTCAGAGTCCATAGTCTCTCATGGTTCACCTCCCCTTCCAATTTACCCAAATTCCCTACTCCTCTCTAACGCCCCTTGTCCTCCATGCTATTTGTTATGCTCCACAAATAAGTGAAACCATATGAATTAGATGTTTTTATCCCATTCATAATAGTAGTTATTTTAGTGAACATAATAAACTGTTGATGGCAATAATCACTGCAATAAAATTTTGGTTGTCTAGAATGCCTAGGGAAGGAGATGTTTTGATTGATTTGATTTTGTAATTATATAGAAAACCATTTGTAGATCAGTTTTTATCACTTGTAATCTTTCTAAACTCTGTCAGTCCACAGCTCTCCTCTCATCCACTCAACCACCTCACTTCCCCCTATTTTTGGCTTTCCATTTTATACAAATGAAAATTGTAGAATGTAGTGCTTATATATAATTTTGTACATATAACCTGCACATACAATATAGGTTCCTGATAGACCTTTAGGATTTTGTTATTGTCTCTGGACCATTAGATCATCAGTGAGTATGCACACTGGTATCAGAGAGTGTCCTTTGTACTATTAAATCCAAAATACACTTTAGATGAATCAAAGTTCTAGTTATTTTTTCCTATAGCCTATCTTAGCCACTTTTCACTAGTAATTTTTTTCTGACCTTATAATAAAATAATTACATTTCTGACATCAGTCCACTGGAAATGTGTTAAATTCACATTCTTTGTGCCTTATCAGTAAAAGAAATTTCCACATCTACTAAAAATACTCTTTTAAGCAGGAGATAAAAATAAATATGTGAAAAAAGATAAGTAATATACTTTAGATCTCATTAAAAGTTCTTACATTCTAAATGTAGAAACTCAAGATTTGCAAAAACCGTAAGAGCTGTATTCAATATGTTGAACATTTAACAAGATGTCATCAGTTCTTATGTAGAAGATGCACTATGTTGGCAGTTACAGATTTGGCTTTCCTTACAGTATGTCCTTGTTGCCATGCATGAAAGTGGGTGAAACAAATGGACTACATAAGGAATGACCAAAACACATTGCAGGTAGCCTAATCATTTATTAGAAATACACTTTGGCTCCATATTTTAATATTCTATTTCTTAATAAAGTGTGGAATAAATAAGAGCTGTTGTATACCAACATTGCAATTAATTTGGCTCTCTTCTCAAATAAATTTAGTTCATTTAAGTAATTGCACCTAACAGATTCATAGAATCAACAAATTGCACTGAACCCAACTGAGTCTCTAAGGATTTTTTTTTTAAATTATATTTGTTCCAACCACACTGAATCCCTGAGGCCCTGGGCTGCTTCAAACTCAGGACAGAATCTGTTGTCACATTACATGTACAAAAGGATTATTATGGATGAAAACTTTTCAGTGGTTTTTAATGTAATGCTACAAGTATTCATTGAATCCCCACAGTGTGCTGAGCGGGAGTGACACATCCTAATCATAGTATTGTTGTCTGATAGTTCAGCACCATTAACCCACTAATGGGGTTACTAACTGTTAACCTTTTTCATTCTGTGTGTGTCTCTCTTGTAAGAAATAATGTCTCTTGCTGCATATTTATATATGTGCGTGCATACGTATCCACACACACAGGACCATGTGTAGCATATAACATATATTTCATTCTTTTCATGTATTTTTATATATGAACGATTCTATTTTTTTCCCTCTTTATGTCTGATCAGTACTCTGTCCTCAGTCACTCCCTCCACACATGAAGTATGAGTATATGATATCTTGACTAATTTGTGGGGGGAAAGAAACACATCTTAGTTTAAGAAAGTAGTTATACCTTTGTTATATAATGATAGTAGAAAAATGTCATAACCTATACGGAGAATACCTGATTGTCATCTAAATCAGCTATTTCATAGTAGTTCAGAAGATGCTGGTATGATTCATTTGGGAGGCAAAAGATGATTATCCTTGTAAATGTGCAGTTTGCTATGGATAACATAATACTTTTGTTGGAATCAGCATTGGAATCTACATTAAATGTACATTGTTAAAAAAAAAATACCTCTCTTTGACAGAAGAGATATTTCAGAACTCCTGAATTTGATTTAGCTTTTTTCTATTTGCCAAGTTGTGGATAGAACTGCCTAGGAATTACTTGGAGTATCGCTTAACAGAATGGATGCATACAGCTCTAGGGAGCTGGAGGCACAGCACTGCTCATGGAAGGACAGGGTCCCAGTGGTTCTTCTCACACCTCTATGGTTCTGCCATAGAAGAATCATATTCTCAGAGTCTGCTGGGTTAGGCTATGCTGTAACACAAAAGTCATAATACAGTGTTGTATTTGGGTGTTTAGTCTCATTTTTATAAAAGAACCCCCATCCCAATTTTTAAAAAAAAATTTTAAATTTTTTTATTAACATATGATGTATTATTAGGCCCAGGGGTATATGTCTGTGAATCACCAGGTTTACACACTTCACAGCACTCACCATAGCACATACCCTCCCTAATGTCCATAACCCCACCACCCTCTCCCGCCCCCCCGCCCCCCAGCAACTGTCAGTTTGTTTTGTGAGATTAAGAGTCTCTTAGGCTTTGTCTCCCTCCCAGTCCCATCTTGTTTCATTTATTCTTCTACCCCCTTAGGCCCCCATGTTGCATCACCACTTCCTCATATCAGGGAGATCATATGGTAGTTGTCTTTCTCTGCTTGACTTATTTCACTAAGCCGGATACGCTCTAGTTCCATCCATGTTGTCGCAAATGGCAAGATTTCATTTCTTTTGATGGCTGCATAGTATTCCATTGTGTATATATACCACCTCTTCTTGATCCATTCATCTGTTGATGGACATCTAGGTTCTTTCCATAGTTTGGCTATTGTGGACATTGCTGCTATAAACATTCGGGTGCACGTGCCCCTTCGGATCACTACATTTGTATCTTTAGGGTAAATACCCAGTAGTGCAATTGCTGGGTCATAGGGCAGTTCTATTTTCAACATTTTGAGGAACCTCCATGCTGTTTTCCAGAGTGGTTGCACCAGCTTGTATTCCCACCAACAGTGTAGGAGGGTTCCCCTTTCTCCGCATCCTCGCCAGCATCTGTCATTTCCTGACTTGTTGATTTTAGCCATTCTGACTGGTGTGAGGTGATATCTTATTGTGGTTTTGATTTGTATTTCCCTGATATCGAGTGATGTGGAGCACTTTTTCATATGTCTGTTGGCCATCTGGATTTCTTCTTTGCAGAAATGTCTGTTCATGTCCTCTGCCCATTTCTTGATTGGATTATTTGTTCTTTGGTGTTGCGTTTGCTAAGTTCTTTATAGATTTTGGACACTAATCCTTTATCTGATATGTGTTTGCAAATCTCTTCTCCCATTCTGTCAGTTGTCTTTTGGTTTTGTTCACTGGTTCCTTTGCTGGGCAAAAGCTTTTGATCTGGATGAAGTCCCAGTAGTTCATTTCTGTCCTTGCTTCCCTTGCCTTTGGCGCTGTTCCTAGGAGGAACCTGCTGCGGCTGAGGTAGAACAGGTTTCTGCCTGTATTCTCCTCAAGGGTTTTGGATGGATTCCTTTCTCACATTGAGGTCCTTCATCAATTTTGAGTCTATTTTCATGTGTGGTATAAGGAAATGGTCCAATTTAATTTTTTTGCATGTGGCTGTCCAATGTTCCCAACACCATTTGTTGAAGAAGCTGTCTTTTTTCCAATGGACATTCTTTCCTGCTTTGTCGAAGATTAGTGGACCATAGAGTTGAGGGTCTATTTCTGGGCTCTCTGTTCTGTTCCATTGATCAGTGTTTCCGTTTTTGTGCCAGTACCATACTGTCTTGATGATGACAGCTTTGTAATAGAGCTTGAAGTCCGGAATTGTGATGCCACCAACTTTGGCTTTCTTTTTCAATATTCCTCTGGCTATTCGAGGCCTTTTCTGGTTCCATATAAATTTTAGGATTATTTGTTCCAGTGCCTTGAAAAAAAATGGATAGGATTTTGATAGCGATTGCATTAAATGTGTGGATTGTTTAGACATTTTCACAATATTTGTTCTTCCAGTCATTGAGCATGGAAAATTTTTCCATTTCTTTGTGTCTTCCTCAATTTCTTTCATGAGTACTTTGTAGTTTTCTGAGTATAGATTCCTTGCCTCTTTGTTTCAGTTTATTCCTAGGTTTCTTATGGTTTTGGGTGCAATTGTAAATGGAATTGACTCCTTAATTTCTCTTTGTTCTGTCTTGCTGTTGGTGTAAAGAAATGCAACTGATTTCTGTGCATTGATTTTATATCCTGACACTTTATTGAATTCCTGTACAAGTTCTAGCAGTTTTGGAGTGGAGTCTCTTGGGTTTTCCACATATAGTATCATATAATCTGCAAAGAGTGATAGTTTGACTTCTTTGCTGATTTGGATGCCTTTAATTTCTTTTTGTTGTCTGATTGCCGACACTAGGACTTCTAGTACTATGTTGAATAGCAGTGGTGATAATGGACATCCCTGCCGTGTTCCTGACCTTAGCAGAAAAGCTCTCAGTTTTTCTCCATTGAGAGTGATACTTGTGATGGCTTTCTTTTTTTTTTTTTTTTAAGATATTTTTAGATGGCTTTGATGATATTGAGGTATGTGCCCTCTATCCCTACACTTTGAAGAGCATTGATCAAGAAGGGATCCTGTCCTTTGTCAAATGCTTTTTCAGCATCTACTGAGAGTATCATATGGTTCTTGTTCTTTCTTTTGATAATATATTGTATCACTGATTCCTTTGTGGATATTGAACAAACCTTGCAGCCCTGGAATAAATCCCACTTTGTCATGGTGAATAATGAGAAGGGCTTGTATTGCTATATATTTTCCTCTCAGGACTGCCTTTGTTGTGTCCCACAGATTTTGAACCATTGTGTTTTCATTAGCATTTGTTTCCATGAATTTTTTTAATTCTTCTTTAATTTCCCGGTTGACCCATTTATTCTTTAGAAGGATGCTCTTTAGTCTCCATGAATTTCTGTTCTTTCCAAACTTCTTCTTGTGATTGAGTTCTAGCTTCAGAGCATTATGGTCTGAAAATACGCAGGGAATGATCCCAATCTTTTGATACTGGTTGAGACCTGATTTATGACCCAGGATGTGATCTATTCTGGAGAATGTTCCATGTGCACTAGAGAAGAATGTGTATTCTGTTGCTCTGGGATGGAATGTTCTGAATATATCTGTCATGTCTATCTGGTCCAGTGTGTCATTTAAGGCCTTTGTTTCCTTGTTGATCTTTTGCTTGGATGATCTGTCCATTTCAGTGAGGGGAGTGTTAAAGTCCCCTACTATTATTGTATTATTGTCAATGAGTTTTTAGATTTTGTTATTATTTGGTTTATATAATTGGCTGCTCCCATGTTAGGGGCATAGATAATTAAAATTGTTAGATCTTGTTGGACAGACCCTTTGAGTATGATACAGTGTCCTTCCTCATCTCTTATTATAGTCTTTGGCTTAAAATCTAATAGATCTGATATAAGGATTGCCACCCCAGCTTTCTTTTGATGTCCATTAGCATGGTAAATTGTTTTCCACCCCCTCACTTTAAATCTGGTGGTGTCATCGGGCTTAAAATGTGTTTCTTGTGGGCAAAATATAGATGTTTGTTTGTTTTTTTATCCATTATGATACCCCGTGTCTTTGGATTGGGGCATTTAGCCCATTTACATTCAGGGTAACTATTGAGAGAGATGAATTTAGTGCCATTATATATCCTGTAAGGTGACTGTTACTGTATATTGTCTCTGTTCCTTTCTGATCTACTACTTTTAGGGTCTCTTTTTGCTTAGAGGACCCCTTTCAATATTTCTTGTAGAGCTGGTTTGGTATTTGCAAATTCTTTCAGTTTTTGTTTATCCTGGAAGCTCTTTATCTCTCCTTCTAATTTCAATGATAGCCTAGCTGGATATAGTATTCTTGGCTGCATGTTTTTCTCGTTTAGTGCTCTGAATATATCATGCCAGTTCTTTCTGGCCTGTCAGGTCTCTGTGGATAAGTCTGCTGCCAATCTAATATTTTTACCATTGTACATTACAGACTTCGTGTCCCAGACTGCTTTCGTGATTTTTTTCTTTGTCGCTAAGATTTGTAAATTTTACTATTAGGTGACGAGATGTGGACCTATTCTTACTGATTTTGAGGGAGGTTCTCTGCACGTCCTGGTTTTTAATGCTTGTTCCCTATGCCATATTAGGGAACTTCTCTACAATAATTCTCTGCAATATATCTTCTGCTCCCCTCTCTCTTTTTTTTTCTGAAATCCCAATTATTCTAATGTTGTTCTGTCTTATGGTATCACTTATCTCTCGAATTCTCCCCTCATGGTCCAGTAGTTGTTGGTCTCTCTTTTGCTTAGCTTCTTTATTCTCTGTCATTTGGTCTTCTATATCACTAATTATCTCTTCTGCCTCATTTATCCTAGCAGTAAGAGACTCCATTTTTGAATGCACCTCATTAATAGCTTTTTTTATTTCAACTTGGTTAGATTTTAGTTCTTTTATTTCTCCGGAAAGGGCTTTTATTTCTCCAGACAGGGTTTCTCTAATATCTTCCATGCCTTTTTTGGGTCCGGCTAGCACCTTGAGAATCATCATTCTGAGCTCTAGATCTGACATATTACCAATGTCCGTATTGATTAAGTCACTAGCCTTCAGTAGTGCCTCTTGTTCTTTTTTTTGTTGTGAGTTTTTCTGCCTTGTCATTTTATCCAGATAAGAATATATGAAGGAGCGTATCAAATACTAAAAGGGTGGCAAAGCCCCCAGGAAAATATGCTTTAACCAAATCAGAAGAGACCCCAAATCGTGGGGGGGGGGAAGGGAGTAAAAAGTTCAGAAAACAAAAATTTGTAAAAAAGAAAAATATGAAGAAGAAAATATATATATATTAGACTTGTGAATAGAACAGGGTCACTCACTTAATTTTGGAAGTATTTTGGTCTCTTAGAAGAAACTACCTCCCAAAATTTTAAAGAATGAAAAACATATATAAGGGTAAACACAATGAAGGGATGGAATATGCTTATAAAGGTGAAAAAAAATTTTTTAATATCTAAAAAAGGAATTAATAAAATAATTTGGTTGGGAGAATAAAGAAAAAGAAAGTGGAGAGAATTTGCTCAGGCTGGAGACTAGAACAAAGCCCTGTGCTAGATTTAGGGTATATTTTGAACTATTAGAAGTTGTATCCCAATTTTTTTTAGAAGAAGATACCCTGTGTGTATGTAAAAAAAGTTAGATACAATGAAGAATAAAATATAACTATAATAGTGAAGGTTCAAAAAGATTTTTTTTTTTAATGAAAGGTATTGTTAAGATTAACTAGGTAAAAATGTTAAAAGAGGAAAGGGTAAAAGTTAAAGAAAATTCAGCAGAAGAAAAAATATAATTAAAAAAAATTAACTTTTCAAGACTCAAGAATCATGGGGAGAAAGCCATGAATTCCATGCTTTGCCTTCTCCTCCTCTGGAATTCCGCTGTTCTCCTTGGTAAGTTAACTTGGTCTTGGCTGGATTTCTTTTCGATCTTCTGTGGAAAGGTCTGTTGTTATTCTCAAGTGTCTTTGCCCGAGGTGGGATTGCACCACCCGTATCAGGGGACAGGCTAAGCAATCCGCTTGGGTTTGCTTTTGGAAACTTTTGTTTCCTGAATGCTTTCCGTAGAGTTCCAGAGGACGGGAATGAAAATGGCGGCCTCCCAACCTCTGGCCCGGAGGAGCCGAGAGCTTGGGTCCCCACTCCTCAGTGCGCCCTCAGAGAAAAGCTCTCAATCACTCCCTTCTCCCCGGCCTCTGGCCATGCTTGGAGAAAGACGCTCAATCACTCCCTTCTCCCTGGCCTCCGGCTGTGGTCTGAGCTCACCCAGTCTGTGATCAAGCATGTCTGTCTCTGGCACACTGCCTCATCTGGAGTCTCCGAACCCTGAAGATCCCTGAGCTCTTCTTGGGGGGGGGTCTCCCTAGGTCTTGTGGGGTCCCCACTTACAGAGCAGTGGCCTGTGCCATGGATTCTGGTTCAAGGTAACCCCGAGTTGAGAGCTCACTCCTTGGTTCTGTCTCTGTAGCCGGCTTCCCCGCTCTAATACCTGCGAGCTCTGCGACACTCAGAAACCCCTGATCCTTCTGTGACCCCGTGGGACCTGAGGCCATGCTCTCTCCGTGTCAGCTTCACTCCGGTTTAGCCTCTGGAGTGATGTCCCTCAGTGGCGCAGACTTAAAAGTTCTGATTTTGTGCTCCGTTGCTCCGCTGCTTGCTGGGAGCTAGCCCCTTCCCCCACGGTATATCTTCCCGTCGCTTTGGATTCACTTCTCCACTGGTCCTACCTTTCAGAAAGTGGTCGATTTTCTGTTTCTAGAATTGCTGCTCTTCAATCTCCTGTTGGATTTGTAGGTGTTCGGCGTGGTTTGATAAGCTATCTAGCTGATCTCCTGCTACCTGATGTTTTCTCAGCAGTCTTCTACTCCACCTCTTGTCTCCTCCCCCATCCCAGTTTTTAAGCTAATAATTTTATGCAGTTGAGTGAAGTAGAACTTTTTAAAATTCCCTGTTTATCTCACTAATGTCTACACATTCTGATTTGGGTTTCTACTGCCTCTGATTTTCTGGAGCAATATTTCTGTGAAAGGAAAATCTGTTCCCTGTAGGCCTCTTTTGTCAGAAACCCTTTGCACTTCCTTTCTTTTGCCAATTGAGTGTTTTTTTTTTTTTTTTTTAAAGCATCAGTAGAGAAAGCTTGCCTGGCCTTTGCTAGACAAGAGTAGCTGTAGTTGCATTTAAACAATGCAACTTGAAAAGGGGATTTCTCTCTTTTTATTTGAAAGCAATTGAAAATGAAAGATATGTGTGTCTCAGGACAGAGTGCTTAGCTGACCTTGCTCTATTGAACTTCAGTATGGTATATGAAACCGCTTCCCCTGTGTCCTCCCCAGTGTTCTCCCCCCTACCCCCGTGTTTTAAAAACTGCTTTTCTTGTTTGAAGCACCTCGTTCTGAGTTAGAGCTCTATCTGGGGTAACTGGAATCCATTATGTTGTTAGCTCTTGTTATACTGTTCTTTGCATCTCTTTTTCTTCACTCAAAGTTCTAAGGGCTATCTGATCATATTTTGAGAGGAAATGGAGATCAAGGTATAGAGGTAGATGATGGCTACATTAAGTTTTAAGTGTAACTACATTTCATCCCCCGCAGTACATGAAGCCTTGTTTTTTTGTGTGTCTTTGTTTGTTTTAAGTAATCTAGTGTAAGTTCCTGTGGCTCAAGCAAGCTGGAAACTCTGTTTTCACCTGACTAACCCTGACAAGCAAATGAACCTCGCTAAAAGTACCTCTTTCCTCAGAGGGAGTTAAGGGGATGGTGGTAAAGGGTTCCTAGCCCATCCTCCCTCATCCCCTCTCTTGTTTTAAGACTGCAGAGGTACAAAGTAAACATCTTTATAAGGAAATGTCTGTGTTCTTCCTTTTGAAACCATAGATAATTGTAACCTTAGGAGAAGATATCATTTTCCCTGGACTTCCGTAGTTAACACTTCTTCTGAAGAATGTGGTCCTTTAAAGACAAAGTAAGTAGGGACTAACTGGAGCTTACATACCAAAATAAAACCACAAATTTGTATTCTGGAGGTGTCATCACATTTACTCAGACAGTAGTATGTCTTAAAGTATTATTAAATGTATTATTGAAATGGAAAATGGGACTATATTCAGGGTTTTGTTTTGTTTTGTTTGCTTGTTTGAGAGGCAGGGAGTAAGGAGCTTGTCTCACAAATACTGTAGGCAAGGGCAACCTTTATTTGGAAGTCAGAATCTCTAAATTTCTGGTAGTCAAGAAATACGAAATAACCAAGTTTCAGTTCACACAATATAAGTCCTTTGTTACAAGCATTTCTCTCTTGCTTGCTCTTGATCTCACTCTTCCTCTTTCTTGCCCATAGGCAGTTTCTGAAACTAGTTGCTGATTCCCATGTAATGCTTTTATATATTTATCTACAAAACTGGATTTTTTAAGTTAATGATGAGTTTTTATCATTCTGTTGCATCTCTCCCCTTCTCTGGGATTGTTGCAGTATCTCAGTCTTCCGATACATTGCTTCCTGGTGTGTGAAATCATGATTTGCAAGCAAACTGATATATAAATAAGGTGGTGAGAACTACCTCAGCGAATTAGTTTCTGTTTGAAAGGAATTAAGCAGTGTCTTTATGTTTTATATTTTCCTCTACATTGTGTTTTCACAATTATATTAAGCACAATAGGAGGGCCTCTTTTGCCCTCCATTTCTAAATAAATATCTTATATCAGTTATCTCACTCCATTTCTAAAAAACACTTGGTTGATTCAAAACCTTCTTGGAAATGTAAAATTCCAAATTTTATAATAGACTTCTACAGTGTGTGTTTTTGTCACACCAGAATGTGCCATTCAGCAATAGCTAATAACTACTAATTTTCTAGGAACATTTCAGTAATATAGATGCTTGGATCAGCGTGTCCTTATTTTACTGATATTAAAGTAGTGTTTATCTAGGAGGAGTGATAAGAAATAGTATATAAAACTTAACCTGGGCGCCTGGGTGGCTCAGTGGGTTAAGCCACTGCCTTCGGCTCAGGTCATGATCCCAGGGTCCTGGGATCGAGTCTCGCATCGGGCTCTCTGCTCAGCAGGGAGCCTGCTTCCTCCTCTCTCTCTCTGCCTGCCTCCCTGCCTACTTGTGATCTCTCTCTGTCAAATAAATAAATAAATTCTTAAAACAAACAAACAAAAAACTTAACCTTATTTCTTAGCTTTGTAAACATTATATATTCATAGTTGTTTTGTGTGCTTTGGTAGGTGTGGAAATATGTGAGATCTGTAAAGCTTTACTTCAATACGCTAACAAGTAAATATGGGATATGGTTTTACTGGATGAACTCATTAGCAAAGATATCTTTTAAGTATAGCTCCCACCCCTTCTGCCTCCCCTCCCACCTCATTCCTGTTGCTAATTGACAGGCCAGTGTACTGCCATTATACAGCTTGAGTTTCTGTGTTTGAAAGAATACTGCAGCTTTTTTGGATACCTTGTGACACTTTGGCAGGTACCTCAGGAACCATATGGCAGCAGGCAGCCAGATCCTTGCACTTCATGTTCTTGGCATTCTCCTGGGGAAGTGGTTCTCAAAGTGTAATCTCTGGACCAGCGCCTTTAGTGTAATCCAGGATTTATTAGAAATGCATATTTTCTGGCCTCACTCACACCAACTAAATAAGAAATTGCGTGGGGACAGCAATCCATGTTATGACAAACTGCAGGTGATTCTGATACACGCTAACATTTAAGAACCCTACAGTCCAATGACTCGACTCATCTTATTTTACAGGTGTGACACCTGAGACATAAATAGCACTTGCTCAAGGTCATAGAGCCAGTTTAGTGTAAATAGGAGAGCCTGGAGTAGAGCCTGCCTCAGCCCACTGCTCTTTCTACTATACCTCTCCATATTCGTAGTGCTTAAAGTTGTTTTTAATTATTTAAATTTAGTCATGATAAATTATTATACATGAAAACATGAGAGGCTTATCTTCTAAGCTTTGCATGCCTGTAATTTTTGAAACTACTGTTAGTGACAGAATCAATCAGAATCAAGTTGTTTTTGGTGACAGGGTAGGAGGATATCCTTGGTATTGTAAGTTTACTGGCAACTCAGCAGAGTCTTTGTTTCGTCTAATGTCGTTTTGATGGATGGATACCTTCATGTTTTTCAAGCTACGGCATACCAAAATGAACTCAAGCAACTGATTTACTAAAGAATGATCATTTGTGTTTTGTATAGTGTGTGCGTGGTTCATAAAATGAACTGCCAAAGAATTTCTTAAGTAGCAATGTCCCTGTTATATTAAAATAGAATTCCTTGGTTGTGAGAAGGGAGATAGATAATGGATTATATAACTGCTTCAGAACACATCTATTGAAGACCAAGAATATCTTATATCAGTTATGAAGTATTGGTATACTTGTTCTTTAATTATCCTTATTGTTCTTTAAAGCCTTTTGTTTACACCTGATGGGTGTTCTCATATGTGCTTCAGATAACAAACATGTCCCTATGTTTTGCCTAAGTAATACAGTTAATGAAAGAAGCAAAATCTGCACCCTTTTGTTCATGGAACAAATGAACACTTGAAACTGAATAAAAGTGAGACTCTTTCAGCAAGAATCTATATCTAAAAAATATATCTTCCTGCAAATGATCTCTTTTATTTATTTCAAAATACCTATCTGTTCTCATCAATTATAGCATGATCTCTGTAGGAAATAAAAAAGGGAGCTTTTCCTATGAGACCCTCTATCAAGAAACGATTTCTAAAGCCCTCTTCTGATATATTAAGAAACAGTTTTCATCTCTCAAAGTAGGTTTGAACATTTTTCTCTGATGAGTGCTTTACATACTCTGAGCAAACAGCTTTAAATTTCTCACATGTTTTGCCAAAGAGATTCCTATTTCTCTTTTTTAATCCCTAGTGGCTTAAGGTATCATATCTACAGATGGTTTATACCAGGTTCTCTGTAAGCAATATATAAGGCTTATAGTATTTCATTCTGCAACATTATTCCTGGGTCTTTTTGCTCTTGGTACTAAGTTCACTTAGAGTATTATCAATCCTTTGAATTTGTTTTCTGTGATTTGGTTTCCATAAAGAATTAGGATGCTCTCTAGATTATCTGGGCCATTTCCCTGCCTCAAGGTATGCCTATATATAACTCTGTAAGACAAATGGTTAGACAGCATGTTTCTAAATGTCCCAGAAGAAAAGTGTAATAGCACCAATAATCCTTATATAATGAGGAATGTCCAGAGAAACACCAATTGCACTTACATTCCTCACAAGTTCCATTGTTCTTGAATGCTGGTATGGCTCTTTATTTTTATTGAAGTTACTTGACATGTCTTATTCCTTTACTTCAGACAAAGTATTTTATTTCTAAACCTAACCTTAATTATATTATTGAGAAAATAGAAAGCAGACTTTCTAACTAGTATATTCTACCATGTAATCAACATTTGTCCAGTTGTCAGCCCTTTCTGATATATAGGTATATCTTGGCTAAACATTATTATTGAATATGTCTCTCTTTTTTAGTGAGAAACTATTGAATTATTAATTGAAAGAATGAATGAATGAATTCATTTGAATTCATGAATTCATGAAATGAGTCAGTGAATTCATTTCATCAAAGAATGAAAGAATGAATTCAAAGAAAAACTTTCTTAAAAGTTGAATGATTTGGGCGGCTGGGTACTCAATCCGTTAAGCATCTGCCTTCGGCTCAGGTCATGATCCTGGGGTCCTGGGATGGAGCTCCTCATGGAGCTCCCTACTCAGCGGGGAGTCTGCTTCTCCCTCTGCTCCTCCCCAGCCGCCATCTGTGCTCTGTGTCTCACAAAAATAAATAAAATCTTTAAAAAATTTTTCAGTGATTTATATGTTTCAGAAGCTATTTTTCTAAGATTTATTTATTTTAGAGAGAGCATCGGGGTCGGAGCGGGGAGCAAAGAGCAAAGGAAAAAGAATCTCAAGCTGACTCCGTGGGAGCACGGAGCCTAACATGGGGCTCGCTGTCATAACCCTGAGATCATGACCTGAGCCAAAACCATGAGTCAAACACTCAAGCAACTGAGCCACCCAGGCACCCCTCAGATCCTCTTTAGTATTCAGTATATTCACATGCTCCGGGTTTTCCTCAGTGGTCCATTGGCTCTCATATATTTATTGAAATAATTTTATTTACCATATATTTGTGTCATATTGGACATGTTAGGAGAAAAGATTGAATTTTGAACGTGAAAGGTCCTTCTTTTATGAAAATGCATTCTCTGACATTAATAAAAGTCAACCAAGAACATGAAAAATGTATTTAGATGTTTGATTGAACTGAAATGGGTATTTGTTTCCCTGTTTGATAAATTACAATGCACAAAAATAAAATTATAATTAATAAGAAAGTATAAATGTGGCAGATATATTGATATATTGATATTATAGGTAATATTGAAGCAGTTGTTACTCCATGTGCTCACAATAGAAAAAATCTGACTTTATTTTGCAAATACTGCTGAATTTTCTTCTGAAAAATAGTATAATGATTAGATTTATTTATTCAGTTCTCAGTGAGTTCTGGCTGTATCAAGGTCTTGTAAAACCAAACATGTATTCTCTATCTCCAAGTATATTAACTAATGTATAAAAGCTTGACATTCATTAATGCTTGCTGAGGAAGAAAAAACGAGTTTTAGAGATTGCGTTTTGCTCAGTACTGCATAACTTATTTTCACAAGCCCTACTTAAGCTTTGATTTCTAAATCTCTCCCCAGTGAAATCATACCTCAAAGATGTTTCATTAAAATGACAAAATAAGCTCCCTTGTATCCCTGAGCTGGAGTGGGGGCAAGGGAAAGAGTTCTAGGAGATCTTACACAACCATTCCTAAGCTTTAGGGAAAGACCAGAATTTATAGACTTCAGTGAAAAATTGGCAATGTCTCTATCATGAGGATAATAGCTGAAAAGATGGGCTGACTATGTGTAGAGCCCAGGCTTATCTTGATCTTCTATCAAATCAAAGTTAAAGCACGGAGGATGGAGTTATGGAATGTAGGAACTATTAGAAAGACTGTGTCTTTGAAATTACGCATTTTAGAAAATATTTTTAAATGCATATTTTTGTTGTTACAGACTTTTGCATCGTGTCATCTTTCACTTTTGTCTGTCCCTCTTCTATTTTAAAATACTTTCTTAGAGAACTGGTAATAGTTCAAATGACTTCATTATATGCCTAAATATTAGTTTGAACCATATGAAATTGTTGCTATTTGGCCTTTTTTTTTTTTTTGCCTATAAAAATGGCAGGCCCATATGGTTCAATCTAATAATAATTATATAATTCTCAAAACAAAAAAAAATCCTACTAAACCCCTTTTAATTATATATGAAACTCATACTCTGTCATAGTTGATCCTTTACTGGCTAAGTTTGACATTGAAGATACTTTTCTAACAGACTTTTGGCACTAAAAGGGAGAGTTCAAATACGAGAACCCACTCCCTGTTCATGCAAGGCCACACTGGGAGACAGACCTTAATGAAGTCAGTAGCCTGGTCCCCTATGGATGCAGTCCTTATGTTTACATAGTATTTCTTCAGAGTAAATGTAGCATGGTTGATTAATCTATCATTTTCTTTATTATTGTTCCAAGTAAATATGCCCTGGTCATTTTTTTAAAATATTTTATTTATTTATTTATTTATTTGACAGACAGATCGCAAGTAGGCAGAGAGGCAGGCAGAAAGAGAGAGGAGGAAGCAGGCTCCCTGTCCAGCAGAGAGCCCGATGCAGGGCTCGATCCCAGGACCCTGGGATCATGACCTGAGCTGAAGGCAGAGGCCTTAACCCACTGAGCCACCCAGGCGCCCCTGCCCTGGTCATTCTAATGAGATTAAGAAACATTGTTGTACAATATCTTGGGTAAAGCTGCATGTTAACAAGGCTACCTGGTACCAAATCACCTCTTAAGTGAGGATGACCAATCCATCCAGCACATGTTGACTCCTCCAGGTTTGACTTTGAGGTAGAAGTGACCTCTTCCTCCCTTTACTCCCCAATTCAGAATACACCTGAACATAGCTTACTCTAGACTAGATACAAAAATTTCAGCAATGAATGGGATTCTCTGAGTAATACTTTTCCTTCTTTGTTGAAGACGGTGCTAATGTGAGTACTTAGTTTCTAAAACAAATGTAAAAACCTCACAATATAGGTAATTGCTTTAAAAAATCATATTTTTTTTCTTCCTTTCCCTGAAATAGAAATCATAGTCCTGTTGAAGAACCAGGATTCCATATATCATCAGTGTCATCAGCGTAAAGCGTCAATAGTGTATTCCTTCTAAAAGACAGGGATAAATTCCTCTTATACTAAAAATTACTGGCTCAGAAGTGCTAAGTGAAAAATTGCCCTTATCATTTCTTTGCGGATTGTAATTTCCCCCTGTTGATCTAGGCTATAAATAGGAAATAAAGAATTGAGTGAAATCTGGTCGTATGCAGATTTTACTGATGAGTTTAGGTGAACAAATCATAAAAAGAACAAAGTATTGTCTGGTCCCAAATCTTTGCCAAGGAGTGTTTGGCAGATACCACTCTCCCTCCTTTTGGTAGATACCATTGTTTAGCCACATTTTTGAAGAGTAACAGATATGTTCTTGAATATTTTTTACTTATCTAAAAGAGGGGAAATAATTAAAAAATATTAAAAGTTATTTCTGTTCAGTGGACAGGCAAAATACTTATAGTCTTTAAAATCCTGTACTTAATAAAATCAGCAGTTGTTCCCTTTATAACATCTTTATCTGAGGAAATTTATCAGTATATGGACTATACAAAAACAATTTGATTTTCTAAATGATAGAAACTGGCTTCTGTAAACAGTTGAGCCATTCTCAAAACATAATGGAAAAAGGCTGTTCTACTAAATTATTATTCTAACAGCCAAAAAGCTACAGTATTTTCCTTTCTGTTCTTCAGCTATATTATGCATGAAGTAAGTAGAGATTTTTAGAGAGTATTTCATTTTACTTAGTTTGACTGGCAAGATTGCTTACTAGCAAAGAAAAATTCTCTTAATTTTTAAATCAGACTACGTGGAAGAAATAAACAGTTTACCTATTTGTGGTAGTGCATCTCAAGAGGATGCCTTATAGTTTGTTTTGCACAGTGATACTTGCTGAGTAAGTGCCCAGTACTTACATGTTGAAAGCTAGAAAGAAGCAGTAAAAATTAAATAAGGAGTGTGCTGAGGGTATGATTTTAGCAGTACTGATGAATTGTTCTTGAGTCCTACCTGCTTTCCACTTCGGAGCCTCCTGTCCCAAGAAGAGACCTGGTTGAAACAATTGTGAAAATGTAAATCTTTTCTACCTAAATCCAAGCAAGAAATTAAGTGCCTATTTTCAATAAAAATATAACAATATTTACAAACAGGAATTATACAACAATAGCTAGATAGTGACACAGTTATTTCATAAAATAGTATATGATACAAACCATGGGAGTTTTTGAATTTAAAAAGAAAACAATGCAGAGGTCAAGTAGACACATCAACTTAAAATAAAGCACTTATGAAATTAACCTCCAAGGAATGACATTTTTTAAATGCCAGTATTTTTAAAGCTTTAAAACCAGCTTTTAGCAGGTTATTTAAGCATAGTTATTATCCATAATGAATTTATTTTAAAAGAACCACATAATATTCAGAAATTGACATAATTATATCTCTGGGATATTGGTGCCTAATTTGTAATTCCATACCATTTTCTTCTGATTGACTCCTATGTAATTCAGTGGTATCCATATTATTTACTCAGTAATCTGTAATTATAGACTTCCTCTAATGAAGCACCCTATGCTTTATTGCCCTATGTTTTTAGGAGCTCTGTGGGTTTCAATTTTAGAAAATTTGAACTTGGGAGAGCTGTTTTTTCCCCAGATGAACATTATAAAGTGATGAAGAGGTTAATGACTGTTGCCTTGATTGTTTGAAACACCAAAAGGCAGTACCACTTAATATATAATTACCATATTACTTTTAATATATCTTCTGTTTTAATTTAAAGGTTGAATTCAGAAAAACGGTAGTAGCAGTATGTTAAATTTACTATGAATATCTGCCTTAGGGAATTTTTTTTATTTTGGGAAATTAATTTTTTTTCTATTGGAGAAAAACTTCCTTTAATTTAGTAAAGCATATAATTAAGATCAATCTAAAAATTAATTATTTACTAGAGTAGAATATTGTTAATATGTATTTGTAAAAATTATCTAAATTACCTAAATTTAGGTCATTCATTTCTATAACACTCACTGTGAACTTGATCCCTTGAATAGATCTGGTGAGCTTGAGTATATCCGTATAATAATCTATCTAAAAGCTCTATCCATTTAAACTTGAAAGTATAAATCTTTTTATCTTTATCTTTTTTTGTTGTTGCTTTTTTCTTTAGAATTTGCATTAATCTTTTATTTTTTAAATTAGGTACATGAGGGAAAACATACAGATGTGAACATTCAGGATATGTATCAGGAATGATAAAGAGAAGTAGGCTGGATGGTATGGTTGGAGGAGCCAAAGAAAAAAATCTGGAAATAATTAATAAGGCCACTATTCTGGAAATAAGGCCAATAATAAATAAGGCCATTGGAGTTATTGGATCTGATGATCATTGAATCTTGGGAAAGGGGATAGTGTGATTAGAGTTAGAGTTTAGTAATAGGAAAGATTAGAAACAGAATTTCCCAAGTTGATTCATTATTAGTTGTCCAGATTAAGGGATGAATGTTAGACTTTGAGAAAAACTCTGACTGTGAGTTATAGGCTGTAAAGAAGTGGTACAGCTTAGTCACTGTTTGAATTTGGAGATGAAGATTCCAGGCCTGGGGAATAATCAGAAATGAGAAAATTGGGATGAGAAGTCACTAGGAATATGGTTGGGTGGGGAATTCTGCAGATGATTACAATAGTCTTAGTACACATTTTCCGAGGTGATGGGAAATTTTGTAAATAACATTATTTGGAAATAGCCGATGATTTGGGCCTATAGTGGAAATAAGAGTTGATAGCAGGGATTCGAATTAAGGCATCTCCATCATGGAAAGGAACTAAAAGCCTTGAAATTGATCATTCCCCACTGTCTAAGACAGAAATGCCACAGACTACCAGTGACACATCGGTATGTTTTCTAATATCTTTCAGCAATTTGTTTCTGTTCCATCAGGAGACAGCAATGAGATTGCTGGGTAGACAAATCATTCTGGTTGATTGAGAAAGTATCCAGGAAGTATCCAGTCAGACTGGCGTTTTCTCCTGGAGCAGATTATTGAATTCCTCTTTAGAACTTATTGAGGGATTTAGATCAGGGCTTAAAGGTAAATCTGTCTCTCTCCCATTTTGAAACATCAGTGTAAATTACACTATTGAGTTAGGATAATGCATATCAGAAGTACATACCTTCAGCTCCATTTTGGAGCCAAGTGGCAATAGGCAGCTTCTTAAGAATTGCTTACGGTAGAAGGGACAAGATGGCGGGGTACTAGGAAGAGGCGTCTTTTCAGCTGGTACCCCAAAGTGAGCTGATTACCTACCAAAGAACTCTGATCACCCATGAAATCAGCCTGAGATCAGAATTATACACGTCTGGATCTCTACAGGGGCAGAAGACGCCAGTGAGCAGGTAAAGCTGAATGGGAACAGCGGACTGATATCAGAAGATAAACAAAAGGGGGAGGGAGCCACCAGAGGCAACCGGTGCAAAAGTAATACCCCGATACGAGCGAGAGTGCCCTGCGTCTGGGGACCAGCATTAACTCGGAGACTGGTTGAAAGCACTCCAAAAGAGCAAAGGATCGCGGGGGCAAATTGTGGGAATCGGGGCGGCTAGGGACAGGGGCTTGAGTCCCCAGTCCCAGACGGCCTCCCCGGCGCGGAGGCAGAGAGAGTGCGGCGGAGAAACCGGCTCCTGGTCCCTAAGCCGCCAGCGCGCCCCAGAGCGCGGGGGTTCCGGCTCCTGTGAGGGGATGGGAGCCGGTCTGCAGAAAGCGCACTAGCCCTACCACAAAGCTTGAGATGCGCATACACTTCGCTCCAGCTCTCCTGGGTTTCTAAGGCCCTGGGGCGCTTCTTGACCCGGGCCATTGTTTCAACCTCTAAGCCGCGCGCGCCCGAAACTCTTCCCCGGACAGAGGCGCGCAAAAGCCCAGCCTGCGGCTTACGGACCAGCGCCCCGTTCTCAGTGCCCCAGACGCGCGCCCGACCCACAGCCGCCTCTGAAAAGAGGTGCGCGCAAGCCGGGCACTCCCAGCCCCGGCCGGCGGCAAAATCTCAGTGTGCGATCGCTGCTTGGAACCTCTCTGGCGGTCAGGAGCTCCCAGACAGCCGCCACTGCC
This sequence comes from Neogale vison, assembly GCF_020171115.1. Lineage (NCBI taxonomy): Eukaryota > Metazoa > Chordata > Mammalia > Carnivora > Mustelidae > Neogale > Neogale vison. The sequence goes on along the minus strand of NC_058105.1, from coordinate 52,098,328 downwards.
TTGGCTTTGGGGACGAGCAAAAGATCCTGCGCCCCCAGGGTCTTTAACTTGGAACCTGCGCTGCCAGCATCCAAGGGGGAATTTATTCAGCTTCTGCACCCAGACTGAGGCTTCTGAGACGGAGATCAGGAAGTGTTCCAGGGTGCACCTTGACTGCACCAGAGTTGATACATCCAGCTACATCTGTTCAGTCTTCTCCCACCAAAATGACTAGGAGGAGGAATGCCCAACAGAAGAAAAATACAGATGATGGACCTTCCGCAACAGAGCTAACGGCTATCAACATAGACAATATGTCGGAAAGAGAATTCAGGCTAACAATTATCCAGGCAATAGCTAGGTTGGAGAAAGCCATGGATGACCAAACAGAATTGATTAGAGCCGAACTGAAAGCGACCAGACAGGATGTTCACAATGTTAGGGCGGAGCTTAAAGCTACCAGGGAGGAGGTCCACAATGCTCTCAATGAGTTCCAATCCAATCTAAACTCTCTCAAAGCTAGGGTAACTGAGACAGAAGATAGAATTAGTGATCTGGAAGACAAACAGATAGAGAGAAAGGATCAGGAGGAAGCCTGGAACAAACAGCTTAGATCCCACGAAAGCAGAATTAGGGAAATAAGTGATGCCATGAAGCGTTCCAACGTCAGAATTATTGGAATTCCTGAAGGGGAGGAGAAAGAAAGAAGTCTAGAAGATGTCGTGGAACAAGTCCTTCATGAAAACTTTCCGAATCTCGCGAATGAAACCAGCGTCCATGTACTAGAGGCTGAACGGTCTCCACCCAAGATTATACACTCCAAAAAAACATCACGACACCTGATAGTCAAATTGAGAAATTATAATTGTAGGTATAATCTCTTGAAAGCTGCCAGGGCAAAGAGGCTCCTTACTTACAGAGGGAAGCCCATCAGAATAACGTCAGACCTGTCCACAGAGACCTGGCAAGCCAGAAGAGGCTGGCAAGATATATTCAGGGCACTAAATGAGAAGAACATGCAGCCAAGAATACTTTATCCAGCAAGACTGACATTCAAAATGGATGGAGAGATAAAGAGTTTCCAAGACCGGCAAGACTTAAAAGAATATGCAACCACCAAGCCGATACTGCAGGAAATATTAAGGGGGGTTCTATAAAAGAGGAAAAATCCCAAGAATAGCATTGAACAGAAATATAGAGACAGTCTACAGAAAGAAAGACTTCAAAGGTAACTCGATGTCAATAAAAACGTATCTATCAATAATCACTCTCAATGTGAATGGCCTAAATGCACCCATAAAACGGCACAGGGTTGCAGATTGGATAAAACGACAGGACCCATCCATATGCTGTCTACAAGAGACCCATTTTGAACCTAAAGATACACGCAGACTGAAAGTGAAGGGGTGGAGAAGCATCTTTCATGCCAATGGGACTCAAAAGAAGGCTGGGGTAGCGATTCTCATATCAGATAAATTAGACTTCAAACTAAAGACTGTAGTCAGAGATACAGAAGGACACTACATAATCCTTAAAGGGACTATCCACCAAGATGATCTAACAATTGTAAATATCTATGCTCCCAATATGGGAGCAGCCAATTACTTAAGAAAACTGTTAATCAAGATAAAGAGTCATATTGATATGAATACACTAATCATAGGTGATCTTAACACGCCTCTTTCAGAATTAGACAGATCATCGAAGCAGAAAATCAATAAAGAAACAAGAGCATTGAATGACACATTGGACCAGATGGACCTCATAGATATATACAGAACATTCCACCCTAAAACAGCAGAATACTCATTCTTCTCAAGTGCACACGGAACCTTCTCCAGAATAGACCACATACTGGGTCACAAATCAGGACTCAGCCGATACCAAAAGACTGAGATTATTCCCTGCATATTCTCAGATCACAATGCTTTGAAACTGGAGCTCAATCACAAGGAAAAGTTCCGAAGGAACTCAAACACCTGGAAGCTAAAGACCACCTTGCTTAAGAATGCTTGGATCAACCAGGAGATCAAAGAAGAACTGAAACAATTCATGGAAACCAATGAGAATGAAGACACTTCGGTCCAAAACCTATGGGATACAGCAAAGGCGGTCCTAAGGGGAAAATATATAGCCATCCAAGCCTTGCTCAAAAAAATTGAAAAATCCAGAACACACCAGCTGTCTCTACACCTTAAAGAACTGGAGGATCAACAACAAATCAAACCAACTCCACACATAAGAAGGGAAATCATCAAGATTAGAGCTGAGATCAATGAGGGAGAAACCAGAGATACAGTAGAACGTATCAATGAAACTAGAAGCTGGTTTTTTGAAAGAATCAATAAGATCGATAAGCCACTGGCTACACTAATCCAAAAGAAAAGAGAGAAATCCCAAATTCATAAAATAATGAATGAAAAGGGAGAGATCACAACTAACACCAAGGAAGTAGAAACAATCATCAGAAGTTACTACGAACAGTTATATGCCAATAAGCTTAGCAACCTAGATGAAATGGATGCATTCCTGGAAAAATATAAACTACCAAAATTGAACCAGGAAGAAATCGAGAACCTGAATAGACCAATATCTAATAACGAGATTGAAGCAGTGATCAAAAATCTCCCAAAAAACAAGAGCCCAGGACCTGACGGATTCCCTGGGGAATTCTACCAAACCTTCCAAGAAGAAATAACCCCTATTCTCCTGAAGCTGTTTCAAAAAATTGAAGCAGAAGGAAAACTTCCAGACTCTTTCTATGAAGCCAGCATTACCCTGATCCCCAAACCAGGCAAGGACCATACCAAAAAGGAGAATTTCAGACCAATATCACTGATGAATATGGATGCTAAGATTCTCAACAAGATCCTAGCCAACAGGATCCAACAACACATTAAAAAGATTATCCACCATGATCAGGTGGGATTCATCCCTGGGCTACAAGGATGGTTCAACATTCGTAAATCAATCAATGTGATACAACAAATTAATATGAGAAGAGAGAAGAACCACATGGTCCTCTCAATTGATGCAGAAAAAGCATTTGACAAAATCCAACATCCGTTCCTGATTAAAACGCTTCAAAGTATAGGGATAGAGGGAACATTCCTGAACCTCATCAAATATATCTATGAAAGACCCACAGCAAATATCATCCTCAATGGGAAAAAGCTTGCAGCCTTCCCGTTGAGATCAGGAACAAGACAAGGATGCCCACTTTCACCACTCTTGTTCAACATAGTATTAGAAGTCCTAGCAACAGCAATCAGACAACAGAGAGAAATAAAAGGTATCCAAATTGGTAATGAAGAAGTCAAACTCTCTCTCTTCGCAGATGACATGATTCTTTATATGGAAAACCCAAAAGACTCCACCCCTAAACTACTAGAACTCATACAGCAATTCAGCAGCGTGGCAGGATACAAAGTCAATGTGCAGAAATCAGTGGCTTTCTTATACACTAACAATGAAAATACAGAAAGGGAAATTAGAGAATCGATTCCATTTACTATAGCACCAAGAACCATAAGATACCTGGGAATAAACCTAACTAAAGAGGTAAAGGATCTATACTTGAGGAACTATAGAACACTCATGAAAGAAATTGAAGAAGACACAAAAAGATGGAAGACCATTCCATGCTCTTGGATCGGAAGAATAAACATCGTTAAAATGTCTATACTGCCTAGAGCAATCTATACTTTTAATGCCATTCCGATCAAAATTCCACCGGCATTCTTCAAAGAGCTGGAGCAAATAATCCAAAAATTTGTATGGAATCAGAAGAGACCCCGAATCGCTAAGGAAACGTTGAAAAACAAAAATAAAGCTGGCGGCATCACCTTACCTGATTTCAAGCTTTATTACAAAGCTGTGATCACCAAGACAGCATGGTACTGGCATAAAAACAGACACATAGACCAGTGGAACAGAGTAGAGAGCCCTGATATGGACCCTCAACTCTATGGTCAATTAATCTTCGACAAAACAGGAAAAAATATACAGTGGAAAAAAGACAGTCTCTTCAATAAATGGTGCTGGGAAAACTGGACAGCTATATGTAGAAGAATGAAACTCGACCATTCTCTTACACCGTACACAAAGATCAACTCAAAATGGATAAAAGACCTCAACGTGAGACAGGAATCTATCAGAATCTTAGAGGAGAATATAGGCAGAAATCTCTTTGATATCAGCCACAGCAACTTCTTTCAAGATACGTCTCCAAAGGCAAAGGAAACAAAAGCGAAAATAAACTTCTGGGACTTCATCAAAATCAAAAGCTTCTGCACAGCAAAGGAAACAGTCAAAAAAACAAAGAGGCAACCCACGGAATGGGAGAAGATATTTGCAAATGACAGTACAGACAAAAGGTTGATATCCAGGATCATAATGAACTCCTCAAACTCAACCCACACGAAACAGACAAACACATCAAAAAATGGGCAGAAGATATGAACAGACACTTCTCCAATCAAGAAATACAAATGGCTATCAGACACATGAAAAAATGCTCATCATCATTAGCCCTCAGGGAGATTCAAATTAAAACCACATTGAGATATCACCTTACACCAGTTAGAATGGCCAAAATTAACAAAACAGGAAACAACATGTGTTGGAGAGGATGTGGAGAAAGGGGAACCCTCTTACACTGTTGGTGGGAATGCAAATTGGTGCAGCCTCTTTGGAGAACAGTGTGGAGATTCCTCAAGAAATTAAAAATAGAGCTTCCCTACGACCCTGCAATTGCACTCCTGGGTATTTACCCCAAAGATACAGATGTCGTGAAAAGAAGGGCCATCTGTACCCCAATGTTTATAGCAGCAATGGCCACAGTCGCCAAACTATGGAAAGAACCAAGATGCCCTTCAACGGATGAATGGATAAGGAAGATGTGGTCCATATACACTATGGAGTATTATGCCTCCATCAGAAAGGACGAATATCCAACTTTTGTAGCAACATGGACGGGACTGGAAGAGATTATGCTGAGTGAAATCAGTCAAGCAGAGAGAGTCAATTATCATATGGTTTCACTCATTTGTGGAGCATAACCAATAGCATGGAGGACAAGGGGCGTTAGAGAGTAGTAGGGAATTTGGGTAAATTGGAAGGGGAGGTGAACCATGAGAGACTATGGACTCTGAAAAACAGTCTGAGGGGTTTGAAGTGGCGGGGGGGGGTGGGCGGTTGGGGTACCAGGTGGTGGGTATTATAGAGGGCACGGCTTGCATGGAGCACTGGGTGTGGTGAAAAAATAATGAATACTGTTTATCTGAAAATAAATAAATTGGGGAAAAAAAAAAAAAAAGAATTGCTTACTATGTTTTGTACCATGTGATCCTCCCCTACTTTCAGATTGGTCCCAAAATTGATTTTTGACTCAAGAACAACCATCTACAGGCTGATCTATTTCAGAAGAGATGACCTGTCATAAATACTCTTCCCAAAAGTCTATAATGTACTGGTTGAATCTATTTGACTCTTTTTCTTGGGGAGTTTGGATTCGAAGACACAAAGAAAGAGAATTAGTTCACAAATGGCAGAAGAGCAAATAAAAATAAATAAGAGTAGATGCACATGGGTAATTGTGAGTGGACATCAAGGTAATAAAGTAATGTTAACAGATGACTAGGGCTATTATTGTAGCTAGAAGGTTAGTCATGATTGTATCTTGAATGGTATTTCAGTTCTTCATGATGCCTGACCATGTAGCTGCTGAAAGCTGTTTTTCTATTCCTCTTTATTTCTGCATACAACCTTACACTAAACCCCCACCTTTGTTTTTTGTAAGCCATCTAACATGTTCATCAAGAGGAGTATAACCATAGCCAGTTAAATAAAAGAAATTATCTCTTTTCCTTTTCCTTCCTCCTTGCTCCACCCCAGTAGTGGATCTAATTACTCCATGAGAGTGGAGTATGGTGGGGGAGAAGTGGAGGAACAGATTATACTACCCATTCTCCCTTTCACATACCCGGGTCCAAAAAACTAACCAGGAATGGGGGACAGAAACACCTTGAAGCAAATATAAAATTAGTATTTAAACTACAATCAGACCATTATGGAAGCTTGCCAAAATACCATTAAGAGACATGAAAGGGAGATTGGACATTACATGTCTAGGAGCAGTGAAGGAAAAAACAAAAAACAATTTTATGTGTGTACCTTTACTGAATTGAGACTACACATAAACCAGTTGGTTATACATGCCTTTTTACAAATAGCTTTTGGTTTTTGGGTTTTTTTAAAGCAAAAGTGTAAAATATCACCATGTTAAAAAAACAATATGATATGGTCCTCAATTTGAAAGGGGGTAGTTGTAATAACAAATGAGTTTGTAAGAGTGTATACTCTCTGAGCATTCAAAAATACATGGTCAGAAAAATACACCCAAATACACAAGGTGAAACTACTTTTACTTTAAAAATAGATAAGCAGCAGTTCAGTTCCTCTGCCTTCCTGGCTGAAGAGTTGACTCTATAGAATCTAGAAAACACAGGAAGGAGAACACCAGATTCGAAAATGGGGCTTGCAGCTGATGAACTGTCCACTTGTTTCATATATTCCCACCATAAGTGATTAAGAGTATCTGCTCCCTCATTTACAACATTTGTTTTATTAGTTTTAGAGACAGAATTTAGTGTTTCATCAGTTGCATATAACAGCCTGTACAACATTTTTATGCTCAGTGGTAGGCTGCCACTATTGCTATGGTGAATGATAGTTGTTAAAACTGCCTGACTGGGTGCCTGGGTGGCTCAGTTGGTCAAGCGACTGCCTTCAGCTCAGGTCATGATCCTGGAGTCTGCGGATCAAGTCCCACATTAGGCTCCCTGCTCAGCGGGGAGCCTGCTTCATCCTCTGACCCTACCCCCTCTCATGCTCTCTCATTCTCTCTCAAATAAATAAATAAAATCTTAAAAAAAATAAATAACTTGCCTGACTGTATTCTCATAAGGACCATTCTGGAAAAGTCACTTTTATCCCACACATACCTTGTATCTGTACTAGGCACTAAAGAAGATACAAGTAAATATTTTGCCTCATGATGGTGTTCTGGAAGCTAAAACTATTTCTCTCCCTCTCCTCCATCCTGGTCATGGGTTTATATTTCTTATGAAGATGGTTAGGCTTATTGTACAGTACTGTATTCTGATATGACAGACGGGTTGAAGTCCATAGATAAGGAGCGAGGTCTTCTGTAAAGAAGCTAAAATTACTCCTTATCAGTCATACATGAAATCAGCACATGGAAAGCAAGTCTCCCATTGACCTTTGGGAAAAAACCCTTCTCTTTTTGTAACTTTTCTTTTGGAACTATACTTTAAGGACTCTTAAATACATATCCACATAGAAGTGTATATATATAACTGTTGCTTCATTATCCTGTCTCATTCTTGGCTTTGGCCCTCTACATGAAGGTATCTCATTTTCAAGAAGGCTGATATTGACTGCTTATGTTCCTTCCTACCTTCCATTCATGATGAGCTTTTGTTTTACTGATAATGGAGTTTGCCAAGGTACTTCAGTATCTCAGAGGCTAATTGTAATCTCCACAGGTGATGCTGCTTCTAGACCAGCATAAAGTTGATATTGACTATGCATACTCTAGAGCGAGGGTCAAGAACATTTTTTGTAAAGGACCAGATAGCATTTTAGACCTCATAGGCCAAAGTTTCTCTGTCATAACTACTCGACTGTGCTGTTGTAGCCTGAAAGTGGCCATAGACAAGACACACTGAATGAGCATGGTTATCATCCAATGAAGGTTATGGACTAATATTTGAATTTTGTGAAATTTTCATGGAGCACAAATAGTATTCTCTTTTTTGTTGTTGTTGTTGTTGTTTTAAAAAACCTTTAAAATGTTTTTAGACATTTAAAAAAAACCTTTAAAATGTGAAAACCACTGTTAGTATGTGAGCTGTTCAAAAACAGGTGGTAGATTGGACTTGACCTCTAGGGCTATAGTTTGCCAACACCATCTCCAGAAACATACTCTCTGGTTCTTTTTTTGTTCCCAGGTTCTAATGCTCCCAACTGTGACCTTGAATGATTTACTTCTCCTAAATATGCTTCAATTTCTTTACCTGGAAAATAGGTTGGTGGGGGGATTCAACTTAAATCCCTTAAAACAGGCCTGACATATGAGAGGTTCTCAATAAATCACTGATACTATTAAGTCCTACTTCCAAAAACATCTTTCTTTCATCTTTTCAGAAAGTAGATTAGATTTCCTTTGGTGGATGGTTTTGAATTAACTTAAATTGATTCTTCTCCCAAGTTTGTTTTTGCATAATTTTCCCTTCACAAGTATTCCATGACCTTAGTAAATGATTGATTTTGATAAGATACACACAGTGTTTCAAAGGTTCCTGTGAAATATTAATTATTTAAAATACTGAATGTGAGATATTTTACCAGAGGCATCAACAGTAGTCTTACGGTAAGTGCTAACATTCAGGTTTGTTGGGTGTTTATTTTTAGGATGTGTAATTTTCTTCTCCCAATCTTCTAGCATACAGGTAACTAGGAAAAAAAATGAATATGCGTAAACATTATTCTTTGACGGCTATTTAATATCAAGCTGTCTTACCATAGGCAAATTTCCAGAAATGTGCCCCAGGCCAAAAAAGTTTCTTCACTATAACTCTACCATTAGAAATCCATTCATTTGTGCGAACAAGTTTTCTTAGTTACAGATACATCAGGGAAAGTTAACTTACCAATTCAGTTACCCTGACAAACTTAGGTAGCACCTACCATGTAGATACTTGGGGAGAAATCACCTCATCCCCCACCATTCATCACTTTAGAGCAGAATATCAGTTTATCTTGTGATTCCTAATATAGTATTTATTTCATGACAAAATGTACTAAAACATTAACCTTAACTCTTAAAGAAGAGTAGTATTCACTATGAAGTTTATCCAGGGTCTGATGATTTACCGCACTATAGGAAACTGTTAATTACCTGTTCTGGCAAGGAGATGAGATAACAGAATAAATTAACTCTCTAACCAACATTTTCCCTGCACTTTTAACTTTAATTGCTCTCAGGTTAATTTTGCTTTTTGGTAGGTACTATTGCTCTAGTCTTCAACCTGGGAGCATAACATTTTTCTGTTTTGTTTTACAAATTTTCTAGTGCCACGTAATGTAATTACTACACTGCCCCTAGCTCATCCTGTGGTTTCTGATAATTTCTTTTGAGCTCCTGTGTCCTTTTTTCCCTTGTAAAAGTTTTCTTCTTTTCAACAGGAACATCTGCCTTCATTATTTTCTTTAAACCTTTATACATTCTATGTATATCCTCTTTTAATCTCTTTGGAGTTGTATCTTGATTTTCTTAAATACTTGCCATTGCCATAAATAACTTCATAGACTATTATCTTAGTTACCATCTGTTGATTTTCCAAATTGCTATTTTCTCCATTCTTCACTCACTTCTAATTAAACTGTAAACTAACAAAAACTTCCCAACTACAAACTAACAAAAACCTCCCATCAGGTGTAGGCTTTCTAGACTGCAATACAAGTTGCCCAGTCTTTGTCATATCTGTTGATACATGGTTTGATTTCTTTTCCGACTCATTTATGGTATTAGTATTAACTCTTACAGATATTATGGTCCTGCAGCACACTGTGTTATTTTGACCATATTGTATTTGCCTTAGTCTGTTACCTATACTTTGTTGAATTGTAAGAGCTGTTTTTTAAGATCCCAGAGAAGAAATGTTGTTTACCTCTTTTTTGGTAGGTGAGCCATTCTCCAACTTTGTGCGATCTACAAATCCATGCATCTTGCAGCATTGTCTTAATCTGGACCATAATATGTAGAGTGAAAAATATTTAATCTAACACTGATTTTTCTTGTACTCTACTTATCACTGCCTTCTTACCCTGCCAACTTCCATTTACTACTGGTCATGACCTTGCTCACAAAACCAATTTTACTTTTCTATGTAGTCTTTCACCAGTAATGCCAAAATTTTGCCCAGGGTTATAGGCAGAATAATATTTGTCACTGTAAATTAAATTGTATTCTTGTATAACTGATTTCTCTCCCACTCTGGTACATTTTGTATACTACTATGAGGCTGACCTTAAATGTTATCTTTCTCATGTCACTGTTGTGCTGCCCTTTTAGTGTCCCTTGAAGCATGTTCAGGTTTCTTATTTTAATACCCAGAGCCCTTTAGAACTTTGCTCTGATCTAATCTATCCAGCTATAACTCCTGTACCTTTCATCTATGTTCTCTTCCCATGGTTTATCATGCAGACTGTACATATTTGATTCAGGCAGCTCTACTTATTCAAAACAACCTTGACATATTTTACCCTCTTAAAATTATATGATATGAACAGGTAAAGTTAATATATGATGATAAAAATCAGAGCAAATATTGCCTCTAAGTGGTGGAGGCAAGAGGGATCTTACAGGGGGTAATGGACAGTTTCAATGTCTTGCTTGTGGTAGTACTTACATGGTTGTAGGTACTTGTGAAAATTCATCAAATGTATGCACAAGATCTATACTTTACAGTATTTGTAAATTGATATACACACAGAGAGCAAGTGAGCACGTATGTGTGTACTAGGAGTTAATAAATCTAGATTTTAGTGTTCTCCAACCAGTCATTATGCAGCCTTTTCAATGTAATGTTTTCAGAGGCTGAACGTAAGTTCTAATTTTTCCATGAGTCTTCCCCAACTATTCTATTCCACAGAGACCATAGATTTTTTTTTTAATTATATAATCTACATATTATCTTACATGATAGGGTCCTACCTTCAGTAAGAAGCCTTTTGCTTCTTTTGGGTCACTTTAAACTGATTGGTTTTTGATAATTTCTTCAACTTTTGAACAGCTCAACTTTTTTTTTTAAGATTTTATTTATTTATTTGACAGAGAGAGAGATAGTGAGAGAGGGAATACAAGCAGGGGGAGTGTGAGCTGAGAGGAAAAGCAAGCTTCCTGTCAAGCCTGGAGCCCAATGCAGGGCTCGATCCCATGACCTTGGGATCATGACCTGAGCCAAAGGCAGACGTTTAGCCAGCTGAGCCACCCAGGCACCCCTATAATAGTGAATTAAAGCTGTTATTCCAGGTTGTTAGGATCTTAGGAATTAGGAAATATTTTTTGTAGCATCAGCTTTAGTCATTTTTGAGAAGTAATAAAATGGAGTTGGGTCTTAGTTAATGGGAATGCTCGAGACAAGAAGTGTTAGGTTCTTAGAGGAATAAAGGATATTGTAATTAAAAATGTTAGATAAAAAGAAAGGAGATCTCATAGTATTTTCAAAAACTGTGAAGGGTCAGAAATTTTACCCTACTTACATGCTAACAAGTCAGCTTGCCAAAGTTTCAGGGATGCTTATATAACAAGACTCCTGGGTGAGAGACAAAGAACTCTTGTTATTCACAGTACAGCCAGCAGTGTGAGCTTCATGTTCATACTGCATTCCCATACCTTCCAATTCCCGCAGGACAACACCAAGGTGAGTTCAGGTGGATGCTATGCACACAGTGGGTTTGTGTTACTGCTGAGGACCCAAATTTTAGGAAACCCAAATCTTCTATAATGAAATGAAATGAACACTCTGTAGGGAAATGTAATCTATCATCACACTTACCCTCTGCTCTGAAGGGAGACACTGTGTATTTCAAGTCTGTTGACTATAAAAACAGTCTTGAAAAGATAGTTCAGAACAAAGGTCGTCAATGCTTATGCTCACAATGTGTGCAGAAATGTGAGAAACCCACAGAGAATTGCCTCTAAATAAGTTTGTGCAACCACTACGGAATAGTCTTGCACAAAGGTGTACCAGAGATATTTTATTTACCTAGTGCTAATTTTAACCTATGGCATCTCCAAACTCTTTTGGGGAAATTAAGTCAACACAACACAGGTGATGTGTGTGTTGTGATGATGAGAATTGAAATCAGCACACATTCTGTGTCCACTGAATGACCAACACCATTGGGAACATGAAAGGGAAGGTACAACACATCCCTTTCATTTTACCCAACATATATAGTTCACACAGAGCCCCACTGGACTGCTTGTAACCACTCTACCTCCTTAATACTATCTCTGATCTAATTTCAGGATGAAATGTTAGAAAATTGCCTCTGAATTTTTACTTCCCAGACATGCCCATGTATTACCATTTAGGGCCTAAAAACATTACCAATTTTTTCCTTGATACTCTTTCACTGAGTAAAATAAGTATTATAGGAAAACACAGTTTTCTGCATAATTCAATAAAACTAGTTTCCTTTTCAATGAAAAATACACATTTTTTCCCTGAGTTTGACCTCATAGACCAAAAAACAGAAAATAAAAACATCTGCTCATTACAGATCACATCTAAGTAAGAATTAATGGTTCTGTGAACTTGCAAATTCTAAGTGAGTATCAGTCTCACACAATTCAATCACATACCAGATTTCACTGAAATTCATTTAAAATGAAGGATAACATCTTTCAAATGATCATGTTGACTTCTATTTTGTTTAAGGAAGAGTAACTGAAATATGAAATTGTTCTAAGATGTATTTGTAAAACCTTCATTCCTTCAAGTTACGTATTTAATGAAAACCTCTCAATTCTTTTGAAAAGTTATGAAACAAATGATAAAGTAGTAGTAGACTGAAACCTATATTACTTTCCTTTAATACATCAATGATATTTACAAAGACCTGGCCCTTTTTTTTTTTAAATAGAACCATCTACACATGCCTTCTCAGCAGGGACAGTATCACCCCAAGGGGATGAATATTGGTTCTTGCCAGGTAGGCAGAGAAAAATCTTGGATATTACAATTGTTAATGGCCCTCCAAAGGGCCACACTGTATAAACAGATTATACAGTAAATCTTTTGTATTGAATTTTAATGGTAGGACAATTAGGAAAAAGTGTCTAAAAAGGCTCCTCAGCAGGAGGGGGAAACTAACGAAAAAAAATGGTTTAGAAAAGTGATCTAGCATAATATTTTGACGAGTGGTGTGCTCAGATGACAACCATTAATTAAGTAAAGGGATTTATTTTTAATTCCTCTCTATATCATATTTGTTCCATTTTTAATATTTACACAGTATCATTACATTGAAGAATTTTAATGAAATGACATCTATGTCATTGTTATAATTTTTAATGTCTTAAAATTTAATAATTGCATATTATTTATGTAAAATAATAAATACATATGTTTTATAGTCTTTTTTACTTTTATACATATATTTATTTTTCTCTGCAATCTTTATAATGACTGTTTTTATAAGGATACATGAAATTCAGTTATACTATGGTTCTCTTCTGGTTATATTTCTATATCTCTAAAAATTCCTTTCATGTTTCTATGTAATTCTGCTTCTACTGATTGTCTATTAAAAATTGGGATCCTCGGGGCGCCTGGGTGGCTCAGTTGGTTAAGCAACCGCCTTTGGCTCAGGTCACGGTCCCGGAGTCCCGGGATCGAGTCCCGCATCGGGCTCCGAGCTCCATGGCGAGTCTGCTTCTCCCGCTGACCTTCCCGCCTCCCATGCTCACTGTCTCTCTCTCAGATAAATAAATAAAAATCTTAAAAAAAAAATGGGATCCTCAGGACACCTGGGTGGCTCAGTCGGTTAAACATCTGCCTTCAGCTCAGGTCATGATCCCAGGGTCCTGGGATGGAGTCTCACATCAGACTCCCTTCTCAGCTGGGAGTCGTCTTCTCCCTCTGCCTCTCCCCCCTGCTCATGATCTCTCTCTCTCTCTCTCTCTCTTAAATAAATAAATAAAATCTTTTAAAAAATAAAATAAAAATTGGAGTCCTCGGGAATTGCATCCTGTAATGTCTTCTCTTTTCATATGGTATATCTGGGTGATCTCACCCATCTTCCAATAGTACCCAAATCTTTAGCTTCAACGCAGACTTCACTCCTGGGTTCCAGACTCGTATTTCTAACTGCTTACTAGATATGTCTACTTAAATATTCCTCAAAAAATAATCATATTTTCTCACCTGTTTATCCCCGGTGATCTAGACTCCTTCCCTCACCCTTGATCTCACCCCCTCAGCCAGGTCTTATTAACTGTATTAAGACCTTCAAAGTATCCACCCTCTCCATTTGTTCTTCTATCCTTTTAGTTCACTTCTTTATCTCTTCGACAATTACACTATACTTCTAGCCATTTTTCTGCCTTCTGTTATACCATACTCTGAGTCATTCTCCACAGTGCTCTCCAGCAAGTCTTTCTAAAATGAAAGTCTAATCAAGTCACTTTCTATTTCTTATAGCTGTGTTTCCCAATACAGTAGCCACTAGCCACATACAGGTAATGAGCACTTGAAATGTAGTTAGTCTAAGTGAAATGTGCTAAAATAAAAACACGCTAGATTTCTGAGACTTAATCTGATAAAAAAAAAACACTTTAAAAAATAAATATTTTTGTATATATTGAGTTAAACATTTACTTAATATATGAAAATTGATTTCATATGTTTTTATTTTTTTTAAATATGACTCCTAGGAAGTTTAAAGTTATTTATGCAGCTCATGTTTTTGGCCTACATTATATATCTATTGAGAGTGTTGAGCATTATAGAATAATGCTCAAATCCATATCATAGAATTATGATCTTTTATCATTTGGTCACCATATGCCTCCCCCATTTTGTCTTTTATTAGCTTCATGCTAAGAGGGCTGGTCTTGGTGTCACATTGACATGGGCTCATACCTGGGCCCCTTCACATGCTAGCTGTGTGATCTGGAATAAGATGCTTAAACTCTAAGTTTAAGTATCCTCAGCTGAAAAACAGAGATGATACCTATATCAGTGTGTAGTTGGATTAAAAGATACAACAAATGTGAAGTGCTTACTGCCTTAAATGTAATTCTCCCAGGTACATTCTAGCCATGCCAAACTACTTTCAGTTCCTCTTTTCTTTGTACTTTAGAGAGCAGGTGATGGTGCAGATGTGTCTGCAGCTTTAATATTCCTAATTGTTTATAATCCCCCTTCCCTGGTTAGTCACTGGGGCTCTATTTCCCTTTGATCTGTCCTGTTTTTACCAAATTTTGGACCTGAGAACCTCTCTACTCCCTTTGTTTTTATTTAATATTATGTCCTAGAGAATTCATTTTAAAAGAACAAATGATTGATATAACATTGTAAAAAATCTCAAGTCAAATAAAGGGCATAATCAAAAAAGGTTTTAGCTTGCTCTTGCCCTGTTATAGAGAATATAGAGAATATTTGTGCATGTGTGTGTGATATGATACCCCATAGTCATTCTTTAAACAAAGTAGGATTTAAATTAAACTTCATAATAGCATCAGAAACAGTTCTTTTCTCCCTCGCTCCTGCCTTCTTCTTCTCTTAAGCCTTCTGCTTACAAATGTCCTCTATCCCAGGCCCACACATTTAGCAACCACTGAAATTAACCACTTAGTTAGGGTACTTTTATCATCAGCTAAACCAGATAGGAAGATGGATCTCAGCTCTCTCTGGATTATCCACAGTATAGTAGCATTTCTGACAATAAATACCTTGAGACAAATGTTTCTAACAAATCTTTAAAGTATTTTTGATGGCCAGATTTGTCAAAGATAAGAGTAGGGTAAAATGTTTTAAATGCATTTGCATTAGTAATTTCCATGTACATCTTTTGAATACTCTGCTCATGGACTCTTAACAGTTCTTTTCCCATAGGAAAAATTTAGAAACACAACAGCATTCTAAAAGGGATAATGAAATTTTTTTAAAAAGTGATGATGAGACTCTGGTTAATGTCTCTCAAATGTAAAAGGCACCCTTTCAAATGATGTGGTCACCTTTTCCTTCTACACTGTCAGCATCTTGAAATTGGTAAAGGATATGGATTAGGTAGGAATTGAATGCAAATGTGTTTTTGCATATAGTGTCTCCTGAGATAATCACAGATGGTGGTTGAATGCTGAAGGTATTAATAGAATCAGTATTTTTTTAAATATTTTATTTATTTATTTGACAGAGAGAGATCACAAGTAGGCAGAGAGGCAGGCAGAGAGAGAGAGAGGAGGAAGCAGTCTCCCTGCCGAGCAGAGAGCCCGATGCGGGGCTCGATCCCAGGACCCTGAGATCATGACCTGAGCCAAAGGCAGAGGCTTAACCCACTGAGCCACCCAGGCGCCCAATACAATCAGTATTTAATCTTGTATAACTCTGCTTCATCCAATCACACCCTACACATTGGTTGCATTAAGACAGGTCATTGGTTTCTTGCTTAGGAATATCTTAGAAGAACCTTAATAGGAAGGCCCAGTAGCTGATCAGCTACTGTTTATTTGCATACTGTGTCATCAATAATACAAAAGACAGGGCCCTTAAGTTCAAAGAACAGTGGGATTGGCATGAATTTTGCTTAATGGTGCATAATAAGCAAAGTAGTCTGTGGTGCCAGAAAGTGACAGGATCCATTATGTTTAAACAGATATATGTCTTTAATTTAGGGTTACTATATAATCTGACAGGAGCTTTCCCCTTTATTTTCCTGTAGTTCAATTGCTCTAAGATTAATTCTGATCTCTCCCTTCCTCCAGAGGGTGATGAGACTGGTGTGATGGATAATCTTCTAGAAGCCCTACAATCAGGTGCAGCATTCCGAGACCGCAGAAAGCGAATTCCAAGGAATCCAGGTAAAACTCCTTCTGGTTTACAGGGTATTATAAAATGAGAATGTTCATAGCCAACTACTACCCCCAAAAAACCTTCCTTATGAATTTTTTTCAATAGTCGATCTCAGTTCATGTATTAAGAAGTCTTAACAGGATTCTATGTCTATGTGAGCACAAGTTTCAACTTGGTAAACGTATCTTCAAATAACTGTGTACTCCACAAAAAAATTTCAGAAACAAGTACTCCTGTTGCATTTAATATTAAATATTTTAATTGTTGTTTTATGTGCATGTGGTTTGGGTGGAACATGTTTTAAAACCATAAATGTAATTAAATCATTAAAGGTAATTGACCCTAGGGATGTCACTTTAGCTATTTACAGGTAAGGAAACTGAAATAATGCTTCTTTCTAGAAATCATTTTGGCTTTGTAGTACAATCCATATCCCATTCTCCAGATTACTAAAGAGAGGAAAGGTACAGTAGTATTAGAAAATAGTCTGTCTTTTCTCTTCATACCCTATGGCTGAGGTAAATAATAGTTCCTCTCAGAATAATCCAGGTAGGTGAGCTATCCATATCCTTTTAGGAAATTTCTGTTTTTAGCTTATCTCTTCTACAAAGGAGGAACAAATTACGTATGTTGATTTTAAAATCCCTCTTTTTTATACTTTTCTTTATTCGTTTTCTTTTTTAAATTCCTTTATTTCTTTCCTTTTTTTTTTTTTTTTTTTCCCCTTTCTCCCCCACTTACGATTTGGGATCTCTTCTGATTTGGTTAAAGCATATTTTCCTGGGGTTGTTGTGACCCTTTAAGTATTTTACTTGCTCCTTCATATACTCTTATCTGGACAAAATGACAAGGCGGAAAAATTTACCACAAAAAAAAGAACAAGAGGCAGTACTGAAGGCTAGGGACCTAATCAATACAGACATTGGTAATATGTCAGATTTAGAGTTCAGAATGACAATTCTCAAGGTTCTAGCCGGGCTCAAAAAAGGCATGGAAGGTATTAGAGAAATCCTCTCGGGAGATATAAAAGCCCTTTCTGGAGAAATAAAAGAACTAAAATCTAACCAAGTTGAAATCAAAAAAGCTATTAATGAGGTACAATCAAAAATGGAGGCTCTCACTGCTAGGATAAATGAGGCAGAAGAAAGAATTAGCGATATAGAAGACCAAATGACAGAGAATAAAGAAGATGAGCAAAAGAGGAACAAACAGCTACTGGACTAAGAGGGGAGAATTCTAGAGATAAGTGAAACCATGAGAGGAAACAACATTAGAATAATTGGGATTCCAGAAGAAGAAGAAAGAGAGAGGGGAGCAGAAGGTATACTGGAGAGAATTATTGGGGAGAATTTCCCCAATATGACAAAGGGAACAAGCATCAAAATTCAGGAGGTTCAGAGAACGCCCCTCAAAATCAGTAAGAATAGGCCCACACCCAATCACCTAATAGTAAAATTTATAAGTCTTAGTGACAAAGAGAAAATCCTGAAAGCAGCCTGGGAAAAGAAGTCTGTAACATACAATGGTAAAAATATTAGATTGGCAGCAGACTTATCCACAGAGACCTGGCAGGCCAGAAAGAGCTAGCATGATATATTCAGAACACTAAACGAGAAAAACATGCAGCCAAGAATACTATATCCAGCTAGGCTATCATTGAAAATAGAAGGAGAGATTAAAACCTTCCAGGACAAACAAAAACTGAAAGAATTTGCAAGCACCAAACCACCTCTACAGGAAAAATTGAAAGGGGTCCTCTAAGCAAAGAGCCTACAAGTGGTAAATCAGAAAGGAACAGAGACAATATACAGTAATAGTCACCTTACAGGCAATACAATGGCACTAAATTCATATCTCTGAATAGTTACCCTGAATGTTAATGGGCTAAATGTGCCAATCAAAAGACACACGGGGTATTAGAATGGATAAAAAAAAACAAAACCCATCTATATGTTGCCTACAAGAAACACATTTTAAGCCCGAAGACACCTCCAGTTTTAAAGTGAGGGGGTGGAAAAGAATTTACCATGCTAATGGACATCAGAAGAAAGCAGGAATGGCAATCCTTATATCAGATCAATTAGATTTTAAGCCAAAGACTATAATAAGAGATGAGGAATGACACTATATCATACTCAAAGGGTCTGTCCAACAAGAAGATCTAACAATTTTAAATGTCTATGCCCCCAACATGGGAGCAGCCAACTATATAAACCAGTTAATAATAAAATCAAAGAAACACATCAACAATAATACAGTAATACTATGGGACTTTAACACTCCCCTCACTGAAATGGACAGATCATCCAAGCAAAAGATCCACAAGGAAATAAAGGCCTTAAATGACACACTGGACCAGATGGACATCACAGATATATTCAGAACATTTCATCCCAAAGCAACAGAATACACATTCTTCTCTAGTGCACATGGAACATCCTCCAGAATAGATCATATCCTTGGTCCTAAATCAGGACTCAGCCGGTATCAAAGATTGGGATCATTCCCTGCATATTTTCAGACCACAATGCTGTGAAACTAGAACTCAACTACAAGAGGAAGTTTGGAAAGAACCCAAATACATGGAGACTAAACAGCATTCTTCTAAGGAATGAATGGATCAACCAGGAATTTAAAGAAGAATTGAAAAATATCATGGAAACAAATGATAATGAAAACACAATGATTCAAAATCTGTGGGATACAACAAAGGCAGTCCTGAGAGGAAAATATATAGTGGTACAAGCCTTTCTCAAGAAACAAGAAAGGTCTCAGGTACACAACCTAACCCTACACCTAAAGGAGCTGGAGAAAGAACAAGAAAGAAACCCTAAAACCAGCAGGAGAAGAGAACTCATAAAGATCAGAGCAGAAATCAATGAAATAGAAACAAAAAAAAAAAAAACAAAAAAAAAACAATAGAACAAATCAATGAAACTAAGAGCTGGTTCTTTGAAAGAATTAATAATATTGATAAACGCCTGGCCAGACTTACCAAAAAGAAAAGAGAAAGGACCCAAATAAATAAAATCATGAATGAAAGAGGAGAGATCACAACTAACACCAAAGAATTACAAACAATTATAAGAACATAGTATGAGCAACTCTACGCCAACAAATTTGACAATCTGGAAGAAATGGATGCATTCCTAGAAACATATAAACTACCACAACTGAACCAGGAAGTAATAGAAAGCCTGAACAGACCCATAACCAGTAAGGAGATTGAAACAGTCATTAAAAATCTCCAAACAAACAAAAGCCCAGGGCCAGACGGCTTCCCAGGGGAATTCTACCAAACATTTAAAGAAGAACTAATTCCTATTCTCCTGAAACTGTTCCAAAAAATAGAAATGGAAGAAAAACTTCCAAACTCATTTTATGAGGGCAACATCACCTTGATCCCAAAACCAGACAAGGAGCCCATCAAAAAAGAAAGCTATAGACCAATATCCTTGATGAACACAGATACGAAAATTCTCACCAAAATACTAGCCAATAGGATTCAACAGTACATTAAAAGGATTATTCACCACGACCAAGTGGGATTTATCCCAGGGCTGCAAGGTTGGTTCAACATCTGCAAATCAATCAATGTGATACAACACATCAATAAAAGAAAGAACAAGAACCATATGATACTCTCAATAGATGCTGAAAAAGCATTTGACAAAGTACAGCATCCCTTCCTGATCAAAACTCTTCAAAGTGTAGGGATAGAGGACACATACCTCAATATTATCAAAGCCATTTATGAAAAACCCACCGCAAATATCATTCTCAATGGAGAAAAACTGAAAGCTTTTCCGCTAAGGTCAGGAACACGGCAGGGATGTCCATTATCACCACTGCTATTCAACATAGTACTAGAAGTCACAGCCTCAGCAATCAGACAACAAAAGGAAATTAAAGGCATCCAAATTGGCAAAGAAGTCAAACTATCAGTCTTCGCCGATGATATGATACTATATGTGGAAAACCCAAAAGACTCCACTCCAAAACTGCTAGAACTTGTACAGGAATTCAGTAAAGTGTCAGGATATAAAATCAATGCACAGAAATCAGTGCATTTCTCTACACCAACAACAAGACAGAAGAAAGAGAAATTAAGGAGTCAATCCCATTTACAATTGCACCCAAAACCATAAGATACCTAGTAATAAACCTAACCAAAGGGGCACAGAATCTATACTCAGAAAACTATAAAGTACTCATTAAAGAAATTGAGGAAGACACAAAGAAATGGAAATATGTTCCATGCTCCTGGATTGGAAGAATAAATATTGTGAAAATGTCTATGCTACCTAAAGAAATCTGCACATAATGCAATTCCTATCAAAGTACCATCCATCTTTTTCAAAGAAATGGAACAAATAATCCCAGAATTTATATGGAACCAGAAAAGACCTCGAATAGCCAAAGGAATAATGAAAATGAAAGTCAAAGTTGGTGGCATCACAATTCCGGACTTCAAGCTCTATTACAAAGCTGTCATCATCAAGACAGCATGGTACTGGCACAAAAACAGACACATCGATCAATGGAACAGAATAGAGAGCCCAGAAATAGACCCTCAACTCTATGGTCAACTAATCTTCGACAAGGCAGGAAGGAATGTCCAATGGAAAAAGACAGCCTCTTCAATAAATGGTGTTGGGAAAATTGGACAGCCTCATGGAGAAAAATGAAATTGAACAATTTCCTTACACCACCCACGAAAATAGACTCAAAATGGATGAAGGACCTCAATGTGAGAAAGGTATTCATCCAAATCCTTGAGGAGAACACAGGCAGCAACCTCTTCGACCTCAACTGCAGCAACATCTTCCTAGCAACATCACCAAAGGCACCAAAGGCAAGGAAAGCAAGGGTAAAAATGAACTATTGAGATTTCATCAAGATCAAAAGCTTTTGCACAGCAAAGGAAACAATTAACAAAACCAAAAGACAACTGACAGAATGGGAGAAGATATTTGCAAATGACATATCAGATAAAGGGCTAGTGTCCAAAATCTATAAAGAACTTAGCAAACTCAATACCCAAAGAACAAATAATCCAATCAAGAAATGGGCAGAGGACATGAACAGACATTTCTGCAAAGAAGACATCGAGATGGCCAAGAGACACATGAAAAAGTGCTCCATATCACTCGGCATCAGGGAAATACAAATCAAAATCACAATGAGATAACACCTCACACCAGTCAGAGTGGCTAAAATTAACAAGTCAGGAAATGACAGATGCTGGTGAGGATACGGAGAAAGGGGAACCCTCCTACACTGTTGGTGGGAATGCAAGCTGGTGCAACCTCTCTGGAAAACAACATAGAGGTTCCTCAAAATGCTGAAAATAAACTGCCCTATGACCCAGCAATTGCACTACTGGGTATTTACCCTAAAGATACAAACGTAGTGATCCAAAGGGTCACGTGCACCCGAATGTTTATAGCAACAATGTCCACAATAGCCAAACTATGGAAAGAACCTAGATGTCCATCAACAGATGAATGGGTCAAGAAGTAGTGGTATATATACACAATGGAATACTATGCAGCCAGCAAAAGAAGTGAAATCTTGCCATTTGCAACAACGTGGATGAAACTAGAGTGTATCATGCTTAGTGAAATAAGTAAAGTAGAGAAAGACAACTGTCATATGATCTCCCTGATATGAGGAAGTGGTGATGCAACATGGGGGCTTAAGTGGGTAGGAGAAGAATAAATGAAACAAGATGGAATTGGGAGGGAAACAAACCATAAGTGACTCTTAATCTCACAAAATAAACTCAGGGCTGCTGGGGGGAGGGAGGTTGGGAGAAGGGGGTTGCGATTATGGACATTGGGGAGGGTATGTGCTTTGGTGAGTGCTCTGAAGTGTGTAAACCAGGTGATTCACAGACCTGTACCCTGGGGATAAAAATATATGTTTATAAAAAATTTTTAAAAAATGGATGAAGCATGGGTGCTACCTTTAAGTATTCACAGCTTCATGGGGAAGACAGATATATACACAATATAAATGTGGTGATATATCCGTGTAGAAAATGCTGGAATACAACTAGCTGCCTAGAGAATTTGAGAAATTTTTTGTAGTGAAAGTGGCATTTGAGTTGTGTTTCGAGTTATGTTTTGATGAACAGTAGTTTACTTAGAGGATACTTAGAGGAGAACAGGAGGAATAAACATTTCAATTAAAGGGAATGGTAAATACATGCAATGGAAGTAGGGAAGGGTACAGTGGCAATAATGCAAAGTTTGTTACAACAAAGAGCCAGCGGAGGTTTTAAGTAGAGAATTACATGACTACACACACACACACACACACACACACACACACACAAGCAAAAGGGGTTGAAGCTGGAAATACCAGCTTTGGAAGGCATCTGTATATATAGGGGTATAGAAACCTTGGGATTACCCAGGAAGAGTAGGTCCAGTTAGAGGTAAATAGGCCAAGAATAGAGTATTTGGGAATTACAGTATTTAAGAGGCAAATAGAGGAATCAGCAAAGGACACTGAGGGGAAAATGGTTAGAAAGGGAAGAAGAGAAGCAGCAAAATTTAACACCTGGAAGACTGAGGGTGGGGAGAATTTCAGAATGGAGAAAGTCAGCAGGGTCATATTCTGCAGGAAGTTAAGTAACTGAAAATAGACCAGTGAGTTTGTCAACTAGCAGGTGACAGTTGACCTTTTCCCAAGCAGTTTCAGTAGAACAGTGAAGTCAGGAGCAAGGTTCTAATGGATTAAAAAATGAAGAATATCCTGTGTACCTTAAATGCTGGGGTTTAAAGGAAAGAAAAGTAAAGAGTGGAAAGATAAATCGTGTCTCTTCTATAGACTCTAACAGGAAACTCTAGACATTTACAAGGGTCTTGAAATGGAGTTGCCAATCATAAATTAATATGTCTAGTTTCATTTATAAATATGTGGCCCTTTCCCTCTTAATTCAATTGTATTTATTTAGCATATACTATGTGACATAGTTAAAATACTTCAGCATGCCAGTGCTTTAGAAAGTTAACAAAGCACTTTCTCATCTATTGTGTGATATGATTCATAGTCATCTAATGCAGAGAGAATAGTCTCATAAGTTAAAATGACAGGCATTTGTGGCCTCATACAGAGAGAATAGATTGGGTATTAAAGAAAGATACTCTTGAGTTAACTTGGTAGAAGCTGGGGGAGACATGGGGAAGGAGACAAAAAGGATGAGGCCTTCTTCAGAAAAGCTTTTTTAACTTTTAAATTAACTGGTTTTCAAGTGGTGAAAGTCAGGAATGGATGGGTCATAATTTATGTGTGATTTTCTTGACATGAGGAATGGAGTTGGTGAGGAAGTAGCCAATCAAAAATCCTTAGTGTTCTCAGTAATGTTAGTTAGCTTGGTTACCTCTTGGTGATAACTACAAGGTAAATACTAGGAATCTTGGAGAACTGATCAACATTCAAGTCACATCTAAAAATACAAAAATGTGGGGGGCACCTGGATAGCTCAGTGGTTAAAGGCTCTGCCTTTGGCTCAAGTCATGATCCCCCGGTACTGGGATGGAGCCCCACATCGGGCTCTCTGCTCAGCAGGGAACCTGCTTCCCTTCCTCTTTCTCTGCCACTCTGCCTACCTGTGTTCTCTGTCAAATAAATGAATAAAAATCTTAAAAAAATAAAAATACAATGATGGGTAAGATAATCCAGGGAAAATAGAGCAGGGAGCAAAAGACAGAAGGAACCCTGGAGAGAACAAACATTTGTGGCACTGGTTCTAACCCCTGGCTACACAGTGGGCTCACTTTGAGAGACTCATAAAATATAGCTACATCCAGTTCCTCTCTGAACCAATTCAATCCAATTCTGTAGAGTCAGAGCCTGGGCGGTAGTATGTTTTAAAAGTTATCAAGGCGATTTTAATGTGCCACAAAAGTCGAAAACCACCAATTTATGGGACTAGCTTGGAAGCTGGAACACATGAAAAATAGCAGGAAGAAGTTGGTTATGGAGCTGTGAGGAGGAAAAAAGCAGTTTTGGTATTACTTTTTGAAGAGAAAGTGCCAAATAGCATCAGATATAGCCAAGAGAACCAATAAAATAAGGATTGGAAAGGATCCATTGGATTTAACTATTAGTAATTCATTGGTAACTTTAACAAAACTAGTTTTAGGAGTGTGTTTAGGGGGTTGAGGTGAGAAAGGATAGAAGCCAGATTGCATTGAGTTCTAGAATACTGTTAATTTTTAAAACTATTTAATTTAGTGTTTTCTTCTTTTTCATCACTAAATATGAATTTTTTTTAAAGATTTTATTTATTTATTTGACAGAGATCACAAGTAGGCAGAGAGGCAGGCAGAGAGAAAGAGGAGGAAGCAGGCTCCCCACCATCACTAAATATGAATTTTATGACAAAGCATATACCTATATTAGTTACATAATTTGGGGATTTTGTTTTCTCTTTATGAGTGAAAATTAAATTTTGCTTCTGGGACATACAAATGTATTGATTAAGAAGATCTAAGTTTGCTTTAGGGAAGCTGGAAACAGAAAATTACTATGTGGTCTACCTTTGATTATTCTTTGACAACTAGAGAACAAATTGAACACAGACCACTTGTGCTCTATTTATATGCAAAATCATTCTAAGCAAGCACTGATGATGTTCTCTATAGAAATTTCAATCACTGTTGCTTATCTTTTCTCCTACACAATATAATCAGCTCTACTGCACATTTCTTCATCGGTGAACTCTGCAGCCCAGTAGGAAGGAGATAAGGTCAATTTCGGTTGATTTTTTTTAATGAGAATATGAATTTAGCAGGCTTCCTTTATATACTGGAGTGTGGGATAAGTTAGGATAAGTGATTGTTAGGCAGCAATAAATTTTTCTTAGTAGTTTTAATTCCATGTCAAAAATTTACAGACATGCTAATGTTAGTAGTTAAGCTCACATAATCACCTGCTTATTTACAAACCCTCAATTTGGGAATACATGGTTGGGAGCCTATATGTCAGGTGCATGAGACCACTAGAATATGAGCAGACATTGTGCATTTATAACTACATTAACTGACAAGGTATTCATCAGACTGTAATAGTATCTTAAATTTTCTGGAAAACTAACTGCTTTCAAAATGAAAAGGGAATAGTCTCTCATGGTTCACCTCATAGTTGTTTTAATTGGTGCTTGTGATTATGAGCTCATTTCTCTCATACGGACTCAGGAGTACATTACTGTGTATTTTCCTAAACAGGGACAAGAACTTGTAAACTGTCCAGCTAAATTCCATCTGCTGCCCCAGTGGCCAAAGGCAGCTTGATTCACCTGGAAATGAATGTACTCTCTGCCCATCTTTTAATTTTTGTGAAACCTGTGGACACATCTCTTTTGTGTATTATAATTTCAACCTAACTCCTGGTAGTTCTTTTCCTTGTGTCCATTAAAATGAGAAGAGTAGTAGGTAAAGGAAGAAAGGAAAAGAGCAGTGGGTATCTTAAGCTCCTTAGTACTCTTTTGAGATTCTATTATTCGTTGGTATTCATTGCATTTGTAAAAACATAAGCTGTGAAACCTTGAACCTAATATAGTGTTTCACCTATTCCAGGAAACCTCGTAAGGTTATGCTCAGTGTCAACGTTCTTAAAAATATAGATGATACAAAGTGTTAAAATACTACAAGGATTATATCCGTGTTTCACTGTTAAAAGATTATGATTTATTTTTAGCACCTAGCATATAACTCAGTACAGTACATGCTCTTGATACCTGCTTGTTGGATACTTCACAATTATTTAAAAAAAATTGAATCTACATTAGATCCTTTTCAGTATATTATACCTGAAGCTGTCTCTCAAGTTTGAAATTTAGGAGATGAAATAAATAGAAATTTCATTCTACATCACTGTAAATGGAATTCCATTAATGCTAAGTTTATTTTATGGGAAAACTCAAATGTCCTAGGCACGTTACCTTCACATGACCTTTCTACTAATAATGTTAGGCTTGACAAGTAAAGAAAAATTCTGAGTTTATATAAAAAACAAAATATAACTCTATGTCATTACTTTTATTCTTATATCCATCATGCTTGCATTTGACTGCCACCTTTTTGTCATTCTCAGCCCAAATCACAATTTGTTCTACTCCTAATGCTTAAAGGGCAAAATACCCAAGTACTACAAGAGAAAATACAAGAAAAACAGAGCCTTTTGTTCAAGTTTTACATGTCTTCTCATCAGTTTTTGTAAATATGCTCTATAAGATGGGAGGTAGACAGAAGTTAGTGAAATTCTTTAGAATAAATGTAACTAATTAATTGCTTTCCCAGCTTTCTCACAGATTTACTCAGAAGAACAGGTCTTCCGAAGTTTAAGATTTTTATCTAGTGTGTATGAGTATTCTAAGGGATTGAACTGTTTGTTTGAGGGACCTCTAGAATCTAGGGTGATATTTTCCATTTCCACTTGGGAAGGTTTTAGCTTGAGGTTTCTAAGGGTTAATGCTCTATTGTTTGTCTGGCATAGATGTAGTATATAGCAAGCAATACAGTACTCTGTGGGCAATGAACAGGGTTTTTTTTTATTTCATACATTATTCAAACTCTGCAGTGATTTCAGAAAGTCAGTGTATATACCAGACACAAAGAAATGAAAACACAAAAACAAGGATATGATTTTCATACTGTTTGGAAAGTTTATACTATTGTATATGGATTTCATCTTTATTGAAAGTTATAATGGCTGTTATATTTTTAGCAGACTTACCACTATTAATCAAATGTGTGCATGTCTATCTTGTTAATAAACTAATTACCTTTAAATATTTGGAGCTAATCTATGAAGAGAAGTTTATATCAAGAAAGATAAGCAGTCTGAC
Source organism: Neogale vison (assembly GCF_020171115.1). Lineage (NCBI taxonomy): Eukaryota > Metazoa > Chordata > Mammalia > Carnivora > Mustelidae > Neogale > Neogale vison. Next base: position 52,070,818 of record NC_058105.1, on the reverse strand, counting down.
TTTGTGGATAATCCACTGCTTATTTTAATCATATTTGTGACATCATTTCAGTTGTCTATATCAGTACTACTTTAAGTGCCAGAGGTAATGAAAGATTTTTTTTTTAAAGTTCTTTTTAAAGAAATTTTCTTTTTTAAAAAAAAAAAACATTTTATTTATTTATCAGATAGAGATCACAAGTCGGCAGAGAGGCAGGAAGAGAGAGAGAGAGGGAAGCAGGCTCCCTGCTGAGCAGAGAGCCCGATGTGGGGCTTGATCCCAGGATCCTGGGATCATGATCTGAACCTAAGACAGAGGCTTTAACCCACTGAGCCACCCAGGCACCCCTAAAGAAATTTTCTAATATGAAGTTTTCATTTTATGGTCCAAAATTAAGTGAACTCTCATATACTTGTAGAGAACATTAAAACAAGTTTACTTAGTAGTCCTAAAAATCCACAGCATGAAGGCACCAAAATTAAGTGAACTCTCATATACTTGTAGAGAACATTAAAACAAGTTTACTTAGTAGTCCTAAAAATCCACAGCATGAAGGCACCAAGAAGATGACCATCCTTTGTGAATGGGATAATGGTCCAATGCAGAAAATAAATTTAGAAATAAAATTACATCATAATGAGTTTCTAGGAAATTATTAGAGGATGTTTTCAATATTGAATTCAGGTAGAATTAGATTAGAAAAGACAAACGTGAAGAAAAACATCATATCTTGCCATTTGAATTTTTTTTTCAGTTGCCACAAATAGTATTGATTGCTTTGAATGGTTCATTTAGAACTTACTGGCAGAGGAAAATGCAAAGCACTGAAAAAGGATTATGGTCAAGCTGAATGCTGTCCACACAGACTCTATGCATTATAGATTATCCTTGTGCTTCCAATTTCTTAACTTCTTCCCTACGTACCATGTTTTGTGGTCCTGGGTCCTTTGTACACCACTTTCCTCACTTCCTTTCTGCTGCTTTAGAATTGTGTTTTATCTTTTCACCTCCCTTACAACATTGTTTCCCACTGTCATTGTCCCAATCTGATATTCCACATATTAGTCGTGAGGAAGAAAAACTTGACAGAAAAAATGAGGAAATATAATTCTGTCAGCATTCTTTGAAGTCTGTCTTACTTAAGTCTCGCCATTCTATCCCTTTTAGGAAAACAAACAAGACTGATAATACTTAATGAATAAATTCTTTCTTACTTTACGTAAAATTGTTCAGGTCTTGATGTCAGGAAGGAGTCAATGAAGGATATTTCAAAGGGACAGAGAAAAGTTTCCAGATGGATTATTGGTTCCCAGACTTTTTAGGATTATAATGTCATCACTGCTGGAATTTATAAGTACTTCTGGTAGTGAGTAAAGCATGAAGCAGAAGATGAATCTTTTGTATACTTATAAAAATTATTTTATCAAGTAGTACAGACAGTTGTTAAATGACTGCATGATTTTTGTGCTCTAAGAACATACACACTCTGGAAAGAAAAAACATTAAAGGGGAAAATACCTTTTCATACAAGTTCCTCAGACCACAGTGGGCAGTTGATTACAGCCTTACAGTTATAAACGTATTCAATGAAAAGGAAAAAGTGGGATTTCAGTAAGTAGAGTAGTTTAGTAGTGTTAAGACTTTACAAAAATTTTTGCTCTCCACATACATTCAAATAATGTATTAGATTTTACTCTAACAGATCATAATGAAGTTCTTCTACACTAAGGAGAAATCTTTATAATTAGGCATGTAAAACAAAATATTTTTTAAAAGCACTTGTCTTATAAACTAATTGATATGTTAATTTTTCTCTAACATCTTGAAAACATGTAGCTCTGTTCATTCTTTTTTTTTTTTTTTTAACTTGGAGGCGAACTTCAGTAAAAGTGAGACTCTGCAGTGTGTATACTTACCTGTTTTTCCAAATCAAAGCATGGCCCTTAGAAAGTAGCATCTTTTATCAATCCTTTTTTATAAGATTTTATTTATTTGAGAGAGTGAGAGCACTAGTGCAAAGGAGGAGCAGAAAGAGGGGGAGAAGCAGACTCCCCACAGAGCAGGGAGACCCTGCAGGGAGTCCCCTTGATCCCCCATGTGGGGCTTGATCCCAGGACTTTGGGATCATGACCCAAGCCTAAGGCAGATGCTTAACTGACTGAGCCACCCAGGTGCCCCAAGATTTTTTTAAAAGATTTTATTTATTTATTTGACAGAGAGACGCAGTGAGAGAGGGAACACAAGTAGGGGGACTGGGAGAGGGAGAAGCAGGCTTCCCACCAAGCAAGGAGCCCGATTCGGTGCTCGACCCCAGGACCCTGGAACCATGACCTGAGCCAAAGGCAGATGCTTAACGACTCAGCCACCCAGGTGTCCTCAATCATGATTTTTAATCAAGTCATCTGAAAGCTCTTTTATTATGCATTAGGCATGACTTTTTAAACTACTACTTCCATTCTTGGCCATCAGATATATTTTGTTCTCCTAGTTGATTTGGCTATAAAAGTTAAATATGGCAAAGTTGTCTTTAAAAATTGGAGGGGCTCCTGGGTGTCTCAGTCAATTAAGTGTCTGCCTTCAGCTGGGGTTATGATCCCAGGGTCCTGGGATCAAGCCCCAGGTTGGGCTCGGCGGGGAGCCCGTTTCTTCCTCTCCCTCTGCCTGCCTCTACCCCTGCTTGTGCTCTGTCTCTGTCAAATAAATAAATAAATAGATCTTTAAAAATAATTAAATAAACTTGGAAAAGAAGCTCAGTTTTGAAGTATGGTTTCCTTTGCCTTCTTTCCTGGGTTCTGTAACATGTGGAACTTGTCTTGGCATAGTTGAAGGTAAAAAGGGTAGTGGTTGGGTAGAATTCATAATACAATTCTATTTCCTGTGTGTCCAAACCTGCTTTTATACCAATTAGCTATGACCTTTTATTTTAGCCTTAGGGCATGTGATTATTAGAGGGAACCATTTCTGAAATATTTTCTTTCTAATATTAGTTTAAGCAAATTTCCTTGCAGTGCTAACTCTTCTTTCATGTTTTTTTTTTTTTCCTCCATGTGCTGCTGCTTTCCACTAAGCTGCTAAATCTTTTGCAGAGGCATTAAAGGCAATGTTTCTAGAAATGTGAATAGCTTGTGCCCTTTTCTGAGTGTCCTACTTCAGAAATATTGCAGCTGCAATGGTATTATGTGCCTTCGTTTCTTCCCATTTCTCTCTGCAGGGAAGTTCCTGCCTTAAGGTAGACCCAAGCTCTTTTATTCTTGGGATTTTTCTCCTAAATGATACGAATGCTTCAGTCATGTTTTCTAAAGCATGTTGTTTCTTTGTTCACTTCTTCTACATTGGTTGACTCTGCAGCTTGTAGGAGTAATGGGGAGTGGGAGAGAGTATAAATGAATAATTAAAAATCAATCTTTTCTATTAGGAAAACAACCCAAAGCAAGGGCTGTATGAATATAGTCACAGTGACATGACTTTAGAGATGACACACAGTGCATTTGTTACCTGTGTATGTGATGCAGGGAATAGCTCTACAGGCCATAGATGTCAGAAATGTAGCTAAAATGAAAACAAGCCCCTGGTACATTTTCCATGATACTTTGTCATAGGACTACATTGCTTCACATGAAAAGCTCTTAATTTGACTTGCATTTGTGGCAGAGAGTAAAAGGATTTAGCTGAGTTGCGTTGTTTAGCCCGCTCCCTCCAGTGTATTTCTTTTATGTAATTCTACCATTTTCCTTTTCCATCCACTTGTCATTTTGTTTTCAATCTGAATGTCACGCTGTTTATGAAATGGTCACTGCTTTTGAAGTTCATTCTGTAGAGCTCTAAGTTTTACTGAGAAGAAAATAATTGTCACAAATTTGCATGCCATCCTTGTGCAGGGACCATGCTAATTTTCTCTATATCATTCCAGTTTTAGTATATGTGCTGCCAAAGTGAGCATGATAATTAAAAAAAAAGAGTTATTGAACAAATTAGTTAAATCCCATTCAAATAATAGAACGCAAACTTGACTTACTCAACTTTGACATCTAATTTGAATCTTTTGTGCCTGCTGTCCTCCTGAAAGCTGCTACTACTTTAAATTTAAATAGGAGAGAACAAAACAGAGATAGTAGAATATTACTTCTTTTCACTAACTTTAAATTAATTTTAGATTTCACAGAACTACATCTTCATTATTAAACAGAGAAATTCATTATATACTCCAAAGTGTTCTATTCTTTTAACTCCTTTAATAATGTCAGGATTCTGCATCAGAAGAACAAGGAAACTAATATTTTCTTAGGGTATAAATCTTTTTCTTTCTAAACCAACAAAGTTAAAAATTCTTTTTTCTCATGTTTATGACTCTTCTCTGGCTAATTGAAACAGAATTCATATGAATAATTTATATTACTATCTTGCCCCTTAAACATTCATGGAAGGAAAAATAAAGTTTTAAAATAAAAAGAACTAAGCCTGCTTTGAAAAGATTATAGATCATTAACAGTTTTTGTTATTTATATTTTCCTAAATAAGCTAATTTTGAGATATATATAAATGGATTAAGTTGGTGATGACTCTTGATTTTTACTGCTATTTGTACCCAGCTGTGTCAACTGTACAAATGATAAAATAATAATCAAAGGACTGATGGCTTAATATAATAGCTATTGTGCTGTAAATATCTTTATGCTTTGATAATGAACTGTCTCTTTCACCTTGGCATCTACTTTTCAAAAATCTATTACCCAAAAAAAAAAAAAAAAAAAAAATCTATTACCCATTCCTGATACTATTTAACTGGAGTTATTAGTCCTTCGACAGTACTGCATGCTATTGACAGTATCTTTTAATTTGCTTAATTTTCTGACATTTTCTATGTTAATTTTTTGACTTTGGGATTTTTAAATGCCAGATTTTTGCTTAAAATAGAAAACCCCTCCACTAATAAGATTTAGGCATATCACCTAAGTACTACAGATGTAGTACTTATCCCAGATGTAATAGGGGGAGATAAAGGATCATAGATAATAAATTTGCCCTGCTTTCTCCACAAAGTTATTACTGCAAGCTTTAAGTCTCAGCTTTTATTGATAATATAAATACGGGTTATGTAAGGAAAGCTTACACCTATTTATAATAGCATTCAAATCTGGTTTTAGTAATTGCTTTAGGCCAGACCACTCCATAAACAGTCCCAAGGCAATTTGAAAATAGGGATTTGTTCAATAATCTTTTTTATTGCGTATTTTATTTTATGACTTTTGTAATTAAAGTAATAAAATTCAATAGTATTTCCTGGTTAACTAGCAGGTAAACAACTTTGTACAATATGAATGTATTTTATCTTGTGAAACGATGGGTGGTCATTCAAAAGGAAGATTGTTAGGAGAGGATAGGAGAAGGTAGTATTTTCCATTGGTGATCAGGCTTTTAACAAAACAATTCCTACTATAATCCTAGAGAATTTCATCTGACTAAATCTCCACTCGAATGACAAGCATGGAATGAGGTATAGTCAGAGGAACAAAGGATGGGAGGACCTATATCTGAATGAGTGCCCCCGTGGTGCTCTTTAGAGGGACCCATTATGAAATTTCAATCCTCAATTGGCACTTCTCACCATTGCTTGTGAAAATAGTTGGCATTGAATGATAGTGTAGGTCTTACATTGTACTTGCTAAAATTGCTTATGCAATTTCAATTGGCTGTGGTATTTATCATGTTCTGTCCTCAGCATTATGTAGCATGGTTAAGCCTATAATGCAGCTGCTTTGTGTATGTGTGTATGCATATCAAGTGAATGTTCTGTATTGCACAAATACCAGTTAAAGTTTCTAGAGTGCTGAGGCATCTAGATGAAGGATAGTAAGTCTTAGGCTTAAAAAACAGACTTCTGTGCTGTTCTTCAGGATCAGAATTGGTTATATATATATGTGTATATATATCTATCTATTGGTGAACAAAATAAATCTGTCTTCAGTGTTAATAGAAGTTGCACATGGGTATCAAGAAGTAAAAATCTTCTAAGATAATTATAAAATCATGTTGTATGGCTCAGTTTTTACAATGGTTCAAATATGGGGGCATTTGTTTATGCCATGAATTAGTTTATATACAATTTTTAACCTACAACACCCTTAAAAATGGCTTTAGAAGTATAAACTTGGTTGGTTTCTTTTAAAGTAGGTAGAGGTCTGGAGGATGAATATTAATTATAAAAACCTCTGAAAATTAGACTTGGTAAAATGAGCTGTGTCATATGAAACAGCTCCTGCTTTCATTAATCTGCTCTATTGCTTTTTAAAATTTCTATATCATTTATTTCTGCCCCACTCTTTATTATTCCCTTCTTCCTGCTGTCTTTAGGCTTCTTTTGTTTTTCTTTTCTAGCTCCTTTAGGTGCGAGGTTAGGTTGTTTATTTGAAATTTTTCTTGAGATAGGCCTGTATTGCTATATACTGCTCTCTTAGGACTGCTTCTGTTGCTTCCAAAATATTTTGGACCATTGTGCTTTCAATTTCAATTTTCCCCTTGTATTCTTTTATTTTTCTGTGATTTTCTGGTTGACCTATCCATTGTTTAGTAGCATATTGTTTAACTTCCATATATTCGTGGTCTTTCCGAATTTTTTCTTGTGCTTAACTTTTGGTTTCATAGCATTGTGGTCAGAAAAGGTGCATGGTATTATTTCAATCTCTTTGTATTTGTTGAGGGCTACTTGTGACCTAATGTGTGATCTATTCTGAATAATGTCCCACGTGCACTTGAAAAACCTGTGTATTCTGCTGTTTTAGGATGGAATGTTCTTAAAGTATCTGTTAATTCTATCTGGTCAAGTGTGTTATTCAGAGCTGTTGTTTCCTTCTTTCTTTCCTGTTTTAAAGATTTATTTATTCATTTGAGAGAACCAGAGAGAGCAAGTGAGGGGAGGGACAGAGGAAGAGAGAAATCATCTGCAAGTCATGGATCCTGACTCAGGGCTTAATTTCACAACACTAAGATCACAACCTGAGCTGAAACCCCAGAGTCAGGTGCTTAATACCCTGCACCACCCAGCCCCCCACCCTTGTTAATTATCTATTTAGATGATCTGTCCATTGATGTAAGTGGGGTGTTAAAGTCCCCTACTCTTCTATTATTATCAATGAGTTCCTTTATGTTTGTAATTATTTTATATATTGGGTGATCCCAGGCTGGGTGCATAAATAGTTATAATTGTTAGATCTTCTTGTTGGATTGTCCCCTTTATTATAATATAGTGCCCTTCTTCATCTCTTTTTACAGTCTTTGTTTTCAAGTCTAGTTTATCTGATGTAAGTATTGCTATTTCAGCTTTCTTTTGACATCCATTTGTGTGATAAATATTTCTCCAACCCTTCATTTTCAATCTGCAGGTGTCTTGGGTCTAAAAAGAGTCTCTTGTAAGCAGCATGGAGATGGGTCTTTTTTTTTCCATTCTGACAGCCTATGCCTTTTGATTAGAATGTTTAGTCATTTACATTCAGAATAATTATTGATAGATATATATTTATTGCAATTTTTTTTGTTTTATCATTGTTTCTGGAGATTTTCTCTGATCTTTTCTAATCTTTGTCACATTTGGTCTCTCCTTTGCACCCAAGGAATCCCCTTCAATATTTCTTGGATGGCTAGTTTAGTAGTCACAAACTCCTTTAGTTTTTGTTTGTCTGGGAGACTCTATCTGTCCTTCAATTCTAAATGACAGCCTTGCTGGGTAGAGTATTCTTGGCTGCGTATTTTTCCCATTCAGCGCTTTGAATAAATCATGCCACTCTCTCTGGCTTGCCAACTTTCTGTAAGGGTATCTGCAGTTAGCCTTATGGGTCTTCTCATATAAATTAGGCTTCTTTTATCTTTCTCCCTTTAAGATTTTTTTTCTTTATCATTATATTTTGCAAATTTAATTACAATATATCTTGGTATGGCCTGCATTTGTTGGTTTTGATGGGAGTTCTCTGTGCCTCCCAGATCTAAATGTCTGTTTTTTTCCCCAGATTTGGGAAGTTTTCAGCTATCATTTCTTCAAATAAGTTTTCTACCCCTTTCTCTCTCTTATTCTGGGACTCCTATAACGCAAATGCCTTTGTGTGGTTTTTTTGTTGTTGTTGTTTTTACATTTGGTGGAGTCACTGAGTTCCCTAAGTCTGTCCTCCTGTTTCATAGTTCTTTCTCTCTTTTGTTGAGCTTCATAATTTCCATTATTTTGTCTTGTAGGTCACTAATTCATTACTTTGCTTCTTCCAGCCCAGTGTTCATTGCATCAAACCTGTTTCCTGTCTTGTTTATTTCATTTCTCATCTTTGATTGATTCTTTTTTATTTCTTTTGTCTCTGTGGTAAGGGTCTCACTGATGTCTCTTTTTTATTCTTTTTTTTTTTAGATTTTATTTATTTATTTGACAGTGAGAGAGGGAATACAAGTGGGGGTTAGGAGGAAGGGAGAAGCAGGCTTCCTGCCAAGCAGGCATCCCAGTGCAGGGCTCAATCCCAGGACCCTGGGGCCATGACCTGAGCCGAAGGCAGACACTTAATGACTAAGCCACCCAGGTGCCCCTCACTGATGTCTTCTATTCTTTTCTCAAGCCCATTGAGTATCCTTATGATTGTTACTTTACATTCTCCATCAGGCGTATTACTTATATCTGTTTCACTTAGATCTCTGGCTGTGGGCTTATAGTCTTCTTTCATCTCGGATAAATTCCTCTTATCTTTGTGTTTTATGTAAGTCTCTGCCGCCTTTTTGTTAGAAAATCCAGTTATGTCTGCAGTCCTTCGATGTGGCCTCTTCTCTCCCTTCAGTTGTGGAATTTGTTCTGTCAGACTTCGGGTTGATTTCTGGGATATTTAGCATTATTTGATAGTTATCTCACTGTGTTCATGGGACAAGACAAGCCCAGTATCCTCCTACTTTATTGCCATCCTGGTTTTTTTTTGTTTGTTTGTTTGTTTGTTTTGTTTTGTTTTATTTTTCACCCTCAGTAAATATGACACAACACAATAATATTGAGGGGGTGGGTATGTTGAGACCCACCCACAGCAATAAAAAGTGATTGCTAATATGCTGATTCCAGTGAAGGAGATGAACTAATCATCAAAACAGATAACATCTTACAAAGAAAAAACATAGGATTCAAAACTAATTGCAACTGGTCTCAGCCATGTAAAAAATATGTATGTAGTTGTTGAAAAAATCAAAATGAAATACATCAAAATATTAAGTCCTTATAGCTATATCACAGTACTGTGGGTGCTTTTTAGTTTCTTCCAACTTTTCATAACACTCTTTCATGACCATGTGCCAGTTATATCATCAGAATAAATAAAATAGGATTTAAAACATTTTTAAGAGGAAAAGGAACTTTAAACACAGAGTAGTTCTCCTCTATTTAAAGAAAAAATAGACACACCTCAAGTATGCCCTGAGGACCTTGTTGGATTTAGAGAACAGCACAGTATTTGATGTTAATGATAATTATGGAAACAGTAATGATGAATTTTCTGTAGATTTTCTTTTTGTATGCAGCAAAATGTGTATCTGTGAAACATTTCTGTACAAATGGCTAAGATAAAAAGTGTTAGTATTTAAAATTTATAAACACTCAGCTATCCAAATCAACTAATTCTCTGAGGTTTCTGGATAGTAGAAATCATATTTTAGCTTTTTCTATTTTAAAATGAAATTGCTCTATAGCTATGTGTCCTATTAAATTATGCAATATTATTATATCTAAGCTTCCTCTCCTAAATAAGTGTCCATAGCTATTTATTGAGACATTATTCTCAAATGCCCATGGCAACAAATGCTTAAGTGACTGTCTTTGTTCTTCTCTAAATGGCCCAGTTAGATGTTAAAATATATCCTATTTTCCTCAAATGTGAGGCTTTTACTGTTCCATATTGTGTTTGTTGCTTGACCCTTGCTTTTTTGGACTTACTTTGCACAAAGTAGGAGAAGAAATATTTACGTATTTCCCAACTTTTGCAGATTATGAAAATCAAATCTTAAATTATTCAAGCTATTTTGAAAGCTTCCTGAGAAAAAGTATATAACATAAGGAATACAATATTTAGAATCATATCTCCTTGCTAGTTTTATTACAGTTGAAGCACACGGTTGCTATTTAATCCTCTCCTCTTAAAGGTAAAATCACACAATAACAACAAAACACAATAATGCTAACAGTGAATTCATTTCCTTGTGGAAAAATCTAAAGTAGTATATATTCATCTTTTATGTATGAATATGCTTGTAGCATTAATTGAGTCTTCATTTCTGCTTAGCAATCTCCTTATCCATTGTTCACCAAATCACATGCCTTGGTAGTTTTTCCAGATCTGTTCTATTCTCTCCAATCCCTCAAACTAAAACTCATTCCGAATAGGCTCAATAAATTACCTTATGTTCCAAGCTCTCTCGTTTTCTTTCTGTACCCCTTTCTGAGGCCCAATTTTACTAGTCCTCTCACTCCTCTTATACCCTTCAGAATCATGCATCATGAGTTATCCTCTGTTTCTTTTTTTCTTAATGTCTTGCTTTTAAATTTCTTTTTCCTACAGAAATGCTGAGGTCTTTCTTGTACTTAAAAGCCAAGTTCAATGATAAATAAACCAAAAAATAAATAAATGAAAATAGGTCTCCAAGCTACTACCTTATGTCCAGCTGGGGAGAAATGACATGGCCACACCAAAGAGGAGATGCGTATATATCTGTGTATATGTACAATGTATGAATTTATATGCAGTGACACCCATAGAAGAACCTTATGTGACCTACTGAGAACTTGCCTCTCCTGAGAGGTTGGTTTAATTGGAATTGCTTCATCTGTTATGAGGCTTTGATGGTCAGTCAGTCCTCTCTTCTCCTTAATCTTTATTGTGAAATTTCCAAATATATACAAAATAGAATAATATAATTAACCCAGCATCTAGCTTCAACAATGATCAGTTCACTGTCAATCTTGTTCTGTCTGTACTCATACCTTTGGATATTTTCAGACAAGTCCTAGACATTACATTTTTTCATCAGTAAATAATTCTATATGTATTCATAAAATAGTATTTTATATTAGTATATATAGTATTATTTCTAACATAACCAAATAATTCTACCATATCTTATAAAAAATGTTTCATTACTAACGAATATCCAGTGTTCACATTTCATGGCCTACTGTGCCCCCTTCCTGCCTCCTGGCCCCAGTTTAAATCAAGAACTAACTAAAATTTATTTATTATTAGGTTACTGCCTATGTTCTCCTCTAGGATTCTGATGGATTCCTGCCTCACATTGAGGTCTTTTATCCATTTCAAGTCTATCTTTGTGTACAGTGTAAGAGAATGGTCAAGTTTCATTCTTCTATGCATAACTGTCCAAGTTTCCCAGCACCATTTATTGAAGAGACTTTTCCCCGCTGTATATTTTTCTGCTTTGTTGAAGGTTATTTGACCACAGAGTTGTGGATCCATATCTGGGCTCTCTGCTTTGTTCCACTGGTCTGTGTGTCTGTTTTTGGCCAGTACCATGCTGTCTTCGTGATCACAGGTGTGTAGTAAAGCTTGAAATCAGGCAACGTGATGCCCCCAGCTTTGTTTTTTTTTTTTCTTTTCAACATTTGCTTAGTGATTCGGGGCCCTTTCTGGTTCCATACAAATTTTAGGATTGTTTGTTCCAGCACTTTGAAGAAAGCCAGTGGAATTTTGATCAGATGGCATTGAAAGTATAGATTGCTCTGGACAGTGTAGACATTTTAAGAATGTTTGTTCTTCTGATCCATGAGTATGGAATGCTTTTCCATCTTTTTGTGTCTTCTTCAATTTCTTTCATGAATGTTCTGTAGTTCCTTGAGTACAGATCCTTTACCTCTTTGGTAGGTTTATTCCAAGGTGTCTTAAGTTTCTTGGTGCTATACTAAATGGAATTGAGTCTCTAATTTTCCTTTCTATGTTTTCATTGTTAGAGTATAAGAAAGCAACTGATTTTTGTGCATTGATTTTGTATCCTGCCACATTACTGAATGGCTGTATGAGTTCTAGTAGTTTGGGGGTAGAGTCTTTTGGCTTTTCCATATAAAGTATCATGTCATCTGCTAAGAGAGAGCATTTGACTTCTTTGCCAATTTGAATACCTTTGACATCAGCCACAGCAACTTCTTTCAAAACATGTCTCCAGGGGCACCTGGGTGGCTCAGTGGGTTAAGCCTCTGCCTCTGGCTCAGGTCATGATCTCAGGGTTCTGGGATCGAGCCCCACATCGGGCTCTCCACTCAGTGGGAAGCCTGCTTCCCCCTCTCTCTCTGCCTTTCTCTCTGCCTGCTTGTGATCTATCTCTCTGTTAAATGAATACATAAAAAATATATATATAAAAGAAACACTCAAAAAATATATTAAAAAAAAAAAAAACATGTCTCCAAAGGCAAAGGAAACAAAAGTGAAAATGAACTCTTAGAACTTCATCAAGATCAAAGGCTTCTGCACAGCAAAGGAAATAGTCAACAAAACAAAGAGGCAACCCATGGAATGGGAGAAGATATTCGCAAATGACTACAGACAAAGGGCTGATATCCAAGATCTATAAAGAAATCCTCAAACTCAACACTGAAAAAACAGATAATCACATCAAAAAATGGGCAGAAGACATGAACAGACACTTCTCCAAGGAAGACATACAAATGACTAATAGCCACATGGAAAAATGTTCGTCATCATTAACCATCAGGGAGATTCAAATCAAAACCACATTGAGATACCACCTTACACCAGTTAGAATGGCCAAAATCAACAAGAAGGTAAACAACAAGTGCTAGAGAGGATGTGGAGAAAGGGGAACCCTCTTCCCCAGTTGATGGGAATGCAAGTTGGTGCAGCCCCTTTGGAAAATAGTGTGGAGATTCCTCAAAAAATTAAAACAATAGTAGGATTTACCTCATGGTTGTTTTGGGGACTAAATGAGTTAACATTGGTAAAGTACTTAGAACAGTGCTTGGTAAGCATTTCTTCAACACATAATAAAGCTTATCTCCCTCTGGAAAAGTTATCCCTGAATATTTAATTAATAAAAGCTAGACTTAGTTCTTCCTGCCACATTACTGAATGGCTGTATGAGTTCTAGTAGTTTGGGGGTGGAGTCTTTTGGGTTTTCCCATATATATATATATATATATATATATATATATATAAAATATGTTATATAATATATATAATATAATCATTATTACCATTATATTAACTGGCATTTATTTATTTATTTATTTGTCACCTTGTTCTGTTATTTAACAATGTATTTTGGACATTCTTTTGTATGAATGTGTATCTTCCTTATTCCTTTGTACTGCTGTGTAGTATTTTTTTAAACTGACATTTAATATACCAGGCATAGAATACTCACATATTTTCTAGGTCACTTAATCTTTGTATCAGTCTTTTAAGATTAGTAATATTATTCTTATTTTACATATAAGGGTACTGAGTAGTTCAGTAGGTTGTCCAACATAATAAGCTAATAAGTAATGGTGTAGATATGGCAAATATAAAAGAAGCTGTGTGAGGATTAGGAATACAGACTATGGAGCTTAGCTGTCTGGGTTCACATCCTGTTGCTACCACTTCTTAGTTGTGCATCTTGAGCAAGTTACTCAGCCTCTATTTCAGTCTCCTTTTTTGTAAAATGAGCATAATAGAAATAATTACCTCATAGGTTATTCTGAGGATTAAATGAATTAACGCTTGCAAAGTGCCTAAAATGGTGCCTAGTACATAATAAGCATTTTGTATGTATTAGCTTGTTGTTGTTACTGCTATTATTAATCATTATCAATTAATTTTTTAGCTCTGATTTTAAGAAGACTACAGTTAAGAGGGAGAGATTGAAGGTATTCATAGGAAGGGGAGAAACATAGCATTAACTTCCAGGGGTAGAGAAAAAAGAGAGGTGTTTCTACCACAAAGATGGACAGGACAGAAGATAACTGATGTCTAGATGAAGGCAGATGATGAAACTTGCAGTATAGACTCATTCTTAGAAATTAGAAGGCAAGATCATCTTTTAGGAATGAGTAAAGTAGAGTAGAATTGGAAGCCTGTGGAGTCAAGAGGAGTTTGGACACACTTGAGGAGTAAGTCAAGGAGCACATATTAGACATAGCCAAGTTAAGTCTTGTCAGTACTCAATCGCAGCTTGATTCCCTGAGGCTAAGGAAGCTAATGCTTAGGGAGGGGTACCTCAGCAGCCTACTGAAGCCAGCAAGTCTGGACATGGTTGAGTGGGATGGTTATGATGGTAAGTAGAAGTGAAGGTGCGTTGAACAGGGAATCAGGAAACGTGGAATCTTTTTCCAGTTATGCTATCACCTATGAAATAGGTCATCTGACCTCTGGATCTCAGTTAATTCCCTTATGAAATGAGAGAGCTTCATCATTTTATCTCTAACTCCAGAATTTGTGACCCTAAGGGGCTGATGCTAGAGTCTAGCTGTAGGAGAAAGGAGTCAATTGAAATGCCCAAAGTAACAAAGTGATGGAAAGCTCAGGGAGGTTGGGATGCAGGTTCAATAAAAGGGAAGGTAGAGGGGACTCATGTTAGTCAGGCTCAATTTCAGTCCTTTCCATCCTTAAAATTTGTATCTGTGTTCAAAAAAAATTTTAAACTAATTCCAACTTCTTGTAGCAGATATTTTGGATATTGTTTGACACACACAAAACTAAATGTTATTTATTTTAGTTTTCATATCTAAAATGTTCATTAACACATAAAAAATAAACAGTTTACTTATAGGGGTTTATTTTCCTGCTTTTAAGCAGAAGATAACAAAAGAGTATTTTATGCTTTCCTGTGCCCATAATCATATTACATTTCGGAGTAGCTAACTAGGTTGCTTGAACATGCTGTTACAGAACTGGTTAATCCATAATTCAGTAGGTTCTTGGCTTCCAAGTTGCCTTATTGACAAGCCTGAAGAAAGTAGATGGAACTAATTAGCACTCAAGCATTATAAAATAGGAAGAATTAAATAAAGCAGCTTCAATATTAAACTCAGACCCCTGTGAGGATACTCCCTTTAGTTATGGGGATTTTGAAATGATGGACAGGCTAAACCAAAGCTCATAATCCTATTACAGTCTCCTACACCCACCTAATAAGCTTTAAGAACTGTTTCCTTAGTCTGGGATATTGCCATCTTCCTCTAGGCTTTTCCATATATAGCTTATAAATTCTTTACTGTTCCCACTAAATGCTTTGTTTTTTAAAAGAGTGTAAAAGAGAGAACGTAAGTATATATACATATTGATGCATTTTGACTATAGTAATACTGTTGGCCTGTAGGGAACTTCAGATTATTAATAATTAGAAGAAAGCTTTTTAAGAGAAAAGCTTCAGGCTTAGCTATAATGAGGCATTTGAAAAGGAGAAAGGGATATGTTTGTGTACATAGTGAAAGTATTGAGCCCTTTGGAATGTTATGAGCCATGGTGTGCTAATAAATGCTCTTTTCATTTCAGTGTTCCAGCAGACATCTTTGTACCCCTGATGTACCCTTGCAAAATGCCTTTAGTTCACATTTCTTTTTAAATATTTCTACCTCCTGACATTTGTTGCTGGGGGCAAGGGTGTAACAGGGTAAATGTGATGGAGAAAGAATAGTAGTAAGAAGCAGATAAATTGGTTGTTTAGAATAATGAGGCCATTTTCAGCTGAGCTCTGTGGTTCATGTGAATTAATTAACCCCTTACAAGCATTTGTCTGACAATCCTAATTATCATTCAGTTCAATGCATTTTATAATTATCGTTTAACTAAATAGCACTAAAAACTGTTTATATCCTGGCATTAAGGGAGCTTTGTAGAATTCTATTCCTATAAATCATCTGAACTTGTTTACAATTTGCAGTAGTCTTCTTTTTCTCCTGGTTTGTGCTCAGGTTGCTGTTTGCTGTTTTTAAAATTTTTTGCAGGGTACTAATTATAGACATGCTTTGAAGTTTAGCTAGTTTTCTAAGGGCGAAGGACATCAGTAAAGACCATTTTCAAATTTTCATTGGAAGAATTTAAGCTTAAACTATTATCTGTCATGTTAAACAAAATTAATCCAATAATGCTAAATGGATATAGAATGATTAATTACTCGTTCTTAAGACCTTTGTCATTTAGTTCTTGGTGCTAAGATGGTGATAAAACACTTTTACACAGAAAGAGAGAAATGAGAGTATTGTATTGATGATGCTGTGAAAGAGTATGAAAACACTGGAGAAATGTGTTTGAGATGGGAAGTGAGAAGTAGGCATAGGCTTACTGCCTATGCCCTGCATATGTAATTACTTTTTCTTTTCCTACTAAAACTTGAGGTAATATTAATAAGTATTTTACTTAATTATGTCTTTGTTGATTGTAAGAAACAAAAAACATTTTTTTTAAATTGAAGAGTAATTGACATACAATGTTGTATTATTTTCATGGGTATAATAGTGATTTGATATTTATATACATTACAAAATGATCACCGAGGTAAGTCTAGTTACTATATGTCATCATATAAATTTGTTACAATATTGTTGACTATATTCCCTATGCTGCATATTATATCTTTGTGTCTTATTTATTTTATAACTCAAGCTATATAAATTAAGCATTTATTGGAGAGATACATAAAGACTCAAGGGAATTCAGGACAGGAAATATCCTACATCTAGACCTAGATCCCTGGAAATGGGATCTTCATTCTACATTCAAGTTGTCTCTGGGATGCCACACAGCACAAGTTCATGGGCCTTTTTTTAAAAGAGTACTTTGATTATCGTGTGCTTGTAGGGAAACTCTGCTTATCCTGGTCTAACTGCCCCTTCTAGCTCCTGACAAAGACTCTTGGTCCCAAATCCACATTTCTGTGAGAGGGATGTTATTTGATGCCACCCCCCCCTTTTTTTTGCATTAGGGCCTAGGATGGCTGCCTTTTAGGTCAGATTCCTACCCAGGTTCAATCAGCTGTTACTATTCATGTTATATATAAAATTTATTTAATTCTTACAACAATCCTATTGGATGGGTTAAGTCCTATTATTCCTTTTATGGCTAGGGGTAGACAAGGCAAGAAGAGGTTAAGTAGCATTTCCAAGGTTATGTATCTCGAGGGTCTGTGCCCTAAACCAGCATTTTCTAGTAATAGGTGCTATATGCTGAGTTAGAAAATCTGGTTTCTAGTCCTTGACCTGCCACTGTGTGAATGACTTAGAGGAAATCATTTAATATCCCTGGGCATTCGGCCATTCCACAAACACTTCAAAAATTATTTTTCGGGGGGCACCTGGGTGGCTCAGTGGGTTAAAGCCTCTGCTTTCGGCTCAGGTCATGGTCCCAGGGTTCTGGGATCGAGCCCCACATCGGGTTCTCTGCTCAGCAGGGAGCCTGCTTCCCTTCCTCTCTCTGCCTGCCTCTCTGCCTACTTGTGATCTATCTGTCAAATAAATAAATAAAATATTTTTTAAAAAAATTTTTTCGGGGTGCTTGGGTGGCTCAGTGGGTTAAGCCTCTGCCTTTGGCTCAGGTCATGATCCCAGGGTCCTGGGTTCGAGCCCTGCATCTGGCTCTCTGCTCAGCGGGGAGCCTGCTTCCCCCTCTCTCTCTGCCTGCCTCTTTGCCTACTTGTGATATCTCTCTATCTGTTAAATAAATAAATAAAATCTTTAAAGAAATTATTTTTCTAATTTTTGTTATTAAAAAGCTAAAGCAGGAAATGGAAGCCCAATAACATTGTGTTCAGGCTTTTTTGGTTATAAGGTATAGAAATCAAACTGGCTTGAACTAAGTGGAATTTATTCAAGGACATAATAGGCAACCTTTTGGACCTCCAAGGACAGGAAACAGCAGTCAGATCATAGAATTCCTTGCTTGGACTGGAAACGAAACTAGAAAAAGTTTGAAATACAAGTTGCTTTCTCTGTCCTTCCATATTCTCATTCATCTCTGTCTCCTCTTTTTCTCTATTGGTTTCCTTTGTTTAAACTTGACTGCCATAGATGGGAATAAAGCCTGACCCTTACTTCAAGTGCTAATATTTACACTGGTCTCTTTGACCAAATTCTTGTTGAATCTAACTGGCGCAGCCTAGCCTATGGATTTGTTCCCTTGGATCAGGTGTCCAACCTGTTTCAATCAGGGCAGGAATAAGATCACATGGTTCATCATATTAATGTGTCTTCCAGGAACTATATGGAAGAGCATATTCTCTGAGAATGAAATATGGGAAGGGTAAGCAAATGGACAGATGTTTGCTCTACCCCTAATTCTAGTACTATAACACTGTTCTAAATATACCATTTAATAAGCACTTGCCATATACCAAGTACTTTACTAGGAATGTTTTAGGTGCTGGGACTCCATTTCCTTGCCTGTAAAATGAACGATCCTGTCCAGCTTTATAATTCTGGACACACACACATTTATGCATTTATTTATATTTTAATAAATATATTGTTCTTACCACCAGCCCAACAAGAATTTATTTATCCAAATAAATGTTCCTTAAAGTGCTGTGATTTGAGCTGAAGAAGAAAGTCAATATTGTATTCTTTGTAGTTTTTAACTAAATTTTAGTATTACATGGCCTAATTACCCACCTTATTTATTCTATTTAGCTCTGAAATACTTGTCTTATTTTCCAAAACTCAGGCCTACTATAAAAGATCAAAGGTTTGTTGTCATTGGAACTATTGAAAAGAATGTGAGGCTGATTCGATTAAATATATTCCAAAGGGGCACTTCACAAACGGCTCTCACAATGATAGAATCAAGCAATGGTTCTCTAAGTCCCACAGCAACCACATTGATGAGGGTAGATCTCATTTGCTATACATGTAAGTTATTTAAAAAGTCATTCACATTACTTATAGTATCAGAATTAAAAGAAAGTATAGGAAATACAAATGCCCAATTCAAGCTAGTTAGCCAGTTATGTGACTTAAAAAATAATTTGGTTGGGTTCTTTACTGAAATGTTAAAAAGAAAAAAAATTCTATCTCCCATTTACTTAAACTACTGTAACCATGATCAGTATACATTTATTTTCTCATGCCCACATAGAAAAAATAAGATTGAAATGCTATGGACACACTGAAAACTTAAGTAGGTGAATTTAGAGCTTTTAGAAGACTGGGAACACCACCCTGTCATAGACCTCTCCCTGAACCACCCAATTTCATTAATCCTTGTTTGTTGTTGTTGTTGTTTCACCATAGTTGTACAGAATCAGCACTGCAAGTACAGGCAAAGACCAACCAAGTAGATTTACCAAATCTGTTGGTATTTGCCTGGTTTTGTGTTGGTGTCAGGCACTGTCTTACTGTGATGGCTATGTAGCTTGGATATGTGTGTGTGTGTGTAGGTATATATGAATATAGTTACGCGGACAACTTCAAAATTATTGGGTTAAATATGCTTTATTTAAGAAGTGGTTTGGGAAAAGTACTGTATATATATTTTTCTTTTTCTGTAGATTAAAATATCTTCATTTCTCCCTTTAATCTATCTAGATTAGTCATTCTAATTTCTAAGAGGAATGGAAGACAATTTTAAAGCTAAAATTAGCATTCTGTCTAAGCAGTATAATCTCATGAACACACTCTTTTTTTTTAAGATTTTATTTATTTATTTGACAAACAGAGATCACAAGTAGGCAGAGAGACCGGCAGAGAGAGGAAGGGAAACAAGCTCCCTGCTGAGCAGAGAGCTCGATCCAGGGCTCTATCCCAGGACCCTGGGATCATGACCTGAGCCGAAGGCAGAGACTTTAACCCACTGAGCCACCCAGGCACCCCTGAACACACCCTGTTTCTAAGGCTTAGAACAATAAATGTTTTACTGAATCAAAAATAACTGATATGAAAAGTCTATTATAAAAGTGATTTCAGAAGTTTCAGATGTTAATCACCATTTCCATAATCTAAAGCCTGTGTTTCTCATTTAATTCCAAGGTAAGTTATTTCTAAAAATCTACTAATAGTTACACTAATTTATTTTTGTTGTTATTACACAAAGATTTAAAACCAATACAATCTTCCTTCTTTCTAATAGGCTTCTTTCTAAACTAGAATACTAGTTCCTTCTTTCTAATAGGCTTCTTTATAAACTAGTATACTAGTTTCTACACTTTTCCTGTGGAATTATACTTTAGGTCCTAAGATACAGTGTAGAAGAATCCTTCTAAATGTGACTGGAGGCTGGGGGCACCTGAGTAGCTCAGTCAGTTGAACGTCTTTGTTTTAGCTCGAGTCATGATCTCAGAGTCATGAGATCGAGCCCTGCATCATTGGCTCCATGCTCAGTGGGAGTCTGCTCAAGATTCTTTCTCTCCCTTTCTTTCTACCCCTCCCCCGACTCACGCATGCATGAGCTCTCTCCACCCCCCAAATAAATAAATAAATCTTTAAAAATAATAAAATAAATGTGAAACAGGAGCTACCTTTGTACAGGACATATTTTTGATGTTAATCACAGTCCTGACTCATTTCTGTCCTGGCCGTATGTCTCATCTTCTCTGTTCCACATTTATAAGCTGGCTTTAATGGCCGGGAGGAAAGAAAAATAAAATAACTCTAAGATGAATAGTAGATTTTTTTCAGTTGAAAATAACTTTAACATATATTTCATAGTCTGCAAGGGAATATATAACTGGTGTCCAGTGTTTTCAGATACCATAATTTATCCCTTTAGAAAATCCTAGCAGAGGGACGCATGCGTGGCTCAGTTGGTTAAGCAGCTGCCTTCGGCTCAGGTCATGATCCCAGCGTCCTGGGATCGAGTCCCACATCGGGCTCTTTGCTTGGCAGGGAGCCTGCTTCTCCCTCTGCCTTTGCCTGCCATTCTGTCTGCCTGTGCTTGCTCTCTCTCCCTCTCTCTCTAATAAATAAATAAAATCTTTAAAAAAAAAAAAGAAAAAGAAAATCCTAGCAGAGACCATGTATTTAATATGGGGGTACACAATTAGGTGCTTAATTTAGGCCTCGAAAAATGTGATTTGAGCTGATTTGTAGAGGTACTATAAAAGCTGAAAAGTCAGCTTGACAACATTCCTGCTGGGATTGGCCTTTAATAAATGTTTGTGGTGGTATTTGAAGTCCATGCCACTTTAGTGGCATCACTAGGAGATGATGCAAACAGTAAAACTAGAGTTCACTGTTTATCAGGGAATGAGTGAAGGCTCCCAAGCTGAAGGTTCATTAGGTCAGTCTGTAAGAGCTATCAATCAGAGCAAGCTGGCAGGTGAATACTTAAAAAAAAAAAAAATAGAAGCACAATTTTCCCACTTAGGGTTTTTCCACATTTTATCCCTACTTCCATTACATTGTCCACTGAAGAAGTAGAATACTAGGCCATTATAATGTTCCTAATGTCATCCACTGACCACTGTCACTTATGAGCATGTCTACTGCTATCCTCTTTCTAATCATCATCATCAATTAGGGTAAATAGGATATAAAGGTTCTCAAAGTACACAAGACTCTGAGGGGATAGGGACTTGTCTCATATTCATTAGCCCCAGTATCTTACCACAGTGACACACATAGAATGTTCTCAGTTGTTTATTGATCTTAACACCAAGAACAGAAACCATTGTGTGAATCTAGCTTATATATGGCCTTTACCACCCCATTCCCCATCTCTCTTAGTCTAACAGAATTTGAGAAAATTATTTCTTATATTTCTTCCATATGTCAAGTGTGTATTATTTTATATTTAGCAAACCCGTGTTATTTAAGTTTGATATTGGTATATCTGTTTGTTAAGATAAATAGAATATTTCAAAGGACTTTTTTTTATTAATATATAATGTATCATTAGCCCCAGGAGCACAGGTCTGTGAATTGTTTACACATTTCACAGCACTCACCAAGGCACATACCCTCCCCAATGTCCATAACCCCACCACCCTCTCCTAACCCCCCTCCCCCCGGCAACCCTCAGTTAGTTTTGTGTCAAAGGACTTTTTTTTTTAAGTGGATTATTGTAAAGGAAATGAAGAAAGTTTGAATAAACAATTTATTGGGTTTTTTTTTAAGTTTTTTTTTTTTTTTTTAATTTAAGTACTCTCTACACCCAATGTGGGGCTCGAACTCACAACCCTGAAATCAAGAGTTGAATGCTCTATTGACTGAACCAGCTAGGCACCCCTACAGTATATTAAGTTTTGTGTGCACATTTTATGTAATACTACATGTTCCTTAATTTGTTAACTAGATAGATGATTGTGATACTGATAGTATATCCATGTGACAAATCCCAGCAAAGGTAATATGTTGTGTATACCTGTTGTACTTGAACAGACTGACAGATGGTACAGTTCACCTCATCAAATATGTAAGAAACCCTGGTAGGTTTAACAGAACAAATAGTTCAGCTAAGAAAATGACAGGTTGATGATGGCATGGCAGGCTCTAATTATTGGCATCACCAATATAATGTGAATATGTAATGTACATTATATAATATTTAACTCTTTTTTAATCAGCACCAAATTAAGCTAGAGCTGTATTTATAAATCTGTGTTCATGTCTAATATTTAAAATTAATTTGTGAAACAATACCCTTCTCAGAATAGAGATTTAGAAAATCTATTCCATTAAGCATAAGTTGATTTTATTTCCAGGGGGCATCCATTAGGACAAACATCATGAAAGGCCACTGCCCAAAATGTTGATTCCCTGGCTGATACCTGGAAGAAAAACCAACTTATGTTTAATGGAGCAGACTGTCTAAATCCCTATTTTGAGAAGAGTGCACATTCATGAATATGTATTCATTGCCGAATTTAATAGATTCTAATAGTGAAGGACATTTGTATCATAAAAAGTAACATTTATTCATTAACTTAGTTCTTTCCAAAGAAAGAAGCAAAAATTCAGCTTGGGATGGAATGCTAGCAATAACCAGTTCATTTATTGTGTGACACATTCATCATGACACATTCAACTTTATAATAATAACCAATGAAATAAAAGTGTAGTATGTGTCAATCTGTAGTCTAATATTTATCCTGAACCAGTATTAAAAATGTACTACTTGTGATTTTGTCTTACTTGGTGCTGTGGTTCAGGATAATACCTCTTTATCTGTTTGCACATTTCAAAGAATTTTCTGTTTATTCTTTTCTGCAATAATAAAAGACCCTTGTGCAACATGTGGTGATCCAAGATCAGCCACATAAATGGCCCAAGTGCTGTTTTAAACAAGAATGGGTAATGGTACAACATGACTTTTTAAGAAAATCAAATGCCAACATTTCTGGTAGAAACAAAATATTCATTTCAACCAGTCCCCCCTTACTTTCTGCCTAGGCACTCTGTACTGGGTGCCATGTGTAACCATATTACTATCTTCCTGACATTCCTGCACATCAGGTTTCATTTTCCCCAGGCTTATAGAAGAATGGAAGAATCGAGAAGTTAAGTTGGTTGGCAAAGGTCACAGCTAGGAAGCAGGTGGATCTGTATATGAACACCATTTTGTCTAATTCCAAACCACATGCTCTGGTATTTCCTTGCAGTGTTGCCTTTCACTTGGGGGTTTATGCAAAAGATTTATGAGATGACTCAGATTTTCTTCTGTCACACTCCTAGAAACACTTGTACCTGAATTTTTAGTTCTTGCCTCAACTAAGACTGGTAACATCACCACATTTTAAAGGAACAAGTGATTCATTTGTGGAAATATTTGTTGGAATACTTTTAAGAGTTTTCAAATCAGAGAGTTGAAAATTCATGCTGTGCTCTAGGCATTATTGATCCCGAGCCATCTCATGCAGCTAGATGTAAATCCTTTTCTTAAAGATCTCTGATGAAAAACAGTTCAGGCTTTTCCATGGTAATTTACCTTGCCTGTAAAGGCTTGCAGATAGGTGTATGCACATTGTTAAGGCTGATGACATAATGCCCAGTTCCAGTGAATCAAGCCAATAAAGTAATAATCCTTTTTTAAAGTTAAAATCTTCAAAGGGCCTCTGGAAATTACCTAGAGGAAGTTTATGTGATTTTGCCATTTCTCTAGGAAAGGCGGTGACGTCTGAACTTTTAAATGAGCAGGCCTTGAGTAGGTCACAAGATTTTATTTTGCATTTGGATTTTCTTTATACTTTTTTTTTTTTTTTGAGAGAAAGAGAGAGAGAGAGAGTATGAGTTAGGTGGAGGGGCAGAGGGAGAGAGATTATCTCAAGCAGACTTGGAGCCCACCACTGTGGGGCTCGATTTCATGACCCTGAGATCGTGACCTGAGCCGAAATCAAGAGTCGGACGTATAACCAACTGAGCCACCCAGGCACCCCTGGACTCCCTACAATTTAAATCAAAGATCTCTACCTTAAATGTAAATGAGTGGAATGTTGACAATTGATATAACTTTAAAAATTATCACAGTTATTTTCAGGTAGCTTTAGTCTTCAGTTTAAGTATCCTATCCTATTTTGTAACTGGTTGCATGTTTGTCCTTTTAATAAGACTGTGAGCAATCGGAGGGCAAGAATTCTGTCTTACTCATTACGGTGTCTCTAGTATTTAGCATAGTGCTTGACATAGACGAAGTCAGTAATTAACTGTTGAATAAGTGAATTTATTTCTCCAATTGATACTGCTTAGACCAGCCTTTCTCATACTTTCCCACAAAGGCATCCTGCTAATTTACTGCCATTTTTCTGTCTTGGCTCATATTATTTCTCTTACCTGGAGTTATCTTTCCTTCTCATCCTCACCTAAGTAAATCCAACTAGTTCTTCCTCGTGCAGTTAGTTGATCCATGAGTACTGTTCTGGCTATTCTAGCTAGCACAGAGTCATGTCCCCCCTGCCCATACTCCTTTAGCCCCCATGGGCTGCCCCATACACTTTAGCCCTTTATATTATTTGTCAAATTTGTATTGTTTTTGACCTTGTCTCCCCAACCATTATGAAAAGTGCCCATGTTATTTACACTGTTCTCTCTCCCTTTGATAATGACCTAAGCATAGACTAGACCAAGAGATGACAAACTGACTTACAGGCCAAATCTGGCCCATATTCTAAGAAAAATATTTACATTTTAAATTATTGAAAACAATCACAAGAATATTTTGCGATGTGAAAATTAAATAAAATTTAACTTCCCATTAGTAAAGTTTTCTAGAACGTTCATTTATATATTATCTGTGGTGGCTTTGGTACTACTACAGCAGAGTTGAGTACTTGTGACAGAGACCCTGTGGCCCACAAAGCACAGAACACTACCTGGCCCTTTACAGAGAAAATTTGTCAACTTCTAGACTAAACCAAAAATGAGTACTTACTGGTTAAATAATTCAGTATCTTATGACTATTCCATTATGAAACAAGATACTTTAAAAGGACTCAATTATGTAATTTTACCTTAAATAACAAAAAAGTAATAAAAGCAAGCCTTAGAGCATAGGTGTAATTCTTGTCTTTTAGCTGATGAGATACGGAAGTTTCTGTTTTCTCCATCTGTGGTAAACTGTAGTGCCCTTAGCAGTTTGAAGCCTTCTCAACCTATGCAGAACCTCTTCTTTGGAGATTCTTAACAACAGGATAGATGATTAGCATTCTGGGATGGACTGGATAACCACGAGTATTGTGCAACTCAGTGATTCCTGGGATCTCTTCTATATTTAAACCTTGCTTTATTAAAAATGAGAAAATTGATTTATGAAAATGAAGTCTTCTCATCCCTCAAACTCCCATAGTCTCTTTTGCCAGAATGCCTACACCTCTCTACTTTTGGTTTGATCTAATTCTTTTAATTAAGTAGGAGATAATTAAAGTTCACAACATTTAAACCAATATGTTTGATTTAGTGATAAAAATCTGTGGTTTGTCAACTTTTCAAGGCATAATCCTGGCTTCAACCTTATCTGACAAGTAGTCAGTCTAGCAGGTCTGAGGATGAAAACCAGAGCATTTCATCCTTTCAGGCATGACTTGCTATTTATCTTCTGAAGCAAAATTCACTATTGCTCTATAGAAAATGAATAGGGTTAAATAAGTATAAAAGGCCCTTATTTGCCTTGGTACAATTAATTCATTTAGTGTACAGTTGCCGGTGATTAGGCCTACAATATGTATAGGTATATTTCAAATGAGGGAGGGGGATCCTCTAAACATAACTCATTTGATTACTGTAAATTATTCTTTTACTCACTGAATATGTAAAGTATGTAAATTTAGTCCTGCTGTCAAAAGGTAGCTCTGTGCCATTGGTTTCTGTAGCAGGCAAGGCCTACTGCATCCTGCACTGCATTTTCAGAGAGGTAATGCTAATGACAGCTTGAACAATTGCCTTAATGAGCCAGAAAGGTGTTCTTTTTTATTCTCATTTAAGCTACTTAGAGTCATCTGAAATACAGATCCATCTGTAGATACTACAGAGTGAAAAAAGCCATGGTTATCTTATTAATGTGTTTCTCCAAGCATGTTAAGAGTGAACTATCAGTCAGTCCTTTGCCAAGAAAATGGCTTGTCAGTGTTATCTAGGTGATATGCCATTTGAAATGCAAGTTTTAGAGTCTAACTACCATGCTAGCTAAGTAAATACAGTTGTCAAGCTGCATCTCTTGGTCATTTCAGGAAAGGGTGTAGGGCTTCCCAAACTGATTACAAAATAGCATTAGTATTGTAAGCATAAAGTGAACAACATGTTCCATTTTTTAAAAAGTTAAGACACTGTACATGAGTCATCAGGAAGATGTTAAAATCTACCCACATGCACCATATTATGTAAAATTCAGCTCAATTGCAGCTTTGCTTCGTGTCCTTAGAACCCAATACATTAAAACTTAAGACAAATTTCCTGTTATCTAAGTATTTCGTTCTAAGTGAACTGTTCATATTTTCTTATTAATTTCAGTTCGTTAGAGATAATTCATGTCACATTAACATAAAGATTTAAAAAGTCATGTACAAATTTTGGTTAAATTAATGAAATATATACCTGTAATTCACTGTGGTGTTTTGATTTCGTTATATAACGTAGCTATACTATTCACATGGAGCCAAGAAAAGTAGTGGTTTAACACATTAGTATAGTAAAAGTATACATTTATACTTAAGCCACTCCCCTTAGCTAAGGATTTATATAAACTGGCCAAGTTCAGCTTGGGCTTGTGATACAAGTGAAATAGCAACGTTATAACCACTCCAAGCTAAGGTTCCTTTCTGTCACCATGTCTGCATCTTCCCTAATCTTAAGTAAATTGTATGTCTCCTGCGTCTCAGAACTGAAAGTCTGAAATTAAACCAGTATTTATTTACTATTTTTTAAAGATTTTTATTTATTTATTTGACAGACAGATCACAAGTAAGCAGAGAGACAGGCGGGGGGGGGGCAGGCTCCTTGGCAAGCAGAGAGCCCGATGTGGGGCTCGATCCCAGGACCCTGAAATCATGACCTGAGCCGAAGACAGAGGCTTCAACCCACTGAGCCATCCAGGCACCCTTCAACCAATATTTAAGAACTTAAAAAAGTACTTTTGTACAGAAGTTGTACTATGAGATATAACTTTTAAAAAATCTGAGCTGTAGAATTTTTTTTTAATGGAATGAGTAGTACTATTTTAAAAAAATTTTGTCTTCTTCAGATTAAATAATCCATTGCACTAGAGATAAAAAGTTGGGCAAGTGAATCATTTCCATAGTTTTCAGGATGTGAATCAAATAATTACTAAATGGACTTCAAGTACATGTGAAATTATATTTCCCTATAAATGTCTTACTGAAATCGCACATTGATTTCTGTGTGTATTTGAACTGTGAAGTGAAGTATGGGGACTATTTAAAGAATGTAGATTTAATGCCTAGGTAATTGGGTACTTTCCCAGTTACAGACCTTCAGTAAGTTTCCAGTGAAACAACACTGAGAAGTTCCTCATCACAGCTACATCTTAAATGACAAAAACTCAGCAACCTAGGCATAATTTGGTGATAAGTGGAAGAGTGACTCTTATAGTTAGTTACTTATTTGTGGAATTTTCCAAAGTTAGCTTGCATCATAACTTTCTTATAAGGAGAAACATTTCATGAGAATCTTTTGGTGTTGCTGCAGTTGTGTAACAATCCCCAAAGAAGGGCAATGTGCATGCACTTAAAACATTTGTTTCATAAATCTTATTGCTAGTAAAGCCAAAATTTTGATCCCACAGTTATTAAACTCCTAGAGATGATAATTACAATGCATTATTTGTCAAATTTTATTCTTTTTATAAACTCTCAAAGAAAATGTGACATTCTGCTATGTCTTTGAATCTCTGATTATATAAATTTGTTTGTCTATAATACATTACTTGGTTTCTCTGCAGCTCTGTTTTCAAGCTGATGATGCTAAATTTTGTGTTAATTCACATCTAGACATATGGGTATATTTGAAATCACCTAATTTGAAATTGTAGTTCTTAGAGTTAGCTCTAAGAAATGTAATTAGGTAAAGAATATTTTGAGTGAAATATTGAATAAATTAGTAGAAACATAGTTAATTTTTCAATGTATCCCCAAATAGTAGGCTTGGAAAGTGGTGCTTTTTACTTTAATTTTAAATTATGTACATTTTATGGGCAAGAAGCAAGTTTATCCCTATTTTAGGCAAGTCAGATTAAATGCTAGTTCTATTAATGCAAAGAAACTAGACTCATTTGATGATGACTTAATGCTGTTAAAAAATAACAAGATAAGGAAATTCTTGGTTCCTTCCTGTAATTTTCTATATTTTTGCCCTAGTTTTCTTATTTTGTTCAATCTACAGTTAGATTATGATAGAATGCCATGGGTCCATACTGTTCTTTGAGTCTCATGATTGGTTGTTTTTAATTCCATTCCTGATAGCCATTTTTAAAATATCAAACTTTTTCTGTAAAAAGAGAAAGGAGAATTTTGACTTAAAAAGTGACTTATAAGCTATTCCAATGATTGGTTGTATTTGAGAAAGGCAATGCACCCCTTTCTTTGTTCCTCAAAATCAGTAATACTGCCTATTTCTTTTCTGGAACAGGAAAGAACGAACCATATATCACAGTTTTCTCATCTCTGGCAAATCCATAATTCCCAAGTTGTTATTTTTGGCCTCCACCGTCATTGGAGGCTACTTCTCTCTGATTAGTATGTGGTCATCAGAGAATTACAACAGACAGAAAGTATATCTTACCTTTCTGCTGGAAAGGTGTTGTCTACCTTAGAACACTGAAACTTAAGCTAAACCCATGCCCCCAAAAAACAAGGGCCAGGAAGTCATTTTGCTTATTGGGAGGCTTCAGGGATCAGGGAAAAGAAGAGGAGGGAAAGTCTTGGCATCTATTCCAGAATTGTCCTTGATTGTTAAACTTTGATCTAATCTCTCAATGGTAGGTACATCATCAACATTCTGTGTATATCTCGTACATGAGAGCAAAATACCAGAAGTTTCAGGTTTTCTTTAAAATTGTGCCCTTTAGGGGTGCCTGGGTGGCTCAGTGAGTTAAAGCCTCTGCATTTGGCTCGGGTCATGGTCCCAGGGTCCTGGGATCGAGCCCCGCATCGGGCTTTCTGCTTGGCAGAGAGCCTGCTTCCTCTTTTCTCTCTGCCTGCCTCTCTGCCTACTTGTGATCTCTGTCTGTCAAATAAATAAATAAAATCTTTTAAAAAAAATTGAACCCTTTATTTGTTTCCTTTGCATGTTCTATTTTACTGATCAACTTTTTGAGCCCTGGGCAAGTTAGTTAACCTTTCTGAGCCCCAAAGGCCTCATCTGTAAAATGAGTGGTTTAGAATAAATGATCTTTATGGTCCTTTCCATTGCAAGCATTCTGTGCTATGAAACCTCAAAGCTATAAACTATAAGAGAATAAGAACCATTTTTTAAAAATATTTTTAATCCCTCCAACAGGCCCTAATGTAACTTTGAGTTTACTGCCTTGCTTCTGCTATTTGAAGTAAAGAATAGATTTTTGAAGACAGCTCTAACATGTACTAAACTAGATTAGAAATTGGACATTCTGTTTTAATTGCAGGCCAGGCTATTTATCAGGTATAGATGTCATAGGAACTTGCGTGTTTCAATAGTAAAAACATTGTGGGAAATGAATCATTGGGATGAGATTATGTAACCCCATTTAAAAGAATAATACTTTAATATTTGGCTGTAAAAGGATTGTGGATTGAATTGTGTCCCTTCCAATCCCTCAAGAAAGATATATTGATGTCCTCACTCCCTGGTACTTGTTAACATGACCTTATTTGAAAATAGGGTCTTTGTAGATGTAATAAAGTTGAGATAAGGGGCGTCTGGGTGGTTTAGTGGTTTAAGCCTCTGCCTTCAGCTCAGGTCATGAGCTGGGATGAGCCCCACATCAGGCTCTCTGCTCAGCAGAGAGGCTGCTTCCCCCTCTCTCTCTGCCTGCCTCTCTGCCTACTTGTGATTTCTCTCTGTCAAATAAATAAATAAAATCTTTAAAAATAAATAAATTAAAGTTGAGATAAGATCATACTGAATTAGGGTAAGCCCTAAAATCAGTGACTGGTGTCTTTAGAGGAAGACCATGTGGAGACACAGGGATCAAGGGACCCACAGGTTGAAGGCCATGTGATGATGGAAGGAGAGATTGCCGTGATGCAGCTGCAAGTCAAGGGATACCAGGGACTAATGGCAACCACCAGAAATGAGGAAAGAGGCACAGAACAGATTCTCCCTCAGAGCCTCCAGAAAGAACCAATGTTACCAACACTTATTTCATACTTCTAGGCTCCAGAGCTGTGAGAGAATACATTTCTGTGGTTTTAAGCCACCCAGTTTGTGGTAATTCATTACAATAGCCATAGGAAACTAATACAGAAGGCTTGGACACCGGCCTAGGGAAAGTCCCCAAGGGAGATGGCTCTGGACTAGATCAGTTATAGATTGCAACCACTGTAGGACATCTACCTTCAGCCTAGAACATCTTTATAAATCGAGATGAAAACTGAAAGAAACTATGATTTCTTTGGAAGCAACCCAAAATTCTGTAAGAGATTAGAAAATATCTAATAAAAACTCTAATCAGCCTAAACTAGTATCCTATTTGTTATAACTATTACTAGTCCCTTGAAAGCCACCTTTCACCCAGCATTTCATACTTAAAAGCCTCAGGTAAGCTACAGGAAGACTGTTCCTTAGAGTTATTGGCCATTTATTGGTAAACCTTTTTCTACCTTATGCAGGTTTCCTTTCTCTGATTTTAGTTAACCATTTATACATTTAGATACTAAGGATCTTTGAGCTTCAAAGAATGAACAGTGAATATATCCATTTAATCTGTTTATTTGCCCATTAGGAAAAATCTTTCTCCTACTCTACGAAAACCTCATCCATTCCTCCACCGTGCATAGCTCAGATCTCATCTACCTCATGAAGGCACCATTGACCACCCTATTTTGAAATAATCTGCTTTCCATAATTACATAATTTATGCTGTGTAATTTCCCTTGATGCTTAGCAAATAGTACCTACCCTTCATTATAGTTTTGTTTTGGTATCTGTGTGACTCATCTCCTTGACTAGATTGGGACTAGATTGGGACTAGAGGATGGGAATTATAATTCATGCTGTTTTGTATCTTTACCCCGTACCTGCAATACACAAAGAGCAGTGTATGCACATCATTAAGTACATTGTGATGAGTCTTTTTCAATTATGGTAGCAGATTATGACAGAATTGACAACTTAATTCAACAGTTAACTGGTTCTTATAGAACTCATCATTATTTGAAAAAAATCAAGACAATCTATATTCTAAGACTCCAGCACAGAATTTCTGGTTAATAGTGGCTGACATAGTTTATTCTCTTGCTTGTTATTTTCAAGTTATGCTATTGCTTTGATCTCATTTTTAAAAGCAATATTTATAAATATAATTCATAAAAGTATGGTGTCATTGGCCAGTGAAAAGAATTGCTGCCAGTGTTAGAGAAGAAACTATAGTTTACTAGAAATTGCTGACCTCCTCACAAAAGTGATGAATTAACAACCACATACAGCATTATGAAATCTGGTTGTAGTTTGTTTAAGCCAGTCTCTCTCTTTATGGCATTCTCAATCTTTCTAAACAGCTAGGATATGATAACATTTTAAAAATTAAAGTACTTCACATAACCAAGAGCATGCTCTGAAATGAGCAACATTAAGCTCAAAACAGTTGAAGCTTCAGATACTGGAGCAGGCAAGAATTTTAAAGAGCCCAAATGAATAAGGAGACAACATTGTTGTGCTTCTTCAGATGCAGTAATAATTAGGCTCAGAGGTTAGCAGGAAGAGATTTTATAGCAATAATGGCTCCCAGTACCATTTTTCTCTTGTGATTTTGACTTACAAAGGTAAAGCTTTTATTTGAAGATTTGATACAGTGCAGCTGCAGATAGCAGGGGACGGGGGAATTTGGCCAAAAGGCTGGACTCTCTCAAACATCTATGAGAGAGGGAGAGTTTGAGAGGGAAAGACTGGGAGAAGTTGAAAGATAGAAAAGGAGGAGAGGAGGGGACAAAAAGAAAAAAAAAAGATTTACATTACCAATGACAAATCAAAGCTGAAAGTTTGCCATGGCTGTTGTCATTCATTGCCATTCATATTTAGAAAGCAGACTGCTGTGATAATTGATTTGATGGTCCAGCTTGAGTGGAAGCACTTCTGGGCATAGCAGGCCTCAGAGATGCCAAAAAAGAAGAAAAGCTGGGAATGAAATAATGCACTACTTTCTCTTCAGAGGCATGTGGCCCAGTTTTTAAGAACAGAAGTACATGATCTGGGATAGGGAGAGTAGAATGGGGAGGAAACCTAAAGAACTTAGTAATAAATACAAAAATGACCATAAAGCTCTAGTCAGATAAAAATAGGCATTCAAACAGAGACAATAAAAGGACATATTTTACTGACAGGTGAATAATAGAGGTGCGTGGTAGAAATAATCTGATTTTTAACAGACTCAGTTCTTAAGAGTACCTTTTTTACCTTTTTTTTTTTAAACTGTTCTTTTGTATAGGGACAAAAGTGATTCCTTTTCTAAAAACCCTTTTAATTTTTTAGGCTTTTCAAACTAGATTAATAGTTGAGAAGGAGAAAAAGAAAATAATAATTGAAACCGAAAAGCTGTGTATGTGCTTGTATTATCTAAACGTCATTGAATTTATTTCCATGAAGCGAAAGGTAATAATGAAGCTTGTCCTCAGATTTGTGAGTGGAGGGTGGTGTTCAGCCATTACTTCCTGCTGATATGAATAAGTGAGGAGAATAAAGTGCCAGTTGAAGGAGGGAAAAAAAGAGTGAGAGAGATTTTTTTTTTAAGTACTGAATTCACTGTTCGACCTCTTAATCACAACTGCCAGTTGAATTGTGTGCCCTGTCATCAATTTAAGGGCCTAAACAAAACCAGATAAAAGATACGGCTGTCAAAACACAAATTTGCATCAGAACCTGTTTGTCTTTTGAGGGAAATGTAGTTATTTATGTTTTAAAATAGCTCAATCCTTTACTTAATTCCCCTTCTCTCTTTTCTTGCCTGTCTCCCTTCTACCTTTGTTTCTCCTTTCCCTCTTCTACTTACTTACCTGTGTACACGCCTTTACTTAAGCCAACGGGGAACATCTGTTGTCTGGCCACATTGGATCAGACCAGATCTGTTTTATACATATGCAGCCATTATGCAAATCTCAATACCCTCACATCACATCACATCACATTTTCTGCTCTCCTGAAAAGTTTTCTTGATTACAGTGAGACATTGGGCGTTAGGAGTTTTGTAAAAAAAAGAAAAACCTCAAATACATGACTTGTTTTAAAAAGACTATATGAAATTAATACAGAGAAAGCAATGTTAGCTGTGTCATTATAATGTATGGCAATATTTCTCAAATTAAAAAAATCATCAGTATGAGAATTACCTGGGAAGCTTATTAAAATTTAGATTCTCAAACCCCATCACAGATCTACTGAATCACAGTAAATGGCATCCAGGAATCTACATTTTAACAAGTGCTGCACATTTATCTGCTATCTACTACTGAAGTTGGGACTCCAGAGACATAATGGTTAGTCAGATAAACTGGATTCTGATACATTTTCCACCATTATTAGTTGTATAAACTTAGGCAAATTACCTAGTCTCTCTGAAACTCAATTTCCTCACCTATCAAATGTATATAACACTTTATTTATTAGGATTGTTCTGGGGATTAAATATGCTAATAAACGCTTAGCATAGTAGCCAGTAATTACAATACCAAGTTATAGCCAGTACTGTTGGTATTGTTTAGCTTTCATGATTTAGAAATAGATTCTTTACTATGAGTCATTCATATTACCTCCATTTAAAGTAAGTATTGGTTTCTACTTCAATGATGTATTAACCTGTGTAGTACTTTTCATGCCTCAAAGAGTTTATAAGATTAATCATACCTATCATTTCATCTTACCCAATTGGGAAACAAAGATATCTTAGACTAAAATACTGTGACACATTCTTACTCTCATAGAATCTTCTTATTAACTGTATCTAGGCCGCTGGATGTACACATTATTCATATGTGAATGTAGTTAGGGAGCATTAAGATGCTGAACTTATTGAATGAGGGAGGGAAGAACACCTAGGATATACATGTCATGCTATAAATACCAAAAGCAACTCACAATGTGACCAGCAGTACCACCTGCCTCATAACCAAAGATAATCAAATATTATCATGGCTGAACAAGGAAAGTCTTTGTCCTCATAGCCTGGAATAGAGAAAAGATCACTAGAATCTTTTTATATCTAATTTCAATGCTTCCAAGCTCTGTGTCTTAAACAGTTCAGGCTGATATAACAAAAATACCACAGACTGACTAGCCTGAACAACAAACATTTATTTCTCACAGTGCTGGAGGCTAAGAAATCCAACCAAGGTCAAGATGCCAATAGATCCCATGTCCAGTGAGGGCTCACTTCCTGGCTTAACAGACAGCTGTTCATCTTGCTGTGTACTCGTATGACTGAGGAGAGAGAGAGATTATCTCCCTCATGTCCCATTTGTGAGGGCTCCCCACTTATGTAATACCTAATTACTGTCCAAAGTCCGTACTTCCAAATACTATCACATTGGTTATTATGTTTCAACATATGAATTTGGGTGGGGAGACACAAACATGCAGTCTGTAATACTTATTACTTCAGAAAAACCTCTTATTTTTAGCGCCTCCGTGTAAAATGAGGATAAATCCTATTTGGCCCACTTCAGAGCCTTGAATTAAGAAGGAAATGTGCTAATGTATGTAGCAACCATTTGTAAACCAAGTTCTACACAAATGTATGGTATTATTTCAAATCTTTCCAAATGGACTGAAAGTCCACCTTGAAAATGTTGTTACCAACTTCTGGCAAGAAGTGATCGCATTCTTTCTCATTTTCCAGGAAGTCCAAAAAAATAGATGAAGTTAGAACTCCTCATTTATCAAATCCTTGTTTGTACCTTGGTGATTTTTGTTTGAGGTGACCAGATTTCACTGATGCATTTTTATATAGCTTTTGCTGAATATTCCTTGATCCAAATGCTTTCAGCTTTGTGGCTTTGAAGTTCCAATTCCCTGATCAGTGTCTAAACTTGTGAAGCTTGAAATTTATCATTTGGCATTGACTTACATGTTGAGTCAAAACCCTGTGTCCTTTAAACATCTTGAGGCAGATTTTCAGCATGGCCTCATTTTAACTGATACAGTTATATATTTGTAAGTACAAATTGCCACTTTTGTCCTCAAGAGAGCACAAATTGGTCATCACACCTGAAATGAGGTAATTGAAGGTGCAAAAAAAACACTTCTACAAAAAGGTCTTTATAACACTCTCTTCCCCTAATAACCCTGCCCTCCCTTCCTCTGTGTACAGGAAGAAAAGGAGAAATAATGCTATTACTAAGCTCTGAGTAGAGGTCAACATTTCTTCTCAAGAAAAATAAACTGCATATAATTTATGTTTCTTTTCTAAAACAAGATACACATTAGATACTGAGTAATTTACAATAGAAAGTTAATGGAAATGTTGATGTCTTTCACAGTTATCATTTTGTTGCAAGGTAATATAACACTTTAACTTAAGCAAATGAGTAGCTTTGGCTATTGAATAATAACTTTTGAGAGCCAGTTATGGAATTTACAATACACCTATAGTTTTAGTTGCCTAAAACTGTATCCTCTGAGATTATTTTAGACCAAGAGAGTAACATTTGGTTTGAATACGACCTTCTTTGCACCAGTAATCTCTGGGTCATTTTTGGATTCTAGAGCTAGAGAAAATGAGAGCTATAAGAAATGAAGCCAAACTCAATTTAGAGCTTATTTGTTACCTAAAGAGTATGTATGTTGCATACATTGGCTTATAAAATTATATAGGCTGCAGGAAAACTTCTAGCCATTTCTTGGTATATTCCTTGTGGCTATTCCAAGTACTGCCTGGAAGTTATTTGTAGAACTTGATTTTATTCTTCTAGTGATTTATATATACTTTATATATTTGTATTTATATTTTATTTATATCATATTTATATATACTTTATGTATTTGTATATATATGATTTATATGCACATACATACATATACATAAATACACACACATATTACTTAGCCTGACCTACTCATAGACTACACATGTACCTAGCCCAGTGCCAGTGGCAGTCATTTTTTTTTGTTACCTTCAGAAATAGCAGACTATTATTTAAATGGGTAGTTTCTGGGGTGCCTGGGTGGCTCAGTGGGTTAAAGCCTCTGCCTTCAGCTCAGGTCATGATCCCAGTGTCCTGGGATGGAGCCCCGCATCGGGCTCTCTTCTCAGTGGGGAGCCTGCTTCCTCCTCTCTCTCTCTCTGCCTGTCTCTCTGCCTACTTGTGATCTCTGTCTGTCAAATAAATAAATAAAATCTTTTAAAAAAATGGGCAGTTTCCTTTACTTAAGTGAGCAATACAGTTTAATGCACGTTGATCTGTCATTTCCCCTTGAATGACTAAATTGCAAAAGTCCATCTGTAATTCCCTTTCCACTTCAGCACTGTTAAAGCAAGAAAGTGTTTAGTGAAACCTAGGTAACTGATGGGATTCTTACAGGCAGTTCAAGACCTAGTATGAAACCAAATACTCCTTATAGGCACCAGCCTAAAGGATAAGAATCAAGAATTTCCCCAATTAAGTCTTATTAATAAATTTGATGAAAAGGAAGATCATAGAAGGTAACTAAAAATGTATTAGTGATGACAGGATGAGAAAGAGGTGATAAAAGTTTTTGAGAGCATGTTTTTAAAGGATTGCTGTCAAATAATAAATAAATAGTTTGAACTTGTTCTTGTCCTGGTGACAAATACATATCTGAGCCAAAATTACTATTTTGTTTCATTTTATTCCTTCCCTCACACACTAATATCCATAGTGATGACCAGTCCTAAAGAGTGTTATTCTGTTGTGTTCAGAAATCATTACCTGTTAGGTAGCTAAAATATAAGAGAATTACAGCTCACTCCATATTGTCAAGCCATAGAAACAGCAGCAAAGATACCCAAATGAAACAAGCTCTGTTTTTTTTCCCCTCAAAACCAAAGAAGTGTAAGAAAAGCATTGAATTTAAGGGCAGAAACTATTCCAGATGGTTATTGCTAGAATTCAGATACCAAAGACAGTAATAGAATTATACCTTTACAAAGAGGAATTACTACCATTTTTGTCTCAAATCCACTCAAATGTTGAAAAGAAAGCTTAACCATGTTTCACTTTACAGTCTTCACAGGAGATAGTATAATGAATGAAATTAGTTCTCTTGTAAGGCGCTCTTAAAAATTGATAGATTCTGTAGGTAAGTAGTTCCTTGTGACCATAGATTAGGAGAGATTTTTTGGTTAATAATTTTCTCTAGAGAAAAAATTATTCTCATAATATTCTATTTCATCAATGAAATTTTAAAACTGATACTTTTTCATATTTAAAAACTCCCAAAATAAAGAGAAAAATACAATTTGAGTTGTGATTTCTTTCAGTCCTCAGTCTGAAGAAGTTGAGCCCGTTTAAGGTATATTGGACAGGTATATATATATACAGTACCCTAATAAATGTTGGCTTAACAGAATTCATTCACATACTTGTGGGAATAGTATCAGATCTGTTGGCCAGAAAAAGCCCAACCAAGTTTGATTTGTCCAATGTGATTTGAGGAAGGGAGGGAAGCTTAGCATGCTTTGCTCTGAGTGTTATTGTTGCAAAGGAGAATGAGAGCCAAGTTTAGGATTTGGCCAGGACCCAAAAAGATACTGTCACTGAGAAGCAACTGATACATGGTAATGCTCTTTCAGACAGTGAAAAGAAGAAATAGAACAGAGTTGGCCCTCTACCTGTGGCCTGTCCACCCTCCCCCATTTTTTTGAGCTCATCCATGCTAACCTCCTCCTCCTTTCTCTAGCATAGCCACTTTGTAATTATTACCACATTCTCTTTGTACATTATCTTTTGCTTTCTTGCAGTTGTTTAATTTGGCATTTTTTCTATTACAAGGAACAGGGGCTTACTGAGGTTTTCTTAGATAAGATATTGTTAAGGGAAAATGGAGAAGAAATACACAGTGGCTGCCTAGACATACCTCACCAAAACTAGACTATCCCAGTTAAAATAGTGCTCTGACAATCTGACAGCATGTCTAGTGATGCAATGACCACTCTGCTGGTAGTCTTCCTTTAGGAGCAGGTGTCTGTTCTGCCAAGCTCCACTTGTACCTTAGTAATCTGTCCATTCTCATGCTTTGCCATTATGGTGACTCAGCTGCTCTGTTTTTGTTTTTCTATCTAATCCTTCTTTGTACTCCCTAACAGTGAAAAAATATGCATTTTAGAAAAGGTGAATCAGAGTGTCTGCCATATATCTGAGATCATCATGGGATCAGTGGGTCAAGTGAGCCTCTAGAGAAAGTCTGTAAGGATTGACCTATAGAGTGGGGTACACACTTAAGGCTAGAAGCCAGATCATAAATCGGGGAGAGCAGAAAGTATTATCTAGAGAATAGACAGCCAGGTATCCATCTACAAGTGAGGAGGAGGCTAGTCACTGGTCCAGAGTGTGGTTTGGGTCAAGGAACTGACAAAGAAAGTGGACCCAAGGGGAGAAAGGAGTATATTCCCATACTGGTAGATCAGGTTGGTCTGCTTCTGTTAATCCCCACTTATACTCTGGGATCAGTTCAGTGGTTTCTTTTGCCTTCTAAAACAGTTCCCTTTTTTTGTTACTAATACATGAACTATATCTCTGGAAGTAGGGTCATTTCATAAAACAAATCTTTTATTTCATCTGTGAGGTACTGAAAATGTCATAGCCACAGAGAGTTAAGCACAGAATTGTGATACATTACTGAAAAATCTCTAGCAGTTAACTGTTTTGTTGTTGTTGTTAGGAGGGTAAGACAGCTTTAATCATACTGATGAATCAATATGGCAATCTTTTATTTTTTCATCCATGAAAAGTTGATTATACTAAAATTCATATACCATAAAATTAATCATTTAATCATTTTATAGACAAATTTTAGATCTGTTTTTTATCTGAAAGAATGAATGTTTCCATGTAATACTTTTTTTTTCCAAAACAAGACTTTATTTATTTATTTATTTATTTATATTTCGATTTATTTTCAGAAAAACAGTATTCATTATTTTTTCACCACACCCAGTGCTCCATGCAAGCCGTGCCCTCTGTAATACCCACCACCTGGTACCCCAACCTCCCACCCCCCCACCACTTCCAACCCCTCAGATTGTTTTTTTCAGAGTCCATAGTCTCTCGTGGTTCACCTCCCCTTCCAATTTACCCCAACTCCCTTCTCCTCTCTAACAACCCCTTGTCCTCCATGCTATTTGTTATGCTCCACAAATAAGTGAAACCATATGATAATTGACTCTCTCTGCTTGACTTATTTCACTCAGCATAATCTCTTCCAGTCCCGTCCATGTAACTACAAAAGTTGGGTATTCATCATTTCTGACGGAGGCATAATACTCCATAGTGTATATGGACCACATCTTCCTTATCCATTCATCTGTTGAAGGGCATCTTGGTCCTTTCCACAGTTTGGCGACCGTGGACATTGCTGCTATAAACATTGGAGTACAGATGGCCCTTCTTTTCACGACATCTGTATCTTTGGGGTAAATACCTAGGAGTGCAATTGCAGGGTCATAGGGAAGCTCTATTTTTAATTTCTTGAGGAATCTCCACACTGTTCTCCAAAGAGGCTGCACCAACTTGCATTCCCACCAACAGTGGAAGAGGGTTCCCCTTTCTCCACATCCTCTCCAACACATGTTGTTTCCTGTTTTGTTAATTTTGGCCATTCTAACTGGTGTAAGGTGATTTCTCAATATGGTTTTAATTTTAATCTCTCTGAGGGCTAATGATGATGAGCATTTTTTCATGTGTCTGATAGCCATTTGTATGTCTTGATTGGAGAAGTGTCTGTTCATATCTTCTGCCCATTTTTTGATATGTTTGCCTGTTTCGTGTGTGTTGAGTTTGAGGAGTTCATTATAGATCCTGGATATCAACCTTTTATCTGTACTGTCATTTGCAAATATCTTCTCCCATCCCGTGGGTTTCCTCTTTGTTTATCTGACTGTTTCCTTTGCTGTGCAGAAGCTTTTGATTTTGATGAAGTCCCAAAAGTTTATTTTCGCTTTTGTTTTCTTTGCCTTTGGAGACGTATCTTGAAAGAAGTTGCTGTGGCTGATATCGAAGAGATTACTGCCTATGTACACCTCTAGGATTCTGATGGATTTCTGACTCACGTTGAGGTCTTTTATCCATTTTGAGTTTATCTTTGTGTACAGTGTAAGAGAATGGTCCAGATTCATTCTTCTACATATAGCTGTCCAGTTTTCCTAGCACCATTTATTGAAGAGACTGTCTTTTTTCCACTGTATATTTTTTCCTGTTTTGTCGAAGATTAATGGACCATAGAGTTGAGGGTCCATATCTGGGGTCTCTACTCTGTTCCACTGGTCTATGTGTCTGTTTTTATGCCAGTACCATGCTGTCTTGGTGATCACAGCTTTGTAATAAAGCTTGAAATCAGGTAACGTGATGCCGCCAGCTTTATTTTTGTTTTTCAACATTTCCTTAGCAATTCGGGACCTTTTCTGATTCCATACAAATTTTAGGATTATTTGCTCCAGCTCTTTGAAGAATACCGGTGGAATTTTGATCGGAATGGCATTAAAAGTATTGATTGCTCTAGGCAGTATAGACATTTTAACAATGTTTTTCTTCCGATCGAAGAGCATGGAATGGTCTTCCATCTATTTGTGTCTTCTTCAATTTCTTTCATGAGTGTTCTGTAGTTCCTCAAGTACGGATCCTGTACCTCTTTGGTTAGGTTTATTCCCAGGTATCTTATGGTTCTTGGTGCTATAGTAAATGGAATCGATTCTCTAATTTCCCTTTCTATATTTTCATTGTTAGTGAAAGCCACTGATTTCTGCACATTGACGTTGTATCCTACCACGTTGCTGAATTGCTGTATGAGTTCTAGTAGTTTGGGGGTGGAGTCTTTTTGGTTTTCCATATAAAGAATCATGTCATCTGCGAAGAGAGAGAGTTTGATTTCTTCATTACCAATTTGGATACCTTTTATTTCTCTTTGTTGTCTGATTGCTATTGCTAGGACTTCTATTACTATGTTGAACAAGAGTGGTGAAAGTGGGCATCCTTGTCTTGTTCATGATCTCAACAGGAAGGCTGCAAGCTTTTTCCCATTGAGGATGATATTTGCTGTGGGTCTTTCATAGATAGATTTGATGAGGTTCAGGAATGTTCCCTCAATCCCTATACTTTGAAGCGTTTTAATCAGGAACGGATGCTGGATTTTGTCAAATGCTTTTTCTGCATCAATTGAGAGGACCATGTGGTTCTTCTCTCTTCTCATATTAATTGATTGATTTGCGAATGTTGAACCATCCTTGTAGCCCAGGGATGAATCCCACGTGGTCATGGTGGATAATCTTTTTAATGAGCTGTTGGATCCTGTTTGCTAGGATCTTGTTGAGAATCTTAGCATCCATATTCATCAGTGATATTGGTCTAAAATTCTTCTTTTTGGTAGCGTCTTTGCCTGGTTTGGGGATCAGGGTAATGCTGGCTTCCTAGAAAGAGTCTGGAAGTTTTCCTTCTGCTTCAATTTTTTGAAGCAGCTTCAGGAGAATAGGTGTTATTTCTTCTTTGAAGGTTTGGTAGAATTCCCCAGGGAATCCGTCAGGTCCTGGGCTCTTGTTTTTTGGGAGGTTTTTGATCACTGCTTCACTCTCCTTATTAGATATCGGTCTATTCAGGTTGTCGATTTCTTCCTGGTTCAGTGTTGGTAGTTGATAGTTTTCCCGGAATGCATCCATTTCATCAAGTTTGCTAAGCTTATTGGCATATAACTGTTGATAATAACTTCTGATGATTGTTTCTACTTCCTTGGTGTTAGTTGTGATCTCTCCCTTTTCATTCATAATTTTATGAATTTGGGCTTTCTCTCTTTTCTTTTGGATTAGAGTAGCCAGTGGCTTATTGATCTTATTGATTCTTTCAAAAAACCAGCTTCTAGTTTCATTGATACGTTCTACTGTATCTCTTGTTTCTATCTCATTGATCTCAGCTCTAATCTTGATGATTTCCCTTCTTATGTGTGGATTTGGTTTGATTTGTTGTTGATTCTCCAGTTCTTTAAGGTGTAGAGACAGCTGGTGTGTTCTAGATTTTTCAATTTTTTTGAGGGAGGCTTGGATGGCTATGTATTTTCCCCTTAGGACCGCTTTTGCTGTATCCCATAGGTTTTGGACCGAAGTGTCTTCATTCTCATTGGTTTCCATGAATTGTTTCAGTTCTTCTTTGATCTCCTGGTTGATCCAAGCATTCTTAAGCAAGGTGGTCTTTAGCTTCCAGGTGTTTGAGTTCCTTCTGAACTTTTCCTTGTGATTGAGCTCCAGTTTCAAAGCACTGTGATCTGAGAATATGCAGGGAATAATCTCAGTCTTTTGGTATCGGCTGAGTCCTGATTTGTGACCCAGTATGTGGTCTGTTCTAGAGAAGGTTCTGTGTGCACTTGAGAAGAATGAGTATTCTGTTGTTTTAGGGTGGAATGTTCTGTATATATCTATGAGGTCCATCTGGTCCAATGTGTCATTCAATGATCTTGTTTCTTTATTGATTTTCTGCTTCCGTGATCTGTCTAATTCTGAAAGTGGCGTGTTAAGATCTCCTACGATTAGTGTATTCATATCAATATGACTCTTTATCTGGATTAACAGTTTTCTTAAGTAATTGGCTGCTCTCATATTGTGAGCATAGATATTTACAGTTGTTAGATCATCTTGGTGGATAGTCCCTTTAAGGATTATGTAGTGTCCTTCTGTATCTCTGACTACAGTCTTTAGTTTGAAGTCTAATTTATCTGATATGAGAATCGCTACCCCAGCCTTCTTTTGAGTCCCATTGGCATGAAAGATGCTTCTCCATCCCTTCACTTTCAGTCTGCGTGTATCTTTAGGTTCAAAATGGGTCTCTTGTAGACAACATATGGATGGGTCCTGTCGTTTTATCCAATCTGCAACCCTGTGCCATTTTATGGGTGCATTTAGGCCATTCACGTTGAGAGTGATTATTGATAGATACGTTTTTATTGCCATCAAGTTACCTTTGAAGTCTTTCTTTCTGTAGACTGTCTCTATATTTCTGTTCAATGCTATTCTTGGGATTTTTCCTCTTTTATAGAACCCCCCTTAATATTTCCTGTAGTGTCGGCTTGGTGGTTGCATAGTCTTTTAAGCCTTGCCGGTCTTGAAATCTCTTTATCTCTCCATCCACTTTGAATGTCAGTCTTGCTGGATAAAGTATTCTTGGCTGCATGTTCTTCTCATTTAGTGTCCTGAATATATCTGGCCAGCCTCTTCTGGCTTGCCAGGTCTCTGTGGACAGGTCTGACGTTATTCTGATGGGCTTCCCTCTGTAAGTAAGGAGCCTCTTTGCCCTGGCGGCTTTCAAGAGATTATATCTACAATTATAATTCCTCAATTTGACATCAGGGGTCGTGATGTTTTTTTGGAGTGCATAATCTTGGGTGGAGACCGTTCAGCCTCTAGTACATGAATGCTGGTTTCATTCGCAAGATTGGGAAAATTTTCATAAAGGACTTGTTCCACTTTATCTTCTAAACTTCTTTCTTTCTCCTCCCCTTCAGGGATTCCAATAATTCTGACGTTGGAACGCTTCATGGCATCATTTATTTCCCTGATTCTGTTTTCGTGGTTTCTAAGCTGTTTGTTCCAGGCTTCCTCCTGATCCTTTCTCTCTATCTGTTTGTCTTCCAGATCACTAATTCTATATTCTTTCTCAGTTACCCTAGCTTTGAGAGAGTTTAGATTAGATTGGAACTCAATTGAGAGCATTGTGAACCTCCTCCCTGGTAGCTTTGAGCTCCACCCTAACATTGTGAACATCCTGTCTTGTCGCTTTCAGTTCGGCCCTAATCAATTCTGTTTGGTCGTCCATGGCTTTCTCCAACCTAGCTATTGCCTGGGTAATTGTTAGCCTGAATTCTCTTTCCGACATATTGTCTATGTTGATAGCCGTTAGCTCTGTTGCAGAAGTTCCATTCTCTGTATTTTTCTTCTGTTGGGCATTCCTCCTCCTAGTCATTTTGGTGGGAGATGACTGAACAGATGTAGCTGATTGTATCAATTCTGGTGCAGTCAAGGTGCACCCTGGAACACTTCTGAGCAATCAGGATTCCCCACCCAAATGAGAGACAAAAGAAAAGAAAAAGA
This sequence comes from Neogale vison, assembly GCF_020171115.1. Classification (NCBI taxonomy): domain Eukaryota; kingdom Metazoa; phylum Chordata; class Mammalia; order Carnivora; family Mustelidae; genus Neogale; species Neogale vison. The sequence continues at coordinate 52,026,032 of NC_058105.1, read as the reverse complement.
AAAAAAAAATTAAAAGAAGAAAAAGAAAAAAAAGAGAGAGAGAGAGAGACAGGAAAGAAAGGGAAGATGAAAAAGAAGGTTCAGCCCAGATGCGCCCCCAGGGTAAGATTTATGAAGTAGACAAACAAAAGGAGATAAAAAGACTGATACAAGTATTTGACAAGAGAAAAAAAATATATATATATATGCAAATAAAGAAAGAACCTCGTCAAAAAGAACCACAAGTGTAAAATTTATATGCTATCAGGACAAACACAAAAAACACAGAAACACTGGTGGAAGAAGATGGGAGAGTTCTTATAAATTATCAGTGTGTGTGAGGAAGGTTGTTTTGATTCTTCCTGGATGTATCTTGATATCTTTGTTAAAGGACTCAACTTTCCTAAGATAAAGGGGATTAAAAATTGGTTTACCTATAGGGGTAGTATTGATTGGGGAAAGGGGATTACTTTGAAGTTTAACTCTATATGAATACTAGAGGATAAAAATAAAAAGGAATAAACTAGACTAAACTAAAATTTTAAAAAGGAATTAAAATAATAAAAATGCAAAAGAAAAACATAGGTGTATGTATCAAAAAGTTCAGGTTAGAAAGGTATTATGGAATTTGATGTACTGTACAACTTGCTGTGATGGTAAATAGGTTAAAAAAATTACCTATGTGTAAAAAAAAATATGAACCGGAATAGTGGGAACGAGTGAACAATACAAGTTTTCCTATGAAGTAATGGTTGTTCTCTTGCAGTCCTTTTTTTTTTTTTTTCTTTCTTGGTTTGTTTTCTGGGGGAGGGGCCTGCCACGTGGGTTGTCAGTCAGTGATGTTTCCTGAGTTAAGTCCTCCCGCCCCCATCAAGGGGGTGGGCTCTGAGGAAAGTGGTTTTTTTCAGGCTTTTGTTCTCTGGCTGTTTTTATGCTTGTTCATTTTTTTTTCTCTCACCTTGACCGCCTTTGATGGTTTTTGTAGTATTAGAGGAAATCAAACCGCACCCTGATCTCCCTCTCAGAGAGAAGCCTCAGTCTGGGTGCAGGACCTGAATAAGTTCCCCCTTGGCCGCTGGCAAAGCAGGTTCCAAGTTGCAGACCCTGGGGGCGCAGGATCTTTTGCTTGTGCCCAAAGCCAAGGCAGTGGCGGCTGTCTGGGAGCTCCCGACCGCCAGAGAGGTTCCAAGAAGCGATCACACCCTGAGATTTTGCCGCTGGCCCGGGCTGGGAGTGCCCGGCTTGCGCGCACCTCTTTTCATAGGCGGCTATGGGTTGGGCACGCGTCTGGGGCACTGAGAACGGGGCGCTGGTCCATAAGCCCCAGGCTGGGCTTTTGCGCACCTCTTTCGGGGGGAAGAGTTTGGGGCGTGCGGTTTAGGCTTTGAAACAATGGCGCGGGTCAAAGAGCACTGGCCGGGCCTTTGTAACTCAGGGGAGCATGAGGGACGTGCGCACCTATCTCAAGCTTTGTGGTAGGGCGAGTGCGCATTCTTCCGACAGGCGCAGCTCCCATCCCCTCACAAGAACTAGAACCCATGTATTCTCGGGCAGGCTGGCAGCTTAGGGAACAGGATCTGGTTTCTCTGCTGCACTCTCTCTACCTCAGTGCGGGGGAGGCTGTCCTGGGACCAGGGACTTAAGTCCGTGTCCCTAGCAGCCCCGATTCCCACAATTTCCCCCTGCAATCCTTTGCTCTTTTGGAGTGCTTTCAACCAGTCTCCAAGTTAATGCTGGTCCCCAGACGCAGGGCACTCTCGCTCATATTGGGATATTACTTTCCCACCGGTCGCCTCTGGTGGCTCCCTCCCCCTTTTGTTTATCTTCCGATATCAGTCCGCCGTTCCCATTCCACTTTACCTGCCCACTGGCATCTTCTGCCTCTGTAGAGATCCAGACGTGTATAATTTTAATCTCAGGCTGATTTCATGGGTGATCGGAGTTCTTTGGTAGGTAATCAGCTCACTTTGGGGTACCGGCTGAAAAGGCGCCTCTTCCTACTCCCCTGCCATCTTGTCCCCCTCATGTAATATTCTTAATATTGTTTTTTCACTTGTGTACAATTGACATCAAATGTTATATTTGTTTCAGGTATATAAATATAGTGATTCAACTTCTCTATGTTATGCTGTGCTCACCGTAAGTGTAGCTACCGTCTGTTATCATACAATGCTATTACAGTATTGTTGACTGTATTCCCTGTGCTGTGCTTTTTCTTGCTATGACTTATTCATTCCATAATTGGAAGCCGGTATCGCCCACTCCTCTTTACCCATTTTGCCCAAAACTTTATCCCCCTTCCCTCTGGCAGCCATCAATTCTGTTTTTATAGGTCTGATTTTTTGTTCGTTCATTTTTTTTTTAAGATTCTGAATATGAGTGAAATCATATGGTATTGTCTTTCTCAGTCTGACTTATTTCATTTAGTATAATACCCTCTAGGTTTCATCCATATTGTCACAAATGGCACAGTCTTATCCTTTTTTATTGTGTTTGATATTCCATTATATATATTATATGTATATATAGATAGAGATGTATATGTACACACACACACACACACACACACACACACCTTATATATCCATTTGTCATGAACACTTAGGTAACTTCCATATCTTGGCTATAGTAAATAGTGCTGCAGTAAACATAGGGGCACACATATCTTTTCAGATTAATGTCTTTGTTTTCTCTGGATAAATACCCAGTACTGGAATTATTGAATCATATGGTATTTCTATTTTTAATTTTAATTTTAATTTTTAATTGTTTGAGAAACCCCCATACTGTTTTTCATAGCAGCTATCACCAGTTTAAATTTCCACCAACAGTGTATGAGTTTTCCTGTTTCTCCACACCCTTACCAACACGAGTTATTTCTTGTGTTTTTTATTTTAGCCATTCAGACAGGTGTATCTCACTGTGACTTTTGATGTGCATGTGATGAGCAGTGGTGTTGAGGTATTATTATGAGGTATTATATTTAGGTCTTTAATCCATCTTGAATTTATTTTTGTATATGGTGTAAGGAAGTGGTCAGGTCTCGTTCTTTTGTGCATAGCTCCAGTTTTTTCCAGCACCATTTCTTGAAGAGACTGTCTTTTCCCCATTGTATGTATGTTCTTGAACATGGCTAACTTTTAGTCTCCATTGTGTTGATAGAGTAAATTCCACATTGTGATTAGTGTGGAAGAATATTCTTACCACATTTCCCTTGTTAATCTTGCCAAGTAGCTGAGCATGGTGTGGGTGATTATCTAAGGAGAACACTCCCGGCTGGTCTCCATAGCATTCAGGGATATATTTACTCCAAGTCTGTAGATAGGAGATATGAGAAGTTGTTTGTCAGGACCACATTTCCCAGTGTGTTTCCACTGAACGTTTGTTTTTTCAGATGTTACTACATGTCTTCTGTAAAAAGGGTTGGGTAAAAATACTGGATAAAATAAAATTGGGTAAAACAAATGTCTCTGAGAACTCTCTTGCCAAACCTCTGTGTACTGCTCATTGGTTCCACAGCTATTATAGTCCAACACAACTAGTATGATTTACAAGTTGGTCTCTTGGGGCCCTTTCACCTTCTAAGACCCCAGTACAAAAGACAACTAATCTTTTCCTATATGCTTCAAGATTACTGTGGTGTCAGGTTGCCTGGGTGGCTTAGTCAGTTGAGCATCTGACTTGGTTTTAGCTCAAGTCATGGTGTCTATGTTCAGTGTGAAATCTGCATGTCACTCTCCCTCTGCTCCTCCCCCTGTGCCCTCTCTACCTCTCTCTTCCTCTCTCTCCCTCATAAATAAATAAAATATTTTTAAAAAATTACTGCGGTCCCAATTCAGCCTCAAAGGGACTCCTCTGAAACTGTGAACAAGCGTAAGCTGGCTTAGGAGGACAACAAAGTGCCTAGTTATATGTGTCAGTGCTCTAGAAACTTAATACGGAGATTTTTATAAGGGGATCAGTTTGGTCTTTGCGACTAAACTAAACTATCAGTTACACTATGGGGGATGGAATTCAAGTCTCCAGTATTGTCCTTAGAGCATATCTGAAGGGCAAGACTGATGATACTAAACCTTAGATATCCTAAGAATGAGCTCAGCTTTAATAATAAAAGCTTCTTGGGCACCTGGGTGGCTCAGTCAATTAAGCACCTGCCTTTGGCTCCGGTCTTGTCTGCAGGGTCTCAGATCCAGTCCCACACCCTCTGCCCCTCCCCACTGCTTATGTACTCTCTCTAGCTCTCTCTCAAATAAATAAAATCTTAAAAAAAATGAAATTTTCTTTTTTACATAGTATCTTTCTATTATTTCAGTACCACTTGTTATACATATTGGTAACAATATGTCTAAGATAACAATGTAAATTCACTTGGATTCTACAATATGGATTCCTTTCCATATATGTATCCCAACAGAATAGGATGAAGTATTGACCAGTTACCAAGTAACTGAAATAATCTGCATTGGTCCTTTGGTGATATATGTAAGTCTTACTCCTTGGAGGTGCCTTCCAGGGATCTTGAGACAATGTCTTAAATCCTCCCCCTTTGTCTCCTGTACATATGCCAGGTCTTCTCGAGTCTGCTTTTCTATTTCCTCCTTTCTTTTGCTTTTTACTCCCACTCCTATTTTTCACTCCTCATAAAGAAGACAGCAAATGGGGGTGCCTGGGTGGCTCAATGGGTTAAAGCCTCTGCCTTCAGCTCAGGTCATGATCCCAGGGTCCTGGGATCAAGATCCCCATAGGGCTCTCTGCATAGCAGGGAGCCTGCTTCCTCCTCTCTCTCTGCCTGCCTCTCTGCCTACTTGTGATCTCTGTCTGTCAGGTAAATAAATAAAATCTTAAGAAAAAAAAAAAGAAGAAGAAGAAGACAGCAAATGTGCAGGAAATACCATAGGCAGCTAGCTGTTGCCTGTAACTGATTTAGCATATACTTCCCCCCTGAGCACCCTCCCCAAATCCAGCATCAGGAATGAAAGTTTTATCACTTCTTTTGTCAATACTTAAGTGACTGCTCCCTGCTGGCTTCATACCTGCTAGCCTGCTAATTTGGGTTCTCCTTCTATAAAGCGAGGTGCATTGACCGACTGCTGTACAAAGACAAATACTATTCTTTGGGGTCATGGAGTTTCTAAATAAACTGAGAACAGTGGCTAAAAATCAGACTACGAAGTCTCAAAGGAAAAGGCATTGAATGATCTCATTCAGCCTCTTTTCAAAAATACTATGTATTCTTCAAGTTTTAGAGTTTCTAGAGGAAATTAACAGACAGTAGTTGCAAGAAAAAGCAGAACTTTCATGAGATGGTGTAACATATAACTTAATTCATATCTTAAAGTTTAGCTGACATATGCTAGTATTATTTTTAAAGACAAATATCTGTTAAGGAGTTTGTCTTGTACATAAGGACATGTTTCAAAATGAAGAATATGGACTTTTTTCTTATTATATACTAAAATGTTGTTCTGTGTTGAAAGATGGCAATTTGTTTTCATGAATCAAATCTTGCACTTAAAGCTAACGTCTATTTTTTATATATATTGTTGTGGTAGAGATATTTTGTAAAGGTATGGAGTAATGGCTTTTAGTAAATGTGGGCTTTAAAAATAATTATTTTAGGGGCACCTGGGTGGCTCAGTCATTAAGTGTCTGGCTTTGGCTCAGGTCATGATCCCAGGGTCCTGGGATCCAGCCCCACATCAAGTTCCCTCTTGGCAGGGAGTCTGCTTCTCCCTCGCCCATACTCCCTGCTTGTGTTCCCTCTGTCACTGTGTCTCTCTCTGCCAAATAAATAAATAAAATCTTTAACTTAAATAATTTAATATTTAAAAAAATAAAAATTATATTTTTGGTGTAACTTTTCACCTCTTAAAAGAAATTTTTTAAATTTATATCATTTCTTCTTTTAATTTTAAGCATAGCTCCCAAAATATGTCAGTTTCGTATTAAAATAAATGAATTTGTGAAGTTGCTTTCTTTGCAGCATGAGAAGCTAACAGCTAGAATAAAAATAATCAACCTTATATTTTTTGTTGCTGGAAAATAATTATGAGAATATTACACAGAGGAAGCCATGCTTAAAATGAAAGCTTCATATTGCATTCAGAACTCAAGTGGACTTTCAAGTATTCTGTTTAGTAGAATAATACATTGATGAACCCTTGGAGAACGAATTATGTTGTTTCACATGAATTACAAATGTATCATTTAGCTGCATTATAGTCTTACATGTGTCCTTTACAATTAAGCATTGTCAAATGTTAAAAATGTAAAATTTAAGTTGCAAAGAAAGCATATTTTTTAAACAAAGTAGTCTAAATAAATACCGGTATTTTAATTTGAGATCTGTAACTGGTCTACAGATTTTCTTTTCCTATTTTTGTAAGCTCAAAGTATGAATCTGAGAACTTCTTTTAATAGAGTTCCCTTACTAAAATTCTATTATTGATGTAAGTATAAGCTGTAACAGTAATTTTTTCCTTTTACTTTTTTTAAGTTGCAGTTTAAATTCCAGTTAGTTAACATATAGTGTAATAATAGTTACAGATGTGCAATATAGTGATTCAGTACTTCCATTCAACACTTAGTGTTCATCACAAGTTCACTCCTTAATTCCTATCACCTATTTAACCTATCCCCCCACCTGTCTCCCCTTCAATAACATTCAGTTTGTTCTCTATAGTTAGGAGTGTGTTTCTTGGTTTGCATCTCTCCTTTTTTCCTTCATGATCACTGGTTTTGTTTCTTAGATTCCACATGTGAGTGAAATCATATAGTATTTGTCTTTCTCTGACTTACTTATTTCACTTAGCATAATACTCTTTAGCTCTAACCATGACTTTGTAAATGGCAAGCTTTTCTTCTTTTTTATGGCTGAGTAATATTCCATTATATATATTCCTGCTTCTTTATCCAATCATTAATCAGTGGATACTTGGGCTGTTTCCATGCTTTGGCTATTGTAGATAATGCTGCTGTAAACATCAAGGTGCGTGTATCCCTTTGAATTAGTATCTTCATTCTTTGGATAACTACCTAGAAGGATGAAATTGTTGAATCATAGGGTAGTTCTATTTTAAACTTTCCGAGGAACTTCCATTTCGTTTTCCACAGTGGCTGTGGTAGTTTGCATTCCCACCAGCAGTGCAAGAGGGTTTTACTCTCTCCACATCTTTGCCAAAACCTGTTGTATCTTGTATTGTTGATTTTCACCATTCTGAGAGGTGTGAGGCCATGTTTCATTAAAGTGTTGATTTGTATTTCCTTGATGATCAGTGATGTTGAGCATCTTTCATGTATCTGTTGGCCATCTGTATGTCTACTTTGGGAAAATGTCTGTTCATGTCTTCTGCCCATTTTTAATTGGATTATTCAGTTTTGGCGTGTTGAGTCTTGTAAGTTCTTTCTGTGTTTTCAATACTAACCCTTTATCAGATGTGTCACTTACAAATACTTCTTCTATTCCATATGTTGCCTTTTAGTTTTATTGTTTCCTTCACTGCCCAGAAGCTTTTATTTTGATGAAGTCCCCATAGTTTATTTTTGCTTTTGTTTCCCTTACTTCAGGAGACATATCTAGAAAGAAGTTGCTACTGCCTGTGAGAGCTTACTGCCTGTGTTCTACTATAGGATTTTAAACAGACTTTTTTTTTTAAAGATTTTATTTATTTATCCGACAGAGAGAGATCACAAGTAGGCAGGGGCGCAGGCAGAGAGAGAGGAGGAAGCAGGCTCCCCGCTGAGCAGAGAGCCCGATGCAGGACTCGATCCCAGGACCCTGAGATCATGACCTGAGCCGAAGGCAGCGGCTTAACCCACTGAGCCACCCAGGTCCCCACTCTCCTATAGGATTTTAATGGCTTCCTGTGTCACATTTAGGTCTCTCATCCATTTTGAATTTATTTTTGTGTGTCATATTAAAAGTAGTCTGTCTTTTGTATGTTGCTGTCCAGTTTTCCCAACACCATTTGTTCAAGAGAATGTGTTTTTTCCATTGGATATTCTTCTCTGCTTTGTCAAAGGTTAATTCACTATCTAGTTGTGGGTTCACTTAGGGGTTTTCTATTCTGTTCTGATTGATCTATGCATCTCTTTTTGTGCCAGTACTATAATGTCTTAATCTTTACAGCTTTGTAATGTAACTTGAAGTCTGGAATTGTGATGCTTCCAGTTTTGCTTTTCTTATTTGAGGCTGCTTTGGCTATTAGGGTTCCATATAAATTTTAGGATTATTTATTCTAGCTCTGTGAAGAATGCTGTTAGTATTTTGATAGAGATTGCATTAAATATAAAGATTGCTTTGGGTATACTGACATTTTAGCAATATTTGGTCTTCCAGTCTGTGACATGAAATACTTTTTCATTTCTTCATGTCATCTTCAATTTCCTTGATCAGTATTCTATAATTTTCAAACTACAGGTCTTTCACCTCTTTGGTTAGATTTATTCCTAGGTATCTTAATGCTTTTGGCATAATTATAAATGGGATTGATTACTTAATTTTCCTTTCTCCTGCTTCATTATTGGTGTACAGAAATGCAACAGATTACTGTATGTTGATTTTGTATCCTGTGACTTTTCTAAACTCATTTATCAGTTCTAATAGTTTTTTGTTGGAATATTTAAGGTTTTCTACATGGTGTATCATGTCATCTGCAAATGGTAGAAGTTTCACTTCTTCCTTGACAATTTGGATGCCTTTTATTTCTTTTTGTTGTTGTCTGATTGCTGTGGCTAGGACTTCCAGTACTATGTTAAATAACATTAGTGAGAGTGCACATCCCTGTGACAGTAATTTTTATTATACACTTTAGGCTTATTTCTGGAATTTGAGCATCAGAAACATGTTATTAAAACTTTTTTTTATTATTTCTATAGCTGCCTTTTCAAATGCATTTCCAAAAAGTTCTTAAGCTTTTTACTCTGAAAGTCACAGATTCAAGTAGGAACTGAAATTCTAGTAATTCAAATAGTATACCAGTACAGATTTCTCACAGTAAGTTTCAGTGAATTATGTAGGAGGTGAACATTGATTCTCTTATGAGTCTGTCTCTCTCTGAAAATAATGTTCCTATCAGCCCTGCCATTTTATAGGAAAAGATTATATTCCAAGGAACTGGATAATACTGGTAACTAAGAAGGCAGAAATCATAGACATTGAATAGTTTAAGTTAAATGTGATTAGCTTCTGGGGCGCCTGGGTGGCTCAGTGGGTTAAGCCTCTGCATTCGGCTCAGGTCTTGATCTCAGGGTCCTGAGATCGAGCCCTACATCAGGCTCTGTGCTCAGCAGGGAGCCTGCTTCTGCCTGCCTCTCTGCCTCCTTGTGATCTCTGTTTCTCTCTGTCATTAATCATTATATGTCATTAATCATTAATAAATAAATATATATGTCATTAATCGTTAATAAATAAATAAATCTTAAAAAAAGAAAGAAAAAAATGTGATTAGCTTCTATAATGCAAACATTTATAGACAGAAAATGCTGTAAGATGAGGGAAGGACATAATCTATTCCAGTCCTATCCATGTTGATACAAAAGTTGGGTATTCATCCTTTCTGATGGAGACATAATACTCCATTGTATATATGGACCATATCTTTATCCTTTCGTCCATTGAAGGGCATCTTGGTTCTTTCCAAAGTTTGGCAACTGTGGCCACTGCTGCTAGGAACACTGGGGTACAGATGGCCCTTCTTTTCACTACAACTATATCTTTGGGGTAAATACCCAGTAGTGCAATGGAAGGGTCATAGGGAAAGTCTATTTTTAATTTCTTAAGGACTCTCCACACTGTTTTCCAAAGTGGCTGCACCAACTTGCATTCCCACCAACATTGTAGGAGAGTTCCCCTTTCTCTACATCCTCTCCAGCACTTGTTGTTTACTGTCTTATTAATTTTGGCGATTCTGACTGGTTTAAGATAGTATCTCAGTGTGGTCTGGATTTGAATCTCCCTGGTTGCTAATGATGGTGAACATTTTTTCATGTGTCTGTTAGCCATTTGCATGTCTTCTTTGGAGAAGTGTCTGTTCATGTCTTCTGCCCATTTTTTGATGGGATTATCTGTTTTGTGTGTGTTGAGTTTTAAGATTTCTTTATAGATCTTGGATATCAGTCCCTTGTCTGTAGTGTCATTTGCGAATATCTTCTCCCATATGGTTTCACTGACTTTTGGAGCATAAGGAATAACACAGAGGACATTGGGAGATGGAAAGCAGAAGTGAGTTGGGGGAAATTGGAGGGGGAGACAAACCATGAAAGACTGTGGGCTCTGAGAAACAAACTGACGGTTTTGAGGGGGTGGGGAATTGGGTGAGTCTGGTGGTGGGTATTATGGAGGGCACATATTTCATGGAGCATTGGGTATTATGGAGGGCACGTATTGCATGGAGCACTGGGTGTGGTGTATAAACAATGAATGCTGGAACACTGAAAAGAAATAGAATAAAATGAAATGGAAAAAAAAAAGATGAGGGAAACAGGGGAGCCTGTGTGGCTCAGTTGTTAAGTGTCTGCCTTAGGCCCAGGTCATAATCTCTGGTTCCTGGGATAGAGCCTGAAAAGGGGCTCCTTGCTCAGCTGAGAGCCTGCCACTCGCCCTGCTTGTGCGCCCCCTCTTCCTCTCTCTCTGTCACATAAGTAAAATCTTAAAAAAAAAAAATGAGGGAAATACAAAGTGAAAGGAACATTTATTACCTACTAAGTGTCCAGCATTCTAAGTACTGGGGGCACATAAAGAAGTGGGAAGTTGTCCCTTTCTTCTAAAATCATACATTGTATAAACATTTCAAAGGCCAACAGCAAAGGAATTCACAATGAGTTGACATATTATGGACCAAAAAGGTCTATTCACAGACTAAGGTGTACAGGAAAGGTTATATGTATTTGAATTTCCCTGCATAACTGTCATCCTGTGTGAGTGCTAACAAAATTATAGATGGGAAATGTTAGTGCCAGAAGGGCTCTTAGAGATCATCTGGAATGAAATCTTTCATTTTTGAAAGATTGATTTTGAAAAAAAGATTGAAAAATGAGAGTGAAATCTTGGCCCAGAGAAGGTTAAGTATTTTACTCCACATCATACAGCGAATTAATGATAGTGGGAACTAGAACTCAAGCCTCTTGATTCTTAGTCCAGTCTTTCCAGAAAGCATAAACACAAAGCTTTGTCATTAAGCTCTCTCCCCATTCTCCCCTTTATTTGAATGGTGAAAACAGTGGCACAAGGTCTATGAAAAGATGAAACTCCCCAATAAGGAAAAGAAGTCCTGAATAGAATGCTCAGTAAAGGAACTGAAAGAGGGCAAAACATGGTTATAGGGAATTAGAGAATAAATAGAGTCTAGGAAAAAAATTAAGAGAAACCCAATAGTAAGAATGAGAAAATCACACACAAAAAAGGGAAAAGACTGAAATAATTATCCATTAGCACTTATTTTTATGGAAAACAGGCTAAAATGTCTTCAGTCTAATATACACCTTCAGTCTGCTTTAGAATGTTTCTTTTTCAAAATAAAAAGAACCAGCTGGGGGCGCCTGGGTGGCTCAGTGGGTTAAAGCCTCTGCCTTCGCCTCAGGTCATGATCCCAGGGTCCTGGGATTGAGCCCCGCATTGAGAATCTCTGCTCAGCAGGGAGCCTGCTTCCTCCTTTCTCTCCCTCTGCCTGCCTCTCTGCCTACTTGTGATCTCTGCCTGTCAAATAAATAAATAAAATCTTAAAAAAAAAAGAACCAGCTGTGCTAGGTAGCCTCATATTAAAGTGAAGAACTCTGTTGCCTAGCACATTTGTACAACTGCAGAGTCGTGATGACTGATGTCCATAATGATGACCCTGAGGCAGTGTAATGCCCCAAAGTGCCTTTTGAATCAGCAAAAAAAAAAATTGTTATGTTCAGCCTACTTTTGTTGTTAAGTATATTTTATATTCAAATTCTTAGAAAATGGGGAGTATGTTTATAATACTTCTGATAATTAACTATGAAATCATAACAGGACTTCATCTTAGCTAAGCCACGTAGTAAAGATTTTACTACTGAAGAATGAGGAAGATACTGTGTAATCCTACTTTTATCTTTCCAGATGTTTCCTTTCTTATGCTTTTTGGGCTTTCTTGTCTGATGAAATGTGGAATAGATAGCCTTTCACAATTTTAGGCTGTCCAGCCTGATTGTTGACCATCTCAATCTAATGATGCTTTTGAAAGTATATGTTGTCTAAATAGATTATTTTGTCTTCTGCCATTTTACAAGTCTTTTTATATGATGGTAAAAGAAGATTATAGAGTTTTCAGTGGCTCTCAGATGTCCTTTTTGTGTAAGTCAGCTGCCAGCCAAGTATCCTGGATCTATTTTTTAGCATCCATATGAATGTCTGTGATAAATAAGTCATTGCTTATTGAGCTGCCTTTTGTGAAGCAGATTTTGCACTTACTGTTACATATGCACGATGACAGCAGTCAACCTAATTGACTATTACTTGGTCAGTTTCTGTGTTGGAAGTGATGCCAGGTAAAATAGAGAAGAAAAAAAATCCAAATTCAGTGTGTTTCTGTTGAAACCCAGAAAGATTTCATAATAGAAAAAAATTACACTAATTTGAATTTTGGGGGGATTTGTGTTTCCAACGGAGGAGCTTAAACCATGAAATTCTTTCTCACAACCTAAACCAGATTGTTATGTGGGTCTCTAAGATTAAATTGCTAATAGGCACACTGACATACTATAAAAGGTATCACATGGCTGTAGTAAACATATATCAGTAGAAGCTACTTGGGTGTAATAAAGAGGTCAGAAATGTGGTTCATTTAGTCACACGCCAGGAAACTTTTTTCATGTGTTGTCTTTCCTAATTGGAGATCAAGGAAATCAGCTACAAAATGAGCATCTTTATCAGCTCAAACATTGGTAGACAATTATGTCTTTAAATATCCAGCAGTTATACTTTGCAATTAAAGTATTAAACTGTCTGTGATGGCCCCATTGCAGAGCAGCCCTCTTCTTCTATGGCCAGTGATATTTTTTCTTTTCTGTGTTGTGTCTGCTTTGGAATCACCATCATTATGGGGCCTAACACTAGTCATGTTAGGCCATGCTGCTGACAATAGTAACTTTCAACAGGGAGAAATAGCCAGGGAAAGGACATCCACCATCAGGTAAAATAAGGAGAAACACATGAGACTCAGGAGTATCAGCAAAGGCCTGAATGCAGGGAACCATTTGAGTAGGATTACAAGCATCCTAGAATGTGTGGATTAGCCCTGGATTAAAGGAAATCAAGAATTAACCAACCTTTGTGTAAATGAGCATCCTAGAGTTTGTAGTAATGGAGCTAATCACCTCACTGTGTTTTGAATCTATTTGGATGTCATATAAAGAATGAATATAAGCAGTACTTAAGAAAGAAAGGTCAATTCTGCCATAGTGATCACTGAAGAATAATGTAGCAGGTTGGGTTGTTTTTTGTTTTTTTTTTCTTCTTCCAACTCATCAGTTCTAGAACATTTAAACTTATCTTTTCAGGAAGTTGTGGGCTTTAAAAAAAAAATCTCCTGCATCCACTGTAACCCAGATTAACAGCACTTTAAAGCCAACTCCACACCTGCAGGAACATATCACAAACATCAAGTAATTTGTATGTAAATAGAGTTGTGTAGTTTCAGTAACAGGGTCTCTGGTTTTTCATTGCCCTTCCTATTTATTAGCCTCTAAACAGATTAATTGGTATAACTCAGTATATCTGCCAGTTGTCTCTTATTTTATGGAATGTACTGCTTCAATTATAGTTAACAACCAGCCTGACAAGATTTGTTGTGGCTACAGTGCTTTGTTCACTTCGTAGCATTAGTAGTGGCATTTGTATGGTATCCAGAATAGACCACTGGATTCATCATCCCTATCCAAAGAAAAGTAGTTTCCTTGATTTTCAGTGTAATGCTTCTGGATATCTAATGACATTTGTGCAGATGGTGAATAAGAAAGAAATAAAATTGTAACCTCAGTATGTGCTGTAACTCTTGGTTTATAGTTCCTGAGAGGTGTAGAAATAACTACATATATTCACCCATGAGTTCAAATTTGCCTCTCTAATTCAAGTCATTGAAGTTGAATTTCACCTAAAGTCATTTGAACTCTTTTTTTATTAAAAGTCCTGTCCAAGATTAGCTTGAATATCACATTCTTCATTCATTTCAACTTTCTTCCTCTGAGTCTTCTAACCTTGGCTATCATTAGTTCTATATATACTTCTGTCCAGTTGACTCCTTTCCTTAGCCATTAGGTCTTTGAGGATATCAACCATGCTATCTTTTATTGCTTATACAGTCTTCATTGAATATATTCATTCATTTTTTCTTTTTTTTTAATTAACAAATACTCAATGTGCTCTTCCTACTATTGGGCAATGATCTAGACAAGAGGTTGGCAAACTATAGTTAGTGGGCCAGATCTAGCCTACAGGGCTGGAAATAAGAATTTTTTTTTTTACTTTCATATTTTATGACCCATTTTCGAAGGGTCATAAAAACAAACAAGAATATGTGATAGAGATCATATGTGTCTAGCAAAGCTTAAAATATTTATCATCTGGCCCTTTAGAAGGAAAAGATTGCCAGCCCTTGTTCTGGTTGCTGGGGATGCAATGAACAAAACAGACCAAAAAAATCCTTCTTTTTTGGACCCTAAATTCTATTTATACATTCATTTTCCACAGAATAAGAATCCATCTTAGTCATTTCCATAGTACTTAAATATAATATGTGATCAATGAATATTTGTGAAATGAAGATATACATGCATTCCATGCTCCAATAATATAGAATATAGAAAAACATTTCTATATAACATAATTAAATGTATTTTTTAAAGTTTCATTTTAGGAGTATTTTCCTAGATAGTTTTCAGAGGAAAAAAAAAGTAAAACTCTACTTATTTGTTAAAGATATTTTATTCTGGTACTTAATGAAATGGTCTCCCATCTTAATGTAACTTTTGTTCCTAATGAGGTCCTGATTATCTAGCCTCCTTATGAGAGGTAATCATAATTGTACTTGATTCTGAAAGCTTTCTAAAATGGTGGGTGTTTCATAAGAGATCATTTTGTATATGTCACAGTTAAAATGATGAGTTAGTCTTCCAGGAGTCTCCATTCTTGAATTCTCTAAGTGTGTGGTGTTGAAGAGCTGAAAGATAACATTTTATTCCACATTAGAAAAGACAGTCTTTGCTTTAGACTCACCACTTTTTAAGATGTTGGGCTATAGACTAGCCACTAATTCTCCAAAAGAGTGTACAGCTCTTAGAAACTGATGGTTGGATACTAGGGATGAGTTGAGTGCCCGGAGAAGAGTGGAAGGATCAAAGGGCCAGTGAAAGGATGCCAGAAGTGGAAAGGGTGGGATTTGTAGAACCCAGCAGATTATGGTGGTGACAAAGAGGAATATGTAATTACCTTTTCCACTCCCTAAGTGGCAGAGTTTCCTACTCAGAGCCATAACTTCCAGCATACACACCCAGTTAACTATTGTTACACCTACTTATCCCCGCCCCAAACCATCCCTACAACAGAGGAATTTCCTATACTCTCCTGTCTTTCAAACACTCAGAACTGGAAGTAGATGAGGCAGCATATCTAAAAAGAAAAATCACATAATCTTCTATTGAAATCTTTATTTCCACCGGCCCTTTAATCTGAACTGCCCTTACTCCTAGTATACTGCACACTTCCTTTTAAATACCACACAACTGTTAATCTACATACTTTGTTTATTAAGAAATTGCTCATTCCACATTCCTTGCATAGATTTAGAGTTGACAGAATGAAAGTTTAAAATGCAGTAATGGAGAATCTTAATTATAAATTAAGGAAATTGCAGCATACTATTATATGTACTGATCTACTTTCTAGATTCTTGACCTTTGTGAAGACTAGTGAGATAACATATCTAGTATAGGGAATAGATAAAAAATGTAATACACCTGCCCAATTTGTATTGCTAGGAATTTTGTAAAATGGAGAATTACACCAGCAAATCTGGATGTGCTATCCCTTTAATTGCACCTACTGCTCCCCATCACCAATCCATCCCATCCTCTCCTATCTATGGTTAATACATACGAAGTCATAACATTATGGAGTAGCAAACATAGAAAATCATGGGTTTGTTCTCTAAATGTAGATAACTCATACCCAGCAAAGTTTAATTAAATTTACTGGTTAAATTTCCTAGAATTCTGGATAATGATGGAAAAGCAGCATTTTGTTAAATCCAATTTTGTCACAGGACTTATCTCTATGCAAAACAGTCTTTCATAAAATGAGTTTGAATCAGTTTCTCTTATGTAGCAAAGAAAAGACTTCTCACTCTGGAAAGGGTCTAGATCTTTGAACTCTACTTCTAAAGGATCATACTCATGCATATAAAATAACCCATCAGGCCATGAATGTACTCAGTAGTATTTATTGAGGAAATATTATGAGCATAGTGTGGTGCAAAGTATAAAAGTAAAAGCACTCTCCCTTTCCTTGGGGAAATCAAGACTTACAAAAATAAAACAATTATATACAATAATAAACATGGACTAAAATGTTTATAAGTTCTGATATATCCTAGATTTTTCCAAAATCATCTAATTCATTATCACATTGTATGTTCACATTTTATTTTAAAAAAAATAGCCTCTGTGACCTCAGGGAAGAACAAGATCACTGCAGCTTGAAATACTATGAGGCTTCACAGAAGCACGAGGGCAGTTTGCTTATCTTATAAATACTATATCATTTCTTTAAAGATAATTTTCTAATTATACTTTTTTCTCTTTCCCCTTAAATTTCTTACTACTTGATTTTTTTCTTTTGTCTTCCTTTTTCACTCATTTATCATAACTCAGAATTGGAAGCAATTCCACATCTTTTGGATTAATGTTTATATTGTTTAACACTGCTTCTACCAGAGTCCTCATCCAAACACATTTCATTATGCTAGCTTGAAGTAATAGGGAATAAATTATTGTAGACCATTTGAACTCAGTAAACCCAGCATTTGAACTAATTCATCATGATCAGGCAGCAAGTCTAATTATGTTGTCATTTTATAAACACTTGTTCCATGGTTTAAAGAAAAAAAAATTATTGGTACCTGGGTGGATCAGTTGGCTAAGCGTCTGCCTTCAGCTCAGGTGATGATCTCAGGATCCTGGCATCGAGCCCCATGTTGGGCTCTGTACTCAGTCAGGCGTCTGCTTCTCCCTCACCCTTTGTGCTCCCTTGCTCTCACTCTCTCTCTCTCAAATAAATAAATAAAATCTTAAAAAAAAAACTAAAAAGAACATAAAAAATTATTTAGGAACTCTCAACAGTCTACCTTGATTCTTGTTTCTTTTTTCTTATCAATAAAATAATAAAAACGAGCAGTTCAAACCATCTCTCTCACAACTTTCACAAAGCACGACAGTAATGTATAATTTATGTATCTTTCATCTTAAGACTGAAAATCAGTGACAGGACCAAAAGGGATGAGAGGGGTGTGGGGGGAAGGGTATCTTTCTGGATAAAATGATGGTAGTTTTCCTCAGCTTTCAAAAAAAAATATATGCAAGGATGAGAGAGATAGCATTTTTGTAAATTGTTATTAAAATGTATTGCCAGTAAAAATTTGAGCAGCTAAGGCTTATTTTCTCAGATCTATTTACAAACATCATCTTCACATTCCTCTAGCTCTATTTTTATTAAAAGGAACCCTACAGGCAAAAATATAATTTTTCCAAGGTTGGACATATGGCTGATGTCAGAACCAGTAAAATAATGTTATAGAGAGCCAAATACTGAGTTAAGACTCCCAGTGCTGATGCTCATCAGACCCCAGAATAGGTGTCTCTTGCAGGGTAATCAAGATGTTAGCCACAGAAGTGGAACTCTGTGGAGATAGAACTGCTCACTTGCAAAATCAGGTACCTCTGAAAATGAATGGCACTGTAGTGTTGGGTCAAATCCTGCTGACCCTGACACTGAGAATGCAATCTTGTATGGTAAATCAAATAAGTTGAAGTCTTGGGGCCAGAATGCTACCAAGCCCTTCCTAAACTTTAAATGGTTGGAAAGACCTGTTTATTGCTATGGAAACTGGCATGGATTCTAAGTGCCCAGTAGGCAATTATATTTTGTTTTATTCTGTTCTATCTTCTTTTTGGTGAGCAGATCTGGCCGTATGAGATAAACCTACATAAACCGTGAGTTCTTGATTTTTATATTTATTTCTCATATAGATCTAAAATCAGTAGCTTATTCATTCACATGTAGCTGTAAAACTAAAGGAGATAAAGGAATAGCATATGACGGTGTTGAAAAATTCAGGATGGGGAAGAATACCCAGAACTGCTTGACATTTTATTAATCCCTGCTGGAAAACATGTTGCAAAAAATGTTTTCAAGTCCTTCCTTTTGTTTCTATCTCTCTCTCTCTCTGTCTCTCTCTCTCTCTCTATGTATATATATATAAAATGTCTCACATTGAGTTTTCTTTTAGTAGTGTCCATTAAATCTGGCTGGTTTCTTAAATCATGGATTTTACTGTGAATTAGATTCTGTTTATTAGAGCACCAGCGAATGAAGCTTCAATCCTAAAATGAGCTAGGAAACTCCCAAATGAGAAAATATGGGATTTTTCCAAGAAAGGTTTTTTGTTATTATCTTCCAGCACCCTTCCTGCCCTTCCTATTCTTAAGCTTTTTCTCTAGCTAAGGATAACAGCTCTGTACTTTCTAACTCCTCCACTTCTAGAAGCAGGAATAGAAGTCTTGAGAGTTCATAAAGGAAGTTTGCTCAGCCCTCAGGATTCCTGATGCCAGCTCAGTTTCTAATCTTCCTGAATAATGGCTCATACCTCAAAGGTAATTTTGGATTTAAAATGGCTTTCCAAATCTACATAAATAATGTCTAGATTATTTGCTAGTTTAAATTATCTATGCCACTGTTTCTCTCCATTAGCCTCAATAATTGAGAGTTGGCTGTATATTATCTGATATCTATAAAAAGAAATGAACATTCTGAATAGTACATTTTAGTGGCTGCAATTTCAGATACACATAGCCAGGCCATGCTACCTCATTTTTCCTCACAGTGGTATATAGATGTACCCCTATTTAAGCAAACTCAATAAATGAAAATATTATTTTACAAACAAAACTGAGAAGCAAGGAAGGTGATTTTATTTTCTTTCAGGGATCTCTTACTTTAAAAAGAAATTCACTCATGGTTCACCTCCCCTTCCTCTGAAAAACAATCTGAGGGGTTTGAAGTGGCAGGGGGGTGGGAGGTTGGGGTACCAGGTGGTGGGTATTATAGAGGGCACGGCTTGCATGGAGCACAGGGTGTGGTGAAAAAATAATGAATATTTTATTTTTTATTTTTATTTTATTTTTTCTGAAAATAAATAAATTGGAAAAAAAAAAGAAAGAAATTCACTGTAGGGTTACTTTAGTTAGCCACTTTTTACATTTAAGACATCTCTGTTTTAAAGGAAAAAAATCAAATTTATGGATAACCTCACTGGAACAAATACAGTGTGTGTCACCTGGATCTCCAAGGATGGGCTAGAAAATAGTTACTGCCTGTCATTCACTGGCTGGATGTTCTGTCTTTTCTTTAAAAGTATGTAGATGCCGGAGTGCCTGGGTGGCTCAGTGGAGTAAAGCCTCTGCCTTTGGCTGAGGTCATGATCCCAGAGTCTTGGGATAGAGCCCCACATCAGGCTCTCTGCTCAGCAGGGAACCTGCTTCCCTCTCTCTCTCTGCCTGCCTCTCTGCCTACTTGTGATCTCTCTCTGTCAAATAAATAAATAAAATATTTTTTAAAAAGTATGTAGGTGCCTTAAAAGTGGTTTTTAAATGTTTGAGGAACAGTAGTCCCTACAAAGCCCTCTGTGAACCCAAGAAGATGGAGCGTACTTATGACTTGTGATTGATAAGGATGCCTGTAATTTTCAACAGAGGTCACTGTTTAAACAGTGACCCAGTTATCTATCTGTCAATCTTTGTCAAATAGCTTATTTGTTATTCCTTTGTTCTGCAGCCCTTAGATAGCTTTTATTCTTTCCACACTTTCATCCTCCCTCTTTTCCCAGTGTTGCATTCTAAATGTTGATCAAGAAATTCACCTACCCAATCTGTATAACAAGAATGTTACTTAGTTTTACTTTAATCTTAGCTATCCTTAGACCTTGTTTTCTTCTTACTTCTTTTTCCAACTGAAATAAAAAAGATTTTTGATGTATGCAGAGACAATTTTTGTTTTGTTTTGTTTTGTTTTGTTTTTAGGGAAACAAAATTGTACAACTTCAAAGAATTTCCAAATGTTGCATTTTCAAATATGTTTTATCTTATTTTTCTTTAAACTTCCTGTTGTTCTATGTAGTCCTAGTGATGGGTGAAGACACTCAATTTTATACTCTGTATTGGCCTCTGTGTTCCAAATCTTGTAAGCAGTTATAATTTTCCCACAAATAGCAATGCTTTTATGGAATTCATTACCCAAAGTTGGCTTATTTCTAATGAATTTGTTTTAGACCATGATTTTAAAGTGTTCTAATTTCCACATGTATGTTTCCCCCCTCTAGATAGAACATGCATACATGCTGACTGCATTCTAACCAGATAGCTATCTTGGGTCCATTTTGCCAAGCTGGCTACTCAACCTTCCTCCTCCCATCTAAGCTGGCTTGCCTGCCTGCCTGCCTGCCTGCCTCTCACTCCCCTTCCTTCCCTTCCTTTTTTTCTCCCTTTCTTTTCTGTATGTGTTAAGGGGAGTTAAATAGAAAAGAAAAGCCTCAGTTCTTTTCACTGCTGCGGTAAAGGATTATAGGACAGTGAAATGAAAGTAAAACAGAGCAAAATTCTATTGAAGTACATTGAAGGGAGGAGTGGGCCAGTCAAGAGAGAAAAATCTGAGGTGTGGCCTTAAATCAGTTTTATTCTTTTGGGTGGGTCCTAGTGTTGCAACATTTCAGTGACAGTCCTGGAATCTATAGTAATTAGCCAGCTACACATGTCCTTTCCCCAGTTGCATTCCAAATGCCTGCAGGGGGTAGGAAACTGCAAAATTATTTGTATTCTAGGTCAAATAAGGACTGGGGGCTGCTTTCTACACAAGTGCAACAAGCCCCCAAAACTCAACTCTTCTCTTCCCAAATGTTGTAACCACAGCCATACTACTAGTTGGATAGAATGGGGCGGTCCCTGGGCGGTCCTAGGTTAGGGCTCTCCACCAGGACAGCTAGGGTCCATCTTCCTGTCTCTCATGCCTAGCTTCCTGCCTAACATATGCATTAATGTATTTATTCTTCATCTGTTTCCTAGAAAGATTTCAGGTAGTTTACAACCAAAGCTATTAAAATGAGATTAAAAGTTGGGGGGGGGCACCTGCGTAGCTTAGTAGGTTAAGCCTCTGCCTTCAGCTCAGGTCATGATCCCCTTGCCCTGGGATCAAGTCCTGTGTCTGGCTCTCTGCTCAGCAGAGAGCCTGCTTCTCCCTCTCCCTCTGCCTGCCGCTCCCCTTGCTTGTTCTGTCAAATAAATAAACAAAATCTTTAAAAAATATTTTATTTTTAAGAAATCTTCACACTCAACATGGAATTTGAACTCACAACCCCGAGATCAAGAGTCACATGCTCCACTGACTAAGACAGCCAGGCACCCCTTTAGATCCCTGAGATTTAGTAGTGAACCTGGATCCTCACAATAAAGACTGCATTTCCCAACCTCTCTTGCAGCTATGTGTGGTCATATGACTAAATATGCATCTTGAAGTAATGCTCTCTCTCACTCTCTTGAAAAAAAAAAAAAGAGGAAAAATTTTAGGCAATTATTCCAAATACTGAAATTAGTCTGGTTACAATTATTGAGCAGTAAGTTTATTTTCCCCTGTGTTTATTTTCTAAAAATTTTTTGAGTATAGTTGACATACAATGCTACATTAGTTTCAGGTGTAAAACATAGTGATTCAGCTTCTCTATACATTATGCTGTGCTCACCACAAGTGTAGTTATCATCTGTCACCATACAACACTGACTATATTACAGTACTATCTACCTAGTTTCTATATCTATACATACATACAATATATCTATACATACATACAACCTGCATAGTACAATATCACTGACTATATTCCCTATACTGTTGAGTATTAAATATAGCTATGAGCTTCCTAGAAGTGAGGAAAGAAAGAAAAACAAGATAAATTTTATAGCTGTCATTATGACAAAATGAAGGCAGTTTAAAATGGAAGACAAAGAATAGCATTTTCTTTAATAGCAGTTTGAGGTACAAGCTAGAGAGAGATGATACAAATTCATCTCTAAAATACAAATGATACAAAAATATTCTTCATGGTCATTTGTTCCATCCACAAGCCGCTTTCGTATTACCTTTGACCGTGTTTACTTATGAAGCACAATTAAATATCACTGCACTTGTGGAATACATGTGTAAGATGTTGTAGAAAACAGTATTCATTATGGAATAAGTTCCCTTCCCACTCCGCCCTCCCCTTTCCCCATATACACATTTCTTTCCTTTTCCTACCCCCAAAGTTAAGTGCCTGGTGATAGTTTGGGAACTGGAAAAATTTCATTTATTTGTAAGTTATAAAATCATAATTCCACTTGGAAGCATGCCAATCACCAACTTTGTGCGTCTCTTTTTTCAAATTATAAATTTCAAATGTAGCGGGAATTTGAACCCTACAGCTATTTAACCAGAAAGCCTTATTAGAAGGAGTTTGTGATTAATAACTATTGCCATATCTGCCATTAGAAGTTACTTGCATATCGGTGCTAGAACCATAAAAATTTAAAGAGGAAAATAATCTTAGTATACACTTATAAACTCTTCCTTTACATAAAGGTTAAGGACTTGTGCAGGTTCACTTACCTTGTTAGTAAAGGAGTTGATGCTGGACTCATGTCCTCTGATGACCATTCTAACACTTTTTCCACTATACCGTATTATAGATTTGTAGAATTATATATGCATTCAATTTGCTGTTGCATCCCCATCTGTGACAAAACCAAGCCTCATAATGTCTTTTCCCTCTCTATACAAAATTTGCATTCCTGATTATTATGTAGACTCTCAGTTTTTAAGTTCCATAATGAAATTGTCTATCTGACCCATTAATGAATATGATGCATTCAGTCAACAAATATTTGTGAAAAATATAGTTAATAATTTGAGGCCCATTTGTTTAAAACCCATGGCTGCTTTCATTACACTTTAATTACCCTAATTCTGTATTTTAGGGAAGCAAAACCAGGAACCGGGTTTTATTGATAATTGAGGTAATAGTGTACCTTTTAGTCAAATGAAACCTTGCCTTTTTTGCCCTTATTTTTATTTTTAATATTCTATGCGCTCTTGCTTTTTACTAAAAGCAGTATTTATCACTGCATTACCACAAACAGTAAATATATATCTCTCCTACCTTCACCACTCTTTTCTCTACTTGGGGAACTACATGAAGATTTTGATTGTTCACTGCTTAATGGCCTCCTAGTGGCCCATGTATTCACCAGCAGCAGTCCTGAACTGAGGACACAAGAAAGTGAAGCTAGTGATCTCAAGAAAAGAATGGAAGGCTTTTAAATATTTTACAGGGCAGATCCAGGCAGGGCACACCTGCTTTATTATCTAAAGTGTTGTCCTTTTCCTTTCATGCCTTTGGAAATCCCAGGGAAAGGGCAGTTAGTTGAGTAAAACCGCTGTCTCAGAGAGATTTCACAAACAAGGGCAGTTCATTTCAGCCTAGAGGAAAAGTGGATGTCTATTCTTACAGGACTTTTGTTTTTTGTTGCCTATAAACTTTGAAATCAAATAGTGGAAAATTTGGATATTTTCTTCCCTCTGTCCCTCTGTCCCTGAATCCCAACCCCTCCCCCATATTTTTTAGACCAGATAGTGGCATATAGATTGATGGAGGATTACTTTGTTCCTGGCTTCTATCTAGAATGCTCTGTCCCTACCTAGTATGTATAAACGTGCATTAGAAGATGTGATTTGTACACATGCGCATGTGCATGCACACACACACACAATGAGATATTACTTGTCCATCAAAAAGAATGGAATCTTGCCATTTGCAATGACATGGATGGAACTAGAGGGTATTATACTAAGTGAAATAAGTTGGTCAGATAAATACAAATATCATATGATTTCACTCATATGTGGAATTTAAGAAAAAGAAATGGATGAACAAGGTAAGGGGAAAGAAAAATAAAATAAGATGAAAACAAAGAGGGAGGCAAATCATAAGAGACTCTTTAACTCCAGGAAATAAACTGAGGGTTGCTGGAGAGGAGGTGGTTGGGAAGATGGGGTAATGGATGATGGGCATTGAGGAGAGCACTTGAAGTGATGAGCACCGGGTGTTGTATGCAAGTGATGAATCACTAAAGACTACCTCTGATACAGTATGTTACTTAAATTGAACTTAAATTTAGAAAATTTTAAATGCATATGAAAGAATTCTAACTAACCTTAGATACAAGCCCAAGATAATGACCAAGATTAAGTGGACTGAACATCTCATTCATACCAATTCCAGTTCATGATCTTATTTTATTTAAGTGGTTATGTTTGTCCTTTGGAATTCCAATTAGCCAAAGGATGACAGTAATGATAATAATACACAGTACCAAGGGAAATTATTTCCTCTGCTTCCACAACTCCCAGAGTTCACTTCGTGAAAGCTCTGTGGACATAGTTTCTCTTGTCCAATACCTACCCTCCCCGTTTGGGCAATATTAATAAAAGAAAGAAAGAAAGAAAGAGAAAAAAGATCTAGGGGCAGAACTCATTCAAATAAATTTGGAGCAATTATAAAACCATATTTTTTCATTCAAAATGAAACTTTGCTAATGTTTCCTTTTGCTTTTTTTTTTACCCATTTCATTTCTATTTTCTAAGTTACTTAAAAATATTTTAAGCTATTACTAATATTATAATTTATCCAATATTATTTAGTTCTTAAATGCATTTTCTATATTATTTTTCATAAAACTTCTATTCTTTATGTTAAAAATAATAACTGTATCTTAATGTAAACCATAAACTAGTACCTCCACTTTTTCCCCTTTATCCTACTTCATTTTCTTCATAGTATTTATCACTACCTGCTGTCTAGTTACTCATTCATTGTCTGTGTCTTCCTCCCCCACTGAAATGTAAACTCCATGAAAGAAGAAAGTTTTGACTCTTCTAATCATCCAAAGACTCCCCAGTGCCTTGAATAGTCTGGCAAATATTTACAGTAATTGTTCAGTATTTGTTGAATTAATGATTAATATGCATGAACTCTACAATTTGCCCATTTCAAGTGCTGTGATGAATATTTTGCATATCTGAGAAATCTCCCCTAGATTGGATAATTACCATTCTCTTCATTGGCCATTTGACTGCCAACATGACAGTATCCTAGGTGCCATAATAAAAAGGCTTAAGTGATTTCTGTGTCCACATGCCTTTATATTTTACTTGACAATATGCAGTCTTCCATTAACATTCATTCATTCATTGATTCAATAAATATCCACTGAGAACTTACAGTGAGCCAGATACTGATCTGGAAAGAGAGACATAGAGATAATTAAGATAAGGTATGATTGCCATAATTCCATTAGAACATTATTCCAGAAAAAAAATTCAGAATCTCTACCATCTTTATAGTTGTTTTTATGTTTCTTTACAAAATTGTACTTCAGACTTGTTTTTGTGACACCACCCTTTTTCTGTTACCTTCTTGTTTCTCATCTGTCATTGATGTTTCCTCTTCTCCAGGCAAGTGAAATGTTCTCATTGACCAGTTTCCACCCTTAGCCCTTGCTTTTCTCACTCTACTTGAGATTCTCTCTGTATGACCTTACCCACTCTTAAGCTTTTAACTATCATGCAATGTTCCCAACTTTGTAGCTGAAGCCCACAGTTCTATCTGGAACTTCAGACTTGCATAGTCAAATGCCTGCTAGACATTTCTACTTAGATATCTCACAGGCATCTTCAACTCAGCTTGTCCAAATCTTAAGTCTGCTTTTTTCTCTAAAATCTCTTCATTTTTTGACTCTTCATAGGCAGTACCACTATCTCGCCAGTCACTTTGGCTTGGAACTGAGCATGAATCTTGATTCTTCCTTTTCTATAAATCAAAACTACTACAGCAATCTTTTTTTTTTTTTAAAAGATTTTATTTACCTATTTGACAGACAGAGATCACAAGTAGGCAGAGAAGCAGGCAGAGGGAGAGGAGGAAGCAGACTCCCCGCCGAGCAGAGAGCCCGATGCGGGGCTTGATCCCAGGACCCTGGGATCATGACCCGAGCCGAAGGCAGAGGCTTTAACCCACTGAGCCACCCAGGCGCCCCCTACAGCAATCTTTTAAACAGTACTTCCAACTTCCAATCTTGTTTTCCAACTCATCCACCCAAGTTTGATAATTTTGTTCACTGTGGCCTTCTTCCTGGACTGCTTTCCCTTATTATTTTCACCTGATTTACTCCTGCTCATCCTTTGAAACTCAGTTTGTCCCTAGAACCAGAAGCACTGAATATACCTCCTCAGTCTTCCCAGGATACTTTCAGCTCATTGCCTTCACTGAATTCCCACAGTGCTTTATGTTGGTTTCTTTACCTACTTGTCTCTCATATTACACAATGAACTCTCCAGGGTCACAATGTCTTATTCATGTTTGTAGATCAAGCATTAAGCATGTTACTTGAAAATTCATAGGCCCCTCAGAAATGTTTGAATAAATTAATAGGTAAATGAACAAAAGAACAAACAGGCAAACAAAGGTGGCATTAAGGTGCAATATTAGGATATTTAAAGAGTATAAAATTATATTCTTTCTACTTTAGATATGAATCTTACAAATTGATGAGGAAAAACAAACATATGAAAGAGCTGTAATATTCCAGCTTACATATTATGTTCCACTACTGTTTCATCAGCTTTTGCCCATTTGACAATGATGTTACAGAGAGTGTCTGGGCTTAGGCAAATTCCCAGTGCTCTGGAATACATGTTGAATATTTTGTTAGAAACTCTTTTGCCAGGGTCCCTGGGTGGCTCAGTGGGTTAAGCCTCTGCCTTTGGCTCAGGTCATGATCTCAGGGTCCTAGGATCTAGACCCGCATCAGGTGCTCTGCTCAGCAGGGAGCCTGCTTCCCCTCTGCCTCTGCCTGCCTCTGTGCCTATTTGTGATCTCTCTCTCTGTCAAATAAATAAATAAAATCTTTTTAAAAAAAAAAAGAAAGAGGGACGCCTGGGTGGCTCAGTTGGTTAAAAAAAAAAAAAGAAAGAAAGAAAGAAAGAAAGAAACTTTTGCCCATGGCTTGGTTCCATGTATGTCCCTTGACTGTAGGCCCAATTTGCACGACTGCTATACATGAAAAATGCTTCTTAGTTCCTCCTTCAAATATATAAAACTGATTTTGATCAGTGTCACCAAACCCCAGGCCTCTAGAAATCCCTTTGTCCAAAAAAGTTCATCATCATCTTTTCACAACTGGATCCAGGTATGGTAGGTTAAGTTAGTTTCAGTGGAGTCTTACCAGACCTGTTTCCTAATAAAAATGACCTCAAGTTTAGTTTTCTGTGAGAAAACTTTTATTCCTTTGAACAAATCAGAGACTCCGCAAATGTGTCTGAAGCAGTCATGCAGAGGTTACTTTATATAGATGACTGTGACCTTGAACATGAGGGATTTGAATGGTTAAAGTGACCCATCAAACAAAAGGGTAAATGCCTCTGTTGTTGAGATTTTAAAGTAACAATATCTTCTCACCGAATTCATGGAAATGGAAGAGTTGAGTGAGCAGGCCACTTGAGAAGAAGAATGCAAAACAAAAACCAATATTATCATATCCATTTGTCACTTAACAAAAAGCTAAAAATAGGCTGGGCGCTTGGGTGGCTCAGTGGGTTAAGCCACTGCCTTTGGCTCAGGTCATGGTCTCTGGGTCCTGGGATCAAGTCCCGCATCAGGCTCTCTGCTCAGCAGGGAGCCTGCTTCCTCCTCTCTCTCTGCCTGCCTCTCTGCCTGCTTGTGATCTCTCTCTGTCAAATAAATAAATAAAATCTTTAAAAAAAAAAAAAAGCTAAAAATAGGCATTGAATCTTATACCATTTTTAGTATCCATTCCAGCACAGTGTTGAGTAGTCTTCCCTCCAAACATGTTACTCCTTCTTCGTCCTCTGTCTCTAACACGCCTCATCATCTAGTTTAAAAACCCTTGAAGCCAACTTTGACTCAAACCTTTCATTGATCCCCTAGATCTAGTGATCACCTATTTAGATTTTACCAGTTGAAACTTCTGTACCTCTAAGTACTCTAAAATTCTCTTACTTGAACACAGCCACCTCTCCTTCCATCTTTCATAGCCCATCATGCCCACCATACTTGTGTTTTTCCATTGGTGTTCTACAAGGCTTTGTCCCATTTGTTTTCCCTCTTGCTCTCATTTCTACCCCTATCCAGCTATGACTCTACTGTCAGTCATTTTTTTTTTTTAATTTACTTATTTAGGTATTTATTTGAGAGGCCAGGACGGGGTCAGTAGGAGAAGGAGAGAGAGAATCTCAAGCAGACTCCCCACTTAGCACACAGTCCAATGCACAGCTTGATCTCACAGCCATGAGATCATGACTTGAGCCAAAATCAAGAGTTGGACACTTAACCAACTAAGCCACCCAGGCACCCCTCTGCTGTCAGTCATTTTAGCACTATACCCAAGAATACTCCTCATTCACTGATTAACCAATTCTTCAGTTACTCTTGGCTTTAAAATCACTAACCCTGGAAATAGTCACTGACAATTTTGTCCTCTATTGCCTCTATACTAATTTGTGCTATTAGGTAGTTAATGAAGTTCCAGAACATAGGTGAGGTTCGGTGGGGTGAGGTCCGGAGCCGACAGTTAAGAAATAATTCTTAAGACATCTCTGGTGCAAAAAGGTGGTTTATTAAAGCACCGGGACAGGACCCGTGGGCAGGAAGAGA
This sequence comes from Neogale vison, assembly GCF_020171115.1. Lineage (NCBI taxonomy): Eukaryota > Metazoa > Chordata > Mammalia > Carnivora > Mustelidae > Neogale > Neogale vison. The sequence goes on along the minus strand of NC_058105.1, from coordinate 51,997,008 downwards.
TGCTGCCCCAGGTTGTGAGGGATGGCAGGTTATATACCCTGCAGTTGGGGGAAGATGAGGGAAAGGGAGATTTCAACAAAGCTTTCATATGCTAAAGAGGGCCTAAAAGGTGCTGGGATACCTGAGGTCTTGTGGCTTGATCAAGGTTGTCTTTCCCTTTTAGCAAGCCATTAACATCAAGATAGTTTGGGAGATTCCTAAAGAATGTCACATTTGTCCCAACCAGGAGTGGTGGGAATGAGGGGGAGATTGCGAGGTGTCAGCCTTTTGCTGGGATGAGGGGGAGATTGCGAGGTGTCAGCCTTTTGCTTTGTCCTCAGCCAGCCTTCTGCTCCTTCATCATAGTGACATTCAAAAGTAGTATGTTGATTAGGTCCATTGCTAGTGAAAGAAAAAAATTTTAATGTATTAGATAGAATTTTGGAAACAAAATACCTGTTCTGTATATCCACTTGGTTCTGTAATTACTGAGAGGTTTCTGTAAGCTGAATGCTTAAGTGTTGGTTCACATGTTGAAATTTTTCTAAAAAGATAAAAAAAATAGAACATCTGTTTTGGTGACAATTTTCTTAAGGATTTACATGAGTCTAATCTGTTTGAATGGAAGAATGTAATTGAAAACTTGGAAGGAAAATTCAGGTGTGGAACTTCATTATCTTAATATATGTACATTTCCATGTTTAAGACCACATACAAGCGTGTGTCTTTCAAATGCAGGCAGTCCCCATCTTACAAATGGCTTGTAGGCAGATGTAGGGTATATTCTGTTTGAATCCTGATTATTCAAGTAGGAAAACTGTTCAGATGTCAGTTGTTTGGAATCCAGAAAGTGTTTTGCCACAAAAGCAATATTAAAAATGGTTCTTGGGCTTCCCCCAGGATAGCCAATAATGTCCCTAAAATCCTAAACATTTGCAGAGGAATAGTAGCAAACACTTTGTTATACTAATAATTAAAACAATAACATTGAATAAGAGTATTGTTGGCATGAATGGTGGAACCTGAGGAAAAACAGGTTTAATTATAAGAGGATGAAGAAGTAGATTGAGATTGTGAAGTCTCAGACTAGGACTCAAGCATTTTCTTGACTCATAAGCATTTTTAAACACACACTCTCCATCAAACCTAATTAAATTTTAAAACTTGTGAACTTTAAGTTCCCTTATTTTTTGTCAGTGGAGTTTTATAATGGGATTACTATACTATGATTGAGATCAGTTATTGACTAGAGATCAAAAGAAAACAAGAGAGGGAGGATGGAGATATGCTGCCAGAAAAAATTTTGAAAAGAGGAGACATACAAATACGAAAGCTAGATGAATAAATATATGTATATATGAGAGTGTGTGTATATATATCTCTTCCAAAGGAAAGAGGGTTCTTGCCTGTTTCTTGAGTTCCCAGGCTATCCTATATACATATATATACCCATATACATATACATATATGTGGGTGTGTGTGTACTAAATAGGAAAGTTGAAATATATTAGGCTAAGCTGAGTCACACTATTAAAAGAAGATATAATGAGAAAGGAGTAAACTACAGAGCTTGCATTAGTTTTGACAGGGAGACAGCTATTTATTTGCTTTTTGTTGTTGTATAGGGTAGACACTGCAAAGGGGGAAAACCACTAGGAATGTGCTACCTTGAATATGAAAGGTTGAGTCAGAAAAATAATGGAATTTTTTTTTTCAATTTTGTTGCACATTATAAATGGAGTCCTTCTTTGGTGTCCTCAGAGAGAATTCAGAAACATTATTTTCCAATCATATTTTATTTGGATTGATTTTTACTTGCATGCAACCCCACGCCAGTAGGGAACTACAGGGGTAACTCGGCTTTATTCAAGTTATACAGGTGTGATGGATTTCCCAAAATCACACTAACTCAACTATCAGTGAGGAAAAGAAGATAAGGAACTACTCATAGCATGCTTACTTGGAAGAGAGAAAAGAAAGGTGTCACAGGAAGGAGGTTGAGTCATTCAAAAAATATTTATTGGGCTATGTGCTAAGCACTGGGCTAAGTGCTTAGAGATAAAGCAGAAAAAGTTCTGAGAAATAGTGGTTAAACATATTGTCTCTACCTTTACATGGGAGGCAGGTATAGATAAGTAAATTGGAAATTAAAAGGAATTGTGTTAAATGCTAATGTGGAAGTACTAGTGAGTATTAACAAAATATAAAGAAATGTCACCTAATTCAAACTTGAGCAATTAGGAAATACTTCCTAGAATGTTCTAAGTTGATGTGTAAAAGATCGATAGAGTGAAACAGGAAGAGGGGAGATGAAAGGCAAATGTTCCCAGCAGAAGAAATAATATTTGAGATTCAATCATATGGAATTTCTGGAAAGGGAAATGGTGGACTAGGAGGACCATAAGCTCACCTCATCCCACAGATATGACTAGATAACACATCAGCATAAATAACCCAGAAAATGACACAAAAACTGACAGAATGAACTCCACAATGAAAGGCAGAGGCCACATCAAAGAAGGTAGGAAAGGTAGAGACACAATTTGAAACGCAAATAAACTGTGCCATCCACAGACTGGAGAGAGCAGGGGATGCGATGAAGGGCAAGAAACAGATGACCACGTCAGGGAACCCCACATGGGGAAGATGAACAACCATAACATTTGGCTTTGAAAGCCAGAGGGACCAAATTTCATGAGTTCTTACAAATAGTGGGACTTAAAACCTGAAATTCTAAAAATTATCTGGCTGTGCTCTGGGAGAGCCCTGAGGCCATCAGGAAGCAAAGTCCCTGGCCTTAAGGAGAGAGCAGAACAAACAGCCCCTGCAGGTATAGCTTAGGGCTATCAGTTTGAAAAATGCCTGGGGCACACAGGATGAGAGTGATTTACTCATCACAGAGCATGTCCCAGAGAGACAGGGATCTCAGAAAGACCCCTCCAGGAACAAAGGAGCTGGCAGGCACTATTTCCCTTCCCCACCCCCTAGCATAAACATGGGAACCAGAACAGCACCTGCACTCACTACTGAACTTGCTTTCGAGAAGCCCCCTCCCCTCCCATCACTGGATCTGCTCTCCCTAGTCATGCTTGTTTCAGTCCCAGTGCTACAGGGCCCCTACCCCTGAAGACCAGCTAAAACTTTACCAACACTGTCTCCTAATCCATGTCTTTTGTGGGGCCTCAGCCCTGGTGGCAGTGTTGGGTGCTTCAGAAGCCTGAAGTATGCCTTTAAAGTACAGCCCACATGCTTTTGGGGGATCTTTTTAGGATGGCCCCCATCCCTAGAGCAGCTGTTCCAGGCCTCATTAGCAAGCCTACTAGCATGTACCTTGATAAAACACACCCTACCCCGGCCAGGGACCAAGCACTGCTCTCAATAGGCAAAGAGAGCCACTGCAGACAACTGGACTGAAGGGAAAGTGACAAAAACCAAAACAGGGCACACACAACTTAAAAGGAGTTACTCCCTGCAAGGCCAGATCCTGAGAAACAGGGGACGCTGCACTGCAAGTGTTCCTGCAGTGTGGTACAGATGCAGTGTGCACTGCATCTCAGGACCCCTTCTTCATAAGGCCGCTACCTTCATGGGCAGGAGATGCAGCTGACTTTCCTAACACATAGAAACAGAGAGAGTAAGACAAAATAAGGAGACAGAGAAATATATCCCAAACCACAGGAGGAAAGTGACCTAAATGGAACAGATATAAGTAATATGTCTAGTAGGGAATTTAAAGTAATTTAAAGATACTCACTGGACTTGAGAAGAGTGGAGGACATCAGTGAGACCCTTAACAAAGAGAGAAAAAAGAACCAGTCAGAGATGAAGAACATAATAAATGCAATTAAAAATACACTTGATGGAATAAATAGCAGTCTAGATGAAGCAAAGGAATGAATTAATAACCTGGAAGTCAGAGTAATGGAAAATAACCAAGCCTAGCAAATGATAGGACAAAGAATTATGCAAATCTAGGATAGTCATAGGGAACTCAGCAATTCCATCAAGTGTAATAACATTCACACTATAGGGATCCCAGAAAAAGAGAGGGAAGAAAATTTATTTAATAAATGCTACATGAAAACTTCCCTTACCTGGTAAAGGAAGGAGATATCCAGACCTAGGAAGCACAGGGATTCCCCCAAAAAATTAACCCAAGGAGTTCCACACCAAGATACATAGTAATAAAAATGGCAAGAAGTAGTGATAAAGAAAAAAAAAATTAAATCAATAAGAGGAAAGAAGATAGTTACATACAAGGGAAGCCCCATACAGCTATCAGTAGGTTTTTCAGCAGAACCCTTGCAGATCAGGAGGGAGTGGCATGATATAGTCAAAGGGCTGAAGGGAAAATCTGCAGTCAAGAAGACTGTCCAACAAGGCTATCATTCAGAATAGAAGGAAAGATAAAGAGTTCCTTAGACAAGGAGTTCATGACAACTAAGCCAGCCCTGCAAGAAATATTAAAGAGAGTTCTGTGGAAAGGAAAGACCAGAAATGACAATATGAAAACTAAGTATATAAAAATAAATCAAGGGATTTATAAAATAAAATGATGTAAAATATGACACCATATACCTAAAACATGGCAGGGGAGAGAAGTAAAGAATGTGGTCAAGCTTAAGCGACCATCAACTTATTATAAAGTGCTACATGCAGAGGATGTTATATACAAACTTAATGGTAACCACAAATCAAAAATGAGTAAGAGAAAAACAAAGAACAGAGAGTAAAGAATCCCAGTATATCACTAAAGAAAACCCACAAACCATGAAAGAGAGTAAAAGAAGAAAAGATAAAAAAAAAAAACTATAGAAACAACCACAAAACAAGTTAAAAAAAGTCAATAAATACATATCTATCAATAATTACTTTGAATGTGAGTAGACTAAATGCTCCAATCAAAAGACATAGGGTGACAGGGTGGATGAAAAAACAAGACCCATCTATATGCTGCCTACAAGAGGCTCATTTCAGACCTAAAGATACCTGCTGATTGAAAGTGAAGGAATAAAGAAACAGTTACGCAAATGAATGTCAAAAGAATGCTGCATAGCCATACTTACATTGGACAATATAGACTTTAAAACAATGGTTTTAGAAAGAGACAAGAACACTATATAATCATAGACTGCACAATTGAATGAGAAGATACAACAATTGCAAATATTTATGTACCCAACATAGGAGCACCAAAATGCGTACAACATTTATTAACAAACATAAAGGAACTGATCAAAGATAATACAATGATAGTAGGGGACTTCAACACCCCATTTACATCAATGGGAAGATCATCCAAGCAGAAAATCAACAAGGAAAGAGTGGCTTTGAATGACAAACTGGATAAGATGGATTTAACAGCTATATTAAGAACATTGATCATGGGGCACCTGGGTGGCTCAGTGGGTTAAGCCGCTACTTTCGGCTCAGGTCATGATCTCAGGGTCCTGGGATTGAGTCCCACATCGGGCTCTCTGCTCAGCAGGGAGCCTGCTTCCCCCTCTCTCTCTCTCTCTGCCTGCCTCTCCATCTACTTGTGATTTCTCTCTGTCAAATAAATAAATAAAATTAAAAAAAAAAACATTGATCATAATACAGCAGAAAACACATTTTTTCAAGTGTACATGGAACATTCTGTAGAATACATCATGTATTAGGCCACAAGACAAGAATCAGATTCAGAAAGATCAAAGTCATACTATACATCTTTTTTGATCCCAACACTATGAAACTAGAAATCAGTCGCAAGAAAAAGTTAGAGAAGACCACAAATTCATGGAGGTTAAATGACATGCTGGTCATCAGTCCATGGGTCAATCAAGAAATCAAAGAAGAAATTTAAAAGTATATGGAGACAAACAAAAATGGAAACACAGTGGTCTAAAACTTTTGGGATGCAGCAAAAAGCAGTTCTAAGAGGGAAGTTTATAGAAATAGAGGCCTACCTCAAGAAGCAAGAAAAATATCAAATACACAACCTGTCCTTACACCTAAAGGAGCTGTAAAAAGAAAAATAAAATCCCAAACCAGCTCAAGGAAGGAAATAATAAAGATGAGAGTGGAAATAAATGACATAAAAACTAAAACAAAACAAAGAACAAGAGAACAGATGGATAGAACCAGGAGCTAGTTCTTTGAAAAAAAGCAACAAAATTGATAAATCTCTAGCCAGACTCTGCAAGAAAAAAGGAGAAAGGACTCAAATATACAAAATCACAGATGAGAGAGGAGAAATAACCACTATAAAAATGCAAACAATTATGAGAGAATATTACAAAAAAACTATATGCCAACGAACTGGATAATCTGGAAAAAATGGTTTAATTCTTAGAGACATATAAACTAACAAAACTGAAGCAGGAAGAAATAGAAAACTTGAACACACTGATAAGCAACAAAGAAATTGAATCCATAACAAAACAAAACAAAACAAAAAACCTCTCAACAAACAAAAGTCTTGGACCAGACAGCTTCATAGGCAAATTCTACCAATCATTTAAAGAGTTAATACCTGGGACACCTGGGCGGCTAGTTGGTTGAGCCACCCAGGTGCCCCTAAAATTCTTTTTAGAGTTCCATTCTGTTTTATAAGACCACTATTAAATGCATATATGCATACATACACATAATGTTTATTTATTTATATGACTATATCTATATGCATCCATGTATCTACCAACACGGTACTTTACTGAAATAAACTTCCAAGGTTTGAAAAACTAGGCTTCTCTAGTCATATAGACTGCTTATTAAGATGTTGCAGTCTAATTTTTAGAGCAGTAATTATCACAATTTATTAGTCCACCATTTGAAACAATAGCTGTTCTAATGTAATTAACCACTGAAAGAAATACATTTTAAGTGTTCTAACTTGCATTTCTAATTACTTGTAACTAAAACTCTAGAATTTTAAAATCGATTTTGTCTTATGAAAGGTTTCAGTACTTATCTCTGTTGTACTATTACTTTAGATTAGAGTAATCTAAATTCATTTTAAAATCACATGTCAAATATCATTTGCTAGTAGTAATGTGAAATGTATGGCTTTAGTCTGAGGAAAATAGCCTGTTCAGCACGTTTTAAAATCATATAGCTAAACAGAATGTCCAGAATGATTAGATCACATCTGGCCTAATGTAGATCTATTTGTACTTGCATAATGCATTACATGTACATACTGTTATATTTTATGACTATTTGGGTGCATTGATTTTTCTATAAAGAAAACTATTATCCCCATCTTTTTGCATAGTACACTTAAACATTGGCATAGGTAAACAACTTACTAAAATAAAACCTATGTTGGGCACAGCTATTATTGGTGTTCACAGATTTTACAACTGCAATATTTCTGAAAAGCTGGTCTGAACACTTTTGGAACATATACAGAGGCAGTTTGGTAAGTTGCAAAACTTCTACACTTAATTTTGCATTCTAGTCTAGGCCAAATCGTAAGTGTCACTAAATCTGATTCTGTCTTGAATCATGGCCAAGTGTCATACCCAGAAAGAGGCTTTTCCCCCATGTTGGTGATATGAAGCAAATGAAGTGGCTCTGCTAGCAGGCAGATATGAAAAATGTGGAAGAGTTAGAAATAAGTCAACAAAATGCAAAAAGTAAATCCAAAGTACAGGCAACTTTAACTGCATTGTTTTTCTCTTGTGGTCCTCTTTGAAGAAATGTATACAATTACTATAAGTAAAGTAAAATTCACTAGCATACTGTAGAAACAAACTGGTCAATATTTTTACCCCCACTTAGCATAAATAACATCTATCTTAAGATATTAGTTCCTTCTCATGAGGAGGAGGAGGAGCCTCTCTATAGACTGTGCAGTTGTCCTGAGGACATGACAGTTGACTGACTGTAGAGTGAGCTAGTCCAGCAATTGAGGCAAGACATGGAAATGTTTGGTTTGACCTACCATATTAAATATGTAATCAGTAAATTTTTATGTTTAGTGGACAAGTCATATGGATTTGGTTCCCCAAACACATCTTTTCTTCCCCTAATTTTTTATTTGCAGTAACTTCAAATGTAAAGAAAATTTGCAAGAATGATACTGAAAATTCCTGTATACTGAGATTCACTGATTTAAACTTTTGGCCACATTTGTTTTTTTATGCCCCTTTACTCCTTAGTACTTCATTGGCTCTTTTCTAAGAACAAGACTATTCTCTTAGGTAAGCACAGTAAAATTATCAAATTCAGGAAATTTATCATTAATGTAATACTTTTTTCTAAGTTGGCAGTCCATAAAGAATGGATAATGCCCAAGGTCACTATTATCTAGCTTTATATCTTTAAAAAACAAAGTATACAAATATAATTTGATATTTACTGATATATTGATTACTATTAATTAGCACTTCCAGTACTTTATGTTACCAAAAATATGAAAATAGTAGAAAATGATTAAAAGACTATGGTCTCTATACATGATAATGTAGGTAAACCTAATTACACAAACAACAGAGAATAGAATATTCATTCTAATTTCTTTTGCATCTTTAGGGAAAGGACTCTCTAAATGAGATCATTGCTTTACATTTCATATAGCTGCCATGCAAATAAAAAAACTTGTACTACCAAGAAATTCAAGTTTACTAAATGAGGAATTAGGAAAATACAGCTAAATAGATTATAAAGAGGATAAGTTTTTAGATGTTTCAATGGAAACTAAGGCCTAACTATTAAAATATGTGGCATTTTAGGGACCGAGAGAAAACAAATTGCTTTGAAAACCTGATACCATTTTTACCATGATACTCAGTATAAAACTTTTTTTTTCAAGTTTTTGTTCATCATCATTAGCCATCAGGGAAATTCAAATCAAACCCACATTGAGATACCACCTTACACCAGTTAGAATGGCCCAAATTAACAAGACAGTAAACAACATCTGTTGGAGAGGATGTGGAGAAAGGGGAACCTCTTACACTGTTGGTGCAGCCACTTTGGAGAACAGTGTGGAGATTCCTTAAGAACTTAAAAATAGAGCTTCCCTATGACCCTGCAATTGCACTACTGGGTATTTACCCCAAAGATACAGATGTAGTGAAAAGAAGGGCCATCTGTACCCCAATGTTCATAGCGGCAATGGCCACAGTCGCCAAACTGTGGAAAAAACCAAGATGCCCTTTAACGAACAAAAGGATAAAGAAGATACGGTCCATATATACAATGGAGTATTATGCCTCCATCAGAAAAAAATGAATACCCAACTTTTGTATCAACATGGATAGGACTGGAGATTATGCTGAGTAAAATAAGTCAAGCAGAGAGAGTCAGTTATCATATGGTTTTGCCTATTTGTGGAGCATAAGGAATAACATGGAGGACATTGGAAGAAGGAGAGGAGAAGTGAGTTGGGGGAAATCAGTATAAAACTTCACAAATAAGAATGCCAGTCATTAAAATACTCATATGTGTTATCGATTTATGAAATTACATAAGCACTTCTGGCTCTTTAGAATAAAAATATTGAGTTGGCTTTTTAATTTAAAAAATTTCTATTGGTCTGATCTTAATACAACTAAGTGAAAATTTTTCTCAACATTTTGGTCAGCTATTTTTTAAATAAATTATTGTGGAGGTATGACAAATATCCTAAAAGACAAGTAGCCATTTGATACTTATACCAGAATATATTAAATTAACAAGGCCTTCAAATATTCCACACTAAGAATACCTGTTTGTAGAATTTCTACACTAGATCATTTACTCTTCTTTCAGTGGCATCTTGCTTTACATCCTTTTCTCTATAAATCCAGTACCCCACTCTTTCACACTTTTCAAGGCTGTTTAAATATTGGATTGAAAATCACATACCCTGCAACCTTATAAAACACTGTTGCCAAGGAATATGTCATCAGATTGAGTGGAAGCCAAAAGAGACCTTCATTATACAAAAATTATTTAAAAATTATACACAAATGATTAAGGATAAAATAAATTTACTTACTGCTGAATTATAAGCAAGGCACTGTGCTAGGTGCTGTAACATTTGAAAAATAAAGCTGAATAAGTCATGATCCCTGTGTTCAAGGAGCATACAGTTCATTGGAGGAGACAAATATACATGCAAATAATTTTAATATGATGCATATTCTTAAGTCTATAATAGAAGTAAAAATTAAATTATATGGAAATGTGGAAGAAGGAGGGACTGAATTTTACTAGGGACCTCTTAGAAGCATTCGTGGCAGAAAAAGTATCTGAACCCAGTCCCAAATGAATGGGTTTAACTTGGACAGGTAAAAAGGAATAGGAGGAGAGGAAAGTAGATGTGGGGTGGAATATATTTCAGACAGAGCGAACATCAAGGTGGAAAAATGTGCAATGTTTACAAGTAGTCCAGTGCAACTAGAGTAAGAATTCAGACCATGGAAGACCAGAAAATTGACTGGGGAGTTTAAACAGCATCCTCTATGCAGTGAGGATATAGGATTAAACTTTTTTGAGCAGTAGAATTTCAGAAACACACTTGGTATTGAATGATCTATTGAGCAATCATTAATGAATAAATGGAAGGGATTGAGACCACTTAGGTTATGTAGTCGTAAGACTCAAGTTTATGTAAGTTGATTTGTTAGCTTAATTTGAAAAGGTTAGTGTTTGTGATAAAAAGCCTCTGTGGTGGTCACTTGTGATCCCTACCTCCTGGTATTTATGTCTTTTGAATGTGAGCTCACCCTTAGTGATTTGCTTCTACAAGAGAGTACAGAAAATCTGATGGAGTCACTTCTGAGATTAGGTTACAAAAACATCTGGCTTCCATCATGTGTGTTCTCTCTCTCATGGATTACCAACTGTCATATTGTGAGGACACTTAGGCAGTCTACAGAAAGGCCCACGTGCCCAGGAATTGATGACTGCCAGCAAGGATGTGAGGTTGGAAGAATATCCTGCCTCACTCTCTCAGGGTGGTTGAGCCTTCAGATAAAATCAAAGCCTTGGCCAGTGGCTTGACTGCAACCACATAGAAGACCTTGTGCCATGTAGAAACTGTGTGATAATAAATGTTTATTTTTAAACCACTGAATTTTAGGGTAAATTGTTAGGCAGCAATAGCTAACTAATGTAGATGGTCAAATCCAGTATCTATCCTGGCTTGTTTTTGTATTAAATCATTCAGTATTTCATTTCTGTATATAATAATGGCTTAAAGATTACTGGGTTATAATAACATCCAGAATATTCTTTATATTGTTTTGTATAATTTTAACTGTTACAGTTTTGTAGAAGTTTTTCTCCCCTGGTAATAATTCTAGTTGTTAGAGCTGTGTGTAAAGTGCTCATTCATAAAAACCTTTATGATCCCTAAACATGTACAGCTTTTAGAGAAATGAAAGATATAGGATTTATATGTGATAAAAGTCTTAGGAACCTATTTTGAAATTAGACATTTCTCATATTTTGTTTTTAAAGTTTTTAGAGTACCACAGTTAAAGAATAGTAACTATAAAAATTTGCTGCAGCTTTGATAATGAAAAAAAAAGTACTGGAAAGTAATTAAAGAAGTTGCTAATCAGTTCATTAATCAAGTGGATCTGTTACACATTGTACTGAAACAAATTGAAAAAGATGCTGTGCTAGCCAGAAACTCTCTCTCAAAGTCAAAAGTAAAGATGAACTAAATTGGCTTTTCCTTTGTGGTTGATTTCTATCTAAGTAGATCTATCTCCAAAACACTGAATAAAGAAAGTTGCATCTGTGTATAGATTCAAGCCTCCACTAAGATTCTATACTTATAGTTACTTGGTACTACAAGATTAAAGTATGTTTAATCAGTTTGCTTTTAGTTTTTGCTTTATGCTTTGTTTGCATTTATAACCCACTGACTCTTTTCATTTTCTAAATAGTACATATACTTAGAAGAAAGAAAAACTAGTAACACCTTGCTCGCTGCATTAAGACAACTGGTTTTTTAACCCAACCAAAAGGATTTAAGAGCCTTATATGCAGGTTACCAAAAAAACTACCAGTGGACAAAAAATATTTGTCAGCAGTCAGAATTATTCCAGTCCTTTCTACTTTCTATGTTTCCTTAGCTATAACCATGGCAATAAGGAACTGTAGCCTGGAAAAATGTAATCAGATTTTCTTTTTTTTTTTTTTTTTAAGGTTTTATTTAGTTATTTGACAGACAGAGAAGCAGAGTAGTAGGCAGAGAAGCAGGCAGAGAGAGAGGAGGAAGCAAGCTCCCTGCTGAGCAGAGAGCCCGATGCGGGGCTCAATCCCAGGACCCTGGAATCATGACCTGAGCCGAAGGCAGAGGCTTTAACCCACTGAGCCACCCAGGCGCCCCTGTAGTCAGATTTTCAATTATGATTAGAGTATATCTTCCAAAAAGGTCTCTACAAAAGGTCCAAAGTTCTCTAAAGGGTAAAAGGGTTACTGGGGCGCCTGGGTGGCTCAGTGGGTTAAAGCCTCTGCCTTCGGCTCAGGTCATGATCCCAGAGTTCTGGGATCGAGCCCCGCGTCGGGCTCTCTGCTCCGCAGGGAACCTGCTTTCTCCCCTCTCTCTCTCTGCCTGCCTCCCTGCCTACTTGTGATTTCTCTCTGTCAAATAAATAAAATCTTAAAAAAAAAAAAGGGGGGGTTACTAAATTCTGACTTAAAACAATATAGTACTTCCTTTCCTTTCTTGATACTGACTTTCAAATGCATTGGGTTTTTTAAAAAGCCAAATCCTAGAATAATTTGCAGGTTCAAAATTAGAATTCATTTGAATTTCATTAGATACTAGCCAGAACATAGCCTGTGTTATTTTCTGAAAGCAGAATAATTTATATTTAAATAATAGCCTAAGAAGAGGACACAGGAGACCTGGCAATTGTATTGACCTCCTTGGTATGGACAGATGTGTATGATAACTTCTTTTGACATACTATTTTATTTGTTTATTCCTTTAATTTTGGTTTTCAGTTTTAAAAGAATTCAGGAATATTAGACTCTTGACATATGTAATGGGTACGAGTCTGAAATTCACAAACTCAGATACATAAATTTAATTTTGTTTATTTTTTGTAGCAGAACTTAATTCTATCTGGAGACCCTATCCTGCTGGGTGGTACCATTTCCTCTGTTTAAAAAAAAACAGGAAAATATACATAAATTTATACTTCATATACTCCATCACATTATAAGGATACAATGCCCATTCTTTAAGAAGTGGATTACATATTTACTCCATTATAGATTATTTAGGGTTATGCTGAATTCACAGATGAAAAAAGATGGGTGAAGAAATACCACTATATATAATGTGGTTTGCTTTCCAAAAGCATTAATTTAAGCAATTGGCTCATGATTATCCATCTGCTCTAACAGTGAATGATCCCTAAAGACAATGCTTGTCTTCTATCCTTGTCATCCTCAGTACACTCTTGGCGTTAGCAAATATTTGCCCAAAATGGCTTGAGTCAGGATCCAGAAGAGAGAACTGCCATGTATCATTGATAAGATCTGAGTGAAAAATCAGGTGAATGGGCACAATTTCCTTTTGTTTTGTTTATCATTGTCCTCTTTCCCACTCTAAGCAAAGGGGTGCGCGCGCACGTGTGTGTGTGTGTGTGTGTGTGTGTGTGTGTTAAAGAATCAGGGATTTTTTAAAGATTATTTATTTGAAAGAGAGAGATAGGGAGAGCATGAGTGGGGGGTGGGGCAGGGAGGGGAAAAATCAGGTTCCCCACTGAGCAGGGAGCCCTGTGCTGATGCAGGACTCAATCCCAGGACTCAAGCTACAACCCACAACTCGGAGCTTGATCCCAGGATCCCATGATCCTGGGATCATGACCTGAGCTGAAGGCAGACACTTAACTGAGCCACCCAGGTGCCCCAAACCAAGAGAAGTTCTATAAATTGGAAATATCAGTTGGAAGGGGACACTTTCACAGGAGTTGAGATAATTCTTATGCACAAATTCAAACCATATTTTAAAGGTTTTTAATTGATTTGCAAAATGTATGGTAGAATTTTCTAGTAATTAGCATCTTGCTGAGATTAAGTGGAGTAATATTTAACTTCAGAATGGTCAAACAGACTTAAAACATACGCAGTTATTTTACATGTTTTGAAAACCTAGGTTATAAATTAAAAATACAAAGAAAATCTTAAATAGCTTAATATCACAAGTTATTAATAGATAGTTGAGCATCATTATGTAACAATTGTAAGATATAAATATATAAATCAGTCATATATAAAATGGTAGATCCTGCAGAATGTTAAGAATATGAAGACAAGGGGGTACCTGGGTGGCTCAGTGGGTTAAAGCCTCTGCCTTCGGCTCGGGTCATGATCCCAATGTCCTGGGATGGAGCCCCGCATCTGGCTTTCTGCTCGGCAGGGAGCCTGGTTCCCCCTTCCTCTCTCTCTGGCTGCCTCTCTGCCTATCTGTGATCTCTGTCTGTCAAATAAATAAATAAAATCTTAAAAAAAAAAGAATATGAATACAAGCCCTTGACAAATAATAATTAGCTGTGAAAATACTCTAGAAGCAGAGCAGTGGTTTAGCAGCATACTTAAAATTTTATATTTGTAATAAGTCTAACTTTTCCACTAATTATTCATACAACTACATTGAACTTTCTAGAGAAGATATGTCTATGTGTCTTTCTTGAGCTCTCAGGAAAGAGAGAGAGCAACAAGTGATCAAAAGAGAGTGAGAAAGTGAAAGAGCGTGAACAGGGAAATGAGAAAAATAAAACCATTTAATACGTATAGGCATAATAAAAATTGCCTATTCCTCATGGGTAACTTACCTCCCCAAATGACCATGACATTTCCTCTCAAATTTAAATGCCAAACTAGAATTCTGTTTCAGAAGCAAAGGAAATTAAAGAAAAATTGAGTCAAAAAGTTAAGGAAAAGAGTTAATTACATTAGAAAGGGTCCCAATTCACTTAGATACTTACCAGGGTATTCAGTGATTTTTCAGGGTGGCATTTGCTTTTAGTGCTCTTAAAATTGGGATGAAATGAGGTTTTGTTTTTTTTTTCCTTCTTTTTTTTTCCAATTTATTTATTTTCAGAAAAACATTATTCATTATTTTTTCACCACACCCAGTGCTCCATGCAAGCTGTGCCCTCTATAATACCCACCACCTGGTACCCCAACCTCCCACCCCCCTGCCACTTCAAACGCCTCAGATTGTTTTTCAGAGTCCATAGTCTCTCATGGTTCACCTCCCCTTCCAATTTACCCAAAAGCACATACCCTTCCTAATGTCCATAACCCTACCCCCCTTCTCCCAACCCCCCTCCCCCCAGCAACCCACAGTTTGTTTCGTGAATGGATAAAGAAGATGTGGTATATATACACAATGGAATACTATGCAGCCATCAAAAGAAACGAAATCTTGCCATTTGCGACAACATGGATGGAACTAGAGCGTATCATGCTTAGTGAAATAAGTCAAGCGGAGAAAGACAACTATCATATGATCTCCCTGATATGAGGGAGTGGTGATGCAACATGGGGGCTTAAGTGGGTAGGAGAAGAATCCATGAAACAAGATGGGATAGGGAAGGAGACAAACCATAAATGACTCTTAATCTCATGAAATGAGTTTTATAGATACTAATGGAATCATAAGTTCACAAAAATGTATTGTAATATTGCAACTGAAGCCAGGGAAAAGGAAGGCAAATTCGTATCATAGATGAAAGCAAGCTTTCATTCTCTTAAGTCATCTTTCCAACCAACATTGCCTGTATATCATAAGCAATGAAAAGCAGGGGGGGCAGATTACGGACATACTCAACACAAAGACATAATGCTCTATAATAATTCTTTTGTGACTTTATCCATTCTTGCCATATCCCAAGGGAATGCAAATATTTCTACATTGCTATGCCATGATACACTTGAGCTGAGAAGGAGAAGACAAAACCAGAGTGATGGTTCTTGCTCTTGGTGTCCATACATGCTTGCATGCTTGTGTGTGTGTGTGTGTGTGTGTGTGTGTGTGTGTGTGCATGCACAAAATTTAATGGCTTAAAACAATTATTCACAATTCTGAAATTTGGGGTGGCCTTAGCTGGACAGTTCTGCTACTAGTCTCACCTAAGGTCACTCAGGCAGCTACAGTGATTTTGAGGCTCTGCTGAGGCCAAGTGGTCTAGGGTGGACTCACTCGCATGCCTGGTAGTTAGTTGGGACTCTCAGCCTGGAACTTCCAATCTCACGGCCTCTCCAGAAGGAAGTTCAGACTTTTTATGTGGCCAGTCCAGTGTTCAGGAGGTCAAAGATGAAAGCTACATAGTCTTTTGAGGCCTGGGTCAGAAGCCACAGAGTGTCACTTGTACTGTATTCTATTGACAAAGAAAGTCACAAAGCCATCCCATATTAAAGGGATGGGGAAATAGATTCTACCTCTAGATGGGAGAAGGTACACATAATACATGCTCATATTTAATCTATCACAGAATTTAAAGGACTATGAAAAAAGTCACAGCAAGTCTTGCATATTCTTAAGTGGAATCATTTTTAATATCCCTCATTTTCTAGTACTCCTCATGGAGTCTGTATTTAAAAGTTTTTTTTAAATGTCTATACATGTTTTATTCTTGAATCTCTTGAAAGCTATTAGTAAGGAGAGATATTTATATTTTACTCATTCAATTAACATTGAGTGCCTGTTGGTGTCAGACACTATAATTTAACTATCACTCTCCGGTCTATCAGCAACAATAGATGTAAATTGATTCTTTGCTGCTTTATTATAATGATTGTTGAACTGTCTTTGCAGGTGCATTACTGACTCTTGATAGAAAAAAAGATTAATTCATATTATATTTATTCACTGAAAATATAAGAAGGTATACTTCCCTATTAAACTCCTTCAGTTGTCACTCTTCTACTATCCCAGAGATGCAGACAGTATCAGATAAGATTGTAGCTAGAAGGGAAGGGGAAAACTAGTAGGGCTTATTTAAATTGCATTCCAAGGAATATAAAACATATCCTCTTCTCTAGAAATGAAAGCTAGTAGAATGTTAAATCAATAATATACATACTTAATTTATTATTATTTTATACGATTGTTAACCATTATATAGTGTGTCTAAAACCAAAGAGATTCAATTGTCATTACGGTGAACAAAATGAAATTTATAAATGGATTGTTACTAGCTTCTTTTTAATTTGTTGTATTGTGCAAAAGAGAGCAGAGTCCAGAAATAAAATCATTTCAGAAGATACAATGTTTCTGCATCTCTATTTTTCCACACCAGTTTTAGTCTTGATGTTGTTTCCCTATGAAGGCTATCTGAAAGCTAAAATCCTATATAAAAATCACCTCAACCATGCCATTTTTACTGACTAGAAGTCAGTTCTATGAAATGTACCATAATACAGGATTTGAATGGTTTTGGTTCAAGAGGCATCTGTACAGACAGCTGAGCTTCAGTAACTACATTCTTGTAAATGAAACTCTGATGGTTGTCTGAATTGTTGGGCTAACATTCTGTTCATGCTTTCATCTTAGAAATGCAACTTAAAGTCTATTTTTTATTTTTATTTATTTGATTATTTATTTATTAAAAGATTTTATTTATGTATTTGACAGACAGAGATCACAAGTAGGCAGAGAGGCAGGCAGAGCAAGAGTTGGGGAAGCAGGCTCCCTGCCGAGCAGAGAGCCCGATACGGAACTCGATCCCAGGACTTTGAGATCATGACTTGAGCCTAAGGCAGAGGCTTAACCCACTGAGCCACACAGGTGCCCCAAAGTATATTTTTTAAAGGAGGTTTACACAAAAGATCCTAAAGAGCCAAAGAAATCCTGAGAAAAAGAATAAAGCAGGAAGCATCATGCCTCCTGATTTTAAGCTATACTATAACACTGTAATCATCAAAATAGTATGGTGCTGGCATAAAACGGACAAATAGACCAATGGAACAGAATCAAAAGCATAGAAGTAGACTCATGGATATATGGTTAGGCAATATTTGACTGTGGAGCCAAGAATACTCAATGAAGAAAAGAGTCTCTTCAATAAATGGTGGTGGGTTAATTGGATATTTACATGTAAAAGTATGAAACTGGACCCATATCTTAACACCACTCACAAAATTAACTCAAAAGATATTAAAGATTTAAATGTAAGACCAGAAACCATGAAACTCTTAGGGAAAAAAAAAAACAGGACTAAAGCTCCTTGACATTGGTGTTGGTAATGATGTTTTGGATATAACACCTAAAGCACAAGCAACAAAATAAAAAATAAACAAGTGGAGCTAATCAAACTAAACAACTTCTGCACAGTAAAAAAAAATCAACAAAGTAAAAAGACAACCTACAGCATGGGAAAAAATATTTGCAAACCATATACCTGATAAGGGGTTAATAGCCAAAATATATTTTTAAAAACTCCCATAGCTCAATAGCAGAAGAAACAACCCAATTAAAAAATGGGCAAAGAACCTGAATAGACATTTCTCCAGAAAATATGAAAGGCCAAGAGGCACATGAAAAGATGCTCAACATCACTAGTTATTAGGAAGTGCAAATTAAAACCACAATGAGACATTGCTTTATGCCTGCTAAAATAGCTATTATGGAAAAAACAAGAGATAACAAGTGCTGGGGTGGTTGTGGAGCAAAGGGAACTCTTGTGCACTATTGGTAGAAATGCAAATTGGTACAGACACTATGAAAAACAATATAAAGATCCTCAAAAAATTAAGAATAGAATGACCATATGATCTAGTAATTCTACTAATGTGTATTTAGCCAAAAAAACAAAAATAGTAATTTTAAATGCTATATGCACCCCTATATTTATTGCACATTATTTATAATAGCCAAGACATAGAAACAATGTAAGTGCCCATTGATGAATGAATAAAAAAGATACGGTGTACATATATAGCACATACGTACATACATACAATAGAATATTATTTGGCCAGAAAAAAGCAAATCCCACCATTTGTGACAACATGGATGGACCTTGAAAACATAATGCTAAGTAAAACAAGTCAGACAGAAAAAGATAAATGCTATGTAATCTCACTTATTTGTGGAGTTTAAAAAGAAATGAAAAACTCCAAAGAGAGAGATTAGACTTACGGTTACCAGAGGCAAAGTGTAGAGAGAGGAGAATTTGGAGGAAGGTAGTCAAAGGTACAGACTTCCAGTTGTAAGATAGATACGCATTGGAGATATAGTGTAGGTCATGATGAGTATGGTTAAAACTGTTATACAATATATAGGAATGTTAAGAGAGTAAATTCTAAGAGTTCTCATCACAAAGATAATTTTTTTTTTAAATTTACTATGTATGAGAGCATGGATGTCCGCCGAACCTACTGTGGTACTCATTTCACAATATATGTAAATCAAACCATTGACTGTATGCCTTAAGCTTATACAATGATGTATGTCAATTATTTCCTAGTAAAACTGGAAAACAAGGGTGTAAGCAAAAGCAAAATTCTAGGGCACCTGGGTGACTCAGTTGGTTAAATGTCTGCCTTCAGCTCAGATCGTGATCCTACGGTCATGAGATCAAGCCCCAAGTCAGGCTTCCTGCTAAGCGGGGATCTGCTTCTCCTTCTGCCCCTCACCCCACTCTCATTCTTTCTCTCTCTCAAATAAATAAGTAAAATATTTTTTTTAAACCAAAAATTTTAAAATTAACTGGAGTAATTGTATAACCCATTAAATTCCCTGATCTACTTTGCAGACCTACTTTGTAACCAAGCACGCTGCACCTAACTGCTATGGGAAAAGCAAAGACATGATGAAACAGTGTCTCTGGGGTGCCTGAATGGTTTAGTTGCTAAGTGTCTGCCTTTGGCTCAGGTCATGATCCCAGGGTCCTGGGATCGAGCCCTGTACCAGGCTCCCTGCTCAGTGGTCCACCTGCTTCTCCCTCTCCCATTCCCGCTGCTTGTGTTCCCTCTCTTGCTGTCTCTCCGTCAAATGAATGTATGAATGAATAAATGCATAGAAAAGAAACAGTCTCTGTGCCCAAGGTACTTAGACACTTAATTATGTACTCACCAATTTGGTATTCAAGGCCTTCCATGGTATTGCCTTCATTATACCTTTTCTGCCTCTGCTGTTTTCCTCATTTACCCTGTGCTCCAGCCTAACTGAACGATTACCTTTTCCCTGACTGTACCTTACCTTTCCTACCTCTATGGCTTTCCTCATCATTGTCACCCTATCCTCTCTTTAAATACAAATTCTTTTATGAAAACTTGCCTCGTGAACATACATACCACCATCACCATTTTTCCCCAAATCAAATGTCATTTCTTTTTGTCCTTCTGCCATTGCACTTAATTCTCATTTGTGTTACAGTTGTCTTTACATCCTATCTCTGTCACCCAGTAGATTTGAAATACTGAAAGTAGAAATACTGTTTCACTCTATTCTTGCCACTTAGTAAGAGGCAAAGTAGCTGTTTAGTTGAATTAAAAATGAATGCAAAAAAATTGTATGGCCATCTGCCAAAATGTAAAATGTATAATCTGGTAGCAATGTAGGAGAAGAGGTAGCATTTTTTTCCTTGGAAGTCTGATAAAAATATATGTTCCCATAAAATTAATCACTTGTTCAAAATTTAATAGCTAAACTAACATTTATTGTCTATTCATTACTCTACTTAATATACATAATGTGTTCCTCATATATGTCCATCTCATTATTTAGTCAGAACTATCAGAAGTGCCTGGGTAGCTCAGTCAGTTGAGTGTTTGACTCTAGTTTCTACTCTGGTCATAATCTCATGTGTTGTGGGATGGAGCCCTGTGTCTGGCTCCACACTCAGCAGGGAGTCTGCTTGAAGATTCTCTCCCTCTGCCCCCCATCCCCCCAAATAAATAAATAAATCATTTTTTAAAAAACTATCATATCAAATTTCCCTAGTAATTGCCAAGGGCTGTCAGCTGCTCATTAAATCTTGACTTTTTTAATCACAAAGAATTTATAATCTTGCCTTTGAATTTAGAAGCAATGAGGGAGTGAGCAGAAATATTTGAATACCCTCTCTGTAGTAAATTGGATATCCAGTTTTCAACTTAGTCTTGATAGGAAAAAAAGAATGAATTCAATTCAGAAGCTTTTCTTTCCTTTTTAATACTTCCCATCCCCCCTTTAACTAAGTGAAAATAGAAGGATATAGTTTTTTTCTCAGTGGTGGGGAGAAAATCTATTTTCATTCACTTTAAGAGGTTTCTCTAATTCAAACGAGACTTGATATATGGATAATGCATATAGCTAAGTTTATAAGGTAATCCTTTGGAAATCAAAGATAAATTTGGCATAGTAACACAGAAATTGATTTGCGTGAGATTTAAATACTGTTTTTTTCCTACCAGCAAAGCTTCCCTTTCCTCCTTCCCCCCAAGTGAATTTTATTGTCAAATGCTGGCACTAACAGTTATTGAAATCACAACTCAGTCTAAAAGCAAACTGACCTATTATTGCCAAAAGATATCAACTTATATCAAACTAATAAAGTGTAGCTCTTAATTTTCAGTTTTAGCTACATATGTCTGTACTTGACCTTAGATTGGAAGTCCATTAAAACTGGGGCGCCTGGGTGGCTCAGTAGGTTAAGCCTCCAGCTCTTGATTTCAACTGAGGTTACTCTCTCAATGTTGTGAGATGAGCCCTATGTTGGGCTCTGTGTTCAGTGAGGGGAGTTCCCTCTCCCTCTGTCCCTCCCCTGATTGTGCTTTATCTCTCTCTCTCTCTCTAAAATACATACATAAATATGCCCCACCCCCATTGTGCTTTATCTCTCTCTCTCTGTCTCTCTAAAATACATAAATTAATCTTAAAAACAGAGAAAGTCCATTAAAATTACAAAAGGTTGAGAGACATTGATAGATACACTTAAAACCCTGTGGATTTTATTTTCTTTTTCCTGCCAGTCACTGTATTTTTCTAACCAAGATTGTGTCATGTACCCTCCAACAGTACCATCCATCCAGCTGTTATAAGGCTACTGATAGAAGATGTACATTCTCTAGGCAATACAGAATTGCAATCACATTGTCAGTGAGGAAATTAGGTGAAGAGTGTCTTGCTATCTGTGTAGCATGTCCCTATGTGTGCCACTCACCTTTTTTTTTCACTTTTTTTTTCAAATACCAGGTAGCACTTTGCTTGAAGTTAACTGTTCTTTCATGAAAGTCAAGAGGAAGTAGTAACATACACAACTCCAAATTCTTTCCACTCACAACTCCATTCTATACTTTTTGAATATAGATGTGGCTCATGTTCATGACAGTCACTATAGTTCACAAGAAAAAATGAAGTCAAATTGTGACAACTCCAGTTGGGAAGATCTGAATGCCCATGGATGCCTCATCCTTTCTCCCTGCTTGCTAGGGATCAGTGGTATCACCTCTCAGACCAACAGTCAAACTTCATAAGAAATTGTCTGCTGTCTAGCTCAGATACTTTACTTTTCTAGCTCAAACTCCACTTAGGGTATGGAGGATTTTCTCTGGCGAAATTGAATACAACTACTCTTCCAGCTTTTGCTGTCCTAGAGCAAAAAAAAGTATAAATGTCAATAAGTAGAACAAGATGAATATAATAAGAAGTAGAAAGAAGCCAGGGCTAAAGGCCAAAGTCTAGATAATCACCTGTGAATAACCCAGAGTTTTCAGCAAATCCCTAAGCTTTTTCTTCAAAAGATGTTGAAGCATGACCAGCATACCTTTTACTTTGCATAGGTGCTATTTGAATTTCTACCCAAGTCTGTGCTTAAAATCAATCTTATTAGATGCTGATAACCCCCCCTTTTTTTCTTAGAATTAACTCTAGCTCCCCAGCATTTCCTTTGAGGGGGCTTCAGTTTTTCCATGCCTCATTTCAGTTTAAGCATTCCAACCTTTTCTTCAATACAACTAACATTTTTGTACCAACGTGGGGCAAGAACTATCACTCATCTAATCCTCAAAGAATCTTTACAGGGTAGAAATCATTATCCCCATTTTATAGGTGAAGTAATTGAATTCCAGAAAAGTTAAGTAAGTTAAGTAAGTTTCACATATTTGCTGAATGATAGTTAAAAACCGACCCCAGATTTGCCTAATTTTGCATTCTTTGGTCTTTGTGTTGTTCCATGTTGTCTCCCTATTAAGAAGCTCGTTTATATTTGCCTTCCACAGATATCTATCATATCAATATAAAGTTGCAATGCATTTAGCATCAATTCTTTTGAACTGGTCTGGGCTGAACTGCTGATAGAAGTGCTCAAGTGACGACTGTAATAGGTCTAAGTTCAAACCCATGCTCTAATACCTGACCAGCAGAAACTACTCTCTTCTAGGAAAAAGAATAGACCCAAGGATGCCAGAACACTCTGTGCAATCCAAAGCTAAATTCTCTAGTCATTTCTCTAGTCCTTTATTCATTCATATTCTCTCTTGAATGCCCCCCCCAACATTTTTTCATGGACACACAATTTTGAGGTTGTTTTTAACTTGGAGGATTTGTTGTTTTCTTCTTTCCTGATTACATGGCCATACAACCTATACACAACAGTGTGACACTCTCTCTGAAATTCCTTGTGGCCCTTTGTTGTGAGTTCTCACTCTGCCTCATTTTTGAATATGCTCTAAAGAGCAGGGATGGCCTTTGGCTAGAAAGAATGGCATGTCAGGAGGGCTCTGTGAGCCATGTTGCTTTTCTTAATCATGGAAAGTCACTATTAGTGGCGTGGCCCAGTTTTCTAATCCAATTTAATTGAATGTACAAGGTTATGGGCATTGGGGATTAAAAACAAGCCCATTTCTACCCAAAGCTCATAGTTCCTTTAAAGCAAAACATAATAATTTGCTCATTGCTTGTGAATTTTTTTGTATATGCCATATATAATTTTGTTTGTATTCTCTGTGCAAGATGATACCTTAAGAAAGAAAAAAATCTGTAAAAGGACTCATGTAACTTGTTCTTCTGAAATATGGTTTGATTTAATTAATTGGCCAAGATGACTGTAAACTTTTATGTTGCTTTGAAAGTTTGTTCTTCTCATAATAAGAATTTGATTGTCCACACAAAGTACTAGCTTACCTGCAACTGAAATAAAAGGAATTCATATATTTGTTATTTTTAAAGAGAATCTGTTTTGGCATTTTGCTGAGTTATTTGTACATTAAAGCCCATATTGAGAAACGTGCCCATTTATAATAAAGTGATAGGTAGAGATTTTCCCAAGTGCTGACAAAATATTTTATCTAAACTTTTAGAAGAAAAAGAAAAGAAACTAATTTTAAAACATTTCTAACATGTTTTATATTTTTAACTTGCTTTTTGTTCAGTTTGTTTGCTTTTATTCATGTTACTATGATTCAGTTTGTAGATAGCCTGGCTTGCTAAGTGACTTCAATATTTGGGTTTAATTTACTCTTAAGTAAAACCATTTATTTTTGTACGTGGTGTAAAAAAGTGGTCCAGTTTTATTCTTTTGCACATAGCTGTCCAGTTTTCTCAGCACCATTTGTTGAAGAGACTGCCTTTTCCCTGTTTTATATTCTTGCCTCCTTTGTTGTAGATTAATTGACCATACTGGTGTGGGGTATCTTTGGACTCTGTTCTGTTCCATTTTTCTAGGTGTCTGCTTATGTGCCAGTATCATACTGATCTGATTACTACTTTTATAGTGTACTTTGAAATTTGAGATTGTGATACCTCCGTCTATGTTCTTCTTTTTAAGACTGCTTTGGCTATTTGGGGTCTTTTGTGGTTCCATATGTATTTTAGGACTATTAGTTCTAGTTCCGTGGAAAATGTTGATATATAAGGATTGCATTAATTCTGTAGATTGCTCTGAGTAGTATGGACATTTTAACAGTATTGTTCTTCCAATCCAGGAGCATGAAATGTTCCTCCATTTCTTTGTATCTTCTTCAATTCCTTTTATTAATGATTTATAGTTTTCACAGTGCAGGTCTTTCATTTACTTGGTTAAGTTTATTCCTAGATACTTTATTCTTTCTGGTGCAGTTGTCAATGGGATTGTTATCTTAATTTCTCTTTCTAGTACTTCATTATCCCTATAAAGAAATGCAACAGATTTCAATATATTAATTTTGTATTCTGCATCTTTACTGAATTATTTATCAGTTCTAGTAGTTTTTTGGTGGAGTCTTTAGGGTTTTTTAGATATATCATGTCATGTCATCTACAGATACTAAAGATTTTACTCCTTCCTTACCAGTGGAAAGAACACAAATACATGGTAGCTAAATAACACACTACTAAACAATGAAGGAGTCATCCAAGATATCCAAGAGGAAGTCAAAAAATACATGGAAATAAATGAAAATGAAAACACAATGACCTGAAATCTTTGGGATTCTCAAGAAACAAGAAAAAAATCTCAAATATTTAACCTTATACTTAAAGGAGCTTGAAAAAGAACTAACAAAGCCCAAAGCCCAAAGGAAATGATAAAGGTTAGGCAGGAAGTAAATGAAATAGAGACAAACAAAACAAAATAAAACGATAGAGCAGATCAATGAAGCCAGGAGCTGGTTCTTTGAAAAGATCAACAAAATTGATCAACCTTTAGCCTAACTCATCAAAAAAAAAAAGAGGACTGAAAAAAAAATCAGAAATGAAGGAACAAAAGTAATAGCTGACACCACAGAATTACAAAGGATTATAAGAGAATATTATGAAAAATTATATGCCAACAAATTGTACAACCTGGAAGAAATGGATAAATTCCTAGATATATATAACCTGTCAAAACTGAATCAGGCAGAAATACAAAATTTGAACCAACCAGTTAGAGAAATAAAATTGAATCAGTAGTCAACCCCCACCCCAAAAAAATTCTAGGACCAGATGGCTCAACAAGTGAATTCTACCAAATGTTTTAAGAAAAGTTAATAACTGTTCTTCTCAAACTATTTCAGAAAATAGAAGAGGTAGGAAATCTTTGAAATTCATTCTATGAAGCCAGCATTACCCTAATACTAAAACCAGATATAGACACCATAATAAAAGAGAAGTACAGGCCAATATCTTTGGTGAATGTAGATGTAAAAGTCCTCAATAAAATCTTAGCAAACTAAATCCAACAATACATTAAAAAATCATTCATGACAATTAAGTGGAATTTATTCCAGGGATGCAAGGTGGTTTAATATTTGCAAATCAATTAGCATGATACATCACATTAATAAGAGAAAAGATAAAAACCATACAGTCACCTCAATAGATATAGAAGAGACATTTGACAAAGTGCAACATCCATTCGTGTTAAAAACTCTCAAGAAAGTGAAAACCCACAACATCATACTCAGTGCTGAAAAAGAAAAGAGAGCTTTTCCTCTAAAATCAGGAACAAGACAAGGATGTCCATTCTCACCACTTTTATTCAACATACTTATGAAAGTCCTGGCCACAGCATTCAGATAAGAAAAAGAAATGAAAGTCACTCAAATTGGTTAGGAAGAGTTGCTTTTGTTTCTTATCTTCTGCCTTCCAACCGTCACCCACTACCATGCATAGGACAACAACACTTAACTCTGAGCCCAAAAATCTAGAAGAGAGATCTAAATAGCATGAGAAATTCTTAGAACCTTTCTTGTAAAGAGGGATAAATAAGCAGAATTATGAAGATTCATCTGCCCAAAAAGATCTTCCACATAGGCTGCATTTCATTTTTTTTTAAATGCCCAAGCAAGCAGACTCCCCACTGAGCAGGGAGCCTGACATGGGACTCGATCCCAGGAACCTGAGATCATAACCTGAGCCAAAGGCAGATGTTTAACCAACTGAGCCACCCAGGTGCCCCCATGCTGCATTTATTAAACAAAATCTTCCTTAAAATTCAAATGAGAGCATCTAATGCTATCAATATTTTACACCTTCATATTAATTACTCCACTCTGACTTCTTTATGTATTTTAAGTGAATACAATGTATCATCGAGGAACAGGAATAATGGAAGAAGTAATATAGAAAAGGGAGAACTTGGTGAGAGGACCTCTTTGGGCTGTTTTACTAGGGAATTATGATAGCAAGAATGCCCTATACATCCACTAAGAGGCAGTGGAAGAGTGCTACAAAATAGGGGGAAGCCTCCTACTTTGCAGTTTTGCCTGGTAACACTAATTTGTGTAGCCCAAATCTGATTTTGAGTTTGTCATAGCTGCAGGAGATGGTAAATGATATCAGTAACACTTCCTGGGTGTTGTCTGATTGTATGAATTTTGAAACTAATATCTGCATTGTTATGATTCAGTAAAAAACAGTTATGTCATGGTTGTTTATTTTCATTAAATATTTTTTCCTCATAACTTGTTTTATCCAATGGCTATTTTTAGAAGGCCTAGGTAGATTTCTCACTCTGGTTATTTCCAAAGAATGAAGTTTCCCATGCTGGTAATTCCTCATATAATTTCCTTCCTAAGACATTTTTTAAATATCTTATTTTTCTTCTCCCAATGCTGCAGAAATGGCAATGTGAAGGCCAAGGCAAACAAATTATTGCATGACCTAGAAAATGAGATAAATGTCCCATAGTTGTGTAGGAAAGATTTCAGACTTAGTGATTTGCTAAAGTAGCAATGACTCAGCCTACGGATCATGGTAAGAGTATAGACTTGAGTCAAAAGATTGATTTTAGTCTACAACTCTGTGACCTTGATCTGGTCATTAAGGCCCTCTAGGTCTCAGGTATCTCCCCTTGCATGAAATGAGGTGGCTGAACTAGACAGTATTTGGTATTTTCTCCCTAGCTATAAACTCAGTGATTTTGACTATAGAAACCTACAAAGTCACTTAGGGGGCAAAATTTTCTATTCATTTATTAATGAAATATTTATTGAGCTACTATATACCATATTTCTTAGAAATAAAAAAGCTAAATATCTTAATCCATCTAAGTCATTTTGCTTATACCTATTTAGAGAAGAGAATGTGAAAAGTTTGCATGAAAAATCAGGAAGTCAGTTTTGGAACTAAATCAAATCAGCAATTAATGCAACCTCAGTTAAATAATGGACTTCCCAATGTATGGAACTGTAACATTCAGGGCTAAATTATATATGAGAATACCTGCTTTGAGGAATAATTTTTATGCTCTGGAACCATCACCCCAATATACAGGTATATTCCATTTCACTCTTCACTTACTACGATTTTCTTTTTGAAAAAACAGATTTCTTTCCTATAAAATAAAGTAAAAAGAAAATCTCAGGATGGCTAGAGTTTGTTTTAGTGATAATACAATTCTGAATGGAAAAACAATATATATGCTCCTATCTAAACAGCCCAAAAGAAAAAAAACTTTTAACTCAAATTTGCAGGGCTGGGAGTAGTTATTAATTTATTACTATGTGTTTCAGTTTTCTAGGGTTGCTTAACAAATACTACAGACTGGGTGGCTTAAATAACAACACTTTATTTTATTTTGCTTTATTTATTATAGTTTATTTATTTATTTATATTTACTTTATTATACTTTATTTTATTCTAACAAATACATATAAATAACTTACAATTCTGGAAGTAGAAGTCCAAGATCAAAGTATTGCAGGCTCAATTTCTTCTGTGGCCTCTTTCCTTGGCTTGCAGGTGGCTGCCATCTCACTGTGTTTTCTTTTTTTTTTAATTTTTTTTTAGATTTTATTTATTTATTTGACAGACAGGGATCACAGATAGGCAGAGAGGCAGCCAGAGAGAGAGGAAGGGAAGCAGGCTCCCTGCTGAGCAAAGAGTCCAATGTGGGGCTCAATCCCAGGACCCTGGGATCAGGACCTGAGCTGAAGGCAGAGGCTTTAACCCACTGAGCCACCTAGGCACCCCTCACTGTGTTTTCATATGGTCGTTCCTTTCTCTTTGTGGTCTGTGCCCTGATTTTTTTTTCTTATTAAGGCACAAGTCATATTGAACTAAGGCCACCCTGAAAAACCCACTTGAATTTAATTGCCTCGTTAAAGGCCCTAGCTTCACATACAATCACATTCTAGGGTACTGTGGATTAGGGTTTCAATATAGGAATTTGGCGAGATACAATTCAGCTCATAACACCATGTTTATTTCTATAATAATAAACATAATTTATGTTATTCTTACTACTGTTTTGTGCACTAAATGTGTTTAATTTTGATTTTACAGTTGCCTTGTACATGTATCAGCTTGTCACAGTGTGCCAAAGAAGTTTATCGCTTTAAAATACATCTTAATTATAATAATTAAATATTCACATTTTTATGGCATTTGATTTTTTTTCTGTTAAACGTGAGAGAATTGGATGCCATTCACATATCACATATTAGCCAATAAGCCAGACGTTTTTACCATTCTCTATGTTAAGGATTTTGTTTTGTTTTGGTTTTTGGCATGGCAAGGATAGACTTTATGCCTTTAACTTCTAAGACCCCCTTAATTACAGACACAATGGACATTTTACTAGGGATATTGTATATGTAGCAGTTTTTAAAACTTGAAATAGAAATACTAAGAGGGAAAATACGCAGCATAACACAATGCTGAAACACAAAATTGCAACTTTTGACATTTTACCAAATTCTTAATTCTATTTTACGGCCAACTTTAAAAGACATTTTGTAATAAGTAGGTTAAAAAATATTGATAAAATGTAAAGATGAAGAGTTTTAGGAAAATACTAGAAATCATGAGACCTAACTCAAATTATATGCAATAGATTATGTGGCTTTGGTGCTAGACAGCCTGGGTTTGTATCCTGAAAATTCTCACTTACTAACTTACTATACTTATTTGTACTTCATTTTTCTTATCTGTAAAAGGGGGTAAATAATGATACCTATAGGATAGGCTTGGTGTGATGATTAATAATTTACATAAAGCATTTATCACAGAGTCTGGCATATAGTAAATTCCCAACAATTTCTAGTTATATATTTCTAGTTGTATGTTAGTTAATGTGTCTGTATATACATTTACTTGTATATATGTTATATATTCACATACATAATAGACACATACTAAACTTGATTTTCATATTCTTCAGCCTTCCTTTGGTATACTACTAAAATATATATAGATCAACTAATGCTTAGTCCTCTTGTGGTGGATAGAGTAGCCAAGACGATCCATAGCAGCATGTCTAGTGATTGCCTCACAGATGCTACTTCTAACCTACAAGAGAATTGTTGCACAGAATCCAAAACCCTACCTTCCATTCCTTTCAGTATTTGGGAAACCTCTTGATACATATAAAGCTTTTTAAATGTCCTTAAATTTTCCTTAGGTCTACATATGGCCTTTATGCTTAACTCATTCAAAGACTATGTGCCTCCCTCATACAACTTCAACAGTACCTGCTATAAGCCTTCTTACACTTTAGACATTAAATAAATCATGAAGTCTGATGAGTTCCTGAAACTAACCTATAATCCAAGAAATTGGGAAAGGCTAAAGCCATCCCTACTCTGGGTCCATATTAATCGCTGGAAGGCAGGATAGAATAGTGATTAGTGATTGGATTATAGAGGACAAACAATCTGGATTTGAATCCTAGCTCCACAACTTAATATTTGTATGACTCAGGCAAGTTGTTTGGCTTCTCAGTGCCACATTTTCCTCATGTATAAAATGGACACAATCCGATTAAATACTTCATAGAGTGATGAAGTAAATTTGTATTTGTAACATGCTTAAATTAGCTCCTGGCACAAAGTAAGTTACAGGACTTACTATAGGTGTGTGCAACATAAAATCTAATAATGCCTGGCATCTCCTAGCTACTTAAAACAGTGACCCCAAAACTAGTCTCTTCCACATAGGTCTTAGACCAAAAGCCACTCTAAACCTAGTAGAGATCTCCAAACGTGGCAGCTGTAGATCTCTTAGCATTTGTGTTGGGGTTCTTCAGTAGACAGCATATTATAAATTGGTCAGCCAAT
This sequence comes from Neogale vison, assembly GCF_020171115.1. Taxonomy (NCBI): domain Eukaryota; kingdom Metazoa; phylum Chordata; class Mammalia; order Carnivora; family Mustelidae; genus Neogale; species Neogale vison. The sequence goes on along the minus strand of NC_058105.1, from coordinate 51,966,144 downwards.
CCCTTCCTAAAGAGGCTTAAAAAAATCAGACTGGTGGGACATTTGGTATATGTTTCTTTGATGCTTTACAATCTGTGTCTAGTGTCTGCACTATTATTATTAATGTATGTCTCTTTCCTGAATTACATTCTGTCATTACTTATCTGTGTCTATTTTGACTTAAACCGGTCAGTGGAAGAGAGGAAAAATATGGGTCTCATTGAGTTATAATGCTTCTTTATGGTGGTAACTATACTGCCAAAAAAGAAATATTTGTGTGACCATTGGCTGCAAACCAGATCCACATTCTTGAAGAAAGTAGTTATATGGCCACCTTTAAGAAATTCAATCTGCCTTTACCTTCAGTTTTATGTTTTATTTCACTCTATAGTATTCAAGTGAAGGAGAAAAGAAAAGAGAGCTAGCAGCAAAGGTGAGAGTTGAAATATTTTTATGGAGACACCATTATGCAAAATGTGTTGGACTATAGTTGTAAATAGGTGAGTGTCTCAACAAAATGCTGTGGGAACACAGAGAAAAGGGTGACTAATATTGCCTTAGGTGACAAAAAAAGTTTTGTTATAGAACTGTCTTCTGAGGCATGGGATGAAGGGTATTGGAGTTCTTTGGTGAATTCCTGGCCATGAGTGTACAAAGGACATTCCAGAGAAAAGCAAGAATATGTGTAAAAATACGATGTCGTGGAAAGACCTACCATCCTTTAAGAAAAGGGAGTTGGTGTAGCTGGACTATAGGGTTAGTTGTAGAGAGTGGTAGGATACACAAGTAGAATACATATGAGAGACTGAACAGGCAGTAGATGGTAGAGGGCCTTCTGTTTCATGCCAAAATTTGGGTTTTGTAATATATAATAGAAAGCTTCTATCAATACCCTTGTGAATATTTCTTATCCTTAAAGTAACAATGAATGGATTTAAGTAGTATAGAAAGAAATGAATATTAGTTAATAAAGCATCTTGCAAAATTGGAAAGACCATTTTGATTTAGAGAAGACTATTTGAATTATAGAATAATTTTTAAAATATGCATTTTTACTTCTCTCTAATTCATGTTCAGGAGCTTTAAGTTAACATGTTCAGTTATTCAAACCATTGTCTAGTAGAGGTCCTTAAGAACCCAATATTAATGAGCAAATATGGCTAAATTGGAATTAGCATATCAATTACGTGTAAATGAATGCTTATAAAGTACTTGAAGGAATTTGAAAAGTTTGTTCTCTTAAGCATTTTAAATATTTTCCTTATAATCTTATTTATACTATTAATTTTATACTGCAAGGAAGGAGTTTGCTAAACAAAGGTAAACATCAACCCTAGTCCCAGGGCAATGGACGAATTCTAAGTTAGCTACTTTGCATTTATTTAGCAAGTATATATTACACAACATCAAGGAACTAGACTCTGTCCTAAGTAGCAGGGATTCAAAGATACGATAGGATACATCACTATCCCTATATAATTCCTGGTTTTGTTGAGGAAATCAAGTTGGAAACAAATGGTCATATTAAAATTTGTTGAATTGGGTAATGGTGGTGTATACAGGTTGCTGGGTGAATGCAGTGGAAGAAAGAAACTAACTCTCTTTTTTAAAAAATTTAATTTAATTTTTTTCAGTGTTCCAAGATTCATTATGTACCATACCCAGTGCTCCATGCAATACATGCCCTCCTCAGTACTCACACAACCGCTCACCTCCCTGACCTCCAAAACCCTGTTTGTTTCTCACCCAACTACCCACCCCTCTCCCCTCCAAAACCCTCAGTTTGTTTCTCAGAGTCCATAGTCTCTCATGGTTCCTCTCCCTACAATTGCCCCCGACTCACTTCTCCTCTCCTTCTTCCAGTGTCATCCATGTTCTTCCTTATGCTCCACAAGTAAGAGAAACCATATGATAATTGATCCTCTGCTTGATTTATTTCACTCAGCCTAATCTCTTCCAGTCCCATCCAGGTTGATAACAAAAGTTGGGTATTCATCCTTTCTGATGGAGGCATAATACTCCATTGTATATATGGACCATATCTTCTTTCTCCATTCATCTGTTGAAGGGCATCTTGGCTCTTTCCACATTTTGGTGACTGTGGCCATTGTTGCTATGAATGAACATTGGGGTACAGATACCCCTTCTTTTCACTACATCTGTATCTTTGGGGTAAATACCCAGTAGTGCAATTGCAGGGTCATGGGGAAGTTCTATTTTTAAGTTCCTGAGGAATCTCCACACTGTTCTCCAAAGAGGCTGAACCAACTTGCATTCCCACCAACAGTGAAAGAGGGTTCCCCTTTCTCCACATCCTCTCCAACAGGTGTTGTTTACTGTCTTGTTAATTTTGGCCATTCTAACTGGTGTAAGGTGGTATCTCAAAGTGGTTTTGATTTGAATCTCCTTGGTTGCTAATGAGGATGAACATTTTTTCATGTGTCTGATAGCCATTTGTATGTCTTCATTGGAGAAATGTCTGTTCGTGTCTTATGCCCATTTCTAAAAATTTTTATTTACTTGTTTAATTTCTTTTCAGTGTTCCAGAATTCATTGTTTATGTAGCACAACCAGTGTTCCATGTAATACATGCCCTCCATAATACCCACCACCAGGCTCACCCAACCTCCCACCCCCCACCCCTCCGAAACCCTCAGATTGTTTTTCAGAGTCTGGTCTCTCATGGTTCATCTCCCCCTCCAATTTCCCCCAACTCCCTTCTCCTCTCCATCTCCCCATGTCCTCCATGTTATTTCTTATGCTCCACAAATAAGTGAAAACATATGATAATTGATTCTCTCTGCTTGACTTATTTCACTCAGCATAATCTCTTCCAGTCCCATCCAGGTTGATACAAAAGTTGGGTATTCATCCTTTCTGATGGAGGCATAATACTCCTTAGTGTATATGGACCACATCTTCCTTATACATTCGTCCTTTGAAGGGCATCTTGGTTCTTTCCACAGTTTGGCGACTGTGGCCATTGCTGCTATGAACATTGGGGTACAGATGGCTCTTTTTTTCACTACATCTGTATCTTTGGGGTAAATACCCAGTAGTGCAATTGCAGGGTCATAGGGAAGCTCTATTTTTAATTTCTTGAGGAATCTCCACACTGTTCTCCAAAGAGGCTGCACCAACTTGCATTCTCACCAACAGTGGAAGAGGGTTCCCCTTTCTCTACATCCTCTCCAGCACTTGTTGTTTACTGTCTTACTAATTTTGGCCATTCTAACTGATGTAAGGTGGTATCTCAGTGTGGTTTTGATTTGAATCTCCCTGATGGCTAATGATGATGATCATTTATTCATGTGTCTGTTAGCCATTTGTATGTCTTCCTTGGAGAAGTGTCTGTTCATGTCTTCTGCTTATTTTTGATGTGATTATCTGTTTTGTGTGTGTTGAGTTTGAGTTCTTTATAGATCCTGGATATCAGCCCTTTGTCTGTATTGTCATTTGCGAATATCTTCTCCCATTCTGTGGGTTGCCTCTTTGTTTTGTTGACTGTTTCCTTTGCTGTGCAGAAGCTTTTGATCTTGATGAAGTCCCAAAAGTTCATTTTCGCTTTTGTTTCCTTTGCCTTTGGAGACATATCTTGAAAGAAGTTGCTGTGACTGATATCGAAGAGGTTACTGCCTATGTTCTCCTCTAGGATTCTGATGGATTCCTGTCTCACGTTGAGATCTTTTATCCATTTCGAGTTTATCTTTGTCTACGGTATAAGAGAATGGTCAGGTTTCATTCTTCTACACATAGCTGTCGAATTTTCCCAGCACCATTTAATGAAGAGACTGTCTTTTTTCCACTGGATATTTTTTCCTGTTTTGTCAAAGATTATTTGACCATAGAGTTGAGGGTCCATATCTGGGCTCTCTACTCTGTTCCACTGGTCTATGTGTCTGTTTTTATGCCAGTACCATGATGTATTGGTAATCACAGCTTTGAAGCAGAGCATTAAATCAGGCAACATGATGCCCCAAGTTTTGTTTTTTCTTTTTCAGCATTTCCTTAGCAATTCAGGGTCTATTCTGATTCTATACAAATTTTAGGATTTTTGCTCCAGCTCTTTGAAAAATGCCAGTGCAATTTTGGTTAGAATGGCCTTGAAAGTATAGATTGCTCTAGGCAGTATAGACATTTTAACAATGTTTATTTTTCTGATCCATGAGCATGGAATGGTCTTCCATCTTTTTTTTTCAATTTATTTATTTTCAGAAAAACAGTATTCATTATTTTTTCACCACACCCAGTGCTCCATGCAAGCCGTGCCCTCTATAATACCCACCACCTGGTACCCCAACCTCCTACCCCCCCGCCATTTCAAACCCCTCAGACTGTTATTCAGAGTCCATAGTCTCTCATGGTTCACCTCCCCTTCCAATTCATCCAAATTCCCTACTCCTCTCTAACGCCCCTTGTCCTCCATGCTATTTGTTATGCTCCACAAATAAGTGAAACCATATGATAATTGACTTTCTCTGCTTGACTTATTTCACTCAGCATAATCTCTTCCAGTCCCGTCCATGTTGCTACAAAAGTTGGGTATTCATCCTTTCTGATGGAGGCATAATACTCCATAGTGTATATGGACCACATCTTCCTTATCCATTCATCCGTTGAAGGGCATCTTGGTTCTTTCCATAGATTGGCGACTGTGGCCATTGCTGCTATAAACATTGGGGTACAGATGGCCCTTCTTTTCACGACATCTGTATCTTTGGGGTAAATACCCAGGAGTGAAATGGCAGGGTCATAGGGAAGCTCTATTTTTAATTTCTTGAGGAATCTCCACACTGTTCTCCAAAGAGGCTGCACCAACTTGCATTCCCACCAACAGTGTAAGAGGGTTCCCCTTTCTCCACATCCTCTCCAACACATATTGTTTCCTGTTTTGTTAATTTTGGCCATTCTAACTGGTGTAAGGTGATATCTCAATGTGGTTTTAATTTGAATCTCCCTGAGGGCTAATGATGATGAGCATTTTTTCATGTGTCTGATAGCCATTTGTATGTCTTGATTGGAGAAGTGTCTGTTCATATCTTCTGCCCATTTTTTGATGTGTTTGTCTGTTTCGTGTGGGTTGAGTTTGAGGAGTTCATTATAGATCCTGGATATCAACCTTTTGTCTGTACTGTCATTTGCAAATATCTTCTCCCATTCCGTGGGTTGCCTCTTTGTTTTTTTGACTGTTTCCTTTGCTGTGCAGAAGCTTTTGATTTTGATGAAGCACATTAAAAAGATTATCCACCATGATCAGGTGGGATTCATCCCTGGTCTACAAGGATGGTTCAACATTCGCAAATCAATCAATGTGATACAACAAATTAATATGAGAAGAGAGAAGAACCACATGGTCCTCTCAATTGATGCAGAAAAAGCATTTGACAAAATCCAACATCCGTTTCTGATTAAAACGCTCCAAAGTATAGGGATAGCGGGAACATACCTGAACCTCATCAAATCTATCTATGAAAGACCCACAGCAAATATCATCCTCAATGGGAAAAAGCTTGCAGCCTTCCCATTGAGATCAGGAACAAGACAAGGATGCCCACTTTCACCACTCTTGTTCAACATAGTATTAGAAGCCCTAGCAACAGCAATCAGACAGCAGAGAGAAATAAAAGGTATCCAAATTGGTAATGAAGAAGTCAAACTCTCTCTCTTCGCAGATGGCATGATTCTTTATATGGAAAACCCAAAAGACTCCACCCCCAAACTACTAGAACTCATACAGCAATTCAGCAACGTGGCAGGATACAAAGTCAATGTGCAGAAATCAGTGGCTTTCTTATACACTAACAATGAAAATACAGAAAGGGAAATTAGAGTCGATTCCATTTACTATAGCACCAAGAACCATAAGATACCTTGGAATAAACCTAACTAAAGAGGTAAAGGATCTGTACTTGAGGAACTATAGAACACTCATGAAGGAAATTGAAGAAGACACAAAAAGATGGAAGACCATTCCATGCTCTTGGATCGGAAGAATAAACATTGTTAAAATGTCTATACTGCCTAGAGCAATCTATACTTTTAATGCCATTCCGATCAAAATTCCACCGGCATTCTTCAAAGAGTTGGAGCAAATAATCCTAAAATTTGTATGGAATCAGAAGAGACCCCGAATCGCTAAGGAAATGTTGAAAAACAAAAATAAAGCTGGTGGCATCACCTTACCTGATTTCAAGCTTTATTACAAAGCTGTGATCACCAAGACAGCATGGTACTGGCATCAAAACAGACACATAGACAAGTGGAACAGAGTAGAGAGCCCTTATATGGACCCTCAACTCTATGGTCAATTAATCTTCGACAAAACAGGAAAAAATATACAGTGGAAAAAAGACAGTCTCTTCAATAAATGGTGCTGGGAAAACTGGACAGCTATATGTAGAAGAATGAAACTCGACCATTCTCTTACACCATACACAAAGATCAACTCAAAATGGATAAAAGACCTCAACGTGAGACAGGAATCCATCAGAATCTTAGAGGAGAACATAGGCAGTAATCTCTTTGATATCAGCCACAGCAACTTCTTTCAAGATATGTCTCCAAAGGCAAAGGAAACAAAAGCGAAAATAAACTTCTGGGACTTCATCAAAATCAAAGGTCTTCCATCTTTTTGTGTCTTCTTCAGTTACTTTCATGAGTGTTCTGTAGTTTCTCGAGTACAGATCCTTTTCCTCTTTGGTTAGGTTTATTCCCAGGTATCTTATGGTGCTATAGTAAATGGAATCGATTCTCTAATTTCCCTTTCTGTAATTTCATTGTTAATGTATAAGAAAGCAACTGATTTATGTACATTGATTTTGTATCCTGGCACAGTCCTGCTGCTAGGACTTCTAATACTATGTTGAACAAGAGTGGGGAGAGTGGGCATCCTTGTTGTGTTCCTGATCTCAAAGGGAAGGCTGTCAGCTTTTTCCCATTGAGGAAGATATTTGCTGTGGGTTTTTCATAGGTTGATTTTATGAAGTTGAGGAATGTTCCCTCTATCCCTATACTTTGAATAGTTTTAATCAGGAACCGATGCTGGATTTTGTCTAATGCTTTTTCTTCATTAATTGAGAGGACCACGTCTTTCTTCTGTCTTCACTTATTGATTTGTTCCATCACATTGATTGATTAGCAAATGTTGAACCACACTTGCAACCCATGGATAAATCCTACCTGGTCATGGTGGATAATCTTTTTAATGTACTGTTGGATCCTGTTAGTTAGGATCTTGTTGAGAATCTTAGCATCCATAATCATCAGGGATATTGGTCTGAAATTCTCCTTTTTGGTGGGGTCTTTGCCTGGTTTGGGGATCAGGGTAATGTTGGCTTCCTAAAAAGGGTCTGGAAGTTTTCCTTCAGATTCAATTTTTTGAAACAGCTTCAGGAGAACAGGTATTATTTCTTCTTTGAAAGTTTGGTAGAGTTCCCCAGGGAATCTATCAGGTCCTGGGCTCTTGTTTTTTCGGAGGTTTTTGATCACTACTTCAATCTCTTTACTAGATATCGGTCTATTCAGGTTGTCAGTTTCTTCCTGGTTCAATTTTAGGAGTTTATAGTTTTCCAGGAATGCATCCATTTCATACAGGTTGCTTAGCTTATTGGCATATAACTGTTGATAATAATTTCTGATGATCGTTTCTATTTCCTTGGTATTAGTTGTGATCTCTCCCTTTTCGTTCATAATTTTATTAATTTGAGCTTTCTCTCTTTTATTTTGGATTAGTGTAGCCAATGGTTTATCGATCTTACTGATTCTTTCAAACAACCAGCTTCTAGTTTCCTTGATGCATTCTATTGTATCTCTAGTTTCTATCTTATTGATCTCTGCTCGAACCTTGAATATTTCCCTACTCTTGTGTGGAGTTGGCTTAATTTGTTGTTGATTCTCCAGTTCTTTAAGGTGTAAAGACCTCTGGTGTATTCTGGGTTTTCAGTTTTTTTAGGGAGGCTTGGAGGGCTATGTATTTCCCCCTTAGGACTGCCTTTGCTGTATCCCATGGGTTTTGGACCGTAGTGTCTTCATTCTCATTGGTTTCTATGAATTTTTTAATTTCTTCTTTGATTTCCTGGTTGATCCAAGCTTTCTTAAGCAAGGTGATCTTTAGCTTCCAGGTGTTTGAATTCCTTCCAAACTTTTCCTTGTGGTTGAGCTGCAGCTTCAAAGCATTGTGATCTGAGAATATGCAGGGAATAATTTCAATCTTTTGGTATCTGTTGAGCCTTGGTTTGTGACCCATTATGTGGTCTATTCTGGAGAAGATTCCATGTACACTCAAGAAGAATGAGTATTCTGTTGTTTTTGGGTGGAATGTTCTGTATATATCTATGAGGTCCATCTGGTCCAATGTGTGGTTCAGTGCTCTGTTTCTGTATTGATTTTCTGCTTGGATGGTCTGTATTACTGAGAGTGGTGTGTTACGATCTCCTACTATTAATGTATTCATATCAATATGACTCTTTATATTGATTAACAGTTTTCTTACGTAGTTGGCTGCTCCTGTATCGGGGGCATAAATATTTACAATTTTTAGATCTTCTTGGTGGATTGATCCTTTAAGAATTATGTAGTGTCCTTCGTGTCTCTTACTACAGTCTTTAGTTTAAAATCTAATTTATCTGATCTTAGAATTGCTACCCCAGCCTTCTTTTGAGGCCTTTTGGCATGACAGATGCTTCTTCATTGTTTTACTTTCAGTCTGGATGTATCCTTAGGTTCAAATGGATTTTCTGCCCATTTTTTAATGTGATAATTTGTTTTTTGAGCATTGAGTTTGAGGATTTCTTTATATATCTTGGATATCAGCCCTTTGTCTGTATTGTCATTTGCGAATATCTTCTCCCATTCCGTGGGTTGTCTCTTTGTTTTATTGACCGTTTCCTTTGCTGTGCAGACGCTTTTGATCTTGATGATGTCCCAAAAGTTCATTTTCACTTTTGTTTCCTTTGCCTTTGGGCACACGTCTTGAAAGAAGTAGCTGTGGCCGATGTCAAAAGAAACTAACTCTTTATGGCAGAAGGGAGCCCGCTATAAGGCAAGGCTTTATATTTAGGTTCAAATTTGAAGGATAAAAAGTGGTTCTCTTAGTAGCTAAAGATATCAGACTGTGTAGTCAGTATCCTAGGTATTGGGCACAGGTTTTTAAAAAGCTAGGAGAGGGGTGCCTGGGTGGTTCACTCAGTTAAGTATTCAACTCTTAATTTTGGCTCAGGTCATTATGTCAGGGTCATAAGATCAAACCCAGCATTGAGCTAAGATTCTCTCTCTCTCCGTCTCTTCCCATTTTTCCCCTCCCCTACTTGCAGGATCTCTCTCAAAATAAATAAAAAGTTGGGAGAAATGAAGCTATCCCATGGTCCTAGAACATCAAAAGTATATTGTTTATGGTAGAAATGTGAATGGGCAAGGAGAGAGATAGGGTTGGGGAATTAGACAATAGCCCAGAAGAGTTCTGATATCAAGGGGTTTGACTTTAATATGGCATATGATCTATGGACAGGTTTTAAAGAGAAGAGGGTCATGGTCAAATTCATGTTTTAGTAAGAGATCTTTGGAAGCAATTTGGAGGAAAAGACTAGAGCAAGTGGTTTTCAGACATGTTTTCTTTTATGCAGAAAAAATTTTTCCAAATAAATTTTACATTTAACTAAGGTAGAGATAAGACAAGAATGGTATTTTATTAGAAAAAAATAAATATATTCAAACAGAAAACTTTTATTTACTATGAGGCCAATGAAAACAGACTGCTTCAAACTAAAGTGTGTATAATTGGGGGTTACAGGTTACAGCTCCTTTGTTATGTTAGATTCAGCATCAAATGCATCTGATATAGTGCACCATATTGAGACCATTCTGATTTGCAGTGATAAGTTATAGATAATAAGTTTTAAGCAACTCTTCATGCCATGTCAAGGGACTCTTATGTTGAAATGATCTAGAAATAAAAAGGAAAGATCTGGGGGAGAAAATCCCTGGCAACAATGATAACATCTCACATAATTTACCATAAGTAGAGGCATTCAAAGCTTTTTAAAAATGCTAAAATCATCCATACTGTTGTAATTCATCTCTATTTTTTGTCCTCACTTTTTGTTTCCATGTGCAGAGTAGACACAGCAAATATCTGCTGAATTAAAATTATCAAGAACAAAGTAAAAATTTAAGCAACAAAATAATACTTAAGTTATATGAATCCATGAAGATTTGAAGTCAAAAGTAGCCCTATTCTAGAGCAAGACAGATATTCACTGACATTTGTCCTGTAGTCCAATATTTAACACTGATTTATATAAACCTGACCTACCAGAAAATTGGGATAGGTATCACATCATAGTAGAAGAGGTCATGCTTTAACTCATAAATCTGTATGGGGTTAGAGGAGGGATGCTCCTCTCTAGTCTCTTTTCCCTTTTTTTTTTATATTTTATTTATTCATTTGACATAGATACAGCAAGACAGGGAACACAAGCAGGGGGAGTGGGAGAGAGAGAAGCGGGCTCCCCATGGAGCATGAAGCAGGGATCCTGAGAAGCAGCTGGGATCATGACCCAAGAAGAAGGCAGACATCTAATGATTGAGCCACCCAGCCTCTCTAGTTTCATTAGAAAATGCTGCTAAGAAGTGTTGGAAACAAATCTCTTCAAATCCTACCTACCTCTCAGGACCCAGATCAAATTTTACCTTCTCTGTGTGACACACTGATATCTCAACATTTGTGAGGGTTGCCCACATGCCAGGAACAGCACTAAATGCCAGAGATACAAACATGAAAAAGAGAGTCACTCATCTAAATTCCTAGCATCTATTTTCACTCACTTGAAATCTAATCATTTTTTCCATCTACATATAAGACTGTAAGTCCTAATGACAGCAGAATTTCTATAAGTTTAATTCAACATAGTTTTACTGGCCACAAACTTTGTGTGGGGCCCATGTTAGGTGTTAAGGATAGAAAGATGTCCTCAAGTAGCACAGCAGTCTAACCTGTATAAACCCCAGCAGTCTACTACAGTATATACATAAACAGCCAGTTGGCTGTGAGAGCAAATCCTTGGAAGCTCCGACTAGATTAAACGGAGATTAAAATATATATTCTCTTTCTCAAATGTGTCATTTTTATTTCACTTTCTTCAACCCTTGATGACGCCACATGAAGAACCCTTAGGTTCAACTCTAGTTATACTTTAAGTGTACTGTTACACTAACAAGTATATTATTATGCTAACCATTGCAATAAGTCCTTCATATTATGAATATATAGGGCTAACTTTCATATATTACCATATATCTCAGCATTCTTTATAATTGTTTGAGGCAGATGGGGGGAACCTTTAGTTTTCTATTTTGATTAATAGTTTGTTATTGGTGATGATAGTATTGGGATAGTGTTATTGGGGATTCCTTGGTGCAGTGCTTATCATTATATAACTGTCATATATTCATGTATTATTTGAATTAGTGTTACATACTTGATCAATTTCTTTTCCAGGTTTCTGCATGTATTTATTTGTTTTGCTTTAAAACAGAAATCAAAAATTAAATTACCAGTGATAGACACATCAGTAGGACCATTTGTAGGAAATATGGAGAGGGAATTTCTCTTCCTTTAAAGTCTGTGAGTTATCTCACTACAATACCTTTTAAAGCTACTCAACAATGGTAGACTACCGACTACTGAACCTGGATGGCTTTTCTAAGTAATTACTTTCCAGAAAGGAAGGGGAAAGGATGAAAATATCTATCCTGATACCTCCTAAAATGGAAGTGTTAGTTGACTATATCTGTTACATCACCCTGCATCCATTCAACAATGCTAATTATAAAATGCTAAGTGACCTTTTACTTTACTCAGCATTAAGCTTGTACTGCTTGACCTTTGAGCCTCAAGTAGGCCTTTCCCCAGCACCCTGCTGTATCTTTAGTACTGAACTCTTGACTCATTATCCATCCTGAAGATCTGCCTTGCCTTAGAGGTACTCTGACATTTGCTAAGATTTCCCATTGGACTTTGCAGGCATTTCTAGATCATGACAGTGTCGTTTGATATCTTGGTTTTAAACATCATCAGAATGGCTTGTGCTGAAGAACCTGAGCTAAAAAGAAAGTGGTAAGGTAAAAAGAACAAGGCTATTTCTTCTGTGCTTATTAAGATGGCATGGAAAAAATACTTTTTTACTATGAATGCAACCATAAAATCATAAATGTGTTTTCAAGTATAAAATAGAGCACCAACAGTAGGAAAGATACAAAGTGGCTCATTTGAAAGAGGGTTTATCTTTGGATAAGCTTTGAAGTTAATAATACGAATTAAAATAAAACTTTACTAATTTCACAGTATCTTTTTTCATCTTCCAAAGAAACTTGTGAATATAGTAAGATAAGGCTTCTCTCCTAATTTTTCAGGTGAGGAGACTGAGGATTAGAAAGGTTAAATGACTCATTCTTAGTTTCCTGGCTTGAATGATACTAAGCAAAATTTGAACCTAGGATCTCTGGTCCACATTCTGTGTTCTTCCCACTGTATCATGCTGCATATACTTACGACATGAAATTTGAGGCAGATCCTTCAGGAAGTTTAATTGGCAAAGCAGCCTGTATTCAGGACAGAACTCAAAACTAAGGTAGATATTAAAGCAACACTATAAGTATTCAATTCATGTTAGTCTAGGCTGTAGGCAAGGGGTATACCTAGGTAATAATTACCTACTCCAGTATAACCACTGGGCGGTATACATTCACACAGACCTACTCAAAAGTTAGTATAATTGAATTCTGCAAATTAATTTTGGCATTGACCCCAAAATACCTCAAACCTTAGAATCATATTTCCTTAACATAGTAAATTATTTACAACAAAATTTCAAAGTCTTGTCTTCATTATTTTATGTTGAAATGTCTACAGGAAAATTATAATTCCACTAATTAATTTTTTCTTAATTCATAATAAACTCTCCTACAATTGAAGCATATATGAAAAGACTAGAAATCTATTTTATTTATCTTACAATCTGTAAAGGGAGTATTATAAAAATTAATAAGGCTTCCTAGAGTAGGAAATAAAAATTTTTAAAATGAAGTAACAATAAACATTAAGCTCTAAATATGTAAGATGGATATAGAATTAGAAAGCAACCTGGGGGGGACCAATTGGAAGGATTGATGACAATGAAAGTAAATGCATTTTAGGATATTTGGCAGATCAGTCCTTTACTTTTATACCTTCAATGATATGAGGCCAATAGCATGTCTAAATCTAGGCTTCTATTACCATCTACTATTCATCAACACTGTGAAGAAGTGTAAAGTTAAAAAAAATTATCACTGTGCAGAGCATCTTTTTAATTGAGGGATAATTTTATATTTAATATTTTTCCTTCAGTTTCAAACATTATCACTTTAATTATGTCAAGGAAGTAGTTTATTCTATCAAAAAGTTAAGGAAACTGAAGTCGAAGTTTGCAGTTGACACTCAACTGTTCTGGGTTCACTGAAAGTGAAATGCCAAACTGTCAGGAATAAACTGCAGGAACCTCTCTTGAGGCTCGTGAGTGGGCTGAGAAGTGGCAGATGAGGTTATCTGTAGGTAAGGGAATGCATTTAGACAAAAAAGAAGGAGGTTAAATAAACCAGGCTGCATTCACAGGCTGGCAGGCTCCTACTTCTCAGTTCCCATCTTGAAAAAGGGATCTAACAGTTGACTGGTAGTTGTTCCCTGAAAAAATTATTTCAGGAAGGTACTGTACCCACAAAGGTCAACATTTTGCTGGTCAACACCTGGAAAGAGATTGGCATCCAAACAGAAGACATCCTACTTCCTTAGTACAGGATTAAGGTCCTCCATACTTCGTACAATTCTGGTTGCTCCTTCTTTTTAAAAAGCTGTATCAGACCAGTAAGAATGGCTAAAATCAACAAGTCAGGAAATGACAGATGCTGGCGAGGATGCGGAGAAAGGGGAACCCTCATACACTGTTGGTGGGAATGCAAGCTGGTGCAACCACTCTGGAAAACAGCATGGAGGTTTCTCAAAATGTTGAAAATAGAACTGCCCTATGACCCAGCAATTGCACTACTGGGTATTTACCCTAAAGATACAAACGTAGTGATCCGAAGGGGCACGTGCACCGGAATGTTTATAGCAGCAATGTCCACAATAGCCAAACTATGGAAAGAACCTAGATGTCCATCAACAGATGAATGGATCAAGAAGATGTGTTATATATACACAATGGAATACTATGCAGCCATCAAAAGAAATGAAATCTTGCCATTTGCGACAACATGGATGGAACTAGAGTGTATCATGCTTAGCGAAATAAGTCAAGCGGAGAAAGACAACTATCATATGATCTCCCTGATATGATGAAGTGGTGATGCAACATGGGGGCTTAAGTGGGTAGGAGAAGAATCCATGAAACAAGATGGGATAGGGAGGGAGACAAACCATAAGTGACTCTTAATCTCACGAAACAAACTGTGGGTTGCTGGGGGGAGGGGGGTTGGGAGAAGGGGGGTAGGGTTATGGACATTGGGGAGGGTATGTGCTTTTGGGTAAATTGTAAGGGGAGGTGAACCATGAGAGACTATGGACTCTGAAAAACAGTCTGAGGGGTTTGAAGTGGCGGGGGGGTGGGAGGTTGGGGTACCAGGTGGTGGGTATTATAGAGGGCACGGCTTCCATGGAGCACTGGGTGTGGTGAAAAAATAATGAATACTGTTTTTCTGAAAATAAATAAATTGGAAAAAAAAAAAGCTGTATCAGATAAGGGAACGCATTTGCAATGAACCAGCAAATAGTGAGGATTTCCTGTTAAGAATGGCTAAAAAATTAGGGCTCTTCTATTGGGAAAGATAATGGTCAAGTGAGGCTATGCTCAGAGTCCATCAAATCATAACATCATGAAAGGTTTGGGTAGGAGAGACACAACCCTATTTACCAAACCCAAGAGTATTAGAACTAAGGAGTATCCTTGAAACACTGCAGAGGTAAACAGTGGGTAAGGGGATGTGTTACAGGTGCCTTATGGAATAAGTTATCCCTGAAGTTGTAATGAAATAGCACGTTTTAAAAAGTCAAGTAATTCAGGTCAATTCATGCACTGTAAACCTATTGTTAGCAAATAGAAGGTTAGAGAAGCAGAGGACAAATCATTCCTTTCTACAGAGGTGCCTTTCACAAGAAATAGAATTGGAAGGCTAAATAGATAATGAGTATGGTATTCTTTAGGCTTTTAGTTTAAAAATTTATTAAAAAATAAAAATGTATTAAAAGGGTTAGTATTGTAGATAGTAATGCATTTATGGATTACAAAATTCCTTGTTCTTTTCCTACTTTTGGCTTCACATCTGTTTGTATAAAACACCATCATGTCAAAATGATGGATGTAGAAATTCAGGCTCAGTGCTTGTGGAGGCACTATGGTGTAGTGGTTCAGGTTATAGCCTTTGAAACCTCACTGGTGTCCACTGCTTATTAACTGCATGGTCTTGAGCAAGCTTTTTAATTTCTTGGAGCCGCATTTCTCATTTGTAAAATAGCTTTGTAATATCTACCCTATAGGTTTGTTTGAAGAGTCATTGATAAGCAAGTCGCTAAACAAAGTGCATGGCTCCTCTCCATCTCCCAATGTCCTCCGTGTTATTCCTTATGCTCCACAAGTATGGAGAAGTGAGATGGGGGAAATCGAAGGGGGAGACAAACCATGAGAGACTGTGGACTCTGAGAAACAAACTGAGGTTTTTGGAAGGGAGGATGGTAGGGGGTTGGGTGAGCCTGGTGGTGGGTATTACGGAGGGCACGTATTGCATGGAACACAGGGTGCGGTGCATAAACAACAAATTCTGGAACACTGAAAAGAAATAAAATAAAATGGAAAAAACAAAAAAAAAGTGCATGGCACCTAGTAAATGCTAAGTAAATGGCAGTTCTTACGTTATTGTAGGCTTTAGAGCCATGCATGTTATCCTGAATTCAAAATCTTGTAACAGATGTGATGGATAAGGTGTGCCTTCATTTTCCTAATATGACCATCTTAAAGTTTTTTTATCATCTTGAATATATATAGCCTTTTGGAAATGTAGATGACACAGTAAAATACCTAATTACAACAAATTTAATTATACAGATGTATTCAAATTGCATATGGTGTGAAATAATACCTTAATGAAGAACTACTTTTTTCTTCCTCCACCATCCCATTTTGTAAAACAGTTTTGTTTAAATTCTTCACAAGTATCTCTGACATCAATGTTTCTATAAGCATGGAGAACCAATTTTGAGTCACCTAACAGTTTTCTGGAAGACACTACATTCATGTTCATCTAAGTTGTTAGGTAAAGGCACAACACTAATCAGCGTATGCTAACATCACTGTAATTTTGATCTCAAGCCACATATATCTATTTGCATAACACTAGGTAAGTTGATTATTCCATTCATTCTAAATGTTTTATTTTTTATCTTCTCTAGGTACTTACTATATTGCAATTTTAACTGATCTTTCAAAGTCTTTTTTACAATGATATCAAACAGTTAATACAGTGAAGTCACATCCTGTAAATAATCCTTAGATCTATGTTACATTTCATTGTTTTTAACTCCCAATCCAATTCTGTAAATTTGCCTCTGTAATCACCTAAAACTCACATTAATTGAGGCCCCAGACTGTGTCCTGTAGAGTACTTTAATATTAAAAGAAAATAACTTAGATAAGGCCCCTTATAATTAAAGAATTTATAAGTACTTGACTATAAGATTGTCGCTTTTTTTCCTCAGATATAATGAGTCGGGAGACATGCCTTATATTTAGGAAGATAGGAATATATATTTTCTTGAAAATTATATCCAATTACATAACCTTAAGAGCATTCATGAGAGACTATGGACTCTGAAAAACAATCTGAGGGGTTTGAAGTGGCGGGGGGGTGGGAGGTTGGGGTACCAGGTGGTGGGTATTACAGAGGGCACGGATTGCATGGAGCACTGGGTGTGATGAAAAAATAATGAATACTGTTTTTCTAAAAATAAATAAATTGAAAAAAAAAAGAGCATTCATGTTTTCCTATTTTTAAAAGAAAATAGGAAAATTCATTCCATATATATGTTAAGTGCCAGGATGATCCAAACATGTATGAGACAATGTTCTTGGTGTCATAAGAGTTTTCCTTTGGAGAATATTTAATTCAAGAAAAAATATTGAACACCTACTATGTGCAAAGCATTTGCAGAAAAATATGAGTTGCAGCTTCTGTCCTCAGTAGTTTACAAACTATTCCAAGGGAATAAAACAAACAAATAATTCTTACCTGGGAAAGTAAAGAAGCTACAGACTGCTCTGGGGTCCTTAGGTAGGTGAAGCCATATTTAGTTGAGGAATATCAGAACAAGCTTTAGGAAGTCAATTCATATTTGAGATGAAGTGTAAAGGATGTGTAAGATAGGCATTTGTGTATGTGTAAGATAGGAGTAAAGTAGTGAGAAAGGGGACCAGAGCCTAATAAGGAAAAGGAAATGACATGAACAGAGGCCTGGTAGAAGAAAAGCAAGAAGAATTATTCAGGAACAATGAGTAGTCCACTTAGATGTAATAAAGAATTCCTGGGAACAATGGGAATATAAGACTGGGCTGTGAATGAGATTAGACTAGACTGTAAAAACCAACTGTGGCTGCATATCCTTAGAGCTTAGAACTGAGGCTACTGGCTAGCTGATGAACCCACAAATATAGGTAGTGTGCTACATGAGGGACAGGTCTTTCATTAACACCACAAGGTTCTCTGGCCCAATGAAGGGAGTTTGATAGTAATTCTTGCTAAAAATATAATTTTAAAAACAAGTAAAAAAAAAATAAAACTGATAAAAGACCAGCGTCATCTGGGAGAGAAGAAGAGATTGATAAAAATTTTAGAGACTTATCAGAGGAATTGGAGGCCATTTGGATATTGGATTTTAAAGCATTGAAGTATTGGCAATGATAAAGTGTATAGCTATACCATTTAGTTGTACAGTTTTGGTGGTGTAATCAACAAATTTGGCCATATTGATATTACACATAATGTGTAAGGGGATTGCAGACATGGTTCAGAAGGCAGTTCACATAAGGAAAGAAAGAGGTGAAGAGAAGAAGTCTGCAGGGAAAGAACATACACAGTAAGTCATCACACGGAAAAACAAACTTTTCACCGTCAAGTAAAGAAACTCAAATGAAAATAACAGTAAGGTAGAGGGGTACCTGGGTGACTCAGTGGGTTAAGTGTCCAACTCTTGATTTTGCTTGGGTCATAATCTCAGGGGACTGGGTTCAAGCCCCATGTCAGGCTCGGTGCTGGGTGTAGAGCCTGCTTAAGATTCTCTCTCTCTCTCCCCCTCTCTCCACTCTTTCCACCCTGCCCAGTCACTGTAGTCAGAGATACAGAAGGACACTACATAATCCTTAAAGGGACTATCCACCAAGATGATCTAACAATTGTAAATATCTATGCTCCCAATATGGGAGCAGCCAATTACTTAAGAAAACTGTTAATCAAGATAAAGAATCATATTGATATGAATACACTAATCGTAGGAGATCTTAACACACCTCTTTCAGAATTAGACGGATCATCAAAGCAGAAAATCAATAAAGAAACAAGAGCATTGAATGACACATTGGACCAGATGGACCTCATAGATACATACAGAACATTCCACCCTAAAACAACAGAATACTCATTCTTCTCAAGTGCACACGGAACCTTCTCCAGAATAGACCACATACTGGGTCACAAATCAGGACTCAACCAATACCAAAAGACTGAGATTATTCCCTGCATATTCTCAGATCACAGTGCTTTGAAACTGGAGCTCAATCACAAGGAAAAGTTCAGAAGGAACTCAAACACCTGGAAGCTAAAGACCACCTTGCTTAAGAATGCTTGGATCAACCAGGAGATCAAAGAAGAACTGAAACAATTCATGGAAACCAATGAGAAGGAAGACACTTCGGTCCAAAACCTATGGGATACAGCAAAGGCGGTCCTAAGGGGAAAATACATAGCCATCCAAGCCTCGCTCAAAAAAATTGAAAAATCCAGAACACACCAGCTGTCTCTACACCTTAAGGAACTGGAGGATCAACAACAAATCAAACCAACTCCACACATAAGAAGGGAAATCATCAAGATTAGAGCTGAGATCAATGAAGTAGAAACCAGAGATACAGTAGAACGTATCAATGAAACTAGAAGCTGGTTTTTTGAAAGAATCAATAAGATCGATAAGCCACTGGCTACTCTAATCCAAAAGAAAAGAGAGAAAGCCCAAATTCATAAAATTATGAATGAAAAGGGAGAGATCACAACTAACGCCAAGGAAGTAGAAACAATCATCAGAAGTTATTATCAACAGTTATATGCCAATAAGCTTAGCAACCGAGATGAAATGGATGCATTCCTGGAAAAATATAAACTACCAACATTGAGCCAGGAAGAAATCGACAACCTGAATAGACCAATATCTAATAAGGAGAGTGAATCAGTGATCAAAAACCTCCCAAAAAACAAGAGCCCAGGACCTGACGGATTCCCTGGGGAATTCTACCAAACCTTCAAAGAAGAAATAACACCTATTCTCCTGAAGCTGTTTCAAAAAATTGAAGCAGAAGGAAAACGTCCAGACTCTTTCTATGAAGCCAGCATTACCCTGATCCCCAAACCAGGCAAAGGAGAATTATAGACCAATATCACTGATGAATATGGATGCTAAGATTCTCAACAAGATCCTAGCCAACAGGATCCAACAACACATTAAAAAGATTATACACCATGATCAGGTGGGATTCATCCCTGGGCTACAAGGATGGTTCAACATTCGCAAATCAATCAATGTGATACAACAAATTAATAT
This sequence comes from Neogale vison, assembly GCF_020171115.1. Taxonomy (NCBI): domain Eukaryota; kingdom Metazoa; phylum Chordata; class Mammalia; order Carnivora; family Mustelidae; genus Neogale; species Neogale vison. The sequence goes on along the minus strand of NC_058105.1, from coordinate 51,946,277 downwards.
GAGAAGAGAGAAGAACCACATGGTCCTCTCAATTGATGCAGAAAAAGCATTTGTCAAAGATAAAATAATAGGTAGAAACATATATCTATTAGAATGTCTAAGCACAAAATGAGGTGTTAGAAGAGCTGTAGGGTAACAGATAATGTTTGATGGTGGTTCCACTGCATGACAATTCATGGAAATGTATACACAAAACAATGTTAAATGAAAGAATTAGATCACAAGAGAATATATAAACACTGATTATATCTATAATGTTAAGACATATTAGAAGAGAATTTGAAGGAATGTAGTTTTTGTTCTTTAGCATTTTCTTTCTGGAAGAGTTATTTAACTGCATTCTAATTTGAAAAGAATGAAATGAAAAATGATTCCCCATTATACCCCTAAAACACATATACATACACACATCTTTGCAAATAGATTGTGGTAAAATATGATGTTCAGTGTTTGAGATGTTGCAACATTATCTATAAATCAGGGATGTAACTGAAGTTGTACTTCCCTTCATTATCTTCCATAAGTCTGATGAGGCATTTTTTGATCACTGCTTATTATCGTAATGAGAAAAGAGGAAATCTTTTCCTCATAAATCCTGACAAGCTGCATTTTAAATCTTTCCTCAGTATAAATTCTTTGCCCCCACTAAATAAATACACAAAGTGTAAGCTTATTATTGCTTATTTTCTCTACCTTTTTCTGAATACTCAGTAGGTCATTCTTGACCTTTACCTGTCAGTTGATATTTGTTCTCCCTTCCCCCAGATTGGCACACACAGTAAGGTTCAGATTTATAAACAGCTAACACTGGATGAATTGAATGCCTACTATGTGGCACACGTTGTTCCCTGGCTTTCTACAGAGAAGATTTTATTTGATCTTGATAGTAACCATGTGAGGTCTGAAATATCCCTATCCTTGTTTCACAAAAACTAGGCATCAGTTCAGCAAGCAGTTCTCTTCAGATCCTAGAACATCGCTCTTTCCTGCCATGGTGTTTTTCATGGGGCAAGTTCCCAAAAAAAAAAGGCACACTTTGTGTTATGGCTTATAGTATAGTTTTTAACATACACAATAATTTTTTAGAAAGCTGCATATTTTAAGAAAACTTTTTTAAAGTGTGCTGTTTTTCCTTTTTTAATGTATACTGTTGCTATAAAAATTATTACAAGGGAATATAGAAAATTTGCTACAAAGCAATTCAAAATTATATAAGCAATTTAAGTAGAATCCAAACATGAAGCAAGATTATCTACTTATTGATTTCAATTAAATAAAACTTACAAGCTGATAAAAAATTTGAAGTTTTATTTAAATTGGTACATGATCTTGACATGCTCACTAATTACAGTACAAAATTAACATAGCATTACATAATACAGCGCATAAGGCAAACAAGGAAAATTTTGAAAAGGTGTGGTAAACCAAGCTATAAGGACTAAATAGGACCATAAAATAAAGTATACTAACTATGAGGATGTTTTCTGACCCATCATATAATATTATTAAGGCTGTATTGGAGAGATTGCAGTACTGGCTTCTTTGAGACTTCCGGAATGTTACTCAGATTGGAAATGTACATGAGATGATAGCCCACATTTTAAGGTGGGTGAAAGGGGGTATTTGTAAGAAGCACATAGAAAGATGAATTGAAAACCTGTCTTGTTTGTCTTGTCTTGGAGAAAAGGTAAATATTTTAGAAATAGGAAATGTAACTGTAATGTAATGAGATTCATATATGTAAATCATGTGTACACAGACTTCCATCTCCTTTTGATCTTAGTCACACTGTGTCTATGGCTCACAGGAGTAAAAGACCTTGATGAGAAGGTAATTGTACAGAAAAAGAAATTGATTTAAAATCAGTGAAAGGAACAGCATTTTAAAACAGATACCCAAAAGTGGCATAAAGAATGCATGCAAAAAAGGTATTGCTTTCTAGTTGAATTCTAAATACTTCTATTGATAATGTACAGCTCACTCAGATTCCAGAGAATAATTGGAAATAGAGACTTTGTGAAACAGACTTCTCCTTTAACTTGTTCATCTGACAGTGGGCTTTGAATTATATTTTATCACCATTCAACCTAAATTAAGATACCCAGCTCACAGCAAGACCATACAAACAGTATCTGAAATACTAAAACACATATTCTATGTAAGTCACATTAAGGTTAGGGTAAAGATTGATAAAAGCAATGACAGTAACATTAATGTGATACCAGGAGCTCTGAGCTCCTTCCATCAGCAATGAGGAACATGTTGAAATTACCAGAGAGGGCAGTGCAGTGACTTTTCTAACTTAAATTTGCAAGTAGATGAGCTTTCAACTTTTCAGTCTAAACTATACAGATATCTAATGCCTTTTTAATAAAGATGTGGTGCCAAACACAATATATATATATATATATATATATATATATATACATATATAGATATATTTACATATGTTGGTGTGTTCCCATCCCACAGGGTATCTGACCAAGACATTAGCCCAGAAAACTGTGTTCTTTTTTTCTCAGGTTTTTGTATAAATGTGTATTTTAAGGACTTTATGGGCAATACATGATATGAATATGTTTTAGGGCCATCAAAATGCAAATTATAGAATATATAAGATATATATAAATTTATATCTATATATATACATATATATGTATATATATAACATCGCCATTATCAGATTTATATCTAGGATCCAGTGGATTTTCCTTACCAAAGAACTGAAATACTGAATGTTATGTTACAAAATTACAAAGTTTTAAACTTACTGTTACTCCCTAATTACTTTCTTTAGAGTGGTTATCATATAAGATCATCAGAAGATCTGTCATAATATCTTTCTTCACGACTACATATTTTATAAAAGTATCATTTTATATTACCCAATAAATGAATGATAGAATAATTATGGTTATATAGTTCATTATCTTACATCCCTTTCCCTACTGTTAACTTTTCAGCTCCATATCTTCATTGTGCAGAGTATTTACAATAAGTTAATTCTCTTCTCTGTAAGTTGGTATCATCATCTATAAAATGAGAGGTTAATCTTCATTTAATCCATAAATTCCCTTCCGGCTCTAGAATTTCATGTTCCAGTGATTATCCCCAAACTATTATAAAAGTTTGTGAGGTTGTTTTTAAAAACAGTATCTAAAAAACAAACAAAAACAAAACACATACACTTTAGTGACCTGCATGAATCGAGAACTCACGTGGCATGAAAAACTCCTTTTTGTTTGACTCTTATTCTAAAAGATTTTATTTATTTGTTTATTTTTTATTTTTTAAACATTTTTTTTCGATTTTTTATAAACATATAATGTATTATTAGCCCCAGGGGTACAGGTCTGTGAATCACCAGCTTTACACAATTCACAGCACACGCTGTAGCACATACCCTTACCAATGTCCATAACCCCACCACCCTCTCCCTACCCACCTCCGCCCAGCCACCCTCAGTTTGTTTAGTGACATTAAGAGTCTCTTGTGGTTTGTCTCCCTCCCAATCCCATCTTGTTTCATTTATCATTTTCCTACTCCCAAACCACCCACGTTGCATCTCCACTTCCTCATATCAGTGAGATCCTATGATTGTTGTCTTACTCCGATTGACTTATTCTGCTAAGCATAATACCCTCTAGTTCCATCCACGTCGTTGCAAATAGCAAGATTTTATTTCTTTTGATGGCTGTATAGTATTCCATTTTGTATATATACTGGATCTTCTTTATACATTCATCTGTTGATGGAAATCTAGGTTCTTTCCATAGTTTGGCTATTGTAGACATTGCTGCTATAAACATTCAGGAGCACGTGCCCCTTCGGATCACTACGTTGGTATCTTTTTTTTTTTTTTTTTAGATTTTTATTTATTTATTTGACAGACAGAGATCACAAGTAGGCAGAGAGGGAGACAGAGAGAGAGAAGGGAGGAAGCAGGCTCTCTGCTCAGCAGAGAGCCTGATGTGGGGCTTGATCCTAGAACCCTGAGATCATGACCTGAGCCGAAGGCAGAGGCTTTAACCCACTGAGCCACCCAGGCGCCCCCCCCCTTTTTTTTTTTTAAGATTTTTATGTATTTCACAGACAGAGATCACAAGTAGGCAGAGAGGCAGGCAAAGAGAGAGGAGGAAACAGGCTTCTTGTGGAGCAGAGAGCCCGATGTGGGGCTCGATCCCAGGACCCCAGGATCACGACCTGAGCCAGAGGCAGAGGCTTTAACGCACTGAGCCACCCAGGTGCCCCACTACATTTGTATCTTTAGGGTAAATACCCAGTAGTGCAATTGCTGGGTCCTAAGCTAGCTCTGTTTTCAAGTTTTTGAGGAACCTCCATGCTGTTTTCCAGATTGTCTGCACCAGCTTCCATTCCCACCAACAGTGTAGGAGGGTTCTCCTTTACCCACATTCTCCCCAACATCTGTTGTCTCCTGACTTTTTAATTTTAGCCATTCTGTCTGCTGTGAAGTGGTATCTCATTGTGGTTTTGATTTGTCTTTCCCTGATGCTGAGTGATGTGGAGCACTTTTTCATGTGTGTGTTGGCCATCTGGATGTCTTCATTGCAGAGATGTCTGTTCATGTCCTCTGCCCATTTCTTGATTGGATTATTTGTTCTTTGGGTGTTGAGTTTGCTAAGTTCTTTATAGATTTTGGATACTAGCCCTTTATCTTATATGTCATTTACAAATATCTTCTCCCATTCTGTCAGATTTCTTTTGGTTTTGTTAACGATTTCCTTTGCTGTGCAAAAGCTTGTGATCTAGGTGAAGTCCCAATAGTTCATTTTTGCCCTTGCTTCCCTTGCCTTTGGCGATGTTCCAAGGAAAAAGTTGCTGCGGCTGAGGTTGAAGAGGTTCCTGCCTGTGTTCCCCTCAAGGGTTTTGATGGATATCTTTCTCATTGAGGTCCTTCATCCATTTTGAGTATTTTCATGTGTGGTGTAAGGAAGTGGTCCAATTTCATTTTTCTGCATGTGGCTGTCCAATTTTCCCTGTTTGTTGAAAAGGCTTTTTTCCATTGCACATTCTTTCCTGCCTTGTCGAAGATTAGTTGACCATAGAGTTGAGGGCCTATTTCTGGACTCCCCATTCTGTTCCATTGATCTATGTGTCTGTTTTTGTGCCAGTACCATGCTGTCTTGATGATGACAGCTTTGTAGTAGAGCTTGAAGTCTGCAATTGTGATGCCACCAACTTTGGCTTTCTTTTTCAATATTCCTTTGGCTAGTCAAGGTCTTTTCTGGTTCCATATAAATTTTAGGATTATTTGTTCCATTTCTTTGAAATAAATGGATAGGACTTCGATATGGATTGCATTAAATGTGTAGATTGCTTTAGGTAGCATAGACATTTCATGATATTTGTTCTTTGAATCCATGAGCATGGAACATTTTTCCATTTCTTTGTGTCTTCCTCAATTTCTTTCATGAGTACTTTATAGTTTTATGAGTATGGATTCTTTGCCTCTTTGGTTAGGTTTATTCCTAGGTATCTTATGGTTTTGGGTGCAATTGTAAATGGGATTGACTCCTTAATTTCTCTTTCTTCTGTCTTGTTGGTGTAAAGAAATGCAAATGATTTCTGTGCATTGATTTTATATCCTGACACTTTACTGAATTCCTGTACAAGTTCTTGCAGGTTTGGATTGGAGTCTCTTGGGTTTTCCACACATAGTATCACATCATCTGCAAAGAGTGATAGTTTGACTTCTTCTTTGCTGATTTGGATGCCTTTAATTTCTTTTTTTTTCCCATTGAAAATGATATTTGAGGTGGGTTTTTCATAGATGGCTTTGATGATATTGTGGTATTGTCCTCTATCCCTACACTTTGAAGAGTTTTGATCAGGAAGGGATGCTGTACTTTGTCAAATGCTTTTTTAGCATCAATTGAGAGTATTGTATGGTTTTTGTTCTTTCTTTTATTAATGTACTGTATCACATTCATTGATTTGCAGATGTTGTAACAACCTTGCAGCCCTGGAATAAATCCCACTTAGTCGTGGTGAATAAACCTTTTAATGTACTGTTGGATCCTGTTGGCTAGTATTTTGGTGAGAATTTTCACATCTGTGTTCATCAAGGATATTGGTCTATAATTCTTTTTTTTTTTTTTTTTTTTTTGATGGGATCCTAGTCCGGTTTTGGGATCAAGGTGATGCTGCCCTCATAAAATGAGTTTGGAAGTTTTCCTTCCATTTCTGTTTTTTGGAACATTTTCAGGAGACTAGGAATTAATTCTTCTTTAAATGTTTGGTAGAATTCCCCTGGTAAGACATCTGGTCCTGGGCTTTTGTTTGTTCGAGATTTTTGATGACTGTTTCAATCTCCTTACTGGTGATGGGTCTGTTTAGGTTTTCTATTTCTTCCTGGTTCAGTTTTGGTAGTTTATATGTCTCTAGGAATGCATCCATTTCTTCCAGATTGTCAAATTTGTTGGCGTAGAGTTGCGCATAGTATGTTCTTATAATTGTTTGTATGTCTTTGATGTTGGTTATGATCTCTCCTCTTTCATTCATGATTTTATTTATTTGGTCCCTTCCCTTTCCTTTTTGATAAGTCTGGCCAGTTGTTTATCAATCTTATTAATTCCTTCAAAGAACCAGCTCCTAGTTTTGTAGATTTGTTCTATTATTTTGGGGAGGGTTTTTTTTGATTTCTATTTCATTGATTTCTGCTCTGATCTTTATGATTTCTCTTCTCCTGCTGGGTTTAGGCTTTCTTTGTTGTTCTTTCTCCAGCTCCTTTAGGTGCAGGTTAGGTTGTATATTTGAGACCTTTCTTGTTTCTTTTTTTTTTTTTTTAAGATTTTATTCATTCATCTGTCAGAGGAGAGAGCGAGAAAGAGAGCACACACAAGCAGACAGAGGCAGAGAGAGAAGCAGGCTCCCTGCTGAGCAAGGAGCCTGATGTGGGACTCGATCCCAGGACCCTGGGATCATGACCTGAGCCGAAGGCAGTGGCTTAACTGACTGAGCCACCCAGGTCTCCCCCTTTCTTGTTTCTTGAGAAAGGCTTGTATCACTATATATTTTCCTCTCGGGACTGCCTTTGCTGTGTCCCACAGATTTTGAACCATTGTGTTTTCATTATCATTTGTTTCCATGAATTTTTCCAATTCTTCTTTAATCTCCTGGTTGACCCATTCATTCTTTAGAAGGATGCTGTTTAGTCTCCATGTATTTGGGTTCTTTCCAACTTTCCTCTTGTGATTGAGTTCTAGCTTCAGTGCATTGTGGTCTGAAAAGATGCAGGGAATGATCCCCATCTTTTGATACCAGTTGAGACCTGATTTATGACCCAGGATGTGATCTATTCTGGAGAATGTTCCATGTGCACTAGGAAAGAATGTGTATTCTCTTGCTCTGGGATGGAATGTTTAATGTATCTGTGATGTCCATCTGGTCAAGTGTGTCATTTAAAGCCTTTATTTCCTTGTTGATCTTTTGTTTGTGGCATTTGTCCATTTCAGTAAGGGGAATGTTAAAGTCCCCTAATATTATTGTATTATGGTCGATGTATTTCTTTGATTTTGTTATTAATTGGTTTATGTAGTTGGCTTCTCCCATGTTAGGTGCGTGGATGTTTAAAATTGTTAGATCTTCTTGTTGGAGAGACCCTTTGAGTATAATACGGTGTCCTTCCTCATTTCTTATTATAGTCTTTGGCTTAAAGTCCAATTGATCTAATATATGGATTGCCACCCCAGCTTTCTTTTGATGTCCATTAGCATGGTAAATTGTTTTCCACCCCCTTGTTTTAAATCTGGAGGTGTCTTCTGTTCTAGAATGAGTTTCTTGTAGGCAGCATATTGATGTGTTGTTGTGGTTTTTTTTAATCCATTCTGATACCCAGTGTCTTTTAATTGGGGCATTTAGCCCCCTTACACTCAGGGTAACTATTGAGAGATATGCATTTAGTGCCATTGTATTGCCTGTAAGGTGACTGTTACTGTATATTGTCTCTGTTCCTTTCTGATCTACTACTTTTAGGGTCTCTCTTTGCTTAGAAGTCCCCTTTCAATATTTCCTGTAGAGCTGGTTTGGTGTTTGCAAATTCTTTCAGTTTTTGTTTATCCTGGAAGCTTTTTATCTCTCCTTCCAATTTCAATGATAGCCCAGCTGGATATAGTATTCTTGGTTGCATATTTTTCTTGTTTAGTGCTCTGAATATATCATGCTAGTTCTTTCTGGCCTGTCAGGTCTCTGTGGATAAGTCTGCTGCCAATCTCATATTCTTACCATTGTATGTTACAGACTTCTTGTCCCGGGCTGCTTTCGCGACTTTTTCTTTGTCTCTATGACTTGTAAATTTTACTATTTAGATGATGGGGTATGGACCTATTCTTATTGATTTTGAGGGAGGTTCTCTGCATGTCCTCGATTTTGATGCTTGTTCCCTCTGCCATATTAGGGAAATTCTCTGCAATAATTCTCTCTGATATACCTCTGCTCCCCTCTTTCTTCTTCTTCTGGAATCCCAATTATTCTAATGTTGTTTTGTCTTATGGTATCACTTATCTCTCAGATTCTCCCCTCATGGTCCAGTAGTTGTTTGTCTCTCTTTTGCTAAGCTTCTTTATTCTCTGTCCTTTGGTCTTCTATATCACTAATTCTTTCTTCTACCTCATTTGTCCTAGCAGTAAGAGCCTCCATTTTGTATTGAACCTCATAAATAGCTTTTTTAAAATTTTGACTTGGTTAGATTTTAGTTCTTTTATTTCTCCAGAAAGGACTTTTATTTCTCCAGACAGGGTTTTTCTAATATCTCCCATGCCTTTTTCAAGCCTGGCTAGAACCTTGAGAATTGTCATTCTGAACTCTAGATCTGACATATTACCCATGTCCATATTGATTAGGTCCTTAACCTTCACTACTGCCTCTTGTTCTGTTTTTTGTGTGTGTGTGGTGAATTTTTCCGCCTTGTCATTTTGTCCAGATAAGGATATATGAAAGATCAAATGAAATACTAAATGTGTGGCAGAGACCCCAAATCGTGGGGGGCGGGGGAGAGGGTAAAAAGTTCAGAAGAAAAATTTTAAAAAGAAAACAAATAAAAAAAATATAAAAAAGATATATATATATATATATATATATATATATATATATATATATATTAGACTGGTGACTAGAACAAGGTTATGCATTTAATTTTGGTAGTATTTTGGTCTCTTAGAAGAAACTACCTCCCATAATTTTAAAGAATGAAAAACGTATATAAGGGTAAAAACAATGAAAGGATGGAATATGACTATAAAGATGGAATTAAAAATTTTTTCTTAATTTCAAAAAAAGGAGTTGATAAAGTAAGTTGGTTTGGAAAAGATAAAGAAGGTGGAGAGAATTTGCTCGGGCTGGAGACTAGAACAAGCCTGATGCTAGATTTAGGGTGTATTTTGATCTATTAGAAGAAGTTGTACCCCAAATTTTTAGAAGAAAAAACCCTATGTGTATACAAAAAATAAAGTTAGATACAATAAAGGATAAAATATGACTATAATATAATGAAGGTTCAAAAAAGAATATTTTTATGAAAGGTATTGTTAAGATAAACTAGTTAAAAAATGTTAAAAGAGGAAAGGGTAAAAGTTAAAAAAAATAGCAGAAGAAAAAAATAAAATTAAAAAAAATTATCTTTGCAAGACTAATGAATCATGGGGAGAAAGCCATGAATTCCATGCTTTGCTTTCTCCTCCTCTGGAATTCCGCTGTTCTCCTTGGTAAGTGACTTTAGTCTTGGCTGGATTTCTTTTTGATCTTCTGGGGGAGGGGCTGTTGTAGTGATTTTAAGTCTCTTCCTGAGGCAGAATTGCACCACCCTTACCAGGGGTGGGGCTGAGTAATCCGCTCAGGTTCGCTTTCGGGAGCTTTTTTTCCCTGAACACTTTCCGTAGAGTTCCAGAGGACAGGAATGAAAATGGTGGCCTCCCAATCTCTGGCCCTGGGGAGACAAGAGCTCGGGGCCCCACTCTTCAGTGCGCCCTCAGAGAAAAGCACTCAATCATTCCCATCTCCCTGGCCTCCAGCCACGCTTGGTGAAAAGCGCTCAATCAGTCCCGTCTCCCTGGCCTCCGGCTGTGCTCCAATCTCACCAAGCCTTTGACCAAGCCTGTCTCTGGCACACAGCTTGGCCTGGAGTCTCCGAACCCTGCAGATCCCTGAGCTCTTCCGGGGGTGTCTCGCCGAATCTTGTGGGGACCCCACTCACAGAGCAGTGGCCTGTGCCACATATTATGGTTCATGGTAACCCCAAGTTGAGAGCTCACTCCTCGTCTCTGTCTCTGTATCCCGCTTCCCTGATCTAATACCTGTGAGCTCTGCAACACTCAGACACCCCTGATCCTTTGTGATCCCATGGGACCTGAGGCCATGCTGTCCCCGTGTCAGCTCCAACCTGGTTTAGCCTCTGGAGTGATGTCCCTCAGTGGAGCAGAGTTTTAAAAGTTCTGGCTTTGTGCTCCTTTGCTCTGCCACTTGCCGGGAGCAGGACCCTCCCTCCACAGTCTATCTTCCCATTGCTTTGGATTCACTTCTCTGCCAGTCCTACCTTTCAGAAGTGGTCGATTTTCTGTTTCTAGAATTGTTGCTCTTCTTCTCTTCAATCTCCTGTTGGATTTGTAGGTGTTCGCAATGGTTTGATAAGCTATCTAGCTGATCTCCTGCTACCTGATGTTGTCTCAGCCTGCTCCTTCTCTGCCATCTTAACTCCTAGACTTCCTCAAAGTTCTTATTTATTTACTTGACAGAGCGAAAGAGAGAAAGCTGAGCAGGGGGAGCAGCAGGCAGAGGGAGAGGGAGAAGCTGGCGCCCCACTGAGCAGAGAGCCAGGTGAGGGGCTCGATCCCATGACCCTTGGATCATGACCGGAGCCAAAGGCAGGCACTTTAACCAACAGAGCCACCTAGGTGCCCCTTTTGCTTGAATCTGTGATGAGGGATGGACATGTTTGAAAATGTTTATCATAGGAAAAGCTAAGGTACAATGATAACTGGTCTTCAGGTTCATGATAAAATGGTAACTAGAATAGACAGAGATGAAGCAAACTACCAAATCCTGGAGTAGATAATATAATGGTGCATCTGAAAATGCTGTCAAAGTTGGAGATGCTTAGGTAGGGTAACCATGTGGTTAAAAATATCAACTAACTTCCCCTCTAGAGTGCTTTAAAGCCAGGGAGTCAAAAACTGAGGTGGTGAGGAAGGAGTGCAAAGCAGAATTAGAGCTGTTTCTCATAAGTCAAGAGGAAGGCACTTTGGGTATTTATTTATATATTTATTAATAACTTATTTTTCTGAACTATGTCTCCCCTCAGATCTAGCCTATAGAATATTGGCATTTTAAGATACCAACATCATCATTGCTCCCAAAGTTACTAGTTTATATGCACAAATGTATATGTAGTTAGTTTTTATGTATCAAGATGCAGTGACTGATTTGATCCCTCCTCTTCTTTCACACTAACCAGTTTACAATCTGAATGTATCAGAAGCTTGTGGATTATGTCTATTAATCCTTATAATTGTAGCATATTGTATAAAAATAAACATTCTTTCTAAATAATCTTTAAGTAAATTCAAAATTGAGTCAAGTCATAGTTAGTGGACATAGAGACTTAGCTAACATGTAATAAATAATGGGCTCATCCAGTTTACATCAAGTCTGAATTCTTCTCTAATGTTGAATGATGAAAGTCATAGGTAGACAGTAAGGATGGCAACCTTCAGGGCACCTGGGTGGCTCAGTGGGTTAGGGCCTCTGCCTTTGGCTCAGGTCATGATCCCAGGGTCCTGGGATCGAGCCCCGCGTCAGGCTCTCTGCTCAGCGGGGAGCCTGCTTCTCCCTCTCCCTCTGCCTGCCTCTCCGCCCGCTTTTGATCTCTGTCTGTCAGGTAGATGGATAAAAATCTTACAAAAAAAAAAAAAAAAGGATGGCACCTTCCTCAAGAAAGAAGAAATTTTAAAGCTTTTAAAAGCTTTTCCATAATGCATTCAATTCCATTTAAATATTGCAAAAAGCTGAATTGCAAATATTAACCTAAACATGAAATAAAAATGTTGATATTTTATATAACTAAAAATAGTAATTATGGATAGGGTGCTTTTATGATGGTCATATGTAAAATATATCATTTTACATTGAGCATTTTGTGAGGATTGTCACTGTGATGTTATAATAAGAAAATTTGTTTTGAGTGCATTAAAAATTCAGTGCATGATTATTGCAATATAAGGGGGAAAGTTGTTTGCTTTTGACAGTCTGTCAGTAGATATAGCCTAGGAAGAAAAGTATGATAGCTGCTTATATAAAACAGTAGGAGAAGGACACAAACTCAGAGACTATTTTTCCAGCTGCTGTTATTAAAGGCATTCTTTTGTAGATGAGAAGCTGCTTTTTTTCTTTCCTTTTTTGTTTCCATCTCTAAATTCTTTGCTTTCAAGTGGCATGCAAAGCGTCTGTGCCATAAATTGGATTGAGTTGAACCAAAGGAGGAAAATAGGCCCAATGAGGCAAATGCATTTTTACACCCTTCTTTAATAAAATAATGTAAGGAATAGCTAGAAAGCTTCCCCAGACGTTCATCTAAAATTGTTAGAGGGTAGCTGTTGGAAAGCATCAATGTTGACTCCTGTTGGACAGTTTTGGAGAGGAGCTCAAGAGAATTGTCTCCTCACTCTGTGTACTTTGTCAAAATAGGCGCTTGGAGCAGAAGTATGACATGAAGGCCAATGTCAGGGAATGCCTCAAAGCAGAAACTTGTGCTCATCTCCTATGACTCCCATCTTTTTTTTTTTTTTTTAAAGAAATCAGATTGAATTGTAAAATGATGGAAATAGGGTTGGACACAAACACATTTATTGTGGGCTCAGCAGCCATTACATATCATTAATGAAAGGATGCAAGGGGTAAAGGGGACCATTTTCATGTCACTTTCATTCTTTTTAAAGACAGATGCATTCACTGATGGGAAATAAACTGACATCCGCAAAATTTTAGAGGCCAGTAATACCTTTATGCCTTCTTTTCCTGTAGGTAATTCCTGTAGGTAAACATGTAACTTTTTAGTACTCATTAATGTAAACTGAAAGAATGGATGTTGTTGGATATGTCACAATTACTGAAATCAGTGTATTTCTGTATTGAAACAGTATATTTTTTCTTTACCAAGGTACATACTATTCCTAATATACCACTCCAGCTAAAGTTAATGTCAAAATCCAGTATTTCAAAGTTGATATGCTTTCTATTAAGAAATACAATTTGGAACACTGAAAAAAATTGCAAAAAAAGAAATATAATTTGATCTTACTTTCTACCTATAAAAGGCCATAGTCCTTATACATGAGCTCTAAAGTTAGTTCCGTTTTCTTCCTTTTCTTGTTCTTTATTCTCCTTGCCAAATGCTCTTTAAAGTGTTTTATTTGCCCTTGTGGACATTAGCTGTTTTAAGGATCTATATTATAGCAGGGAGCAATGATTTTAATTTGACTGCCTCTGTGCCCTTACCCCTATTGATAAACCAATGCTTTCTGTTTTTAGTATTCCAGAGAAGAATGAAATTGCTAAGATGTAACTGGTCATAAGGAGTAGTCTAAACAGAGAACCATTCCAGGAAAGACAGTATCTGTGTACCTAGCATGGATCTTGGCCACTTAGAAGTGTCTAACATATTCTCATAGTCATTTCTTCTATGTTGTGATTTTTTTTTAAGTAAAGCACTTTAAGATGTCCCATATGGTTTAAAACAAATCAGAAATTCATGTCCTAAATGTTTTGTTAGTCAGAGTAATTAAATTGATCAGTTTTGGGAGCAGTGGAAACAAAATAATGGGGTCATTGAAGCAGTCAGGCTCTAATGGGAACCTGAGCTCATTCAGATATCAAATCTAATAATTGTTCTACACCTGTATGCACAGCACAGTCCCAATGAGAAAATTCACATTAAAGCTTTAGTAGAACACTTTCTATGCTGTGGTTTGAAGGGACTTGCTACCGTTTCACAAGAAAACACCGAATATTTTTTGGCAATATGTTTTGTTGTGATGTGTTAACTAAGCTCTATGTGTGTAGGTTGGTGCTCTGTCCCTACCTAGGGAGAAAGAAAAGGGAGCTATGCATAACTGGGAATGGTTTTCTTAACTATTTAAAGATAATAAAAGTTCTCAAGCATTAGCTACCTGGAGGCAATAATACAAGATAAGGGAACTCACTGGATTGGGGGAGAGTGGAGTTTTATTAAACAACCTTTGCAACCTAGTAGAAATGAGGATCATTTAACCCTTTCCCTTCATAAAATAAAGTGGTATCAAACATGATTTGGGTTATTCAAGTAGAAAGTAGCAACTAGACATTCTGTGTAGTAATGCAGTGTTTGATTTCTCCTATATCACTATATGACTATTGTAGCAAATTGCTTTTGATTCTTTCACAAGATACCTGAGGAGAGTTGACAGATCTAAAAAAAATTGTTGAAGATCCAAAGAGTGGAAAGATGAATTTAACTCTGCCCTGTAGTGACCATTGAGCTAACAGATCTTCAATGAACTCTCTCACTGGAGGCTTCAAAGCACACAGAAAAACAAATAAAAGATTTGCAGTGTATACTGAACTATGAAAGACAGATATGGCCAGCCCTCTGGCCATAATCATAACTGAATTAAAGACAATCATAACTGAACTAACTCACCTAAAGAATAGTGTTAACACACATGCACAAACTTATTCGTGAATATTATGCTCTAATATTTTCACTTTGTGGATAAAGAAAAGGACATATTCATTTTTGTATTAATTCTAATATATTTCCAAGTATTAAGGAAACAGATGCAAATGGCAATTCCTGCCTTTCTAGAGCTCACAGTAAAGTGGGGGAAACAGCACAAGGGCAGTCACAGTGTAAAGTTCAAGCTTAATCTTAACAGAGTAGTAGGAGTTTCTTGGGCAGGAAGGGAAAAAGGAAGAGAAGAATGTTTCAAGAAAGCAAACAGCATTTCTGGAGGCAAGGGGAGAGCGTGGTATATTCAAGGATGAGCAAGCAGCTCAGCATTACTGAAGTACAGGTATGAGAAGCTAGTAAAATGAATTGCCTTAAAAGACCTTGGATACTAAAGAGTTTGATTTTTTTTTTTATTGCGTGGGTGATAAAGAGCCATTTCCAATTTCTTTTCCAGAATCTCCTAACAACATGTAAGGTTGATGGGGTGGGGATGAGGCTAGAGGCAGGAGAGACTCAAAAGGGATTTATTCTAAGAGCCTAGGCAATGGAAGAAGGCCTGCCCTGGAAAAATGGCAGTGGAGATGATGATGATGATGTTGAAGAAATTGATCCAAGAATACTTATGGAGTTAGAAGGAACTGAACTTATTGCACACTTACTTGAATATAAGGGTGAAAAAAAAGGAAGGAGTCCAGGGTGATGGTTTGAGGTTTTTTGGTTTCTTGTTTTCATTTCTATGACTTGGTGTATGATGGCTCTATTAGTTTTCTAAGCCTTTTATCACAAAGTACCACAAACTAAATGGTTTAAACAACAGAAATTAATTGTCCCATACTTTGGAAGGATAGAAGTCCAAGATCAAGGGGTTGGCAAGGCCAGGCTCCCGCTGAAGGTGCTAAGGAAAGAGCTGTTCCAGGTCACTCTCTTAGCATCTGGTGGTTTGCTGGCAATCTTTGACATCCTTTGGCTTATAGAAGCATCTCCCCGATCTTTGCCTTCATTTTCACATGGTGTTCTCTGTGAGTATTGCTTTCCAAATTCCTCCTTTTTATAAGAACACCAGTCATTTTTTATTGTAGCCTACCCTAATGATTTCATTTTAAATTGAATGCCTCTGTAAAGACCCTATTTTAAAATAAAACCACATACTAAAGTAATATGGGGGACTAGGGCTTCAACATAAGAACTTGGGGGTAGGGACCCAATTCAATCCATATCATGGTTCCTTTCATCAAAATAAGGAGACATGAAAAGGAGAGGATAGGATCAAAGAAAAGGAAATCATTTTGGCTTGGATCTTGAAAGTGAATTAGGTTCAAAGCAATCAGGAAAAATATTTAGAAGGTGAATGAGTCTGTAGCCTAAAGCCCAAGGAATATAGGATTGAGATCCATTAGCATAAAGGAGGTTGAGTAGTTGGAGTTTAAGGAAAATACCACCTGAAAAAAAAGTCCTAATCCTTAAAGCACGAATGTGATGTTGATTCAGAATGGGCCTTTTCATGTATACAGTCATCAAGGAACACACCTAGTATTTTCAATAGAATTTCACTATATTTGTATTACTAGGGAAAATAAAAGAATAAATTTACTTATATAGTATGACATTTTATACTTATAGAAATTGTATTTTTTACACTATAAGAAAGTATATTTTAATCTATAAGAAAGTATTCACTGCTGGAGTATCTTTCAAAAGATAGCTAAATAATCCTAAAAAACTATTTTAAAAGTAATGCATACAAAGTGTGCATTTGAAATGAAATTCTGATACTTACAGTTATTGAATTCTGTGGCTAGTGCTCAGAATAGGATAAAATAGAGCCTCTCAGAATGAGATTATAATGTGGTTGGTCAGAAGAGAGCCTTCTGAGGAATTATCTGTCATCAGACAACAGATAATTATCTGTCAAACAGATGACATCAAGTCGTCTGTTTTTATGTCTTCCACGTTGGAGGTCTCAGTACTGCTAAATGTCCCTTTACGTACTCCTCCCCAGTCTAACCATACATAGCCTTTTGCCTCAAATCCCCTAAAAACACAAAGCTATCCCTAGAATCAATTTCAAGGATTTACAATTAGATGCTTAGTAAAAGAAAGTATTGAAAAGGTAAGGTAGACTTCTGAGACTATATTGGCTCATATAAATATGTGTATATAGGAACAAATGGTATATTTATGATTTTAAGTCCTCAATAAAAGTTTTGTTCAGAAAAAGAAACAATAGGTATATGTTGAATGGCTATTCAGTATTGAGAAGGCTAATAAAGAGATAAATGAGATACATTCTTGAAAAGGCAGTATACAAAATGATAGTGAAAAGTATGAAACTGGCTAACATTAAAAGCTAAGTTGTATGATATCAGAGTCTAGAGGAAAGAAAGATCAGTGAAGGCCAAAGAGGTCAGGAAGGTGGGTTTTGAACTGAGCTTTGAAGGGTGGGTGGACTTTAACAGAGAGGAGGGAGAAGGCAGACGTGGGTACATAAAAATCTGGAATATGTATAGGTGTCTTCATGGAACAATTATAAAGCCAACCTAACTAGTTGTAAGGGCGAGTAGTAGAAAAGAGAGGAAAATCTGATTGGGTATAGTAGGATTTGTGTAAAACAAACAAAACCAGAAAGTATATCATCCATAAATTTCTCCTTTACTTAGCTGTCACAAATTTTATAGTCACATGTATTACGCACATTTTTTTAAAAATTGAAGTATAGTTGACATATTACTACATTAGTTTCAGGTATAGAACATATATTCTAATCTCCCTGAGCTACTTCCTTTAGAAGGAATCTGTTGACTTTTATGTTCGTCTGCCTTTGCAGTGAATTTTATCTATGAGCCCCTGAAGTCTTTTTGGAACTTAACTGGTTACAGTTTTTAGTGTTGTCATCTTTTTTCCCCCCACCATTTCAAATTTCAGTTGAGCCGAGTTAGTCTTGTTTTAAATTTACTGTAGCTTTTTGAGTTAGGGCGTAAGGCCTCTTTGGGAAGACAGTTCTCAAAGGTGAGTTGGAGGATGAGTTGAATGGAAGAAAGTCTGGGTATAAGGGTTAGTCTAGGCAGTACCTTTTTTCTCAGATTTTGGTGGTGAAATCTATAGATTCATTTTAATGGGAATCTACTTTGAGTCTTTGGTGATTGAGTTAAAACTGCTTAATATATTGTTTCTTAAACATCAACAAATATAAAAATAGGCAAAAGCTGCTTTAACAATTTTAATAAAACTATAAAACAGATAAAAATAAAATTAACATTAATATATCTACTGATGCTAGTTTTTTTTAAGATTTATGTATTAATTTTAGGCAGGGAGGAGCAGAGGACAAGGTAGAGAGAAACTCAAGCAATCTCTGCACTGAGCGCAGGGCCTGACTCAGGGCTTGATCTCACAATCCTTGGATCATGACCTGAGCTGAAAATGAGAGTTGGATCCTTCACCAACTGCACCACTTGGGCACCCCAATGCTAGATTTTGTAGTAGAAAGATTTAGATTTGGATCCAGTTATATATTTTGACTTCACTGATACTAATGCAGAGTCACTGTTGTAGAAGTAGACTGAACAAAATGACATTAATAACTTTAAGTCTTTCTCATCTTCCTCAGGATAATCAGACACCACATTAAATAAAAACTAGTAGTGTCAACTTGATAATTTTGTAAAGATGCCTTGCTCATGTGAAGATAAAGCTAGGATTGAAATTTTTATAATATATATATATCCATTTATTGCTAGAATTGGGAAAAATGATTAAGTACACATTTACCCCTCTATTTACAGCTAATAAACAATTGCAAGTTGCTCTACAGAGACCACATTCTCATTGTACCTCTGCTTACATCATGAAGATGGCATTGGCTTCTTTGTCACAGGTCTTTATATGTCTAGCTTACCTATGCCATGGTGTGAAAATAGTATCATACTCTGGGATGACTCAAATCTGAAAAATTTTCTTTATCATATAGTTATGAAATTTCTTTTGTTCAGTACACCATGATATTGCTTGGTTTTCATGTAATGCAAAAACAAACAAATGTGTATATCCATGAGCAATACACTGGTTACTTATAAGGTGATAATACAGAATACACTTATGTCAACATTTTTTACATAAAAAAGAATGCACAAAACTTAAACATATCTTGCATTAAGAAATAATGGCCTAGGAAGCTTTACTGACTATTTTTTTGAATGAAGTTGACCCCAACATTAGGAATTATATCATGTTAATCATTTCTTTGTTATAGTGAACTCTTAGAGCAAAAACTTACTCAGGACACCTTAAAAAAAACAGTGGGTTTCTCTTCTTTCTGTGTGTCTGTTCATTCCTATTTGTCTTTCAACTGTTTGTCACCCTATTGAGTAGTGCCTTTCATCACAAGGTATGTCATGTGTTACTAGCCAGCATATGAATTAGTTGTCATTGAGGGGTCAGATGTCCAACATTGTCCATTCAGTGGCTTTTTGCGGGGGCGGGGGGAGAAAGAAAGCCTATTCAGTGCTGCTTCCCTAAGTAAAAAAAAAAAAAATCTATGAGCACATTTTTACCTAGAAGTGGTGTCAGACATATCAGATATAGTGACCTGAGAGAAGTGTGTTTCCTCTATGAATGTATCACCTCTTTCATGGTCATGGGAAATGGAAGTATAACATATATTTATTACCTCCCCTTACTCTTCAATCTTCTGCAGTAGGGCCTCTCCTCCCCCTATTTTACTGAAATTGTTCTCATTATGGTCTCTAATGATGTTCATATTTCTGATATAAAGCTGGTAGTTCTCAGTTTTTATTTTACTGCATCCTTCTACAGCATTTTATACTATTGCTTATTGCATTTTTCAACTTGGGTTCCATAACATGTGCTCAAACGTTTCATTCTGTACCTCTGTGATTACTCGCTGTTTACTTCATGGACTTCTCTTTGTATGGTCATCTCTTAAATATTAGTGTTTTCCAGGAAATAATTATCAGCCCACTGATCTTCTGACTCTACATACTTTCCTGAGTGACAGCTTCAATTACTGTTTATATGATAAGTCTACCAAGTCTCTCATACTCTTTCCAGACCTGTCCCATGAACTTCAGCCTTATAATATTTAGCTGCCTGCTGGACAGCTGCACATGGATATCTTAAAGGCATCTCCAATTTTAAACATCCTAAGCTGAACTCATCATCTTCTCCTTGAGTGCAACTCCTCCTGTATGCCCTATCTTATTTGAAGGGACCACCATTTTCCCAAATGTGAACTCTTTATTCTCCATATTCAACTAATCCCTACTTCTTGTCACCTTTAAGCCCCTCCACTACATGACCACCATATTGAACTCTCTTAGCAACTCCACTCTCTGTTGTACCTGTAAAGTTCAAGAGCCTTAAGATCGCACATGAGACCATCCACCGTCTGAATGTTACTTCTCTATCCTCAGAGCCTATAATCTCCTGCTTTTAATCAGCACTGATTTGCTTGTGGTCACACACATGTTTTTCATCTTTTCTCTCCCATTCCTTACAGTGTCTCCTTTGCCTGGAATATACTTTTTATCCAGGCTAATTCCTCCTCATACTTTAAGAATCAGGATAGGGGTGCCTGGGTGGCCCAGTCGGTTTAAGTATTTGGCTTCAGCTCAGATCATGATCCAGAGTCCCAGGATGGAGGCTTGCATTGGGCTCCCTGCTCAGTGGAGAGTCTGCTTTTCCCTCTCTCTCTTTGCCCCACCCCCCTGTTCATGCTCTTTCACTCTCTCTAATGAATAAATAAAATATATTTTTTTAAAAAAATCAGTTATGGCATTGCCTTCCCTAGAAAGGCTTCCCAGAGATGCTTCCCCTAAGGCTTAGCTAAGTGTTCCTTTTCTGTCCTCCTAAAGAGTATATCTGTAATCATAATACTCACTGTAACTGTGTTCTAGTTAGGTTTACATTCTACCCCACAATATCTTGAGAAAAATGGCTGAGACTTTTCATTTTTATGTCAGGGGATATAATATAATCTGGGTTCTAAAACTGAACCACTGACGATTGTGTAGCGGACTACAAAAGAAACCCTAACACATTTTATCAGACTAACTTTTATGTGAAAAGGCCAAAATCACTTCATACTATCTGCATGAAAGAAGAGACTGCCTCATTCATCTTTGGCACTATGTGAGGCACATAGTCACTATTCAAGAAAGGATAATTGAACTAAATTTCAGGCCAGTTTTTGGGCAGAGGGAAATATACCTGACATGGGAATAGACCCAGGTTATGAGGGCAGGGCTCCCTTTTTCCAGTGAATAGGTCTACTGAGGAAACCAAATTAAAGATCATTGGATTACTTCTGGAAAAAAAAAATGAGTGACCAGTTTTACTAGATACATGATTCAAGCCAGGCTAGAATCTCTAGAAATAATCTCTTTCTACAAATCTGTCTAGACAGCTGGCATCCTAAAGCAGAGAAGTAATAGAAAGGAGCCCAGCAGTATTTCTGTACCCACTGGATGACAGTAAGAAAAATAAATTGTTATACAAGATTTTCGTTGCTTCCCAAGGGCATAAAAGTATCCCAGACCATGATGTTTTATGAAATAAATAAAAATTCTGAGCGTTGTTAAATTCTGATTTCCTAAACTGATCTTCAGTCTTTGTTTTTATAGGCTAATGTGGAAAAGACTTTATGTTTTTTGTTTAATTTTTTCTCATTGTCCCCAAAGTGACTAAAATATGTCATCATCTTCATAATGAAGCTTTTTAGATTTTTAAAAGGATAAGAACTTGATACTGAAATCTTTGTTATGTGGCTGTTATAATAGCAAATGTAAATTTAGTCTGTATCAGGTGTCATTCTGGTCCTTTTATATTATTACCTCATTTAGTCCTTGTAACTATTCTCTTAAGACATCTTTAAGTATTATTTTCATGTTCACAAAGGGTTAAATAAGTTTAGGCAATCTGAATTAATTCATTGTTGAATTACCATTGTTGAAATACCATCACTAGGTATACTATAATGGAAAAAAAAAAAGACAAATTGGGTACCATTTTCTGTCCTGCTTAAATAAGGGCCACAGACTGTTTCCTGATCAGAAAGTAATGACTTACAAGTTTGATGGTTTTAGAGCACAAATACACTTGTCTTTATACACTGTTGTCATTTATAATAGTATTTCATGAATTTTATATTCAAAATTCTAAAATTTCTATTCTTAAGTAAACCTAGACATTAGCTCTAGACAAGTTGAAAACAGTATGTGCTTTTTATCTGAAACCTGAGGATTTTATATCCCACATAGTTTGTGACTCTAATTTTCCAATTTAATCATGCTCAATGCCAAAAATTCAGACAAGGAAAAATAGAAAAGAGAAAAAAAAATCATGATTTCACCATTCAGAGATAACCACTGCTTTTATTGGTGTATATTCTTCCAAACTCCTAAAAGTTGTAATTCTTACTTTCAAAAATAAAAATACGAGGGGCACCTGGTGGCTCAGTTGGTTAAGCATCAGACTCCTGATTTCAGTTCATATCACGATCTCAGGATTGTGGGGTTGAGCCCCGTGTCTGGCTCTGCCTTCAGTGCAGAGTCTGCTTAGATTCTTTCTCTCCTCTCCTTCTGCACTTACCCTAGCTCATGCATGCTCTCTCACTCTAAATAAATAAATAAGATCTTTTTTTTTTAAGATTTTATTTATTTATTTGACAGAGAGAGATCACAAGTAGGCAGACAGGCAGGCAGAGAGAGAGAGGAGGAAGCAGGTTCCCCGCTGAGCAGAGAGCCCGATGCGGGACTCGATTCCAGGACCCCGAGATCATGACCTGAGCCGAAGGCAGCGGCTTAACCCACTGAGCCACCCAGGCGCCCCATAAATAAATAAGATCTTTAAAAAAAAAAAGAATAGAATTACTCTTTTGTAACTTGCCTTTTCCACTTTATAATGTGGACCTCTTTCTGTCAAGCACTTATAGATTTATATGATAATTTCGAATGGCTGCATTGTATCCTCACATATGTGGGTTCCATCCTTTATTTACTAATTTCATGATGGATAGATAGGCTATTTATACTTTTCACTAGTATAAACAATGTTACAAAGAACACTGATGTACAACAATACCTATTTATGTGTTTGTCTGGTAATGCAAGGACTGGCTTTATCCAGTAGACTTAAGACTCAGGAAAGATTTTTTGAGAATTCTTATATGAGAAGGAAGTTGCAGTGAGTAGCCATTTTTACTCATTTATAGGCTTGGCCTGCACTGAGGTTGTGCATAGCTTGTCTTAGAAACTAAAATTACAAAGGAGCTTCTGTCAGTTATGAGTATGACATTAACAAGCTGTGTTTTAACTCTGTCCCAATTGCTCATATTTAGAACAACTGCTGAGTGGCTTCTATCTCATGGGACAGTTTATGTTTTAAAACAATGGCACTGACAGCTGCTAAAATGTCTGTGATACTAACCATACAGGTTGCCTTTCTCCATAAAACTGGTTAAGTAATTAAACATAAACTAACATGGGGAACACAACTAATGGGAAGCACCTGTTTATAGACCTGCAAATGGTTAAGTTGTAGATTAAGATCTTCTCAAAATCATAGCCAGTGGCATATTTCTATAATCTGGTGCTTTGGGAAATAGAGGCATCATGCAGGGGAAAGTCTGCCATTCTTACCTTACTGCAGGAGCCTTTACCTGGGGCTACTGAACCTGTGGAGTTGGGCTGATTACTCTAAAACTTCCAGCCTCAGCAAGAAGTAGGTAGTCCAGACCAAAGAGATAGGTTGTACATTTTAAAAACAAAAGGAATAGATATGTAATCTTGTAGTGGTTGAGAAACAAAAGCAGATGACAGGTAAGTATATTCTAGGTTAGCATATCAGCAACAGAACTCGGGCAGATCACAGACTGCCACAGAAAATGTCAGAGTATTGGTCATCATATAATCAAAGTTAGAGAAATGGCTGATACCTAATAATCTTCGTCATAGGGATCTATGTCACGCATGGAATAGAAAGGCACAGAGATGACAGATGGTAGGAATGAATTGCCCCTGTATCCATGTCATTTCAAAGATGGTTTATTTGCACCAACCCAAATGATTGCTCAAGCTCTCATCCTTGCCAAGTTCTCTTGGCCCAGGTCACTGAAATCTGTGTATGCCTTAATCAGCTCTTATCCTGCCAGTCTTGGTAGTGCTATCTAGGCTTCAACAGCAGAACCTAACCAGATGATTCCAGAGAGCCCCACTTCTGCTGGGTCGTTGTTTTTTTTTTCTTCTGGGGTTTGTTTCTGTTTTTCAAAACAGAATTGCTGTCATTGCAAGCCATTACTAAAATTAAAATCATGTGTTTATAGAAACAACTATCACTACAAATCTGGCCAGTTCAATATATGTCCTTTTATTATTTTCTTCCTTTTCCTAGAAAAGAGATTAAATATGTGTAGACATTCTGATTCCCGCCTTAAACATCCATTGTTTTTTATGCCCACCCAACTAGAAAAAAAATTTGTTAGTCAGCAGTAGAAGAAACTGGAACTCATTTTTTCTAATCAAAAACTAGTAGCTATCTTTCTATTTCTTCTTGTTAAGATACCACCTATATTTTAAGGCCTTATTGGGATGAAGTTTTCCCTGGCCCCCAACTCCTTCACTGAAGGAGTTAGGATTTTTCTCTGCTCTGAACTGCCATCATACTTAAACTGTAATAGATGCTATAAGAGACATATAGTTTTATGTTATAGTTGTTTGTAAGTTTATCCTTTCTTCTCTAAAAACTTATAAGAGTGTCTTTTATGGTACTCTGTAGATAATTTATGCAATAAAAATGCGTAGGTGGATGGAAGGAAGGGAAGGAGAAAGGGAGAAATGATTTCCTTTCCTTTCTTTGTATTAATGGTATATTATATCCCCTGTGTTAAGCAGCGTAGCAGAAGGTGAATTGAGGGGTCAGTTCCTGATTCATTGCTAAAGATTGGATGATTACTTAATGGACAGACAGTTTTTGAGAAATCACTATGTGTAATCCACTGTGAAAGACACCTGAGCAGCTCTGTTATTTGTGTGGTTTCTGTTGGTTTGCTCTTCAGTGTAAGTTTCACATATATGATTTACTTGGAGATTTTTCTATTTTCTAACACTATTCATATTTTTATATATTACTTTTCCCCATATTTTCCAGATATGTAGGCATCATTATCAGACTTTCAACCTCATAGAAAGAAAAATTGTCTTAAAGCCCAATTGCATTTTTGCATTTCCTAGTAAAGAAGCAAACATAATGCATGGCTAATGTACAAAACCAAGGACTTTTAAAAAAATTATTCGCTAGGTTTGACATTGAGTCCAAAGATCATCAATAGCAAGGTTTGTGGTAGTTGAAATACTGAACAATACGCTGATTTTTCTTCAGAGCCACAATTTTTGTAAAATCCCTTGAAATACTCAAGTTATGAATTATGTAAATGCAAGTCATTTAAAATCCCAGGAGGTTGGTTATACATGTTATGAAAATATCATGTTTGTGATAGGTAAAAGTAAGTATTGCATATTTCCCACATTTGTAGCTTAATATGGATTAAGTTTTTAATGCCTTGAAATACTGTACTCAGTGGTTTTACTTTAATCACAGATTTCAATCTTTCTAAAGTTGCTATAATTGAGTTTATTTGATAATGTACCTTTATATTACTACAGGACTTGATAGTTTGCAAAATATGAGGTTCATAATAGAGATAAAGAATAGCGTTACTACCTGGCAGGGAGGATAAGAAGAAAGTGAAATATAGAAAGTGATTTTATCTCACTACTGCAGTATTGTAAAATATAATTTGTTTTTCCCCTAGCACAGCAGAATTTCATGCTGATAACAAGCTACTGGATTAATAAATCCATTGCAACTATTGAGACTTTTCCTTTAATAACATAATGAATGCTGAGCATTAAGAAGAGAAAAAGAAACATATTCTTTGTACAGATATTACCACTCACAGATCTATATCCCTAAGCATAGGAAAAATACCAACATTGTACCCTGAGCAGTATCAGTATGAAAAGAATTTGTGCCTCTCATTTAGAATACTGTATTTTCCATAGAAAAACATACTATTTCCTGGAATACATTTGCTTATTTTCCAATTGGAAAGACATTTAGGGGTCTATATTGTTATCATTACATGTGCTTACCTCCAATTACATTTAATGGGAGTTGTGTATTTATAGTCACAATAGCCTCTGAACTACTTTAATATTATTGCTTTCTATTACCATTCTTGTTAAAATAGCTTTTTATCTCTTCTCCCAACACGAACTACCACAGTAGTCTGGGTTTCTGTTTTCTTTGTGTTCATTAATTTGCATGTGGTAAAGGGTATAGATTACACAATATGATCTGATCCTAGCTTTAAGAACATTATGATGTCATTGAGATTAGAATAGGGCTAGAACTATTTAATTTTTAAGTAGAGGTATTTGATTGCCTTCTAGACATCCATTTTTACACAGTGACCTATATATACAATTTTGTTGGAACAAAATAAGCTGATATGGTTTAACACTGGTGGTACCTGGTGGAAGCCAAATTTATGAAACATAGTATAAAATGTGTGATAAAATAAGGTTTACAAACTTGAAGCACTAGACTTTATCAACAGCCAACGAAACTATATCCTTAATTCCAATTCAAATTTTTGACAGGGCAAAAATAATGAGAATAAGCATATTAAAAATCTCTTATAGAATTGGTTTTGCTCTTTTCCTTAGTGCTGGCCTGTGCTGTATTCCCAGAAGAAAAGTGGTCAGCTGGCAGAAAAAGTGATCAGAAGACAGGGAAGGAGGCTTTTTAAGTTTTTAAGAAAATGAAGAACATGAACTCTTAAAAACATCATTAGGATAAAAACAAACAAACAAAAAAACATCATTAGGGACTTTAGTGTCACCTGACTCATTGGCACTCAACAAACAGACATCTGCCTATCCTTACTATGATAGACTAGTTAGTACCCATTGGGTTAATATTTCAAGCTGTGTTGTTTTCAAGATGTGTGATTATAACATGCTGTAGAGTTCTAAAATATTTCCTAAAAATACATGTTGAATAAAATATAAATTATGGAAGATTACCTCCACCAGATATTAAAATATATTTTGAATGAAATCAGAAGGTATTGGCACAGCAGAGAGAGTCAATTATCATATGGTTTCACTTACTTGTGGAGTGTAAGGAATGACAGAGGACATTGCAAGAAGGAGAGGAGAAGTGAGCTGGAAGAAATCAGAGGGGGAAACGAACCATGAGAGACATGGTGAATTCTGAGAAACAAACTGAGGGTTTTGGAGGGGAGAGGGGTGGGGGGCTGGGTGAGCCTGGTGGTGGGTATTAAGGAGGACATGTATTTCATGGAGCACTGGGTGTGGTGCATTCACAATGAATCTTGGAACACTGAAAAAGTATTTAAAAAAAATAAAAATAACCTTGGGGGAGGGGAGAAGGTATTGGCACAAAGTAGTTGGAAAGATGTTTAGGTCAATGAAACAGAAATGTACATGAGTATAGATCATTTAACATATGAAAAGAGGTTGCATGAATCAGTATAAAAATTCATGATTATTCAGCAAAGGGTTTGGGATAACCCATTTTCTCTCCGGAAGAAAAAGAAAGGAAGAAAACAAAAAATCAATGTGGAAACTTACCTGACATTATACAACAAAATAAATTCTAGATCATTTAAGTAGATTAATGTGGAAAAAAAAGTAACCTTATAAAACAGAAGAGACAGTTGAATGTTAATCAGATGTCTCTGGCTGGAGAAAGCCTTTCTAAACTTAAAAATAAAGGGACAGATCACAGTGTAAAAGAGCAATAGATTTAGCTACATAAAAAGAATAAAAATGAGTTCTAGTCTGAGATAGTTGTATTGGAAGACCCTGAACTCACCTCCTGCATAGACACATTGAATCTATGTCTACATACAGAGCAATTCCTCCTGAAGAACTAAAGGCTGACTGAACAACTTATGCACAAAAGAATAATATAAGAGATGGAAGCATGGTAATTATGAGAACCCCACCCCTGATGCTGCAAACTGCAGTGGGGAGGGATAGTACTCAGGGCCTCCGAGAGGATTCCTCCACTCTGGGGCACAGAATAAAAGCTCCAGTTTAAAAGGGAAACTAGAATATAAAGGAGCCAGCCCTAGAGCATCTGCCAAATGGCAGGGAAGCTTGGTGGAATGTTCTCTCTGGGGTCAGAGGTACTGGCCAACTGCCATTTACATTTCCTCTCCACTTTGATATGCAGACAGAAGCAAGGTCCAGCTACCCTAGCTGGCTTCCCACCTCAGTGAGTCCTGTGCCCATAGCCCACATCAGCCTCAGCCTTACCCCCAATGTGACGCCAGTGAAGTATATACTGGGAGACAGAATGCCTGCACTCATTTCAACTCCAGAGGACTTGCCAGGACACCCCATTAATGGAGCATCTGAGGACCTCCCAGCCAGGGACCCCCTGCCTGGAGTTGCACTAAGACATCCTGGCCTTTGCCCACCTAAGTTCCACCCATCCCACCAGGATACCCCCTGCATGGAGCACCCCAGGATCACCTAGCTCATTCCTGCTGTAGCTCCTGCTATCCAGCCAGGAAGCTGCCTGGATAGAACATCTTGGTACCTCCTGGCCCATGCCTGCTTCTACTCCAGCCATCTTGCCAGGGTTCCCCCTAGGAGGAATGTCCCAGGTACCCCAACCTGCACTTGCTTTGGCTCCAGCTGTCCCACCAAGATGCCCTATGTCCCGCCCCACCCTCCCCGGGACCCCTAACCCACTTCAACTCCAGCCTCCCACTAGGGTGGCTCTGGTGCATATTGCCCCAAGACCCACATTCAGTGCCTGCTACAGCTGCAGGCAGCCAGCCAAAGCAACCAGGCACACATGGAGATGTTCTTACACAAGGCCTTCCCTTTAAAACTAAGATAAATAGCTATTCTATGTAATTCATAGAAACAAGCACAGAAAGTCAAACAAAACAAGGAGACAGAAAAATATGCTCCATATGAAAGAATGAGACAAAACGTCAAAAAAATAACTGTGAAATGAAGATAAGCAGTTTACCTAATAAAGAGTTCAAAGTAATGGTCCTAAAGATGCTCACTGGACTTGAGAGAAGAGTGGATGAACTCAGTGAGAACTTCAACAGAGAGACAGAAAATATTAAAAAGAGCCAATCAGAGTTGAAGAATATAATAACTGAAATGAAAAATAAACTACAGGGAATGAACAGCTGATTAGAGTATGCAGAAGAAGAGATCAGTGATCTGGAAGACAAGGTCATAGAAAGCACCCAAGATAAACAGTAATAATAATAATAATAATAAAATTATTATTATTTTTAAAAATGAGGACAGGTGGGTCCTGGGATCAAGCCCCTTATCAAGCTCCCTGCACAGCAGGGAGGCTGTTTCTCCCTTTGCCTGCTGCTCCCCCTGCTTGTGAGAGCTTTCTCTCTCTCTGTGACAAATAAATAAGATCTTTTAAAAAAATTAAAAATGAAGACAGGTTAAGGGAACTCTGGAACAATATCAGATGCACAAACAATCACATTATATGGGTCCCAGAGGGAGCTAAGAGGGAAAAGGGCAGAAAGCTTATTTGAAGAAATAATGCTGAAAACTTCCCTACCTGGGGAAGGAAACAGACATCCAGGTCCAAAATCACAGAGAACCACCAAACAAGATGAACCCGAAAATATCCACACCAAGACATGTATTAATTTAAATATCAAAGATTAAAGCTAAAGAGAGAATCCTAAAAGCAGCAAGAAAAAGCAACTAAGTTACATATAAGGGAAATCCCATATATCTGATTTTTCAGTGGAAACTAATTGTATGATATATTCAAAGTGCTGAAAGGTAAAAACCTGCAGCCAGGAATGCTCTACCTGATAAGGTTATCATTCAGAATTGAAGGAGAGATGGTTTCTCAGACAAACAACAGACTTTGTCACCACTAAATTGGCCTTACAGGAAATGTTAAAGGGACTTCTTTAAAAGGAAAAGGATAGGGAGGGAGACAAACCATAAGTGACTCTTAATCTCACGAAACAAACTGTGGGTTGCTGGGGGGAGGGGGGTTGGGAGAAGGGGGGTAGGGTTATGGACATTGGGGAGGGTATGTGCTTTTGGGTAAATTGGAAGGGGAGATGAACCATGAGAGACTATGGACTCTGAAAAACAATCTGAGGGGTTTGAAGTGGCGGGGGGGTGGGAGGTTGGGGTACCAGGTGGTGGGTATTATAGAGGGCACAGCTTGCATGGAGCACTGGGTGTGGTGAAAAAATAATGAATAATGTTTTTCTGAAAATAAATAAATTGGAAAAAAAAAGAATTCCATAATTCCAAAAAAAAAAAAGGAAAAGGCCATAATTGGAAGAAAATTATGAAAGGAAAAAATATCATAAGTAAAAGCAAGCATAGAGTAATTGTAGTAGGTAAATCACTTATAAAGCTAGTGTAAAGTCTCAAAGACAAACATAGTAAAATAGCCTTTATTTAAAAAATAGCTAAGGGACTCACAAATAAAAAGATATAAAATATGACATATACATAAAACATGGAGGGGGATTAAAAATGTAGTGCTTTTAGAATGTGGGTTTTTTTTTTAGATTTTATTTATTTATTTGATAGAGGAGAGACAGCAAGAGAGAGAACACAAGCAGGGGGAGTGGGAGAGGGAGAGGCAGGCTTCCTGCTGAGTAGGGAGCCCGATGTGGAGCTCAGTCCCAGGACCCTGGGATCATGACCTGAGCCAAAGTTGGATGCTTAACAACTGAGCCAGCCAGGCGCCCCAGAACGTGTTTGAACTTAAGCAACCACCAACTTAATATAGACTGCTATATACTTAAGATGTTATAAATGGACCTCATGATAACTAAAAACCTACAGTAGGTACAAAAAAGAGAGAGAGAATGGAATCCAAGCATAAGACTACGGAAAGTTATCAATCACAATGGAAGAGAGCAAGAGAAGAAAGGAACAGGGAAGAAATTCAAAACCAATCAAATGACAATTAACAAAAGGGAAGTAAACATACCTATCTATAATAACTTTAAATATAAATGTTCTAAATGCTCCAATCAAAAGACATAGGGTAAAGGAATAGATTAAAAAAAAACACTTATTCATATGCTACCTGCAATAGACTCACTTCAGACCTAAAGACACATACAGACTGGAAGTGAAGGGATAGAGAAAGATCTTTCATGCAAACGAAAATGAAAAAATGGGGTATTAATACTTATATCAGGCAAAACAATTTAAAACAGACTGTAAGAAGAGACAAAGATGGACATTACATAATGGTAAAGAGGTCAATCCAACAAGAGGATGTAACAGTTGTAAATATCAGTACACCCAACATAGGAGCACCCAAGTACATAAAGCAACGATTAACAGAAATAAAGGGAGAAATTGAAAGTAATACAATAATAGTAGGGGACTTACTAAACACCCCATTTGCATCAATGGATAGATCATCCAAACAGAAAATCAATAAGGGAACAGTAGCTTTGAACAACACGTTAGACCAGATGTACTTGTCAGATATATACAGAACATTCCCTCCCAAAAGAGCAGAATACACTTCCTGTCAAATGTACATGGAACATTCTCTGAGATAGATCACTGGTTAGGCCACAAAACAAGTCAACAATAAATTTAAGAATATTCAAATCATATCAAGGGTCTTTTCTAACCACAACATATGAAACTAGAAATCAATTACAAAAAAAAAAAAAAAACCTGGAAAATACTCAAACTCATGGAGGTTAAACAACATGCCACTAAACAACCAGTGGGTCGACCAAGACATCAAAGAGGAAATTTAAAAAATACATGGAAACAAATGAAAATGAAAATACAGCAGTCCAAAATATTTGGGATACACCCAAAGCAATTCTAAGAGGGATGTTTACAGCAATATAAACCTACCTCAAAAATAAGAAAAATCAAATAAATAATCTAACCTTATACACCTAAAGGAAATAGAAAAAGAAGAACAAACAAAACCCAAACTTAGTAGAAGGAAGAAAACAATAAAATTAGAGTGGAAATAAATGAAATATAGGGTAAAAAAATTTTTTTAATTTGAAATATCAGTGAAACCAAGAGTTGTTCTTTGAAAAGATAAAAAAGATTGATAAACCTTTAGCCAGACACATCAAGAAAAAGATAAAGGACTCAAATAAAATCAGAAATGAATGAGAAGTGACAACCAATGCCATAGAAATACAAAGGATTATAAGGGACTATAAAAAAATTATATGCCAACAAATTATATGCCTAGAAGAAATGGATAAATTCCTAGAAACATACAATTTTCCAAAACTGAATGAGGAAGAAATAGAAAATCTGAACAGACTGGTAATGAAAATAAATCATTAATTTTAAAAAAGTGTGCAATGAAAAAAGTCCAGGACCAGGTATCTTCACAGGTGAATTCTATCAAACATTTATTTTTTTTAAAAGATTTTATTTCTTTATTTGAGAAAGACAGAGACAGAACACAAACAGAGGCAGCTGCAAGCTCCCTGCCGAGCAAGGAGGTGGGATGCATGACTCGATCCCAGGACCCGGGGATCATGACCTGAGCCAAAGGCAGATGCTTAACTGAGCCACCCAGGCATCCCTCTATCAAACTATTCCAAAAAAATAGAAGAGGGAGGAAAGCTTCCAGATATATTCTTCAAGGCCAACATCACCCTTATACCAAAACCTGACAAAGACCCTGCAAAAAAACTTACCAATATTCCTGAGGAATGTAGATTCAAAAGTCCTCAATGAAATGTTAGCAAATCAAATTCAACAGTATACTTAAACAATTATTCTCCACAGTCAAGTAGAATTTATCTAGTAATACGAGGATAGTTCAATATCCACAAATCAATGTAATACATCACATTAACATGACAAAGGATAAAGACCATATGATTATTTCAAGAGATGCAGAAAAAGCATTTAACAAAATTCAACAACTGTTCATGATAAAAATTCTCAACAAAGTAGGTTTAGAGGGAACATATGTCAACATAATAAAGGCCATGTCTGAAAAAAGCACATAATGATCATCATACTCAATGGTTAAAAACTGAAAGCTTTTTCTCTAATATCAGCAACAAGACAAGGGTGTTCACTCTGGTCACTTATATTCACCATACTCCTGGAAATCTTAGCTTCAGCAAACATACAAGAGAAATAAATAAAATACTTCCAAATTGGTAAGGAATTAGTAAAACTATCATTATTTGCAGATGACATACTACTATATATACAGACAATTCTAAAGATTCCATCAGAAAACTATTAGATAAGTAATAACTTTGATGAAGCTGCAGGATACAAAATTAATATACAGAAATCTATTGCATATCTTCTTTTTTAAAGATTGATTTATTTTAGAGAGAGAGCATGACCAGGGGGTTGGGGCAGAGGGAGAGAATCTTCAAGCATACTCCCCACTGAGCAGCGAGACTTGAGTTGGGGCTTGATCTCACGACCCATGAGATCATGACCTGAGCCAAAACTGAGAGACACTCAACCAACTCAGCCACCCAGGCACTCTGAAATCTATTGCAATTCTATACACTGATAACAAAGTAGCAGAAAGAGAAATTAAGAAAACAGTCCCATTTACAACTGCACCAGAAAGAACACCGAGTAATAAATTTAACCAAGGTGAAAGACCTGTACTTCAAAAACTATAAAGCATTAATGAAAGAAATTGAAGACTCCAAATAGTCACAATAATCATGAGAAAGAAAAATGAAGCTGGAGGTATCACATTTCCAGATTTCAAACTGTACTATAAAGCCCTAGTAATCAAAACAATATGGTACTGGCACAAAAATAGACACATAGATCAATAGAACAGAACAGAGAGCTCAGAAATATACCAATGTTTATATGGTCAGTTAACCTGTGACAAAAGAGGCAAGAATGTGCAATAGGAAAAAGTCTCTTCAAAAATGGTGTTCAGAAAACTGGTAAACAACATGCGAAAGAATGAAACTGGACCACTTTCTTGCACCATACAAAAATATAAAGTAAAACTTGATTGAAGACCTAGATGTCAGACCTGAAACCATAAAACTCCTAAAAGAAAAGACAGGGGGTTCTTTTTTATTTTATTTTATTTTTATTTTTAAAAGAACCTCCATACTATCTTCTATAATGGCTATACCAATTTACACTTCCACCATAAGGGTTCCCTCTTCTCGTGTCCTCACCAACACTTACTATTCCTCGTCCTTTTTTTATACTAACCATTGTGACTGGTGTTAGGTCATATCACATTGTGGTCTTGATAAGCATGTACCATACAATTCAGTAATTTCACTACTGAGTATTTACATAAGGAAAAAGAAAACACTAATTTGGAGAGATATAAGCCCCTATGTTTACTGCAGCATTACTTACAATAGCCAAGATGCGGAAGTACCCTAAGTATGAATCAACTGATGAATGGAGAAAAAAGATACACACACACACACACACACAAACACACGTGCGCGCGCACGCGCGCGCGCGCGCACACATGCACACTGGAATATTAGCCATAAAAAGAATGAGAGCCCACCATTTGTAACAACATAGGTGGACCTAGAGAGTATTACACTAAGTGATATAAGTCAGACAGAGAAAGACATATACCATGTGATTTCATTTGTATGTGGCATCTAAAAAACAAATGAATGAGCAACAAAAAGCAGAAATAGAAACAGACAAACAGACTCGTAAATACAGAGAACAAACTGGTGTTGCCAGAGAAGAGGGGTGTAGGGAGATGAGCAAAAAAGGGGAAGAGTAAGAGGTACAAACTTCCAATTATAAAATAAATCAGGGGGTTGAAAAATACAGCATGGGAAATATAGTCAATAATATTGTAATAACACTGTATGGTGATAGATGGTAACTGCAGTTATCATGGTGAGCAATGCATAGTATATAGAATTGTCTAATCACTGTATTGTACACCTCAAACATTTAACATCATATGTCAACTATAATTCAATAATGAAAATGAAAAATCAAGTATAATGGGAAAAAAAAAGAAATCATATGTTCCTAAAAATCCACAACACAAACTAAATAGCTAACAACAAACTAATAGTCCTAACAAATATTGAAATTGGTTACTATCTTTAATATGTAGATTCCAAGATAAAAACAAAAGCAAAACCCAAGACCACAGTAGAGTAATGACCAAGGGACCTGACCAGCATTTAAAGGAGGATACATTAATAATATATATGGAATATATAATATATATGGAATATAATATATATGGAAAATTCCACATCAAAGGATTTGAAGAAATGCAAAAAGAACAAATCAGATACAATTTAATCACTTTTAAAACCACATTCTAAAAAGATTAATACCCACTGATGTGCTAACACAAATTAATATACTTACTGGCAATTGGATTTAAATTAATACAACTATTTTGGAATTCAATTTGAACTTAATTTTGCCTACTTAACAAAACCACTTCCATACTTGGTATATATAAAGCTATAAGGATGTTCATGGTGAGGCTTTTATAATAGAAAAAGATGGGAACAAAATAAATATCCAGCAGTAGAGAAATGGTTAACCAAATTGTGGTATATTTATATAAAATAAAAAGAAAATTATGTGGCCATTAAAAATCATGTTTTTAGTATGTTTTAGGAGTTTAATGACATGGAAAATTTCTACAATAAAATGTTAAATGAAAATATAGAATACCAAATTGCACATATAGTATAAGTTCAAAATATATATGTATCTTGTACCTGTGTGGCTCAGTGGGTTAAGCGTCTGACTCTTGGTTTCTGCTCAGGTCAAATCAATTTATATTCAGAAAAACAATAAAGATTATTGCTGACAGTGGAGAAACTGACATTGGTTTGAACTGGTTAACCTGATACTCGGAATGTGCGGAAGCATGTTAAACCTGGGCCATGTATTCATATTCTCTTTTTGTGGCAGATTGGAATATTGTTTTAGTCTTGGTCACCCCTCCTCCACAAAATGCACATTTTTATATAACTGTGGCCCTCTCCAGCTTCACATTATGACCAAGGCATTCTCAGAGACAAGCTGTTGATGATCAAAAAGAATACCCAACTCTGGTGGATTTGGAAGGTACATCTTGGGACTGACATATCAGGCTTTACTGCTGCATTAATTGTTTTTTAAAAACAATAGAATTTCTTTTTTTTCTTTTTAAAGATTTTGTTTATTTGACAGAAAGAGGGAGAGCACAAGCAGGGGGAGTAGCAGGCAAAGGGAGAGGGAGAAGCAGGCTCCCCACCAAGTAAGGAGCCTGATGTGGGGCTCGGTCCCAGGACACTGGGGTCATGAACCTGAGCCAAAGGCGGATGCTTAACCAACTGAGCCACCCAGGCGCCCCACAAACAATAGAATTTCTTGATGAATTCTTAGATCATGAGGATATATTAGACACTGTAGGCTTTCTTACTATCATAAGTTACCTCATACATCACGAAAATGAAAACACAGAAAGACCCCATCCTCTAATATCTTTTCCTATATCTCATTGTACAACATCTCCTATAAGTATACAAACATAGATGTCTCCCCACTTCTTCCTTTCTTTGGTCTCCAAAAAGACAAGAGTCAAATTGGAAAGGGAAGCCACTATTTGTTAATAGAGCCCTCCACATCATCTAGGTGAGTACACATGTTTTAAACTATTGACTTTTTGGAGGTGAGGCCCCTATTTTTGCCATCTGAACTATTCTAGTATCAGTAGTGTTGGGAGAATAATATGTTATTATATGTTTCCCTGCTGGGAGGGTAAAGTGCATTATCTTAGGTTAACATTGATACATCTACATGCCTGTGAATACCAGTGAATACTGTGAATGCCCTAAAAGTGAATTTAGGGGCACCTGGGTGGCTCAGTCAGTTAAGCATCTGCCTTTGGCTCAGGTCATGATCCTAAGGTCCTGGAATTGAGTCCCACATCAGGTTCCCGGCTTAGTGGGGAGCCTGCTTCTCAACCTCTCCCTCTGCCCAGCATATACCCTTCCATCCCAGCTTGTGCTCCCTCTCGTGCACTCTGTCTTACATGTGTGCTCTCTATCTCTCTCTCTCAAATAAACAAAATCTTTTTTTAAAAAAAAGTGAATTGGGGCCAGTCTTGGTCTCTCATAACTCTCAAATCATCACATGGGCATTCACTTCCTCCATCTACATCTCCAAATAGGAAATAACAGTCACTCTCAAATCACCCAAATTACTTTATCGTCTCTGACAGCAATAATATATAACATTTGCTTTCTCATAAATTTGCCATCAACTATGTGCCCTTACCTTATGAGGGGCATGCCAGATTTTCACCCATTAGTATTTAATACTATAATTACATAATTTTTATTTCAAAAAATTGACTGATTCTCAGTCCTTGCCTCAAACAAGACATGAATTTGAGCATGAAAAGTTTTCACCTTTAGATTGCAAGCAGTTGAGAATGTGTAAAAAGATGAATACATATTTATATTTATAAACATGTTATCTTTTAAATTACACTTTCTGCCTGATCCATACAAATCTAGAGTAGAATATATTTTTCATCTAAAATAGTTTTAATATAAATGCAGAAAGTTGTAATTTGATCACAAAATCCAGATTAGTAATTGTTGCCATTGTTTCTAAGGGCACTTTTTTCCCCATAAATAAGGTTGTACATGGACATTTCAAAAATACATGGTAACCTTTTCAGAATTGCTTCCTCTTATAATTATCTCATTAACATAGGGATCAGTTTAGTACCAAAAATACATAAAGAAAGAGAGACAGATTGAGAGAATGGAGAGAGGGAGGAAATACAGAATAATCCTCTCTTGTGCATGCCAAGAGCTAGATTTGGGCCCTGAACCAGTGCTTATCCTACATTCCAAAAGCTTCACTTTCCTTTCCTGAGTTCATTTTCACCTGAAGTTTTATAAGTGAGTCCTGACACCACATCATTTAATGCTCTGAGTCTGGGTTTTTTAATATGGTATTTGTCTTAAAACTGGTGGGCTGTGAGTGATGGTACGGGAAGGCAGTGGCATTCCTGAGTGCAATTCCTATTGACCTTAGTGTGCAGGACCACCAAGCCATGAGCTTTTTTGAGATGGACAGTCCTCTGAGAATGGACTGTCATTCTTATATCTGATGGCTTTTAACACTGAATGTTTAAATACTAGCAAAACACTGGTAATGATTATATTATAATCTTATTTTAAATGTTTTCTAAGAAGTCCCAAACCAATCTGTATGCAAACTTGTGACATCTAAGAAATAAGCTCTTTATTTAGGAATGTTACCTTCACATTTTTTGCTGAAGTTGTAATCTGTATCACAAACTAAATAATGACTTTTTAAAATGGTATCTTTAAGTGAATATCTAAATAATCCTTCACTCAGATATATCTCTGAATAGAGAAAACGCCTTTCTTTCTCATCTCCCAGTGATATTATTGCATTTATAAGGCACTTTAAGCTTATGGCTGGTTGGCTTAATGCAGTCATATATGGTATTAACAAGGCCAAGATCATAGAAGCTAGTTAGTTTTTTTTTCTGTGTACTAACAACAAACTGCGAGGAATCAGTCCAGAGACACTAGCACAGAGCAGAAATGGACCACAGCAATCGTCACCACTTCTTATGGTCCATCCTCCCAATGGGACAGGCAAGATGTGTTCTTTGGGCATCATTATTTCAAGGAGGATGTGGTTAGTCGCTTCGGAGGCCCTATCATCTACCTCTGAACAAAGCGGTCTTGATATTTAGGCATTAACTTTGCATTATAATCCCCTATCATCCTAATGGTTTGCTGTGACCTACATCACTAAAGCAGAAATAATAGGGTAGAATGAAATAGACTTACCTCCCAGGGATGTTGAGTGAATTAGCAAATTAACAAGTGTAAAGTGTTAGCATTTATGTAAGTGCTGGTGGTTGTCATTATTTCCAGGGACCTAATCTTACTTCAAATAGAGAATCTAAGTATATTATGCTTTTGTCAGAAAGGGATTTTCACCCACATCAGTTGTGTTTAAGCTGAACATAAAACAGAGGTGATAATAACATAGTAGTGATCATCACAATGCAGAGCTGTAAACCTTTTTTCTGTTAATGCTAAAACTATGTTGAGCAACTACCAATGCTTTTAAACTTTGCTTTCTAAGCTTTGTCCCAACAGTTATCTCTACAGTGATTATTCTTCCTGGGATGGGTGAGGGGAATAGGACCTATTCATTACTCATTCCCATAATGACTTGTATAGTGTATTGGATATGTTTACATCATACAGTCAGGCAAAGATTCAGTAACTGGTTTGACTGGAACATATTGCCATCACCGTTAAACAATAAAAATTCTTTTCTGCTCTGCCTTCCTGGTGTCCTCTAGAGGTAGCCCATATACAGATTGAAAACTCATGGGGATAAAAAAAAAAGGAAAACTCATGGGGAATTGAAAATTGAAGTGCTTTCCAACAAAAAGCACTGTACAGAGATCCTTTCAATTTGACATCTTTACCAAGGAATTTTGTTGTCACCTGCAATTTCTGAGGGGACTGTACTTGAGAGAATTCTTCCATTTCTTTCATCACTCTGATTTCACTTACCAAGGAAAGTTATTTAATGCTGATTGCAGGACTCTTGAACTCAGCCTGGGAACTGTAGCATGAACTCTTTGGATCTGGGCTCCTTGTTACTTATTTACATATTCATGTGAAGTGATTTTCAGGACTATTTGAAAACCTCTCTTGACTCAATATTGTATAATAGCCAAGATCTAAAGCTCACGTGTTTTTGGTTCTTTTTGTCTTACAGATAACAGACGAGTACCTTTGGAAAGGTCACGCTCTCGCCACAATGGAGCTGTCTCATCTAAGTGAATCCTGATGCCAAAGAATATGAAAATATTTAAGTAAACAAAATTCATACATTTTGAGAAAAACAAAATATCCACTCAAGGGATAGAGAATAAATTAGTGCATTAATTCAAGGATCAAGCTAAGCTGGGTGAAATAGCATGTATTTGTATTTGTAAAGCTATTGCAAGATGCCTCTCACAATTATACTAATACAAACACAGTTACAAGGATTATAAAACATGTGTTCATTTTAGTGTAAAGATGTGTATTATTTGTTATTGTGTGTGACCTGATGATAATGATGAAATGTATATTTAATTCAAAAACATTCAGTCTGTC
This sequence comes from Neogale vison, assembly GCF_020171115.1. NCBI lineage: Eukaryota > Metazoa > Chordata > Mammalia > Carnivora > Mustelidae > Neogale > Neogale vison. The sequence goes on along the minus strand of NC_058105.1, from coordinate 51,906,315 downwards.
AAAAAATTACAATGTTAATCAAATTGGCAGGTCACCCCCCCAAAAAAAGTAATAGAATTATTCAATATCTGCTTCTGATTCCTGTGACATAGAAAAAGAAAAGGCCAATGAAAATGTGAGTATTAATGATTTGGAGAGGTTCTCTGTAAGACAAGCCATTTTGGAAGCTAAAAAAAAGTACTGCTTCAACCCTATGAATTTATTTAGAATCTTACTCAAGTGAAAGCTGATGAATTCATCTGCTTTGGCTGAAATTAAACTTATCATTAATCTAGAGTTTCAATATGATGTTGCAGGCACTTATCTTTGTTAAAAATAAACCAGAGTTTAACAGAAGCAGTTAGAGAAAGAGACTTAAACTTTATTTAAAGAGGTATTTTCTAATTACACACATATATCTATCTACTTTATACAAATACCATATCACTATTTTTTGAGAAAAACCTCACATTTTAATGTTTATTCTGGGATGAACCTGAATATTGTTACCTTTATTAAGATTTTTTAAAGGTAAATATTGATTCCTGTTCTCTGTGGTTATTTCTTCTATTGCTTCTTTCTCTCATGACCCCCATGAAAGCAGGGAATAGAGTTTCTAAAAGACCTGAGAGGAAAAAGATTTCTCTCTGCAGGCAGCAGAAAACTGTCTGAAAGTTCAACTGTTTTTTCTCCCTTTCTATTCCCCTTTCCAATTCTACTGTGGTGGTCTGAAGAAGAAAAAAATTATATGTATGTGTATATAAGTATATGTTTATATCTCCTGCTACAGTAATTCCACATCCCAGTAACTAAGTGAACTTCTCAATCATCATCATACTTACTTACCTTACATTAACAAATTAAAATGATGCTGCCAAAACAACCCTACATTTTTCTTAAACAGATGAAGGCATAGAAGTTAAACTTAACTTACTTGTCTATTACTTTTAAATATGCATTTAAATAATGTGGTATAACTTCTCTGGAGTGTAATCTTAAAACTAACCCATGCAGATGATTGTCATTACTGTAAAAAATTTCTTATGTATATTTCTTATATAGAAGATCCTATTTCTACTTTTCCAAAGCACATTATAGATATTCAGAAAGAACAAATGTCTGACTGGCTTGGCAAGTCACCATCTGAAATAATGTAAACAAGTGACCAGTGATTCAGTTTCCTTTAAATAGTTGTATAATGATTCAAAGTGCTACCTTTTCCTCCAGTGCGTTCTTACTTGGGCATGATATTTGAAAAATCTCTGAAGCTGCTAAAATAGAGATCAAAAATAACAGTATCTGAGATTTTACAGTTTTATCCTATCTTAAGATACACATAGGCATACACAAACAAGTTTGAGGGACATAATAATTTCATACACTTTTTCTTAACAAAGATAGACAAATTTATGTAAGTAATTAATGTGTGTATTTTTGACTTAACATAATGTTTTCTGAAATCTTCATGGTATGGCCTAAGTCCTTTATTAGCCTTTCAGGCTGTAGGAAAGTGATATTTTGAAATATCAATCCTGACTAAAATTTAGGGACATTTGCCATGCCATATTATCAAGATGGTCAGGAAAAAAAAAAAAGATGGTCAGGAAAGAAATATTGATGTGTATCACCTCTTCAAGATGTGAACTTGCCTTATTTTTTTAGTTTGTGAAAAGAATGAAATACTATTATTTCTAAATTACATATTTGTATTTGGACAAATCCCACAATGTTTTCACAACAGTAGGGAACCTTTCAGGGTCTTTCATGAAATTCCAATAATTGAGTTAAAGGATTTGCTTCCCAGAGTTATAATAGTCCTGCTTTAGCCATTTGCAGTTTTGTTTGAGACTGAAAATTATCACCAAAAAAGTACATAGTAACATTTTTAGTATAGAACCAAATTATACTGAAGTCTTTTGTTAGGTTTTTTTACTGCCACAGTGAGATTTTCTTCAGAATGATTTTTAAAAATACAAAGTCCTTAAAATGTTTATTAATTGCATTCATCTCCTTTGGGTGCTGTAACAAAGTACCACAAACATGGTGGCTTAACACATCAGAAATGTATTCTGTTATGGTCCCTGTGGCGAAATGTCCAAAATGAAGGGTGTGCTCCCTCCAAAGTCTCTAGAGGAAAATCTTTCCTTGCCTGTTCCCACATGTAGTGACTACTGGTCTTCATTGGATGATGGCTACATCTGTCTCTGCTCCATCTTGACATCACTCTCTCCTCTGTGTATCTAATCTTCCTATGCCTCTCTTATAAGATCTTTTTTCCTGTTAAGGTTCACAGGTTCTGAGAGTTAGGATGTGGACATACCTTTTTGGAGGCACCTCTGCAGCCCAGTACAGTCTGCCCTCTGGCCCCCAAAATTTGTATCTGTCCCATGTGCAAAATATATTCACCCCATCTTAACATTCCCCAAAGTCTCAACCCATTATAGCATCAACTGTAAATCTAAAATTTCACCCGAACATCATCAGTTCAATTGTCCCAAATCTCATCATCTAGATCATCTAAATCAGGTACAGATGAAAATCCTTGGGCAAAATTCCTCTCCAGATGTGAATAAATGAAGCAAAATGAGGTATCTGCTTCCAGAATACAATGGTGGAACAGGCACAGGGCAATAGTTATACACATTCCTGATTGAAAACAGGGAAAATGGAAAGTAGAAAGAAGTAACATGGCCTGATGACCTTCAAAATTTCACCAGGCAAAGTCCCCTTTGGTTTCTTGGCATGACAATCCTCCTTGTTTCAGGACTCTATCCTGTAGGTCTGCAGTTATGGCCTCTTGGCCCATGGATCAAGTCTCTGTGCCCATGGTTTGCACTTCTGCCTCTGCTCCCTTGCTTGGGCCTCTGCCTCTGTACTTGAAGTTCTGCTCTGAGAATGACCTTTTATACTGAAGTGTGGCTCATGTTTGCAGCTTTATCATCCTCTTTCTTGCCTGTAAAACTTTGGTAGTCTGACAATCTCTCATTTTGTCCTGTCTCGGTCCTTTTCAGGCCAGGCTAAAACTGTTTCTCAAAAACTTTGTGGGCCTCCCATATATGTCAGATTGATTCAGTATTGAGATAAGTGTCCTCACAGATCAATAAGTCAAGCAGAGAGAGTCAATTATCATATGGTTTCACTTATTTGTGGAGTATAATAAATAGCATGGAGGACAAGGGGAATTGGAGAAGAGAAGGGAGTTGGGGGAAATTGGAAGGGGAGGTGAACCATGAAAGACTATAGACTCTGAAAAACAATCTGAGGGGTTTGAAGCAGCGGGGGGTGGGAGGTTGGGGGAACCAGGTGGTGGGTATTAGAGAGGGCACGGATTGCATGGAGCACTGCGTGTGGTGCAAAAACAATGAATACTGTTATGCTGAAAATAAATTAGTTTTTAAAAAAAGAGTCCTCACAGATCTTTGTTGGATAATGCCATCTCTCTTCTTGGCTTCTGTTGACATGGTTGAGTGGATCCATGAGTCAATGCCTAATCTCTTCAACACTAGCCAGAAGTTGGCTTTATCGCTAGAGCACACTATCCTAATAGCGCATCAGCTAATTTTAGCATCTTTTGCATCTGAGTGGGCTCAAAATTTCTGAATTATCAAGTGCTGGTTCCTTTCTGCTTAACAATTATTACCTTGATTTACCTCATTCCCCTTGTATTTTACTATAAGCTCAAGAAGAAAATGGGCCCTACCTCCAACACTTGGTTTGGAAATCTCAGCTCAATATCCAAGTTCATCACTAACAAATTCTACTTTCCACACAACTGTCGGAAACAATTTAGATAAGCTCTTTGCCACTATATAACAAGGATCACCTTCCCTCTAGTTTCCAATAAAATGTTCCTCAGTTCCTTCTGAGCTCACCAAAAGTAACTTTAACATTCATATTTCTAACAGCAGTATATATTTTTCTATCAAATGCATCACAATTCTTCCAGCATCTATCCATTATCCACTCCAAAGTTACTTCCACATTTTTCGTTATTCATTATAGGAGTACCTTACTTCCTGTTACCAAAATCTGTTTTAGGTTCCTGTGGCTGCTGTAACTATACACAAAACGTGATAAATTAACACAACAGAAATGTATTCTCTTATTGTATGGGGGGGGGCAAAAGTCCTAAATTGGGGTCTTGGCAGGTCTGTACTCCCTTTGGAAGCTCCAGAAGAAAATCTGGTCCTAGTCTCTTCCAGTTTCTTGTGACTGTCCTTCTTTCCTTAGCTGTGACCAAATCTCTCTCTCTTCTGTTTTCACATTACTTTTCCTTCTGTATATCTAATCTACCTCTACCTCTCTCTTATAAGAACACTTGTTGTGGCATTTGGGACCCACTTGGTTTATACATTAAAAATCTCATCTCAGTGTTCTTAACTGAATCACATCTGTGAAGACCCTTTTTCCAGATAACGTAACATAACAGGTTCCAGGAATTAGAACATGGGCATATTTGGGGGAAACCATCATTTAGCTCACTACACTAGCCATTGCACATAAATGTACTTTGCACTTCTTAAAATGTTCTTGGTGCTTAAGCCAAACTCAAGGTTTCCTCTAGAAGCTATCATTTGTATAGGCTACTGCATGCTTTGATGTTAAATAGCTGAGCAGGCCATTCCAAAATTTTGTTGATACTTTTGCTACTATGGCCAATGCTTAGCTTAAAAAAATAATTGGTTCCAACTCTGAGCTCTGGTATTTCCCTTTTACCCCTTTTATGGAGTCTTCGACCAAATGTCTTCTATGATTTATAATGCAGGCCTAAAACTACCTCTGATACAGAAGGATTCTTTACAAGCTGACTTTAGATATTGTGAATCCCTCAGCTGAAGGGAGAGGTGATAGCAAAGCCTGCTTTGAATGGGTATTGAGGGAGACTGTATCCATACAAGACACCCAGAAGAAGTATTTCAGTAGCAACATAACTTTGGATTCATGCTATCATTTTGCTTCAGATTAGCTACCTGCCTCTTCACAGGACCAAGAATGACTTGCAACCTTTATGTAATGCATACTTACTTATTAAATAAAGTTAAGATAATACATTAAATGTTGTCTGCCTATGATAATATTAAGGATGAGTGAAAGGCATAAATTGAAGTATAAAGACAGGATGTAAGAACATCTTAGAAGGAGAAACTTCAACTGTACAGAAGTACAAGAGTGTTCGTGGTTTTTTTTTTTTAAGATTTTATTTATTTATTTGACAGAGAGAGAGATCACAAGTAGGCAGAGAGGCAGGCAGAGAGAGGTGGGGAAGCAGGTTCTGTGCCGAGCAGAGAGCCCGATGTGGGGCTTGATTCCAGGACCCTGAGATCATGACCTGAGCCGAAGGCAGAGGCTTTAACCCACTGAGCCACTCAGGTGCCCCCGTGTTGTTTTGTTTTTTTAAAGATTTTATTTATTTGAGAGGGAGAGCATGAGCAGGGGGGAGGGGCACAGGGAGAGGGAGAAGCACACTCCCTGCTGAAGAGGGAGCCTGACCCATGACCCAGTCTCAGGACCCCAGGACCACAACCCGAGTCACAGTCAGATACTTAACCGACTGAGCCATCCAGGTGCCCCTACAAGAGTGTTTCTTTAAAGACCTGATCAGGGGGAAATCATGGGATATATTCAGATGTACATATCTGTGAGAATCATAAGATTTTTAAAAAAGTATTCTTTAGCACTTCTTACCAGTGTAGTGTAGAAAAGTTTGCACAACTTAAAAGTCCAGAAAAGTCAGAAGGGTGATTCATATCTTCCAGGGAAACTCTTTATACAGAGAAGGGTTGTTGGTTTTGGGTTTTTGGTTTGGGTGGGGTTTTTTGTTGTTTGTTTTTTTGGTCTCGATTATAGAATGAAAGCAAATGGACTTCAAATGCTCAGAGAGGTAAAAATCTGGAATAAGTAATAAAGCATTGTATATAATTATTCTCTGGAAGGCTTTCAAAAGAATCTCTCATCATAAGTGGGTTGACTTGAAGGTGGAAGGTTAGATAAGGTAATAACCAGATCTATAAATGATATGATCCAAAGTACCTGATGAAACCATTGTTTCCCTTAGAATTTTGGGCTGCTCTGGGAATCAAGTACTTCAGCTTATTTTTTTTCTCCCCCCAGAGGCAAATTCCTTAGTAGTGAGTCTGAAACCCTTAGTATCTACAACTAGGGGAATTTGAGTTTAATGCCAAGAACTCAAAGGAAGGTGGAAATCTGGAAATTGATATATATGTAATTATGTAATATGGTGTATAGCTTTGATTTATAATAAAAGGAAATGTATATCTGAAGATCCCATTAAAACCATGAGAGACTATGGACTCTGAAAAACAGTCTGAGGGGTTTGAAGTGGCGGGGGGGGTGGGAGGTTGGGGTACCAGGTGGTGGGTATTATAGAGGGCACAGCTTGCATGGAGCACTGGGTGTGGTGAAAAAATAATGAATACTGTTTTTCTGAAAATAAATAAATTGGGGGAAAAAAAAGTCTGAACTTATTTAGGTGTCTGGAGTCCCAAATAAAATATTATTATAGTTACTATGCATTGTAAGAGAAAACCACTTGGAAATTCATGAATTATGTGAATCATGACTTTCTAGTTTTTAGAGATTAGCCAGAATTCAATCTCAAGCCATGGTAACCATATATCTAATAGCGGTTCAGCCAATGTGTTCACCTATGTTTTGGTTAATTGAGGTCCAGACAATATTTTCACCTTTTGATGTTTATGAGCAAAGCACTAAAGCTCTTATCATATTATTAGAAATAATAATAAACCCTTAACTTCTCTAATTTTCTAAAGCCTCCAGTGTGGCTATTCTAATTGAGTACCCATTCAATGAACATTGCTTTTTAGGGCACAATTATGAATTAAACATAGCTCCTGCCTTCAGGAGTCTCAGTCTAGTGGGAGATGAGACACGTACAAAAAGAATTGCCAAAAAAAAAAAAAAAAGAATTGCCAAGGTAGAAAGAAAGTGAACAATGTCATAAGAATGGGATAGAAAAGGCCTATGGGAGTTAAGGAAAAAACAGATCACTTAGTGTTAGAGAGATGAAGTACAGGTATTGATGTGGGAAGCAGATATCAGTATAGACTTTTTTGGCACAGTGGTATTTGAACTGAAATTTAAAGGGTAAGTAGATTTGGATACATGAAGCTTTTATTTATACAGTTTTTAATGAGTACCTACCATGTATTAACCAAAGTGCTAGACTCTGAGAACATAATAATGAATCAAATAGATATGATCCCTATTCTTATGAAGCGTAGGGTTTTTTTTTTCTTTTTTGAGGATTTTTGAGGAGGAAGGGAAGGCATGGGCAGAAGTATAAATTCCATTAAGCATATGCAGGGAATATCAAATAATTCAGCTTGACTAGAGTGTAAGGTCCATGCAATGCTCCAGTGGTTGTGTATTTGGGGCTTTATTCTATAAATGGTAGGGAAATACTGAGGGATTTTGAGGAAAACAGTGATAATGGAGCACTTTAGAAGATGCTGGAAGCCTAGAGTAGAGGGAGAGGTCATAGAAGGCCAACTTTGTTGGAGGCTATTGAAATACTTTTAGTAAATAGTGAGGGCCTAAACTAGGGTAGTATCAGTAGGACAGATCCAGAAGGTATCTAAAGAACTGGCAATTGATTAGATGTTGAGGGTATGAGGAAAGGAAGGGTACAAACCTGACACTGTTTTGGACCTGAGTGATTGATGGGCTGCTTTCAACCAAAAAATTGAACACAAGGAGAGCTTGTCTTTGCAATGATACCATGGATATGCACAGCTGCTGCTCTGACACTTGGTGCAATCCCATTATCTGTACTGTTGAATGGTTCAGAAAAGCCTATATACAAGTAGCATCAAGTCATAAAGACAGAACAGACAGGAAAACATGAATCTGAAAAAGGAACTTACTCAGTGATACAATGATTATGATAAGAAGGGCAAAGGTAGGCTCTCCATGTTGTGTTCTTTTTCTTTCCTTCTTTTTCTCTTTCCTTTTTTTTTTCTCTTTTCTTTTTAGTAATACTGAAAAGCACTGAATGGCTGTTCAAAGAAACAAACTGACAAAGATTGAATGGACTTAAAATGTACTCATTCAGTTCTGGACTCATACAGGAAAAAGGCATTTAGACGAAGTATAATTATAGAAAAAGATTTAATTAGTTCATAGCTTGAACTTCTCAAGTGTCTGGTTAATATTTTAAACCATATGTTTAAGAAGTTCTGGAACAGTTACTGCTCTCTAAAAGAACAGCAAATTCTCCTGTTTTATACTATTTTCCCAGGAGTATCTCAAACTTCCAAAGCATGTGCAAATCTATCCCCTTTATACTAAATACCCTCCTAGTCAAAGAACCATAAGGCTTCCCTTCTCAATACATTCAATTGCTAGGTACAGGGAACACTGAATGACTTTATTTTAGCTAATATTCTTTTGTTCTTTTGTTTGGAAAGGGAACCTGTTTTATCAATCTGCTCTCTCTTATTCCTGCCCCTAGCCCCTGGCAAATACCTTGTGTTATTGTCCTTCTGTTGTCCTACAAAACCTCAAATACCGCAATAAGAATTAAAATACCCAAATACTATGCATTTTCACTTTGAATAGTTTTTGGAAACCCTTGGCATAGTAGCACAGTGACCTAGACTTCCTGACAAAAATCAAGTAATGGAGTATTTATCCTGACTAAACAACTGGTAGCACTTATGGCAGTGCTTGGGGGAAGGAGGAAAAGGAAATGAAAGGGGTCGTGGATAAGGTCCCTCAGCAGAATTCAGTATAATGATAACAATCATAGCATTTGTTAGATATCAATAACCTTCAACTCCAGAGCATCTGGGATAAAAAGCTGACTTGCTGTGATCTTAAAGTGTGTGGTACCATTTCCAAAAGGACTTTCACTTTTTGTTTCCATTATTCCATTATCTCCTTTCCAGTCTACGAGCATCCTCAAGAATCCTATCAAAGAAAAATAGCAACCTTCCCATGAATCTCTCTTCTTCAAGACTATCAACAACTACCTAGTTATCAAGTATAAATTCCTCTTAATCCTCATCCTACTTAAATTCTCCCACTTTTCTACAATGAACATCTAGTCCTATTGCTTCCTACCACTCAGAAAATTTCTCAGTCCTCTTTTTTTTCCTTCTCAGTTCTCTGTATTAGCAATTGTCTTAAACTAAATAAAGGCAATATCTCCAGTATTCATTTGTATTCTCCCCAATACCAGGGTCAAATTACCATTTCCATGGCTTTGACAAATTCCTATAAGCAGATGACTCTGCAATTCCTTCTGAATCCCTGAACCATCTCCAGTCTATAAATGATATCTCACACAATAAATTCAGTATCGTCCCAACCAAGTATGTTCTCTAGCAAACTGATCCTTCCATCTAGATTGCCCTTTTCCTTATGTGTACTATATCATCCCAGTCTCTAAGGCTAGAAACACCAGAAGCATCTTGTATTATACCTCTCCCCTAATACCCAGTCAGGCACAGAAGTTGGTCACCGCTGAACCATTTTATACAATGTTTTATACCATTAGAGACTGCTTCCTAAACTGCCTTCCTTGACCCTCTTCAAAAATTTTTGTTCCTCTTAATTCTAAAACTAGTATGGGCTTCAAAATTCTCAGGAGCAGACTCAAATGTAATGTTGAAACCGCTTCACAATCCCTCCAGCCATGCTGCAATGGATTTTTCACTGGAGCTTGCCAATGATAAACAAACATAACTTCCTTAAATCTCCTTCTCACATTAAAATAAATTGTGTTATCTATGCTCCCACAGCAATTTTCTCATACTCCTATTATGGCCTTTATTTCATTCTGCCTTTTACTAAAGTTAATTGTCTGTGTCCTTGACTAAAGTACGTTTCCTGAAGACAACAACCATCTCATTCATCTCTGGGCCTTTACACAAAGCAATTGTTCAATGAACTCATGTGTAGTGTCAACTCTCAGTGAATTAAACAAATGAAAAGGAATGTTTGATATGGGTGATGGAAAATCACAACTAATTTCCTCATCCAGGTGAGAACATAGCCTTCATCACTGTCCTGGAAACTGAAGACCTGCCTAAGGTCAGCATTGAGGACGAGCTCTCCTAACTACAGATGACTGGAAGTTGATTTCAGAGGAGTGCTTTCAGGAGCTGATGACTAATTGAAGACAAGGAGGAAGGTTTTTCCTCCAAGGTCAAGCTTTTAACAAGTATCTGCAATGTACACTGAGGGATTTGGCTATACTCCAATTATACTAATATGTTTTATACATGGGCCTCCAGCATCCAGGAACCACCTCCCTAAACAATTTAAGAAGTGTAAATATCAAGGCAGAGTTGTAAATGTGGAACTTATTTGTAATGTACCAACCTCATTATTATCCAATGTCATAAGGTGTAGTCAGGGCAATTATGCTGCCTGCTTTTTATTACAATTATTTTACTTTTTTTTTTTTTTCTCCAGAAGTATTGATTTTTTTTTTCCAATTTATTTATTTTCAGAAAAACAGTATTCATTATTTTTTCACCACACCCAGTGCTCCATGCAAGCTGTGCCCTCTATAATACCCACCACCTGGACAATTATTTTACTTTTTAAAAGTGCAGTATATCCTTGTAAGTGTCTACTCTTCTGCTCTGCCTAAGAACCTACCCTGTCTATGTGTTCTGGAGTAACAGATCACAGGAACTTTAGAGTCAAGGGATTAATGAGCATCCTTGTAGCAAAGGGCTTCACCCACTGACACTATTTCCTTCACATTAGGCTTCACTGTGTGTTTCAACAATTCAAGTTATGAGACCTTGTGTATTTCTCCATACAAGAAATTTTACAATCTAAAATACAGAGTTATTGCTTCCTCCTCGCTCCCACCACCCGAGCATGCAGATATGTGTATGTCCCTGTCACATAGAAGCTGAAAATTTTGCAAAAACCTTCAAACTCTTGATTGCCAGTTTATTGTGATACAGCTCAGAGCAACCTCCTAAGTGGTCCCTTGGCAGATAAAGTGAGGGGAAGTAGCTCTGATTTTTCTGGTTTGGATCAGAAAGTCAGCCACTACACCCAGCCCATAATTGCCATTTCCAGGTTATCTCTTTCTCTTTCCCTCCTTCTTGGTTCTCACTACATTTCATCAACCACCCAAAACAGGAAAGGCAGGTGACCTTCTGACTGTATATTATATCTAAGCATTTTGTGACAACAGTTCTCTTTTCTTACAAAGGAGCCCATCTAGTCTATCTACAGACTTCCTCGGGTTTCCCTGGTATTAGGCAAGAAATCTGCCAGGCAGCAGCAGTCTATTAGTGAGCGAATCTGTTTTTAAGGGTTTTGAAAAGTGCCACTGCTTTCAAAGTTTCCTTGAAAGAGAAGGACCAAAAAGAAAAAAAAAATTAGTAGTTAATCTTTGCACCTAAAAGGTTCTTCAGGGACATTATTTCCCCTAATCATAGCATCCCCTTATCTTTTTGCTTTATGACCCAACAACCATGTCAACAACAAGGTATTTATTAGTTCATTACTTATTCTACAAATGCCCACTGAGCAACTACTGTGTGACAGGCGTTACATAATAGTGGGCAAAAATAGACATGATTCAGATCTTCATAAGCTTACAGTCAAGTAGAGCATGCCAATAATAAACTAATCTATATATGATTACAATTGAGTAAAGTGTCTGAGATGGAAATAATACAAATACCATAGGAGAAAATAATGGTATATATGTGTGTGGTGGAGAGGGGCCATAAATTAGACTGGGTGGTCAAGAACCACTTCTCCAAAGAAGTGATATTTAATTAGAGACCTAAAGAATGAGTAGAACTTAACCACGTGAAAGTGAGCATTTGTGTAGAGTAAACATAAGGGAAACAAAACACATGCTATGGAGTAATGTATTAGTCAGCTTTAGATAGGTTGTGCTATTGTTACAAACAATAAAACCTCAATTACCACACCAAAAGTCCATGTGGCAACTACAGGTCATCTGTGGTTCAGTTTTTTTTTTTAATTTTAATATCTTAATTTAATTTTATTTTTTCAGTGTTCTAAGATTCATTGTTTATGCACCACACCCAGTGCTCCATGCAATACATGCCCTCCTTAATAACCACCACCAGGCTAACCCATCCCCCCCCACACCTCCCTTCCAAAACCCTCAGTTTGTTTCTCAGAGTTCACAGCCTCTTATTGTTCATCTCCCCCTCTGATTTCCCCCACTTCACTTTTCCTTTTCTTTTCCTAATCTCCTCCATGTTATTCCTTATGCTCCACAAGAAAGTGAAACCTTATGATAATTGACTTTCTCTGCTTGAGTTATTTCACTCTCTTTGCTTGACTTATTTTCCCCTTTCTCCACATCCTCTCCAACACATGTTGTTTCCTGTCCTGTTGATTTTGGCTATTCTAACTGGTGTAAAGTGATATCTCAATGTGGTTTTTATTTGAATTTCCCTGATAGCTAATGATGATGAACATTTTTTCATGTGTCTGTTAGCCATTTGTATGTCTTCTTAGGAGAAGTGTCTGTTCATGTCTTCTGCCCATTTTTCTGACATAATTATCTGTTTTTTGGAGTTTGAGGATTTCTTTATAGATCTTGGTTATCAGCCCTTTGTCTGTATTGTCATTTGCAAATATCTTCTCCCATTCCATGGGTTGCCTCTTTGTTTTGTCGACTGTTTGCTCTGCTGTGCAGAAGCTTTTGATTTTGATGAAGTCCAAAAGTTCATTTTCACTTTTGTTTCCTTTGCATTTGGGGACATATCTTGAAAGAAGTTGCTCTGGCTGATGTCGAAGAGGTTACTGCCTATGTTCTCCTCTAGGATTTTGATGGATTCCTACCTCATGTTGAGGTCTTTTATCCATTTCAAGTTTATCTTTGTGTATGGTATAAGAGAATGGTTGAGTTTCATTCTTCTATACATAGCTGTTCAATTTTCCCAGCCCCATTTATTGAAGAGACTTTTCACTATATTTTTTCCTGCTTTGTTGAAGATTATTTGACCCTAGAGTTGAGGGTCCATATCTGGACTCTCTACTTGGTTCCATTGGTCTATGAGTCTGTTTTTGTATCATGCTGCCTTGGTGATCACAGATTCATAGTAAAGCTTGAAATCAGGCAACGTGACAATCTCAGCTTTGTCTTTATTTTTGAACATTTCCTTAGCAATTCAGGGTCTTTTCTGGTTCCATACAAATTTTAGGATTGTTTGTTCCAGCACTTTGAAGAATGCCAGTGGAATTTTGATCAAATGACATTGAAAGTATAGATTGCTCTGGACAGTGTAGCCATTTTAAGAATGTTTGTTCTTCTGATTCATGAGCATGGAATGTTTTTCGATCTTTCTTTGTCTTCAGTTTCTTTCATGAGTGTTCTGTAATTCCTTGAGTACAGATTTTTTACCTCTCCAGTTAGGTTTATTCCAAGGTACCTTACGGTTCTTGGTGCTATAGTAAATGGAATCGATTCTCTAATTTCCCTTTCTACATTTTCATTGCTAGTGTATAAGAAAGCAATGGATTTTTGTGCAATGATTTCGTATGATGCCACATTACTGAATTTCTGTATGAGTTCTAGTAGTGTGGAAGTGGAGTCTTTTGGGTCATCCATATAAAGTATCATGTTATCTTCAAAGAGGGAGAGTTTGACTTCTTCTTTGCCAGTTTGAATACCTTTTATTCCTTTTGTTGTCCGATTGCTGTTGCTAGGACTTCTAGTACTATATTGAACAATGTTGGGGAGAATGAGCATCCTTGTTGTGTTCCTGATCTCAAAGGGAAGGTTGCCAGTTTTTCCCCATTAAAGATGATATTTGCTGTGGGTTTTTCATAAATAGATTTTATGAGTTTGAGGAATGTTCTCTCTATCCCTACACGTTGAAGCATTTTAATCAGGAACGGATGCTGGATTTTGCCAAATGCTTTTTCTGCATCAATTGAGAGGACCATTTCTTCTCTCTTCTCTTATTGATTTGGTCTGTCACATTGACTGATTTGCAAATGTTGAACACACTTGCAACCCAGGGATGAATCTCACCTGGTCATGGTGGATAATCTTTTTAACGTACCGTTGGACTTATTAGCTAGGATCTTGTTGAGAATCTTAACATCCATATTCATCAGGGATATTCGTCTGAAATTCTCCCTTTTGGTGGGGTCTTTGCCTGCTTTGGGGATCAGGGTAATGCTGGTTTCATAGAGATAGTCTGGAAGTTTTCCTTCTGTTTCTATTTTTGGAAATAGCTTCAGGAGAACAGGTATTATTTCTTCTTTGAAAGTTTGGTAGAATTCCGCAGGGAATCTGTCAGTTCCTGGGCTCTTGTTTTTTGGGAGGTTTTTGATCACTGCTTCAATATTGTTACTAGATATTGGTCTATTCAGGTTGTCAATTTCTTCCTGATTCAGTTTTGGAAGTTTATAGTTTTCTGGGAATGCTTCCATTTCATACAGGTTGCTTAACTTATTGGCATATAACTGTTATTAATAATTTCTGATGATAGTTTCTATTTCCTTGGTGTTAGTCGTGATCTCTCCTCTTTCATTCATAATTTTATTAATCTGCATCTTCTCTCCTTTCTTTTGGATTAGTTTGGCCAGTAGCTTATCGATCTTATTGGTTCTTTTAAAGAACCAGCTTCTAGTTTTGTTGATGTGTTCTACTATATCTCTAGTTTCTAACTCATTGATCTCTGCTCTAATCTTAATTGTTTCCCTTCTTGTGCGTGGGGTTGGCTTAATTTGTTGTTGATTTTCCAGTTCTTTTTTTTTTTTTTTTTGATTTTCCAGTTCTTTAAGGTGTAAAGAGAGTTGGTGCGTTCAGGATTTTTCAATTTTTTTTGAGTGAGTCTTGGATGGCTATGTACTTCCCCCTTAGGACCTCCTTTGCCTTATCCCATGGGTTTTGGACTGATGTGTCTTCATTCTCATTGGTTTCCATGAATTGTTTAAGTTCTTCTTTGATTTCCTGGTAGATCCAAGCATTCTTGAGCATGGTGGTCTTTAGCTTCCAAGTGTTTGAATTCCTTCCAAAACTTTTCTTGTGGTTGAGTTCCAGTTTTAAAGCACTGTGATCTGAGAATATGTAGGGAATAATCTCAGTCTTTTGGTATCAGTTGAGCTCTAACTTGTGACCCAGTGTATGGTCTGTTCTGGAGAATGTTCCATATGTGCTTGAGACGAATGGATATTCTTTTGTTTTAGAGTGGGATTTTCTGTATATATCTATGAGGTCCATCTAGTACAATGTGTCATTCAAAGCTCTTGTTTCTTTGTTGATTTTCTTCTTAGATGATCTATTATAGAGAGTGGTGTGTTCAGATCCCCTACAATTAATGTATTCATATCAATATGACTATTTTAACAGCTGGCTTATGTAATTGGCTGCTCCCATGTTGGGGGCATAAATATTTACAATTGTTAGATCTTCTTGTTGGATAGACCCTTTAAGGATAATGTAGTGTCCTTCTGTATCTCTGACTACAGTCTTTAGCTTAAAATCTAATTTATCTGATATGAGAATCACTACCCAGCTTTCTTTTGAGGCCCATTGGCATGAACGATGTTTCTCCATTCCTTCACTTTCAGTCTGGATGTATTTTTAGGTTTCAAATGTGTCTCTTGTAGATAGTATATGGATGGGTCCTGTTGTTTTATCCAGTATGCAATCCTGTGCCTTTTTATGGGAGCATTTAGGCCATTCATGTTGGGAGTGATTACTGAGATATAAGTTTTTATTGACATCATGTTGCCTGTGAACTCCTTGTTTCTATACACTGTCTCTGTAACTTTCTGTTCTATGTCACTCTTGGGTTCTTTCTTCTTTTATAGAACCCCCCTTAGTATTTCTTGTAGGGCTGTCTTGGTGGTCACATAATCTTTTAGACCTTGCCAGTCTTGGAAGCTCTTTATCTCTCCATCCATTCTGAATGTCAGCCTTGCTGCATAATATTCTTGGCTGCATGTTCTTCTCATTTAGTGCCCTGTATATGTCTTGCCAGCCTTTTCTGGTTTGCCAGGTTTCTGTGGACAGATCTGACATTATTCTGATGGTCCTTCCTCTGTACATAAGGAATCTCTTCCCCCTAGCTGCCCTTAAGACATCTTGTCCAAAATTATGGTTCATGAATCTCACAATTAAGTGTCTGGATGTCTTTCTAGACTCATTGATCTTGGGGGATATCCCTTCTGCCTTTTGGACCCGAACGCTGGTTCCATTCCCCAGATAGGGAAATTTTCATCCAGTATTTGTTCAACTTTATCTTCTAGTCTTCTTTCTTTCTCCACCACCTCAGGGATCCTAATAGCTCTGACAATGGAATATTCCATGGCGTCATTTGTTTCCTTAATTCTGTTTCCATGGCTTCTAAGTTGTTTGTTCCAGGCCTCTTCCTGGTCCTGCTTTTCTATTAGTTTGTCTTCTAGATCACTAATTCAATCTTCTTCCTCAGTTACCCTAGCTGTTAGAGTATTTAGATTAGATTGGAACTCATTAATAGCATATCTTACTTCTGCCAGATCAACTTTCACTTCTGCCCTTAGAGATTCTATGTTGCCACTAATTGTATTCTCCAACCTAGCCATTGCCTGCACAGTTTTTACCCTGAATTCCATTTCTGACATATTGTGTATGTCTATACCCAATAGTTCTGTGGCAGAGGTTGCAGTCTCTGAATTTTTCCTCTGTTGGGTGTTCCTCTCCTAGACATTTTGGTGATAGGTGGTTGAGGGGATGTATAGATGAATATATAAACCATGATCCAGTCAAGGTGCACCTTGGAACATTTTGGAGCAATTGGGAGTCACCACCAAAAAGAAAGCAAAAAGGAAAAAAGAAAGAAAAAGAGAGGGAAAAAAGAGAAAAAATCCAGCCAAAATGAGACCCCAAATTAAGATTTATAAGGTACATAAACCAAAAATGAACCAAAAAAAGACTGACAAAAGTAAAAGACAAGAAATTTAAAAAAAAAAAAGTCAAAATGAACCCCCAAAATAAGACTTATATAGTACAAAAACAGAAAGAAATACACAGAAACACTGACAGAAGAGTAATATAGGAAGGTGGTTATAAACCTTTGATGTGAGCAAGGAAGGTTATTTCAGTACTTCCTGGTTGTATCTTGTTATCTTTGTTAAAGGACTCAACTTTCCAAGAGACACAGTGAAATTAAAACTGGCTTATATATAAGGGAAAAAGGATTACCTTGAAGCTTATATCTATCTATATATCTATATCTATATCTATATCCATATATCTATATAACTATATCTATCTATCTATCTATCTATATATGAAAGAAAGAAAAAGAAACCCAGGTATATGTATGAAAAAAAGTTCAAGTTAAAAAGTTATTATGTAATATGTTGTAATAGTGAGTAGGTTAAAAAAATAGAAGAATCATGAGAACTAATTTAAAAAGAATTGTATCTATTAAATATATAGGGTTTGGGGCAATACTGGGGGTTTAATATATTGTTTTTCCCCTGATGTTGGGGCTTTACAGTTTTATGGGGACTCTGTGGTCATTGTCCTCTTGTTCTTTGGGCTTGTCTTTGGGCTTGTTCAGGGGCCTGCTTTGTTGTTTTTCAGTCAGTCTTGCTTGGACTGAGTCCATCTGCCCCCTAGCAAGGGGCTGGACTCTGTGGAAACTGGTTTTTCAGGTTTTTGTTCTCTGGAGGTTTTTATTTTGGGGCAGCTTTTTGCCACTTTTTAGAGGGCTAGTAAATTGTAAAGTAAATTGTCCACACCCAGTCCTAGGCCTCAGAAAGAAGCCTTGGTTCACTCCCCACTGGATGGTCCAGAACATACAGACTCCCCCTGTACAATCTCCAATGAATACTGTACCTCCCACAGCAGTGTGCACTCCCAGTCACCATCTCAGTCATCGCCTGAGGCCCGCCGCTTGTCTCTGCACCCCTGTGCCACTAAAACCTAAAGAGATATTGGTGCAGAGGAGCACAATCCTGGCGGATGTCAGGACACCTGTCAGGACTGCCATCTGGGGTCCATGCCCATGACCCAGAAGAGATGCAGGTCTAAGAAGTCTGCAGTCCTAGAGACCACTGTCTATGCCCACACCAGCGTCTCTTAGCAGTGGGCAGGTGTGCGCCCAGCCCAGTGGAAAGCCGTGGGCCCAGGGGAATTGGAGCCCCTGCTGAATTCTCTCAAGCATGGGTAGTTGCCAGCTATGACTGTCCTGGGACCATGTGCTTAGGACTGTGCCCATGGTCACGCAATTCTACCAGTTGCCTCTTAAGACCTTTTGCTCTTTTTGAGTGCTTTTAACCAGACTCCAAGTTAATGCTGGTCCCTAAGCACAGGGCACTTTCATATTGGGGTATTACTTTCCAATGGGTCACTTCTGGTGGCTCCCTCCTACTTCTGCTTATCCTTCAATATCAGTCTGAGTGTTCCAACTCTGCTTTACCTCTCCACAGATGATCTCCTGCCCCCATACAGATCCAGAAGTGTATAATCTTACATCTTAGGCTGATTTCATGGGTGTTCAGCATGTTCTGGTAGATATTTAGCTCACTTCAGGGGACCAGTTGAAACAGGGTCTCCTACTTCTCCACCATCTTGCCCCTCCTCCTGAGCCCTTATGTGGTTCAGTTTTTTATGCATTCTTCATTCAAGGATCATAGCTGAAGGATGTGCTTTTATTTGGGACCTGCCATTCTTACCTCAGTGGGAAAAGAACAAAAAAGTCTGAACCATGCCACGGCTCTGAAAGTTTCTGATCATACATGGTGAATGTCACTTTGGCTTGCATTCCATTAGCCAAAGCAAGTTCTATGACCAAACACATATTAATTTGGCAGGGCTTATGGCAGGAAGCAGGGATGTGCTCTCTAACAGGGAGGAAAAATTAATACCTGGAAATAATAACGCAATCTATCACAGCCCTTGTCTGACTTCCACCTATCCCTTTAATAGACATTAATTTCCCAGGGTCTCAGTTTCCTCATCTCTAGAAATGTTATTTAAAATAACTGAAGAGAATCTCAGATGAGTTTTCAAGGGTTGGTTCTGGCCCTCAAGGTAGGTAGCAAGTTGGGGGAATAAAAATTGTATAATCTAGATTCAGTTTTCTCTACATTTTCCTTTGGCATTTTATTTCAATTACAGTAATAGAAAACAAATTTTGGCATGCTACCTTGGCCACTAAGTAGCTGTGCTACCTTGGGCAAGTTACTTAAACTCTTTGAGCCTTAGGGTATTGTAAGAATTATATAAAATAATATATGTGAGAACATTTTGTGTATTATAATGCCATACAAATACTAATCATTATATTTATCTCACTGCCATGATCACCTCTACTAAGCCTCATCAGTTTCTCTCATATCCTTAATACCACATTTCAGCTAGCCCCTTCAAGCTCACCATGTCAAAACTCAGAATTATCTTCTTTCCCAGGCAATTCCCATCCAGCTCCCACTCCAGGCTTCATTGTGTTTATCACTAGCACTGATGTGCTTCTTATCACCAGGGTTTTGAAACTTCATTTTGTTTTTGACATCCACACCTCCACTCAGTTCTATGAATTTTCCCTTCACAGTGTAGTACACATGGATCTCCCTGATTTCAAAGCAACCACCCACAGCCAGATCCCTGTGTCCCACTCCTTGATTACTGTAATAATTGCTCTTTCTGCCTATACTTTCACCCTTGTCCAAAGCAGCCATTTGATTATCTGATTCCCATACTCAAATCCCCATCATAGCTCACCAATGAATACAAATTTAAAATCCAAATTCTTCAGCTTAGTAGCCAATACCCTCCAAAATTTGGCCTAGCTCACTTTTTCCAAATTTTCCTTTCACTTTTTTTTTAAAGATGTAATTACTTATCTGACAGAGAGAGATAGTGAAAGAAGGAACATAAGCAGGGGAAGTGGGAGAGGGAGAAGTAGGCTTCCCACTGAGCAGGGAGCCCGGCACAGGGCTCAATTCCAGGACCTTGGGACCATGACCTGAGCCAAAGGCAGAGACTTAATGACAGAGCCACCCAGGTGCATCTTTTTTTCTTTTCTTCCCCCCCCTTTCACTCTTACCTATATATCTCTGCTTCAGCCATCACAACCTAACTCACCATTCTCTAAAAATCTCAATTATCTAGATCAGCACTGGCCAGTACAAATATAATGCAACACACAGATGCAATTTTAAATATCTAGCAGCTAAATTTTATTTTATTTTATTTTTTTACAATTTTTGCCAGTACTTCTTTTATATATATATATATATATATATATATATATATATATATATATTTCTTTTCAGCGTAACAGAATTCATTGTTTTTGCACCACACCCAGTGCTCCATGCAATATGTGCCCTCCTTAATACCTACCATCTGGCTCCCCCAACCTCCCACCTCCTGCCCCTTCAGAACCCTTTGGTTGTTTTTCAGAGTCCATAGTCTCTCATGGTTCACCTCCCCTTCCAATTTCCCTCAACTTCCTTCTCCTCTCCATCTTCTTATGTCCTCCATGTCTAGCAGCTACATTTTAAAAAGTAAACAGAAACAAGTAAAAACAAGTGACAATAAATACATACAATAAATACAAAAATTTTAATGTATTTAATTTAACCCAGTATATCTAAAATATTATCCTTTAAACATGTAAACAATATGAAAGTTATTAATGAAGCACCTTATATTCTTTTTCGTACTATTTTTTCAAAAGCCCATGAGCATTTTACAAGCTCAGCACACCTAAATTTGTATGCACTAGCCACATTTCCAATGCTTAGTAGCCGTATATGGCTAATGGTTACTCTACTAGATGGCACAGATCTAGCCCCCACCCTGTGACTCAATGCAAACTTTGTCCTCTGCTTGAAATACTTCCCAATCAAACCATCACCCGTAGAAATGCTACCTTCCAAAGACACAGCTTTATAGCCCACATGCTCTATGAAGTCTTCAAAGATTCTCTCAACTGAAATTCATGTTTTCCCTCTCCCATACAATCATACACAATCATACACAATGTTTTGTTATATATCTCTAAATGTAGGTAATACATTCATTTGTTTCAAAGCTCAGGAAGTACCAAAGAATATATGTGTAATCTTCCTGCCAACCACCCTGATAATCTCCCATGGAGGGAAGCAATATTATCAGATTTTTGTGAATCCTTGCAGATAAAACACATATGCAAACTTACATTTCTTCCTTCCATCCTTTTTAAAGAAATGGTGGTATATTAAACTTATTGTTCTATACCTTACATGTTTGTACTTAACAGTCTATATTGGAGATAACTCCATATTAGTATGTTAAGTTTATCTGTCTCCCTGACAGGATGGAGATTTTGTCTTTTTTATATATCCTTACATATGTCTGCACCTTGGACTCTGGTACTTTGCTTAATACTCAGTAAATGTTTGTTGAATTGAATTACTCAGAGTGTTCCAGATTGATCATGCTAAAATGCTCTTTTGCATATGGTATCCCCAAACCCCTCAAAACATCATTAACTTCTAATTGCCCACAAGTACATTTCACATTCAAGAACCTTTGCAGTCTGACCCAATTTTCCCTTCTAGAGTAATCTTTACTCCCCAGAGACACACATTTTGCTTTAATCAGTAAGTGTCTTCACTGGAACTTTGCCACAAGTTAGTATGTATGGTTGCTTCTGTGTGTGTGTATGTGTATGTGTGTGTGTATTTAATTTCAGTATTTTCCTAAGGTCATAAACCTCTGAAACAGAAGTTGTATCTAAGGGCCTTATTCATCCCAGGTTAACATCTAAAACTTAATGATGATGGATTTGGAAATGTCTTTCTTCAGGCCTCGTTCTCTCCCTTCCTTTTGCTTTGGCCTGGACTGCCCCAGGCTGGATGAAAACTGCCCAAATTCCACTTTTCCTTTTGGCAGAAATAGAAGACAATTTGTTCCTCTCATGTATTTTTATTTTTAAATCATTCTCCCTTCATGCAAATGATTCTCAAGCCAGAGAAGTTGTAGACCAAAACAGTAACAAAGGTCAAAGCAAAAATAAGCATTTTTCCTGCCAGGGAGTTTTTCTTCCCATTTTCATGCTTTCATCTAGAATTGCATTTAATTACATTTAAAATCACAAAATTTCTTAAGTCTCAGACAATTGAAGCTGCTTTTAGAGTCAGTGACTCTAAAAGCACACACATCCGGGCGCCTGGGTGGCTCAGTGGGTTAAGCCTCTGCCTTCAGCTCAGGTCATGATCTCAGGGTCCTGGGATCGAGTCCTACATGGGACTCTCTGCTCAGCAGGGAGCCTGCTTCTCTCTCTCTCTCTCTCTGCCTGCCTCTCTGTCTACTTGTGATCTCTCTCTGTCAAATAAATAAATAAAATCTTAAAAAAAAAAAGCACACACATCCTCACAGACCCACCAAGTACCAGCACACTCTGTAGTCCACTCAGATCTCAGATGGACACATAAAACAAGCATTGCCACAACTAAATGCAAAGTGGAGTCGTGTATGGGATCCTATGAGAGAAAAGGACATTAGATAAATATTAAGGAAATCTGAATCAAGTATGGATTTTAGTTCATAATAATGTGTCAATATTGGATCACAAATTAGGACAAATGTACCACACTAATGTCAGAAGTTAAAAATAGGAGAAATTAGGTGTGGTATATGGAAACTCTGTACTGTCTTCACAATTTCTCTGTAACCCTAAAACAATTCTAAAAACTAAAATTTACTTTTTAAAAGTAATAATTGATAAAGAGAGGAACTCAAAAGACATACCAAGCAAATGAAATGGTCATGGACCTTACCTGGCTTCTGATTTGAACAAACAAGCCATAAAAAGACATTTTAAAAATTTTTATTATTTATTTGACAGAGAGAGAGAGAGATCATAAGTAAGCAGAGCAGCAGGCAGAGAGAGAGAGAGGGAAGCAGGCTCCCTGCTGAGCAGAGAGTCCGATGTGGACCCTGAGATCATGACCTTAGCTGAAGGCAGAGGCTTAACCCACTGAGCCAACCAGGCACCTTCATAAAAACACACTTTTGAGAATCAGGGGAAATTGCTCACAGAGTGGGTATTAGATAATAAAAAGGAACTATTGTTAATTTGGGGGATGTAATAGTGGTACTGTGGTTATGTGTCAGGATATTAAAATATTTCAACTGTTAGAGAAACATTCTGAAGCATGTATGGATGAAATAATGTAATGTTTTGGATTTTCTTTAAATACTCAGGCAAAAATGGAGGGAGGAAGAGATGAAATGAGAACAGTAAGATCTTTTCTTTCTCCCCTGGGGACAAATGTGGTCATATAAAAAAAAATTTTCCTCAAAAGCAGAAATGTCATTACCATGTCTGGCTAACACTTTAATAAAACCCAGCAGTACTTAAAGAGATCAGCTCAAAGAGGAAAGGCATGGCAATAGATACCACTTATTGATTATTCTTAGCAGGTGCTATTCTGAGTTTTTACACTCTTTATTTCATTTTTTTTTTTTTAAAGATTTTATTTTTTTATTTATTTGAGAGAGAGAGACAGTGAGAGAGAGCATGAGCGAGGAGAAGGTCAGAGAGCGAAGCAGACTCCCCATGGAGCTGGGAGCCTGATGTGGGACTCGATCCCGGGACTCCAGGATCACGCCCTGAGCCGGAGGCAGTCGTTCAACCAACTGCGCCACCCAGGCGTCCCTTTATTTCATTTTTTAATTTATTTATTTATTTTAAAGATTTTATTTATTTGAGAGAGAGATCACAAGTAGGCAGAGAGGCAGGCAGAGAGAGAGAGGGGAGGAAGCAGGCTCCCTGCAGAGCAGAGAGCCCGATGCGGGGCTCGATCCCAGGATCCCGGGATCATGACCTGAGCCGAAGGCAGAGGCTTTAACCCACTGAGCCACCCAGGCGCCCCTTAATTTATTTTTTATTATGTTGTGTTAGTCACCATACAGTACACTCTTTATTTCATTTAATCCTAATGACCACCCTGAGATAGGTTCTGTTATTCAAATTTTACTAAAGCAGTAAACTGAGGCTCAGGGAGGTAAGGTAGCATGATCAAAATCTCTATTAGGAAATTATACGGGCAGAACTTTAACCCAGGAACATGACTACAGAACAGGCATATTTTCTCCTATAGCGTGTGAAAGCAACTGCCTTTTTGGTGTGTACTGCTTGAAATCTACCTATTTGAACATCTGGAGAGCCTGAGTGCAATCAGCCTCATGTCTGCCTTCCTTTTGTTTCCTTTGCCCTTCACTTGGGCAGTTCAGTTCAGATAGAACTGTGCTACTTTTCCATTGAGTCTCTTCATACTTTCACTGCAACTAGCCAAAGCGGGCTCTTTATCTAGGCTCTGTATCTAGAATGTTCCCTGTGACTCAAAATATGCTCCATGGACAAGCAGCATCAGCATCCCTAGGGAAATTGTTAGAAATTAAGCATCTTGGGCATAACTCCAGGATAATGAATCAGAATCTGCATTTTAAAAGATTCTCAAGTGATTTATATGCACATTAAAGCTTGAGATGCATGGCTTTCCATCTGCTAGAGTACTCTTACTGATTCCTTGCTGGGGTGCTCCAGAAAAGATGACTAAAATCTATGGCTTGAAAGAAAAAGAATCATTTAAGCTTCTCCCTGTTCTCTGGCCTTAAGGAACTCCAGAGTCAGTCAGAGGCTAGCCTAAGAATAGATATTGCTGTCTTTAGAGTAAAATATATGTTGGAAAAGTGAAAACACAGCCACATGTTAGCCATCATCTCCTTCCCATATTTCATTCATGTTCTGGTATCTCACACTGCCGAAACACAGACACTTTCCTTTATATAATAAGGAAATTTTTAATTAAATGCATCAGAACCTTTGAGCATATATAATCCCTTAAAAATTAAGTTTACCTGTATATACAAGCCTCCATTTATTTGGTAGTGACAACAGGATAAAAAGAAAACTGCCTCTAAAGGCATATGGTGGAATGATTAAGCTAATTTACAATAATTGTTTTAATCTTGGTATACTAAATTGTAAGGTTTAACTCTTTCAGTTCTCTTGGTCTAAGGTAAGGGCAAAATACACCATCATGTTCTATGTTGTACCTCTGATTCACAGTGGAAATTTTGACCTATAGCGCGAACCCATCATCTGTATTATCCATGCAATAGACAGGGAGATATCCAGAAGCAGTTCCTCATTTTACCCCAAAACCTAACTGTGTCTCTACTTACTTGTTTGCTTTTAAAATAGAAAACCCATGTTCAGAAGCTATTAATTTCTTAGCTATAATAAATTGACCAGACCAGAACTTAATTGAGGAAGGCACTCAGGAAAAAGCCATAGGACAATGTTATATAAAGGAGAAGAGGGAATTGGTGGAAATGTGGGCAGCTGGGAAGGCCAAGAGAGGGCCCAGGATAGGAAGAAGGTGGTTGAGATCTACAGAGATCACCATTGCTTACTTCCTGGTATGGTTTAGAAGAGTCCTACTGGCTGCCAACTCTAACTTTGCTGTAGATTCACCCCTATACCACCCCAAAAAGCAGATAGAATAGGGAGGTCAGTGGTATTTAAGGTGTTATGAAATATTTCTTTATGCTTCTGGCACTCCTGACCACCCCAGCCTGCCTTGAGGTTTTCCATCTCTCTCCTTGATGGGACTGGCTAGTTCAGGCCTGGTTTTGCTTTATGAATGACTCAGGTCTGAGCCACTGATCAAGAGGAGGGGACCCTACAGACAGGTATAACACTTTTGAGTCAGAAGAATGGAATTGCACTGTAAGGGATCATTAACATTTCAAGACATTTGGCTGAGAGTTACTTCCCCATTATTTTTCTTGTAGAAAAACCACACTGATCATCTTTTGCCCTCAGTGAGCTCTGCTCCACCAGTGATTTCAGTCTCTAAGTTTCCTGAAAGTCTCTGCCAGATGTGACCAATAGTTTTCATCATCTGATATCTGGTATATGGCTTCAAGCAATAGGAGATAATGATCAATGTATGCACATGACATTTATATAAGTAATCTGCCTCCAGATTTTGGCAAAAAATATTAAACTTTAAAAAAGGACCATTGCTTTTGAATTGGAAACAGAGTACTCACCATCTAAAAACATGGGAATGCAGCCCACATTCAACAGTAGGAGGCATTGTGTGCAGGCTCCCTTGGTGTCAAACCTTGAAAGAAAGAAATTAACAGGTTAGAAGCAGATGTAGATCATTATTATTAGCATTTCCATATGCTACTTTTCTTCTGAGGTGCTTAATGCTTCCTACAACGATTATCTTACTTATCCCTAGAGAGTTTTGATTACCTTAGGGAAGCCTGGGAGGGCAGAGAGAGCCAACACACAAGCATATGGTTTCCAAGAATTCACAAAATGCTTTTACAGCTAGCATCGTGTATGAGCCTCACAGAAGGTCTGTGAAGTTACAGAGTTTACCATGCTTAGTTTGTGAAAGAGTGGTGTTTGAAAGCCTGGACTTCTAGAATCAATGGCATCCCAGATGTTTCGATGGCAGTGCTGCTCTTTTTGTGGGCAGCACATCCTATTTATTCTTCAACTGCCAGTGATGTAGGGGGATAACTCTATGCTTCAGAAGTGGGGCATTTATCTGCCTCATTTATACTTTATTGCTTACAGTTGGACTCCTTATAGAAAGTTTGCAACCCTAAATGTATTTTTTCTCTGTCTTCTTCCCTCCAACCTCAAGTAGTATTTTAGCCTTCAAGTTCCCACTAGTCTTTATATCTAGATTGAAAAGTGTTTCTCAACTTTTTAAATTTAGGCCCCCTTTTAACAAACAAACAAAATGGCATTCTTCCTGCCATTCTGCCCCTCTCACCTACTCATCATACTGGCATACCCATTCACACCAAGTTGAAAGTCCAGATAACTCTTGGTCTAAAAAACATCATCTTATATCCTCCAGCACGCAAATTTTTACTGGTCTTTATTTTTTTCCTCTGCTAACTTTTTTCCTCTGCTACATATAAGGTGATATGCTATTGATATATTTCAAATGACAGTAGTCCCAACCTTATCTGTGGTTTTGAATTCCATGGTTAAAGTTACCCATGGTCAACCACAGTTTAAAAACAGATGGTCCTACTTCTGATACATTGTGTCATCAGGTCAATAGTAGCTTAACAGTACATCAAAATACCTATATCATTCACCTCACTTTCTCTCATCTCATAGGCATTTTATCATCTCACATCACTGCAAGAAGGGTGAGTGTAATACAATAAGGTGTTTTAAGAGAGACTATATTCATATAACTTTCTTTTTTTTTTTTTCCAATTTATTTATTTTAAGAAAAACAGTATTCATTATTTTTTCACCACACCCAGTGCTCCATGCAAGCTGTGCCCTCTATAATACCCACCACCTGGTACCCCAACCTCCCACCCCCCCCGCCACTTCAAACCCCTCAGATTGTTTTTCAGAGTCCATAGTCTCTCATGGTTCATCTCCCCTTCCAATTTACCCAAAAGCACATACCCTCCCCAATGTCCATAACCCTACCCCCCTTCTCCCAACCCCCCTCCCCCCAGCAACCCACAGTTTGTTTCGTGAGATTAAGAGTCACTTATGGTTTCTCTCCCTCCCTATCCCATCTTGTTTCATGGATTCTTCTCCTACCCACTTAAGCCCCCATGTTGCATCACCACTCCCTCATATCAGGGAGATCATATGATAGTTGTCTTTCTCCGCTTGACTTATTTCGCTAAGCATGATACGCTCTAGTTCCATCCATGTTGTCGCAAATGGCAAGATTTCGTTTCTTTTGATGGCTGCATAGTATTCCATTGTGTATATATAATACATCTTCTTGATCCATTCATCTGTTGATGGACATCTAGGTTCTTTCCATAGTTTGGCTATTGTGGACATTGCTGCTATAAACATTCGGGTGCACGTGCCCCTTTGGATCACTACGTTTGTACCTTTAGGGTAAATTCCCAGTAGTGCAATTGCTGGGTCATAGGGCAGTTCTATTTTCAACATTTTGAGGAACCTCCATGCTGTTTTCCAGAGTGGTTGCACCAGCTTGCATTCCCACCAACAGTGTAGGAGGGTTCCCTTTATCCGCATCCTCGCCAGCATCTGTCATTTCCTGACTTGTTGATTTTAGCCATTCTGACTGGTGTGAGGTGATATCTCATTGTGGTTTTGATTTGTATTTCCCTGATGCCGAGTGATATGGAGCACTTTTTCATGTGTCTGTTGGCCATCTGGATGTCTTCTTTGCAGAAACGTCTGTTCATGTCCTCTGCCCATGTCTTGATTGGATTATTTGTTCTTTGGGTGTTGAGTTTGTTAAGTTCTTTATAGATTTTGGACACTAGTCCTTTATCTGATATGTCGTTTGCAAATATCTTCTCCCATTCTGTCAGTTGTCTTTTGGTTTTGTTAACTGTTTCCTTTGCTGTGCAAAAGCTTTTGATTTTGATGAAATCCCAAAAGTTCATTTTTGCCCTTGCTTCCCTTGCCTTTGGCGATGTTCCTAGGAAGATGTTGCTGCGGCTGAGGTCGAAGAGGTTGCTGCCTGTGTTCTCCTCAAGGATTTTGATGGATTCCTTTCTCACATTGAGGTCCTTAATCCATTTTGAATCTATTTTTGTGTGTGGTGTAAGGAAATGGTCCAATTTCATTTTTCTGCACGTGGCTGTCCAATTTTCCCAACACCATTTATTGAAGAGGCTGTCTTTTTTCCATTGGACATTCTTTCCTGCTTTGTCGAAGATTAGTTGACCATAGAGTTGAGGGTCTATTTCTGGGCTCTCTATTCTATTCCATTGGTCTATGTGTCTGTCTTTGTGCCAGTACCATGCTGTCTTGATGATGACAGCTTTGTAATAAAGCTTGAAGTCCGGAATTGTGATGCCACCAACTTTGGCTTTGTTTTTCAATATCCCTTTGGCTATTCGAGGTCTTTTCTGGTTCCATATAAATTTTAAAATTATTTGTTCCATTTCTTTGAAGAAGATGGATGGTACTTTGATAGGAATTGCATTAAATGTGTAGATTGCTCTAGGTAACATAGACATTTTCACAATATTTATTCTTCCAATCCAGGAGCATGGAACATTTTTCCATTTCTTTGTGTCTTCCTCAATTTCTTTCATGAGTACTTTATAGTTTTCTGAGTATAGATTCTTAGCCTCTTTGGTTAGGTTTATTCCTAGGTATCTTATGGTTTGGGGTGCAATTGTAAATGGGATTGACTCCTTAATTTCTCTTTCTTCTGTCTTGTTGTTGGTGTAGAGAAATGCAACTGATTTCTGTGCATTGATCTTATATCCTGACACTTTACTGAATTCCTGTATAAGTTCTAGCAGTTTTGGAGTGGAGTCTTTTGGGTTTTCCACATAGAGTATCATATCATCCGCGAAGAGTGATAATTTGACTTCTTCTTTGCCGATTTGGATGCCTTTAATTTCCTTTTGTTGTCTGATTGCTGAGGCTAGGACTTCTAGTACTATGTTGAATAGCAGTGGTGATAATGGACATCCCTGCCGTGTTCCTGACCTTAGTGGAAAAGCTTTCAGTTTTTCTCCATTGAGAATGATATTTGCGGTGGGTTTTTCATAGATGGCTTTGATGATATTGAGGTATGTGCCCTCTATCCCTACACTTTGAAGGGTTTTGATCAGGAAGGGATGCTGTACTTTGTCAAATGCTTTTTCAGCATCTATTGAGAGTATCATATGGTTCTTGTTCTTTCTTTTATTGATGTGTTGTATCACATTGACTGATTTGCGGATGTTGAACCAACCTTGCAGCCCTGGGATAAATCCCACTTGGTCGTGGTGAATAATCCTTTTAATGTACTGTTGAATCCTATTGGCTAGTATTTTGGTGAGAATTTTCGCATCTGTGTTCATCAAGGATATTGGTCTATAGCTCTCTTTTTTGATGGGATCCTTGTCTGGTTTGGGGATCAAGGTGATGCTGGCCTCATAAAATGAGTTTGGGAGTTTTCCTTCCATTTCTATTTTTTGGAACAGTTTCAGGAGAATAGGAATTAGTTCTTCTTTAAATGTTTGGTAGAATTCCCCCGGGAAGCCATCTGGCCCTGGGCTTTTGTTTGTTTGGAGATTTTTAATGACTGTTTCAATCTCCTTACTGGTTATGGGTCTGTTCAGGCTTTCTATTTCTTCCTGGTTCAATTTTGGTAGTTTATATGTTTCTAGGAATGCATCCATTTCTTCCAGATTGTCAAATTTGTTGGCGTAGAGTTGCTCATAGTATGTTCTTATAATAGTTTGTATTTCTTTGGTGTTAGTTGTGATCTCTCCTCTTTCATTCATGATTTTATTTATTTGGGTCCTTTCTCTTTTCTTTTTGATAAGTCTGGCCAAGGGTTTATCAATTTTATTAATTCTTTCAAAGAACCAGCTCCTAGTTTGGTTGATTTGTTCTATTGTTTTTTTGGTTTCTATTTCATTGATTTCTGCTCTGATCTTTATGATTTCTCTTCTCCTGCTGGGCTTAGGGTTTCTTTCTTGTTCTTTCTCCAGCTCCTTTAGGTGTAGGGTTAGGTTGTGTACCTGAGACCTTTCTTGTTTCTTGAGAAAAGCTTGTACCGCTATATATTTTCCTCTCAGGACTGCCTTTGTTGTGTCCCACAGATTTTGAACCGTTGTATTTTCATTATCATTTGTTTCCATGATTTTTTTCAATTCTTCTTTAATTTCCCGGTTGACCCATTCATTCTTTAGAAGGATGCTGTTTAGTCTCCATGTATTTGTGTTCTTTCCAAACTTCCTCTTGTGGTTGAGTTCTAGCTTCAGAGCATTGTGGTCTGAAAATATGCAGGGAATGATCCCAATCTTTTGATACCGGTTGAGTCCTGATTTAGGACCGAGGATGTGATCTATTCTGGAGAATGTTCCATGTGCACTAGAGAAGAATGTGTATTCTGTTGCTTTGGGATGAAATGTTCTGAATATATCTGTGATGTCCATCTCATCCAGTGTATCATTTAAGGCCTTTATTTCCCTGTTGATCTTTTGCTTGGATGATCTGTCCATTTCAGTGAGGGGAGTGTTAAAGTCCCCTACTATTATTGTATTATTGTTGATGTGTTTCTTTGATTTTGTTATTAATTGGTTTATATAGTTGGCTGCGCCCACGTTGGGGGCATAGATATTTAAAATTGTTAGATCTTCTTGTTGGACAGACCCTTTGAGTATGATATAGTGTCCTTCCTCATCTCTTATTATAGTCTTTGGCTTAAAATCTAATTGATCTGATATAAGGATTGCCACTCCTGCTTTTTTCTGATGTCCATTAGCATGGTAAATTCTTTTCCACCCCCTCACTTTAAGTTTGGAGGTGTCTTCGGGTTTAAAATGAGTTTCTTGGAGGCAACATATAGATGGGTTTTGTTTTTTTATCCATTCTGATACCCTGTGTCTTTTGATTGGGGCATTTAGCCCATTAACATTCAGGGTAACTATTGAGAGATATGAATTTAGTGCCATTGTATTGCCTGTAAGGTGACTGTTACTGTATATTGTCTCTGTTCCTTTCTGATCTACCACTTGTAGGCTCTCTCTTTGCTTAGAGGACCCCTTTCAGTATTTCCTGTAGAGCTGGTTTGGTGTTTGCAAATGCTTTCAGTTTTTGTTTGTCCTGGAAGCTTTTAATCTCTCCTTCTATTTTCAATGATAGCCTAGCTGGATATAGTATTCTTGGCTGCATGTTTTTCTCGTTTAGTGCTCTGAAAATGTCATGCCAGCTCTTTCTGGCCTGCCAGGTCTCTGTGGATAAGTCAGCTGCCAATCTAATACTTTTACCATTGTATGTTACAGACTTCTTTTCCCGGGCTGCTTTCAAGATTTTCTCTTTGTCACTAAGGCTTGTATGTTTTACTATTAGGTGACGGGGTGTGGGCCTATTCTTATTGATTTTGAGGGGCGTTCTCTGAACCTCCTGAATTTTGATGCTCGTTCCCTTTGCCATATTGGGGAAATTCTCCCCAATAATTCTCTCCAGTATACCTTCTGCTCCCCTCTCTCTTTCTTCTTCTTCTGGAATCCCAATTATTCTAATGTTGTTTCGTCTTATGGTGTCACTTATCTCTCGAATTCTCCCCTCATGGTCCAGTAGCTGTTTGTCCCTCTTTTGCTCAGCTTCTTTATTCTCTGTCATTTGGTCTTCTATATCACTAATTCTTTCTTCTGCCTCATTTATCCTAGCAGTGAGAGCCTCCATTTTTGATTGAACTTCATTAATAGCCTTTTTGATTTCAACTTGGTTAGATTTTAGTTCTTTTATTTCTCCAGAAAGTGCTTTTATATCTCTGGAGAGGGTTTCTCTAATATCTTCCATGCCTTTTTCAAGCCCGGCTATAACCTTGAGAATTGTCATTTTGAACTCTAGATCTGACATATTACCAATGTCTGTATTGATTAGGTCCCTAGCCTTCGGTACTGCCTCTTGTTCTTTTTTTTGTTGTGAATTTTTCC
This sequence comes from Neogale vison, assembly GCF_020171115.1. NCBI lineage: Eukaryota > Metazoa > Chordata > Mammalia > Carnivora > Mustelidae > Neogale > Neogale vison. The sequence goes on along the minus strand of NC_058105.1, from coordinate 51,873,902 downwards.
GCCTTGTCATTTTGTCCAGCTAAGAGTATATGAGGGAGCAAGTAAAATACTAAAAGGGTGGCAACAATCCCAGGAAAATATGCTTTAACCAAATCAGAAGAGATCCCAAATCATGTGGGGGGATTTCTCGCCCCTCACGATTGGGTGAGGGATCTCCTCTGATTGGGATCTCCTTTGATTGGGATCTCCCAATCTCTTCTGATTGGGATCTCCCAATCTCTTCTGTTTGGGATCTCTTCTGATTTGGGGATAAAAAGAGGTTCAAAAAGAAAGAAAGAAAAAAAGAATTAAAAAAAAGAGATTGAATTAAAAATTCAATCAAGAATTTAAAAAAGAGTTAAGAAAAAAAAAGATTGAAGAGATTAGGATCTCTTCTGATTTGGGGATAAAAAGAGGTTCAAAAAGAAAGAAAGAAAAAAAAAAGAATTAAAAAAAAAGAAAATGAATAAAGAAAAGTATAAAAAAGCAAAATATATATATATTAGATAATCTAGTTAAAAAACGTTAAAAAAGAAAAGGGTAAAATTATAAAAAATTTTAGCAGAAGAAGAGAAAAAAAATGAAAAAGAAAAAAAAATAAATTAACTGCAAGACTAAAAAATCACCGGCAGAAAGCCATGAGTTCCGTGGTTTGTTTTCTCCTCCTCTGGAATTCTGCTGCTCTCTCCTTGGTATTGAAACTGCACTCCTTGGTAGGTGAACTTGGTCTTGCCTGGATTTCTTGTTGATCTTCTGGGGGAGGGGCCTGGTGTAGTGATTCTCAAGTGTCTTTGCCCCAGGCGGAATTACACCGCCCTTACCAGGGGCCGGGGCTGAGTGATCTGCTCGGCTTTGCTTTCAGGAGCTTTTGTTCCCTGAGCGCTTTCCGTAGAGTTCCGGAGGACGGGAATACAAATGGCGGCCTCCTGGTCTCCGGCCCGGAGGAGCCGAGAGCCCAGGGCTCCGCTCCCCTGTGCGCCCTCAGCGAACTGCTCCTGGTAACTCGCGTCTGCCTAACCTCCGGCCGCGCTCCGAGCTCACCAAGCTTGCGACCGGTTCAAGGCAACTCCGAGCTGCGAGCTTACTGTCGGCTCTGTCTCTGCAGCCGGCTTTCCCGTTCCAATAACCGCAAGCTCTGCGACACTCAGACACCCCCGATCCTTCTGTGACCCCGCGGGACCTGAGGTCACGCCGACCCCGTGTGGGCTTCGCCCCGGTTTAGCCTCCGGAGCGATGTCCCTCAGCGGAACAGACTTTTAAAAGTCTTGATTTTGTGCTCCGTTGCTCCGCCGCTTGCCGGGAGCCGGCCCCTCCCCCCCGGGGTCTCTCTTCCCGTCGCTTTGGATTCACTTCTCCGCCAGTCCTACCTTTCAGAAAGTGGTTGTTTTTCTGTTTCTAGAATTGCTGTTCTTCTTCTCTTCGATCTGCCGATGGATTTGCAGGTGTTTGCAATCTTTAGATAAGCTCTAGCTGATCTCCTGCTAGCTGAGGTAGTCTCAGCCTGCTACTTCTCCGCCATCTGACTCCTCCCTCATATAACTTTCATTACAGTATATTGTTAAACCTGTTCTGATTGTATTGTTAATCTCTTACAGTTCTTAATTTATTAGTTAAATTCTATCATAGGTATGGATATATAGGAACAACCATAGTGTATATAGGGTTTGGTACTATCCACAGCTTTAAGCATCCACTGGGGGTCTTGGTATGTATCCTCTGTGAATAAGGGTGGGGGGAACCAATATATTTCTCTCCCACTCTGATTCTGAAACAGATAGACCCTTGAGAATCATTATTTTTATGTAACAAGCTTTATTATATTTATAGTTGGTTTCATGACTGTCTACTAGACTATGACCTCCTTGAGGAAGGAGACACAGTCTGGTTGTTCTTTGTATCCATAAGTGACAAGCACACTGACAGATATGTAATAGGAGCACATTAAATATTTGTTGAACAAATGGCTGAATAAACAGTGCCAGAAGACTTATTCAATACACTGCTCATTTCCCCCCCATGTCTTATTCATTTTTAGCAAAAATACAAATTGGAGACATTCAAGATTCTTTAACATCTGACTCTATGAATAGTGTCAATGAAAACAACAAGAGTTCCCTTTTCCACTGCCCTCATTCTGTCTACTATCTCACTGAATCTTTTTTTTTAAATTTCTTTTCAGCATAACAGTATTCATTGCTTTTGCACCACACCCAGTGCTCCATGCAATACATGCCCTCCCTAATACCCACCACCTTGTTCCCCCAACCTCCCAGCCCCACCCCTTCAAGACCCAGGTTATTTCTCAGAGTCCACAGTCTCTCACGGTTCACCTCCCCTTCTAATTTCCCTTACTCCCTTCTCCTTTCCATCTCCCCATGTCCTCCACGTTATTTGTTATGCTCCACAAATAAGTAAAACCATATGATAATTGACTCTCTCTGCCTGACTTATTTCACTCAGCATAATCTCTTCCAGTCTCGTCCATGGTGCTACAAAAGTTGGGTATTCATCCTTTCTGATGGAGGCATAATACTCCATAGTGTATGTGGACCCCATCTTCCTTATCCATTCATCCGTTGAAAGGCATCTTGGTTCTTTCCATAGTTTGGCGACCGTGGCCATTGCTCTATAAACATTGGGATACAAATAGCCCTTCTTTTCACTACTTCTGTATCTTTCGGGTAAATACCCAGTAGTGCAATGGCAGGGTCATAGGGAAGCTCTATTTTTAATTTCTTAAATAATCTCCACACTGTTCTCCAAAGTGGCTGCACCAACTTGCATTCCCACCAACAGTGGAAGAGGGTTCCTCTTTCTCCACATCCTCTCCAACACGTGTTGTTTCCTATCCTGCTAATTTTGGCCATTCTAACTGGTGTAAGGTGGTATCTAAATGTGGTTTTGATTTGAATCTCCCTGATGGCTAGTGATGATGAACATTTTTTCATGTGTCTGATAGCCATTTGTATGTCTTCATTGGAGAAGTCTCTGTTCATATCTTCTGCCCACTATTTATATGATTATCTGTTTTGTGTGTGTTGAGTTTGAGGAGTTCTTCATAGATCCTGGATATCAACCTTTTGTCTGTACTGTCATTTGCAAATATCTTCTCCCATTCCGTGGGTTGCCTCTTTGTTTTCTTGACTGTTTCCTCTGCTGTGCAGAAGCTTTTCATCTTGATGAAGTCCCAAAAGTTCATTTTCACTTTTGTTTCCTTTGCCTTTGGAGACATATCTTGAAAGAAGTTGCTCTGGCTGATAGCGAAGAGGTTACTGCCTATGTTCTCCTCTAGGATTCTGATGGATTCCTGTCTCATGTTGAGGTCCTTTATCCATTTTGAGTTTATCTTTGTGTATGTGTATCTTTGTGTATCTTTGAGAATGGTCGGGTTTCATTCTTTTACATATAGCTGTCCAGTTTTCCCAGCACCATTTATTGAAGAGACTGTCTTTTTTCCACTGTATATTTTTTCCTGTTTTGTCGAAGATTAATTGACCATAGAGTTGAGGGTCCATATCTCGGCTCTCTACTCTGTTCCACTGGTCTATGTGTCTGTTTTTATGCCAGTACCATGCTGTCTTGGTGATCACAGCTTTGTAGTGAAGCTTGAAATCAGGTAAGGTGATGCCGCCAGCTTTATTTTTGTTTTTCCACATTACCTTAGCGATTCTCAGTCTCTTCTGATTCCATACAAATTTTAGGATTATTTGCTCCAGCTCTTTGAGAAATACCAGTGGAAATTTGATCGGAATGGCATTAAAAGTATAGATTGCTCTAGTCAGTATAGACATTTTAACAATGTTTATACTTCTGATCCAAGAGCATGGAATGGTCTTCCATCTTTTTGTGTCTTGTTCAGTTTCTTTCATGAGTGTTCTGTAGTTCCTCAAGTATGAGTACAGATCCTTTACCTCTTTGGTTAGGATTATTCCCAGGTATCTTATGGTTCTTGGTGCTATAGTAAATGTAATTGATTCTCTGATTTCCCTTTATGTATTTTCATTGTTAATGTATAAGAAAGCCACGGATTTCTGTACATTGACATTGTATCCTGCCACGTTGCTGAATTGCTGTATGAGTTCTAGTAGTTTGGGTTGGAGTCTTTTGGGTTTTCCTTATAAAGAATCATGTCATCTGTGAATAGAGAGAGTTTGATTGCCAATTTGGGTACCTTTGGCATTTGATTGCCAATCCAAATTGCCAATTTGGATACCTTTTATTTCTCTTTGTTGTCTGATTGCTGTTGCTAGGACTTCTAATACTATGCTGAACAAGGGTGGTGAAAGTGGGCATCCTTGTCGTGTTCCTGATCTCAACGGGAAGGCTGCAAGCTTTTTCCCATTGAGGATGATATTTGCTGTGGGTCTTTCATAGATAGATTTGATGAGGTTCAGGAATGTTCCCGCTATCCCTATACTTTGAAGCATTTTAATCAGGAATGGATGCTGGATTTTGTCGAATTATTTTTCTGCATCAATTGAGAGGACCATGTGGTTCTTCACTCTTCACTTATTGATTCGTTCTATCACACTGATTGATCTGTGAATGTTGAACCATCCTTGTAACCCAGGGATGCATCCCACCTGGTCATGGTGGATAATCTTCAATTTTTTGAAACAGCTTCAGAAGAATAGGTGTTATTTCTTCTTTGAAAGTTTGATGGAATTCCCCAGGGAATTCGTCAGGACCTGAGCTCTAGTTTTTTGGGGGGTTTTTGATCACTGCTTCAATCTCATTACTAGATATTGGTCTATTCAGGTTCTCAATTTCTTCCTGGTTCAAATTTGGGAGTTTAAAGTTTTCCAGGAATGTATCCATTTCATCTAGGTTGCTTAGCTTTTTGGCATATAACTCTTGATAATAATTTCTGATGATTGTTTCTATTTCCTTGGTGTTAGTTATGATCTCTCCCTTTTCATTCATAATTTTATGAATCTGGGCTTTCTCTCTTTTGTTTTGGATTAGTGTGGCCAATTGTTTATCAATCTTATTGATTCTTTCAAAAAACCAGCTTCTAGTTTCATTGATGCATTCTACTGTATCTCTAGTTTCTACCTCATTGATCTCAGCTCTAATCTTGATTATTTCCTTTCCTATGTGTGGAGTTAGTTTGATTTGTTGTTGATACTCCAGTTCTTTAAGGTGTAGAGACAGCTGCTGTGTTCTGTATTTTTCAATTTTTTTGAGGGAGACTTGGATGGCTATGTATTTCCCCATTAGGACCGTCTTTGCTGTATCCCATTGGTTTTGGATCAAAGTGTCTTCCTTCTCATTGGTTTCCATGAATTGTTTCAGTTCTTCTTTGATCTCCTGGTTGGTCCAAGCATTCTTAAGCAAGGTGGTATTTAGCTTGCAGGTGTTTGAGTTCCTTCTGAACTTTTCCTTATGATTGAGCTCCAGTTTCAAAGCAATGTGATCTGAGAATATGCAGGGAATTATATCAGTCTTTTGGTGGCGGTTGAGTCCTGATTTGTGACCCAGTGTGTGGTCTGTTCTGGAGAAGGTTCCATGTGCACTTGAGAAGAATGAGTATTCTATTGTTTTAGGGTGGAATGTTCTGTATATATCTATGAGGTCCATCTGGTCTAATGTGTCATTCAATGCTCTTGTTTCTTTATTGATTATTTGCTTCAATGATCTCTCTATTACTGAGAGAGGCATGTTAAGATCTCCTACTATTAATGTACTCATATCAATATGACTCTTTATCTTGATTAATAGTTATCTTATGTAGTTGGGTGCTCCTATATTGGGGGTGTAGATATTTACATTTATTAGATCATCTTGGTGGATAGTCCCTTTAAGAATTATGTAGTGTCCTTCTGTATCTCCGACTATAGTCTTTAGTTCAAAATCTAATTTATTTTACCTGATATAAGAATTGCTACCCCGGCCTTCTTTTGAAGCCCATTGGCATGAAAGATGCTCCTCCATCGCTTCACTTTCAGTCTGGGTGTATCTATAGGTTCAAAATGGGTCTCTTGTAGACAACATATGGATGGGTCCTGTCGTTTTATCCAATCTGCATCCCTGTGTTGTTTTATGGGCACATTTAGGCCATTCACATTGAGAGTAATTATTGATAGATATGTTTTTATTGACATTGTGTTACCTTTGAAGTCTTTCTTTCTGTAGATGGTCTCTATAATTCTGTTCAATGATATTTTTAGGATTTTTTCTCTTTTATAGAAGCCCCCTTAATATTTCCTGCAATGTCAGCTGGTGGTTGCATAGTCTTTTAAGCCTTGCCAGTCTTGGAAACTCTTTATCTCTCCATCCATTTTGAATGTCAGTCTTACTGGATAAAGTATTCTTGACTGCATATTCTTCTCATTTAGTGCCCTGAATATATCTTTCTGGCTTGGTAGGTCTCTGTGGATAGGTCTGACGTTATTCTGATGGGCTTTCCTCTGTATGTAAGGAGCTTTTTTGTCCTGGCTGCTTTCAAGAGGGTCTGCCTACAATTATAACTCTTCATTCTTCCTATTAGGTGTCTTGAGGACTTTTGAGAATCTATTATCTTGCAGGGAAACCGTTCTGCCTCTAGTACATGAACGCTGGTTCCATTCATGAGATTGGGAAAATTTTCATGGACAACTTGTTCCACTATATCTTCTAGACATTTTTCTTTCTCCTCCCCTTCAGGGATTCCAATAATTCTGACATTGGAACATTTCATGGCATCATTTATTTCCCTGTTTCTGTTTTTGTGGCTTCTAAGCTGTTTGTTCCAGGCTTTCTCCTGATCCTTTATCTGTTTGTCCTCCACATCACTAATTCTATCTTCTGTCTCAGTTACCCTAGCTTTGAGAGAGTTTAGATTAGATTGGAACTCATTGAGAGCATTGTGAACATCATCCCTGGTGGCTTTCAGTTCTTCCCTAATCAATTCTGTTTGGTCATCCATGGCTTTCTCCAACCTAGCTATTACCTGGATAATTGTTAGTCTGAGTTTCCTTTCTGACATAGAGTTTATGTCGATAGTTATTAGCTCTGTTGCAGAAGGCCCATATTCTGTATTTTTCTTCTGTTGGGCATTCCTCCTCCTAGTCATTTTGGTGAGAGATGACTGAATGGATGTAGCTGGATATAACAACTGTGGTGCAGTCAAGGTGCACTCTGGAAACTTCTGAGCAATCAGGATTCTCCACACAAATGAGAGAAAAAAGAAAAGAAAAAGAAAAAAAAAGAGAGAGAGAGACAGGAAAAAAAGAAAAGATAAAAGAGAAGGCTCAGTTCAAATGGGCCCCAAGGTAAGATTTATGACAAGAGGGACACCTGGGTGGCTCAGTGGGTTAAAGCCTCTGCCTTCGGCTCAGGTCATGATCCTGGGGTCCTGGGATCGGGCCTGCATTGGGCTGTCTGCTCAGCAGGGAGCCTGCTTTCCTTCCTCTCTCTCTGCCTGCCTCTCTGCCTGCTTGTGACCTCTGTCTGTCAAATAAATAAATAAAATCTTTAAAAAAAAATTATATGAGAAGAGAAAATATATATATATATATGCAAAAAAAGGAAGAACCTCATCAAAAAGAACTCCAAGTATAATATTTATATAATATCAGGACAAACACAAATACACAGAAACACTGGCAGAAGAAAAAGATGGGAGAGTGGTTATAAATTCTCAATGTGGGCGAGGAAGGTTATTTTGATTCTTCCTGGATGTATCCTGATATCTTTGTTAAAGGACCCAACTTTCCTGAGATAAAGAGGTATTAAAAATTGGTTTACCTATAGGAGTAGCATTGATTGGGGGAGAGGGTTACCTTGAAGTTTAACTCTATATAAATATTAGAAAATAAAAATTAAAAAAGAATAGAGTAAACTAAACTAAAATTAAAAAAAAAATAGAAAAGCAAAAGATAAACACAGGTGTATGTATCAAAAAGTTCAGGTTAGAAGGTTATTGTGGAATTTGATGTACCGGACATCTCAGTGTGATGGTAAATAGTTTAAAAAATTATCTATATAGAGGAGGAGTCAAGGTGTCGGAGAAGTAGCAGGCTGAGACTACTTCAGCTAGCAGGAGATCAGCTAGATAGCTTATCTAAAATTTGAAAACACCTAAAAATCCATTGGCAGATCAAAGAGAAGAAGAACAGCAATTCTAGAAACAGAAAAACAACCACTTTCTGAAAGGTAGGACTGGCGGAGAAGTGAATCCAAAGCGACGGGAAGATAGACCCCAGGAGGAGGGGCTAGCTCCTGGCAAGTGGCGGAGCAACGGAGCACAAAATCAGGACTTTTAAAAGTCTGTTCCACTGAGGGACATCGCTCCAGAGGCTAAACTGGGGCGAAGCCCACGTGGGGTCAGCGTGGCCTCAGGTCCCACAGGGTCACAGAAGGATCGGGGGTGTCAGTGTCACAGAGCTTGTGGGTATTGGAACAGGGAAGCCAGCTACAGAGACAGAGCTGACAGTGAGCTCACAGCTCGGGGTTACCTTGAACCGGTCGCAGGCTCTGTGAGCTCGGAGTGCGGCCGGAGGTCAGGCAGACGGGAGTTACTGGGCGCTATTCTCTGAGGGCGCACTGAGGAGTGGGACCCCGGGCTCTCGGCTCCACCGGGCGGAGACCAGGAGGCCGCCATTTGTATTCCCGTCCTCTGGAACTCTACAGAAAGCGCTCAGGGAACAAAAGCTCCTGAAAGCAAACCCGAGCGGATTACTCAGCCCAACCCCTGGTAAGGGCAGTGCAATTCCGCCTGGGACAAAGACACTTGAGAATCACTACAACAGGCCCCTCCCCCAGAAGATCAGCAAGAAATCCAGGCAAGACCAAGTTCACCTACCAAGGAGTGCAGTTTCAATACCAAGGAGAGCAGCAGAACTCCAGAGGAGGATAAAGCAAAGCACGGAACTCTTGGCTTTCTCCCTATGATTCTTTAGTCTTGCAGTTAATTTACTTTTTGTTTCATATTTTTTTCTCTTCTTCTGCTAAAATTTTTTTAACTTTTACCCTTTTCTTTTTTAACGTTTTTTAACTAGTTTATCTAATATATATATATACTTTTTGTTATTTGTCTTCTTTTTTTAATTCTTTTCTTTCTTTCTTTCTTTCTTTTTTCCCTTTCTTTCTTTCTGAACCTCTTTTTATCCCCTATCTCCCCCCTCACGATTTGGGATCTCTTCTGATTTGGTTAAAGCATATTTTCCTGGGGTTGTTGCCACCCTTTTAGTATTTTACTTGCTCCTTCATATACTCTTATCTGGACAAAATGACAAGGCGGAAAAATTCACCACAAAAAAAAGAACAAGAGGCAGTACCAAAGGCTAGGGACCTAATCAATACAGACATTGGTAATATGTCAGATCTAGAGTTCAGAATGACAATTCTCAAGGTTCCAGCCGGGCTCGAAAAAGGCATGGAAGATATTAGAGAAACCCTCTCCAGAGATATAAAAGCCCTTTCTGGAGAAATAAAAGATCTAAATCTAACGAAGTTGAAATCAAAAAAGCTATTAATGAGGTGCAATAAAAAATGGAGGCTCTCACTGCTAGGATAAATGAGGCAGAAGAAAGAATTAGCAATATAGAAGACCAAATGACAGAGAATACAGAAGCTGAGCAAAAGAGAGACAAACAGCTACTGGACCACAAGGGGAGAATTCAAGAGATAAGTGACACCATAAGACGAAACAACATTAGAATAATTGGGATTCCAGAAGAAGAAGAAAGAGAGAGGGGAGCAGAAGGTATACTGGAGAGAATTATTGGGGAGAATGTCCCCATATGGCAAAGGGAACATGCATCAAAATTCAGGAGGTTCAGAGAATGCCCCTCAAAATCAATAAGAATAGGCCCACACCCCGTCACCTAATAGTAAAATTTATAAGTCTTAGTGACAAAGAGAAAATCCTGAAAGCAGCCCGGGAAAAGAAGTCTGTAACACACAATGGTAAAAATATTAGATTGGCAGCTGACTTATCCACAGAGACCTGGCAGGCCAGAAAGAGCTGGCATGATATATTCAGAGCACTGAATGAGAAAAACATGCAGCCAAGAATACTATATCCAGCTAGGCTATCATTGAAAATAGAAGGAGAGATTAAAAGCTTCCAGGACAAACAAAAACTGAAAGAATTTGCAAGCACCAAACCAGCTCTACAGAAAATATTGAAATGGGTCCTCTAAGCAAAGAGAGAGCCTACAAGTGGTAGATCAGAAAGGAACAGAGACAATATACAGTAACAGTCACCTTACAGGCAATACAATGGCACTAAATTCATATCTCTCAATAGTTACCCTGAATGTTAATGGGCTAAATGCCCCAATCAAAAGACACAGGGTATCAGAATGGATAAAAAAAAAACCCATCTATATGTTGCCTACAAGAAACTCATTTTAAGCCCGAAGGCACCTCCAGATTTAAAGTGAGGGGGTGGAAAAGAATTTACCATGCTAATGGACATCAGAAGAAAGCAGGAATGGCAATCCTTATATCAGATCAATTGGATTTTAAGCCAAAGACTATAATAAGAGATGAGGAAGGACACTATATCTTACTCAAAGGGTCTGTCCAACAAGAAGATCTAACAATTTTAAATATCTATGCCCCTAACGTGGGAGCAGCCAACTATATAAACCAATTCCTAACAGAGTCAAAGAAACACATCAACAATAATACAATAGTAGTAGGGGACTTTAACACTCCCCTCACTGAAATGGACAGATCATCCAAGCAAAAGATCCACAAGGAAATAAAGGCCTTAAATGACCCACTGGACCAGATGGACATCACAGATATATTCAGAACATTTCATCCCAAAGCAACAGAATACACATTCTTCTCTAGTGCACCTGGAGCATTCTCCAGAATAGATCACATCCTTGGTCCTAAATCAGGACTCAACCAGTATCAGAAGATTGGCCTGCATATTTTCAGACTACAACGCTCTGAAGCTAGAACTCAACCAAAAGAAGAAATTTGGAAAGAACCCAAGTACGTGGAGACTAAACAGCATCCTTCTAAAGAATGAATGGGTCAACCAGGAAATTAAAGAAGAATTGAAAAAAAAACCATGGAAACAAATGATAATGAAAACACAATGGTTCAAAATCTGTGGGACACAACAAAGGCAGTCCTGAGAGGAAAATATATAGCGGTACAAGTTTTCTCAAGAAACAAGAAAGGTCTCAGGTACATAACCTAACCCTACACCTAAAGGAGCTGGAGAAAGAACAAGAAAGAAACCCTAAGCCCAGCAGGAGAAGAGAAATCATAAAGATCAGAGCAGAAATCAATGAAATAGAAACCAAAAAAACCCAATAGAACAAATCAACGAAACTAGGAGCTGGTTCTTTGAAAGAATTAATAAAATGGATAAACCCCTGGCCAGACTTATCAAAAAGAAAAGAGAAAGGACCCAAATCAATAAAATCATGAATGAAAGAGGAGAGAACAAAACTAACACCAAAGAAATACAAACAATTATAAGAACATACTATGCGCAACTCTGAAAGCTTTTCCGCTAAGATCAGGAACACGGCAGGGATGTCCATTATCACCACTGCTATTCACCATAGTAGTAGAAGTCCTAGCCTCAGCAATCAGACAACAAAAAGAAATTAAAGGCATCCAAATCGGCAAAGAAGAAGTCAAACTATCACTCTTCACAGATGATATGATACTATATGTGGAAAACCCAAAAGACTCCACTCAAAAACTGCTAGAATTTGTACAGGAATTCAGTAAAGTGTCAAGATATAAAATCAATGCACAGAAATCAGTTGCATTTCTCTATACCAACAACAAGACAGAAGAAAGAGAAATTAAGGAGTCAATCCCATTTACAGTTGCACCTAAAACCATAAGATACCTAGGAATAAACCTAACCAATGAGGCAAAGAATCTATATTCAGAAAACTATAAAATACTCATGAAAGAAATTGAAGAAGACACAAAGAAATGGAAAAATGTTCCTTGCTCCTGGATTGGAAGGATAAATATTGTGAAAATGTCTATGCTACCTAAAGCAGTCTGCACATTTAATGCAATTCCTATCAAAGTACCATCCATCTTTTTCAAAGAAATGGAACAAATAATCCTAAAATTTATATGGAACCAGAAAAGACCTCGAATAGGCAAAGGAATATTGAAAAAGAAAGCCAAAGTTGGTGGCATCACAATTCCGGACTTCAAGCTCTATTACAAAGCTGTCATCATCAAGACAGCATGGTACTGGCACAAAAACAGACACATAGATCAATGGAACAGAATAGAAAGCCCAGAAATAGACCCTCAACTCTATGGTCAACTAGTCTTTGACAAAGCAGGAAAGAATGTTCAATGGAAAAAAGACAGCCTCTTCAATAAATGGTGTTGGGAAAATTGGACAGCCACATGCAGAAGAATGAAATTGGACCATTTCCTTACACCACACACGAAAATAGACTCAAAATGGATGAAGGACCTCAATGTGAGAAAGGAATCCATCAAAATCCTTGAGGAGAACACAGGCAGCGACCTCTTCGACCTTAGCCGCAGCAACATCTTCCTAGGAACATCGCCAAAGGCAAGGGAAGCAAGGGCAAAAATGAATTATTGGGATTTTATCAAGATCAAAAGCTTTTGCACAGCAAAGGAAACAGTTAACATAACCAAAGAGAACTGATAGAATGGGAGAAGATATTTGCAAACGACATATCAGATAAAGGACTAGTGTCTAAAATCTATAAAGAACTTAGCAAACTCAACACCCAAAGAACAAATAATTCCATCAAGAAATGGGCAGAGGACATGAACAGACATTTCTGCAAAGAAGACATCTACATGGCCAACAGACACATGAAAAAGTGCTCCATATCACTCGGCATCAGGGAAATACAAATCAAAACCACAATGAGATATCACCTCACACCAGTCAGAATGGCTAAAATGAACAAGTCAGGAAATGACAGATGCTGGCGAGGATGCGGATAAAGGGAACCCTCCTACACTGTTGGTGGGAATGCAAGCTGGTGCAACCACTCTGGAAAACAGCATGGAGGTTTCTCAAAATGTTGAAAATAGAACTGCCCTATGACCCAGCAATTGCACTACTGGGTATTTACCCTAAAGATACAAACGTAGTGATCCGAAGGGGCTCGTGCACCCGAATGTTTATAGCAGCAATGTCCACAATAGCCAAACTATGGAAAGAACCTAGATGTCCATCAACAGATGAATGGATCAAGAAGATGTATTATATATACACAATGGAATACTATGCAGCCATCAAAAGAAACGAAATCTTGCCATTTGCGACAACATGGATGGAACTAGAGCGTATCATGCTTAGCGAAATAAGTCAAGCAGAGAAAGACAACTATCATATGATCTCCCTGATATGATGAAGTGGTGATGCAACATGGGGGCTTAAGTGGGTAGGAGAAGAATCCATGAAACAAGATGGGATAGGGAGGGAGACAAACCATAAGTGACTCTTAATCTCACAAAACAAACTGAGGGTTGCTGGGGGGAGGGGGGCTGGGAAAAGGAGGGTGGGGTTACGGACATTGGGAGGGTATGTGCTATGGTGAGTGCTGTGAAGTGTGTAAATCTGGCGATTCATAGACCTGTACCCCGGGGGATAAAAATATATTATATGTTTATAAAAAAATAAAAAATAAAAGTACGCTCGCAAAAAAAACCCATATATATATATATATATATATATAAAAGAGCCAGAATAATAGGAACGAGTTAAAAATACAAGTTGTATCTTTGAAGTAGTAGTTGTTCTATCATCCTCTTTTTTTTTTCTTTTTTCTTTCCTGGTTAGTTTTCTGGGGGAGGGGCCTACCACGTGGGTTTTCATTCAGTGATGTTCCCTGAGTTAAGTCCTCCCACCCCCCTCAAGGGGGTGGGCTCTGAGGAAACTGGTTTTTGAGGCTTTTGTACTCTGGAGGTTTTGATGTTTGTTTGTTCATTTTTTTTTTTTTTCCCCTCTCACCTTGACAGCTTTTGATGGTTTTTGGAGGTTTAAAAGAAAGCAAATTGCACCCCGACCTCCCCCTCAGGGAGAAGCCTCAGTCTGCTCCCTTGTGGGTGCTGCAGAGGTGCTGGCAGAGCAGGTTTTGAGTTGCGGTCCCTGGGGATGCAGGATCTCCTGCTTGTACCCAAAACCATGGCAGCAGTGGCTGACTGGGCAGCTCCAGACTGCCAGAGAGGTTCCAAGCAGCAATCATATACTGAGATTTTCCCGCTGGCCTGGGCTGGGAATGCCTGGTCTTTCCGGCTCCGAGAGCACCAGGCTGGCACCTACGTGCACCTCTCCCAGGGAGTGTGTGGGGCACACGCGTCTCAGGCTCTGTTAGCATGGCACGGTGTTCTGCCATCTGTCGAGGCTCCCAGCCCCTCACAGGAGCCGGACCCTACATGTTCTCGGGCGTGCTGGCAGCTCAGGGACCAAGACCTTGTTTCTTTGCCTTACTCTCTCTGGCTCAGTGCCAGGGGAGGCTGTCCTGGGTTTGGGGACTTAAGCCCCTATCCCTAGCCGCCCTGATTCCTGTAATTTCCCCCCCGTGATCCTTTGCTCTTTTTGAGTGCTTTCAACCAGACTCCAAGTTAATGCTGGTCCCCAGACGCAGGGTACTCTCGTCTGGGGTATTACTTTCCAATCGGTCGCCTCTGGTGGCTCCCTCCCCCTTTTGTTTATCTTCCGATATCAGTCCGACGTTCCCACTCTGCTTTACTGCCCATGTAGAGATCTTCTGGCCATGTAGAGAAGACATGTAGAGAAGACGCCATCATGGCGTCTTCTGCCCATGTAGAGATCCAGACATGTATAATTCTGATCTCAGGCTGATTTCATGGGTGATCAGAGTTCTTTGGTAGGTAATCAGCTCACTTTAGGGTACAGGTTGAAAAGGCACCTCCTCCTACTTCCCCGCCATCTTGTCTTCCCTTATCCCACTGAATCTTTATTTCTTAGGTTCTATATGTTTCTTCTTAATTGTTATACACCTTCTTCTTTCATCTTGAATGTTTAAACTGACAGTAATTATCCAGAATTAATTACATGATCTCTAAAAATCTAAGCCTACTAAAAAAGGAGTGGTTTCACACTGTAACCTGTCATAATGATCCTTAAGAGGGATGATTCTGTATTTTAGAAGAAGCTGCCATGTAAAAATAAAAGTTCAGGGGCACCTGGGTGGCTCAGTGGGTTAAAGCCTCTGCCTTCAGCTCAGGTCATGATCCCAGGATCATGGGATCGAGCCCCACATCTGGCTCTCTGCTCAGTGGGGAGCCTGCTTCCCTTCCTCTCTGTCTGCCTCTCTGTCTACTTGTAATCTCTGTCTGTCAAATAAATAAATAAAATCTTAAAAAAAATAAAGGTTCAGATTAGCTCCACAGGTCAGCATACCACTCCACACCTGAACTTGAAAATAACTTTATATTATTAGTCGTTTACATTTCTCTTATATTCATGAGAACCATATGTCACAATCTATCTGGAGTGAAGAACAACACTTTTGTTTTTATTTATTCTACAAAATAAGATAAAAATAAATTACTAGAAAAAGATAATGGAAAAAAAATCCTGCAAAAGAAAAGCCCCATTTGGGGTGCCTGGGTGGCTCAGTTGGTTGAGTGTTTTAGCCTTCGGCTCAGGTCCTGGGATCAGCCCTGTGTAGGGTTCCCTGCTCAGAGGGGAGCCTGCTTCTTGGTCTCCATTCCCTCTGCCTCTCTTCCCAGCTTGTGCTCACACACACTTTCTCTCAAATAAACAAAACCTTAATAAAATAAAATAAAATAAAATACCCATTTATTTTGTTAACATCAGCTGACATAAAAGTACTCTGTCAAATTACTGTGATGTTCTCAAATGCTTCCTTTCAACAGCTACACAAACTCATCATAGACCATTATCCATCTATAAAGCAAGATGTAAGGAGCACTGCATGAGATGGTGTGCTTACCCAGACCTTAGCCAAACATTAGTTTCTGGTGAACAACTTTGTGATTTGATAAGTTTATGCTATATTCACTACAAGTGTAGTTATCCTCTGTTCTAATATATCAATACATCACAATTACAACATCATAGACTATATTCCTCATGTTGTATCTTTTTTTCCCATGATTTATTCATTTCACAACTGGAAGTTTGGATCTCCCATTTCCCTTCACCCATTTTGCTCACTCCCCTCCACTCTCCCTTCTGGCAACTGTCAGTTCATTCTCTGTATTTATAGGTCTGATTCTGCTTTTTGTTTTTTATTCATTTTCTTTTTTTGGTTAACCTTATTATGGCCTGAATTGTCTTTGGACCCCCAAGGGCCAAGTCTCCATTATGCATGAAGATTATCATGTCTAAAAGAACTAATGAATGAACCCTTTTTAAAAAAATATTTTATTTACTTATTTGAGAGAGGAACACAAGCAGGGAGGAGGGGCAGAGGGAGAGTGAGCAGACCTCCCCAATGAACAGGAAGCCCAATGTAGGGCTCAGTCCCAGGACCTTGGGATCATGACCTGAGTGGAAGGCAGATGCTTAACCAATTGAGCCACACAGATGCCTTAAAAAAATGATGAACCCTTAATTAGGGAACTATCAACCCTTGTGGGCATAAATGAGAACTGACATTAGTGGCCCATCATGTAATTGAAGGTGTAATCTCAAGAGATAGACTTGGGTTAGAATTTTGGTCTAGCCACTTGCCAGCTAGTTACTTGGTCTCTCTTTGCCTCAGTTTCTTCATCTACAAAGTGGGGATATTTATAGTATCTATTTCATAGAGATGCTGTGATGATTAAATGATGTGATGCATTTAAAATACTTCATGATGGGGCGCCTGGGTGGCTCAGTGGGTTAAGCCTCTGCCTTTGGCTCAGGTCATGATCTCAGGGTCCTAGGATTGAGCCCCACATTGGGCTTTCTGCTCAGCAGAGAGCCTGCTTCCCCCTCTCTCTCTGACTGCCTCTCTGCCTACTTATGACCTCTGTCTGTCAAATAAGTAAATAAAATCTTTTAAACAAAATAAAATAAAACACTTCATGAAATGCCTGGCATATCATACAAACTCAGGAAGCTTGACTATTGTTTTGTGACCAATAAGTGGTATTAATATTCTCCTCATTTCATGGGAGAGGGAAATTCCAACTTTGCAGTCCTATAAGCCCCTCATCTGGTACCTTTGGGATTATAAAGCTCGTTTCATTCAATCTACCTCAGGTTTGGCAGGACTGTTCCCTTAGGCAGGCTGTCACCTCTCTCCTTCTGCTCAAGGTGATTTTTCATTGCTCCCAACAAGGCTCCCACACCCTAGCAAAATCAATCTACTTACTACTCTTTCCTTACACTCAACTGGCTGATTCTCACTTCTTGACATTTTCTTACAGCCACCTTCAACCTAGAATGTCCACTGCTTTCTTCTCTGTCACAGGCATCTGCCTTGTTCAAAGTCAGTCTCTAAATTAGCATCTAAGCAATTCTCAGACTTGAGTGTTCATCACAAACACCTGGAAAGCATGTTAAATATTCCCGTTCTTGAGCTCCACCGAAAATTCTGATTTTGTAGGTCTGGGGTAGAGCCCAGGAATTTAATTTTTTTATAGGCCTCCCCCTCCCCATTTCTCCCACCACCAGGAGACTCTGAGGAACTAACTTTTAGGGATCACAGATTAAGAAAAAGTGTTTTATATGAGAACACTAGTTAACAACACTTGATTCAATTCTTTCTCCAGATTTCCTTAAATGTAAATACTTTTAATAAAGTAATGCCTTATTAGCTCAGCACCATTAATTGAAATTCTTGATAATTGGACAGAAGCTGGGCTACTAAAAAAAGGGTGGGAAGCTGAAGATGACTCTTCAAGATGAGTAGAGCTAGCTGTGTCTATTTAGACAGGGGCCAAGTAATTTCTTGCTGATTTATTCATTAACTGAAAATGCCTTGATTAGCCCATTCAGGACTTCATCTACCACTTTGTCTCATTTTGGATTACTACCCTAACCTCTTACCTTGTCTCCTTACTTCCACTCTCATTGTCCATTATCCCATTCTTCACATAGATACTTGTGTAATCTGTAAAAATAAAATCACCTACCTAACTAAAAATTTTCACTGGTTTCTTGCTGATCTTAGGCTAGAGACTAAGCTCTCTCTCTCTTTTTTATTTTAGTGTTCCAAGACTCATTGTTTATGTACAACACTGAGTTCTCTATGCAATACATGCCGTCCTTAATACCCACCACCAGGCTCACCCATCCTCCACCCCTTTTTTCTAAAGTCCCCAGTTTGTTTCTCAGAGTCCACAGTCTCTCATGGTTCATCTCCTTCTCTGATTTCTCCCAAATTACTTTCCCTTTCCTTCTCCTAATGTCCTCCATGTTATTCCTAATGTTCCACAAGTAAGTGAAACCATATGATAATTGACTTTATCTGCTTGATTTATTTCACTCAGCATAATCTCCTCCAGTCCCATCCATGTTGATGCAAAAGTTGGGCATTCCTCTATTCTGATGGCTGAGTAATATTCCATTGTATATAGGGACCACATCTTCTTTATCCATTCATCTATTGAAGGGTATCTTGGTTTTTCCCACAATTTGGCTATTGTGGACATTGCTGCTATGGACATTGGGGTACATATGGCCCTTCTTTTCACTATGTCTGTATCTTTGGGGTAACCACCCAGTAGTGCAATTGCAGGGTCATAGGGTAGCTCTATTTTTAATTTTTTGAGGAATCTCCACACTGTTTTCCAAAGTGACTGCACCAACTTACATTCCCACCAACAATGTAAGAGGGTTCCCCTTTCTACACATCCTCTCCAACATTTGTTGTTTCCTGCCTTGTTAAGCTTTGCAATTCAAACTGGTGTAAGGTGGTACCTCAGTGTGGTTTTGATTTGCATTTCCCTGATGGTTAGTGACGATGATCATTTTTTCGTGTGACTGTTATCTATTTGTTTTCTTCATTGGAGAAGTGTCTGTTCATGTCTTCTGCCCATTTTTTGACATGATTATCTGTTTTTTTGGGTGTTGAGTTTGAGAAATTCTTTATAATCCCACAGTGAATATCATTCTCAATGGGGAAAAACTGAGAGCCTTCCCATTGAGATCAGGAACATGACAAGGGTGCACACTCTTGCCACTGTGGTTCAACAGAGTAGTAGAAGTCCTAGCAGTAGCAATCAGACAACAAAAAGAATAAAATGTAATCAAACTGGCAAAGAAGAAGTCAAACACTCTTCTCAGATGACATGATCCTTTATGTGGAAATCCCCAAAGACTCCACCCCAAAATTACTAGAACTCATACAGAAATTCAGTAATGTGGCAGGATACAAGCAGTTCAGTACTCTGGCAGGATACAAAATCAATGCACAGAAATCAATTGCTTTCTTATACACTAACTTTATAACT
Source organism: Neogale vison (assembly GCF_020171115.1). Lineage (NCBI taxonomy): Eukaryota > Metazoa > Chordata > Mammalia > Carnivora > Mustelidae > Neogale > Neogale vison. Next base: position 51,854,573 of record NC_058105.1, on the reverse strand, counting down.
GTAGAAAGAACAATTAGGGAATTGATTCTATTTACAGTAGCACCCATAACCTTAAGATACCTTGGAATAAACCTAACGAAAGAGGTAAAAGATCTATATTTGAGGAACTACAGAATGCTCATGAAAGAAATTGAAGAAGACACAAAAAGATGGAAAAACATTTCATACTTATGGATCAGAGGAATAAACATTGTTAAAATGTCTGTGCTGCCCAGAGCAATATGTACTTTCAACACCATCCTGATCAAAATGCCAATGGCATTCTTCTTAGTGTTGGAACAAATAATTCTAAAATTTGTATAGAACCAGAAAGACTCCAATTGCTAAGGAAATGTTGAAGAAAAAAAAAAAAAGCTGTGGGCATCACGTTGCCTGATTTCAAGCTTTATTACAAAGTTGTGATCACCAAGACGGCATGGTACTGGCACAAAAACAGACACATGGACCAATGGAACTGAGTAGAGAGCCCATATATGGACCCTCAACTCTATGATCAAATAATCTTTGACAAAGCAAGAAAAATATCTGGCAGAAAAAGGACAGTCTCTTCAATAAATCATGCTGGGAATATTGGACAGCTATGTATAGAAGAATGAAACTCAACCATTCTCTCACACCATACAGAAAGATAAACTCAAAATGTATGAAATACCTCAATGTGAGACAGGAATCCACCAAGATCCTGGAGAACATAGGCAGTAACCTCTTCAACACTGGCCACAGCAACTTTTTTCAAGATATGTCTCCAAAGGCAAAGGAAACAAAAGCGAAAATGAACTTTTGGGACTTCATCAAGATCAAAAACTTCTGCACAGCAAAGGAAACAGTCAACAGAACAAAGAGGCAACCTACAGAATGGGAGAAGATATTCGCAAATGACACTACAAAGAGCTGATATCATAGATCTATAAAAAACTTCTTAAACTCCTTTTTTTTTTAAAGACTAAATCTATCAGGGTACACAGGGCTCTACATAGTCTGTTCCTGCCTACCTCTCCAGTCTCATCTTGTTTTGCTCTTCCCCCATGTTCTCCATGCTTTAGGCAAGCTAGCTTTCTTTAAGTTCTGTGACCAGAGCCCCTTTTTTCTTGCTACAGAGCCTGTGCATATACTCTTCTATGGATTTGGAGTGTTCTTCCTAGCATCCCCTTCCCATCCCACGCACCCACGCAAACACACACTTAGTTAACCCTTACTCATCTTTTGGAGCTTGGTTTGAATGTCTTTACCATAGAGAAACCTTCTGAGCTCCCTACTATAAGTCAGTTTCCTTTGCTATATCCTTTCAGAAAACCATGTTTCTTTTCCTCAGAATACTTGTCTTAGTTTGTTATTAAACAATCATTGCTATTAATGTGATTATTTGACTAAAACCCATCTCATCAGGGCACCTGGCTGGCTCAGTGGGTTAAATCCTCTGCCTTTGACTCAGGTCATTATCCCAGGGTCCTGGGATCAAGCCCTGCATTGGGCTCTCTGCTCAGCAGGGAGCCTGCTTCTTCCTCTCTCTCTGCCTGCTTCTCTGCCTACTTGTGATCTCTGTCTGTCAAATAAATAAATAAAATCTTAATAAATAAATAAGTAAATAAATCCCATGTCATCTTCTAGACAGTAAATGCCCTGAGAACCCAAAGCACATCACTATATCCTCAGCATCTTGCTTAGTGACCAGCATATATAGAAAACACTTAGTACTTGTTAATTGACAGGATGAATTCCTTCTCTTCCTTCTCAGATAAGACCACAATCATCCAAACCTCTCTGCTTTCCTCCCAAAGCTAACACTGTCCTGATTCTCTGTGTGAAAGCATGGGAGTGACATGAGTTCAAACTCCCCTAGAAGGAAGACCCCAATCAAGGCAATAAGATTCAAAACCTACCCATTTAATCCTTATACCTTAGACCAGCTTCCTCAGCCAGATGACCAAACAAGCATGACACTGAATACTCCTGCCTATTGTTCTCTGTAGTAAATATTTGGCTTGTTCCTAGAAGCTGCCCGGGCACTGGATGGTAATGATGAGATCCCTATTCCAGTCATGAAGCTGTTACTCACCATGCTCAAATCTTGTTAGCAATCAACCTAACCAGCAAATGTCCTCTACACTAAACATTTAACAATTTTGCATCAGTTATGCATCCCACTCTTTCTGTTATGCATGTATTATAGTTCTTAAAGTGAAAGTAAAGAGGAAGAGCAACAAGAAATTGCTAGTGATGGTGATGGAGATGGTTGACTAGTGTAAAGTAATATGTGTTGTTTCTTAGCACCAGATGCCATTCAAAATTTCACATAAGAGTAGAACCAGCATTGAACAGAAGAGCCACCCTAGCAACCCGGAAAGCTTTAGCTCAAATCATCTCTGGGTCAGAGAGTTTAAATATATTATGTCCCTTTCTCTAAGCTTATGAATCAACTGGTAAAATCATAAATATAAAAAGCTTCAGGACTTTTGGGCTAGGTGGTAATTGAAGACCTAGATAAAAACAAAAACAAACAAACAAAATAACTCAGATTGAGTCAGTGTAAGTTCCTTAGCTCCCAGCGTAGATAAAATTCTATGACTCTGGATGGAGACATAATTCTAATGCTTCTTTCAATAAAAATCTTAACCACAGAACAACTGGACAATTCAAATGATTTTCTAATTGCTCATTCTTCTCCAAACATTCCAATATCACTTGCTGTCCCTGTAGTCCATCTGAGAAAAAACATGCCACAGGAAGAGCATAAAAGTAGCCTCACAATTACTCTATCTAGTGAAATATCCTGCCTTTGGATTTTTTTGGGCAATTATATCTATTTTAAATATTTTTTCAACTGATGCAGTAAGAGATATTCTTCAACATCTGAGGTGCTCCGGCAGGGCCTATGGATCCTGGGTAGTTTAGGTAGCTTTCTGCAGTGTTTGCAAAGCCATTTTAATATGATGATTTTTCAAATGAGTCTCTTGTGTGTGTATGCACATGCACTATGGCTTTTCCTTTTTAGTTACAACTGACAAATGGAATAAAAGTCTTAGTAGGCTTAATCTGAAAATGTAAATAGAAAATATCTTGTCAAGTGCTATATTTTTCAAATACTCTTTTTTTACATTTTTAATTCTTTTTTCCCATTTTATTTTATTTCTTTTCAGTGTTTCAGCATTCATTGTTTATGCACCACACCCAGTGCTCCATGTAATACGTGCCCTCCGTAATACCCACCAACAGGCTTACCCAACCCCTCGCACCTCTCCCCTCCAAAACCCTGAGTCTGTCTCTTCAGATACTCTTAACCAATCCTCTGTGCATCTTTCCAGTAGTACCTATGATCAGGGTGCCTACTGGAAAATATCTTCCTTGGTGTTTTTGTTCAATATATAATTTAAGGTCCTCATTAAAACCATCGATTATACAAAATAATCTCCCTATTTTCTTTTTTTTTCCCAATTTATTTATTTTCAGAAAAACAGTATTCATTATTTTTTCACCACACCCAGTGCTCCATGCAAGCCGTGCCCTCTACAATACCCACCACCTGGTACCCCACCCTCCCACCCCCCCGCCACTTCAAACCCCTCAGATTGTTTTTCAGAGTCCATAGTCTCTCATGGTTCACCTCCCCTTCCAATTTACCCAAATTTCCTTCTCCTCTCTAACTCCCTATTTTCTAAAATTAATTTGGAAAAATGTTCAAAAAGTACTTACTTGATATCATTATTCCTTGCCTACTCTTTTCCTAATGTGCATTAAAAGCATGTGTGATTTTCCAAAAATGAAGTGGTAAGTGAGATCAGATGATGAGTTACAACATGACCTAGCTACTTTGCTATAGGTAACTGGGTTATGGATCAGCACTAGATCCAAAGGCAGTATTTATAAGCTGACTGGCATAAGAATCAGATCCTTACTCATAAGGAGTTTGAATTTGAGTCTCAAAAAGAGTCAGTCTACTGGTCAGTATTGGGAGAAGCAGAGATGGAAACAGAGACAGAATAGCTGAGCAACCTCACAGCCAAGTGGAAGATAGAGTATTAGAACACTCTTTGTGAAAAGACAGCTTATTGTTGTATGATTAACAATGGTCACATTCTTTGGAAGGCTTGTGTGGCTTGTTTACTTATAATAAACTTTCATTAACTGATATATGCTAAGCATGTCATTATTCTTTGTAAATTGGCTATGCCTAACCCAAAGATCAACTTTCAAGTTATCTGAAGTCCAGTTGCCAACATAGATCCAATAGAGGCTGAACTAAGATAAGAACTCAGGTCTCCTCATTCCCAGTTTCATGTATTTTCAAAATAAATTTTACTTCCTGTAAGAAAATCTTTAGCCCTAAATTACTGGAAAAGTTAATTCATAGTTGAGATACTGTACTTCTTCAGACTTGCTGCTCTCAACAGCATCAACATTATAGTGCTGTCTTTTGGGTGGGAAAGGCCAATAATGATGCTTTGAGGAGATGACAGGTAAATTTCCAGGTTGATATACTACATAAAATATGTGATTGACAAAATGGTATTCCTAGAAATTAGTTGAAGAAAAGCTTCATGTGGTCATTTAAAACCCTCATGAGGGAAACACACCCAAGACTACACTTAACTCTTCAAATGAGAAACACTTTTTCTCAAATGTTTCAAAAGAAGCTTTTAAACATGATTTTAGGTTCAGAGCTTATTAAATATACTGTTCTGCATGAATCTGTTTCAGTTAGATCTGTCCAAAGTTTTGGGACAGTGCCACCATTTCCTTTACTTCTTGGGGTAGTACCCAAGACTCAACTTTCTAGCAGTTCTTATTCCAAGACAAAGAAACTTTACTTATATTAACCAAAGAATTCTAACGTCTGATGTTTATTTTTCAAACTCTTCACCCCTTACTCCAGCAAAATTTATGTATACTATGTAATGTCTAAGTACTTTGTAAATACTGGCAAATTCAACTAATTTAAAGAATCAAGGCAGTTTAAAAGAAACTTTGAGTCAACTTTTAATTTTTTGAGGAACTTCTGTAGCCACATTTGTAAAATGAGAGTAATAATACCTGCAATGCCAACGGAACCCTCCTGAATTCTCGAACATGAAACTTGGAAATGCCTCCCTCAAATCATCTCATCTAGCCTCCTCCCTTACCTCATGAGTGAAGTATGAGCTTCAAATGGACAATGTAGGTGCATTTAGAAAGAAGCTACAAGATATTAGCATCATCACTCTTCATTTTTATTTGAATGATGCTTATGCTAACTGTTCCAGAGGATCCTCTTGGCTGCTAACTTACTGGTTATCTTGATTAGAAAGACTTCTATTTTTCAATACCCCCACCAACTTTTTGTTCTGGGCTTTAGATCTATGCAGAATCATAGCCAGTATGTTTTTATGTGTCTGTATCCACTTTGACGGTTACATTTAAATTTATCCCTAGAAAAACTAATATATATCCCTAACCCAGAAGGCATTTCCTGATTTATCCTATTCTAGGTGTCTTCTTCCTGGTACCAAAACAGTATGTCTCATCTGAGAAGGCTTGGAAGAGTTAATATCATCTAAAGACCCAAATACCAGTCTTCAAAACAACTGCATCTGAATTACCTGGGAGAGCTTTGACAAATGTAGAGTTTTTTGTTTTTAATTTTACTAAACATTTATTATAAAAAACTCAAACATATAAAAAATGAGAGAATATAAAAAAATAATTCCTAGATAATAATCACCAAGCCTTCATACTTAAATGCCCATAGTCAATGTTGTTTCATTCATACCTTATTCAACTACCTCCTGGATTATTTTGAAACACATTCCATTCATAAATATTCCAAAATGCAAATAAATATATTTTTTCCACCTATTTTTTTTCAGTTTACAAATTCCTGGAATTCTGATTCAGTGTGTTTGGAACCAGGTCCAGCAACTTCTATTTGTAATAGATGAAACTGATATACAAATTTGACAACAGCTGCATTTGATTCTCCTTTTAATATAGAGAAATGGAATCTAGACGAGGAAAGTCACCAGCTAAAGTTTACTTCTTTGCTCAATCACAAAGAAAAACTGCTGTTTTAAATGAAGAGATATTCTGAGGTCCATTCAGAAAAGATACCATTTGAGGGAAAAGTGCTTTGAAAATAATGGGCCAATACCAGAAAGCAAGGAAGCAATTTCCTGAGATGTTAACTAAGCAATGAAGCCTTTATAGTTCATATTAAATTCTCATACCTTTGAGCTCAGCTTTCATTGACTGAACTACTCATTTGGAAGTTAATCACAGACAGCCTTGTGACAGCTCATGTATTATAGAATTGATTTTTACTCTTAAATTGCCTTAACTCTTTGACTAAATTGTAAGCTTATGAAGGGTAGGGACCTTGCCTGATCCTGCTTTGTACCATATTCCTCCTCACCCCTGACAGAACCCTGCATGGTGTCCTGTCTCACATGATAATTTACAGCAGTGCATTGCTTCTTACCTTAGTCACACCATTAGGGGATTCATTCTATACCACATTCCTACACTATTGTGCTAAATGTATGGAAAAAGTGATTGCACCTCACAAAGTCCCCAAGATACCCCTGTGTTGTGATTCCAAAGGTCCTGTTGAAATGTTCTGAATCAGAAATATTTCTTCAGTGGCTTTCCACATTGCCTGGAATTGCCACTCCTATTTATCTCCTTGATTGACTAGATTAAAACCCTAAGGTTCAAACAGAAATGTTAATCTAGGAGCTTCTTAGCACAAATGAGCTGACACAGATGATTGCATTTATGATGCAGATCCCATCGATGTCATAAAAGGGGCATGGACATTGCCTCACATGGATAGCCTAATTGGGATTCTCTGGTGGAGGTTATGAGACTGTTGAGTACCTAATGGGTGGAGATAGGTTTACTGAAAAGAAACACAGGATAGCATAGTGGCTAAGAATGAGGTTTTCTAGTGAGAGGGATGCATCACAATCCTGGCTGAATCATTTACTAATTGTGTGACAATGGGGTAGTCAATTTCCCTGAGACTCATTTCCTTCATGTATAAAACAGGAGGTTAATAATAAAACCTACTTTATTTATTCATCCAACAAATTTGAGGGCCTTCTATGTTTTAGGTTCTGTGCTAAAACTGGGAATATTATAGATGACAGACCAGACAAGGTGTCTCCACCCCTAAACTTAAATTCTACCTTTTAGGATTGTACTGAGGCTTGAATGAGATAATGCACATGAATAATTTAGCATGATAGCTAGATCTAGGAGATATCACAGACATTAGTTATCTTCATGGCTATTATTATCCAGGAAGGAGGGTGGATAGCACGGCAGAAAGATATTTCACATCTTGCCTGACACTCATGCTGTATATGCAGTGGTAAAGAAAATCATAGCCTGGGTTTCCCAAACCTATGGAAAGGCTAGAAGCAACCACAAAAGGTCATTTGAGGAATGGAGAATAATCTTCCCTAGCCAAGAAGGTAGTCTTATTTTTGCTTAAAACCACAGCAGACAAAAAGAATCTCCTTCCTATAGCAACAAATGCCATGTCAGAGTCTATGTAAGTCAGAATGTTTCTATTACATGGATTTGTTCAACAGCTAGAGCAACAGATTATGATGAGTGAGATTTGTATAGGTGAGGCAAAAATCTCATATACTTTAAAGACTGACATTTAAAAATTTGGGGAAGAAAGGGTGAAAAATCTCTGTGATACACATCAATAGACCTGATATTGGGAAATGATCCTCTGGTAAGAACTAGAATAGAATTTAAGATAAAGAAAATGGATAAGAGTTACAAGATGATAAGGAAATAAATGATAAAATAAGAAGAGAATATAGGACTTACTTCTGAAGACAATAATTGAAAATCCAATGCAAACTATACAGGGAGGCATGGTGTACTCGGACTTGGTTCAGCACGAATTGATAGTGGAGAAGTCCAATCTGAAAGATGGGGCAGGGAAGCAGCACCCAGATGTTCAAGAGTCATACCCAATACAAGAGATAATGTATCTAAGACAACAATACTAACTTTATTCCCCACTGTTTAGTATGGCTGAAACTTACCAGTATTTTCTAGTGTTCTATATTTTCTGCCCTGGTCAGGACTAGCTTAAAAACTTGTGTGGGCTAAGCCTGAAGATACCTTGTATTAGTAACTCCAGCTGAGCAGGTCTGACATCAGGTATCTTTGTTTTATTTGTACCATGATAGCTAGATAGAAACAACTTGAAATCTACAGTGTCAAGCGTAACAGGTATGTATAGAACATCCGAACACACACAACCATATTCTCACTCAAAAATCCAGGCATGGGGTCCCTGGGTGACTCAGTGGGTTAAGTCTCTGCCTTTGGCTCAGGTCATGATCTCAGGGTCCTGGGATCAAGCCCTGCATCAGGCTCTCTGCTCAGCAGGGAGCCTGCTTCCTCCTCCTCTCTCTCTGCCTGCCTATCTGCCTACTTGTGATCTCTCTCTCTCTCTCTCTCTCTCTGTGTGTGTGTGTGTGTGTGTGTTAAATAAATAAATAAATAAAATCTTAAAAAAAAAATACAGGCATGGAGGAGAGGAGTTAAGATGGCAGAGTAGTAGGGGTCCCTGAACTTGCCTCATCCTTTCAATACTGGTAGATCAACATTCAAGTATTTTGAACAACTAGGAAGGGTATCAGAGGATTAAGGAAGCAATCTGCACAGTTGGAGTTAGAGAACAGAACATGGCAGATGCAAGGTTCAGAACCCTGAATTGGAGGATGGGAAAGCCGCATGGCCAGGAAGGGGAGGGAACAGGTTTCTCAGACCAATGTCAGGAAGAGGGAGAAAGCAGGAAAGAGCGCAGATAGTTGGGACTGCACAATAAGCTGCGGTGAGATCCCCCTGGTTGCTCAGGGAGAGATGATTCCTGGACATTTGGAAGAGCATGTTTTGCTTACCCCAGGACAAAAGGCCAGCCCGGGAGTCATTGAGTCGAACTCAACAGCAGGGTCAGAGGTACATGCAGAGGGCAGAAAACCTCTTAACTTTTCACGGTGAGCCACAATAAATTTAAACTTCTGTGTGGGTGCTGAGTGGCTGCCTTTCTGGGGTTGAGTTGTGCAGAGTGCAAAGACTGGAGCAGATTGTGGATAACCTGGCCACTGCTTTTCACTGTCTACCATGATAGATTCAAACCTCTGTGATGGCTTTTCTGGAACAGAAGGGAGTAGGAGTAGGAGACTGAGTTGAGTATAGAAGGCAGTATGATTCCAGCTTTTTGCTGAACATTACAATAAACTAGCCTCTATACATGCAATCTGTGGCGGCTTTTTGGGGACAGGACAGTGCTAGGAATACCCCCAAGCCACTCCATGAGGACAAGGAGTGGGTGCATACCTACGAGGCCCTTTAAACCAAAGAGTTTTGAATCCCAGCCACTGGTACAATAAAATACAGGAGATCTGCGGCTCTGGGTGTGTTGATGGCCAGGGCACAGGCAGGTTAGGGCAGGGAACTGACAAAAACCGAGGACACAGGAGACTGTTTGCTTTTCTAAGAGGGCCTCATGAACAGTGGCTGCCTCCCCAGGTTCCAGAGGATGAGGTGAGGTCATAGTCTACCTCCTCCACTCCCCCTTCTCCTACCCACCAGCACAGTCAGACTTTAGAGGGAAACACAGCACCTCTACTGGATGCGGGAGTCCCCTATGCTAAACCCTGCCCCCTTGTACCTGGCAGGAGCATCTTCACAAGGGCAAGTTAGGTTGTGAGCCAGCCTAGCAGGCCTCTCCCTCAGAAGACCAACATAGATCCCTGCATCTACCAAGTATGCTGATAAAAAAAAGTTCCAAAACATCAACTTTTGGTGGAAATAAGGCCAGGCTTGCTGCTTTTTTTTCTTTCTTTACTTATTTTTAAATTTTTAAAAAAATTTAAAAATTTTCTATTATTTTTTATTCTTTATTTTATTTTTTATATATGTATTTTCCATTTTTTTCATATTTTCCTTCTCCATTTTTTTCCATTTTTTCCTTCTCTCTCTCTCTCTCTCTTTTGCCTTAGGCTTATAATCCTTCGTTCATTTGTTTGTTTCCTACTCTTATTTTTCAGATCAGGCTTCTTATTTTTTTTCTCTTTTCTTCATTCCCTCTTTGTTTCTTATTTTTTAGAATGAGGCTTATAGTTTATTCTTTGTCTGTTTGTACCCACGTTTGTTCCATTTCTTCTCTTGTCTTGGATCAGGCTTGTTTTGTTTTTGTTTTTTTGTTTTTCTTTTTATTTTTTTCTTCTTTTCTTTTCTTTCTTCCTTTACAGACTTAACTTCAGCAACAAATCAAAGCACAGTTACATAAGTGTCTAAACACTCCCCACTACAAATAAGGAGGAACTCTGTAGAGGAAAGATCAGTGAGAAAGAGCAGTCAAAACAGAATAGCGGAGTGTACACAGCATGCATCAAAAACACTTCCTGAAGCTTTTATTGTCGTTATTGCTGTTTTGGCTGTGCATTTTCTTTTTTTTTTTCTTTCTTCCTGTCTTTTCTGGACACAATGACTAGAGCAAGAAATTCACTGCAAAAGAAAGAACAGGAGGTAATACTGTCTGAAAAGGATTTAATCAATATGGATATGAGTAAGATGTCAGAACTAGAATTCAAAATAACAATTACAAAGACACCAGCTGGGCTTGAAAAGAGCAGAGAAGACACTAGAGAATTCCTTACTGTAGAAATAAAAGAACTAAAATCTAACCAGGCTGAAATTAAAAATGTTGTTATTGAGATGCAGTCAAAAATGGAGGCTGTAACTGCTAAGAAGAATGAGGCAGAAGTGACATAGAAGACAAAATGATGGAAAGTAAAGAAGCTGAGAAAAAGAGAAAAACAACCACTGGATCACGAGGGGAGACTTCAAGAAATCAGTTACACCATAAAACACAATAATATCTGAATAATAGGGGTCCCAGAAGATGAGGAAAGAGAAGGGAGGAGAGAAGATTTATTTATTTTATTGAATAAATTATAGCTGACAACCTTTGTAATCCAGAGAAGGAAAAGTATCCAAATCCAAGAGGCACAGAGAATCCTCCTCAAGATCAATAAAAATAGGTCAACATTCCAACATATAACAGTGAAGCTTGTAAATTTCAGAAATTAAAGAGAAAATCCTGAAAGCAGCTCAGGACAAAAGAGGTCCTGAACTTACCAGGGGAGAAACATAAGGCTGGCAGCAGACTTATCCATAGAGACCTGGCAGGCCAGAAAAGACTGGCATGATATACTCAACATGCTAAATGGGAAAAATATGGAGCTAAGAATACTTTATCTAGCAATGCTATCATTCAGAATAGAAGGAGAGATAAAGAGCTTCCAGGACAAACAAAAACTAAACTAATTCATGAACACTAAACCAGCCTTGCGAGAAATATTAAAGGAGATCCCTTGCATGAAGAGAAGTCCCAAAAGGAACAAAGACTAGAATGGAACAGAGACAATATACAGAAACAGTGATTTTATAGTCAATACAATGGCACTAATTTCACATTTCAATAGTTAATCTAAACGCAAATGGACTAAATGCTCCAATCAAAAGACAGAGGATATCAGATTGGATTAAAAAAAATTAGACCCATTGGGATGCCTGGGTGGCTCAGTTGGTTAAGCAGCTGGCTTTGGCTCGGGTCATGATCCCAGCGTCCTGGGATCGAGTCCCACATCGGGCTTCTTGCTTGGCAGGGAGCCTGCTTCTCCCTCTGCCTCTGCCTGCCTCTCTGTCTGCCTGTGCTTGCTCTCTCTCTCTCTCTCTCTGACAAATAAATAAATAAAATCTTAAAAAAAATAAGACCCATCAATATACCATCTACGAGAGATTCATTTTAGACACGAGGACACATCCAGATTGAAAGCGAGAGGGTAGAGAACAATTATCATGCTAATGGACATCAAAAGAAAGCTGGAGTAGCAATCCTTGTATCAGACAAACAGGATTTTAAACCAAAGACTATAATAAGAGATGAAAAATGACACTATATCATAATAAAGTTGTCTATCCAACAAGAAGATCTACCAGTTATAAATATTTATGCCCCTAACTTGGGAGCAGCCAATAATATAAACCAATTAATAACAAAATTAAAGAAACACTTTGATAAATAATACAATCAGTAGGGGACACTAACCCTCCACTCACAGCAATGGATAAATCATCTAAGCAGAAGGTTCACAAGGAAACAAGGCTTTGAATGACACACTGGACTGGATGGAATTCACAGATACAATCAGAACATTTTATCCTGAAGCAGCAGAATACACATTCTTCTCAAGTGCACATGGAGCATTGTCCAGAATAGATCACATACCGGGTTGCAAATTAGGTCTCAACCAGTACCAAAAGATTAAGATTATACCATGCATATTTTTAGACCAGAGTGCTTTAAAATTTGAACTCATTCACAAGAGAATATTTGGAAGGGACATAAATACATAGAGGCTAAAGAACATCCTACTAGAGAATTAATGGGTAAACCAGGAAATTAAAGAAGAATTTAAAAAATGGAAGAAATGAGAAGGAAAATATGGCAGTTCAGAACTTTTGGAATGCAGCAAAGGCAGTCATAAGAGGGAAATATATTGCAATACAGGCCTTTCTCAAGAAACAGGAAAAGTCTCAACCACACAACCTAAACTTACCCCAAATCAATGCACAGAAATCAGTTGCATTTCTATACATCAACAATGAGGCAGAAGAAAGAGAAATCAATCAATAGATCTCATTTATAATTGTACCCCAAACCATAAGATACCCAGGAATAAACCTAAGCAAAGAGGTAAAGGATATTTACTCTGAAAACTATAGGACACTTATGAAGGAAATTGAGAAAGACATAAGGAAATGGAAAATCATTCTATGCTCATGGATTGGAAGAACAAATATTGTTAAAATGTCTCTGCTGGAGTTCAAGCTGTATTACAAAGCTGTGATCATCAAGACAGAATGGTACTGGCAGAAAAACAGACACACAGATCAATGGAACAGAATAGAGAACCCAGAAAAGGACACTCCACCCTATAGTCAACTAGTCTTTGACAAAGTAGGAAAGAATATCCAAAGGAAAAAAGACAGTCTCTTCAACAAATCATGTGGGGAAAATTGAGCAGTCACATGCAGAAAAATGAAACTGGACTACTTTCTTACACCATGCATAAAAATAAACTCAAAATGGACGAGAGACCTAAATGTGAAATAGGAATCCATCAAAATCCTAGAGGAGAACACAGGCAGCAATCTCTTTAACCTCGGCTGCAGCAGCTTCCTGCTAGACAGGTCTTCCAAGGCAAGGGAAACAATAGCAAAAATGAACTATCGGTGAAAGTGGGCATCCTTGTCTTGTTCCTGATCTCAATGGGAAGGCTGCAAGCTTTTTCCCATTGACGATGATATTTGCTGTGGGTCTTTCATAGATAGATTTGATGAGGTTCAGGAATGTTCCCTCTATCCCTATACTTTGGAGCGTTTTAATCAGGAACGGATGTTGGATTTTGTCAAATGCTTTTTCTGCATCAATTGAGAGGACCATGTAGTTCTTCTCTCTTCTCATATTAATTTGTTGTATCACATTGATTAATTTGCGAATGTTGAACCATCCTTGTAGCCCAGGGATGAATCCCACCTGATCATGGTGTATAACCTTTTTAATGTGCTGTTGGATCCTGTTGGCTAGGATCTTGTTGAGAATCTTAGCATCCATATTCATCAGTGATATTGGCCTGAAATCCTCCTTTTTGGTAGGGTCCTTGCCTGGTTTGGGGATCAGGGTAATGCTGGCTTCCTAGAAAGAGTCTGGAAGTTTTCCTTCTGCTTCAATTTTTTGAAACAGCTTCAGGAGAATAGGTGTTATTTCTTCTTGGAAGGTTTGGTAGAATTCCCCAGGGAATCCATCAGGTCCTGGGATCTTGTTTTTTGGGAGGTTTTTGATCACTGATTCAATCTTGTTATTAGATATTGGTCTATTCAGGTTGTTGATTTCTTCCTGGTTCAATTTTGGTAGTTTATATTTTCCTAGGAATGCATCCATTTCATCTAGGTTGCTAAGCTTATTGGCATATAACTGTTCATAATAACTTCTGATGATTGTTTCTACTTCCTTGGTGTCAGTTGTGATCTCTCCCTTTTCATTCATAATTTTATGAATTTGGGCTTTCTCTCTTTTCTTTTGGATTAGTGTAGCCAGTGGCTTATCGATCTTATTGATTCTTTCAAAAAACCAGCTTCTAGTTTCATTGATACGTTCTACCGTATCTCTGGTTTCTCCCTCATTGATCTCAGCTCTAATCTTGATGATTTCCCTTCTTATGTGTGGAGTTGGTTTGATTTGTTGTTGATCCTCCAGTTCTTTAGTATTAGAAGTCCTAGCAACAGCAATCAGACAACAGAGAGAAATAAAAGGTATCCAAATTGGTAATGAAGAAGTCAAACTCTCTCTCTTCGCAGATGACATGATTCTTTATATGGAAAACCCAAAAGACTCCACCCCCAAACTACTAGAACTCATACAGCAATTCAGCAACGTGGCAGGATACAAAGTCAATGCGCAGAAATCAGTGGCTTTCTTATACACTAACAATGAAAATACAGAAAGGGAAATTAGAGAATCGATTCCATTTACTATAGCACCAAGAACCATAAGATACCTGGGAATAAACCTAACTAAAGAGGTAAAGGATCTGTACTTGGGGAACTACAGAACACTCATGAAAGAAATTGAAGAAGACACAAATAGATGGAAGACCATTCCATGCTCTTGGATCGGAAGAATAAACATTGTTAAAATGTCTATACTGCCTAGAGCAATCTATACTTTTAATGCCATTCCGATCAAAATTCCACCGGCATTCTTCAAAGAGTTGGAGCAAATAATCCTAAAATTTGTATGGAATCAGAAGAGACCCCGAATTACTAAGGAAATGTTGAAAAACAAAAATAAAGCTGGCGGCATCACCTTACCTGATTTCAAGCTTTATTACAAAGCTGTGACCACCATGACAGCATGGTACTGGCATAAAAACAGACACATAGACCAGTGGAACAGAGTAGAGAGCCCAGATATGGACCCTCAACTCTATGGTCAATTAATCTTCGACAAAACAGGAAAAAATATACAGTGGAAAAAAGACAGTCTCTTCAATAAATGGTGCTGGGAAAACTGGACAGCTATATGTAGAAGAATGAAACTCAACCATTCTCTTACACCATACACAAAGATCAACTCAAAATGGATAAAAGACCTCAACGTGAGACAGGAATCTATCTGAATCTTAGAGGAGAACATAGGCAGTAATCTCTTTGATATCAGCCACAGCAACTTCTTTCAAGATATGTCTCCAAAGGCAAAGGAAACAAAAGCGAAAATAAACTTCTGGAACTTCATCAAAATCAAAAGCTTCTGCACAGCAAAGGAAACAGTCAACAAAGCAAAGAGGCAACCCACGGAATGGGAGAAGATATTTGCAAATGACAGTACAGACAAAAGGTTGATATCCAGGATCTATAATGAACTCCTCAAACTCAACCCACACGAAACAGACAAGCACATCAAAAAATGGGCAGAAGATATGAACAGACACTTTTCCAATCAAGACATACAAATTGCTATCAGACACATGAAAAAATGCTCATCATCATTAGCCCTCAGGGAGATTCAAATTAAAACCACATTGAGATATCACCTTACACCAGTTAGAATGGCCAAAATTAACAAAACAGGAAACAACATGTGTTGGAGAGGATGTGGAGAAAGGGGAACCCTCTTCCACTATTGGTGGGAATGCAAGTTGGTGCAGCCTCTTTGGAGAACAGTGTGGAGATTCCTCAAGAAATTAAAAATAGAACTTCCCTATGACCCTGCAATTGCACTCCTGGGTATTTACCCCAAAGACACAGATGTCGTGAAAAGAAGGGCCATCTGTACCCCAATGTTTATAGCAGCAATGGCCACAGTAGCCAAACTATGGAAAGAACCAAGATGCCCTTCAACGGATGAATGGATAAGGAAGATGTGGTCCATATACACTATGGAGTATTATGCCTCCATCCGAAAGGACGAATACCCAACTTTTGTAGCAACATGGACGGGACTGGAAGAGATTATGCTGAGTGAAATAAGTCAAGCAGAGAGAGTCAATTATCATATGGTTTCACTTATTTGTGGAGCATAACAAATAGCATGGAGGACAAGGGGCATTAGAGAGGAGTAGGGAATTTGGGTAAATTGGAAGGGGAGGTGAACCATGAGAGACTATGGACTCTCAAAAACAGTCAGGGGTTTGAAGTGGCGGGGGGGTGGGAGGTTGGAGTACCAGGTGGTGGCTATTATAGAGGGCACGGCTTGCATAGAGCACTGGGTGTGGTGAAAAAATAATGAATAATGTTTTTCTGAAAATAAATAAATTGGAAAAAAAAAGAAAAAAAAATGTACTATCGGGAGTTCATTAAGATAAAAAGCTTTTGCAAAACAAAAGAAAGAGTTGCCAAAACTGAAAGGCAACCTATAGAATGTGAGTAGATATTTGCAAATGTCTTATCAGATAAAGAGTTAGTATCCAAAATCTATAAAGCACTTCTCAAGTTCAACACCAAGAAAATAAACAATCCAATAAAAAATGGGCAGAAGACGTGAACAGACATTTCTCCAAAGAGACATCCAAATGGCCAACAGACACATGAAAAAATGTTCAACACCACTCAGTATCAGGGAAATATAAGTCAAAACCACAATGAGATACCATTTCATACCGGCCAGAGTGGCTAAAATTAACAACTCAGGAAAAAACAGATGTTGACAAGAATGTGGAGAAAGGAAAGCACTCTTATACTGTTGGTGGGAATACAGTCTGCTGCAGCCACTCTCGAAGACAGTATAGAGGTTCCTCAAAAAGTTAAAAACAGAGCTACCTTACCACCCAGAAATTGTACTACTAGATATTTATCCAAAGGATACAAACAGTGATTTGAAGGGGCACATGCACCCCAATGTTCATAGCAACAATGCCCACATAGCCAAAATATGGAATGAGCCCAGATGTCCATTGGCTAGTGAATGGATAAATAAGAAGTGCTATATATATATAATGGAATATTTATCAGCCAACAAAAAGAATGAAATTTTGCCATTTGCAATGATGTGATGGAACTAGAATGTATTATGCTAAGAGAAATAAATGTCAGTCAGAGAAAGAGAAATATCATATGATTTCACTCATATGTGGAATTTAAGAAACATAACAGATAAGCATAAGGAAAGGTAAGGAAAAATAAGATGAAAACAGAGAGGGGACAAACCATAAGAGACTCTTAACTATAGGAAACAAATGAGGGTTGCTGGAGGGAAGGTGGGTGAGTAACTAGGAGATGGGCATTAAGGAGGGCATGAGTACTGGGTGTTATATGCAACTGGTGAATCACTAAATTCTATCTCTGAAGCTAGTAATACACAATATGATAATTGAATTGAATTTAAATAAAAATTAAAACAATTAAAAAAAAAAGAAAAGAAATCCAAGCATGGATATACAGACTCATATTCAGATCCACATTCAAGAGGCAACATGCAACAATTTTTCAGATGACAGTATATTTCTACCTTCCCTTAATTTATTTATAAAGGTAATACTTATGCATAACATATACTCATGACTTAAGCGGTCACTGAATAAATCTGAAGACGAGTTTTGAACAGGTCTTTTACCTATGTTCTCTTTCTCTTCCTGAAACTGACTAATGCTAGATTCCAAAGGTCACTTGTCTTTAGCAATTACTCTGAAGCATTACATCCTACCTACAGCCCTTAAAGCATTCTAGCCTAAAGAGGATTCATTCGCTTTTGCTGGAAATAAATGTGAACTGTCAACGAAACACTACTAATAAACGTTTCTAATTGATGTTTGAGGAGAGGGAAATTTTTCCCTTAGACATACTGCCTTTTATCTTGGTTAGTGGCTTTGTTATTTATTAAAAAAAATTTGTGCATTCATAAGGCATACAATGAGAGTTAAAGGACAATACTTCACTTTTCCTTTTGTCAAACTAAATTAAGGCACCATTAGTACTGAAGGCTTTTTTTCCTCATGATTTAAGGTTAGTATATGATAAATAACAAAATCAAACACAGATTCAGTTGTCAGTTTCACTTTATGGGATGAAAATATATACCTCAGTCAAATGCCTGAGGCCAACTTATGTGTTGGGATGTTTGAATTTTTCTTCTTCCATTGCCTACTTGTGTTCCCCATCATTTTAAACTGTAATTGGGATTAAAACACCAACTTCAAAGAGGTACTGTGAAGATCAAAGTCAATAGGACAACCATTGTGGTTGTTTGGTAAGGGAATAATTAATATTTCATTTCAAGGCCAACTGAGAAATAAGACACTGGCTTAAGGTAAATGAAGATAAAAATATCAGCTTTATTACCGATAATGCTGAAATCAAGGATGTAACTTTTATATCAACTGAATAGTCTTAGTAGCTCTCACCTTTCCACCTCTAGTCTTTGGGATGGCTCATGTGAAGGAGATTTGGGTCTACAGAGAAGACAAACTTACACAGAATATCCTCTTAGTTCTCCCAATTGCAAAATATGGACCAATGGATCTATTCCTATAATTCACAACTTTATCCATGGATAAGATTATCAGATTTAGCATATTCAAATACAGAATACAAGGTAAATTTGTATTTCAGATTAACAATGAATAGCTTTTAGTATAATTATGTCCCATGTTGCATTTAGGGCATACTTGTACTACCAACATTATTCATCATTTATCTGAAATTCAAATTTGATGGAGCATCCTCTATTTTATCTGGCAACCCTATCCATGGGATGCAAGTAAGTAAGGGTTGGGAGAGAATTCAAGAATGTTTACTCTAGCTGAGGGAACATTACCCATAAGGCCATGGAAATGGAAGGTTCTCTTAACAGACATACAGTATGAATGCCTGTGTCCTAGGCATAGTGTGTGCTAAACACATGTTATTGCTTTCTTCCATACCTATAAGAACTTAATAGATAAATTTACTTATACCAAAGAATTACTGTCTTACTGTGATGCCCTTTGAGAAGTATTTGTACTTTTAGTGAGGTCCAGGAGGAGACCAATTAATCTACAGAAATTCTTCTGTACTGATAGATTTTCAACTTTTAATGAGCATGTTAAAAAACAAAAACAAAAACAGAAAATACCCACACCTGAATGAGTATTTAGGGAGATGGAAGATGGTGGTGGAGTAGGAGGACCCTAGGCTTGTTTCTTCACATGAACAAATTTCACATGAACAGAATTAGATATTATCAAATTATCCTAAATACTCCAGAAATCAACCTGAAGAACAAACTCCACAACTAAAGGGATATAAGAGGCTATATTAAAGAAGGTAGGACATGCAGAAACATGGTTAAATCTACTGAAGATGCAGCTGTGGTTATGAAGGTGGGGGGAGCATACAGGGTAATGCACAGGAGAACAGAAAATTTCCCCAAAGTCATTGGCTTGAAAAATGAAAGGGGCTGAATTTCATTTCTTGCCATCAGAGGGGCTTAAAGCCTGAAGTTTTTAAGGTCAGTGGGCTTGGCTGGGATAAAGCCCCAAGGGCGCTTCTCTGCTCCTAGATAGAAGGCAGGCAAGCAACCGGGGTGATAGGCAGCAGGGAAACAGGATCTGTAGAATGCCTAAGGTACAGGGAAGGCAGATTATTAGCTCTTATTGGAACACATGCCTGAGAGGCAGCTTTCACTGAGATGCCTCCCCAGGAACAAGGAAACTGACTGACACCATTTCCCTTTCCTGCCCCTCAGCATAAACACAGAGACACTTGCAAGAATAAGCACAGCACCAATACTGGCTGCCCAATTTGATTATACCAAGCTCCATCCCCCTTCACTCTGTTGGGACTGCCCCTTTCATTCAAGCTTACCTCAGTCCCAGCATAGTTGACCCCTCCTCAAAAAGACCACCAGAAAAACCTGCCCATACCATGTCTCCTGAGCATAGATTTCTGCAGGGCCTCAGTTCTCATGGAAGTAGTATCAGGTCTCACTTAACAAGCAGACCACATTATACCTAATTGAAACTCACCATATTCAGGCCAAGGACCAAACATTACACATAGCAGGCAAGGAGATCCTCTGCAGACCACTGATTTGAAGGTAGAACAGCCAAAACACAACAGCAGAGCACATAAAACACACACCAGGGACACTCCATGAAGCACCAGGTCATGGACACAACCAGAGTTCTTCTTCATAAGACCATTACCTTCAGAAGCAGGAGAGGTAAGTTGATTTTCTAACATAGAGAAAGCAGAGACTTAGACAAAATGCCAAAACAGAAGAATTCACCCCAAATGAAAGAACAAGATAAGGCCATGGTCAAAGATTTAAGCAAAACAGATAGAAGTAATATGCTTGATGGAGAATTGAAAGCAGCAATCATAAAATACTCTCTGGTCTTGAGAAAAGAATAGAAGTCACCAGTGAGATCCTTACCATGGTGATTAAAGGGTTAACAGAATAATTCAGAGATGATGAAACAAACAAGTTTGGAAACTGGCTTCATGCAGTGAGCACAAAACTGGAAGAAGCAGAGGAATGGATTAGTGACCTAGAAGGCAAAATAATGAAAAATAATGTAGCTCAACAAAAGAGAAAAAGGAGAATTATGCAACATACAAATAGCCTTAGGAAACTGAGTGGTTCTATTAAACATAATAATATTTGTATTATAGGAGTGCCAGAAGAAGGAAAGAGAGAAAAGGGGGCAGAAAATTTGAGGATACACTGGCTGAAAACTTCCCTCATTTCCTTCATCTGGGGAAGGAAACAGACATCTTGGTCCAGGAGGCATCAAAATCAACAAAAGCAGACCAACACAAAGACAGATTGTAAGTAAATTTGCAAAATACAGTGATAAAGAAAAGAATCTTAAAATCATCAAGCAAAAAGAATAGAAAAAATCTGTAGCCAATAATACTCTATTCAGCAAGGCTATCATTAAGAATAGAAGGAGAGATAAAGAATTCCCCAGGCAAACAAAAACTAAAGGAGCTCATGAGCACTAACCCCAGCCTTGCAAAAAATAATAAAGGAGACTGAGTGAAAAGAAAAAACCAGAAGTGACAAAGACAAGAAAGGAACAAAATCTCCAGAAACAATGACAAATCAAGTAATAAAATGGCACTGAATACATATCTATCAATAATTTGAATGTAAATGGATTAAAAAGTCCAATCAAAAGATAAAGTGTGTCAGAATGGATAAAAAACCTTAAGACCCATCTATATACTACCTACAAGAGACTCATTTTACATCTAAAGACAGCTGCAGATTGAAAGATAGTGGATAGAGAAATATTTATCATGCAAACGGATGTCAAAAGAAAGACAGAGTAGCAATACTATTACCGTTCAAGCTAGACTCTAAACCAAAGACTGAAACAAGAGATAAAGAAGGGTACTACATCATAATGAAGGGGACAATCCAACAAGAAGGTCAAACAACTGTAAATATTTATGCACCCAACATGGGACAACAGAAATATATAAAACAATTAATAATAATCAAAAAGAACTCATTGATAATAATACAGTAATAGTAGTGGATATTAAAACCCCACTTATATCAATGGACAGATCATCTAAGCACAAAATCAACAAGGAAACAATGGCTTTGAATGATACATTCACATATATTCACAACATTTCATCCTTAAACAGCAGAATACACATTCTTTTCAACTGCACATGGGATATTCTCTGGAATAGATCACATATTAAGTCACAAATTAAGCCTCAGCAAATACAAAAGGATTGAAATCATACCATGCACCTTTTCTGAGCACAATGGTGTGAAATTAGAAGTCAAGGGAAAATTTGGAAAGACCACAAATACACAGAGGTTAAGCAACATCCTAGTGAGCAATGAATTTGTCAACCAGGAAATCAGAGGAAATAAAAACATACATGGAAACAAATGAAAATGAAAACAAATCAGTTTGAAACCTTTGAGTTACAGCAAAAGTGGTCCTATGAGGAAAGTATAAAATAATACCGGCCTAACTTAAGAAGCAAGAAAAATCTCAAATTAACAACCTAATCTTACACCTAAAGGAGCTAAAAAGCAAAGCAAAACAAAACAAAACAAAACCCAAAAAATAAAAACAAACAAGCAAAAAACCATAAAAGATGAAGCCTAAAGCCAGCAGACAAAAGGAAATAAGAGCATATATCAATGATAGAGAATCTAAAGACACAATGGAACAGATAAATGGGCCAAGAGGTGGTTCTTTGAAAAAATTATTAAAATTAGTATGCCTCTTGTCAGACTTAAAAAAAAAAAGGAGAAAGGACCCAAATAAATAAAATCACAAAGGAGAGAGGAGAAATAATAACCAACAACACAGAAATACAAACAGTGATACTAGAATATTGTGAAAAACTGTATGCCAATAAATTGGACAAACTAAAAGAAATGGATAAATTTGTGGAAACATATAAGCACCAAAACTGAAACAGGAAGAAATAGAAAACTTGAACAGACTGACAACCAGCAAAGAGTGTGAGTCAGTAATCAAAAAACTCCCAAAAAAACAAAGTCCAGGGCCAGATGGCATCACAGGCAAATTCTACTAACATTTAGAGAGAGTTAGTATCTATTATTTTCAAAGTATTCAAAAAAATAGAAAAGGAAGGAAAACTTTCAAACTCATTCTATGAGGTCAGCATTACTCTGATACCAAAACCAAATAAAGACTCCACTAAGAAAGAGAATTATAGGTTTATATCCCAGATGCAAAAACATGGATGCAAAAATTCTCAATAAAATACTAGTAAACCAAATCCAACAATACATAAAAAAAAATTCACTAAGATTAAGTGGGATTTATTCCTGGGATGCAAGTGTGGTTCAGTATTCTCCAATCAATCAACATTATACACTCCATTAACAAAAGAAAATATAAGAACCATGTGATCATTTCAATAGATTTTGAAAAAAAAATTGGACAAAGTACAGCATTCATTCATGATAAAAATCCTCAACAAAGTAAGTTTAGAGGGAACATACCGCAACATGATAAAGGCCATATATGAAAAACCCCAATATCACCCTCAGTGGGGAAAAACAGAGATTTTCCTCTATGGTCAGGAATAAGACCGGAATGTCCACTCTCACTAGTGCTATTTAACATAGTACTGGAAGTCTTAGCCACAGATATCAGACAACAAAAAATTACAAAAGCATCCAAATCAGCCAGGAAAAAGCCAAACTTTGTCTATTTGCAGATGACATGAGAGAGAAAACCCAAAAGGTCCCATCAAGAAATTGTTAGAGCTGAAACACAAATTCAGTAAAGTCCCAGGATATGAAGTTAACATGCAAAAACTTGTTGGATTTCTATACATCAATAATGAAGCAGCAGAAAGAGAAATCAAGGAATCAATCCCATTTACAATTTCACCAAAAACCATAAGAAAATGAGGAACAAACCTAATGAACGAGACAAAATACCTATACACTGATAACTATAGAACACTGGAGAGAGAAACTGAAGATGACACAAAGAAATGGAAAACACCCCATGTTCATGGATTGGAAGAACAAACATTGTTAAAATGTCTATACTACCCAAAGCAATCTACACATTTTTTAAAGATTTTATTTTATTTATTTGACAGAGATCACAAGTAGGCAGAAAGGCAGGCAGAGAGAGGAGGAAGGAGGCTCCCTGCTGAGCAGAGAGCCCAATGTGGGGCTCGATCCCAGGACCCTGGGATCATGACCCGAGCTGAAGGCAGAGTCTTTAACCCACTGAGCCACCCAGGCACCCCCAATCTACACATTTAATACAATCCCTATCAAAATACCACCAGCATTTTTCACAGAACTAGAACAAATAATCCTAAAAATTGTATGGAACCACAAAAGACCCTGAATAACATAAACAATATTGGAAAAGCAAAGCAAAGCTGGAGGCATCACAATTCCAGACTTCAAGTTATATTATAAATCTGTAGTGATCAAAACAGTATGGTACTTGCACAAAAATACACACATAGATCAATTAAACAGAACAGAAAATCCAGAAATGATCCCACAACTATATGGTCAGTAAATCTTCATCAATGCAGGACAGATTATCCAATGGGAAAATGGCAGTCACTTCAACAAGTGGTGTTGAGAATATCGGACATCAACCTGCAAAAGAATGTCACTGGACCACTTTCTTACACTATACACAAAAATAAATTCAAAATGAATGAAAGACCTAAATGTGAAAAGGAAACCATTAAAATTCTAAAGGAGAACACAGACAGTAACCTCTCTGACATTTACTGTAGCAACTTCATTCTAGATATGTCTCCTGATATAAGGGGAAGAAAGAAAAAATAAACTACTAGGACTTCATCAAACATTGTTTCAAACAAACGAAATGGAT
Organism: Neogale vison; assembly: GCF_020171115.1. Lineage (NCBI taxonomy): Eukaryota > Metazoa > Chordata > Mammalia > Carnivora > Mustelidae > Neogale > Neogale vison. Next base: position 51,830,145 of record NC_058105.1, on the reverse strand, counting down.
CAACTAAGAAGCTTCTGCACAATGAAGGAAACAATCAACAAAACTAAAAAAAATGCTTAGTAAAAGGGAGAAGATATTTGCAAATGACATATCTGATAAAGGGTTAGTATCCAAAAATATATGAAGAACTTATAAAACTCAATACTCTTTTAACATGGCATCATGGTGAAACAAAACACTCAATATACATATGTTTTCTCAGAACAGTAGCTCATGGCTGTGGGGAATCTGAATGTGTAGGAAATGAACACCACATTTGTTAATTCTTGATGACATTTACTATTTACAAATGGCTGTTTTCAGGGGAAATATTGATTATAATTCTAAAAGTAGGCAGATACATCATTAATATATTTAATAATTAAGGGTAGAAACATGGTACATTATTGAGAAATAAGGCAATCTTTTTTTCCAGAACTTGATCTAAAAGTAGAATCTCCAATGGCTGCTGTTGCAATTTCCAGGACTACAATGTTTTTTGTTATTATTTAAATTCATTTTCTTGCTTTTATGAAACTTCTGGAAAGCTTTTTGCAGCTGATGAACCCAACTGTTAAGTGAAGGTGATTTGGCTTCTGCTCTGGGCAATGTTGAGCATACTAGCTTCCTGGAAGGAACATGGGAGATGGAGATCAATTTTGCTTCATGGTGCTTAATATCATCTCAAGGTCTTTTCCCTTCTGTTTCTTTTTCTTCTTCCTTTTGAATCATACATTCAAATAACTACACATGTGAACATTCAAGGGAAAGCAGTTCAGCATGTCCTTGTAGAGGTACAGAAGATAATATGGCATTACATATGCTCAATATGTTGTTTTGAATTCTCTAGAACTTTGTTTCTCCAAAATCAAATATCTTTAGATGAAGGGAAACTGTGTTGCTCAGTCAGAAATGTGTAGGTGCCAAGTTTGATTTCTCTTCTATATTCTTATCATTTTCAGCATATATTTTGCAACCTGAAGGCTTTTTTGTTTCTGTTTTCTTTTCCATTTGGAGTTTAGAACGTAAGAAGCAGGTTAAGGAATCACTATATCTAAGGAAAGGTACTAGGTGATATCTCTTTGAAAAGCTTGTATTAGCTGCAGATGTAAACCCATAAGGGAAGGGAGTAATTGGTAGCTAGCATATACATGATAACTCAATGGATAAAAGTGAATAGGCAATCAAGGAAGGCTTGCATATCTTCCTCTCTCTCGACTCAGAAGAAATGACTACTCCATTTGTATATGGAGAATGGAACTAAGAATGCCCCATATATGGAGAATGGAACTAAGAGTACCTTAAGCAGAATTCTTAAACTCTCTCCTACATTTCCCTTTCACAAAACAAATTTTTTATTTCAGAAGTATGCCAGTAGCTCCAAAAATCAGCATTCCTTTTTCAAAGGCTCATAGTGGCTTACAGTTTCCACTGCAATGACATTGGCATTTCTAATTCTTGTTTATGATGATTATTGAGCTCGTCATTGATTTCTCTGCCACCACTAGAGCTGGTTTCCTTACCCTGTTACAGAGGCACTTACCTGTGCCCTCAATCTTCCATTCATGAGCTGCTTCTAGTGTCTGCATTCTTGCTTTGCTGCTCTTGATTCTGGAAGAATCAATCTACTACATGGTCATAGCATTTTCAAATGTCCTTAGGTAGTCTGAATGATTGATTATTACAATTATTTTGTATGTCCAATCCAAAGTAGACTTAGTCTTTTGAGTTTATAGTTTTCCAAGTATTAAAACAATTTCCTCTAGAAATGACCATGAAGTATTTGAGTAACTCTTGGCATTTCTCATTAACCATTAACGACTCTTCAAAGATAAAGAATATGTAAGTCTTGGGGTGCATGAGTGGCTCAGTGGGTTAAGTGTCTGGCTCTTGATCTCAGCTCAGGAATTGATCTCAAGGTCATGAGTTCAAGCTCCATTTTGGGCTCCACACTGGTTGTGGAACCTACTTTAAAAAAAGAGTATGTAAGTACTTTTTTCCTACCTCCTTTTCCATAACTCCCTTATTCAGCCAACCAAGCATTCACTAAATATTTGTTAAGCATTTGTGCTAGGTACTGGTGATAAAGTGGTGAATAAGACATAAAAGTTTTCTACCTTCGTGGAGGTTACCATATGATTTCACTTATATGTGGAATATTTAAAAATGAATAAAAAAAGAAGCAGAAACAGACTCATAAATACAGAGAAGAAATACAGTTGAACAGAAGAACAAATACGTAATTACATAAAAGTTTAATAATTGTTATCCAAGGGAAGGAATAAATTATGCAGTCTGAGGAAATAGCAGCTCAAATGAATCACAGAAGCCAGGAGGAAAAGAGGTGGGGTAGGGTAGGAGATTGTTTCCAGAAGATGGCAGGTATGAAAGTTTGGGGTCAAGGAAAGAACCTGACAACTTTGAAAAACTGAAAAATACCTAAGCACAGCTGGAATATAAAACATAAAGGGAAGTGTAGTGAGAGATAGGACTGAGAAGGTAAAAAAAGAAAAGAAAACTGTAGATCACAAGGAACCTTGTAATTCATTCTAAAAACTTTGACTTTATCATGCTGTAACAGGAAGCCATGTATTAGATGTAAATAGAGGAGTGTCACGATCAGTGTTGCATCTGAAAAAGACCACTTTGTATTGTGACAGAACTAACCGGTAAAGGGCAAGGAGAGGTGAGGCGAAAAAGGGTTAAATGGCTATTGTTGTAGCGGACAGGCAACAAGTGGTGGTGGCCTGAGCTAGGGTAGAAGTCAGTGAATAGAGCAGACTGGGCAGATTTGAGAGGTAGAATATAGTCAACTTAGATATGGGAAAACAGAGAAAAGAATCAAGGATAGCACCTTGTTTCTGGTTTGCATAACTTACTGGGAGGACAGTGGTGATGTCATTTATTAGGATAGGAAATATAAGACAAGTAGCTGGTTTGGGGAGGAAGGTGATTTCAATATTAAAGTTTGGAGTTTAAGGTATTTTTAAGATGTCCAAGTGGAGATGCCAATTAGTTATATATACAAACTGAAGTGAAGCATAAAAGAGAGGTCAGGCATGAAGCTAAACTTGTGAAGTAGTGTGAGTAGAAGAGCTAGACCATGAGGAACACATAGAGTAAAAAAGCACAAGACCTAGAGGATAGCTTTTTAGGAACACCTGCATTTAAAGACTGGTTGGAGAAAGAGAAGCTTGCAAAACATATGAAAAGGAGTAGTCAGGTAAGTTGAAATGAAGTTGGTAAGATATGGAAGCAACATAAGTGTCCATTGATAGGTGAATAGATAAAGAAGGTGTGTGTGTGTATGTGTTTGTGTGTGTATCAGAAGGTTAGTGTGTGTATACACACACACACACACACATATATACATATACACACCATGTAATATTACTCAGCCGTAAGAAAGAATGAGATCATGCTACTTGCTACAACATGGATGGACTGAGAGGGTATTATACTAAGAGAAATAAGTCAGACTGAGAAAGACAAATACCATGTGATTTCACTTACAAGCGGAATATTTTTAAAAAAATGAATAAACAAAGAATCAGAAACATATCCATAAGTATGGAGAACAAATTGATGGTTGCCAAAAGAGAGAGGGGTGAAGTGATGGGTAAAATGGATGAAAAGGAATAAAACACACAGAGTTTCAGTTGTGGAATAAATAAGTCACAATAATAAAAGTTATGACATAGGAAATATAGTAAATGGCATTGTAATAGCATTGTACGGTAGCTACAATTGTGGTGAGCATAGACTAATGTATAGACTTGTGGAGTCACTATGTTGTGCACTTGAAATTAATGTAACATCGTGTGTTAACTATATGTCATTAAAAAAATTTAAAAAAATTGAAGTAGAGGGCAGTGTAACAGAAACCAACAGAAGAGAGAACATGAAGGAGGAAAATCAAATATCAAATGCTGATGGTAGGTCAAATAATATAGAACAAGACTAAAAAGAGAACATGGATTTTATTATATGCAGGCCACTAGCTACCATGCTTAGAATATCCTCAAGGAAGTTGTAGTAGTTGGTTGGGTGATTCTGGAGGTTGGAAAGAAAACCAGAATGCACTGGCTTGAGAAGTGACTGAGAAATAGGCAAATAGATACAGTGAATCTCAACTAAACCGCTATTTTCAGGGGTTGGTCTGAGAAAGGAGGAGAAAAATACAATGGAATCAAGATGGGTAAATGGACTCCAGAGAAAGGTTTTGTTGTTGCTGCTTAGAGCCTCTGTGATTGAAGTAAATATTCTGTTTCTTTTAAGAGGGAGAGGAGCAGAGAAAGAGGGAGAGAGAGAATCCCAAGCCGACTTCATGTCCATTGTGGAGCCCAATGTGCTGCTCAGTCTCTCAACCCTGAGATCATAACCTGTCCAAAATCAAGAGTCAGATGCTCAACTGCCTGAGCCATCAGGATCCCCTAAATATTTTTACTTCTATTCATTGCTGTAAAGAATATATGCAATTTGTATTGACTACAAATTCCTTCTTTTGTGGAATGAATCCTAGGGCAACACAAGAAGGACAGAGACTTGAATATGTTTTAAAATTTAAGAGTCTTGGGGCACCTGGGTGGCTCAGTGGGTTAAAGCCTCTGCCTTCGGCTCAGGTCATGATCCCAGGGTCCTGGGATCGAGCCCCACGTTGGGCTCTCTGCTCTGCAGGGAGCCTGCTTCCTCCTCTCTCTCTCTCTGCCTGCTTCTCTGCCTACTTGTGATCTCTGTCTGTCAAGTAAATAAATAAAATCTTTTAAAAAAATTTAAGAGTCTTTCTCCCTAATTTCCCAGAGGCTACTCAGTCCTGAAATGCCTTTTTCATCTCTTCCATGGGACCAAGGGATGCAATTTTGATGATATTTCTTGTCTTCTCAGAGTTCCTGTGGTGAGCAAATAGATAAGACCCCCAACAAGACTCTTGCTGCAATAGTCTTTTAGAGATATTCTTTGAATGTCTTTTTTCCTTCTGGGAACATAAACCTTTCAGAAGAATTTTTCCTGTTGCTAGTATTTCTGTTTTCCAGGAAGATGAAAACATAGATTTACTTTTATTCTTGTATTACCTGTATTCTTATGCCATTGGTCCGAAAGCAAGAATTCATAGTTAATATACATTCCAGGCCATTAGCTGATGATTAGAAAGAAATAATTAAAAGATGATTAGAAAGTATCTACTTTCTTTCAGAGTCCCCCAGAGGTTAACTTTTCTTATCAAAACCCCAATTAGAAAACTAGTTTTGAGTTAGGAAAATGCAAACTTGTTTCTCCTCAGCATATTATCTCTCCTCTGATTTCACTGTCAATGTTAAGACATATTCCTTCATCTATATCCTAGCTAGGTGTAACAATTAACCCTGAAAAGATTTGAAGTGTGCCAAATTTCAGACTTTCCAAGCTTTAGTTTAATTCTGATAATCAAGTGAAATAAAAAGTACTTGCTTAGTGTTAGCCTTTTTACATACACAAATTGCTGACCCACTTTGTCTTAAGAACTTTACTATTTAAAAAAAGTAAAATCATTTCCCATTTCACTCCAAGCATGGATAGTTTACCCCCTAAAGAATTCTTCATCTGACTTGCCATTCTTTTCTTGTTAGGAAGTGAAATGACTTTTTCAAAGACTCTAAACCCTTCTAGGTTGAGAGGGGAGGGGAGAAAATGTAAGGGGAGATTGATAACACTCAAAGACAGCGATTGCTTTGTTTGGTAGTCTCAAAACAAATTTTCCAACATTTTTCAAATTGACCATGCAAAATCCAATTCTACTCTTCTCAACTTGTTGCTAAATAGGCAGTCTATTGAATAGAGTCATGATTAGTTGGAAAAGCCTTTTGCCTGCCTGCCTGCCTGCCTGGCTCCCTTTTGGCAATTGTATTGCTACACCCAACACAACTGACAGGCCCTGCAGGCTTGTGCTTGGGCACTTGTTCTCTTCTTTGGAACATCTTTGCTTCTCAAAAAAAAATAATAATTCCATTGGACTACTTTTCCCATCATGTAATCAACAGGATGCTAGCATATAATCCATCATAGAAGCTGGCATCCTCATGTACATGTGTGAATTGTGTATCCTGTAGCACCGAATGTGGAAGTGTGGCAAAGAGACCCCATCTGCAACTCATAAGGCATGGTTGATGTGGGCTCTGGTAGTAAAAACCACTTTCCTGAATGGGTAGGAAATCGCCGCCACAGGAGATGATAATACTTGTGAGCCTTGCTAACAAGCTTGAATTCTAACATAAGGCAGTTCATTGTTATGCTGCAGCATGTGAAACCTTAATGCTTTCGCTATTCAAACTTATTTTATGATTTAGTGCAGCTTTAAGGAGCCAACAGAAGGGTAAAAATAAGGGAGGTGGAAGGAAAAAGATACCTGGAAGTAGAAACACTGATGAGCCCAGCTTTGCAAGAAATTTCATTGCCACTGATAATATAGTATTTTGCTTTGATTAAAGCTTTATCTTGTTGAATGTGTGCAGTGTTCTAAATACTGCTTCTTCAGCCCAGTCACGGATTTTTTTTTTTTTTGGTGGATTTCACTTTTAAAACAGCATTATGCTATGTGCAAAACTGGGAACAAAAGGAAGAGGAAGCCACACACAAGAATTATGCTTTTGTTCAAAGACTAGCTGGAAAAGTTTCCCTTGCCAGATCCATTTTCTCCTGTCACAAATTTCCAAACAGATGGTGGAGGAATTAGTGTTTGACTTCTTGGGCAATCAACAATACAAACTAGTTGTCATAGAGTTTTGCTAATGGTATCTATTCTGACACTCAACAAAACATAAATTGGGGGGGGGACTAGTATCTCATATTTGCTTTGATAAGAATGAGCTAAAAGAGTTAATTAGGCAGATATTTCTGGGAAATACTGACTCATTTCAGGAGAACTCTGTTTTACATACTGTCCAAAGTATGTGTAGACAGTTCAGTTTGTACCAGGAGACTGGCCTGTCTTTTCATAGCAGCTACTTAGGATAAAAATTGGCCTGAAAAAGTTGTTCTGTCGTCATTGCACTGAGATAATTTCTACCTCTAAAGTTCTGGGTTCCTGGGATGACTGATTATTTTTTTAAAGCCCAGGAGTCAAAATATGCCTTTTTCAGGTTGAATAATATGCTGAGAGTTCATGTCTTCCTAAATAGGGGTTGTCAGAATTTTTGATTTAGCTGTTAGTCAAGTTTAATGGATAGGTCCCTCCATCTAAATCCTATTTTCTTGTGGTTATACACTTGAGCTCAGGCAGGACACTTCTCAGGGGTTTGGTGGCATTTCTAGAAGCTTTCCCAATAAGGTCATGAGATTGATTGTAGTTAATTCTGAAGGCAAAGGAAAAAAACTCTGAAACAATTATTTTCTAGGTATGGGACAAAATAAAAGGTGAGGTTGCTGGTTGTTGCCCTTATAGGACTTTTTAAAAGGCATGACTTGATTTGTAAAGTAATGTCCATCCATATACTTTGATGGGAGAAGGAGGGCAGAAACCTATGTTTCTTGAGAGGGATAGCTATATATGAAATCACATCTTTCTTAATTGCAGCTTAGAATGTATCAGCCTCCATATCTGGACTCCTCTGAAAGTTTAGCTTGAAGTCTCCCCTTTCCGCTTTTGTGTCTTCAGATGTGACAAAGAAAACTCACATATGCCTCAGTTGTCACTTTAGACAGTTAACAGTTTTCTAGTATTAAATTATTTTAGCACGTCTCTACTTGTACAAAATGGATTAAGAAGGCATTTCAGAAAGTGACAAGGGAAAGGACTCTAATCTTTGCACGAGACCATTCTGTGGCTAATTGGTCAACCTGACTGAACAATCTCCATTGTCTGTATGTGTTGTAGATTTATCTCTTACATTAAGATGTGATTATTCACAAAGCACAATACTGTGATCTAATTTCCACAGATAACCAGAAATGGGTAAATCCTTTCTATTAACTAGTAAATGTTTATTCGGTGCATTACTGGGGTTATAATACTGTGTGACAATTTAAAATATGATGTAGTATATACACAATGAAAAAGGAAATACCAAAAACAAATTTTTTTCTAAAAATGTGGTGGCTCAGTTGGTTAAGTGTCCCACTCTTGGTTTCAGCTCGGATCATGATCTCAAGGTCAATTGAATACTGCATTCTCAGGCTCCTTGCTTAGTAAGGAGTCTGCTGGAGATTCTCTATTTCCCTCTCTCTTTCTCAGTCTCTCTAAAATAAATAAATAAATAAATAAATAAATAAATGACTTTCAAAAATCATGTAGTTCAAACATTATATATGAGTTAAATATAAAATAAGGTTTAAAAATAAGAACATTAGCATATATTTCTTCTTAATTATGAGGAATATTAGAACAATTAATATTGTGCTGCATTCCAATAAGATTTTAACAATGGGCAACCTTTGTATGACATCATTTTGTAGCTTCCTTTTAAAGATTTATTTATTAATTTTAGAGAAAAAGCTAGCGCACAGGGGGTGAGGAGGGGCAGAGGGAGAGAGAGAGAGTCTCAAGCAGATAACCCACTGAGTGCAGCGCCCACAGTGGGGCTCCATCTCACAACCTGAGATTGTGATCCTGAGATCATAACCTGAGCATAAATCAAGAGTTGGATGTTTAACCAACTGAACCATCCAGAAGCTTCCTTTTAAATAGCAGGATCAAATTTGGTATGTTATTTGTTCCTGGTGAATGGAGCAGAAATAGAACCTGTGACACAAATGTTAATAACTCAATGGGTATCACATCTTTTACAAAATCTTTTGTTTATTGTCCAATGCTTAGAACTCAGCCACACATACATCAACATTTTGTGACTAGCAGAACACTTTGCCTTGATTATGATAGTTTAACAGGGTTTTGGGTATATTGTACTTCTTCTGGGTCTGAACAAAAACAGCTGGTTGTGCTAGCTAACAGAAAGTACTGTTTACCAATGGGTAGGAGACTGTGGGAGTTAGACTGGACAGGAAGACACTGGCATCAGGGGACTTCTGCTGCTACTAACAGGTTCATCTGAAGTTTTGGCAATTTCAGGTTGTCTGGGTGTTTTGCAGTGAGTAATGGCATCACAACAAAATAGAGGAAGTGGCTAAGATTTTAACTGGAATTGTATGGCTGAAAACATCCAGGATACACAAAGTACTTACGATTTTCCCCTAAGGTTTGTTATCACAATTATTTTCATTAAGACTACCAGTGAGATCAATCTTTCTTTATGGACAGCTACTATAGGTCTTCTCTGCCCTGACTCTTCCCACAACCAAAGGGGGAATTCTGTCCACACTGTAAGCACCTTATAGTGAGCTTTCAATTCAATAAATGTTTATTATCATCAACGAGAAATTATGTATCTTCTATATCAACTGGGGTTAGTACTATTATTCCAATTCAATACTATACTCAAAGAAATGGTAAATTCTTTCTTCAGAGGAGCATAAAGGGCAATATGCTTATCTGTCTTCTCTGGGACTTTGAAATCTGTAAGTGGAACACAAGTCAGAGTTTGCAGGGATTCCAAAAACAGTCATCCAGTGCTTCCAAAACACCTGGGAGGCTTTGTAAAAATGCATATTCTGGGGAATCACCCTCCAGAGAGTCTAACCCAAAATCAAACAAAGGAGTCTTAACTTCTAAGTTCTACTAAGTGATTCTGACACACAGCCAGAATTGAGAACCACTGCTTCAGAGTGTTCTTCCTTTAACAGGACTCGGGGAAGTTAGGAGATAGAGAAGAGGGTGTTGATCTGAGATGTAAACAAAAAGAATGTCAGCTAGCCCATTTAAGGTGCCAGGGATTCTGGAGAGTTGACGAAGCAGGATCAGCCAGGCAAATCAGAGAGCTACTGTAAACTGAGATTCATGAGATAAATTCTGCATATATCTCCTCCAGAAATTAAAGGTCTATACAAGATGGCTTTTTTGGATTCTCTTATCCAGCTAGCCTAGTCTTAAGGGGTAACTACCCCTTTATTCATGAGAGTCTTACAGAAGTCTTAAAAGAGAGAAAAGAAATACCATTGCAGAAGATGAATCGTGAGAAAAATCAATAGACTTGCCTTTTTTTTTCTATTCAATAGTCAGTATTCATTCACTAAGTGGATTATACATATTGAGGTTGTGCTTATTTCTTTGTACATGAGAGGCTATTTTTATGATACTCTCTTTTCTGCTCAGTGCAGCATTAGTATCTTATGTTGACTGAGACTAAGACTACATAGAGCTGCTTGATAAACTGTTTTTACAGAAATAATCAGTGGTTATTATCCCGCATCCACAACCTGAACATGTGCCTCTGGTCAAGGCCTGACTTGGCCACTTATGATGTGGCTTATGGCATGTCCCAGAGCTTTAACCCTCACTGAACAGCTGAACTATACGAAAACTCTATTTTACTTAACATATATGAGTAGTGAAGCTCAAACTTTCCATTGCAATGGGTTGTGTCAAAATTGTTTACTAGGCTAAAGTACTCCATAGCATACAATCTGCCCCATCTTCATCACCACTACCCTAACATAAGCCATCATCTCTCACCTGAACTTTGGCAATATCCAATACAATGTTCACTAACCATGTACTTGTGACACTTCTTGAAATCTGATATTCAAATGCTGGGCAGAATCATCTTTTCAAAATGCAGATCTGCCAACTTACTTTCCCTCCTTCCAGAAACTGTGCCAAAAACCTTGAGCTTCCAATAGTTTTCAAAGACAAAACTCCTTACTATGGCTTTCAGTGCCTCACAGGGTCTGTCTTTTGCCTACTTGACCCTCAAACTTCCTGATGCATTCTGATTTTCCTCATAATATGAACATCAGCTACATTTATGATTTCAGTTTCTGCTAATTATGGCCATGATTTAGGGTGCAGTTTTATGCTCATTCCTAACTCCAGGCTTTTGCCCATGCTATTTCTGGGTCTTTCATTTTTAGCAGTTACCACATTTTATTAACGCATGGTTATTTTTATAATTTGTGTGACATCTGTGTTCCCAACTAGAATGAAAGTTTCACTAAAGTAGAGACTGTTTTTGTACCTCTGGGGTCTAGCATAGTGCCTGGTACTTACTAGTCTATAAATACTGTTAAATGAGTAAATGAAAACTCTGTATATAATCAACACCCAGATCCTTGATAAGCTTCCTTTCAAAACTTCCTTCAGCTTTAAAACGTAGCTAAGCTACCACTGCTTGAAAGTAGGGCTATAGACAATGCATGCTGTAGGCCCATCTAGACATACCCTTCGTGGACATAATTCCATGTTCCAGAACTCCCTGGCCCCAAATAAGAATGTACTTATTTTGTATCCTAATATTTTAACACTCTATTTTTTTTAAAGTTTTTATTTATTTATATTTAAATTTTTTCCTGAAGATTTTGTTCGTTTGTTTGTTTATAGAGCATACAAGCATGGGGAGGGACAGAGGGAGAGAAAGAGAGAATCTCAAGCAGACTTTGCACTGAGTGCAGAACTCAATTCAGGGCTCATCTCATGACCCTGAGATTATGACCTGAGTCTAAATTGAGTCACAAGCTTAACTGACTGAGCCACCCAGAAGACCCTTTTAAGTTTTTATTTTAACTTCAGTTAGTTAACGTACAGTGTTATATTAGTTTCTGGTGTACAATATAGTGATTCAACACTTCCATAAAACACATGGTGCTCATCACAAGTGCATTCCTTAATCCCTATCATCTATTTAATCTATACCACTTCTTTATCCATTCATCTATGGATGGACGCTTGAGCTGCTTCCATATCTTGGCTATCATAAATGACGTTGCAACAACATAAGGGTGTGTATATCTTTTCAAATTAGTGGTTCTTTTTTTCCTTTGGGTAAGTACCCAGTTGTGAAATTATTGGATCATATGGTAATTCGATTTTTAATTTTTTTGAGGAAACTTCATACTGTTTTCCACAGTGACTGCACCAATTTGTATTCTTATGAAGAGTGCAAGATGACTCCTTTTCTCCGCATCCTCATCAAGACTTGCTATTTCTTGTCTTTTGTTATTTCTAGCCATTCTGGCAGGTGTGAGGTGACATCTCATTGTGGTTTTCATTTGTTTTTCCCTGAAGCTTAATGACATTGAACTTCATTGTGATGTTGAACATCATGTGTCTGTTGGCCATTTGCATGTCTTCTTTGGAAAAATGCCTATTCAAGGCCTCTGCCCATTTTTCTTTTTTTTTTTTTTTAAGATTTATATATTTGAGAGAGAGAAAGAATGAGCAGGAGGAGGAGCAGAGGGAGAGGGAGAAGCAGACTTCCCGCTGAGGAAGCAGGCTCCCTGCTGAGCAGAGAGCCTGATGCGGGGCTTGATCCCAGGACCCTGAGATCATGACCCAAGCCAAAGTCAGAGGCTTAACAGACTGAGCCACCCAGGCGCCCCCCTCTGCCCATTTTTAATTGGATTATCTGTATTTGGGGTATTGAGTTTTATAAATTCTTAATATACTTTGGGTATTAGCCCTGTATTGAATCTAACATTTGTAAATATCTAATCACATTTACTTAGGTTGCCTTTGTGTTGTTGCCAATGGTTCCTTTCACTGTGCAAAAGGTTTTTGCTCTGGTGTAGTTTCAGCACTTGCATTTTGCTTTTGTTTCCCTTGCCTCAGGAAACCTATCTAGAAAAATATTGCTATGGCTGATGTCAAAGAAATTACTGCCTCAGTTTTCCTCTAGAGTTTTTAGTTTTAGGTCTCCATTTAAGTCTTTACTCTATTTGAATTTATTTTTGTGTGTGCTATAAGAAAGTGTCCAGTTTCATTCTTTTTTTTTCTTTTTTAAAGATTTTATTTATCTATTTGACAGAGAGACAAAGCAAGACAGGAAATACAAGCAGGAGGAGTGGGATATGGAGAAGCAGGCCTCCTGCCAAGCAGCAGCTCAATGCAGGGCTTGATCCCAGAACCCTGAGATCATGACCTGAACTGAGGGCAGATGCTTAATGACTGAGCCACCCAGTTGCCTCTCCAGTTTAATTTTTTTGCACTTAGCTATCCAGTTTCCAGCACCATTTATTGAAGAGACTATCTTTTCTCCATTATATATTCTTGCCTCCTTTGTCATAGATTAATTGACCATATAATCATGAGTTTATTTCTGGGCTCTGTAATCTGTTCCATTATGTCTGTTTTTGTGCCAGTACCACACTATTCTGATTATTACATCTTTGTAGTATATCTTGAAATCTGGGATTGTGATACCACCAGCTTTGTTCTTCTTTTTCAAGATTGCTTTGACTATTTGGGACCTTTAGTGAGTCCATAGAAATTTTAGAATTTATTGCTTTAGTTCTGTGAAAAATGTTATTGCTATTTTGATAAGAATTGTTTTAATATATAGATTGCTTTGGCAACATGGATATTTTAACAACATTCATTCTTCTAATCCACAAGCATGGAATATCTTTCCATTTGTTCATGTTATCTTCAAGATCTTTCATCAATATTTTATAGTTTTCAGAGTACTTTACTTGGTTAAGATTATTCCTAGGTATTTTTTTTTCTTTGTGGTTCAGTTGTCAATGGAACTGTAATCTTCGGTTCTCTTTCTGGTATTTCATTATTAGTGTATAGAAATGCAAAAGGTTTCAGTATATTAATTTTGTATTTTGTGACTTTGCTCAGTTCATTTATCAGTTCTGATAATTTTTTTGTGGAGTCTTAGGGTTTTCTATGTGTAGTACAATGTCATCTGCAAATAGTGACTACAAATAGTGAAAGTTACCGATGATACGCTTTTTATTTCTTTTTTTTTTTTTTTTGGTTGTGTCTAGTAATTCCAGTACTGTGTGAATAAAAGTGGCTAGAGTGGGCATCTTTTTTTCTGATCTTAGAGAAAAATCTCTCAGTTTTTCACCATCGAGGATGATGTTCATTGTGGGTTTTTCCATATATAGCCTTCATTATGTTGAGTGATATTCCCTCTTAACCTGCTTTATTGAGGGTTTTTATCATCAATGGATATTATATTTTGTTAAATATTTCTTCTTTTATTAAGATGGTCATGTGATTTTTATCCTTTCTCTTTTTAGTATGATGTATCACATTGTTTGTTTTGTGAATACTGAACCACACTTGCATCCCAGGAATAAATTCCACTTGATCATGGTGAATGATTTTTTTAAATGTACTGTTGGATTTGATTTGCTAATATATATATATATTCTTAAGACAGAGAATAATTTATTCACACCCTCCAGAGAAGTAGATAGCTTCAGTCTATAACAAAATATTGTATTTTAAAGCATAGGTCAGTAAATGTATATGAGACTATACACCACCATATACAAATCAACTGATCAAAGCACAACTTTTCAGTGTTCAAAACAGAATAAGCTTCCTTGTACAAGCAACACCTTTGTGACACTTTTAACTTTATTATTCCCCTCCTTTTCTTCACTCTCTCCTTCAACAATATCCACACCAGCCTCCTCATAATCCTTCTCAAGAGCAGCCATGTCCTCATGGGCCTCAGAAAACTCTTCTTCCATGTCTTCACCCACATACTAGTGACCAAAGGCACACTTGGCATACATCAAGTCATCCAGGTGGGCCTAGGACTCAGCAATGGTTGTGGCATTGCTCAGAATGCACACAGCTCTCTGTACTTTGACTGGGTCTCCTGCTCCATAGTGGAAGGCTGGTAATCAATGCCAACTTTGAAGTCAGTGGGGCACTGGTCCACAAACTGGATGGTATGCTTGGTCTTGATCATAGCAATGGCAGCATTGACATCTTTGGGAACCACATCACCATGGTTCAACAGGCAGCAAGCCATCCATTTACCATGGTGAGGGTCATATTTCACCCTCTGGTTGGCTGCCTCAAAGCATGCATTGGTGATGTGTGCTACAGAAAGTTATTCATGGTAGGTTTTCTCAACAGAGATGACAGGGGCATATGTGGCCAGAGGGAAGTGGACATGGGGGATAGGGCACCCATTTGTCTGGAATTATGTCAGATCAAAATTCAAGGCTCCACCAAATCTGAGGAAAGCAGTGATGGAGGACACCATCTGATATATCAACCTATTTAGGTTAGTGTAGATTGGGAATTCAATATCAAGGTTTCTATGACAAATGTCATAGATGGCTGTGTTTTCTACTGTGAAAGCAGAGTCAGAGTTCTCCAGATGCATTCATCTGGTGTGAGTAGTGAGGATGGAGTTGTAGGGCTTAACTACAGCTGCAGAAACCTGGGGGGCTGGGTAAATGGAGAATTCTAGCTTGGACTTCTTGGTGTAATTGACAGAGGTGTTTCATCAGCAGGGAAGTGAACCTGGAACCCCTCAAAGTTGTGGAAAACCAAGAAGCCCTGAAGACCTGTGCACTGGTTGACCAGTTACTGAATTCGATCTAAGACAAGGTCAGTGATCTCCTTGCTAATGGTGTAATGCTCTTGGGCATAATTATTGGCAGCATCTTCCTTGCCTATGATGAGGTGCTCAGGGTGGAAAGCTGGCAGTAGGTGCCAGTGTGAACTTCATCAATGACTGTGTCTTCTAGGTCTACAAACACTGCCCTGTGCCTAGTGCCCTACAAACACTGCTTGCCAGGACCCGTCTCACTGAGGAAGATGTGGAAGGAGTCATCTTCTCCTACAAAGGTCTTGTCACTTGGCAACTGGCCATCAGGCTGGATACTATATTACAGGCAACTGAGCTCCCAGAAGGCATTGCCAATCTGGATACCAGCCTAGCCAACATGGATGAAGATGCATTCACACATGGTGGCTAATTTGCAGCTGCTGAGCAGATGTTGTAGAGGAAGAAGAGAGGTTGTTACTTCTTACAGCATGATTCATAGGTGGTCAATGTAAGAGAACCTGCCTTGATCTGCTGATATTTTGTTGAGGATTTCTGCATCTATGTTCATCAGGCATATCAACTGGTAGATTTTTTTTGTAGTGTCTTTATCTGATTTTCATATTAGGGTAATGCTGGTTTCATAGATTGAATTTGGAAGTTTTCCTTCCATTTTTTGGAATAGTTAAGAAGAATAAACATTAACTCTTCTTTAAATGTTTGGTAGAATTCACTTCTGAAGTCATCTGGTCCTGGACTTTTGTTTATTGGGAATTTTTTGATTACAGATACAATTTCATTGTTAGTTATTGGTCTGTTCCAATTTTCTATTGCTTCCTGATTCAGTTTTGGAAGGTTATATGTTTCTAGGAATTTATCCATTTTTTCTAGCTTGTCCTATTTTTGGCATATAATTTTTCATAATATTCTCTTTTAATCTTCTGTATTCCTGTGGTGTCAGTTTTTCTCCTTCATTTTTGATTTTGAATCCTTTCTCATTTTTATCTTGATGAGTCTGGCTAAAGGTTTATCAATTTTGTTGATCTTTTCAAAGAATGAACTCCTGGTATCATTGATCTATTCTATTGGGGTTTTTCAATCTCTATCTCATTTATTTCTGCTCTAGTCTTTATTATGTTCTTTATTCTATTGGTTTTGGGCTTTATTTGCTGTTTTTTCCAGCTCCTTCAGGTGTAAGGTTTGGTTATTTATTTAAGATTTTTCTTGCTTTTTGAGGTAGTCTGTATTGTTACAATTTTCCCCTTTAAATCAGCTTTTATTTCATCCCAAAGATTTTGGATTGCTGTGTTTTCATTTGTGTCCATATATTTTTTTTTTAAATTTTCTCTTGGATTTCTTCATCGGCCCATTGGTTATTTAGTATCATGTTATTTAGGCTCTGTGTACCTGTGTTTTTTCCAGATATTTTCTTGTGAATGATTTCTAGTTACATTCTGTTGTGATCAGAAAAGATGCATGATATGATTCAATATTTTTATTTATTGAGACTTGTTTTGTGATCTAACATGTGATCTGTTCTGGAAAATGTTCCACATCCACTTGAAAAGAATGTGTATTCCCTTGGTTTTGGATGTAATGCTCTGAATATTTCTGTTAATCTGGTCCATTGTGTCATTCAGAAGTTGATTTTCTGTCTGTAAAATCTATCCATTGATGTAATTGGGTGTTAAAGTCTCCTCCTATTATTGTATTACTGTCAATTTCTCTCTTTTTGTCTGTTAATAGTTATTTTATGTATTTAGTACCTCCATTTTGGTGCATAAATATTTAAAATTATTATATCCTTTTACTGGATTTCCCCTTTATCATTACATAAAGGCCTTCTTTGTCTCTTGTTATGTCTTTTTAAAATATTTATTTATTTTAATGATTTTATTTATTTATTTGTCAGAGAGAGAGAGAGAGAGACTGAGATCACAAGTAGGCAGAAAGGCAGCCAGAGAGAGAGGGGGAAGCAGGCTCCTTACTGAGCAGAGAGCCTGATGTGGGGCTTGATCCCGGGACTCTGAGATCATGACCTGAGCCAAAGGCAGAGGCTAAACCCACTGAGCCACCCAGGCTCCCCTATCTTATTTTATTTAAATTCAATTAATTAACATATGGTATATCATTAGTTTCAGATGTAGAGTTCAGTTATTCATCGGTTGCATATGGCACCAAGTGTTCATTACAACACATGCCCTCCTTAATGCCCATCACCCATCTTACCCCATCCCAGTTACCCAACTCCCCTCCTGCAGCCTTCAGTTTGTTTTCTATAGTTAAATGTCTTTTATGGTGTTTCCCCCTCTCTGATTTTATCTTATTTTATTTTTCCCTCCCTTCCCTTATGATCCTCTGGTTTGTTTCTTAAATTCTACAAATGAGTGAAACTATATGGTAATCGTCTTTCTCTGGTTAACATATTTTGCTTAGCATAATACCCTCCAGTTCCATCCATGTTGTTGCAAATGGTAAGAGTTTATAATTTTGATGGCTGAGTAATATTCCATTGTGTATATATACCATATCTTTATGCGTTCATCTGTCAGTGGACATCTGGGTTACAGTCTGGTTTAAAGTCTGCTTTGTCTGATATAAATATTGCTACCCTAGGTTTTTTTTTTAAATTTACATTTACATAGTAAATGTTTTGCCATCCCCCACTTTGAAACTGTATGTGTCTTTAGATCTAAAGTGAGTCTCTTGTAGGCTGTATATTCTTCCTTTTTTATGAATTCACTCACCTTATGTCTTTTGATTATTGTATTTAGTCCATTTACATTTAAAGTCCTTATAGGTATATACTCATTACCATTTTGTTACTGGTTTTACGGTTGCTTGTGCATTCCTTCCCTGTTCTTTTCTTACTGTCTTTCCTTGTGGCTTGGTGGCTTTTTTTGTGCTATGCTTTTATTTCATTCTGTTTATTTTTTTGTATCTATTATAGAATTTTGATTTGTGGGTAAAATGAGGTTCATAACATCTAATGCATATAGCAGTCTATTAAATCGAAGGTCACTTAAGTTTGGACCCATTCTAAAACCACTAAATTTTAACCCCCTCACATTTTATATATATGCTGTTATACAATTTATTCCTTTATTTTGTGAATCCCTTGACTGATTCTACAGATATAATTGATTTTATTGCTTTTGTGCTTTAATAACCATACTGGTTTTATAAGTGATTAATCTATTACTTTTATTACATGTTTTCATTTACTGGTGACATTTTTGCCTTTCATAATTTTCTTACTCCTGATTATGGCTTTTTCTTTCCACTCAAAGTATTCCCTTCAATGTCTCTTGTAAGACTGGTCTGGTGGTGATGAACTCCTTTAACCTTTGTTTGTCTGGTAAACTCTTTATCTTTCTTCTGAATGGTAGCCTTGCTGGATATAGTATTCTTGGTTGCAGATTTTTTCAGTTCAACACTATGCATATATCATGTCACTCTCTTCTGGTCTGCAAAGTTTCTGCTGAAAAATCAGCTGATAACCTTATGGGGTTTTCCTTGTATATATCTTTCTCTTGTTGCTTTTAAAATTCTCTCTTATCTCTACTTTTTGATATTTTAAGTTTTATGCATTGTGGTGTGAACCTCCTTGGATTAATTTTGTTGGGAGTTTTCTGTGCTTCCTGGATCTGGATGTCTCTCTCCCTCTCCAGATTAGAGAAGATTTCAGCTATTATTTATGCAAATAAAATTTCTTCCCCTTCTCTCACTCTTCTGGGATCTTTATAATGTGAATGTTATTATGCTTGATGATGTTGCTGAGTTCCCATAACTTATTCTAATTTTCTTTTCTTTCTCTTTCTTTCTTTCTTTCTTTCTTTCTCTGTTCAGCTTGGTTGTTTTCCATTACCCTATCTTTCAGGATGCTAATCTATTCTTCCTCCTCTAAATTGCTATTGATTCTCTCTAGTGTACTTTTTAAATTTTAGCTCTTGAGCTTTTCATCTGACTAGTTCTTTTCATCTGACTAGTCCTCTTTGTTAGAGGACTCACTGAGATCCTCAACTCTTTTCTCATGCCCAGTATGCATATGTTCATTATTTTGAGTTCTTTATCAAGCATATTGCTTATCTCTGCTTTATTTAGCTCGTTTGCTGTGGTTTTGTCCTATTGTTTCATTTGGAACATATTCCTCTGTCTGCTCATTTTGTCTTTGTTTCTAGGTATTAGGAAAGGCAGCTATCTTTCCTGATCTGGAAAGTAGTGGCCTTATGAAGAAGAGGCATTGTAGTGCCATGTAACACAATATCCACTCTTCACCAGAACCATGGGTTTCTCCTGTATGGGTTTTGTGCACCCTACTATTGTGGCTGAGTCATGTTTGTGTTTGGTCCAGTTGCTTGCAATGCCCTGCTTTGCCAATTGTCAGTACAACGGGCAGGGTGTTTTAGTTGATATAATCTACCCTTCTAACACCAGAACTCAGTATACTTATTTTAATTAAATAGAATATAAATTATAATAAATGGATGATAAAAATGGATAGCTTTTTACTATTTTGTAAACTGTGCCTAATATTTATAAATAATCTGTATGAAATGGATAAATGGATGACAAAATGGACAAATTGATGGACATTTATAGTTTCTTCATCATGTGTTTTTATAATAGAGTTCTATATTACACATTGTCACCTTACCTAAGGGACCATCTTGTAATTCACATAAGTATCTATGAGAAAACTATTAAAATCATCAGGATAAAAGCATGGTCCAAATAGTCCCCTTTGGGATATTTCTACCTTTAAAACATAGAATTAGAAAGCTGGAATGGACCTCAAAGAATACATCCATTATAAACATGTCTCTCACAATATCCTAGATAAATGGACATTCAGACTCTGATTAAATTCCAAGAATTGAAAGCTTTTCACTTTTTTATATTTTCTATAATATTTCAATGCCCTTTGATTACAAATACATCTTCCACATCATGAGGTAGCTGGTGCAATTAGATTCAAGATTTAACAACTGCTGAGCTATGGATCAAAGCCAGTCATTTTCAACCTTTGCTTTAGTTGGGTTAATTTAAGCTTTGGAATACAGAGGCAGGTTTTTTGTTTGTTTGTTTGTTTTTAATGTGAATGGTATCGAGGGATTCATGGATGTGTTTGAGGACTATATTAAATTCTCAGCTAAAGCCCTCCATGTAGTCTTTAGACTGAGGAAGCAGCTCACACTGGATGCCCAGGGAATTTAATAGAAGCATTATTTTTCTGATGTACCGTTCTCTAGTTTAACAGTCATCTTGAGTACTTGTGACATGTGGCAAAC
This sequence comes from Neogale vison, assembly GCF_020171115.1. Taxonomy (NCBI): domain Eukaryota; kingdom Metazoa; phylum Chordata; class Mammalia; order Carnivora; family Mustelidae; genus Neogale; species Neogale vison. The sequence continues at coordinate 51,809,552 of NC_058105.1, read as the reverse complement.
CAGAGATATCCGCTTAAAAAGCATTCTACAGTAAACATACTAATTTGGGTGAAGCAAATGCACTCTTCAAAGATTGTTGCAAGATAGCTCTGATCTTCCTTTTCAGACAATTGAACTTTTAATACATGAAAGAAACTCAAATTAAAATAAATATTTTCATTAGTGTCGCCAATGGTTTATCGATCTTATTGATTCTTTAGAAAAAACAGCTTCTAGTTTCATTGATACGTTCTACTGTATCTCTGCTTTCTACCTCATTGATCTCAGCTCTACTATTGATTATTTCCCTTCTTATGTGTGGAATTGGTTTGATTTGTTGTTGATTCTCCAGTTCTTTAAGGTGTAGAGAAAGGTGCTGTGTTCTGGATTTTTCAATTTTTTTGAGGGAGGCTTGGATGGCTATGTATTTCCCCCTTAGGACCGCCTTTGCTGTATCCCATAGGTTTTGGATCGAAGTGTCTTCATTCTCATTGGTTTCCATGAATTGTTTCAGTTCTTCCTTGATCTCCTGGTTGATCCAAGCATTCTTAAGCGAGGTGGTCTTTAGCTTCCAGGTGTTTGAGTTCCTTCTGAACTTTTCCTTGTGATTGAGCTCCAGTTTCAAAGCACTGTGATCTAAGAATATGCAGGGAATAATCTCAGTCTTTTGGTATCCGTTGAGTCCTGATTTGTGACCCAGTATGTGGTCTATTCTGGAGAAAGTTCCATGTGCACTTGAGAAGAACGAGTATTCTGTTGTTTTAGGGTGGAATGTTCTGTATATATCTATGAGGTCCATCTGGTCCAATGTGTCATTCAATGCTCTTGTTTCTTTATTGATTTTCTGCTTCAATGATCTGTCTATTTCTGAGAAAGGCGTGTTAAGATATCCAATGATTAGTGCATTTATATCAATATGACTCTTTATCTTGATTAACAGTTTTCTTAAGTAATTGGCTGCTCCCATATTGGGGGCATAGATATTTACAATTGTTAGATCATCTTGGTGGATAGTCCCTTTAAGAATGATGTAGTGTCCTTCTGGATCTCTGACTGCGGTCTTTAGTTTAAAATTTAATTTGTCTGATATGAGAATCGCTACTCCAGCCTTTTTTTGAGGCCCATTGGCATGAAAGATGCTTCTCCATCCCTTCACGTTCAGTCTGGGTGTATCTTTAGGTTCAATATGGGTCTCTTGTAGACAACATACAGATGGGTCCTGTCGTTTTATCCAGTCTGCAACCCTGTGTCGTTTTATGGGTGCATTTAGGCCATTCACATTGAGGGTGATTATTGATAGATATGTTTTTATTGACTTCGTGTTACCTTTGAAGTCTTTCTTTCTGTAGATTGTTTCTATATTTCTGTTCAATGCTATTCTTGGGCTTTTTCCTCCTTTAAAGAAGCCCCTTTAATATTTCCTGCAGTATTGGCTTGGTGGTTGCATAGTCTTTTAAGCCTTGCCGGTCCTGGAAATTCTTTATCTCTCCATCCATTTTGAATGTCAGTATTGCTGGATAAAGTATTCTTGGCTGCATGTTCTTCTCATTTAGTGCCTTGAATATATCTTGCCAGCCCTTTCTGGCTTGCCAGGTCTCTGTGGACAGGTCTGACGTTATTCTGATGGGCTTTCCTCTGTACGCAAGGATCTTCTTTGTCCTAGCTGCTTTCAAGAGGTTCTGCCTACAATTATAATTCTTCATTCTTACTATTAGGTGTCTCGAGGACTTTCGAAAATCTGTAATCTTGGGGGGAAACCTTTCGGCCTCTAGTACATAAACACTGCTTCCATTCATGAGATTTGGAAAATTTTCATGAAGAACTTGCTCCACTATATCTTCTAGACTTCTTTCTTTCTCCTCCCCTTCAGGGATTCCAATAATTCTGACGTTGGAATGTTTCATGGCATCATTTATTTCCCTGATTCTGTTTTAGTGGCTTCTAAGCTATTTGTTCCAGGCTTCCTCCTGATCCTTTCTCTCTATCTGCTTGTCCTCCAGATCACTAATTCTATCTTCTATCTCAGTTACTCTAGCTTTGAGAGAATTTAGATTAGATTGGAACTCATTGAGAGCATTGCGAAGCTCATCCCTGGCAGCTTTCAGCTCTTCCCTAATATTGAAAACATGATCTCTGGTCGTTTTCAGTTCAGTCCTAATCAATTATGTTTGGTCACCCATGGCTTTCTCCAACCTTCCTATTGTTTGGATAATTGTTAGCCTGAATTCTCTTTCTGACATATTGTCTATGATGATAGCCATTAGCTCTGTTGCAGAAACTAGAAGCTGGTTTTTTGAAAGAATCAATAAGATCGATAAACCATTGTTGACACTAATCCAAAATAAAAGAAGAAAGCTCAAATACATAAAATTATGAATGAAAAGGGAGAGATCACAATGAACACCAAGGAAGTAGAAACAATCATTAGAAGTTATTATCAACAGTTATATGCTAATAAGCTAAGCAAACTAGATGAAATGGATGCATTCCTGGAAAACTATAAACTCCCAAAATTGAATCAGGAAGAAATTGACAACCTGAATAGACCAATATCTAGTAACAAGATTGAAGCGGAGATCAAAAACCTCCCAAAAAACAAGAGCCCAGGACCTGATGGATTCCCTGGAGAATTCGACCAAACTTTCAAAGAGAAAATAACACCTATTCTCCTGAAGATGTTTCAAAAAATTGAAGGAGAAGGAAAACTTCCAGACTCTTTCTATCAAGCCAGCATTACCCTGATCCCCAAACCAGGCAAAGACCCTACCAAAAAGGAGAATTTCAGACCAATATCACTGATGAATATGGATGCTAAGATTCTCAACAAGATCCTAGCAAACAGGATCCAACAACACATTAAAAAGATTATCCACCATGACCAGGTGGGATTCATCCCTGGGCTACAAGGATGGTTCAACATTCACAAATCAATCAATGTGATACAACAAATTAATATGAGAAGAGAGAAAAAGCACATGGTCCTCTCAATTGATGCAGAAAAAGCATTTGACAAAATCCAGCATCCGTTCCTGATTAAAACACTTCATAGTATAGGGATAGAGGGAACATTCCTGAAATTCATAAAATCTATCTATGAAAGACCCACAGCAAATATCATCCTCAATGGGAAAAAGCTTGCGTCTTTCCTGTTGAGATCAAGAACACGACAAGGATGCCCACTTTCACCACTCTTGTTCAACATAGTATTAGAAGTCCTAGGGCACCTGGGTGGCTCAATGGGTTAGGCCTCTACCTTCAGCTTGGGTCATGATCTCAGGGTTCTGGAATCGAGTCCCACATGGGGCTCTCTGCTTGGCAGGGAGCCTGCTTCCTCCTCCTCTCTCTCTCTGCCTGCCTCTCTACCTATTTGTGATCTCTGTCTGTCAAATAAATAAAAAAAATTAAAAAAAAAGAAGTCCTAGCAACAGCAATCAGACAACAAAGGGAAATAAAAGGTATCCAAATTGGTAATGAAGAAGTCAAACTCTCTCTCTTTGAAGACGACATGATTCTTTATATGGAAAACCCCAAAGACTCCACCCCCAAACTACTAGAACTCATACAGCAATTCAGCAATGTGGCAGGATACAAATCAATGTACAGAAATCAGTGGCTTTCTTATACACTAACAATGAAAATACAGAAAGGGGAATTAGAGAATCAATTCCATTTACTATAGCACCAAGAACCATAAGGTACCTGGGAATAAACCTAACCAAAGAGGTAAAGGATCTGTACTCAAGGAACTACAGAACACTCATGAAAGAAATTGAAGAAGACACAAAAAGACAGAAGACCATTCCATGCACTTGGATCGGAAGAATAAACATTGTTAAAATGTCTATATTGCCTAGAGCAATCTATACTTTTAATGCCATTCCGATCAAAATTCCACCAGTATTCCACAAAGAGTTGGAGCAAATAATCCAAAAATTTGTATGGAATCAGAAGAGACCCCGAATCGCTAAGGAAATGTTGAAAAACAAAAATAATGTTGGAGGCATCACGTTACCTGATTTCTAGCTTTACTACAAAGCTGTGATCACCAAGACAGCATGGTACTGGCATAAAAACAGACACATAGACCAGTGGAACAGAGTAGAGAGCCCAGATATGGACCCTCAACTCTATGGTCAATTAATCTTCGACAAAACAGGAAAAAATATACAGTGGAAAAAAGACAGTCTCTTCAATAAATGGTGCTGGGAAAACTGGACAGCTATATGTAGAAGAATGAAACTCAACCATTCTCTTACACCATACACAAAGATAAACACAAAATGGATAAAAGACCTCAACGTGAGACAGGAATCCATCATAATCCTAGAGGAGAACATAGGCAGCAATCTCTTCGATATCAGCCACAGCAACTTCTTTCAAGATATGTCTCCAAAGGCAAAGGAAACAAAAGCGAAGATGAACTTTTGGGACTTCATCAAAATCAAAAGCGTCTGCACAGCAAAGGATACAGTCAGGAAAACAAAGAGGCAACCCACGGAATGGGAGAAGATATTTGCAAATGACAGTAGAGACAAAAGGTTGATATCCAGGATCTATAATGAACTCCTCAAACTCAACACACACAAAACAGACAATCATATGAAAAAATAGGCAGAAGATATGGACAGACACTTCTCCAATAAAGACATACAAATGGCTGTCAGACACATGAAAAGATGTTCATCGTCACTAGTCCTCAGGGAGATTCAAATTAAAACCACATTGAGATATCACCTTACACCAGTTAGAATGGCCAAAATTAGCAAGACAGGAAACAACATGTGTTGGAGGGGATGTGGAGAAAGGGGAACCCTCTTCCACTGTTGGTGGGAATGCAAGTTGGTGCAGCCTCTTTGGAGAACAGTGTGGAGATTCCTCAAGAAATTAAAAATAGAACTTCCCTATGACCCTGCCATTGCACTCCTGGGTATTTACCCCAAAGATACAGATGCCGTGAAAAGAAGGGCCATCTGTACCCCAATGTTTATAGCAGCAATGGCCACGGTCGCCAAACTGTGGAAAGAACCAAGATGCCCTTCAACGGATGAATGGATAAGGAAGATGTGGTCCATATACACTATGGAGTATTATGCCTCCATCCGAAAGGACGAATACCCAACTTTTGTAGCAACATGGACGGGACTGGAAGAGATTATGCTGAGTGAAATAAGTCAAGCAGAGAGAGTCAATTATCATATGGTTTCACTTATTTGTGGAACATAACAAAAAGCATGGAGGACATGTGGAGTTAGAGAGAAGGGGGTTGCGGTAAATTGGAAGGGGAGGTGAATCATGAGAGACTATGGACTCTTAAAAACAATCTGAGGGGTTTGAAGTGGCGGGGGTGGGTGTGAGGTCGGGGTACCTGGTCATGGGTATTATAGAGGACACGTATTGCATGGAGCACTGGGTGTGGTGAAAAAATAATGATAGTGTTATTCTGAAAATAAATAAATGAAAAAAAATATTTTCAGCAAAAATTTGTCCCTTGATGGAAATCTTTTAACCACTTGACAAGGTGTGTGCAATGAACATTAGTCATTCTGCATTTCTATGTACCTGTCCCTATCATTTAATTGGGGAAAATGACCATCAAGTAATAACTTGTGGTCATACTTTCATGTATAGGTTCATGCAATTACTTGGTATTATAATTTTGCAAATAAATAAAAACTATATCTTAATATTTGTTCTCTAAGTTCATTGCAAGATATAAGGAAGTCTTTTGTCATATAAAGATTTACAAATTGAAAATATAGTTTCCAGCTAAGGCAATTTATCACCTTTAATAATTTTAGGGAAGAATACAAACTATTTTCATCTGTGTTAATTACCATGCTACCTTACTCTCATTTTCTATTATGTGCTTGAAATATTTGCTGCCCACAATCTCACTCTATTTTCTGTATCTACAAATAAGATAATTACGGGATACCTAGGCCTATATTCCTCAAGTGAAAAGTTCAAACATAAAAGAGATTCTTTGGTTAACAAGAAAACACCTAACCTATATTTTTGGAGTGGGGAAATAGAAGTCAATCAAGGATCTTAAATTTAGAATATCCCAATTCTACCATTTCTAGGTTATATACCAGAGAAATTTCTATACTTCTATGCTTTTTTAGTTTCTCTTCTTTCTAAAAGGTAGGGGTGTGGAGAGGGGAGATAGAGGGAGAGAGAAGAGAACTATCAAGAGAGGTTTTTGTGACTAGCCAAATACCATATTTAAGATATAAAAGCTAAAACCATAAACATCTCTTAAATTTTTTTCTAAAGTGGGAGGATATCATGTTTACTTGAACCTCTTGCCTATAAGAAGGTGTATATATGGGGGCGCCTGGGTGGCTCAGTGGGTTAAGCTGCTGCCTTCGGCTCAGGTCATGATCCCGGGGTCCTGGGATCGAGTCCCACATGGGGCTCTCTGCTCAGCGGGGGCCCTGCTTCCCTCTCTCTCTCTGCCTGCCTCTCTGTCTACTTGTGATCTCTGTCTGTCAAATAAACAAAATCTTTAAAAAAAAATAAAAAAAAAGAAGGTGTATATGTGTGTGTGTGTGTGTATGTGTGTGTGTGATTGCCACACTAAATGGGCATTTAAATAATTTCTTTTATCAGTGCTGTATGCAGAACTCATGCAATGCTCTATAAATGAAAGAGAAAAGAAATGCTTTTATTTTTCCAGTAATGAAACCATTCTTCATAGCAATATGTTAACAAGCCTTTGTTTGTATTTCAAGGTGGGAGGTGGTGGTGGGGAGCAGGTCCTGGATCCCAATGGCCACTACCTAAAGAAAAAATAATTTTGAGAATTAACAAAATACAAATGACAGCATCTTTTAAAATTTATTCTAAATGTTCAATTTCACACTGACTTGCATCCACTGTTAGAACTTTATAAGTTGAATTATTACCATTTTCTTTATGCATGAAGTTCATGGAGCAGCAGTGGAGACAGTTTCCTCAGGGTTCAGTGGGACTGTTTCTCTCAACTATTATAATACTGGAGATTCTCTCTTAGTTTCATATAGGGACTCTTTCCCAACACACATATACATTCCATGAATTAGAAAGGGAAGCTTTGTATGTAAAGATGGTGCCGTTTACTGCCACAGATCTCTAACTTTATAAAATAGCTACTTCCATAGTTCTCTAACTGTATAAAACAGCTACTTCCTAAGCAGCCCCTTGTAAATTTGAGGCCAAGAGGACTAGTCATTGGTTGCCTACATGCTCATTAGAGTTCTGCTAATTCTCCAAGAAATACATGCAGAGAATTGCCAAAAACGGTCAGAACTCCATTAAATACATTTTGATAGCAATTAAACCTTTCATGCTTCTAGGAATGCTCCCAAAATATCAGCCACCCAGAAATTCACCAGTTATTGAACATTATCCAGATACACTAGACTATACAGATCATTTTGGGGCATAAACTAAATATTCTAGTCTGTTTAAGGAAATATTTTTCTGCATCTATGGACTTACGTAAGAGCCAGGTCATGCTTGCGTTGTAAGGAACAAGACAAATTAAATATCTATTTACTCATTAGTTGAAAAGGACAATTTACTCATTAATTGAAAAGGACAGGGAGTATGAAGGATTAAACATCTATTTACTCATTAGTTTTTTGCCTGAGGTCTGAAATATTTAGTTAGCCTTACTTAAAAAGGATTTTGATTCATGCCATTTTAATGATAGTGTTCAGTGGAATAGCCTTCCATATGAACCATTCATATATTAGCTGGCATTTAAAATAGATGAAGATGGACAATAAATGGATCTTTTTTTTTAAAAGATTTTATTTATTTATTTGACAGAGAGAGATCACAAGTAGGCAGAGAGGCAGGCAGAGAGAGAGAGAGAGGAGGAAGCAGGCTCCCTGCTGAGCAGAGAGCCCAATGCGGGACTCAATCCCAGGACCCCGAGATCATGACCTGAGCCGAAGGCAGCGGCTTAACCCACTGAGCCACCCAGGCGCCCCAATAAATGGATCTTAATAATACTTTTTCAAGGTTGTGGATAAGACCAAATGTTTTGGGGGCATTTATGCACAAACAACTTAGAGGACCTCACAGCATTATTTTTTTTCTTTTTTTTAAAATTAATTAATTTATTTTCAGAAAAAACAGTATTCATTATTTTTTCACCACACCCAGTGCTCCATGCAATCCGTGCCCTCTATAATACCCACCACCTGGTACCCCAAGCTCCCACGCCCCCGTCTCTTCAAACCCCTCAGATACCTCACAGCATTATTAATATGTAAAATTCTTACTACCTGTTTTTTTGCAAAAAATGTGTGCTGCATGTCACTATAGGCATTAAAAAAACTTCCTATATTGTATAGACCAGGCAGACATCAAAACAGTAGCAATAAGTTTTTGTCTATTTGGGTTGCATTTACATGTCTCTCATTTCATTGTCTATAGATTTTTCTCAGTCTGCTCATCCAAGGTAGTTAATCAAATGATTTTTACAATTAAATTATGCTATATTGTTTTTTAAATTTATTTATTTTCAGAAAAACAGTATTCATTATTTTTTCACCACACCCAGTGCTCCATGCAAGCCGTGCCCTCTATAATACCCACCACCTGGTACTCCAACCTCCCACCCCCCCCAACTTCAAACCCCTCAGATTGTTTTTCAGAGTCCATAGTCTCTCATGGTTCACCTCCCCTTCCAATTTACCCAAATTCCCTACTCCTCTCTAAAGCCCCTTGTCCTCCATGCTATATTGTTTTTAAAAAATGACCAAATGTGAAAAGAAAATCCACTTCCCATATTTTAAAAAGGATTCAGTTAATGCTTTTAGTACATCTGAGTAACTTACATAACTTCCATCCATATATTCAGTGTCTAAGAATTTGGCCTAAGGAAATAATCATGGTTGTGCACAAAATACACCCACGAAGTGCTCATCTCAGTGCTATTTTCAATATCACAATGTTGAAAACAAACTAGCTCTTTCTGCCATCTTTCTGCACCACATAATGGTGCACATGAATGTCCTGACAGATGTCTCAAGAGTACTAACCAAGCTGAAAAGAGAGGCAAACACCAGGTTCTTATTAGGCCTTGCTCCAAAGTCATCAACTGGTTTCTAAATGTGATGGTGAAGCATGGTTACACTGGTGAATTTGAAATCACATATGATCACAGAGCTGGGAAAATTGTTGTGGACCTCACAGGCAGGTTAAACAAGCATGGAGTGATCAGCCCAGATTTGATGTTCAACACAAAGATCTAGAAAAATGGCAGAATAATCTGCTCCCATACTGCCAGTTTCATTTCAGTGTACTGATAACTGCAGCTGGCATCATGGATCATGAAGACCTAGAGGGAAAATCCTGCATTTCTTTTTCTAGGGATTGAATACATACATGCAGATAAAATTCCTCAGTGGATACACAGAAACACACACACACACACACACACACACACACACACACACAGTCTAAATGCCCCACAACAATTAAAGAAATTAAGGTTTATCAAATAAAGAAATTAATTAAATTAATTTATTAATTAAAGAAATAAAGGTTGCAAGCACACATTAGAATACTATTATCTGCATAAACACATACACACAACTTACATAGATTCATGACTGGTTCTTTCTAAATGGAATGATATGGAGTGTTTTCTGTTTTATTTTTTCTCCTAAATAATAACCATTTATTTAGCTCAAAAATATGGAGGTCAACAATTTGAGCTGTTTTCATCTGGGTGGTTTTGAAGATCTAGGTTAGGCTCAGCTGGTCTTTGCTATGACTCATGCATATCTACGATTGGCTGCTGGATTCACTGGTGATTGGTGAGCTTTCTGGTGGCTGGTTAACTGTTGGCTGAGATGGATTCTTCTATCCTCCAGTAGACTAGCTCAAGCCTGTTTACATATGGTAAAGTTCTAGACTCACCAAATCCATAAATACCAACACACAAGTGTTTTTCAAGCTGTTCCCCGCTTCTCCTAAAAAAAAACAAAACCTGTGATTTAAAAAAAAAAAACATGCAAAATTGAGGTGCCTGGGTGGCTCAGTTGGTTGATCATCTGACTCTTAATTTCAGCTCAGGTCATGATCTTGGTGTGGTGAGATTGAGCACTGTGTGGGGCTTCATGTGCAGCAGAGTTTGCTTGAGATTCTCTCTCTCCCTCTCGCTCTGCTCCTTCCTCTCTGTTCCTGCTTTCTCTGTCTCTCAAAATAAATACAAAAAACTTTCCCTAAAAACATGTAAAATTCACCATTGTAACCATTTTTAGGTGTACAGTTTAGTAGTGTCAACTATATTCACATTGTTGTGCAACAGAGTTATAGAAGTTTTTCATCTTGCAAAACTAAACCTCTCCACCCATGGAAAAATTTCCCATTTTCCCCTCCACCCAGGCCTTGGTGACCACTGTTTTCCTCTTATTTTCTGTTTCTATGAGTTTGACTATTTTAGTTATCTCATATAACTGAATTCATACAATATTTGTTTATTTGTTACTGGGTAAGTTCACTTAGTATAACGTCCTTAAGTTTCATCCATGTTGTGGCACATGACAAGATTTCCTTTATTAAGGCTGAATAATATTCCATTGTATGTACATGCCAAATTTTCTTCCACATTTTCTTTATTTATTCACACACTGAGGGACATTCTGCTGCTTCTGCCTCTTGTGAATTGGGTGCAATGAACATGAGTATGCAAATAGCTCCTTGAGATCCTGTTTTCAATTCCTCTTTAATATATACCAAGAAATGAGTCTGTAGGTTCATAAGGAAATCTTATTTTTAATTTTTTGAGGAAACTGCATACTCTATTTTATAGCAGTAAATCATTTTACAGTCTCAACAACAGTACAAAAAAATTCCAATTTCTCCATATACTCACTAACAAATGTTATTTCCTGTTTTTTTATAGTGGCCCTCCTAATTAGTAAGAGATTATATCTCATTTTACTGCTTTTTAAAGTTCTTCTTTAAATTCCAGCTATTAACATACAGTGTAATATCAGTTTCAAGTGCACAATCAGTGATTCAACAATTACATATGGTATCAAATGCTCATCACAACAAATGCCCTCCTTAATCTCTATTACCTATTTAAACCATCCACCCATTTGCGATCTGGTAACCATTAGTTTGTTCTATAAAATTCAGTCTGTTTGCCTCTCTCCCTTTTTCATCTATGATCATTTTGTTTTTAAATTTATTTATTTTCAGAAAAACATTATTCATTATTTTTTCACCACACCCAGTGCTCCATGAAAGCCGTGCCCTCTATAATACCCACCACCTGGTACCCCAACCTCCCACTGCCCCGCCACTTCAAACCCCTCAGATTGTTCTTCAGAGTCCATAGTCTCTCATGTTTCACCTCCCCTTCCAATTTACCCAAATTCCCTTATCCTCTCTAACGCCCCTTGTCCTCCATGCTATTTGTTATGCTCCACAAATAAGTGAAACCATATGATAATTGACTCTCTCTGCTTGACTTATTTCACTCAGCATAATCTCTTCCAGTCCCGTCTATGTTGCTACAAAAGTTGGGTATTCATCCTTTCTGATGGAGGCATAATATTCCATAGTGTATATGGACACATCTTCCTTATCCATTCATTCGTTGAAGGGCATCTTGGTTCTTTCCATAGTTTGGCGACCGTGGCCATTGCTGCTATAAACATTGGGGTACAGATGGCCCTTCTTTTCACGACATCTCTATCTTTGGGGTAAATACCCAGGAGTACAATTGCAGGGTCATAGGGAAGCTCTATGTTTAATTTCTTGAGGAATCTCCACATTGTTCTCCAAAGAGGCTGCACCAACTTTCATTCCCACCAACAGTGGAAGAGGGTTCCCCTTTCTCCACATCCTCTCCAACACATGTTGTTTCCTGTTTTGTTAATTTTGGCCATTCTAACTGGTGTAAGGTGATATCTCAATGTGGTTTTAATTTGAATCTCCCTGATGGCTAATGATGATGAACATTTTTTCATGTGTCTGATAGCCATTTGTATGTCTTGATTGGAGAAGTGTCTGTTCATATCTTCTGCCCATTTTTTGATGTGTTTGCCTGTTTCGTATGTGTTGAGTTTGAGGAGTTCATTATAGATCCTGGATATCAACCTTTTGTCTGTACTGTCATTTGCAAATATCTTCTCCCATTCCGTGGGTTGCCTCTTTGTTTTTTTGACTGTTTCCTTTGCTGTGCAGAAGCTTTTGATTTTGATGAAGTCCCAGAAGTTTATTTTTGCTTTTGTTTCCTTTGCCTTTGGAGACGTATCTTGAAAGAAGTTGCTGTGGCTGATATCAAAGAGATCACTGCCTATGTTCTCCTCTAGGATTCTGATGGATTCCTGTCTCACTAGAAGCTGGTTTTCTGAAGGAATCAATAAGATCGATAAGCCACTGGCTACTCTAATCCAAAAGAAAAGAGAGAAAGCCCAAATTCATAAAATTATGAATGAAAAGGGAGAGATCACAACTAACACCAAGGAAGTAGAAACAATCATCAGAAGTTATTATCAACAGTTATATGCCAATAAGCTTAGCAACCTAGATGAAATGGATGCATTCCTGGAAAAATATAAACTACCAACACTGAACCAGGAAGAAATCGACAACCTGAATAGATCGATATCTAATAACGAGATTGAATCAGTGATCAAAAACCTCCCAAAAAACAAGAGCCCAGTACCTGACGGATTCCCTGGGGAATTCTACCAAACCTTCAAAGAAGAAATAACACCTATTCTCCTGAAGCTGTTTCAAAAAATTGAAGCAGAAGGAAAACTTCCAGACTCTTTCTAGGAAGCCAGCATTACTCTGATCCCCAAATCAGGCAAGGACCCTACCAAAAAGGAGAATTTCAGACCAATATCACTGATGAATATGGATGCTAAGATTCTCAACAAGATCCTAGCCAACAGGATCCAACAGCACATTAAAAAGATTATACACCATGATCAGGTGGGATTCATCCCTGGGCTACAAGGATGGTTCAACATTCGCAAATCAATCAATGTGATACAACAAATTAATAAGAGAAGAGAGAAGAACCACATGGTCCTCTCAATTGATGCAGAAAAAGCATTTGACAAAATCCAGCATCCGTTCCTGATTAAAACGCTTCAAAGTATAGGGATAGAGGGAACATTCCTGAACCTCATCAAATCTATCTATGAAAGACCCACAGCAAATATCATCCTCAATGGGAAAAAGCTTGCAGCCTTCCCACTGAGATCATGAACAAGACAAGGATGCCCACTTTCACCACTCTTGTTCAACATAGTATTAGAAGTCCTAGCAACAGCAATCAGACAACAGAGAGAAATAAAAGGTATCCAAATTAGTAATGAAGAAGTCAAACTCTCTCTCTTCGCAGATGACATGATTCTTTATATGGAAAACCCAAAAGACTCCACCCCCAATCTACTAGAACTCATACAGCAGTTCAGCAACGTGGCAGGATACAAAGTCAATGTGCAGAAATCAGTGGCTTTCTTATACACTAACAATGAAAATACAGAAAGGGAAATTAGAGAATCGATTCCATTTACTATAGCACCAAGAACCATAAGATACCTGGGAATAAACCTAATCAAAGAGGTAAAGGATCTGTACTTGAGGAACTACAGAACACTCATGAAAGAAATTGAAGAAGACACAAATAGATGGAAGACCATTCCATGCTCTTGGATCAGAAGAATAAACATTGTTAAAATGTCTATACTGCCTAGAGCAATCTATACTTTTAATGCCATTCCGATCAATATCCACCGGCATTCTTCAAAGAGCTGGAGCAAATAATCCTAAAATTTGTATGGAATCAGAAGAGACCCTGAATCGCTAAGGAAATGTTGAAAAACAAAAATAAAGCTGGTGGCATCACCTTACCTGATTTCAAGCTTTATTACAAAGCTGTGATCACCAAGACAGCATGGTACTGATCATTTGCTTTTTATCTTAAATTCCACATACAAGTGAAATTGTATGGTCTTTGTCTTTCTCTGACTGCCTTATTTCACTTAGCATCATAATCTCCAGCTCCACCTACATCATTACAAATGACAAGATATCATTTTTTATGGCTCAGCAATATTCTGTTTTGTGTGTGTGTGTATATGTATAGATATACATATGTATATTATAGATATACATATGTATATCTATACATATATATATATATTCATACCACTTCTTTTTTATCCATTCATTAATCAATCAATGGACATTTGGGCTCTTTCCATAATTTAGTTACTGTTGATAATTCAGCTATATACATTGGGGTGCATGTATGCTTTCAAATTAGTGTTTTGTATTCTTTGGGTAAGTATCTAATAGTGCAATTGCTGGATCATAGGGTAGTTTTATTATTAACTTTTTGAGAAAACTCTATGCTGTTTTCCAGAGTGGCTGCAACAGTTTTCATTCTCACCTACAGTGTAAGAGGGCTCTCCATTCTCTGTATTCTCACCAAAATCTGTTGTTTCTTGTGTTGTTAATTTTAGCCATTCTGATGATGTGAGGTGGTATCTCATTGTAGTTTTGATTTGTATTTCCCTGATGATCAGTGATCTTGAGGATCTTTTCATGTGTCTATGGTCATCTGCATGAATTGTTTGGAAAAAAATTTTCTATTCATGTTTTCTTATCATTCTTCAATTAAATTATCTGTTTTTTGGGTGTTAAGTTTTACAGGTTCTTTCTATTTTTTTTAATTTTATTTTTTTAATTTTTTTATTGGACAGAGAGAGATCACAAGTAGGCAGAGAGAGAGAGAGGAGGAAGCAGGCTCCCCGCTGAGCAGAGAGCCCGATGTGGGGCTCAATCCCAGGACCCTGAGATCATGACCTGAGCCGAAGACAGTGGCCCAACCCACTGAGCCACCCAGGTGTCCCCTTTCTATGTTTTTGATACTAGCCCTTTATCAGATTTGTCATTTGAAAATACCTTCTCCCATTTGATGTGTTGTCCTTTAGTTTCATTGATTGTTTCTTTCACTGTGCAGAAAGTTTTATTTTGATGAAGTTATAGTAGTTTATTTTTTATTTGCTTTCCTTGCCTCAGGACACATATCTAGAAAGAAGTTGCTATGGCTGATATCAAAGAGATTACTGTCTGTATTCTCCTCTAGGATCATTAAGGTTTCATGTCTCATATTTAGTTCTTTAATCAATTTTGAATTTAGTTTTGTGTATGGTGTAAGAAAGTGGTCCAGTTTCTTTTGCATATAGCTGGCCAGTTTTTCCAATACCATTTGTTGAAGAGACTTTCTTTTTCCCAATGGATATTCTTTCCTGCTTTGTCAAAGACTAGTTGACCATATAATCCTGGGTTTATTTCTTGGATTTCTAGTCTGTTCTCTTGATCTATGTGTCTGTTTTTGTGCCAGTACAATACTATTTTGATCACTAGACATTGTAATATAACTCAAAGTCTGAAATTGTGATACCCTCAGTTCTGCTTTTCTTTTCTTCAAGATGGATTTAGCTATTAGGAGTCTTTTGTAGTTCCATACAAATTTTAGCATTGTTTGTTCTAGCTCTGTGGAAAATACTGTGGTATTTTTTTTTATTTAATTTTTATTTTTAAATTTATTTTCAGCATAACAGTATTCATTGTTTTTGCACCACACCCAGTGCTCCTTGCAATCCGTGTCCTCTCTAATACCCACCACCTAGTATCCCCAACCTCCCATTCCCCGCCCCTTCAAAACCCTCAGATTGTTTTTCAGAGTCCATAGTCTCTCATGGTTCACCTCCCCTTCCAATTTCCCTCAACTCCCTTCTCCTCTCTAACTTCCCTTGTCCTCCATGCTATTTGTTATGCTCCACAAATAAGTGAAACCATATGATAATTGACTCTCTCTGCTTGACTTATTTCACTCAGCATAATTTCTTCCAGTCCCGTCCATGTTGCTACAAAAGTTGGGTATTCATCCTTTCTGATGGAGGCATAATACTCCATAGTGTATGTGGACCCCATCTTCCTTATCCATTCATCCGTTGAAGGGCATCTTGGTTCTTTCCATAGTTTGGCGACCGTGGCCATTGCTGCTATAAACATTGGGATACAAATAGCCCTTCTTTTCACTACATCTGTATCTTTGGGTTAAATACCCAGGAGTGCAATGGCAGGGTCATAGGGAAGCTCTATTTTTAATTTCTTAAGGAATCTCCACACTGTTCTCCAAAGTGGCTGCACCAACTTGCATTCCCACCAACAGTGGAAGAGGGTTCCCCTTTCTCCACATCCTCTCCAACACATGTTTTTTCCTGTCTTGCTAATTTTGGCCATTCTAACTGGTGTAAGGTGATATCTCAATGTGGTTTTAATTTGAATCTCCCTGATGGCTAGTGATGATGAACATTTTTAATGCTGTGGTATTTTGATAGGTATTTCATTAAACATGTAGATTGTTTTGTGTAGTATAGACATTATAACAATGTTTTTTCTTCCAATCCATGACAATGGAATGTTTTTCCATTTCTTTGTGAAACCTTAAATTTCTTTCCTCAGTGTTTTATAGTTTTCAGAGCATAGGTCTTTCACCTCTTTGGTTAGGTTTATTCTTGGTTTTATTTTATTGTTTGGGGTGCCATTGTAAATGGGATTGATTCCTTGATTTCTCTTTCTGCTCATTCATTATTGGTGTATAGAAATGCAACAGATTTCTGTATGTTGATTTTGTATCCTGGATTTTTACTAATTTGTGTATCATTTCTAGCAATTTCTTGGTGGAGTCTTTTCAATTTTTAAAAATAATTATTTATTTTTTACAAACATATATTTTTATCCCCAGGGGTACAGGTCTGTGAATCACCAAGTTTACACACTTCACAGTAGTCACCATAACACATACCCTCGCCAATGTCCATAACCCTACCACCCTCTCCCTCCCCCCCCCAGCAACCCTCATTTTGTTTTGTGAAATTAAGAGTCTCTAATGGTTTGTCTCCCTCCTGATCCCATCTTGTTTCATTTATTCTTCTCCTACCCCCTTAACTCCCCATGTTGCATTTCCACTTCCTCATATCAGGGAGATCATATGATAGTTGTCTTTCTTTGACTGACTTATTTCGCTAAGCATGATACCCTCTAGTTCCATCCATGTCGTCACAAATGGCAAGATTTCATTTCTTTTGATGGCTGCATAGTATTCCATTGTGTATATATACCATCTTTTGGATTTTCTATATATAGTATCATGTCCTCTGCAAATAGTGAAAGTTTAACTTCTTTCTTGCCAAATTAAATGCATTGTGTGTGTGTATGTGTGTGTGTGTTGTCTGATTGCTGTGGCTAAGACTTTTAGTAGTATATTATGTAACAGTGGTGGTGTGAGTTGGACATCCTGGTTAGAGTGGACATCCCTGACTTGCTCCTGACCATAGAGGAAAAGCTCTTTTTTTCTCCATCAAGGACGGTGTTCACCGTGGGTTTTTCATATAAGCTCTTTGTTATGTTGAGATATGTTCCCCCTAAACCTACTTTGTTGAGGTTTTTTGAAAAATCATGAATGGGTGTTGTACTTTGTCAAATGCTTTTTCTGCATCTATTAAAAGGATTATATGGTTCTTGTCCTTTCCTTTATTCATGTAGTGTATCATATTGATTGATTTGTGAATATTGAATCACCCTTGTAAGTCCAAGAACAAATCCCACTTGATTGTGCTGAATGATTCTTTTAATGTATTGTTGGATTTGGCTTGCTAGTATTTTATAAAGAATTTTTGCAGTTGTGTTCATCAGGGATAGTGGCCTGCATCTCTCTCTCTCTCTCTCTCTCTCTCTCTCTCTCTCTCTTTTTTTTTTCTGTGTGTGTAGTTCTTATCTATTTTTGGTATTAGGGTAATGCTGGTCTCAGAGAATTAATTTGGATGTTCTCCTTCAATTTCTATCATTTGAAATAGTTTGTGCTGAATAGGTACTAACTCTTAATTAAATGTTTGGTAGAATTCGCCTGTGAAGCCATCTCATCCTGGACTTTTATTTGTTGGGAGATTTTGACTACTGATTCAATTTATTTACGGGTGAATGGTCTGTTCAAGTGTCTATTTTTTCCTGTTTCAGTTTTGGTATTATATATGTTTCTAGGGAATTATCCATTTCTTCTATGTTGCCCAATTTGTTGGCATATACTTTTTCATTATATTCTCATATACTTCTTTATATTTCTGTGATTTTGGTTGTTATTTCTCCCCCCTCTTTTGTGATTTTATTTATTTGGCTTATTTCTTTTTTTCTTTGTGATAAGTCTGGCTAAAGATTGGTCTATTTTATTAACTTAAAAATTAAAAAAAATTTTTTTAAACATAAAATGTATTATTAGCCCCAGGGGTACAGGTCTGTAAGTCGCCAGTTTTACACACTTCACAGCACTCATCATAGCACATACCTTCCCCAATGTCCATAACGCAACCACCTTCCCCCTATGCCCTTCCCCCCCACCCGGCATCTCTCAGTTTGTTTTGTGAGATTAAGAGTCTCTTATGGTTTGTCTCCCTCCTGATCCCATCTTGTTTCATTTATTCCTTTTCTATTCCTTTCCACGTTGCCTCTCAACTTCCTCATATCAGGTAGATCATATCATAATTGTCTTTCTCTGATTGACTTATTTCACTAAGCATAATACCCTCTAGTTCTCTCCACATCATTGCAAATGACAAGATTTCATTTCTTTTGAAAGCTGCATAGTATTCCATTGCATATATATATACCACATCTTCTTTATCCATTCATCTATTGATGGATATCTAGGTTCTTTCCATAGTTTGGCTATTGTGAACATTGCTGCTATAAATATTTGGGTGCACATGACCCGTTTATTAACTTTTAAAAATGATTTTATTTATTTATTTGAGAGAGAGAGTGAGAGAGGAAGCACACGAGCAAGGAGGAGAGGCAGAACAGAGAGAGAAGCACACTACCGACTGAGCAGGGAGCCTGATGTGGGGCTGTATCACAGGACCCCAAGATCATGACCTGAGATGAAGGCAGGCACTTAACTGATTGGGCCACTCAGGTACCATTAACTTTTTTTTTTTTTACCATTAACTTTTTCAAAGAACTATGTTCTATTGTCATTGATCTTGTCTGTTTTTTTTTTTTATCTATGCCATTCATTTCCACTCTAATATTTATTATATCCTTTCTTCTATTGGCTGTAGGCTTTGTTGTTCTTTTTCTAGGACCTTTAAGTGTAATGTTAGGTTATTTATTTGAGATTTTTCTTGTTTCTTAAGGTAGGCCTATATTGCTAGATACTCCCCTCTTAGGATCACTTTTGCTGTTTCTCAAAGGTTTTGGACAATTCCATTTTCATTTTCATTTCTTTCAATGTGTTCTTTAATTTCTTCTTTGATTTCATTGTTGACCACCTCATTGTTTAATAAAATTTTGTTTAACTTCCTTGTATTTGTGGTCTTATTGTGGTTGATATTTTCTTTTCTTTTTTTTATTAAATTGATTTGTTAATTTTCAGAAAAACAGTATTCATTATTTTTTCACAACACCCAGTGCTCCATGCAAGCCGTGCCCTCTATAATACCCACCACCTGGTACCCCAACCTCCCACCCACCCGCCACATCAAACCCCTCAGTTTGTTTTTCAGAGCCCATAGTCTCTCATGATTCACCTCCCCTTCCAATTTACCCGAAATCCCTTCTCCTCTCTAACATCCCTTGTCCTCCATGATATTTGTTATGCTCCACAAATAAGTGAAACCATATGATAATTGACTCTCTCTGCTTGATTTATTTCTCTCAGCATAATCTCTTCCAGTCCCATCTATGTTGCTATGAAATTTGGGTATTCATCCTTTCTGATGGAGACATAATACTCCATAGTGTATATGGACCACGTCTTCCTTATCCATTCGTCCGTTGAAGGGCATCTTGGTTCTTTCCACAGTTTGGCTACTGTGGCCATTGCTGCTATAAACATTGGGGTACAGATGGCCCTTCTTTTCATGACATCTGTATCTTTGGTGTAAATACCCAGGAGTGCAATTGCAGGGTGATAAAGAAGTACTATTTTTAACTTCTTGAGGAATCTCCACACTGTTCTCCAAAGTGGCTGCACCAACTTGCATTCCCACCAACAGTGGAAGAGGGTTCCCCTTATCCACATCCTCTCCAACACATGTTTCCTGTCTTGCTAATTTTGGCCATTCTTACTGGTGTAAGGTGATATCTCAATGTGGTTTTAATTTGAATCTCCCTGAGGGCTAGTGATGATGAACATCTTTTCATGTGTCTGACAGCCATTTGTATGTCTTCATTGGAGAAGTGTCTTTCCATATCTTCTGCCCATTTTTTGATATGTTTGCCTGTTTTGTGTGCGTTGAGTTTGAGGAGTTCCTTATAGATCCTGGATATCAACCTTTTGTCTGTATTGTCATTTGCAAATATCTTCTCCCATTCTGTGGGTTGCCTCTTTGTTTTTTTGATTGTTTCCTTTGCTGTGAAGAAGCTTTTGATTTTGATGAAGTCCCAAAAGTTTATTTTCGCTTTTGTTTCCTTTGCCTTTAGAGACATATCTTGAAAAACTTGCTGTGGCTGGTATCAAAGAGATTACTGCCTATGTTCTCCTCTAGGAGTCTGATGAATTCCTGTCTCACGTTGAGGTCTTTTATCCATTTTGAGTTTATCTTTGTGTATGGTGTAAGAGAATGGTTGAGTTTCATTCTTCTACATATAGCTGTCCAGTTTCCCCAGCACCATTTATTGAAGAGACTGTCTTTTTTCCACTGTATATTTTTTCCTGTTTTGTCGAAGATTACTTGACCATAGAGTTGAGGATTCATATCAGGGCTCTCTACTCTGTTCCACCGGTCTACGTGTCTGTTTTTATGCCAGTACCATGCTGTCTTGGTGATCACAGCTTTGTAGTAAAGCTAGAAATCAGGTAATGTGATCCCGCCAACTTCATTTTTGTTTTTCAACATTTCCTTAGCGATTCGGGGTCTCTTCTGATTCCATACAAATTTTTGGATTATTTGCTCCAGCTCTTTGAAGAATACTGGTGGAATTTTGATCGGAATGGCATTAAAAGTATAGATTGCTCTAGGGAGTATAGACATTTTATCAATGTTTATTCTTCCGATACAAGTGCATTGGATGGTCTTCCATCTTTTTGTGTCTTCTTCAATTTCTTTCAGGAATGTTCTGTAGTTCCTCGAGTACAGATCCTTTACCTCTTTGATTAGGTTTATTCCCAGATATCTTATGGTTCTTGGTGCTATAGTAAATGGAATCGATTCTCTGACTTCCCTTTCTGTATTTTCATTGTTCGTGTATAAGGAAGTCACTGATTTCTGCACATTGACTTTGTATCCTGCCACATTGCTGAATTGCTGTTTGAGTTCTAGTAGATTGGGGGTGGAGTCTTTTGGGTTTTCCATATAAAGAATCATGTCATCTGCGAATAGAGAGAGTTTGACTTCTTCATTACCAATTTGGATACATTTTGTTTCTCTCCGTTGTCTGATTGCTGTTGCTAGGACTTCTAATACTATGTTGAACAAGAGTGGTGAAAGTGGGCATCCTTGTCGTGTTCCTGATATCAACAGCAAGGATGCAAGCTTTTTCCCATTGAGGATGATATTTTCTGTGGGTCTTTGATAGATTTGATGAAGTTCAGGAATGTTCCCTCTATCCCTATACTTTGAAGCGTTTTAATCAGGAACGGATGCTGGATTTTGTCAAATGCTTTTTCTGCATCAATTGAGAGGACCATGTGGTTCTTCTCTCTTCTCTTATTAATTTGTTGTATCACATTGATTGATTTGCGAATGTTGAACCATCCTTGTAGCCCAGGGATGAATCCCACCTGTTCATGGTGTATAATCTTTTTAATGTGCTGTTGGATCCTGTTGGCTAGGATCTTGTTGAGAATCTTAGCATCCATATTCATCAGTGATATTGGTCTAAAATTCTTCTTTTTAGTAGGGTCTTTTCCTGGTTTGGGGATCAGGGTAATGCTGGCTTCCTAGAAAGAGTCTGGAAGTTTTCCTTCTGCTTCAATTTTTTGAAAAAGCTTCAGGAGTAGAGGTGTTATTTCTTCTTTGAAAGTTTGGTAGAATTCCCCAGGGAATCCGTCAGGTCCTGGGCTCTTGTTTTTTGGGAGATTTTCGATCACTGCTTCAATCTCATTACTAGATATTGGTCTATTCAGGTTGTCGATTTCTTCCTGGTTCAGTGTTGGTAGTTTATATTTTTCCAGGAATGCATCCATTTCATCTAGGTTGCTAAGCTTATTGGCATATAACTGTTGATAATAACTTCTGATGATTGTTTCTACTTCCTTGGCGTTAGTTGTGATCTCTCCCTTTTCATTCATAATCTTATGAATTTGAGCTTTCTCTCTTTTCTTTTGGATTAGTGTAGCCAGTGGCTTATCAATCTTATTGATTCTTTCAAAAAACCAGCTTCTAGTTTCATTGATACGTTCTACTGTATCTCTGGTTTCTACCTCATTGATCTCAGCTCTAATCTTGATGATTTCCCTTCTTATGTGTGGAGTTGGTTTGATTTGTTGTTGATCCTCCAGTTCCTTAAGGTGTAGAGACAGCTGGTGTGTTCTGGATTTTTCAATTTTTTTGAGCGAGGCTTGGATGGCTATGTATTTTCCCCTTACTTCCGCCTTTGCTGTATCCCATAGGTTTTGGACTGAAGTGTCTTCATTCTCATTGGTTTCCATGAATTGTTTCAGTTCTTCCTTGATCTCCTGGTTGATCCAAGCATTCTTAAGCAAGGTGGTCTTTAGCTTCCAGGTGTTTGAGTTCCTTCGGAACTTTTCCTTGTAATTGAGCTCCAGTTTCAAAGCATTGTGATCTGAGAATATGCAGGGAATAATCTCAGTCTTTTGGTATCGGTTGAGTCCTGATATGTGACCTAGTATGTTGTCTATTCTGGAGAAGGTTCTGTGTGCACTTGAGAAGAATGAGTATTCTGTTGTTTTAGGGTGGAATGTTCTGTATATATCTATGAGGTCCATCTGTCCAATGTGTCATTCAATGTTCTTGTTTCTTTATTGATTTTCTGCTTTGATGATCTGTCTAATTCTGAAAGAGGCGTGTTAAGATCTCCTACGATAAGTGTATTCATATCAATATGATTCTTTATCTTGATTAACAGTTTTCTTAAGTAATTGGCTGCTCCCATATTGGGGGCATAGATATTTACAATTGTTAGATCATCTTGGTGGATATTCCCTTTAAGGATTATGTAGTGTCCTTCTCTATCTCTGACTACAGTCTTTAGTTTGACAGCTATATGTAGATGAATGAAACTCGACTATTCTCTTTCACCGTACACAAAGATCAACTCAAAATGGATAAAAGACCTCAACGTGAGACAGGAATCCATCAGAATCCTAGAGGAGATCATAGGCAGTAATCTCTTTGATATCAGCCACAATAACTTCTTTCAAGATACGTCTCCAAAGGCAAAGAAAACAAAAGCGAAAATAAACTTCTGGGACTTCATCAAAATCAAAAGCTTCTGCACAGCAAAGGAAACAGTCAAAAAAACAAAGAGGCAACCCACGGAATGGGAGAAGATATTTGCAAATGACAGTACAGACAAAAGGTTGATATCCAGGATCTATAATGAACTCCTCAAACTCAACCCACACGAAACAGGCAAACATATCAAAAAATGGGCAGAAGATATGAACAGACACTTCTCCAATCAAGACATAAAATGGCTATCAGACACATGAAAAAATGTTCATCATCATTAGCCATCAGGGAGATTCAAATTAAAACCACATTGAGATATCACCTTACACCAGTTAGAATGGCCAAAATTAACAAAACAGGAAACAACATGTGTTGGAGAGGATGTGGAGAAAGGGGAACCCTCTTCTGCTGTTGGTGGGAATGCAAGTTGGTGCAGCCACTTTGGAGAACAGTGTGGAGATTCCTCAAGAAATTAAAAATAGAGTTTCCCTATGACCCTGCAATTGCACTCCTGGGTATTTACCCCAAAGACACAGATGTCGTGAAAAGAAGGGCCATCTGTACCCCAATGTTTATAGCAGCAATGGCCACGGTCGCCAAACTATGGAAAGAACCAAGATGCCCTTCAACGAATGAATGGATAAGGAAGATGTGTCCATATACACTATGGAATATTATGCCTCCATCAGAAAGGATGAATACCCAACTTTTGTAGCAACATAGACGGGACTGGAAGAGATTATGCTGAGTGAAATAAGTCAAGCAGAGAGAGTCAATTATCATATCATTGAGAGCATTGTGAACTTCCTGCCTCGTAGCTTTGAGCTCCGCCCTAACGTTGTGAACATCCTGTCTGTTCGCTTCCAGTTTGGCCCTAATCAATTCCGTTTGGTCATCCATGGCTTTCTCCAACCTAGCTATTGCCTGGATAATTGTTAGCCTGAATTCTCTTTCCGACATATTGTGTATTTTGATAGCCGTTAGCTCTGTTGCAGAAGGTCTATGCTCTGTATTTTTCTTCTGTTGGGCATTTCTTCTCCTAGATATTTTGGTGGCAGATGACTGAACAGATGTACCTGGATGTATCGACTGTGGCGCAGTCAAGGTGCACCCTGGAACACTTCTGAGCAATCAGGATTCCCCACCCAAACGAGAGACAAAAATAAAGAAAAAGAAAAAAAAAAGAGAGAGAGAGAGAGACAGGGAAGAAAGGGATGTTGAAAGAGAAGGTTCAGCCCAGATGGGCCCCAAGGTAAGATTTATGAAGTAGACAAACAAAAAGAGACAAACTAAAAGACTGATACAAGTATATGACAAGAGAAAAAAAATATATATGCAAATAAAGGTAGAACCTCGTCAGAAAGAACCCCAAGTGTAAGATTTATATGCTATCAGGACAAACACAAAAACACAGAAACACTGGTGGAAGAAGAAGTTGGGAGAGTAGTTATAAATTCTCACTGTGTTTTGATTCTTCCTGGATGTATCTTGATATCTTTGTTAAAGGACTCAACTCTCCTAAGATAAAGGGATTAAAAATTGGTTTACCTATAGTTGTACTATTGATTGGGCAAAGGGGATTATTTTGAAGTTTAACTCTATATGAATATTAGAGAATAATAATAAACAGGAATAAACTAGACTAAACTAAACTAAAATTTAAAAAGAGGAGTTCAAAAAATAAAAATGCAAAAGAAAAACATAAGTGTATGTATCAAAAAGTTCAGGTTAGAAGGGTATTATGGAATTTGATGTACTGTACAGCTTGCTGTGATGGTAAATAGGTTTAAAAAATTACCTATGTGTAAACAAAAATGAGCCATAATAGTGGGAACGAGTAAAAAATAAAAATTTTCTTATGTAGTAGTCGTTGTTCTCTTGTAGTCCTTTTTTTTTCTCTCTCTCTTTTTTTAAATTTCTTGGTTTGTTTTCTGGGGGAGGGGCCTGCCATGTGGGTTGTCAGTCAATGATGTTTCCTGAGTTAAGTCCTCCGGCACCCCCTCAAGGGGGTGGGTTTGAGGAAACTTGTTTTTTTTTTTTTTTTTTCAGGCTTTTGTTCTCTGGCGGTTTTTATGTTTGTTCACTTTTTTTTCTCTCACCTTGACCGCTTTTGATGATTTTTGTAGTTTTAGAGGAAAACAAACCGCACCCTGATCTCCCTCTCAGAGAGAAGACTCAGTCTGGGTGCAGAGCCTAAATAAGTTCCCCCTTGGCCGCTGGCAGAGCAGGTTCCAAGTTGCAGACCCTGGGGATGCAGGATCTTTTGCTTATTCCCAAAGCCAAGGCACTGGTGGCTGTCTGGGAGCTCCTGACCGTCAGAGAGGTTCCAAGCAGGGATTGCACACTGAGATTTTCCCGCTGGCCCGGTCTGGGAGTGCCTGGTCTTGCTGGGTCTAAGAGTGCCTGGCTTGCGCGCACCTCTTTCAGGGGCGGCTATGGGTCGTGCGCATGTCTCAGGCATTGAGAATGGGGCACAGGTCTAAAAGCACCAGGCTGGGCTTTTGCGCACCTCTGTCAGGGGAGAGTTTGAGGTGCGTGGCTTAGGCTCTGAAACAATGGCGCTGGTCAAAGAGCGCCGGCCGGGACTTTGTAACTCTCTCAGGGGAGCATGAGGAATGTGCGCGCATATCTCAGGCTTTGTAGCAGGGCTCCTGTGTTCTGTCTATCGGCGTGGCTCCCATCCCCTCACAGGAGCCAGAACCCACGCATTCTCTGGCACGCTAGCAGCTTAGGGACCAAGAGCTGGTTTCTCCGCCGCACTCTCTCTGCCTCAGCACCATGGGAGGCTGTCTTGGGACCGGGGACTTAAGCCCCTGTCCCTAGCTATCCCGATTCCCACAGTTTCCCCCCGTGATCCTTTGCTCTTTTGGAGTGCTTTCATCCAGTCTCCAAGTTAATGCTTGTCCCCAGATGCAGGGCACTCTCGCTCGTATTGGGGTATTACTTTCCAACTGGTTGTCTCTGGTGGCTCCCTCCCCCTTTTGTTTATCTTCCAATATCAGTCGCCATTCCTGCTCCGCTTTACCTGTCCACTGGCGTCTTCTACCCCTGTAGAGATCCAGACGTGTATAATTCTGATCTCAGGCTGATTTCATGGGTGAACGGAGTTCTTTGGTAGGTAATCAGCTCACTTTGGGGTACAGGCTGAAAAGGCTCCTCCTCCTCCTTCCCCACCATCTTGTGCCCCCCTGGTTGATATTTTCTTGTGGTTGACTTCTAATTTCATACCATTGTGCTCAGAAAACATGCATGGCATGATTTCAATCTTTTTGTATGTGTTGATGCCTACTTCATGACCTAATATATGGTATCTTTTGAAGAATGTCTCATGTGCACTTAAAAAAGCATGTGTATTCTCCTTATTTAGGAAGGAATCTTCTGAATATATCTGTTAAGTCTATGTCGTCCTGTTTCATTCAAAATCATTGTTTTATTGTTGATTTTCTGCTTAGATGACCTGTCCATTGATGTAAGTGGGGTGTTAAATCCCCTACTATTATATTATTATCAAAGATTTCGTATATATTTGTTATTAAATGTTTTGTATATTTGGGTGGTCCCAAGTTGAGTGCATATTTACAGTTGTTAGATCTTGTTGGATTGTCTCTTTTAATATGCTATATTGCCCTACTTCATTTCTTGTTGCAGTCTTTGGCTTAAAGCCTAGTTTGTCTGATGAAAGTATTGCCACTCTGCCTTTCTTTTGACATCTACTTGTGTGATAAAGATTTCACCATCCCCTCAGTTTCAATCTGCAGGTGTCTTAGGCTTAAAATGGGTTTCTTGTAGATAACATAAAGACAGGTCTTATTCTTTTTATTAATTCTGACACCCTCTGTCTTTTGATTAGAACATTTAGTCCATTTACATCCAGAGTAATTATTGATTGATATGTATTTAGCACCATTTTGTTACTTGTTTTTTCATTGTGTTGGGAGATTTTCTTTGTTCCTTTCTTGGTTTTGTAACTTTTGGTCTTTCCTTCCCACTCAATTAAGTTCCCCCTTAATATTGCTTGCAGGGCTAGTTTAGTTGTCAATGAATTCCTTTAGTTTTTGTTTGTCTGGGAGATTCTTTATCTCTCCTTCTCTTTTGAATGACATCCTTGCTGTATAGAATACTTTTGGTTATTTATACTTCCCATTCAGCACTTTGAACATATCCTGCCACCCTCTCCTGCTTCACCAACTTTCTGTTGAGAGATCTGTAGCTAGCCTTATGGGTTTTCCCTTGGATGTGAGGGAATTCTTTTATCTTGTTGCCTTTTTTTTTTTCAGACTTGGTCGAAAAGTTTATTAGTAAGATGAAAACAGTAAGTCAAAAATTATTTTCTCATAGAAAAAAGTCTTATTTATTTATTTATTTATTTTAAGTTTTTTATTTCTTATTTTTTAAAAACATATAATATATTTTTATCACCAGGGGTACAGGTCTGTGAATCGCCAAGTTTACACACTTCACAGCACTTACCAAAGCACATACCCTCCCCAGTGTACATAACCCCACCCCTTCTCCCAACCGCCCTACCCCCAGCAACCCTCAGTCTGTTTTGTGAGATTAAGAGTCACTTATGGTTTGGGGGCGCCTGGGTGGCTCAGTGGGTTAAGCCGCTGCCTTCGGCTCGGGTCATGATCTCAGGGTCCTGGGATCGAGGTCCACGTCGGGCTCTCTGCTCAGCAGGGAGCCTGCTTCCTTCTCTCTCTCTGCCTGCCTCTCCATCTACTTGTGATTTCTCTCTGTCAAATAAATAAATAAATAAAATCTATTAAAAAAAAAGAGTCACTTATGGTTTGTCTCCCTCCCAATCCCATCTTGTTTCATTTATTCTTTTCCTACCCCCTTAACCCCCCATGTTGCATACCACTTCCTCATATCAGGGAGATCATATGATAGTTGTCTTTCTCTGCTTGACTTATTTTGCTAAGCATGATACACTCTAGTTCCATCCACGTTGTCGCAAATGGCAAGATTTCATTTCTTTTGATGGCTGCATAGTATTCCATTGTGTATATATACCACTTCTTCTTGATCCATTCATCTGTTGATGGACACCTAGGTTCTTTCCGTAGTTTGGCTATTGTGGACATTGCTGCTATAAACATTCAGGTGCACGTGCCCCTTCGGATCACTACGTTTGTATCTTTAGGATAAATACCCAGTAGTGCAATTGCTGGGTCATAGGGTAGTTCTATTTTCAACATTTTGAGGAACCTCCATGCTGTTTTCCAGAGTGGTTGCACCAGCTTGCATTCCCACCAACGGTGTAGGAGGGTTCCCCTTATCCGCATCCTCGCCAGCATCTGTCATTTCCTGACTTGTTAATTTTAGCCATTCTGACTGGTGTGAGGTGATATCTCATTGTGGTTTTGATTTGTATTTCCCTGATGCCGAGTGATATGGAGCACTGTTTCATGTGTCTGTTGGCCATCTGGATGTCTTCTTTGCAGAAATGTCTGTTCATGTCCTCTGCCCATTTCTTGATGTAATTATTTGTTCTTTGGGTGTTGAGTTTGCTAAGTTCTTTACAGATTTTAGACACTAGTCCTTTATCTGATATGTCGTTTGCAAATATCTTCTCCCATTCTGTCAGTTGTCTTTTGGTTTTGTTAACTGTTTCCTTTGCTGTGCAAATGCTTTTGATCTTGATAAAATTCCAATAGTTCATTTTTGCCCTTGCTTCCCTTGCCTTTGGCGATGTTCCTAGGAAGATGTTGCTGTGGCTGAGGTTGAAAAGGTTGCAGCCTGTGTTCTCCTCAAGGATTTTGATGGATTCCTTTCTCACATTGAGGTCCTTCATCCATTTTGAGTCTATTTTCTTGTGTGGTGTAAGGAAGTGGTCCAATTTCATTCTTCTGCATGTGGCTGTCCAATTTTCCCAACACCATTTATTGAAGAGGCTGTCTTTTTTCCATTGGACATTCTTTCCTGCTTTGTCAAAGATTAGTTGACCATAGAGCTGGGGGTGTATTTCTGGGCTTTCTATTCTGTTCCACTGATCTATGAGTCTGTTTTTGTGCCAGTACCATGCTTTCTTGATGATGATAGCTTTGTAATAGAGCTTGATCTGGAATTGTGATGCCACCAACTTTGGCTTTCTTTTTCAATATTTCTTTGGCTATTTGAGGTCTTTTCTGGTTCCATATAAATTTTAGGATTATTTGTTCCATTTCTTTGAAAAAGATGGATGGTACTTTGATAGGAATGGCATTAAATGTGTAGATTTCTTTAGGTAGCATAGACATTTTCACAATATTTATTCTTCCAATCTAGGAGCATGGAACATTTTTCCATTTCTTTGTGTCTTCCTCAATTTCTTTCATGAGTACTTTATAGTTTTCTGAGTATAGATTCTGTGCCTCTTTGGTTAGGTTTATTCCTAGGTATCTTATGGTTTGGGGTGCAATTGTAAATGGGATTGACTCCTTAATTTCTCTTTCTTCTGTCTTGTTGTTGGTGTAGAGAAATCCAACTGATTTCTGTGCATTGATCTTATATCCTGACACTTGACTGAATTCCTGTATAAGTTCTAGCAGTTTTGGAGTGGAGTCTTTTGGGTTTTCCACATATAGTATCATATCATCTGTGAAGAGTGATAGTTTGACTTCTTCTTTGCCGATTTGGATGCCTTTAATTTCCTTCTGTTGTCTGATTGCTGAGGCTAGGACTTCTAGTACTATGTTGAATAGCAATGATGATAATGGACATCCCTGCCGTGTTCCTGACCTTAGCGGAAAAGCTTTCAGTTTTTCTCCATTGAGAATGATATTTGTGGTGGGTTTTTCATAGATGGCTTTGATAATATTGAGGTATGTGCCCTCTATCCCTACACTTTGAAGAGTTTTGATCAGGAAGGGATGCTGTACTTTGTCAAATACTTTTTCAGCATCTATTGAGAGTATCCTATGGTTCTTGTTCTTTCTTTTATTCATGTGTTGTATCACATTGATTGATTTGCTGATGTTGAACCAACCTTGCAGCCCTGGAATAAATCCCACTTGGTCGTGGTGAATAATCCTTTTAATGTACTGTTGGATCCTATTGGCTAGTATTTTGGTGAGAATTTTCGCATCTGTGTTCATCAAGGATATTGGTCTATAGCTCTCTTTTTTGATGGGATCCTTGTCTCATTTTGGTATAAAGGTGATGCTGGCCTCATCAAATGAGTTTAGAAGTTTTCCTTCCATTTCTATTTTTTGGAACAGTTTCAGGAGAATAGGAATTAGTTCTTTAAATGTTTGGTAGAATTCCCCCGGGAAGCCGTCTGGCCCTGGGCTTTTGTTTGTTTGGAGATTTTTAATGACTGTTTCAATCTCCTTACTTGTTATGGGTCTGTTCAGGCTTTCTATTTCTTCCTGGTTCAGTTGTGGTAGTTTATATGTTTTTAGGAATGCATCCATTTCTTCCAGATTGTCAAATTTGTTGGCATAGAGTTGCGCATAGTATGTTCTTATAATAGTTTGTATTTCTTTGGTGTTAGTTGTGATCTCTCCTCTTTCATTCATGATTTTATTGATTTGGGTCCTTTCTCTTTTCTTTTTGATAAGTCTGGCCAGGGGTTTATCAATTTTATTAATTCTTTCAAAGAACCAGCTCCTAGTTTTGTTGATTTGCTCTATTGTTTTTTTTTTTTTTTGGTTTCTGTTTCATTGATTTCTGCTCTGATCTTTATGATTTCTCTTCTCCTGCTGGGCTTAGGGTTTCTTTCTTGTTCTTTCTCCAGCTCCTTTAGGTATAGGGTTAGGTTGTGTACCTGAGACCTTTCTTGTTTCTTGATAAAGGCTTGTACCGCTATATATTTTCCTCTCAGGACTGCCTTTGTTGTGTCCAACAGATTTTGAACCGTTGTATTTTCATTATCATTTGTTTCCATGATTTTTTTCAATTCTCCTTTAATTTCCCGGTTGACCCATTCATTCTTTAGAAGGTTGCTGTTTAGTCTCCATGTATTTGGGTTCTTTCCAAACTTCCTCTTGTGGTTGAGTTCTAGCTTCAGAGCATTTTGGTCTGAAAATATGCAGGGAATGATCCCAATCTTTTGATACCGGTTGAGTCCTGATTTAGGACTGATTTAGAATGAAAAACATTCAATAATCTATTATAACTGTTTTCACTACCCCCCCAATCAGGTCTCCTTTTTCCCCCTGGTGAATTCAATCTGTCTTGTGTTTGTTTAACACATTTTCACATTTAAAAAAAAGTTAATTAACTCTTGGAGTACCCTCTAAGACATGCACCCAGTCTATAGAGGTTGTTGACATAAGCCTGGGAACAAAGACCAAGAATTTGTTTTTCCAATAGCTTTTAAGACTATGTTTTCTTTCATTCTCTCTCTGCACAGTTGGAATAGTTTTGGGGGGAGTGTGGTAGAATGGGTTAGCCTGGTGATGGGTATTAAGGAGGGTATGCATTGCAATGAACCCTGGGTATTATACAGAAGTTATGAATCATGGAACACTACAACAAAAACTAATGAAGTACTGTATGCTGACTAACATAACATAATAAAAAATGTGTAGATAAAATCATGAATAAAGTACTTGTTTAGTTCACAAGTAAATTGCCAGAACCTGTGTAACCTTCTTGATACTCTAGATTTCTCTAATCGAACCCATGTTTGTCCCCTGTGAACTGCTTAGGAGCAGCTGGGAATCAAACCAGAGAAAAAGACTAATGCATATTTTATGTTTTTCTTTCTCTTTCAACCAGAAAGACAAAATTATTCACACTGATCTACCATTACAAGTTACTTCCAAGAATACAGTAAGAAGATCATGTATGGGGGTGAATTAACAAGTCTAGAAAGGGCGAGGAAGACAAAAGGAAGAAGACTAAACTATTGCATAGATTTGTGTTTCTCTGGTTGACCACATTATTACAAAGATACAATTGCATAGGATAAATTTGAAAGAGATCCCTTATCTTCAACTCATATCAAGGTTCCTTTTGTTTGTGCTTAAACAAATATTGAAAATATACTCTGTTCAGCCCTATGGCTTTTATGCTATATGGGGCCATTTGGGATTTATTGTTTGGCTTTTAAGGACCAAAATGCATTATAGGGTACTGAAAATGAGTGAGCAAAAATCACTGTTTTACCTATCCATTATTATTATGTTACCCAGTAGTAAGGGATTTTATATAATGAGGGAAATTCCTGGCAATTCAATGACTATATTTCTTCTCTTTTTCAGTTCAAATGCAATGGGTGATTGTTTAACCATTGCATCTGAATTATAGAGGTCATTGGTGATCATTAATAAATAAAATGGTTAAGTGCAACTGCATACTGAAGAAGCCAGCCTAGTCAACACTCTCTTGATCATGTAAACAATATAGCTAACAATCTTAAACATATTAGACTCTTCTAAACTCCTCTTGCCTTTTCCTGATGTGATGGACATTGTCTTTCAATCTTAGCTGAAATGTAGTAATGGTTGAAAGAAAGAAATGGTACCTGGGTAGCTCAGTGGGTTAAACCCTTTGCCTTTGGCTCAAGTCATGATCCCAGGGTCCTGCGATCAAGCCCCACATTGGGCTCTCTGCTCAGCAGGGAGCCTGCTCCCCCATCTCTCTCTGCCTGCCTCTCTGCCTACTTGTGATCTCTGTCTGATAAATAAATAAATAAATAAATAAATGAAGCTACTCTCGGGAGGATGACTCAAAAAAAAAAAAAAAAGGAAAGAAGGAAAGATTAGTTTAATTGAAAGTTTTCCTGTTCACAAATACTATTGATAAAAGACTAGACTATTTCCTTTTGTGAGGTGAAGGACTTATTAGGATACTTATTGAGTGAGAGATATAGGGAAAGTTGCCAGGCTTTTTTTAAAAAAAAAATTTAAAAATTAACAAGTAAGTATTAGTGGATGAATCAATTACTGGAGGGAATAATACATTTGGATCCTATGGTCTTAAATACTTTGGAAATTCCCTCATGGAGAGTTAGCATCTATTTTTCCATCCATTGAAGTTGGGTGGACTATGTTGCTTTACTAAGCAATAGAACATGCCAGAACAATAAAATATGTGCCAGTTCCTGGGTTGTAAAAACTGGTAGACTCCACTTCCTATCTCTTGGAACACTTGCCATGGGGGAAGCCAGTCAACATGTAAGATATTTGACTACTCTGAGATTGTCATTCTGGAAGAAGCCCACCCAGCTACTGGAAGAGGTCTTGTAGAGAAAACACGTAGGACTAGCCCAGGATTCAGATATATGTGTGAAGAAGACTTCAGTTGGCTCCAGACTCAACTGCTATTTGACAGTAACTATATGAGGGATCTCAAGTAAGAACAACCCAGATGAGCCTGTTGATTCCTCAGAACCATGGAAGATAATAACAAATTATTCTAATTTATTAAGTTTGGGCATGGCTTGTTACACAGTAATAGATAACAAAAATAGATTCCTTTCTTACCTGGTATACACAAAATTCTTTTTAGGAGGACAAAAGTCTTAATTGTAAAAGGCAAAAATCCCTCACTGTTTTCAAAGTCACTTATAAGAGAATATTTTTATTCTTCCAGTGTAGGAAAAGAATTTTTAAAGGAAATATGGAAAGCAAGACCACAGATAAAGAGACTAAAACCAAATAAGGAACATGCCACTCCCAGTAATACACAGATCATCCAAGCAGAAAATCAATAAAAAAACAAGAGCATTGAATGACACATTGGACCAGATGGACCTCATAAATATATACAGAACATTCCACCCTAAAACAATAAAGTACTCATTCTTCTCAAGTGCACACGGAACCTTCTCCAGAATAGACCACATTCTGGGTCACAAATCAAGGCTCAACCAATACCAAAAGATTGAGAAAATTCCCTGCATATTTTCAATCACGATGCTTTGAAACTGGGACTCAACCACAGGAAAAATTTCAGAAGGAATTCAAACACCTGGAAGCTAAAGATCACCTTGCTTAAGAATGCTTGGATCAACCAGGAAATCAAAGAAGAACTTAAACAATTCATAGAAACCAATGAGAATGAAGACACTTCGGTCCAAAACCCATGGGATCCAGCAAAGACAGTCCTAAGGGAGAAATACATAGCCATTCAAGCCTTCCTCAAAAAAATGGAAAAATCCAGAATACACAAGCTGTCTTTACACTTTAAAGAACTGGAGAATCAACAACAAATTAAGCCAACCCCACACACAAGAAAGGAAATAATCAAGTTTAGAGCAGAGATCAATGAGACAGAAACTAGAGATACAGTAGAATGCATCAATGAAACTAGAAGCTGGTTTTTTAAAGAATCAGTAAGATCAATAAACCATTGGCCAAACTAATCCCAAATAAAAGAGAGAAGTCCCCAATTAATAAAATTATGAATGAAAAGGGAGAGATCATAACTAACAACAAGGAAATAGAAACAATCATCAGAAATTAATGTCAATAGTTATATGCCAATAAGTTAAGCAACCTGTATGAAATGGATGCAGTCCTGGAAAACTATAAACTTCCAAAACTGAATCAGGAAGAAATTGACAACCTGAATAGACCAATATTTAGTAATGAAGCAGTGTTGTAATGAATCTAGTATTGAAGCAGTGATCAAAAACTTCCCCAAAAACAAGAGCCCAGGAACTGACAGATTTCTTGGGGAATTCTATCAAACTTTCAAACAAGAAATAATACCTGTTCTCCTGAAGCTATTTCCAGACATAGAAACAGAAGAAAAACTTCCAGACTCTCTCTATGAAACCAGCATTACCCTGATCCCCAAAGCAGGCAAAGACCCCCCAAAAGGGAGAATTTCAGACGAATATCCCTGATGAATATGGATGCTAAGATTCTCAACAAGATCCTAGCTAATAAGATCCGATGGTACATTAAAAAGATTATCCACCATGACCAGGTGAGATTCATCCCTGGGTTGCAAGTGTTCTTCAACATTCACAAATCAATCAATGTGATAGAACAAATCAATAAGAGAAGAGAGAAGAACCACATGGTCCTCTCAATTGATGCAGAAAAAGCACTTGACAAAATCCAGCATCATTCCGGATTAAAACTCTTCAAAGTATAAGGATAGAGGGAACATTCCTGAACTTTATAAAATCTATCTATGAAAAGCCCACAGCAAATTATCATCCTCAATGGGAAAAAGCTTGTAGCCTTCCCTTTAAGATCAGGAACACGATAAGGATGCCCACTCTCACCACTCTTGTTCAACATAGTATTAGAAGTCCTAGCAACAGGAATCAGACAACAAAGAGAAATAAAAGGTATCCAAATTGGCAATGAAGAAGTCAAACTCTCTCTCTTCGCAGATGACATGATACTTTATATGGAAAACCCAAAGGATTCCACCCCCAAGCTACTAGAACTCATTCAGCAATTCAGTAATGTGGCAGGATACAAAATCAATGTATAGAAATCAGTGGCTTTCTTATAAACTAACAATGAAAATACAGAAAGGGAAATTAGAGAATTGATTCCATTTAGTATACCACCAAGAACCATAAGATACCTGGGAATAAACCTAACCAGGGGTAAAGGATCTGAACTTGAGGAACTACAGAACACTCATGAAAGAAATTGAAGAAGACACAAAAAGATGGAAGACCATTCCATGCTCATGGATTGGGAGAATAAACATCATTAAAATGTCTATACTGCCTAGGGAAATCTGTACTTTCAATGCCATTCTGATCAAAATTCCACTGGCGTTTTTCAAAGAGCTGGAGCAAACAATCCTAAAATTTCTATGGAATCAGAAGAGACCCTGAATTGCTAAGGAAATGTGGAAAAAGAAAAACAAAAGTGGAGCCATCATGTTGCCTGATTTCAAGCTTTAGTACAAAGCTATGATCACTAAGATACCATGGTACTGGCATAAAAATAGACACAGACCAGTGGAACAGAATAGAGAGCCCAGATATGGACCCTAAACTCTAGGGTCAAACAATCTTTGACCCTAGATTTGGGTCAAATATATACTGTATATATTTGGAAAATATATACAGTATATACTATATATATATACAATATATACAGAAAAACAGTCTCTTCTATAAATGGGGCTGGGAAAATTGGACATCTATGTATAGAAGAATGAAGCTCAACCATTCTCTTATACCATACACAAAGATAAACTCAAAATGGATAAAAGACCTCAGCTTGAGGGAAGAATCTATCAGAATCCTAGAGGAGAACATAGGCAGTAACCCCTGTGACATCGGGCACATCAACGTCTTTCAAGATATGTCTCCAAAGGCAAAGGAGACACAAGCAAAAATGAACTTTTGGGACTTCATCAAGATCAAAAGCTTCTGCACAGCAAAGGAAATAGTCAACAAAACAAAAAGGCAACCCAAAGAATGGGAGAAGATATTCGCAAATGACAATGCAGACAAAGGGCTGATACCCAAGATCTATAAAGAACTCAAACTCAGCAGCCATCAAAAGAAACGAAATCTTGCCATTTGCGACAGCATGGATGGAACTAGAGCGTATCATGCTTAGCGAAATAAGTCAAACGGAGAAAGACAACTATCATATGATCTCCCTGATATGAGGGAGTGGTGATGCAACATGGGGGCTTAAGTGGGTAGGAGAAGAATCCATGAAACAAGATGGGATAGGGAGGGAGACAAACCATAAGTGACTCTTAATTTCACGAAACAAACTGTGGGTTGCTGGGAGGAGGGGGGTTGGGAGAAGGGGGGTAGGGTTATGGACATTGGGGAGGGTATGTGCTTTTGGGTAAATTGGAAGGGGAGATGAACCATGAGACACTATGGACTCTGAAAAACAATCTGAGGGGTTTGAAGTGGCGGGGGGGGTGGGAGGTTGGGGTACCAGGTGGTGGGTATTATAGAGGGCACATCTTGCATGGAGCACTGGGTGTGGTGAAAAAATAATGAATAATGTTTTTCTGAAAATAAATAAATTGGAAAAAGAAAAAAAAATAAATAAAAATAAAAATTCAAAAAAAAAAAACAACAAAAAAAAAACTCAACACACACAAAACAGATAATCACATCAAAAAATGGGCAGAAGACATGAACAGACACTTCTCCAAGGAAGACATACGAATGGCTAACAGACACATGAATAAATGATCATCATCACTAGCCATCAGGGAGATTCAAACCAAAAACCATATTGAGATACCACCTTATACCAGTTAGAATGACCAAAATTAACAAGACAGTAAACAACATCTGTTGTAGAGGATGTGGAGAAAGGGGAACCCTCTTATACTGTTGGAGGACATGCAAGTTGGTGCAGTCACTTTGGAGAACAGTGTGGAGATTCCTTAAGAAATTAACAATAGAGATACCCTATCACCTACCCTGCAATTGCACAACTGAGTATCCCAAAAATACAGATGTAGTGAAAAGAAGGGCCATCTGTACTCCAATGTTCATAGCAGCAATGACCACACTCACCAAACTGTGGAAAGACCCAAGATGCTCTTCAACAGACGAATGGATAAGGAAGATGTGGTCCATATATACAATGGAGTATTATGCCTCCATTAGAAATGATGAATACCCAACTTTTGTATCAACATCAACAGGATTGGAAGAGATTATCCTGAGTGAAATAAGTCAATCAGAAAGAGTCAATTATCATACAGTCTCACTT
The DNA here is from genome assembly GCF_020171115.1 of Neogale vison. Lineage (NCBI taxonomy): Eukaryota > Metazoa > Chordata > Mammalia > Carnivora > Mustelidae > Neogale > Neogale vison. Next base: position 51,771,517 of record NC_058105.1, on the reverse strand, counting down.
ATTTGTGGAACATAAGGAATAACACAGTGAAAGATCCCCCCGGGGCTCCAAGCACCCCGGAATGGACCCCTTCTCAGGAGGAGACCCCCGGACCCAAAAACCAAGCCGAGTCCACTGATCAGATGCAAACAGCACGAGGTTTATTGAGTTGACACAGGTACCTGCGGGCGATCAAGTCTTAGGAAGACTCACGCGCCAGCCCTTTGTTCAGGGCCTTTTTATGGGGTTTGGGGAAGCGAAAGCATACGTACAGAAGCAGAAGCATAGTTACAAGGTTCTTATTGGCTGGTTTGAATGTAAGGCATACTCGGTGTTTGTAGATTGGCTTTGAAGGACCCCGGCGCGCGAAGAGAAAGGTGGGGAGGGGGAGTGAGGAGGGGGAGTGGACCTTATTACTTAGCAGAGAAACATCCTGCCTACGTGACTAGGTCCACATACTTAGGCGACCCCCCTTGCCCACATACCTAGGCGACCCCCCCTTGCCCATGTGACTATCTGCGCGTTACAAGCCGCGCGCGGCAAGCGTACCTATCTCCCCCGCAACATGCCGTTGCCCCTCCTAGCTCCAGGGCTGTGCTGAGATAAGGGAGGATTGTCCAAGTAGGGGGAAGGGAAGAGGGGTCTCTTCAACAGAGGACATTGGGGAGATGGAGAGGAGAATGGAGTTGGGGGAAATTAGAAGGGGAGAAGAACCATGAGAGACTGTGGACTCTGAAAAAGAGTCTGAGGGTTTTGGAGTGGCAGGGAGTAGGGAGGTTGGGTGAGCCTGGTGGTGGGTATCATGGAGGGCATGTATTGCATGGAGCCCTGGGTGTGGTGCATAAACAATGAATTCTGGAAAACTGAAAATAAATAATAAAAAAACAAATAAGGACTTTTATTTATAAAAAATAATCCTAAAGAAAGTAAAATTACAAACTATAATCTGGGAGAAGATATTGGAAAACATGAGGAACAGAGGATTACTATCTAGATTTCACACATACACACATCCCCACACACATGTGCATGTATCTTATGAATCAATAAGAGAAACAGAAATGACATTTTAATGAAGTGGGTAAAAGCTGCAGACACAAACAGTAATGTTGATAGTATTGTTTTCCCTAGAAGCCCCAATATGGAACAAACCAAAGGCCCATCAATGGTAAAATAAATCATTAAGTTGTGCTATATATTTGAAAATTAGTGAAGCAAATCTTCAAATAACCACACAAACGATTTTCAGAATACTGCATGAATAAAGCAAGTGGTGAAAAAATTCAAAATTAAGGTCAAGGGAACTTCTGGGGAAGACGGTGGAATAGGAGAACCTTAAACTTCCTCTTCCCATGGATACACCTAGATAACTCTTGCCTCAGAGAAAACAACCCACAAAAGGGCCCAAAGGCTAACCACAATCCCCATGGACCTGACCACGGGAAGGAGGAATCCACAGGTGCAGAGAGAGGTTAGAAACAGACTAGCACCCCGGGGAGCCTAAAAAGGGAAAAGAAATCCATATAGCATTTGATTTTGAAAATCAGAGGAGCTCAATTTCCTGAGTGCTTACAATCAGCTTAAAGCCTAGAACCTAAATTCTGGAAAATCAGAAGAGCTGAATATCTTGAGTGTTTACAACCAGCTTAAAGCCTGGAACTTTAAAAATCAGCTGACTTAGCTCTAAGGGGATGTGGGTGGGCAATAAGAAGATAAACCACTGTCCTTAAAAATACAATACTTCAAACAGCTTGCAGAGATACAGCTTGGAAACAGCAGTATGAAAAGTACCTGAGGCTTATGAAAGGGAACATTAGTTACTAAGCTCAGAGTTCACTGAGGGAGGTGCCAGCACCATTTCTCTACCCTGTCTCTTAATATAAACATACAGCCACCTGCGGGAACTAGCAGAACACTGCACTCATCACCTAATTTGCTTACATTGCACCCCTAACTCTGCCAGCCAGAGCTGCCCCAGTCCCTGTTATTTAAATCCTTTTTTTAAGGAGACCCATGAAAACTTTGCCAAAACTGCATCTCTTGACCTTCCATGGAGGATGTGCATACTTTGTTAATACTGCACCCCAGCCCATGTCTTCTGTGTGGAGCAGCCTTGGCCACCCAGTCTACACAGCAGCTGTTCATTCCTGGTGAGGGAGTACTGATGCCCACAGTTGTGGCACTGTGCCCCCAGCTGTGAGATCTTTCTGAAGTGTCCTGGCTGGCTCTGGTCTCCATGGCAGCTGCACATTCCCTGTGCTAGAGGTCTAGTATGACCTAGTTGAAAGCGCCCATCCTATCCACTACTTGCAAAGGCAACAGACATGGCTGACTGACTTTCCTAACAGAGAAACAGACACAGAGAGGTAGACAAAATGAGGAGATTGAAGAATATGTCACAAGTGAAAGAATAGGACAAAACCACAGCAAGAAACCTAAGCAAAACAGATATAAGTAACATACCTGATAGATAATTTAAAATAATGATCATAAAGATATTCAGCGGAGTTAAGAGTGGAGGACATTAGTGAGACTCTTAACACAGAGATTTAAAAAAAAAGCCAATCAGAGATGAATAACACAATAAATGAAGTTAAGAATACACTTGATGGAATAAATAGTGGGCTGGAAGAAGCAGAGGAATGAGTTAATGACCTGGAAAATGTTGTAATGGAAAGTAATCAAACTGCAAAAATAGAGAAAAAAGAATTATGCAAAAAGAGATTTGACTTAGGGAACTTGGTGACTACATCAAGTATAATAACATTTACATTATTGGGATCCCAGAAGGAGAAGAGAGAGAAAATATTTGAAGAAATAATAGCTGAATACTTTCCTAATCTGGAGAAAGAAACAGACATCCAAATCCAGAAGGTACAGAGATCCCACAACAAAATCAACCAAAGGAGGTCCACACTAAGACATACTGTAATCAAAATGGCAAAAGTTAGTAAAAAAGAAAAAAAAATAAAAATCAACAAGAAAAAAGAAAACAATTACATACAAAGGGAACCCCATAAGAGTAGCTGTGGATTTTTCATCTGAAAAATGAAAAGGAAGGGAAGAAGGGGCATGATATATTCAAAGTGCTCAAAGGGAAAAATCTACAGCCAATAATATTCTATTCAGCAAGCTGTCATTCAGAACATGAGGAGAGATAAAGAGTTTCTCAGACAAACAAAAACTAAAGAAGTCATGACCACCAATCCAGCCCTACAAGATATATGAAAGGGGACTCTGAGTAGAAAGATGATAAGAATTTGAAAAGAAGGAAACACAAAAGCAGTAGAAATAAGTATTTATGTAAAAAGTCAGTCAAGGGATTCATAAAACAAAAAGACGTAACCCCCTACCTTAACCATGGGAGTGGAGGAAGAGGAGTCAAGAATGGGTTCAAATGTAAATGACCATCAACTTAATATAGACTGCTATTAGCAAAAGCTGTTATATAGGGGCGCCTGGGTGGCTCAGTGGGTTAAAGCCTCTGCTTCAGCTCAGGTCATGATCCCAGGGTCCTGGGTTCAAGCCCCATATCGAGCTCTCTGCTCAGTGGGGAGCCTGCTTCCTTTCCTCTCTCTCTGCCTGCCTCTTTGCCTACTTGTGATCTCCGTCTGTCAAATAAATAAATAAAATCTTTTAAAAATCTGTTATATACAAACTTAATGGTAACCACAAATCGAAAACCAGTAATAGATATGCAAAAAACAAAAAGAAAGAAGCTCAAGTATATCAGTAAAGAAAAATAACAAACCATGAAAGAGAGCAAGAGAAGAAAGGATAAAAAACAAAACAACCAACAAAAAACAAACTACAAAACAACCATGAACCAAATAACAAAATGGCAATAAATATATGTCTATCAGTAATTACTTTTTTTTAAAGATTTTATTTATTTATTTGACAGAAAGAGATCACAAGTAGGCAGAGAGGCAGGCAGAGAGAGAAAGGAGGAGAAGCAGGCTCCCTGCCAAGCAAAGAGCCCAATGCGGGACTCGACCCCAGGACACTGAGATCATGACCTGAGCTGAAGGCAGAGGCTTAACCCACTGAGCCACCCAGGCGCCCTATCAGTAATTACTTTGAATGTAAAAGGACTAAATACTCCAATCAAAAGACACAGGGTGGCACAGTGAATAAAAAAAGAAGACCCATCTTGGGGTCCCTGGGTGGCTTAGTCAATTGAACATCTGACTCTTGATTTTAGTTCAGGTCATGATCTCAGGGTCATGGAATCAAGCCCCATGTTGGGTTCCATGCTCAGCACTGAGTCTGCTTGGGATTCTCTGTCTTCCTCTCCCTCTGCCTCTCCCGCTACTTATGCTTTCTCTCTCTCTCTAAAAATGAATAAATAAAATCTTAAAAAAAAACAAAAACAAAACAAGAACAAGACCCATCTCTACGCTGCCTATAAGAGACTCATTTCAGACCTCAAGGCACCTACAGATTGGAAGCAAGAGCGTAGAGGAACATTTATCATGCAAGTGGCTGTCAGAAGAGAGCTGGAATAGCAATACTTATATTGGACAAAGTAAACTCTAAAACAAAGTTTGTAAAAAGAGGCAAAGAAAGATACTGTATAATAATAAAAGAGATGATCCAGCAAGAAGATATAACAATTGTAAATATTTATGCATTCAACATGGAAGCACCCAAATACATTAAACAGTTAATAATGAGCATAAGGAATTAACTGATAATGGTACAGTAATACCAGGGTACTTTAACATCCCAGTTACATCAGTGGACAAATCATCTAAACAAAAAGTCAACAAAGAAACAATTTTTTTAAAGATTTTATTTATTTATTTGACAGATAGAGATCACAAGCAGGCAGAGAGAGAGAGAGAGAGAGAGAGAGGAGGAGGAAGCAGGCTCCCTGCTGGGCAGAAAGCCCAATGCGGGGCTTGATCCCAGGACCCTGGGATCATAACCTGAGCCAAAGGCAGTGGCTTAACACACTGAGCCACCCAGGTGCCCCAAAACAATGGTTTTGAGTAACACACTGGGACAAATGGATTTCAAAGATATATTCAGAACATTCCATCCTAATACAGCAGAATACATATTCTTTTCAAGTATGCACAGAATAGTCTCCAGAATAGGTCACATATTAGCCTACAAAACAAGTCTCAAATTCAAAAAGATTGAATCTATACCCTGTATCTTTTCTTACCACAGGTATGAAATTTGAAATCAACCACAAGAAAAAAATCTGGAAAGACCAGAAATACATGGAAGTTAAATAACATGTTACAAACAATGAATGGCTCAACAAAGAGATCAAAGAAGAAATGAAAAAATATAAACAAAAATGAAAATGCAATGTTCCAAAACCTTTCAGATACAGCAAAAGTGATTCTACGTTATTCTGTATATCAATACAGGCCTACCTCAAGAAATAAAAATCTCAAAAAACAACCTCACCTTACACCTAAAAGAGCTAGAAAAAGACTGAGAAAACCAAAACCAGCATATGGAAGGAAATCATAAGATTAAAGCAGAAATAAGTGATATAGAAATTAAAAAAAAAAAGAACTGAACAGATCAATGAAGCCATAAGTTAGTTCTTTGAAAAGATCAACAAAATTGTTAAACCTTTAGCCAGACTCATCAAAAACAAAACAAAACAAAACAAAAAACAAATCCATCCCCCCAAAAAACTAGAGAAATAACTCAAAATAACAAATGAAGGAGGAGAAATAACAACCAACATCACAGAAATACAAAAAATTGTAAGAGAAAATTATGAAAAATAAAACCAATAAGTTAGATAACCTAGAAGAAATGGGTAATTTCCTAGAAATATATAACATACCAAAAACGAGACAGGAAAAATAGAAATTTGAACAGATCGATTACCAGCAAGGAGATTGAATCAATAGTCAAAATACCCCCAAAAAACAAAAATCTAGGACCAGATGGTTTTGCAAATGAATTCTACCAAACATTTAAAGAAGAGTTAGTAACTATTCTTCTTAAACTCTCAAAAAATAAAAAAGGAAGGAAAACTCCCAAACTCATTCTATGAGGCAAGCATTACTTGATACCAAAAATCAGATAAAGACACTAAAAAAGAACTACAGGCCAATATCCCTGATGAACACAGTTGCAAAAATTCTCAATAAAATATTAGGAAACTGAAGCCAACAATACACTAAAAGACGCATTCACCACGATCAACTGGGATTTATTCCTGGGTTGCAAGAGTGGTTTAATATTGGGAAATCAATAAACATGATACACTCCATTAACAAAAGAAAGCAAAAGAACTATATTATCATTTCAACAGATGCAGAAAAAAGCATTTGACAAAGTACAGTATCCGTTCATAATAAAAACCCTCAGCAAAGCAGGTTGAGGGAGAACAGACTTCAACATAATAAAGGCCATATATGAAAAACCCACAGCTAATATCATCCTTAATGGGGAAAAACTAAAGGCTTTTTCTCTATGGTCAGGAACAAGATAGGGATGTCCACTCTCATCACCGTTATTAAACATAGTCTGTATGTCCTAGCCACAGAAATCAGATAACAAAAAGAAATAATAGGCACCCAATTCAGCAAGGAAGAAGTCAAAGTTTCCCTATTTGCAGATGACATGATATTCTATATAGAGAATCCAAAAGATTCCATCAAGACATTGGCAATAGCAACATTTGTCTAGATACATCTCCTGAGGCAAGGGAAACAAATTCAAGAATCTGATTCACAAATTCAGTAAAGTCCCAGAATATAAAATCAATGTACAGAAATCAGTTGCATTTCTATACATCAATAATGAAAGAGCAGAAAAAGAAATTGAAGAATCAATCCCATTTAAAATTGCACTAAAACTAGTGAGATAGCTTGGAATAAACCTAAGCAAAGAAGTGAAAGATCTGTATTCTGAAAACTGTAAAACACTGAGGAAGAAATGAAAGATAACACAAAGAAATGGAAAGACATTCCATGCACATGGGTTATAAGAGAAATATTGTTAAATTATCTATATTACCCAAATAAATGTACATATTTAAGGCAATCCCTAAAAAATACCAATATCATTTTTCACAGAACTAAAAAAATCCTAAAACTTATATGGAACCACAAAGATCCCAAATAGCCAAAGCAATTCTGAAAAAGAAAAAGAAAGCTAGAGGCTTTTTTTTTCTGGTAATAACAATTACCAGACTTGAAGTTTTAATGTAAAACTGTGGTGATCAAAACACTATGGTACTGACACAAAAATAAACATATTGGTCAATGAACAGATTAGAAAACCCAGAAATAAACCCACAAATATATGATCAATTAATCTTAACAAAGCAGGAAGAAATATTTAATGGGAAAAAGTGAGTGTCTTCAACAGATGGTACTGGAAAAACTGATCATCTACATGCAAAAAATGAAAATGGACCACTTTCTCACACCGTACACAAAAATAACTTCAAAATGTATTAAGAACCAGGCGCCTGGGTGGCTCAGTGGGTTAAAGCCTCTGCCTTCGGCTCAGGTCACGATTCCAGGGTCCTGGGATTGAGCCCCACATCGGGCTCTCTGCTCAGCAGGGAGTCTGCTTCTTCCTCTCTCTCTCTCTGCCTGCCTTTCTGCCTACTTGTAACCTCTGTCTGTCAAATAAATAAATAAATAAATCATAAAAAATAAATGTATTAAGGACCTAAGTGCCAGACTTGAAGCCACAAAATCTTAGAAGAAAGCACAGGCAGTAATGTCTCTGACATTGACCATAGCAGCGTTTGTATAGATATGTCTCCTGAGGCAAGGGAAACAAAAGGAAAAATAATAAATGATTGGGACTACATCAAATTTAAGGCTTCTACACAGTGAAGAAAATGATCAATAAAACTAAAAGGCAACCTACAGAATGGGAGAAGATATCTGCAAATGACATATTCAATAAAGGATCAGTATCTAAAATACATAAATAACTCATACAACTCAATACTCCAAAAACAAGTAATCCAATTAAAGTGTTACAATGAATCTTGGAACACTACATCAAAAGCTAATGATGTATTGTATGGTGACTAACATAACATAAAAAAAAAGACAAAAAAATAAAAATGGGCAGAAGACATGAACAGACTTTTCTCCAAAGAAGACATCCAGATGGCCAGCAAATATGTGTAAAGATGCTCACCATCACTCATCATCAGGGAAATTAAAATAAAATCTACAATGAAATATCACTTCACACCTTTTTGGAGTGGTAAAATCAGAAATGAAAGAAACAAGTGTTGGCAAGGATGTGGAGAAAAAGGAAACTTCAGCACCTTGGTGCAAATGCAAGCTGGTGCAGCTATTGTGGAAAACAGTATGAATGTTTCTCAAAAAGCAAAAAACAGACTACCCTTTGATATGGTAATCACACTACTGCATACCCAAAAAATACAAAAACACTAGTTAAAAGACATGCCTACATCCCTATGTTTATAGCAGCATCTCTCTCTCTCTCTCTCTCTCACACACACACACAGAATATCATTCAGCCATAAATAAGGATGAAATCTTACCATTTGCAGCAACATGGATGGATCCAGAAATTATAATGGTAAGAGAAATAAGCCAGTCAGAGAAATATAAATATCATATGGTTTCACTCATACGTGAAGTCTTAGAAACAAAACAAATGAGCAAAGGGGAAAGAAGAGAGCGAGGCAAACCAAGAAACAGTATAGAGAACAAACTGATGGCTGGCTGCCAGAGAGAAGAGGATGGGGTGATGGGTTAAATATCTGATAGGCGTTAAGGAGTGTACTTGTGATGAGCACCAAGTATTGTACGGAATAGCTGAATCACTATATTCTATAACTGAAGCTAATATAACACTGTGTGTTAGCTTTATTGGAATTAAAAGGAATACAATAAATTTAATAATTAAGTTCAAAATCACACAAAACTAAACAATGTATTATGTAGAAATAGAAATATATGTGAAAAAATGTGAGGGATTGATAAACATACGACTTAAAGTAGTGATTACATACCTCTGAGGGGGATGAAAGGAGATAGGATCAGAGAACAATACAGGAGACTGAAGTTAATCTTAATATTTTATATTTTAAATTGAGTGGGTAGTAGAAACACAAGTCTATTATATCCATATTCTGTACAACTTACTATCATTTTATAAATATTATTTTATACACTAATATTGAGTAATATGTTTTTTACGATGTGGAGTGACATTGATAATACAGGCAGATTCAACCCAAAATGTGTCGATCAAAACATTTTGAAAAGGAATTTGTGATGCTCATCTATTCCTTCACTTGAGTGCTTTCTTATCCTGCTATGCAACCATTCAGCCATAACATTCAAGCATGAGGGATACAACATCCCTTTTGATTAGATGTTCTACCCAATGAGAAAATCAGAAAGGGGAGTTTGTGATTAGTGCATGAGTACCAGAGCCTTAGACAGGCATATATAGATGGAAGATTAAAGTGTATATCCTGAAAAGTGAACAAAGGAAAAATAATAAATTGGAGTTTATTTAGAACTAAAAGTTCCAACGGTAGGCCTACTAATTGCATTTCCAGACTGAAATTGCTGCATACATTCCTTTACATCTTCCACTCTACCCTCCCTTCTCAACCTCATGTCCATACTGTTTCATCAGTGTACACTTTTACTTACCCTTGGTTCCCAAAAGATTCTGGGAAACAGACGCAAAACTAACAATCAGGCACCAATGTCAACAGCCAAAGACAGATTAAGCAGGAAGGATAAAGAACCCAAAGAATGAGTTCTGAATTGCAAATTTTCTGTGAGAGCTGAAAAAATGCTGGGCTTCCTCTGATACATTTGCATTGTCAGAAATGATAAATGAAGCACAGATTTCATTATTCATTTTTAAGTGAAATTTGTTTATAATACTATTTATCATTTATTTAACTCCCTTTAAAAAGTGCAATTTAATAGCTCTTAGAATCCATCAATAAAAAGGGAAGTCACTATTATCTAACTCATCTCGTAAGTAGAGAAACTTAGACTCTTATAGGTAGAATTCCCATTAATCCACAGTGAAAATATGACTGGGTCCTAGGAAGCAATGTCACTCTACATGTCAGTGCTTGGGTTTCATCATTTACTTAAGATAAACTTTTGTATTTTTTTGCCCCAAACTTTCCTGACCTCAACATGATATAAGCTGTTGGGCAAATATGAATTTATCTACACATCTCATTGTGGGTCCTTGAGAATTCCAAAAACATGGCTCTACACAGGGAAGAAGCATTAAAAAAGGATAGTATTTTTTTATGCTCTGGTTGATAATAAACAAACCTTAAGGACTTTTCCAGATGTCAAGTGTTTAGACTGAGGGAGTTGTGGGTGGCAATGGGAGGGAGGGTGAGAAAACACAAGGAAATCAGGAGCCCTTACTAAGATAACGCCTGATGGAAGCAGGTGCCTTGGACTGCACCCTGAGCCAGGGGTTAACCATCTTTCTTTTCCCAATTGCAACATACAAGATAGAGAATATTTATGTCTCATTACCTACCTTTGAATATGCCTAAAGTTATGTGCAGTACCTTGTTTTTTTCTGCTTTGCCCCTTTAGCTGCCACTCAAGAAAGCTTTAATAGAATGTAAGTAAATGGATGTCACATAATTAGAAGAATCACTTTGACTTCACTTTGATCTTTTTAAAAGTGAAATTATACCCAACTATCAGTGCTTTATTATATTCATTAAATCATTTGTAATATGTCTAAAAGCTCATATATACACACCAGTCAGTGAAGCTTCCACTTCCACTCTTTCTTATCTGTCAGGTTCTACTTCTTAATTTGTATGGTTAGAGTCTGAGGAAGGACTAATTCTATTCTTTTAATTTTTCTTATGCACCTGGGTCTGGTATGTAGGTAATGAAATAATAAATACTTCTGAAGGATTAGAGATTGGCAAATAATTTATACAATATTCTTAGATTAAAATGCTGAGGAGGAAAAAATGCTGGCTTTTGAAACATTTCACATTTAGTAAGAGACAACAAAGAATGTGTTTTGTGGACTAACTCTCGATAGATTCTCACTCATTTTGCTATTTTTTTTCTATTCAGCTGATGGTTTCTGTTGGGCAATTGTAGTCGTGAGTATGTCTTCAAAATCATTAAGGTACTATAAGCCTGGAAATTTCTTGCATGTAAACAATATGTCATGGTATGTGGGGAGTCTAGATGACAGGAAATTTGGATAGTGGCCACATTCACTAATCGGAAGAGAGACTAGATGTGTGTAGTTTGGAAGGTACTATTGATCCCACAGTGACATTTTCAGTTACACTCACACACAGTTCATAATGGGTTTTCAAGTAGTGTCAATGCATTAAAACATTAACTGAGGATTAATCACTGTGTAATGGCTAAAGACCAATAACAAGAACCTCATTGGCAAGGTTTGTTGCAACTAACAACCAATATGACTTTCCAACGCCTTTAAAGTTATTTAGTTCTGTTACCTTGTTACATAAATTCAGCAAATATTATCATCAATAGTAGTGATAGCTATAATGATATTTTCCAGGCACTGAACTAAGCCCTCACTCTTTCAGGTAGGGAATATATTCTCCATTTCACAAGTGAGGAGACTGACTTACAGTATGCTTAAGGTAAAAGTGGACAAACTGGAATCTGAACTACTGTGTGTGTGTGTGTGTGTGTGTGTGTGTGTATAAAAGAGGGCCTGGCTTGCTTTTGGTTATATAAGTGGACAGAGGTGTATGAACTTTTATGCTTTCCTTTACAGGCTCTTCTCAGGATATAGGAGGAGGGATATACCATGCACTGTTCAAAGTTGTTCCTTTCCTAGACTAAATGTTGGTCATTACTGAAAAATCCCAACCCCTATTTATTGTCCCTGCATTTGCTCTAACTGATGAAAAAATCATTAGGTTTTTTTTTCCAATTTATTTATTTTCAGAAAAACAGTATTCATTATTTTTTCACCACACCCAGTGCTCCATGCAAGCCGTGCCCTCTGTAATACCCACCACCTGGTACCCCAACCTCCCACCCCTCTGCCACTTCAAACCCCTCAGATTGTTTTTCAGAGTCCATAGTCTCTCATGGTTCACCACCCCTTCCAATTTACCCAAAAGCACATACCCTCCCCAATGTCCATAACCCTACCCCCCTTCTCCCAACCCCCCTCTCCCCAGCAACCCACAGTTTGTTTTGTGAGATTAAGAGTCACTTATGGTTTGTATCATATGATCTCCCTGATATGAGGAAGTAGTGATGCAACATGGGGGCTTAAGTGGGTAGGAGAAGAATCCATGAAAAAAAATCATTAGTTTTGAGGGAAGCAAGCTTCCTTTCTTCTTAAATGTTGTAAAGCCAAGCCTTGTGGACAGCTCTGGCTGATTATCAGGATTTTCAAATTGACTCTTCCGCTGTGTAGAAGAAACTTAATTCTGTACCTAATTTTAATCTGCATCCTACAGTCAGGTGTGTTGAGCTAAAGCATTGTTAACATTTAAAGAGGGGAAGCTGATTATATTGATCCTTCTTGTGTAAACTGGCCAAAGTGATCAATTTTGGATTATAAATTTTGATGTTTAAATGCATTACCTTAATACCATTTAAGCACAGTCAACTGTCAACCCCATTAACTCATGATATATGGTCTGAATTTGGTTTTCAACATTTCCAGAATGGTGACATGATGAGGGGAGTTTAGAAATTTGCATGCAGAGTTTATCTGCTGTTCTCTTACAGGCTCTTTTCTTGTGTGCTACTGAAATAGGCAATCATGGGGTCTTTGGCATAGTCATAGATTGTGTTGTCAGGAATCTACTCTTCCTCATCCCGTCTTGACTGCAATCATGAGAGAATGAGAAGATTTGTTTTAAATTAGCATTCAGGCAGTTAGTATACAGGGTAAAGAAGGATTAATAGTGGTATCTGTTGTTATACACCAACAGGAGATAAACACAAAGGCAATGTGTTGTCAGTGTGCAACTATTAACACACAGAGGCTAAGGGCCCATTGATTTCCAAATCCCAGGAGATGGTTCATGAACACAGAGCCACTTTGAGCTGCTGACAACAAAATCATCAACAAATAATACTCTTCCAAGGGCATTCTCTATCCTTTTCCTGTATAATAAATTCCCTCTATAAAGAAGAACCTGATTAAATGCTGTATCAGTTAGGATTAGGTACTCCTCTGAGTGACAGAAAACCCAAATTAACAGTGGCTTAAACACATATAAGTTTTTCTATAATAAGGCTTCTTCTGCTGGGCAGGCAGAAAACATCAAGGGGTATTTGAGGCCTGTAATTCAACCACATACAGTAATAGAGAGTGAGTCAGGTTATTGGATTTAGCTCCCTCTTTAGCTCCCCTGTCTTACTGCTGGGGAGGGTAAGAAAAAGCAAAACCTTTATAAATGTGTTACAAGAATGGGAAAGCAGATGGTTGCCAGAAAATTAATAGTGGTGAATGATAATTACTCTCTGATTTGTAAAAGACAAAGATACGAATAATTCTCTGCTTCTGCAGTCCTTGCACCAGTATCTGTTTATATTTGCCCTCCTTCACAAACTTTCTGACCTTTCTTTTTAACTTCTCTTTTCAATAACCACCACCACTAGGTACATATATTAGTGCCAGAGACTCTAATGTGCTTTCATACACATGTACACATCACATTTAATCATCACATGAACACTGATAACGCTTGTTTGTATATCAGGACCTATAAAATGTTAGCCACCCCAGTAGCCCGGCCCATGTCACAAATTAAACCCAAATCAGCTTGCACTTAGAGGAAGCTCCTCACTCTCAAGGAAACCTAACACCAATCACAATCCCCAGCTCCACTTCAGTTAGCTTACTTTACCTTAGAAAATAAGACTTTTTAGTCAATCTTGCCCTATTTCTCAGATACTTCTTCTAAAGTTCTACCGAACTTATTCTTGCCTAAAATCTCTTGGGAATAATGCTTCACTGTTTGTGAGGCATTGTACCCCCCCAAATCCATGGACGTTTTCCCTCGAATAAAGTATACGAAACTCATTTCTAAATTGTTCTAGTTTTGTCATTTGACAACCTGAGTGAGATATATACTATTTTAATCTTCTTTTTCCAAATGGAAATGATAAGAAAAGCAAGACAATTTAGCCAAATACATACTCCATTAAAATAGGAACTCTATGAGGACAGGGGTTTTTGTTTGTTTCTTTCTTTCACAGAGATATTTTGAGCATATAGATCAATATTTGGAAGACGATAGCCACCCAGTAAATAGTATACCTACCTATAAGAAATGCCTACCTCTATTTTTGTCTAGGGTCAATTATTTATAAAAAACAAAAAACAAACAAAAAACATAAATCCACCCAAGCTAGGTTAGGTGAAAGGAATTTCGTTAAGGAATACAGAGAATCTTGCAGTCCCCAAATGAAAGGAAATCAGCCAGAATACTAGCTAGGTGGATACTAGGAAGTGTTGAGGCAAATAGTCTGTTTCTACAACTCTTTGTGGCCTTACGCTTTCTCATGTGAGCTGCGTTGTCTGACCCCAATTTCCTTTCTATACAAGCTTCACTGCAAAGTTTATAGCTCCTCATCACATAAACTTGCACATTAATTTGTTTTGCCATAATAATAATTCTGGCTTCAACTTCATAGATGCCAGGTAAAATAGTTTCTCTTGTCAATCTTCATTGACAGGTATGCCAAATTTCCAACTTGGGCCCTATTAGCTGTGATCTGAAGGTAGAGCCATGTGAGCTATCCCTTCAAGCCAGTGGCCAGGTCAGACTCCCTAAAGAAGTTATGTGAGCAAGGAGGATATGACTGACATCTCTAGGTTAGGCAGGGAGCCAGAGACCCAGAATGGCATTGAGAGGAGCTATGCTACATGCCAGAGGCTTCTAGGACAGGGGTCAGTACATTTTTTCTGCAAAGGGCCAGATGGTAAATATTTTAGTCTTTGAGAGCCAGACAGTCCATGTGGCAACTAATTAGCTCTGGGACTATAGTGAAAAAAGAGCTCCAGACAGTAAGAAAAAGAACAGGTGTGGCAATGTTCCAATACAATTTAAAATACAAAAACTAGCAGCTGGCAGGCTTTGGCCCAAAGGCTTTTGGTCTGCAGCTTGCAGACCCCTGGAAATATGACACTTTTCCATATTCACATCAACCTGATTTCTGGTTGGCTGGACAAATGATATCATATTGATTTTACTGATTTCATGTTTCTTTTCTTTCTTCCTTTTTTAAAAGCAATCAATGATTTGTAATGATGTAGTTGTTAAGATGCAAAACATTCTGTTAAACAGGTAACGTAAGTGCTTTACTGTAATGCAAGGGTGGTGCTCTAAGGACCAAGTCATAGTTATTTGAGGGGCTTAAATGAGAGTGAGTGAGTGTGCTAATGTGGTATAATTATCCAAGCTCAAAGAGCCACTCTCAGAGAAACAATCTATATGCTTCTCTTCCCATAACCTTGCCAACCCTTGACCAGCATCTTAGCTAGAAAAAATTTTAGTAGGTGCCATGCTCTCTCTCTTCAGAGGACACCTCTTTACAAAATCTCATAATATAGTATGAGAAATAAAGGTTCAAAAAAGGATTGGAACTGAAACCAATGTCTATCACCACCAACTTCATGGTTTCTTTGTCCAGTAGAAAGACAAAGAGGTTTTTTTTTTTTTTTAAAGATTTTATTTCTTTGAGAGAGAGAGATAGAGAGAGAGAGCATGAGGGGGGAGAAGGTCAGAGGGAGAAGCAGACTCCCCATAGAGCTAGGAATCTAATGTGGGACCCCATCCCAGGACCCTGGAATCATGACCTAAGCCAAAGGCAGAGGCTTTAACCTACTGAGCCGCCCAGGTGCCCCCAAGGCAGAGAGTTTAAAAAGTAGTTTTATTTTATTTATTTATTTATTTATTTTTAAAATTATTTATTTATTTATTTGTCAGAGAGAGAGAGGGAGAGAGAGCGAGCACAAGCAGACAGAATGGCAGGCAGAGGCAGAGGGAGAAGCAGGGTCCCTGCCGAGCAAGGAGCCCAATGTGGGACTCGATCCAAGGGCGCTGGGATCATAACCTGAGCCGAAGGCAGCTGCTTAACCAACTGAGCCACCCAGGCACCCCCAAAGTAGTTTTATTTTAAAGAGTCAGTGTTTGTAGATGCAGCCCATATGGCTGGAGCTAAGCCTGTAATAACTTCACAAGTGCTGTGAAGACACCTCAATTTCTCTCTGAAAGTGGTTTTGTCATACTGTAATATAAAAGATAAGGGAGTAACCTGACCCAGTGTGTCTGGGTGGATGCTGTTACCAGCAATTTACTATTTTTAGGTAACGCTTAACTGCACACTTGATAGACATTACTTTTATGTTGTGATTTCTGGACTGTTTTATGCTCCCTGGTCATTATGTTAAGAAATGAGGCCCTCTTACCTCTCAGAGTTAAATTCCCTTACTCTTACCCCAAATCCTAATAAGATTCTAACAGTGTAATTACAAAGCTAAGCTCCTACTTTCTCAACTAAAAAAAAAGAATTAGTCTACTCTGAACAGTCTTGGGGCCCTGAAAATGAATAGATTGCCAGTAAAATAGCAAGGTACCAGTTGAGTCAATACATTATTTAAATGCTATTATACAGAGCTGTCTTCAAAGTGTGGGAGCAATTATATAGCTACTAGAAGGAGAAGGCAATTAGAGTGGCTGTGGGAAGCACCAGATCCTAATCAAGGTTGGAAGGTTGTGCCAACCTCTTCCACATAGCTCCTTCCTTAGGTAGCATGATGATTTCCAGACTTCCCCTTTACTCCCACACTTTTAGTAATGAGCTATGTCATGGGTAACTTATCCCACAAAAAGAAAGACCATTAGTATACATGAAAGAACTGGTCTTATCAAGTCATAGCCAAAACAGTTACTGCAATCTGATGCTCATAAGTTAGATGGTACAGGATGGCATTTCATGAACAGTGCCTTTATTAAATTGACTTTAGGTTACTTCTTCCTTGGAACTTTTCTGTAAGTTTGAGGTTATTAAAAACAATTATAGTACAAATAATGTTTTTCTCTGAACAATTTAAGAATCAATTGATGTTACATCACCTCATAATACCAGTTTAGCAGACATTTTCTGCAGATGAAGACATCCTTCTACCACAATACAACCACCGAAGTGAGGATATTCATTGCTACCATTGCATCCCAAGAGACCATTCAAATTTTGCCAGCTGTCCCATAATGACTTCTGGAGCAAGAGAATCTCATTTAGAATAAGGTATTGCATTTAGTTGTCATGACATGTTACCCTCCTTGAGCCTGGGACATTTCCTTAGCTTTAATTTGACTTTCTTGATCTTGATACTTTCAAAGAGTACAGACCAGTTACTTTATAGTTTCTCCCTTAATTTGAGTCATCTGATGTTTTATCTTAATTGAGTTCAGGTTAGGTACATTTGGCATCACAGAAGTGATGCTGCATTCTTCTTACTGCATCCTATCATATGCCATGTGATTTCTATTTGTTCCATTATTGATGGTGTTCACCTTGATAATCTAATTAAGTTAATGTCTTCTGGGCATTTCTGCTCTAAATTTAAACTTTCTCCTTTAGGACATGTATAATTTTTTATTTTATGTAAGAAATACATACAATAAGTCTCATGTATCCATCATCCAGTTTCCTTTACTGTAAGCATCTTCAACGACCATAGTAACATTTCATGAGAAGGCATATTGAAGCCATGTAGAAATGCCTTTCTCACCAAACTTCTAATTTATTTTTTGAAATTTATATCACCATGAGCTCAGGACTTGCTATTTCATTCAATGGATGATATCCATTACTATCAATAACTATTTTTTATTGATATTTTTGTTGAGCTGAAATTCACATAACATAAATTTGACTATATTTGAAGGTGAGAAATTCAGTGCCATTTAATACATTCACAATGTTGTGCAACTACCACCTCTGTCTGGTTCCAGAATATTTCCATGATCCCCAGATTAAAAGCCTGAACTGTTTCACAGTGACTAAACCATTTTACATTCTTACCAGCAATGTATGAGGGTTCCAGTTTCTCCACATCCTCATCAACACAAGTTACTTTTTGTTGTTTTGATTCTAGTCATTTTAGTGGGTGTAAACTGATACCCCATTGAGGTTTTGATTTGCATTTCCCTAATGACTACTGATATTGAACATCTTTTTTTTGAGATTTTATTTATTTATTTGACAGAGAGAGAGAGAGACATAGCAAGAGAGGGAACACAAGCACGAGGAGTGGGAGAGGGAGAAGCAGGCTTCCCACTGAGCAAGGAGCCTGATATGGGGCTTGATCCTAGGACCCTGTGATCATGACCTGAGGCAACAGCAGATGCTTAATGACTGAGCCACCCAGGACCCCCCCTTTTTTTGAAGGGCATTAAACATCTTTTTATGTGCTTGTTGACTATTTGAATATTTTTTTTACAGAAGTGTCTATGAAAGCCCTCTGCCAGTTTTTTTTTTTATTGGACTGTTTGCTTTTTTTTTTTTTAAGGTTGAGTTCTTCATATATTCTATAACAGAACTCTAAGAGTTCTTTACTTATTCTGGATAATAGATTCTTACCATGTATATGATTTGCAAATACTTTCCCTCTTTCCATAGACCATCTATCAAATTCACTTTCTTGATAATGATCTTGAATACAAAAATGTTTTTAGTTTTGACAATGTCCAATTTATCTCTTTTTTTCTTCACTGTTCACTTTTGTTTTTTTTTAAATTAAGATTTTATTTATTTATTTGACAGAGGGAGATCACAAGTAGGCAGAGAAAGAGAGATAGGAGGAAGCAGGCTCCCTGCTGATCAGAGAGCCCAATGTGGGGCTCGATGCCATGACCCTGAGGTCATGACCTGAGCCGAAGGCAGAGGCTTAACCCACTGAGCCACCCAGGAGCCCCATGCTTTTGATTTTATATCTAAGAACCCATTATCAAATAAAAAGTCAAGAAGGTCTGCCTTTATGTTTTCTTCTAAGAGTTTTACAGTTTTAGTTCCTTTAAGTTGTTCATTGATTTTAGGTTAAATTGTGTACATGGTATGAGGTTGTTGTCCAACTTCATACATTTCATGTGGATATCTAATTGTCCCAGCATCAGTTATTGAAAAGATTATTCTTTCCTCATTGAACGGTTATGGCACTTTTTTTGAAAGTAAGTTGGCCATAGAGGCACAGACTCTCAATTCTATTCTATTACTCTATAATCATAATGCCAACACCACAGTATTTTTTAAAATGTTTTATTTCTTTTCAGCATAACAGTATTTATTGTTTTTGCACCACACCCAGTGCTCCATGCAATACGTGCCCTCTCTAATGCCCACCACCTGGTTCCCCCAACCTCCCAACCCCCAGCCCTTCAAAACCCTCAGGTCGTTTTTAAGAGTCCATAGTCTCTCATGGACTATGAGAGACTCCCCTTCCAATTTCCCTCAACTCCCTTCTCCTCTCCATCTCCCCTTGTCCTCCATGCTATTTGTTATGCTCCACAAATAAGTGAAACCATATGGTAATTGACTCTCTCTGCTTGACTTATTTCACTCAGCATAATCTCTTCCAGTCCCATCCATGTTGCTACAAAAGTTGGGTATTCACCCTTTCTGATGGAGGCATAATACTCCATAGTGTATATGGACCCCATCTTCCTTATCCATTCATCCATTGAAGGGCTTCTTGGTTCTTTCTACAGTTTGGCGACCGTGGCCATTGCTGCTATAAACATTGGGGTACAGATGGCCCTTCTTTTCATGACATCTGTATCTTTGGGGTAAATACCCAGGAGTGCAATGGCAGGGTCATAGGGAAGCTCTATTTTTAATTTCTTGAGGAATCTCCACACTGTTCTCCAAAGAGGCTGCACCAACTTGCATTCCCACCAACAGTGGAAGAGGGTTCCCCTTTCTCCACATCCTCTCCAACACATGGTGTTTCCTGTCTTGCTAATTTTGGCCATTCTAACTGGTGTAAGGTGATATCTCAATGTGGTTTTAATTTGAATCTCCCTGAGGGCTAGTGATGATGAACATTTTTTCATGTGTCTGATAGCCATTTGTATGTCTTCATTGGAGAAGTGTCTGTCCATATCTTCTGCCCATTTTTTGATATGATTGTCTGTTTTGTGTGTGTTGAGTTTGAGGAGTTCATTATATATCCTGGATATTAATCTTTTGTCTGTACTGTCATTTGCAAATATCTTCTCCCATTCCGTGGGTTACCTCTTTGTTTTGTTGACTGTTTCCTTTGCTGTGCAGACGCTTTTGATTTTGATGAAGTCCCAAAAGTTCATCTTTGCTTTAGTTTCCTTTGCCTTTGGAGATATATCTTGAAAGAAGTTGCTGTGGCTGATCTCGAAGAGATTACTGCCTATGTTCTCCTCTAGGATTTTGATGGATTCCTGTCTCACGTTGAGGTCTTTTATCCATTTTGAGTTTATCTTTGTGTACAACTCCACAGTATTTTGATTACTATAAGCTTATTGTAAGTTTTTTTTTTTAATTTTTTTTCCAATTTATTTATTTTCAGAAAAACATTATTCATTATATTTTCACCACACCCAGTGCTCCATGCAAGCCGTGCCCTCTATAATACCCACCACCTGGTACCCCAACCTCCCACCCCCCCGCCACTTCAAACCCCTCAGATTGTTTTTCAGAGTCCATAGTCTCTCATGGTTCACCTCCCCTTCCAATCTACCCAAATTCCCTACTCCTCTCTAACGCCCCTTGTCCTCCATGCTATTTGTTATGCTCCACAAGTAAGTGAAACCATATGATAATTGACTTATTGTAAGTTTTAAAATTAGGATGTATGAGTCTTCCTGCTTTATTCTCCTCTTACATTTGTTTTTTGGCTATTCAAGGCCCTTGCTATTCCATTTAAATTTTATGATAAACTTTTACATTTCTAAAAAAAAGCACCTTTGGAAATTTGATAGGGTATACAATCAGTCTTTATATTGCTTTGAGGAGTATTGCCTTCTTAACAATATTAAGTTTTCCCAATCCATTAACATGAGATGTCTTTCCATTTATTTATTTCTTCTTTAATGTCATTCAACAATGCTGTGAAATTTTTAGTGTTAAATTCTTCCTCTTCCTTGGTTAAATTTATTCCTAGGTAGTTCATTCTTTTGGATGTTATTGTAAACAGCATTGTTTTCTTAAATTCCTTTTCAGTTTGTTATTGCTATTGTATAGAAAAATGACAGTTTTTGGTGTGTTGGTCTTACACATTGCAACATTGTTGAATTCTTTTATTAGATTTAACAGGGTTTTTTTTTGGTGGGTTAATTGACATTTTCTATATAGAGGATCATGTCATCTATAAATTTAATATTTTGATGCTTAAATTGTTCCAGATTTGGCCAGTGGGAGAGTCAAACTGGCTCCTATATCCTTTTGACATGTCCTCACCATTCTTTGAGCACCTCCTTGTTTTCTAGCACAATATATTCTGTGTTCACTTTGTATCTTCCCCGCCCTAGCCCTCAAATTATCCATTTGTCCAAAAAGAGTCATCATTCCTTTTAGTGAAGAAAGGTATTGAGAAACCAACATCTGAGTGCTAGATGTACTCATTGTTATTGGGGTATCACTGTTCCCAGGCCATCTCCATGAACAGAACTAGGAAACATTTATGTGTATGTTGTATATGCATATACACAACATATATACACAAATTAACACTTATATTTAATTTTATGTATTTATGTATATTGGTAAACATAAATTGATACTAATAGCTCTAATTTTAACTTAACAACACAAGGTTCATTCTAGATTTTTCTTTTTTTAACCCACTGAGCCACCCAGGCGCCCATAGATTTTTCTTTTTTCATATTTTAACTTTTCTTATACAATGAAAAACCTTATGCCTATTATTCTTAATGTATTTATTTGATAAATCCTCCTGCATGTACTAATTTCTCTTTTTTGGTGCTACCTCCCCCCAACTCTGAGCAAATATGCTTGTCCCACTTGGGCTCTGAATTCCATACTAGGCTGCTGTGACCATTCTCAGGGTAGATTCCTTCTAATTCTGCTTATTCTCCCACAGACCTTATCAGGCCATCCTCCATGCAGGCTTAGTCTCTGACACTATTCTTTAGACTATCTCTCGCAAGGCTGTCCTTCCATAGGGCACCCTCTTTACTCTGTTTTTGCTCTGGCACCCCATACTTGGTCACCCATGTGGGTGAATGCTTTTCTAATCCTGTTTTACTTCCAACACCCTTCTCTAGGCCCCTCAACTGTCCCCATCCCTCAAGCATCCCGGTATGGAAGCTTACCTTTATTGAGTACTTCTAATGACTTTAGGACCAAATAGTTCATGAAAGGAAGGGAAGGAAGGGTAAAGGGGAACAATTTGTTCTTCTGCCTTGCTGAGGCAAACAAACTTAAAAGTTAAGATGCTCTGGTTTTTAAATTTCCCTCTTATTGATACAACCTAGGTTAAAAGTAAGAATGGGGTTACTTAGTCCCATTTACTACCCAAAATTGAGTTCCTTAGATAACATCTCTGACAAGAAGTTATTTGCCTACTGCTTGAACATTTCTTAACTATCAAAACAGAAAAAAGTTACACTATGTGCGTATTTAACACAGACAAGTTTAATTACAAGCACATCTAAAAGGAAGAAAGAAGAGGGTGAGAAAGGATAGGGGGCGTGAGGGAAAGAAAGGAAGGAAGGAAGGAAGGAAGGAAGGAAGGAAGGAAGGAAGGGAGCAGGAGTGAGAAAACACCACAAAAACAATACTGTTGATTTTACTCACCTAAGTGGTCAATGGGTACAGAGCCTAGACTGAACATTTGTCATCATAACATTCCTATGTAGTGGCCACTATTAGCCCCACTTTATGAATGAGAAAACTGAGGTTTGAGAGATTAAGTCATGCCCCAAATTGCACAGCTAGTATGTATGGCAGAGCTGGGATTCTAACCAGTCTGACTCCAGAGCCATGTATTCCTGTATCTAGGGATGTGAAACCCACTTTCTGTCACAGAAGTGCATTCCAGTATTGGATCATTGTGACTGTGAGAATATTTAATCCTTTTATAAATTTGAAAACCTGTCTCCATGGAGGTTTTCTAACCATTGGTCTTGTTATACATTTTGGAGATGTATAACACAATTCTAATTGCCCCCCACATGACAACCCTTAAAATATTTGTAGACAGCTATCATATCCCCTGAGTTTTCTGCTCTCTGGGCCATATATTTCTAGTACCTTCAATCATTTCTCTAATGAATGAGAAAACGCCTTTCGTCTAGCTTGTTACACTGCATTAATCTTCTAAGGTAAGAAGGATTCAGTTCATGCCCCAACAATATTCCATTGTATCCAAGGCAAAAGGTAAGTTAGACATTTGCTTTTGAACTGGAATGGCAAATATAAAATGCAATCTACCTTCCATTGTAGATGCTTATTAGATTCTGAGACACAATTGCTACATTTTCTTTTTCACTTAGGTCTTTCTATACATAAAGCTAAGCCATTGGTCTAGATCTCCTTCTTCTTTTGAGAAAGGTCCAGGAATTTCCATGAAAGATTGTTACTGTCTGTGGAAATGTGTACTATGACAACTAGCCAAATACATTTTAAAGTTACCTGGAGCTTATATATCTGATGAAGATCTAGCATCCAGATTGTATAAAAAACTCTTACAATTCAACAACAAAAAGACAGACAACTCATTAAAAATAAATAAAAAACATTTCTCCAAAGAAAATATGCAAGGCTCAATAATAACCATACTTAACACTATTAGCCACCAGGAAAATGTGAACCAAAACCAGAAGGAGATACCAGTTTAGTCATTAGGATGGTTAGAATTAAAAAATAAAAAACTGTTGATGAGGATGTAGAGAAATTGGAACACTCATATATTGCTGGTAGGAATATAAAATGGTTCAGCTGCTGTGGAAAACAGTTTGGCAGCTGATGCAAACATTATATACAATATGACCCAGTAATTCTTCTCTAGGTATATAACTCAAAGAAATGAAAACAGGTATTCAAACAAATACTTTTACATCAGTGTTCAGAGCAGTACTGTTGTCAATTGTCAAAAGGTGGAAACAACCCAAGTGTCCTCTAACAGATGAATGGATAAATAAAGTTATACCATACATGGATGCCTGGGTGGCTCAGTTGGGTAAATGTCTGCCTTCAGCTCAGGTCATGATCCTGGGGTCCTGGAACCGAGTCACACATTGGGCTCCTTGCTCAGTGAGGATCCTGCTTCTCCCTCTGCCAGCCACTCTTCTTGCTTGTATGCTCATGCTCTCTCTATTTCTGACCAATAAATAAACAAAATCTTAAAAAAAATTTATACCATACAATGGCATATTATACAACCATGAAAACAAATGATGTACTAATATAAGCTACAATTTGGATGAACCTTGAAAACATAATGCTAAGTAAAAGCAGCTAGACACAAAAGGTCTCATGTTATATTATTCCATTTATATGAAATATCCAGAATAGATAAATTCATGGAATCTGAAAGCAGATTTATGGTTGCTATGGGCTAGAGGTAAGGGGGAATAGGAATTACTGCTTAATAGGTATGGAGACTCCTTTTAGGGTGATGAAAATATTTTGGAACTAAATAGTAGTGATAGTTGTACAACATTATGAAAGTGCTAAATGCAAATTAGTTTTATACTTTAAAATGGTCAATTTTATATAATGTGAATTTCACCTTAATAAATACAATTACCTGGTTCTCTGGCAAGTGACAGGATAGTAGGAAGGTCAAACACAGTGTTTGTCCCTATTTCTGTCATTCAAGTTTAAGTTACTATTTCAAGAGATATTCCAAACAAATAAATGAAGCTGAAAAAATCATGCTAGCTTAAGACTATGGTAACTGTACATTCTCTTAGCCAAGGCATGTGTTTTCTAGCCAGCTTGTTCTTAAAACTGTGCTAAATAAGTAAAATAATGACAATTACAATGAAATGGCCACCAACATCAAACTTTGTGGTTTAGTATATTTATCACTTAAATATATAATTTTTAAGTAAGGGCATTTTTTCCATTATGTACTATTTTGAAAGGAACAAATCCTTATTCTTCAGAAGAAATAAATTTTAACTGGAACCGTTGCATTTTAAATTTCCATGAAGTATAGGACTTGGTATTCATTATTTGTCATACATATTTTCACTTGCAAGGTGTTTTCTTCCCAGATTCAATAGCCTATCAGAGTTGTGAAAAGGTGTCATCAGAGACAAAGTCTCTGCCTCCAAAAAACTGCCTCCAAAAAAGCCAAATTTTGCTTTTCCACATTCACTGAGTAAACTTCACATATTTTTCATTATTAATGAGTCAAATTCTCTAAAGTTTTCCACTCTTCTCCAGGGGAAAGTTAGACACTTGGAAAAGTTGCATCAACTTATAGACCACAGAGGTGCCATTTGGCAAATTATAAATTCCATGATCTAGGACACTACAGGAAATTAATATATTTTCCTAGATGGCCAAAGTTTTTTTCACGAGTGGTTGAGAAACACAATTAACATATTGAGTAAAATTTGCATGTACTATTTAGATATGCAGAGCCAAAAGACCAAAACTAGGTTGCTGTGTTGGAAACAAGTGTATGAAATAACTTCTTCTGAGTGCTAAGGTTGGGGTAGGTAACTGCATTTTAATCTCTAAAGTGTGAAAAAAAAAAAAAACAAAGTTTTTCTTCCTAAATTTGGAAGATTGCATGGGAATTCTTTTAAGCATTGCTCAACATCACCTACAGCAAAGCCAACATTTCATCTACAAATCTCATTGCAGTTGGCTCTGTAGACCTTCACCTTCTTCTGGTTGTAAAGAGCATATTGCATGGTATCCCACAAAGAGATATGACCATGAACTGCATGGGCAATTTGTTATCTGAGCCAATAATTTTTTAAGGGGCATATGAGTATCAGAACTATTAAGTAGCTATTAAGTCAGTAAATTAGGAGGATAAGCCATTATTACATCTAAATTGATTTTTCTCTTCTTCCTCTTCCCTTCAGTTGTCTGTAAACATATTCTTTGTAATTATATATCACTACAAACTTACAATCACTGAGTAACCAAAAAATTTCACCACAAAATAGCTCATTACCACCACATTTCACATATAGAAGCAATGGATATGGAAAGCACTAAATAAAATGATGCTACTCCAAAAAAAGTCCAGATAGATTATTTTTAAGAATAGATTTATTTTTGAGGAAAAAAATACAACTAAGAATAATGCATTTTCTCATCTGTTTTGATTTGAGGTTTTTGTCCTCAAATGTTTTTGTCTGTTTCTTTCTTTGTCAATAACCCTTACATGACTGCAGATTGGCACCAAGAAAACAGGAAATGATGAAAGCCAATAAATGTATGGGACCAAATTCTTTTCTTGTTTTAATTACTATTGAGATATAATAAGTCACTCCAAAATGTAGATGCTGAAAACAACAATCTTGTGATCACCTCTCATTGTTTCTGTGGTCAAAAATTCAGGAAAGTTCATCTGGGAGGTTCCAGATTGGAGTCTCTCACACAGTTGCAGTCAAACAGTAGTTGGAGCTGGGCAATGGTGGGCTAGAACAGAAGGAGTTGGCTGGCTTCTCTCTCTGTGCCACTTCCAGTATTTCTCTATGGCTAGTTTGGACTTCCTTACAGTGCAGCCTTATTGGGGTCATTGAGCTGCTTATAGGGAGTCTGAAAGCTTTAAGAGTGATTATTCCATCAAACAAGTAGAAACTGCATCACGGTTTAAGACCTAGCCTCAGAAATCCTGCTGCATTATTACTACTACCTCATTACTGGTTGCAAGCAAGTCACAAGCCCAGCTAGATTTAAGGGCAGGTGAACTAGACTGCATATCTTTTTTTTTTTTTTAAGAATGAGGTAATACTTCCATCTTTTTAACTGCATTGACTAAAACTATAGGTACCTTCATTTACACACACACACACACACACACACACACACACACAAAACCCTGATTTACTTAGCATATTGCATTAAACTATTTAGTGAAAAGAGTGGTCAGAACATTCTTTCTAAAACCTAGTTTTTAAAGTCCAGTATTTCATACATAAAACAGAGCATTCTGCATTAAAAAATAGATTGGTAAAAACATGTATATTGATTACATTATGATATGACCAAGTCTTTCTGTTGGATTATATAAAACTAATATCTTCATCATTATCATTCATCATCATCACTATAACCTCCACCACACCATCCTCTATTTCTTGCTTGAGCAATTAGTATCCACCAGGCTCTGTGATAGGTGCTACCTACTTTTGTTCTAACAGAAGTCAGCCAGAAATGTCCTGTTGATTATTCACAATTCCCTCTCAGGCACAAATTTCTTTATTCTGCAAACTACATTCAGTGTACATTCACTACAGTTTTTCATGACAGAGAGCAGATGGTAAAGCAAATCAGAAGAATCATAGTCTTAAGAGGAGGATCCCCCAACAAAGAAAAGAATCAGAGACTGTGGCCTCTGCCACAGACCTAATGGATATGGATATATAAGCAAGATGTCAGAAATAGACTTCAGAGTAACAATTATGAAGTTGATTTATAGGCCTGAGAAAAATATTAGCAGAAATATAGAATTTTAAAAGGCAGAAATGAGATCTAATCAGGCTGAACTTAAAAAGGCTGTGAATGAAATGCGTTCTAAACTGGACATTCTGATTTCCGGGGTAAATGAGGCAGAAGAAAGAATTAGTGAGTTAGAAGATAAAATGATAGAAAGGAAGGAAACCGAGGAGGCCTGGGAAAAACAGGTTAAAGGCCAAGAGATCAGACTGAGGAGATATTAATGACACCATGAAACATTCCAATGTTAGAATTACTGGGATCCATGAGGGACTAGAGAGAGAGAGGTATAGAAGATATAGTTGAGCAAATCATAACTGAGAACTTCCCTAATCTGGAAAGGAAACAAGCACTGGTGTCCTAGAGGCATAGAGGACCGCTCCCAAGATCTATGAGAACAGACCAACACCCTTACACATAACAATAGAATTCTAAAATCTTAGATCCAACGAAACAGTATTGAAAGGGTGAGGGGGAAAGAGATTTCTTACCTACAGAGGGAGGAACATCAGAATAAAGTCAGATCTGTCCACAGAGACCTGACAAGCCAGAAAGGACTGGCAAGATGTATTCAGGGTACTAAATGAGAAAAACATGCAGCCAAGGATACTTATCTAGCAAGGCTGTAATTCAGAATGGATGGAGAGTCAAGGAACTTCCAAGACCAGGAGAAACAAAGAATATGTGACCACCAAGCCAGCCCTGCAAGAAATATTAAGGGGGTTCTGTAAAAGAAGAAAGATCCCCAAGAGTAATATAGACCAGAAATTTACAGAGACAATCTATAGAAACAAGGACTTTACAGGAAACATAATGGCAATGAAATCATATCTTTCAATAATCACTCTAGACATGAGTGGCTTAAATGCTCCCATCAAACAGTACAGGGTTGTAGACTAAATAAAAACACAGGACCAACCCATATGCTGTTTACAAGAGGCTCATTCTGAACCTAAAGATATATCCAGACTGAAAGTGAGGGGATGGAGAACCATCTACCATGTTAATGAACCTCAAAAGAAAGTTGGGGTGGCAATTGTCATATCAGACAAATTAGATTTTAAACTAAAGAATGTAGTAAGAGATACAGAAGGACACTATATCATTCTTTTTTTAAAAAAAAGATTTTATTTATTTATTTGACATAGAGAGAGATCACAAGTAGGCAGAGGCAGGCAGAGAGAGAGTGGGGGAAGCAGGCTCCCTGGTGAGCAGAGAGCATGATGTGGGGCTTGATCCCAGGACCCTGAGACCATGATCTGAGCCAAAGGCAGAGGCTTTACCCACTGAGCCACCCAGGTGCCCCACACTATATCATTCTTAAAGTGTCATTCAAAAAGAAGATGTAACAATTGCAGATATCTATGCCACCAACATGAAAGCAGCCAACTACATAAACCAACTGTTAACCAAAATAAAGAAAGAAATTGGTAATAATACTGTAATTATAGGAGACCTCAACATTCCAGTCTCAGCAATAGACAGATCATCAAAGCAGAAGATCAACAAAGAAAGAAGAGTTTGAATAACACACTGGACCAGATGGATTTCATAAATATATACAGAACATTCCAATCTAGAACAACAAAATACTCATTCTTCTCGAACCCACATGGAAATTTCTTCAGAATAGACAATGTACTGGGTCACAAATCAGGTTTCAATTGATACCAAAAGATTGAGATTATCTCCTGCATATTCTCAGTCCACGATGCTTTGACTGGAGCTCAATCACAAGAAAATGTTTAGAAGGAATTCAAACACTTGGAAACTAAAGACCATCTTGCTAAAGAATGTTTGGGTCATACAAATTTTTGGATAATTTGCTCCAGCTCTTTGAAGAATACAGGTGGAATTTTGATCAGAATGGCATTAAAAGTATAGATTGCTCTAGGTAGTATAGACATTTTAACAATGTTTATTCTTCCGATCCAAGAGCATGAAATGGTCTTCCATCTTTTTGTGTCTTCTTCAATTTCTTTCATGCGTGTTCTGTAGTTCCTCAAGTACAGATCCTTTACCTCTTTGGTTAGGTTTATTCCCAGGTATCTTATGGTTCTTGGTGTTATAGTAAATGGAATCAATTTTCTAATTTCCCTTTCTGTATTTTCATTGTTAGTGTATAAGGAAGTCACTGATTTCTGCACATTGACTTTGTATCCACCACGTTGCTGAATTGCTGTATGAGTTCTAGTAGTTTGGGGGTGGAGTCTTTTGGGTTTTCCATATAAAGAATCATGTCATCTGCAAAGAGAGAGAGTTTGACTTCTCCATTGCCAATTTGGATACCTTTTATTTCTCTTTGATGTCTGATTGCTGTTGCTAGGACTTCTCATACTATGTTGAGCAAGAGTGGTGAAAGTGGGCATCCTTGTCGTGTTCCTGATCTCAACAGCAAGGCTGCAAGCTTTTTCCCATTGAGGATGATATTTGCTGTGGGTCTTTCATAGATAGATTTGATGAAGTTCAGGAATGTTCCCTCTATCCCTATACTTTGAAGCGTTTTAATCAGGAACGGATGCTGGATTTTGTCAAATGCTTTTTCTGCATCAATTGAGAGGACCATGTGGTTCTTCTCTTTTCTCATATTAATTTGTTGTATCACATTGATTGATTTGTGAATGTTGAACCATCCTTGTAGCCCAGGGATGAATCCCACCTGGTCATGGTGGATAAACTTTTTAATGTGCTGTTGGATCCTGTTGGCTAGGATCTTGTTGAGAATCTTAGCATCCATATTCATCAGTGATATTGGTCTGAAATTCTCCTTTTTGGTAGGGTCTTTGCCTAGTTTGGGGATCAGGATAATGCTGGCTTCCTAGAAAGAACATGGGAGTATTCCTTCTGCTTCAATTTTTTGAAACAGCTTCAGGAGAATAGGTGTTATTTCTTCTTTCAAAGTTTGGTAGACTTCTCCAGGGAATCTGTCAGGTCCTGGGCTCTTGTTTTTTGGGAGGTTTTTGAACATTGCTTCAATCAGAAGAGACCCCAAATTGCTAAGGAAATGTTGAAAAACAAAAATAAAACTGGGGGCATCATGTTACCTGATTTCAAGCTTTATTACAAAGCTGTGATCACCAAGACAGCATGGTACTGGCATAAAAACAGACACATAGACCAGTGGAACAGAGTAGAGAGCCCAGATATGGACCCTCAACTCTATGGTCAATTAATCTTCGACAAAACAGGAAAAAATATCCAGTGGAAAAAAGACAGTCTCTTCAATAAATGGTGCTGGGAAAACTGGACAGCTATATGTAGAAGAATGAAACTCAACCATTCTCTTACACCATACACAAAGATCAACTCAAAATGGATAAAAGACCTCAATGTGAGACAGGAATCCATCAGAATACTAAAGGAGAACATAGGCAGTAATCTCTTTGATATCAGCCACAGAAACTTCTTTCAAGATATGTCTCCAAAGGCAAAGGAAACAAAAGCGAAGATGAACTTTTGGGACTTCATCAAAATCAAAAGCTTCTGCACAGCAAAGGAAACAGTCAGGAAAACAAAGAGGCAGCCCAAGGAATGGGAGGAGATATTTGCAAATGACAGTACAGACAAAAGGTTGATATCCAGGATCTATAATGAACTCCTCAAACTCAACATACACAAAACAGACAATCATCAAAAAATGGGCAGAAGATATGAACAGACACTTCTCCAATGAAGACGTACAAATGACTATCGGACACATGAAAAAATATTCATCACCACTAGCCATCAGGGAGATTCAAATTAAAACCACATTGAGATATCACCTTACACCAGTTAGAATGGCCAAAATTAGCAAGACAGGAAACAACATGTGTTGGAGGGGATGTGGAGAAAGAGGACCCTCTTCCACTGTTGGTGGGAATGCAAGTTGGTACAGCCTCTTTAGAGAACAGTGTGGAGATTCCTCAAGAAATTAAAAATAGAACTTCCCTATGACCCTGATATTGCACTCCTGGGTATTTACCCCAAAGATACAGATGTCGTGAAAAGAAGGGCCATCTGTACCCCAATGTTTATAGCAGCAATGTCCACGGTTGCCAAACTGAGGAAAGAACCAAGATGTCCTTCAATGGACGAATGGATAAGGAAGATGTGGTCCATATACACTATGGAGTATTATGCCTCCATCAGAAAGGATGAATACCCAACTTTTGTAGCAACATGGACGGGACTGGAAGAGATTGTGCTGAGTGAACTAAATCAAGCAGAGAGAGTCAATTATCATATGGTTTCACTTATTTATGGAGCATAACAAATAGCATGGAGGACAAGGGGCGTTAGAGATGAGAAGGAGTTGGGGGAAATTGGAAGGGGGGTGAACCATGAGAGACTATGGACTCTGAAAAACAATCTGAGGGGTTTGAAGTGGCAGGTGGTGGTGGGAGGTTGGGGTACCAGGTGGTGCGTATTATAGAGGACACGGATTGCATGGAGCACTGGGTATGGTGAAATAATAATGAATACTGTTATGCTGAAAATAAGAAAAAAAGAATGTTTGGGTCTACTAGGAAATTAAAGAAGTGCTTAGAGTTCATGGAGATCAATGAGAATGAAAACACTTTGGCCCAAAACATGTAGATACTGCAAAGGCAGTCCTAAGAGGGAAAGACATAGCCACCTAAGCTTCATTTAAAAAAAAAAAAAAGAAGGGGGGACAAGATGGCGGGGTACTAGGAAGAGGCGTCTTTTCAGCTGGTACCCCAAAGTGAGCTGATTACCTACCAAAGAAATCCGATCACCCATGAAATCAGCCTGAGATCAGAATTTTACACGTCTGGATCTCTACAGGGGCAGAAGACGCCAGTGAGCAGGTAAAGCGGAATGGGAACGGCGGACTGATATCAGAAGATAAACAAAAGGGGGAGAGAGCCACCAGAGGCGACCGGTGGGAAAGTAATACCCCAATACGAGGGACAGTGCCCTGCGTCTGGGGACCAGCATTAACTTGGAGAGTGGTTGAAAGCACTCCAAAAGAGCAAAGGATTGCAGGGGGTAATTGTGGGAATCGGGGCGGCTAGGGACAGGGGCTTAAGTCCCCAGTCCCAGACGGCCTCCCCGGCGCGGAGGCAGAGAGAGTGCGGCGGAGAAACCAGCTCCTGGTCCCTAAGCCGCCAGCGCGCCCCAGAGCGCGTGGGTTCCGGCTCCTGTAAGGGGATGGGAGCTGCGCCGGTCTGCAGAATGCGCGCTAGCCCTACCACAAAGCTTGAGATGCGCGTGCACGTCCATCGAGCTCTCCTGGGTCACTAAGGCCCGGGGGCGCTTCTTGACCCGCGCCATTGTTTCAAAGTCTAAGCCATGTGTGCGCGAAACTCTTCCCTGGAGAGAGGCACGCAAAAGCCCAGCCTGCGGCTTACAGACCAGCACCCCGTTCTCAGTGCCCCAAACGCGCGCCCGACCCATAGCCGCCTCCGAAAAGAGGTGCGCGCAAGCCGGGCACTCCCAGCCCGGGCCGGCGGCAAAATCTCAGTGTGCGATCGCTGCTTGGAACCTCTCTGGCGGTCAGGAGCTCCCAGACAGCCACCACTGCCTTGGCTTTGGGGACGAGCAAAAGATCCTGCGCCCCCAGGGTCTGCAACTTGGAAACTGCATTGCCAGCGTCCAAGGGGGAATTTATTCAGCTTCTGCACCCAGGCTGAGGCTTCTCTTTGAGACGGAGATCAGGAAGTGTTCCAGGGTGCACCTGGACTGCGCCAGAGTTGATACATCCAGCTACATCTGTTCAGTCTTCTCCCACCAAAATGACTAGGAGGAGGAATGCCCAACAGAAGAAAAAAAGAGAGGATGGACCTTCTGCAATAGAGCTAACAGCTATCAACATAGACAATATGTCGGAAAGAGAATTCAGGCTAACAATTATCCAGGCAATAGCTAGGTTGGAGAAAGCCATGGATGACCAAACAAAATTGATTAGGGCCGAACTGAAAGCGACCAGACAGGATGTTCACAATGTTAGGGCGGAGCTTAAAGCTACCAGGGAGGAGGTCCATAATGCTCTCAATGAGTTCCAATCTAATCTAAACTCTCTCAAAGCTAGGGTAACTGAGACAGAAGATAGAATTAGTGATCTGGAAGACAAACAGATAGAGAGAAAGGATCAGGAGGAAGCCTGGAACAAACAGCTTAGATCCCACGAAAGCAGAATCAGGGAAATAAATGATGCCATGAAGCGTTCCAACATCAGAATTCTTGGAATTCCTGAAGGGGAGGAAAAGAAAGAAGTCTAGAAGATATCATGGAACAAGTCCTTCATGAAAATTTTCCGAATCTCGCGAATGAAACCAGCGTTCATGTACTAGAGGCTGAACGGTCTCCACCCAAGATTATACACTCCAAAAAAACATCACGACACCTGATAGTCAAATTGAGAAATTACAATTGTAGGTATAATCTCTTGAAAGCCGCCAGGGCAAAGAGGCTCCTTACTTACAGAGAGAAGCCCATCAGAATAACGTCACACCTGTCTTCCAGAGACCTGACAAGCCAGAAGAGGCTGGCAAGATATATTCAGGGCACTAAATGAGAAGAACATGCAGCCAAGAATACTTTATCCAGCAAGACTGACATTCAAAACGGATGGAGAGATAAAGAGTTTCCAAGACCGGCAAGGCTTAAAAGACTATGCAACCACCAAGCGACACTGCAGGAAATATTAAGGGGGGTTCTATAAAAGAGGAAAAATCCCAAGAATAGCATTGAACAGAAATATAGAGACAGTCTACAGAAAGAAAGACTTCAAAGGTAACTCGATGTCAATAAAAACGTATCTATCAATAATCACTCTCAATGTGAATGGCCTCAATGCACCCATAAAATGGCACAGGGTTGCAGATTGGATAAAACGACAGGACCCATCCATATGCTGTCTACAAGAGACCCATTTTGAACCTAAAGATACACGCCGACTGAAAGTGAAGGGGTGGAGAAGCATCTTTCATGCCAATGGGATTCAAAAGAAGGCTGGGGTAGCGATTTTCATATCAGATAAATTAGACTTCAAACTAAAGACTGTAGTCAGAGATACAGAAGGACACTACATAATCCTTAAAGGGACTATACACCAAGATGATCTAACAATTGTAAATATCTATGCTCCCAATATGGGAGCAGCCAATTACATAAGAAAACTGTTAATCAAGATAAAGAGTCATATTGATATGAATACACTAATCGTAGGAGATCTTAACACGCCTCTCTCAGAATTAGACAGATCATCGAAGCAGAAAATCAATAAAGAAACAAGAGCATTGAATGACACATTGGACCAGATGGACCTCATAGATATATACGGAACATTCCACCCTAAAACAGCAGAATACTCATTCTTCTCAAGTGCACACGGAACCTTCTCCAGAATAGACCACATACTGGGACACAAATCAGGACTCAACGGATACCAAAAGACTGAGATTATTCCCTGCATATTCTCAGATCACAATGCTTTGAAACTGGAGCTCAATCACAAGGAAAAGTTCCGAAGGAACTCAAACACCTGGAAGCTAAAGACCACCTTGCTTAAGAATGCTTGGATCAACCAGGAGATCAAAGAAGAACTGAAACAATTCATGGAAACCAATGAGAATGAAGACACATCCGTCCAAAACCTATGGGATACAGCAAAGGCGGTCCTAAGGGGAAAATATATAGCCATCCAAGCCTTGCTCAAAAAAATTGAAAAATCCAGAACACACCAGCTGTCTCTACACCTTAAAGAACTGGAGGATCAACAACAAATCAAACCAACTCCACACATAAGAAGGGAAATCATCAAGATTAGAGCTGAGATCAATGAGGGAGAAACCAGAGATACAGTAGAACGTATCAATGAAACTAGAAGCTGGTTTTTTGAAAGAATCAATAAGATCGATAAGCCACTGGCTACACTAATCCGAAAGAAAAGAGAGAAATCCCAAATTCATAAAATTATGAAAGAAAAGGGAGAGATCACAATTAACGCCAAGGAAGAAGAAACAATCATCAGAAGTTATTATGAACAGTTATATGCCAATAAGCTTAGCAACCTAGATGAAATGGATGCATTCCTGGAAAAATATAAACTACCAAAATTGAACCAGGAAGAAATCGACAACCTGAATAGACCGATATCTAATAACGAGATTGAATCAGTGATCAAAAACCTCCCAAAAACCAAGAGCCCAGGACCTGATGGATTCCCTGGGGAATTCTACCAAACCTTCCAAGAAGAAATAACACCTATTCTCCTGAAGCTGTTTCAAATAATTGAAGCAGAAGGAAAACTTCCAGACTCTTTCTATGAAGCCAGCATTACCCTGATCCCCAAACCAGGCAAGGACCCTACCAAAAAGGAGAATTATAGACCAATATCACTGATGAATATGGATGCTAAGATTCTCAACAAGATCCTAGCCAACAGGATCCAACAGCACATTAAAAAGATTATCCACCATGATCAGGTGGGATTCATCCCTGGGCTACAAGGATGGTTCAACATTCACAAATCAATCAATGTGATACAACAAATTAATATGAGAAAAGAGAAGAACCACATGGTCCTCTCAATTGATGCAGAAAAAGCATTTGACAAAATCCAACATCCGTTCCTGATAAAAACGCTTCAAAGTGTAGGGATAGAGGGAACATTCCTGAACCTCATCAACTCTATCTATGAAAGACCCACAGCAAATATCATCCTCAATGGGAAAAAGCTTGCTGCCTTCCCATTGAGATCAGGAACAAGATAAGGATGCCCACTTTCACCACTCTTGTTCAACATAGTATTAGAAGTCCTAGCAACAGCAATCAGACAACAGAGAGAAATAAAAGGTATCCAAATTGGTAATGAAGAAGTCAAACTCTCTCTCTTTGCAGATGACATGATTCTTTATATGAAAACCCAAAAGACTCCACCCCCAAACTACTAGAACTCATACAGCAATTCAGCAACGTGGTGGATACAAAGTCAATGTGCAGAAATCTGTGGCTTTCTTATACACTAACAATGAAAATACAGAAAGGGAAATTAGAGAATCGATTCCATTTACTATAGCACCAAGAACCATAAGATACCTGGGAATAAACCTAACTAAAGAGGTAAAGGATCTGTACTTGAGGAACTATAGAACACTCATGAAAGAAATTGAAGAAGACACAAAAAGATGGAAGACCATTCCATGCTCTTGGATCGGAAGAATAAACATTGTTAAAATGTCTATACTACCTAGAGCAATCTATACTTTTAATGCCATTCCGATCAAAATTCCACCGGCATTCTTCAAAGAGCTGTAGCAAATAATCCTAAAATTTGTATGGAATCAGAAGAGACCCCAAATCGCTAAGGAAATGTTGAAAAACAAAAATAAAGCTGGCGGCATCACCTTACCTGATTTCAAGCTTTATTACAAAGCTGTGATCACCAAGACAGCATGGTACTGGCATAAAAACAGACACATAGACCAGTGGAACAGAGTAGAGAGCCCTGATATGGACCCTCAACTCTATGGTCAATTAATCTTTGACAAAACAGGAAAAAATATACAGTGGAAAAAAGACAGTCTCTTCAATAAATGGTGCTGGGAAAACTGGGCAGCTATATGTAGAAGAATGAAACTCGATCATTCTCTTACACCGTACACAAAGATCAACTCAAAATGGATAAAAGACCTCAACGTGAGACAGGAATCCATCAGAATCTTAGAGGAGAACATAGGCAGTAATGTCTTTGATATCAGCCACAGCAACTTCTTTCAAGATACGTCTCCAAAGGCAAAGGAAAGAAAAGCGAAAATAAACTTCTGGGACTTCATCAAAATCAAAAGCTTCTGCACAGCAAAGGAAACAGTCAACAAAACAAAGAGGTAACCCACGGAATGGGAGGAGATATTTGCAAATGACAGTACAGACAAAAGGTTGATATCCAGGATCTATAATGAACTCCTCAAACTCAACCCACACGAAACAGACAAACACATCAAAAAATGGGCAGAAGATATGAACAGACACTTCTCCAATCAAGACATACAAATGGCTATCAGACACATGAAAAAATGCTCATCATCATTAGCCCTCAGGGAGATTCAAATTAAAACCACATTGAGATATCACCTTACACCAGTTAGAATGGCCAAAATTAACAAAACAGGAAAGAACATGTGTTGGAGAGGATGTGGAGAAAGGGAAACCCTCTTCCACTGTTTGTGGGAATGCAAGTTGGTTCAGCCTCTTTGGAGAACAGTGTGGAGATTCCTCAAGAAATTAAAAATAGAGCTTCCCTACGACCCTGCAATTGCACTCCTGGGTATTTACCCCAAAGATACAGGTGTCGTGAAAAGAAGGGCCATCTGTACCCCAATGTTTATAGCAGCAATGGCCACAGTCGCCAAACTATGGAAAGAACCAAGATGCCCTTCAACGAATGAATGGATAAGGAAGATGTGGTCCATATACACTATGGAGTATTATGCCTCCATCAGAAAGGATGAATACCCAACTTTTGTAGCAACATGGACGGGACTGGAAGAGATTATGCTGAGTGAAATCAGTCAAGCAGAGAGAGTCAATTATCATATGGTTTCACTTATTTGTGGAGCATAACAAATAGCATGGAGGACAAGGGGCGTTATAGAGGAGTAGGGAATTTGGGTAAATTGGAAGGGGAGGTGAACCATGAGAGACTATGGACTCTGAAAAACAGTATGAGGTGTTTGAAGTGGCGGGGGGTTTGAGGTTGGGGTACCAGGTGGTGGGTATTATAGAGGGCACGGCTTTCATGGAGCACTGGGTGTGGTGAAAAATTAATGAATACTGTTTTTCTGAAAATAAATAAATTGGAAAAAAAAAAGATGAGAAAAATCCCAAATACACAAGCTAAGTTTACACCTGAAAGAATTGGAGAAAGAATAGCAAATAAATCTTAGGTCAAGCAGGAGAAGAGAAATAATAATGATTAGAGCAGAGATCAATGAAATAGAAACCAGAAATACAGTAGAGCAGATCAACAAAAATAGAATCTGGTTCTTTGAAAGATTTAAAAAGATAGATAAACCACTGGCCAGACTTATCCAGAAGAAAAGAGAATGGAACCAAATTAATAAAATTGTGAGTAAAAAGGGAGAGATCACTACTAACACACCAAGGAAATAGAAACAATTGTTAGAAATTATTGTCAACAACTATATTCCAATAAATTAAGCAATCTGGAAGAAATGGATGCCTTCCTGGAAATCTACAAACTACCCAGACTGAAACAGGAAGTAATTGACAATCTGAGTAGGACAATAACCAGTAATGAAATTAGAGCAGTGATCCAAAACCTCCCAAAAAAGAGTCCAAGGCCTGATGGATTTCCAGGGGAATTCTACTGAACAAAGAAGGAATCTTACCTATTCTACTGAAGCTATTTCAAAAAATAGAAATGGAAGGAAAACTTCCAAACTCGTTCTATGAGGTCAGCATGACCTTGATTCTGAAACCAAAGACCTCCTCAAAAAGGAGAATTACAGACCCATAGACCTGATGAATATGAATGGCAAAATATTCACGAAATTACCAGCCAATAGGATCCA
The DNA here is from genome assembly GCF_020171115.1 of Neogale vison. Taxonomy (NCBI): domain Eukaryota; kingdom Metazoa; phylum Chordata; class Mammalia; order Carnivora; family Mustelidae; genus Neogale; species Neogale vison. Next base: position 51,732,366 of record NC_058105.1, on the reverse strand, counting down.
ACAATACATGAAAAAGATTATCCATCATGACCTGGTGGGATTTATTCCTGGGATGCAAAGGTGTTTCAACATTCACAAATCAATCAACATGAAACATAACTTGAGCTAAAGAAGAGACAAGAAACATATTATCTTCTCAACTGATGCAGAAAAAGCATGTGACAAAATACAACATCCTTTCCTGATTAAAACTCTTCAGAGTGTAGGGATAGACGGAACATTCCACAAATTCATAGAAACCATTTATAAAAAGCCCACATTGACTACCATTCTCAATGGGGAAAAGCTGAAAGCCTTTTCTTAAGGTCAGGAACATGATGAGGATGCCCATTCTTGCCACCATTGTTCAACATTGTACTGGAAGTCCTAACAAGAACAATAAGACAACAAAAAGACATAAAAGCTATTCAGATTGGCAAAGAAGAAGTCACACTCTCTCTCTTCTCAGATGACATGATACTTCATGTGGAAAAACCCAAAAGACTCTACCCCCAAGCTACTAGAACTCATACAGCAGTTCAGTAATGTGGCAGGATACAAAATCAATGCACAGAAATCAGTTGCTTTACTATGCACTAACAATGAAACTGTAGAAAGTGAAATTAGAGAGTCAATTCCATTTACAATAGCACCAAAAATCAGATACCTTGGAATAAACCTAACCAAAGAGACAAATGATCTATACTTGAGGAGCTACAGAACACTCATGAAAGAAATTGAAGACACAAAAAGATTGAAAAACATTCTGTGCTCATGGATTGGAAGAATAAACATTGTTAAAATGTCTGTGCTGCCAGAGTAATCTATACTTTCAATGCCATACTGATCAAAATACCAGTAGCATTTTTCAAAGACCTGGAACAAACAATCCTAAAGTTTGTATAGACCCAGAATAGACCCTGAATTGCCAAGCAAATGTTGAAGAAGAAAAAGCTGGAGGCATCATGTTGCTTGATTTCAAGCTATATTACAAAGCTGTGATCATCAAAACATCATGGTACAGGCACGAGAACAGACCATAGATCAATGACAGAATAGAAAGCCCAGATATGGACATTCAACTCTGTGGTCAACTAATCTTTGACAAAGCAGGAATAAAAATCTAATGGAAAAAACACAGTGACTTCAAAAAATTGTGCTGAGGAAATTGGACAGCTATATGCAGAAGAATGAAACAGATCATTTTCTTACATTGTACACAGAGATAAACTCGAAATGGATGAAAGACCTCACTTTAAGAATTCATCAAAATCCTAGAGAAGAACATAGCTGATAACCTCTTCAACATTGACCATAACAAGTTCTTTCAAGACATGTCTCCAAAGGCTAGGGAAACAAAAGTGAAAAGGCACTTTCGGGATTTCATCAAGATGAAAATCTGCACAGCAAAGGAAACAGTCAAGAAAACTAAGAGGTAACCCACAGAATGGGAGAAGATATTTACAAATGACACTACAGATAAAGAGCCGGTATCAATGATCTATGAAGAACTTCTCAAACTCAACACCCAAAAAACAAATAATCAAGCCAAAAAATGGGCAGAAGCCATGAACAGACACTTCTCCAAAGAAGACATACAAATGCCTAACAGACACATCAAAAAATTTTCAACATCATTAGCCATCAAGGAAATTAAAATCAAACCCACAATGAGATACCACCACAATGAGGTACCAGTTAGAATGGCAAAAATTAACAAGGCAAAATACATAAATGTTGGGGAGGATGTGAAAGAAAGGGGAAACCTCTTAAACTGTTGGTGGGATGCAAGTTGGTACAGACACTTTGGAAAATAGTATAGCGGTTTCTCAAAAAGTTAAAAATAGAACTACTTTATAACTCAGAAATTGCACTTCTGGGTCTTTACCCCAAAGATACAGATGTAGTGAAAAGAAGGGGCACATGCATCCCCAACACTCATAGCAACAATGTCTACAATAGCCAAACTGTGGAATGAGCTGAGATGTCCTTCATCAGACAAATGGATAAAGAAGATGTGGTCCATATATACAATGGAATCTACTCATCCATCAGAAAGGATGAATAACCATCATTTGCTTCAACATGGATGGAACTGGAGGGGATTATGCTAGTTTTACTTATATGTGGAACATAAGGAATTGCATAGAGGACATTAGGAGAAGGAAGGAAAAATGAAAGGGGGGAATCAGAAGGGGAGATGAACAATGAGAGACTAAGGGCTCTGGGAAACAATCTGAAGGTTTCAGAGGGGAGGGGAGTGAGGGGATGGATTAGTCCAGTGATGGACATTAAGGAGGGCATGTACTACGATGAGCACTGGATGTTATACAGAAAGAATGAATCATGGAATGCTACATCAAAAACTCATTATGTACTGTACAATGACTAACATAACATAATAAAAAAATAAAATAAAAAAGAAGAATCATAGCCTTTATTGTAATGTATAGTAGCATATTCAGGTCTCTGGATTTGGCTGTGGTTCAATTCTATTTGGGGGGAATCAAACATTTCTGAAGCCTTGGCTTCTCTACCTTTCTTTCTTTCTTTCTTTTGGTGTGTATCTTCTATAGACAATTTCTGCAAAATTACCCCTTTTCTTGATGTGGAATTTGTTATAACGAATACTTTTCATTGTGGCATAGCACAGTGATTAGCATGATGGTGTGATTGTGCCTCTGTTTTGGCATTGATCTGAAAACCATGGACTTTTCACAAGATAGCTTATCCCCAAACAATGGCTTTGGCCACCCCAACCTTTTGTTTTGTTTTGTTTTTCAGAGGTAGTTTTATAAGACATGGCAATACAGTGATAAAGTATATCCATAACTTTTAAAATCAGTAATTTAGAAGGATGACAGGTGTTATCTGGACCTTGTTACTGGAGTTCCTTATTTTTGGGGTTCTGAGGATCAGACTAAAGAAAAGTTAAATGTAGAAAACACAACTGACGGATTGCTGTGGAACTTTATGCCTAAACCATAATTTTTCAGTCATCAACCTTTGGAAATCTAAGATCATTGCTTTTGTGACTGAAAAGTATTATAGTGTGGTATGTTATATTCAGTTTGTTCAAAGTACTTTTTAAAAAGTATCATAGGTAGGATATATTCCTATCTGTCCCACTGTCATAAATTGCAATCTTTGAAGGTAACGTAGGCTACTGCTAAAAGAAGATAAGCAATAAAAGTCAAGAATCCAGTCTGCATTAGTTCAGCAAATGCAATCCTTTCCACCCTCACCACCACCCTTCCTTCCCAAATTTTGCTTTATCTACCTAGAGGTAGAGATAATATTAAACATATGATTAAACTTTTGAAAGATTTTCTATATATCAGTGCATTTATGGGAACCAACACCTTCTAGGTCCATGAATATAACACCCAATCATACCTTCTATTGACTCTGACATAGATAAAAATGCCAATAGGTGCAAAGTGCATGATGGACTTTTTTTTGAAATATTATTGTTGTGAGTTCTCCAAGTCTTTTATGAAATAATAACTCTTTTAAAACAAGTACCGGGACTGGAAGAGATTATGCTGAGTGAAATAAGTCAAGCAGAGAGAGTCAATTATCATATGGTTTCACTTATTTGTGGAGCATAACAAATAGCATGGAGGACAAGGGGCGTTAGAGACGAGAAGGGAATTTGGGTAAATTGGAAGGGGAGGTGAACCATGAGAGACTATGGACTCTGAAAAACAATCTGAGGGGTTTGAAGTGGCGGGGGGTTGGGAGGTTGGGGTACCAGGTGGTGGGTATTATAGAGGGCATGGCTTGCATGGAGCACTAGGTGTGGTGAAAAAAATAATGAATACTGTTTTTCTGAAAATAAATAAATTGAAAAAAAAAAGAGGAAGGATATTTTAAAAAAAATAAATAAAAAAAATAAAACAAGTACAGTGAGAGAAGAGTCAAGATAGTGAGGAAGTAGCAGGCTGAGACGACATCAGGTGGCAGGAGATCAGCTAGATAGCTTATCAAACCATTGAGAACACCTACAAATCCAACAGGAGAGCAAAGAGAAGAAGAGCAACAATTATAGAAACAGAAAATTGACCACTTTCTGAAAGGCAGGACCAACTGAGAAGTGAATCCAAAGCAATGGGAAGATAGACTGCAGGGGGAGGGGCCAGCTCCCAGCAAGCAGTGGAACAATGGAGCACAAAATCAGGACTTTTAAGAGTCTGCTCCACCGAGGGACATCACTCCAGAGGCCAAAGCAGGGTGAAGCCCATGCAGGGTCAGCGTGGCCCCAGGTCCCACGGGGTCACAGAAGGATCAGGGGTGTCTGAGTGTTGCAGAGCTCACAGGTATTAGAACAGGGAAGCCAGCTACAGAGACAGCAGAGGAGTGGGCTCTCAACTTGGGGTTACCTTGAACCATAATCTGTGGTGCAGGCTACTGTTCTGTGAGTGGGTCCCCACAAGATCCAGGGAGACCCCACCTGGAAGAGCTCAGGGATCTGCAAAGGAGGCTCCAGGCCGAGCTGTGTCCCAGAGACAGAGATGCGTGGTCACAGGCTGGGTGAGCTCAGAGCATGGCCAGAGGCCGGGGAGACGGGAGTGATTCAGCAATTTTCTCCAGGCGCGGCCGGAGGCCAGGGAGATGGGAATGATTGAGTGTTTTTCTCTGAGGGCGCACTGAGGAGTGGGGCCCTGAGCTCTCAGCTCTGTAGGGCTAGAGATTGGGGAGCCGCCATTTTCATTCCTGTCCTCCAGAACTTTATGGAAAGCATTCAGGGAACAATAGCTCCAGAAAGCGAACCCTAGTGGATTACTTAGCCTGGCCCCTGGCAAGGGCGGTGAAATTCCACTTCAGGCAAAGACACCTGAGAATCTACAACAGGCCCCTCCCCCAGAAGATCAACAAGAATCCAGCCAAAACCAAGTTAACTTACCAAGGAGAACAGTGGAATTCCAGAGGAGAAAGCAAAGCATGGAATTCATGGCTTTCTCCTAATGATTCTTTAGTCTTGCAGTTAATTAATTGTTTTTAATTTTTTTTCTCTGCTAATTTTTTTTAACTTTTACCCTTTTCTCTTTTAACATTTTAAAACTAATTTATCTTAACAATACCTTTCATAAAAAAATAATAATCTTTTCTGAACCTTCATTCTTATAGTCATATTTTATCCTTTATTGTATCTAATTTTATTTTTGGTATACACATATGGCTTTTTCTTCTAAAACAATTGGGGTACAACTTGTTCTAATAGATCAAAATACACCCTAAATCTAGTTCTGGGCTTGTTCTAGTCTCCAGCCTGAACAAATTCTCTCCACTTTCTTTTTCTTTATTCTCCCAACCAACTTACTTTATCAACTCCTTTTTTAGTAATTTAAAACATTTTTTTCATCTTTATAGGCATATTCCATCCCTTCATTGTGTTTACCCTTATATATGTTTTTCATTCTTTAAAATTTTGGAGATAGTTTCTTCTAAGAGACCAAAATATTCCCAAAATTAAGTAGGTGACTCCGTTCTAGTCACCAGTCTAATAATATATATATATATATTTTTTTTTTCTTTTTTATATTTTTTCTTTATTTGTTTTCTTTTTTTAATTTTTTTTCTGAACTTCTTTTTATCCCCTTTCTCCCCCCCACAATTTGGGGTCTCCTCTGATCTGGTTAAAACACATTTTCCTGAGATCTTTGCCACCTTTTAATATTTCATTTGCTCCTTCATATATTCTTATCTGGACAAAATGACAAGGCAGAAAAACTCACCACAAAAAAAAAAAGAACAAGAGGCAGTGCCAAAGGCTAAGGACCTAATCAATATGGACATTGGTAATATGTCAGATCTAGAGTTCAGAATGATGATTCTTAAGATTCTAGCCGGGCTTGAAAAAGGCATGGAAGATATTAGAGAAACCCTCTTGGGAGATATAAAAGCCCTTTCAGGAGAAATAAAAGAACTAAAATCTAACAGAGTTGAAATTAAAAAAAAGCTATTAATGAGGTACAAAAAAAATGGAGGCTCTTACTGCTAGGATAAATGAGGCAGAAGAAAGAATTAGTGATATAGAAGAACAAATGACAGAGAACAAAGAAGCTGAGCAAAAGAGAGACAAACAACCACTGGACCACAAGGGGAGAATTTGAGAGATAATTGATGCCATAAGACTAAACAACATTGGAATAATTGGGATTCCAGAAGAAGAAGAAAGAAAGAGGGGAGTAGAAGGTATATTTGAGAGAATTATTGTAGAGAATTTCCCTAATATGGCATAGGGAAAAAGCATCAAAATCCAGGATGTGCAGAGAACCCTTCTCAACAATAAGAATAGGTCCACACCCCATCACCTAATACTAAAATTTACAAGTCTTAGTGACAAAGAGAAAATATTGAAAGCAGCCTGGGAAAAGAAGTCTGTAACATACAATGGTAAAAACATTAGATTGGCAGGGGACTTATCCACAGAGTCCTGGCAGACCAGAAAGAACTGGCACAATAGATTCAGAGCACTAAATGAGAAAAACATGGAGCCAAGAATACTATATCCAGCTAGGCTATCATTGAAAATAGAAGGAGAAATAAAAAGCTTCCAGGACAAACAAGAACTGAAAGAATTTGCAAACACCAAACCAGCTCTATTGAAAGGGGTCCTATAAGCAAAAAGAGACCCTAAAAGTAGTAGATCTGAAAACAACAGAGACAAAGTACAGTAACAGCCACCTTACAGGCAATAAAATGGCACTAAATACATATTTCTCAATAATTACCCCGACTGTAAATGGGCTAAATGCCCCAATCAAAAGACACTGGGTATTAGAATGGATAAAACAAAACAAAACAAAAAATCAATATGCTGCCTACAAGAAACTAATTTTAGACCTGAAGACACCTCCAGATTTAAAGTGAGGGTGTGGAAAACAATTTACCATGCTAATGGACATCAGAAGAAAGCTGGGGTGGCAATCCTTATATCAGATCAATTAGATTTTAAGTCAAAGACTATAATAAGAGATGAGGAAGGACACTATATCATACTCAAAGGGTCTGTCCAACAAGAAGATCTAACAATTTTAAATATCTATGCCCCTAACATGGGAGAAGCCAACTATGTAAACCAATTAATAACAAAATCAAAGAAACACATCAGCAATAATACAATAATAGTAGGGGACTTTAACACTCCCCTCACTAAAATGGACAGATGGCACAAGCAAAAGATCAACAAGGAAATAAAGGCTTTAAATGACACACTGGACCAGATAGACGTCACAGATATATTCAGAACATTTCATCCCAAAGCAACAGAATACACATTCTTCTCCAGTGCACATGGAACATTCTCAGGAATAGATCACATCCTTGGTCCTAAATCAGGTCTCAACCAGTATCAATAGATTGAGATAATTCCCTGCATATTTTCAGACCAAAATGCTCTAAAGCTAGAACTCAATCACAAGAGGAAAGTTGGAAAGAACCCAAATACATGGAGACTAAACTGCATCTTTCTAAAGAATGAATGGGTCAACCAGGAGATTAAAGAATTGGAAAAATTCATGGAAACAAATAATAATGAAAACACAACAGTTCAAAATTTGTGGGACACAGCAAAGGCAGTCCTGAGAGGAAAATATATCGTGATGCAAGCCTTTCTCAAGAAACAAGAAAGATCTCAAATATACAACCTAACCCTGCACCTAAAGGACCTGGAGAAAGAACAACAAAGAAAGTCTAAACCCAGAAGAGGAGAAACAATAAAGATCAGAGCAGAAATCAATGAAATAGAAACAAACAAACCAACAACAAAAAACAATAGAACAAATCAACGAAACTAAGAGCTGGTTCTTTGAAAGACTTAATAAGATTGATAACCCCCTGGCCAGACTTATCAAAAAGAAAAGAGAAAGGACCAAATAAATAAAATCACGAATGAAAGAGGAGAGATCACAACCAACACCAACGAAATACAAACTAAGAACATACTATGCGCAACTCTATGCCAGCAAATTTGACATTCTGGAAGAAATGGATGCATTTCTAGAGACATATAAATTACCACAACTGAACCAGGAAGAAATATAAAACCTGAACAGACCCATAACCAGTAAGGAGATTTAAACCAGTAAGGAGACCCATAACCAGTAAGGAGATCAAAAATCTCCAAACATACAGAAGCACCGGGCCAGACAGCTTCCCAGAGGAATTCTACCAAACATTTAAAGAATTAATTCCTTTTCTCCTGAAACTATTCCAAAAGGTATAAATGGAAGGAAAACTTCCAAACTCATTTTATGAGGCCAGCATCACCTTGATCTCAAAACCAGACAAGGAGCCCGTCAAAAAAGAGAATTACAGACCAATATCCTTGATGAACACAGATGCGAAAATTCTCACCAAAATACTAGCCAATAGGATCCAACAGTACATTAAAAGGATTTTTCACCACAACCAAGTGGGATTTATTCCAGGGCAGCAAGGTTGATTCAACATCCACAAATCAATCATTGTGATACAATACATTAATAAAAGAAAGAATAAGAACCATAAGATACTCTCAATAGATGCTGAAAAAGTATTTGACAAAGTACAGCATCCCTTCCTGATCAAAACTCTTCAAAGTGTAGGGATAGAGGGCACATACCTCAATGTTATCAAAGCCATCTATGAAAAACCCACCACAAATATCATTCTCAATGGAGAAAAACTGAAAGCTTTTCCACTAAGGTCAGGAACACGGCAGGGATGTCCATTATCACCACTGCTATTCAACATAATACTAGAAGTCCTAGCCTCAGCAATCATACAACAGAAAGAAATTAAATGCATCCAAATTGACAAAGAAATCAAATTATCAAGGTAAATTGGCACATAATATAGTGAACTCATTTTAATGTGTTATAGTCTACTTTGGACATCTATCAAGTAGAGTTTATGCGGAAAGCATAAAATTAACCGTGGTATAGTAAGAAAATAAAATTTCTACAGCTTTAGAAACAAAATGATTTTGAATTACAGAAGACAAAGCTGGGGAGATGCAAAAACATATTGGGCTCTTAACAGATTTACTCTTTCTACAGTCCAATGTATTCAAGTAAAAGAAAAAAAATATATATCCATCATTATGGTGCTTAAGTGATTTTTCAATACTTGAGAGTTATTAAGGCAAAACTTGTTTGTGACATTTTGAAAATTATTAAGATAAAAGTAAATTAAAAGCTTATTCAAAAGAATACAATTAGAGCAACTTTAGCATTTATTGTTGACTTCTCCCTCCTAACCTATGCTAGTATTGTTTCATATATACAGAAAAACTCAATGCAATATGAATACCATTTAATTCTGCCTAGTATTATTTGTGTATATAGGTTTGACCACCTTTTCTTACCCAGAATTTATTTCCTCACTGTGCACCACCACTATAAAGATGAGATGGTAGATATTATCATGGCAGATTGGCATATGCAGAAATTTTTCACAGAAGGGAAAAATGGTTTAGGGGATTCAGGAAAATCAATGATGTTTACAAAAAACACAAAAGAATGGCAAGTAGGATTTCAAATTAAGCATGGCAGATTATAGAAAAATATTAGCCTATGATTTCTCCTAAAAACTATAGGGATATTTCCAAAGACATAAGCTTACAATAAAAATTAAACAGGGGAGGTGGCCAGAGGAATAAAATTTTGGATGCTGGAAAGCTTACAAACAATACCTCTTTTTAGAAACCACAAGAAAGCCTAAACCTAAACTGAAAATGGGGAAAGAGAAACACAGTTCAATTTATATTGTCAAACTTTACATTAAGAAACAATTAGATTAACCAATTGTACTTTTCTTCTCAATGTACTGAAGACCCAGCATTCCCACACCTTGACAGATGATTGGGAATTTATTCTGTTTAGAGGGTAAATAGAGGATGTGGGTAGGTAATACCAATTATAATTGTGGATTGGGCACTGTACTGAAAACAGAATTAGTTGAACATTGGGATTCCTAGAAATTTTCCCCATCTTCATCTCTCATAAACATCATTATCTAGAGAACATATCGGAAGGTTTTTTGTGTTTTTTTTTTTTTAAATCTAACCATTATAACAGAAAAGACCTAAAAATATTGAAATCAGGGATTCTTCAAAGAAATGACTCAAGCAGAATACCTTACAATGAAACATGGAGGCTTAGAGCTTTTAATTGGCTTTTTAGTTTCTCATTCTTCAATATGAATAGATAGCCAAGGTTGACCAGACATTTGAGGAAAATCTCTAATATGAATGACAGAGACCAAAACAACGAATAAGCACATATACAAAAGTTGAAAAAAAGGAGCTGTGGAGAAAACAACTATGCAGTGAAATATATAATATGAAAAAATCTCATGAAACAATAACAAGTTTTACACACACACACACACACATACACATACACGGCATTCAGGCAATAAGAAAGGCATCTCAGAAATTTAAAAAATATAGCAGAAATAAAAACACTAAAAGTAATAGAATGTTTTAAAAAAGTCACTGGAAGTCTTTCAGAATGTAGAATAAAAAGAGAAAATAATAGGAAAGGGAGAGAAAGGTAAAAAAATAGGAGATCATTACAGGAAGTCCAACACTTGAATATTAAGACGTTTTAGAAAAAAAAATATAATGAAGAAAATTAGAGAAATAAATTAAGAAAAGTCCCCACTCCTAAAAGATGTCAATCGTCAGATTGAAAGGTCCCACTGACAAAGTACGTCACAATGAAATTTCAGGATACATGATACAAAGAGAAAAATCCTACAAGCTTTCTGAGAGAATGAACTGGATGCAGAACGAGGAAAAAAGCTCTCAGTAGCCATATTGAAAGCTAGAAGGTAATGGGACAAATCTTTAAATTGTTAAGAGAAAATTATTTTGAACCTAGAAAGCTATACCTAACCAAACTGTTGATCAAGTGTGAGGATACAAAAATTACATTTTCAAACTTGAAAAATCTCAGAAAATATCCTCCTTTGAGTGTGAGGTACAGGCTTCCATGGAATGAATAAGTCATGGGAATAAAAGGTACAGCATAGAGAATATAGTCAGTGATATTGTAATAGTGTTGTATAATGACAGGTGCCAACTACACTTGTGGTGGGTGTAGCATAAATGTAGAAACTTGTTGGATCAGTATGTTGTATACCTGAAACTAAAGTAACATTGTGTTTATATATATATATAATCAACCATATTTGAAACTATTTTTTAAATCCCCCTTTCCTATACATTTTTCCAAAATTAAGGGCATATCTTCCACTGAAGTAGAGAAGTAAATCAAGGAAGGGGAAAGCTGGTAAGAAAAATCACATGGACTCCAACTTAGAAGAGAAGCAAAGGATGATGGTGACCAGCAGTCTTGATATAATCTACTCTAAAGAATGTAAGAGAGGTTTTTCATAAGAAAATAAAATTGATAGGATACTTGATATATCTTAATGTATTAAAGGAGATTTTTATTTTTTATTTTAAAAAATTTTTTAAAGATTTTATTTACTCATTTGACAGAGAGAGAGACTGTGAGAGAGGGAACACAAGCAGGGGGAGTGGGAGAGGCAGAAGCAGACTTCCTACTGAGCAGGGAGACTGATGTGGGGCTTGATCCCTGTACCCTGGGATCATGACCTGAGCCGAAGGCAGACGCTTAATGACTCAGCCACCCAGATGCCCCTAAAGATTTTTAAATGGGAAAGAATACACATAAAGAAAACTAAGAGAAAAAACAAAGACAATTCGTAACTACGAATTTTGATCTAATCAAATGATGTAACTGTTAGGGAAGAATAGTAAAATAGGAAGAGAGTTTGCCTACATGTTTGTGTTAGATTGAGGATAATAAAAGAGTGAAATCTTATTTTCCACAGTAGGGTATCAGTAGAAAACTAAAAACTACCAAAGAAACAATATAATGCATTTTCCAATGCAATAGGCACTATTCATATGTGGCTATGGAGTACTTGAAATGTGGCTAGTCCAACTTAGGAATTAATTTTTTAGTTAATTTTTTTATTGTTTTAATTTAATCATTAAAATTTAAAGATCTTTTACTCAATTCAGTTACTGAAAGCTTTTCAGTTTGCCTGGAACAATGTGAGCATGTGAATCTTCTTTTTCAAATTACAGGGAACCTAACAGAGATCAAACATCTCTGATGAAAATGTAACATCTAAATAGAGATGTGGTGAAAATGTAAACAATACTGGATTTCAAAAGGTAAGTATGAAAATGAAAAGAATGTAAAATATCTCATTAATTTTTATATTGAGGTTTTTATTTTTTATATTTTATTTTGAAATGGTAATATTTTGGATAAATTAAGTAAAATATCTTTTAACTTTTTAAAACTTTTAACAATGTTAAAACATTTATAATTCACATACATGGTTTTCATTATACTTCTATTGGACAATGCTGTTTAGACTAATTGCATTACAACATTAAGTATTAAAAGAATCCACTAAAATAAATGAAAGTTATTTCCACAGAGCAATATATAGGATATGGAGGAGGTCAAGAGACCATTGTTATTCATGATATTTTAGAATCGTAGTAATAACATTATGGAATTATTATTTTATTACTATAGAAATATGTTGTATTAATTGAATCTTTAATCTTTGCACATGTATAGTTTTGACAAACAAACAAAAAAACAAGAGTGAAAAACCAAATTCTTAACATTTTTGCAGCTTCACGGGACCATATCTATTTTCATTTTCACTTGATATTTGGAGATAGGAAAACATCACAAATAATGTTTTCAAAAGAACCAAAATACCAAGAAACTACCCAGTACCAACAGACCATGTGTCCACACTGCCATCTCCCTCTGTGCATTAGCTAGCCAGCTGTACTTCATACTTTTTCCCCCCCATAGGAATGAGTTGAGACTCAAGAACTAAAGGTACAAAACCAAAATATTGTATGGAGCACTGGGTGTGGTGCACAAACAATGAATTTTGGAACACTGAAAAAATTAAATTTAATTAAAAAAATTCAATTTTCTGTATTGAAAATACAGTTTTTGGACATTTGGACTCTCTCCATAGTTTGGCTATTGTTGATAATGCTGCTATGCACACCAGGGTGCATGTACCCCTTCGAATCTGTGTTTTTGTATCCTTTGGGTAAATACTTACTGTAATTGCTGGATCATAGGGTAATTCTATTTTTAACTTTTTATATACAATGGAATATTATTCAGCCATCAAAAAGAATGAAATCTTGTCATTCACAATGACATGGATGGAGCTACAGAGCATTATGTTAAGAGAAATAAATCAGGGAAAGACAAATATCATATGACCTAATTCCACCATATGTGGAATTTAAGAAAGAAAACATACGAACATATAGGAAGGGGGAAAAGGGGGGGAAAGGGAGAGAAGGAAACAAGCCCTAAGTGACTCTTAACAACAGAGAACAAACTGAGGGTTGATGAAGGGAGGTGGGTGAGGGATGGGCTAGATGGGTGATCTATTAAAGAGGGCACTTTTTGTGATGAACACTGGATGTTGTATATGAGTGATGAATCACTGAATTCTATTCCAGAAACCAATATTATTATTATGATTAGTTAAGAATTATTTTGTCAACTAACAAAATTTAAATGAAAAAAAATTCTGTTTTCTGAAACTTTCAAGCAGTATAAACAAAACCCTATGACAGTTTTTCATTAAGGTATGAAACTTTTCTCTCTCCAACCTACACATAATCTACAATCCTGTTCTGGGAAACCATAGAATATTTTTGAAAATCAACTATCATTGCTAATCAAGAAAGCGGCCAGCAATGTTGAGGATCTGCCACTCAAGTGAGAAATAGGTTGGATTTGTGATGTTTCTGGTCAGCTTTAGTACTCTAATCATTAGAAATAATTTTTTTAAAAGATTTTATTTATTTATTTATTTGATAGAGAGAGATCACAAGCAGACGGAGAGGCAGGCAGAGAGAGAGAGAGAGAGAGAGAGATGGAAGCAGGCTCCCTGCTGAGCAGAAAACCCGACGCAGGACTCGATCCCAGGACCCTGAGATCATGACCCGAGCCGAAGGCAGCGGCTTAACCCACTGAGCCACCCAGGGGCCCCAGAAATAATTTTTAAAAAAATTTTTCTTCAGTATTATTAGTATTCCCAAAAAAGAGAAGTGACAATTTGTAGTTCAGCTAACAGGTACCACAATGCATTGGAAATAGTCTCCTAAACAGTTGCCAGGTATAGTCTGAGGGGGACTGAAAAAAATTCACATGGGAAAATGGAGGAAAATGGGAAAAAAATCTTTCCTCTTTTCTCTCCTCTTCTTGTCAAACCCACCTCTCCATTCAAGAGTATTGTTATAATAATGAAAATAAGCTTATCCTTTTCATTTCTGCAGGTATTTGAAATAGATTTTACCTAAATCCCATTTACATTTTTTTGTTCATTCCAATATTTGACCTCTATATATTCAGACTGATTTTAATACTTAAAAGGGAAGAAAACTTTAGAGGTCCAAAAGGAGATTCAGGAAGATGACGAAAATGTCAAAATGGTAAAGCCTATCCAGGCTAGTGTAAAATGACAGAGGAGCAACTGAACACTGGCTTTCAGAGAAACAAGTTGGGAATAGTGCAAATACAGGACAGAGAATCTATCAGAGAGAGATTTCTGATCAGTGAAGGTCATTAACATTTGGAATACTCTACTACTACAGAGGTTGTACAATTTCCTTTTTTGATAGCTTTCAGCAACAGGATAAATGTGTATTTTATAGAGGATTTTATATGGCTTTTAAAAAATTTAAGGAAATTAATTACATGGCCTTTTTAAAGGTCTTTTTCAGCCATAGGAGTCTCTAATAATTTCCTCAATTGAAACTACTTATTGAATACCTATCATAGGCCAAACATTATGCTAGGCTTTGGAAAGACAGTGGAGTACAAGGAAAAAATATCCCACATTACTGGAGCTTTTTAAATGTTTTCCTATGGTTTATGAAGGAACTGGCTAAGTAATCTCTAATATTCTTTCAGCTTAAACATTCAAGAATAAATTTACCTGGTCATTTCTTGTCAGTGGCAGAGAGAGGATAACTTATAAAGCCAGTTCTAGTATTTACCCTAAAGATACAGATGTAGTGAAAAGAAGGGCCATCTGTACCCCAATGTTTATAGCAGCAAGGGCCACAGTCACCAAACTGTGGAAGGAACCAAGATGCCCTTCAACGGATGAAAGGATAAGGAAGATGTATGTGGTCCATATCCACTATGGAATATTATGCCTCCATCAGAAAGGATGAATACCCAACTTTTGTAGCAACATGGACGGGACTGGAAGAGATTATGCTGGGTGAAAGAAGTCAAGCAGAGACAGTCAATTATCATATGGTTTCACTTATTTGTGGAGCATAACAAATGACACGGAGGACATGGGGAGATGGAGAGGAGAAGGGAGTTGAGGGAAATTGAAAGGGGAGGTGAACCATGAGAGACTATGGACTCCAAAAAACAACCTGAGGGTTTTAAAGGGGTGGGGGGTGGGAGGTTGGGGGAGCCAGGTGGTGGGTATTAGGAAGGGCACATATTGCATGGACCACTGGGTGTGGTGCAAAAACAATGAATACTGTTACGCTGAAAAGAAATAATTAAATTATTTAATTTAATTTAATTAATTGATTAAAAAAGAAGAAAGCCAGTTCTAAGGCTAACCAATAAGTAGATTTTATTAATTGTAATTTCTTAATTTCTTGACTTCTTTGTCCAAAAAAAGTTAATGTTTGGAAAATCGGTCACTTTAAAATCTTTTAAGGTGTGATATTTAGAAATCTAAAAGGACTTTATGGTTTGAAAACACTTAATAATCATGGCTTTAGCTTCCAAACCTGGAAATATGTATGTGTCCCTTAGAAGCCACTGACAAATATTTCTCAAAATCATCTTATCAGTGCTGGAATACTTGCATAAAGCAGACTTCTTAGAGTTATGGCATATGCAAATTTCATCATATTGCTCTTCAACCTCCTACTTCCATTTTGAAGAAGAAAATACTCTATTTAAAACAGTTCTTCAAAAAGGATGGAGGCAGACCAACATGGTAACAATCAGCTCACAGAACTCTAAAAAGCAAGGCAGGATAAAATCTATCATAGCAGACAGATTTCCATGATGTCATCTCTGGAGCAGAATTTTCAGGGGATCAGGACACCTTTATGGTCTGCTCTGATAAGGCTTGTCCTCGTGTTTTCCTTTCTTTTCCCTCACTGAAAACAAGAAGTAAGACCAATGTGGAAAATATCCAGCCACTAAGCAGTCTTAGAAAACTTGACATGGGGGGCCTGGGAGAGAAGCCAAGGTTCCCTGGTTCTATTTTTCACAGAATTTATTGTATCCCACATGGAGGCATTGTGATAAAAGAAAGATGGGGCTGTCCCTCAGATGTGTCATCTTCCAGGAAATGCTTATTCAGTATAAACTAGTCTCTGGGTAAACAAATACTATCCTGCCCTCCCCTTCTCCCACTTCAAAACAAAAATAAAAACAATAATAACTGTTAAAGGTTTGTCTCCATTCTACATAGAGTGAAAAATATCAGAGAAACCAGTTTACTAGGAAATATTTGGGGAGGGGTTCAGATAATCCCACCATCCTGGCACACAACAGTTCCTAGGCTAGTGAGCAGAAGCCTGTTCACTTAGGAGCCAAATTCTTTGGGTTCAGCTCTTAGCTCTGTCACTTACTATTGTGTTGTCCCAGGCAAAATCTCCTAGTGCCTCATTTTCCTCAAGTTTAAAGCAAAGATAATAATTGTATGTTATGGGGCCTGGGTGGCTCAGTGGGTTAAAGCCTCTGCCTTTGGCTCAGGTCATGATCCCAGGGTCCTGGGATAGAGCCCCGCATCAGGCTTTCTGCTTGGCGGGGAGCCAGCTTCCCCCTCTCTCTCTGCCTGCCTCTCTGCCTACTTGTGATCTCTGTCAAATAAATAAAATCTTTTAAAAAATTGTATGTTATGAGCTAAATTGTGCCTACTCCCTGTCCCTGTATTTGTATATTGAAGTTCTGACACCCAGTACTTCTGAATGTAATTTCATTTGGAGAAAAGACCTTTAAAGAAGTGATTAAGTTAAAATGGGGCCATTAGAGTGGGGTCCTAATCCAATATGACTGTGTATAAGAGGAAGAAACACCAGGGGTGCACATGCGCAGAAGAGAGACCATCTGAACAGGCAATAAAAAGGTGGTCATCTGAAAGTCAAGGAGAGAAGCCTCAGAGGAAACTAACCCTGACAATACCTTGAACTTTTAGTCTCCAGAACTTTGAGAAAATTAATTTCTGTTTAAGCTTCCCACTCTGTAATATTTTGTTATGGCAATTCTAACAAACTAATACATAGTATTTATGCTCATAATGTTGCTATGAGAATTTAATTAGTTAATTCATATAAAATGCCCCAGATGAAAGCTGGCACATAATAACACTATATGTTAGCTAGTAAGTGGAACAACAACAACAAAAGGGACAATCTTTGCAATATATAGTATAATTTAAAGCCATCAGTCCATTGGCCCCTGATCTTACTTGGGACAGGGCATCTGGCCTCCTCCTGTCCATTTTGATAAAGATATGGATGAAAGTATACCCCAGATTATGTCCTGAATGGAATTTTAGATTTTAGGTGCCCTGATAGGGATGTTGTGATTGGTTCTCTGGTAGACATAGGAAAATATGTTCAGCATTCCACTTTAGAGAGGTTATTTCACTAAGAAGTTTGCTTTTTTTTTTTCTAGGGTTATGAATTATTCCTGTGAACATCGGTTTAACTTTATTATGTACCATCATAACCTATCAGTTTGTAATAACACAAGTTTTATAGATTCTACATATCAGGCACTGTTGAATATAAAAATGTAATGATTTGAACATATGCAAATTAATTTTTTCTACCTCTATTAGATGAAAAATGTACTAGGCTAAGCAAAACATAGGTTAGTTTTACAGGAACTTATCTATTTTAATGAATGAGTATTGCTTATTATTCAGGAGCCAGTGATGGAGCACATTTTCTATTAACCTAATGAAGATGCTTTATACCTATAGTATTTAGAAACACTGATCCCCTATAATAATGCTTTCCTTCTAGAGACCATTAAAATGATTGCTTCATGCCTTTCTAGAAGTCTGAGAATGAGATAGCAAGTCCCGTTCTGATGCGAACAATATAAAATGGTTGCCTGTTTCCAAAACTTCCCTGTCTTCAGTCTATCAAAATATCTCAAAGATAGGATTTCTAGAACTCTCTAACTGCAAATAGATAGCTGGACAAGTTTTCCTTGAATGACCCATTATCATTTCACCTCTCTAAATATCAATTTCCCTAACTAAAAGATAAACATAATAATCCCCACCCCAATTTAATGGGTTGTTTACAAGGACAAAGTAAAATCATGGATACAAACACTAATCTTTGTTGGGCACTTAAGTATTGAACTTCGTAATTCACCTCACTTAAAACCTCAAAATAACACCATGAGGTAGATACAATTATTATACTACTTTATATAACCCATATATAAGCCGATACTTAAGTAAGTTAACTAATATGCCTGAGGTTCACACAGCTAGCAAAGAGTATACATAACTCCAGGACTAGAATTCAATTCTCAGCTCAAAGGTCAACTTCTCAGAGTCTTCTGTACATTTCTACTCTAAAGTAGTGATTACCCTGCACAGGTCATTCTCTGTCATATCACTCATCATTTCATTTTATTTTCTTTATAGTGTTCATCATCATCTAAAATTCATATTCATTTGCTTTCTTCTTTGTTTCTCTTCCCCCAATGAAATATAAACACTTTGAGATTAGGGAGTTGGCCTGTCTTGTGTACCACTGTGTCCCCAGTGTCTAGAACAGTGCCTGGCATAGAGCAGGATAGAATATTTGTTGAATGAATTGATACCTCACTTCATGGCATGAAACTCCATGGTAAACTGGAAAATTTTAGTTAACTGCAAGTCATTGTCATCATTACCCAAGCTTGGTTAGTTAATCATAGTAGTGGGGCCTGGGAAAATCCAGGTAATGTTTTAATTGGTGATAAGGCTTGGATACCCTACTATAGTGAGTAATCTCTAAGTAGGATTTTTCAGTCAGGGGCAGGAGGGCTCCTGAGAAGTACTGAAAATAAATATTTCACTATATTTCAATTTAACCTATGCTATATTCAAAGGACTGAAAAGTCCTTTTATTTTGGTGAGAAACATGATTATGGGAAAAATCACCCTCTTTGAACCTCAGAAATCACTTAATTAGGGGAAAATATCTGTCCTGTAGAAGTTCACAGAATCAATAAAATCAAATGAGATAATGCATATGAAAGTGCTTTGTAAAATTTAAAGTCCTGGAATACATAGGTAAGGTGGTATTATGAAGTTAATTTCATCTACTTAGGTTTCCATTTCAAATGGATAGTATACAATTTATTTCCTGGAAAGTCTTTCCATAATAATATTATTATAAAAATTCTCCAAATGACATTGGTTTGTT
Organism: Neogale vison; assembly: GCF_020171115.1. Classification (NCBI taxonomy): domain Eukaryota; kingdom Metazoa; phylum Chordata; class Mammalia; order Carnivora; family Mustelidae; genus Neogale; species Neogale vison. Next base: position 51,712,883 of record NC_058105.1, on the reverse strand, counting down.
GCATCAAACTCAGAGCTAGAAGCTTTGGTCTTTGCAGAGATGCAAGTGTGAGAGATTTAACTGTGGTAGTCTCTGTGCAGGGAATTTGAGAAGACTGCAAGGTGGTTAATCTAGGGTGGAAGGCAGATTTACTTTTCATTGTGCACTGTTTTTGTACTGTTAGAGATTTTTAAAAAATTAAACACTTACAAGATATCTAAAAGAAAACACATGAAACAAAGAAGCAATAAGATTATATATTAACATGATTATAATAGTTATATAAGTTAAGTTTTCAGCTGAAAGGAGCACAACTCCCACTCTATATTCTTCAACTGCAAATTCCATGCTCATTTTTACCCTGATACAGTAAACACTTTGAGGGGCAGCTGCCTACCTCAGAATTTTCCCTTTTCTAAAAATGACCCTATATATAAACTAGTCACTCCTATCTTCTTGTCCAAAGCTGACTGACTCAGGGGTAGATGTTAAAATTAAAAAGCACTGCCCTAGAAGGAAGATTCATAAAATGCACCTGATACTTCTCTGCAGATACCTTTGTCCGTGCCCCCCTTGAGTTGGTTCTTCAGTAATTCTAAGAAATATTCTAGTGACATTTCAGTAAGCACACCTCTTCAGTGCCCACTATCTAAGCTAGCTTCAAGTCAATAGGAATGAAACTCTGTATTTTTAAAAAATTTCCCAGGTGATAGCAGTGTTAAAATTAAATACAAAATGGAGACTGGACTTGAGAATGCTCTAAGCAAACAAAACCATCTGAGCTGCATAAGCAAAACTAAATCTATTTTATTTCATGAGCATGAGCAAAACTTAATTTAGATTATTTCCTGTAAATCTGACAATCATAAAAAGAAACTTAAATGATCTTCTTTTTTTTTTTTTTTTTTTTTTTTTTTTTTTTTTTTCCCAATTTATTTATTTTCAGAAAAACAGTATTCATTATTTTTTCACCACACCCAGTGCTCCATGCAAGCTGTGCCCTCTATAATACCCACCACCTGGTACCCCAACCTCCCACCCCCCCCCCGCCACTTCAAACCCCTCAGACTGTTTTTCAGAGTCCATAGTCTCTCATGGTTCACCTCCCCTTCCAATTTACCCAAATTCCCTACTCCTCTCTAACGCCCCTTGTCCTCCATGCTATTGGTTATGCTCCACAAATGAGTGAAACCATATGATAATTGACTCTCTCTGCTTGACTGATTTCACTCAGCATAATCTCTTCCAGTCCCGTCCATGTTGCTACAAAAGTTGGATATTCGTCCTTTCTGATGGAGGCATAATACTCCATAGTGTATATGGACCACATCTTCCTTATCCATTCATCCGTTGAAGGGCATCTTGGTTCTTTCCATAGTTTGGCGACTGTGGCCATTGCTGCTATAAACATTGGGGTACAGATGGCCCTTCTTTTCACGACATCTGTATCTTTGGGGTAAATACCCAGGAGTGCAATTGCAGGGTCGTAGGGAAGCTCTATTTTTAATTTCTTGAGGAATCTCCACACTGTTCTCCAAAGAGGCTGCACCAACTTGCATTCCCACCAACAGTGTAAGAGGGTTCCCCTTTCTCCACATCCTCTCCAACACATGTTGTTTCCTGTTTTGTTAATTTTGGCCATTCTAACTGGTGTAAGTCAATGTGCAGAAATCAGTGGCTTTCTTATACACTAACAAGGAAAATACAGAAAGGGAAATTAGAGAATCGATTCCATTTACTATAGCACCAAGAACCATAAGATACCTGGGAATAAACCTAACTAAAGAGGTAAAGGATCTATACTTGAGGAACTATAGAACACTCATGAAAGAAATTGAAGAAGACACAAAAAGATGGAAGACCATTCCATGCTCTTGGATCGGAAGAATAAACATCGTTAAAATGTCTATACTGCCTAGAGCAATCTATACTTTTAATGCCATTCCGATCAAAATTCCACCGGCATTCTTCAAAGAGCTGGAGCAAATAATCCTAAAATTTGTATGGAATCAGAAGAGACCCCGAATCGCTAAGGAAACGTTGAAAAACAAAAATAAAGCTGGCGGCATCACCTTACCTGATTTCAAGCTTTATTACAAAGCTGTGATCACCAAGACAGCATGGTACTGGCATAAAAACAGACACATAGACCAGTGGAACAGAGTAGAGAGCCCTGATATGGACCCTCAACTCTATGGTCAATTAATCTTCGACAAAACAGGAAAAAATATACAGTGGAAAAAAGACAGTCTCTTCAATAAATGGTGCTGGGAAAACTGGACAGCTATATGTAGAAGAATGAAACTCGACCATTCTCTTACACCGTACACAAAGATCAACTCAAAATGGATAAAAGACCTCAACGTGAGACAGGAATCTATCAGAATCTTAGAGGAGAACATAGGCAGTAACCTCTTCGATATCAGCCACAGCAACTTCTTTCAAGATACGTCTCCAAAGGCAAAGGAAACAAAAGCGAAAATAAACTTCTGGGACTTCATCAAAATCAAAAGCTTCTGCACAGCAAAGGAAACAGTCAAAAAAACAAAGAGGCAACCCACGGAATGGGAGAAGATATTTGCAAATGACAGTACAGACAAAAGGTTGATATCCAGGATCTATAATGAACTCCTCAAACTCAACCCACACGAAACAGACAAACACATCAAAAAATGGGCAGAAGATATGAACAGACACTTCTCCAATCAAGACATACAAATGGCTATCAGACACATGAAAAAATGCTCATCATCATTAGCCCTCAGGGAGATTCAAATTAAAACCACATTGAGATATCACCTTACACCAGTTAAATGATCTTCTTAAAAATGGTATGAGATAATCAAATAATCACTTCTAAATTATCCCCTGCTGTCCAGAAACCTCCATTGTAATAACTAATCACTGTAAATGATGGATAACTTCTTCATTTTCACGTTGTAAGCCATTTTATAACTTCATACCCCTAAGCTTCACATCAGTCTTTGAATTTGAAAGCACCCAGGGGTGGCTGGTTGGTTTAGTCAGTTGAGTGATAGACTCTTGGTTTCAGCTCAGGTTATGATCTCAGGGTCATGATCTCAGGATTGTGAGATCCAGCCCCACATTAAGTTCAGGGCATTTGGTGCAGTCTGCCTGAGATTCTCTTTCCCTCTCTAGCTCTCTTTTTCTCTCTCTCTCACTTTCAAATAAATACTCTTTTTTTTTTAAAGTTCCCAGTTTGCAAACCATTCTTACATGGACAATAAACTCTTCCAAAATACTACTTACTGACTTAGTGGTCTTAACCTCACTTTTTCTGGAATTTTGACACCAATATGCATCCAAGGCTGAGAACAGATACCCTACTCCAATGTTAGGCAAATTTTAATGTGTATGTGACTCACCTAAAGATATTGCTAAACTACACATTCTTATTCAGTAGGCTTATGGTGGGGCCCAAGATGTTTCATTTCCAGCAATTTCCCAGATTATATCAGTGCCACTGGTGTAGGGGTTGCATTTACATAACAAAGCTCTGCAAGGTTTCTGTTGCTTAAAACCAAAAGAACCTTAATTAATACAGTACCTTTTCTCAGGTTGTAACACAATCCTGTAAGGGTTTCCCTCTTTTCTGCCTATTTGGACCTTACCAGTTACTCAAAGACCAATTATTACCCTATTTCATTGATAAAGTCTTCTTTAAATCATTATAAAACCCTTTCTCTTTGTTGATGGCCCATGGCTCAGATAACCTCCATTGTATAATATGACATCTAATTGTCTTGGATATAGTCCATTGCTCTCCCAAGGAGTGTGTATTTATAGTCTTTAATATGTTACGAGCACGCTTGCTGGTGCACGTGCACACACACACACACACACACACACACACACACACATATCTTTAACCCACCATGACTTTCAGTCTGATAGTGGGAACTTGGCAGGTATTTAATGAATACTTACTAAATTGAAGGCATTTGAAAAAGACACATGTGGCCACCATTACCTGCCCCTCACCCCAAAAGAAAGCAGAAAAGATCATAAAATAGAATGGAAAATGACTTAACATGGTTTATAGCCCTGCTGTCCAGATGATAATATATTTACATAGAGTTTTGGTGAGGAAAGTGGTTCATTGCCTAGGAAATAAAGATGGCTCTGGCCATGTGTGAGTTCAGGTAATACGTGCAGAGCCTCAGATAGCACAGGTATCTTTTGTCACAGGCCAAAGAACCACACAGTCCCCTGGGCTCAGTGGTGTGCTTCAAGCCAAAGGAAGAAGAGGAGGTGAAGAAGGGAAAAATCACAGAATGCTAGAGCTGAAAGCTACCACAGAGACCATATTTTATCTAACCTTCTCATTTTAAGAATGAGGACATTGAGGCTCAAAAGTTTCTAGGTTAGAGATGAACAAATCTTGACCTAGAACTCAGGTCTCCAACTCACAGGACAATGCTGTTCCATGGCACTAATTATTCTATTTACAATTCCTAATCTGTATAGGAGCCATCAGTCTCATAGTATCCTTTGTTGCCTTTGTCAGGGCTGGGAAATTCTCACATTTTAGTGGAAAAGCCACAAAATATCTAGATCCTCTGTTATGCATAGCAGAGAGTATAGTACAAATGAATGTAGTCTACTGTATACAGTTGTCCCTTCTGACTCCAGTTAGTTCTCTTTGGTCCCCAGAAGAACCATGAGTTTAAGTGGATTAATTCAACATAACTCCTTCGCTATGCTCTATTTTCATATGAGTAGGTTACAGATTTTCTCAAGGGTGGAAGACTGGATGAATGAAGAAACACAATGAGCAAATACCTCTTGGATAGTGCAGCCCTAGAGTCTCTTTGGTATGTTCTTTACAGTGTAAAGTGGGTGCTAACAAAAATTGTTCTCTAAAGCTTGATACTACATCATGACTCCAAGCAGTCTTAGAGCAACTGTTCCACTTCCACATAAAGCAGGTAAGCAAAACCGTTCAAGAAATCCTATGTGCTGTTAAAAGAAAAACAAACAAACAACAACAACAAAATCTTTCTAGCTGTTAATTCATTTCCACATGTGAAATAAAAACAATACCTGACAAGAGCTGACCATCTTGTTTTAGAGAGAATTAAGAATCTTCTTTTTGAAACCATACTACATTGTGTTTTAGCAGAGAAAAATAAAAGGGAAATTAGGCAGAGGGACTCAAAGATAAATAAAAATGTCATTTTCCAAATAGACATGGGTCAAAGGCTAAAAGGCCCAGAAACCTTCTTTTCCTATACTTTAATTTGTCTTGCTCTCATTTTAACACACCCATTTATGTTCTAACTAAACCCCACAATAAAGAGCGACAATACTTATCAACACACTAAAAATTTTTATGGAAAAACAAGGATCATCAGAGCAAGAACTAATTTAATTTCTCTAACAATAGGACTTAGTTTGAGTTAATGTTAACATTTTTTTTAAAGATTTTATTTATTTCTTTGACAGAGAGAGATTACAAGTAGGCAGAGAGGCAGGCAGAGAGAGAGAGGAGGAAGCAGGCTTCCTGCTGAGCAGAGAGCCCGATGCGGGACTCAATCCCAAGACCCTGAGATCATGACCTGAGCCGAAGGCAGCGGCTTAACCCACTGAGCCACCCAGGCGCCCTAATGTTAACAGTTTTGCTATAGCGTACCATTGTTTGAAAAAGATGGCACTCAAGGTTTAAAACCCAGATAAATCTTATACTCCATCTTTATAAAACAAAAATAAACAAAACCCCTTGTTGTCTTCTAAAATGGTCAGTTATTTAGTAAACCCATTTTAGACAAAGTGAGGCACATTAGAAAATAATTAAATTCACTGGGTCATCTCCATTTTGAAGGCACTTTGATTTAATGCTGCATGGGGAAGTATTTAGATGAACTTGAAAACATAGTCTTGAGGAGAAAATTAGGGAAGAATATATTCCAAGGAGGGATTGTAGGAAGCTTCAGTTATCACTATTACACAGAAAGTTATCTAAGAATGAAAGTGGAGAACAGTCTGTAGAATACTTTGTACTCAGTAGCTTACAGCCTGTCATGTTAGTCTCACGTTTTTACTGACAAATTCTGGGAATTCTCTCAGAATTGGAAAGTGCTTTGTTAAAAGCTAATTCTGAGTTTCCACAGCTGAGAGAGATTGTAAACTTTGTTTTATGGGGGCATAGAGCTTTAGCTTTATTTTTTATTTTTTATTTTTTATTTTTTTTACTGCATTCTCCAGTATGCCTCCACTCCTAATTCAAGTTTGGAATGTGTAAATGAAAGGATAAAATCACTTCCACTGGAAAATTTGCATTCACAAATAAGCTAAACTCTAAATGTATGGAGATTACATATATATTATATATATTATATAACAGTGTAGTCATTAAGATTTCAGGTTCTGAAATTAAACAGACTTGAGTTTGTTTACTGAATCTACTGGATGCTGCTTGGGGTTATCTCCCAGTTGATCTTCCCCTTAGCTCATGTCTTAGTCTCATGGAGAACAGGGGCTGGGCTTTAAGTAAAAACTGCAAGCATCTTTTTTGCTGAAAATACAAACATTATTGACAAAAAGTCTAAAGTTCCTAATTCAGCAGGTGAGAGTAAGCAGCAGAGAACCTGGTCGTTGACAGTAAGTAGCCTCATTAAGTAGACTTGTAGGTCCTTAGGCTGGAGAAAATTCAAAGTTGGGAAATATTTCTTTATAGCTTTCTCTCCAATTTGAGGTCAGGGGCTGTGTCTAAGTATCTTTTATAGCCTTTGTCGTGCCTTACTACAGAACTTGGCTCAGAGTGGTCATTCAATAAGTAAATGGAGTATAACATAAAGGGCAGAGAGCCAGATGTTCCAGAAGAGCGAACTGGGCTATGTTACTTATGTTCTCCAGATATAACAACTGAAAGGTATGGGCAGAGTGATGGTGAGAAAATACTTCAGGAGGTCAAAACAGGATAAACCTGGAGATAAAAATGCAGTTCCCTGATGCCACTGACTACTAATGTATGTGTTCATAGTTAAAGTAAATTGAATTTAATGCTCATTAGGACAAAGTTCAATGTGCAATGTGCAATGTGAGGAAAATCATGGGCCTTCTTGGGGGGCCACTGTCACCTTAGGTTCCCTGACACATTCTTTTTTCATTTGACCCACTCTTCCCTCCTGGTACATCTTATTCCAGTCTGTGGAAGGCACTATTGTTTGCACTGCTTCCTTGACCATGAGGAGAAAAGCTTGGTGACCTGCAGAACTGTCCTGGATCCAGAGTCTCTGGACTCCTCAGAGGAGGATAATTATATTTAAAGGACAGTCATGGAAGTAGTCTTGGCATGCTAGGACAGAATCAGTGAGAATAGCCATCAAGGATGAGACTGTGGGGGAAAACCTGGATTTTTGTTATGGTTTTGTGTACCCGCTAGCAACTACTTAATCACCTGATCATTGATATGTTGGCTGGATTTTTAAAAAATAAGACATTCACTAGGTGTATTTGGAAAATGATGTGTAGAAGCTATTTATTCTCTACCTCCCATTGTACCCTTAGGCTCTTCTCAAAACATCCCCACCTTTGTTGTTCCCATTCTTACTTCTTGCCACCTGGTGTCCTCTCAGGCCAATTTTTGATTGCAATGATTTTTATCTGCAGAGGTGTGCTTGGCAGAATTACCTCTCCCAGGACAGCTATGCTTAGAGATAGTGACATAAACATTTGGGCAATGGACTGCAGGACAATAGCCCTGGGCTTGAGTGCCAGGCACAGTCACTGCTCACATGCAGTTTATCTGTTGCAAGGCACACCTGGGACAAGTGGCCTCCTCAACTAATCTTCCATATTCTACACACGGACAATGTAGTATAGGTTTTAGGAGCATGAACTCTAGTGTCAGACTAACTCCAAATTCTAGTTCCATCCCTTATTACCTCTTATACCTCGGCAAGTCACTTAACTTCCCTCAGCCCTGCTTTCCTTGTTGATACCGTGGGTGGAAATAACAATGTCTACACTCTTGAACCATTGTGAAGATTAAATTAAAACATTTGGTATGGTGGCTGGAAAATAAGAAGTGCTCTACAAATGTTAACTCTTATTTTAAAATTCATGGAAGTGTTTTTTAGAACTTCTGGGATTTCTTTTCTGATGCTTCGAGTTTGTATTTCCCATTTGGTTTCCTTGGCATAGGTCTCTGGGGGATAGGGCATTTCAGGCAGAGGTCTGGGAGAAGTGAGCAAAGCTACTGGAACCTACTTTGAGGTCTGAAATAAACCTCTTAAGCTGGAGGCATAACATTGAGGGATTAGGCTGCTTACAATCTAGGAAATGATCTCTGGGCTCTGCTAGCATCTCCTGTTCTGCCTAAGGCCTTCCCTAGCTGTTCAAGCAAGTTCATGCTTAGACTGTATTTGTTTGTCTAACTGCCAGATCCTGAGGCACTCAGATACTTATGTTCATCTTGAAGCTGTTTTAGTATTTATTAGCTTTTAAAAAAACTTTGGAGTTTAAATATGAAAACCAACAGTAAAACAAGGGTAATGATCCAAATCAGCAATGCAAAATTCCAGAAGCGTCAAACTTACAACTGTGTACCCAAACAAACATTTAAAAGTTAAGGTAGGAATAGAAAATTCTACAGGATGAGCCAATTGATATTGCCATGGGAAGCAAATTGTAACTTCTTACATGTCTGTGGCATGGCTTTATCAGTACTATCAATACAAGGCTTTTAAATGCTTACTTTTGTGGAGAATGGGTTAATATATCATTACTTCCTTTCCTAGAAATGAAACACAAATTTTCTCATATTTTGCCCATTGTTTCTGAAAAACTTACCAAGAATGGATGTTACGAGACAAATAGATTAATACCTTATCAATATGTCTTTATTTTTAAGCTATTTTTAATTATTTTAATTTCAATGTATACAATGTTATATTAGTTTCAGGTGTATAATATAGTAATTCAATGATTCCACATATTACTCAGTGTTTATCAAGGTAAGTAGATGAAATACATGAAAACTTCACTTCAAATACTCAATGATCTAAAACTTTTCCTGACTCAAAGAAATATTCTAGATCTTTCTTAGATACCTAAGAAGCTCCAAAGAATGTTTTGCAGTTCAAAAAACAAAACAAAACAAAAAAACAAAAATGGAAAAGAAGACAACATAGACCTGGGTGGTTCTTAACAAAGAAGGTGAATCTAACAGGCCCTGGGCCTAGTGTTTGTCCAACTTGCTCTCAGGAAGTAGGCTAAGCTCAGAGAGAATCCACTTTCACTATCAGTCTGATGGCTTTGGTAAAACCTGTTTAGAATTATGCTCTATAGTTCCATTTATAAAAAGGTGAACTTGGTTTTCACTATCACTTTAAATCTTGACTTATAGGCCACCTCTAGAAACTTCAGAGAAGCAATCTGTTTTAAATAGCACCAAGTCGGGGCGCCTGCGTGGCTCAGTGGGTTAAGCTGCTGCCTTCGGCTCGGGTCATGATCTCAGGGTCCTGGGATCGAGTCCCGTGTCGGGCTCTCTGCTCGGCAGGGAGCCTGCTTCCTCCTCTCTCTTTCTCTCTCTGCCTGCCTCTATGCCTGCTTGTAATCTCTCTCTGTCAAATAAATAAATAAAATCTTTAAAAAAAATAAAATAAAATGTCTTTATTTTTCTCCTTTATTATCTCCATCTTTGTCTTCTCCACCTAATAACCCCAATCAAGGAGCACTTGCCCAGTGATCATAGCTTACATCTGGAATACCCTCCAATACAAATGTTTGCTAATATTTATTTTTTTTTCAATACCTAACTCAGATGTCATCTTTAGAAATCCTTCCCTGATCACCTCTTTCTTTCCCTTGCTTTTTCTCTTTCTCTGTCTTGTTCAATCTACACCCAAAGGCATTGATAATATTCTTCTGACCCTGCAATTGCAATACTGGGAATTTATCCCAAAGATACAGATGTAGTGAAAAGAAGGGCCATCTGTACCCCAATGTTTTCATGTGGGACTCCATGCTGGGTGGGGAGCCTTCATGAGAGTCTCTCCCTCTCCTTCTGCCCCTCCTGCCTGCTTGCACCCCCTCCTTTCTCTCTCTTCCTAAAAAAAATATTATACAAGTTCCCCAAGACCTTGAGATCATGACCCGAGCCGAAGGCAGCGGCTTAACCCACTGAGCCACCCAGGCACCCCAAATAAAGACATTTTAAAAGGTTTAGGACAGCCTGACAAGAAAAGTGGTTTGTTGGTGCCAAAGAGAACAGCACAAAAATACCTGAGAAAAGGTCAAGACACTACTGAGATGGAAGGCAGGAACAGATTCAAGTAGTCACCTACATAACCTCTGTAGTCAGACAGTTAAATTGCATTTTTGCCACTTACAAACTATAAGGCCTTAGTCAATTTCCCAGCCCTTGTGGGTGTTCATTCTTCATCTGTGATCAGGTACTGATCACAGCGCCTTCTTCAGACAGTTGTGGTGTTGCTTCAGTGAAGCAACACACATAAAGTAATTTCCATAATCGCTGGCACACAGAAAATGATTAACAAATTATAGTTATTATAATTTTATAAAATAGTAATTCCTAACTTACTATAATGCAATGGTTTGCAAAGTGTGGTTCCCCATGCCAGTGACATAAGAATCATCTGGGAACTTTTTAGAAATGCACGGTCTAAGCCCCATTCCAGACCTACTGAATCAGAAACTTAGGAGGTGGCAGCCAGCACTATTTTAGCAAGCCCCTCCAGGTGATTATGATGCACACAAAAGTTTGAAAACCACTATTTTAACCATTTCACATGAATGGACTTCATTTATTTCTCATAACAAACTGATGAGGTAAGTACTATTATAATCTCTATTTTATAGATAAAGAAACTGAAGTGCAGAAAGGTAAAGTAACTATGTAAGTTCATACACCTAGTAATGAATGGAAATGGATTTTGAACCCCATTTTAAAATAGTCAAAATTTCAAAAATTTCTTAGCCTTTCTCTCTTTTCACTTGCTTCCCTTTTCTTTTTTTTTTAATTTAATTTATTTATTTGACAGACAGAGATCAGAAGTAGGCAGAGAGGCAGGCAGAGAGAGAGAGGGGAGGAAGCAGGCTACCTGCGGAGTAGAAAGCCCCACTCGGGGCTCGATTCCAGGACCCTGGGATCATGACCTGAGCTGAAGGCAGAGGCTTTAACCCACTGAGCCACCCAGGCGCCCCGGAAACTGGTTTTTAAAAAATTTTTTTAAAGCTTTTATTCAAATCCAGTTAGTTAACATATAGTGTCATATTATTTTCGGGTATACAATTTAGTGATTCAGGACTTACAATACCTGGTGCTTATCCCAAGTATGCTTCTTAATCCTCATCACCTATTTAACCCATCCCCCCACCCAAATCCCCTCTGGTAATCATCAGTTTATTTTCTATAGTTAAGAGTCCATTTCTTGGTTTCCTTCTTTTCCCTTTGCTTGTTTTGTGTCTTCAATTCCACGTATGAATGAAATCATATGGTATTTCTCTTTCTCTGACTTATTTCAGTAACTGTTTTTTCCTTTCTCGTAGTTCAGTAACTTTTTTTTTAATAACTGTAATCCCTACCTTTCTTTGTAGTTCTTTTGCCTCCTGTAACATCAGATATCTTTCTACACAATTGTATTTTAAAGTTTTTCTCCATGAAATTGACAGTCAGCAAGAAACTTTGACCAAGTACCCACTCCCTAAAGATCATTAGGTTTTCTCTTATCTCTATGTATAGGGATCAGACATGGTTGCAATCTGAATATTTAAATGCCAAAGTCAGTGGAATATCTGCTATAATTGATCGGGAGAAACTAGCTTTTAGCAGGCATCAAAACTATCAGAATTCTCAGCTCTGTCTCAAAGTGGTTGTTCAATGATATATTGGCCAGACTGCAAAAGAATCCATCAAAATAGCAAGGTTAGGATGCTTACTAAGGGAAGGAAAGAGGCACCATTACCATTTCAGGTTGCAGAGTTCATGCTATTCAGACCTTAGTTATTTGCTGGTTAAGAGCATATTGATAAGTCTAATAATGTAAGGTCACTTGGGGTTACATTTTCTACTCAGAGATAGTTTGGTGGTGTGGTCAAATCATGAAATTCAATTTTTTAAATTTTCAAAATAAAATGAAAGATATTTAAATTGTTAGTACAGGTCAAAAAAACTTGCCCAATGGTTTCCCAGTCACTGTTCCTTGTAATCTAAGTTGGCACTGCTAACAATGGTGATTCTGTTATATCAGCATTCTCCATCTCAGTAAGCTATACATAGAGAATAATTCAAGTGATATGGCCTGTGCAGTACCTGCCTTTTCATCTCTGACCAGCCTCATGCAAAGCATCATGGATGCTCAAGAACAACAGGTCCAAAAGTTGTAGGTAAAGCAATAGGTAGTAATTCCTTTTTGCTGCAAGACACTAAAGGCATGAAGATAGATGGGGATATGCTATGCTATCAGAAAAGGGAAGCAAGGGGGCAACTGGGTGGCTCAGTGGGTTAAAGTCTCTGCCTTCGGCTCAGGTCATGATCTCAAGGTCTTGGGATCGAGCCCCACATCCAGCTCTCTGCTCAGCAGGGATCGCTTGTGATCTCTCTCTCTCTGTGTCAAATAAATAAAATTTAAAAAAGTTTTTTTTCAAAAAAATAAAAAACCAGTTTCCTAAGAGTAGCATCATATTCTACAATTTATTTGTACATTAAATAAATGTTTAAAAATATTTTACAAGTGGGGCACCTGGATGGCTCAGTCAGTTAAGCATTCAACTCTTGACTTCACCTCAAGTCATGATCTCAGGGTCATGAGACCATGCTTCATGTGGGACTCCATGCTGGGTGGGGAGCCTTCATGAGAGTCTCTCCCTCTCCTTCTGCCCCTCCTGCCTGCTTGCACCCCCTCCTTTCTCTCTCTTCCTAAAAAAAATATTATACAAGTTCCCCATGACAGAGTTTTAGAGTGAGTTGTGGTAGTCATTATTTCTTATATATTTTTTTATTAAGCTGAAACTCACATAGAAAATAATCATTTTAAAGTGAATAATTCAGTGGCATTTAGTACATTCCAGTGTTGTGCAACCACAACCTCTATCTAGTTTGAAAATATTTTCATCACTTCAAAAAGAAACCCATACCCATTAAACCATTATTCCCCATTTCCCCATCTTCTAGTTTCTGGCAACAACAAATTGCTTTTTATCTCTTATGGATTTACTTGTTCTGGATATTTCATATAATTGGAATAATACAATATGTGTCCTTTTGTGTCAGGCTTCTTTCACTTAGCAAGTTTTCAAGATTCATCCACATTATAACATTAATCAGTACTTCATTTCTTTTATAGCTAAATAATATTCCATTATATGTATATATCAGAATATGTTTATCACAGGTGCTTCTATGAATGTATGTGTACATGTATTGGAGCACTTGTTTTTAGTTCCTTGGTATGTAAACTTAATAATGGGATTGATGGGTGATGTACTTCTGTGTTTGGATTTTTGAGAAACCGCAGTAGCTGAACCATTTTATACGGTTTCCGATTTATCCATGGGCTCATTAACACTGACTATTTTCCATTTTTTGTTTTTATTTTTAAATTCTCGCCATCTTGGGTACCTGGGTGGCTCAGTTATTTAAACATCTGCTTCAAGTCATGATCTGGAAGTCCTAGGGTTGAGTTCCACATTGGGTTCTCTGTTCAGCAGGGAGCCTGCTTCTCCCTCTGACTCTGCCCGCTCTCGTGCTTTCTCGCTCCCAAATAAATAAATAAATAAATAATCTTTTAAAAATAAATAAATTCTGAGCATCTTAGTGGGTGTGAACTGCTATCTTTTTTTTTTCCAATTTATTTATTTTCAGAAAAACAGTATTCATTATTTTTTCACCACACCCAGGTACCAGGTGGTGGGTATTATAGAGGGCACGGCTTGCATGGAGCACTGGGTGAACTGCTATCTTATTGTGGTTTTGATTTGGATTTCCTAATGACTAATGACAATGAGCATATTTTCATATTTATATTGGCCATTTGTATAGTCTCTTTGAAGAAATATCTATTTTTTAAATTAAGTTTTAAATTTTAATTCCAGTATAGTTAACATACAGTGTTATAGTAATTACAGGTGTACAATTTAGTGATTCAACAACTCTATACATTAATCAGGGCGCATCATGATGAAAGTACTCTTCGATCCCCAACACCTATTTCACCCATCCTTCACCACCTCCCCTCTGGTAACCATCAGTTTATTCTCTATAATTAAGGTCTGTTTCTGCTTTGTCTCTCTTTTTTTTCCTTCACCTGTTTTTTTGTTTCTTAAATTCCACACATGAAAGTAATCATATGGTATCAGTCTTTCTCTGACTTATTTCACTTAGCTTTGTACACCCTAGCTCCATTCATGTTGTTGTAAATGACAAGATTTCATTACTTTCTATGGCGCAATAATATTCCATTGCATATACATACCACTTCTTCTTACCAATCACCTATTGATAGATACTTGGGATGCTTCCATAACTTGGCTATTGTAAATAATGAGCTATAAACATCAGGGTTCATGCATCCCTTTGCATTTGCACTCCCACCCACAGTGCACAAGGATTCATTTTTCTCCACATCCTCACCAACACTTCTTTCTTGTGTTTTTGATTCTAGCCATTCTGGCAGGTGTGAAGTGATATCTCATTATGGTTAAGATTTGCATTTTGCTGATGATGAATGATATTAAGCATCTTTTCATGTGTTTGCTGGCCATCTGGGTATCTTCTTTGGAGAGATATCTGTTCATGACTTCTGCCTATTTTTAACTGGATTATTTGATTTTTGGTTGTTGAGTTTTATACTTTGGATACTAACCCTTTATTAGAGATTTCATTTGCAAATTTTTTCTCCTATTCAACTAGGTTGCCTTTTAGCTTTGTTGCTTGTTTTCTTCACTGGGCAAAAGCTTTTCATTTCGATGTAGTCCCCATAGTTTATTTATGCTTTTATTTCCCTTGGCTCAGGAGGCATCTAGAAAAATGTTGCTATGGTCAATGTCAAATAAATTATTCTCTGTGTTCTCTTTTAGGGTTTTATGGTTTCAGGTCTCACGTATTGGGTTTTCATTCATTTTGAATTTATTTTTGTGTATGGTATAAGAAAATAGTCCACTTTCATTCTTTTGGATGTAGCTCTCTAGTTTTCCCAACACAATTTGTTGAAGAGATGGTCTTTTCCTCACTGGATATTCTTTCTTTTTGTCAAAGATTAATTGACCATATAATTGTGGGTTTATTTCTGGGTTTTCTATTCTGTTTCATTGACTTATGTGTCTATTTTTTATGCCAGCAGCATATTGTTTTGATTAGTACAGATTTGTAATATAATTTGAAGTCTGGAGTTGTGACACCTCCAGTTTTGTTTTTCTTTTCAAGATTGCTTTGATTACTAGGGGTCTTTTGTGGCTTTATACAAATTTTAAGATTATTTGTTCCAGTTCTGTGAAAAATACTGTTGGTATTTTGATAGGCATTGAATTAAAACATGTAGGTTGTTTTGGGTAGTATAGACATTTTAACAATATTCTTCTTCTAACACGTGAGCATGGAATGTATTTCCATTTCTTTGTGTCATCTTGAATTTCTTTCATCACTGTTTTATAATTTTCAGAGTACAGTTCTTTTATCTCTTTGGCAAATTTTGTTTCTAGATATTTTTAGAGAAAGATCTATTGAAATCCTATGCCCACTTAAAAAAATTGAGCTGTGTTTTTTGTTTTTGAGTTTTAAGAGCTCTTTATATATTCTGGACCCTAGACTCATCAGATATATGATTTGCAAATATTTTTTTCTCATTGCCCAAGTTGTGCTTGGTCATAATTTTATTCTCTTTTCAATCATTTTATAGGGTTACATTTCTCAATAACTTCTTGATGTTAGATGTGATAATCATCACTTCAAGGTAGAAGCTCTAGGAGGTAATGTGCTATTTGACTATTTGACTATTTTATTTTGCTATTTTAATCCAAAATGAATTCTCCAGCAATGAGTAACACTCTAAAGTATGACTTCTTTGTCAGTTTGAGTTTCCATGAGGACAACATGAAGCAGAGTCTATCAGCTGACCCAAGATGAATATATGTCATAAGCAAAAACCAAGCTTTTGTTGTTTTAAGTCATGGAGCTTTCCTTTTTTTTTGTTTTTGTCTTTGCTTTTTGTTTTATTTTGTTTTGTTTTTGATTGTTACTGAAGCATACTTGGCTTTCCTGACTAATTGAAAGAATCAAATAAATTACTAACTGGCTTATAAGTAATAGTTATTATGCTGTACAATGCTCCTTACAAATGAAAGCATGAGGAAGGAAGGAAAGAAATGATCTGTATCCCAACTAGGCAACCTGCCTTTATTTCTTCTAGGTTTCTATACAACAATTTTTTTTCTAGAAAACATAAATCTGATTATATTATTATCTTTCTCAAATTCCTTTTGTGAATTCTCATTCTTCTAAAATTGTTAACATAGTTCTCTTGATCTTAGCCAAAAGGCCGAGAAGTGATAAAAAATTAACATACTTCAAAATCTTTAGCACATTCAACAAAGCAGTTCATAAGGTCACACCTGCTTACTTCTTAAGCCTAATCTCATGTCAGTAATGCTATTCTTGAATTATTTTTGGTAAACACACTTTTCTAGAGAACCATCCATTCCATCTAAATTTCCAATCCCCCCTACCAGTTGTGTCCACCCAGGACTCTGGCATTTATTGTTTCTTTTCCTTGGAATGTTCTTCACCACTACTCTCACCAACTCTCCACCTCCCTCCCTGTTGATTTAACTTCAACCCACTGTGTAGTTTCTCAAGGAGGTATTTGATTCCTCATTGTGGTTTCAATATTTTTTCTCTGTGCTCTTAGAACACCCAGCACTTACCTAGCTTATTATTTATTACTTATTATATGATCTCAATATTGCAGTGCATCTGATTAATTATATGTGTTGTCCCAATGGAATAAAAACTCACTGAGGGCATAGACTTTGTTTGCATTATTGAACACTATACTTGCAGTGCCTTGAGTGGTGTTTGGCACATGGTAGGAAGAAGTAATGATTGCATTCTTTTAGTTTTAAGTATTTTGCCAATGAGTCAGGAACCAAAGTAAAATGAGGGCTCCATATTCAGTTATATAGTTGACATTATCCTAGTTTTGCTACCATTTATGAGCCAACTTTGTAGACTGGAATCACAGTTTATCTTTGGTTCTAAACATTTTTTAATTTATCAAATTTATTAAGCATGCTTAAGTCCCTGAGCCTTTTATGAATAAAGTTATGACTACAGATCAAGGATACAGTCTACCCTAATAGTCCTTATGTGTGCTTTTAACACCAAGTAGACCATTCTGGTTTCAGTTATTTTGGATTTATCACTATTTCACCTACATCTTTTTATAAGAGAACAGACAACTATTGGAAGTAGAAAGTGTTTTTAAATTTCTCCCTCCTTAAAACAATTAAGTAAATTAACCAAAGCATTCAATCTTGCTTGGTTGCCCATCTAGACTATTCCATGTTCACAAGCACTTATTAAGCAACCTAGCACTTACTCTTCTAGATAAAATTAGTATAAGGTATGGTCCCTGATTTCAATAAGTTCACCATTTGGAAAAAGAAATAATGTACAACTTTCTTTTTTCTTTTTTAATTTTTTCAATTTATTTATTTTCAGAAAAACAGTATTCATTATTTTTTTTAAATTTTTTTATTTTTTATAAACATATATTTTTATCCCCAGGGGTACAGGTCTGTGAATCGCCAGGCAGTATTCATTATTTTTTCACCACACCCAGTGCTCCATGCAATCCATGCCCCCTATAATACCCACCACCTGGTACCCCAACCTCCCACCCCCCTCACCACTTCAAACCCCTCAGATTGTTTTTCAAAGTCCAGAGTCTCTCATGATTTACCCCCCCTTCCAATTTACCCCAACTCCCTTCTCCTCTCTAACACCCCTTGTCCTCCAGTGATATTTGTTATGCTCCACAACTAAGTAAAACCATATGATAATTGACTCTCTCTGCTTCACTTATTTCACTCAGCATAATCTCCTCCAGTCCCATCCATGTTGCTACAAAAGTTGGGTATCCATCCTTTCTGATGGAGGCATAATACTCCATAGTGTATATGGACCACATCTTCCTTATCCATTCATCCGTTGAAGGGCATCTTTGTTCTTTCCATAGTTTGGCGACTGTGGCCATTGCTGCTATAAACATTGGGGTACAGATGGCCCTTCTTTTCACGACATCTGTATCTTTGGGGTAAGTACCCAGGAGTGCAATTGTAGGGTCATAGGGAAGTTCTATTTTTAATTTCTTGAGGAATCTCCACACTGTTCTCCAAAGTGGCTGCACCAACTTGCATTCCCACCAACAGTGGAAGAGGGCTCCCCTTTCTCCACATCCTCTCCAACACATGTTGTTTCCTCTTTTGTTAATTTTGGCCATTCTACCTGGTGTAAGGTGATATCTCAATGTGGTTTTAATTTGAATCTCCCTGAGGGCTAGTGATGATGAACATTTTTTCATGTGTCTGATAGCCATTTGTATGTCTTGATTAGAGAAGTGTCTGTTCATATCTTCTGCCCATTTTTTTGATATGTTTGCCTGTTTCGTGTGTGTTGAGTTTGAGGAGTTCATTATAGATCCTGGATATCAACCTTTTGTCTGTACTGTCATTTGCAAATATCTTCTGTATACCTTGTTTTATTTTATATACAATATTTTTCTTTTCCTTTTTGTATTTAGGTATTTGGAAGAAATCAACCACTCCTTAAATTTACATTTGTGTTTTAAAAGTTGTGCCTATATTTCTCTTTTCATTTTTTAATTTTTTTTTCCTCTCTTATCAATGTTAAGGTAAAAAATGATATTTATTGATTTCTCCCCTTCTCCTGAAACTATCTCTACTATAAATACAGTAACATTTTACATCGCTAGATGTTCGTAAGACTTATTTTTCAACTTTGAATTTTAAAAGTTTAAACCAGGACATTTCTGATCCTGCTTACCTCATTTATTTTGTATTATATTGACCCCTTTCAGCTCAAAGTTTACTACTAAAGTTGTGTTTTTGTTTTTTGTTTGTTTGTTTTCTGTTTTTTTTTTTTACTTTACTTGATCTGTTCTTCATGTGTTTGGAAAGTTTGGATTTCCTAGATCCATTCTCTGTATTGTATTACATTTTTCCCATTTTGTAATCTTTTATATTTTTTATTGTTTTAGTTTTTGATGTAGTGTTCAATGATTCATTAGTTCCTTATAACACCCAGTGCTCATCATATAACAAGCTCTCCTTAATGCCCACCACCCCACTCACCTCCCTTTCCACATTCCTCAGTTTGTTTCTCCAAGTCAAGAGTCTTTCATGGTTTGTCTCCCTCTCTGATTTCTTCCCATTCAGTTTTCCCTCCCTTTCCCTATTATTCCTTATATTCCACAAAAAATGAAACCATATGAAAATTGTCTTTCTCTGATTGACTTATTTCACTTAGCTCCAGTGCCATCCATGTCTTTGTATATGGTAGGTAGTCATTCTTTCTGATGGCTGAGTAATATTCCATTACATATATGAACCACATCTTCTTTATTCATTCATCTGTTGAAGGACATCTTGGCTCCTTCTTCAGTTTGGCTATTGTGGACATTGTTGCTATGAACACTGGGCTGCAGATGCCCCTGATTTTCACTACATCTGTATCTCCAGGGTAAATACCCAGTAGTGCAAATTCTGGGTCATAGGGTAACTCTATTTTTAACTTCTTGAGGAACCTCCATACTGTTTTCTAGAGTGGCTATACCAGCTTGCATTCCCACCAACAGTGTAGGAGAGTTCCCCTTTATTCACATCCTCACCAACATTTGTTGTTCCCTGGCTTGTTAATTTTAGCCATTCTAGTTGGGGTAAGGTTATATCTCACTGTGGTTTTGATTTGTATTTCCCTAATGGCAAGTGACATGGAGCATTTTTCTCATGTGTCTGTTGGCCATTTGTATGTCTTCTTTGGAGAAGGGTCTGTTCATGTCTTCTGTCCAATTCTTGACTGGATTATATGGTTTTTGGCTATTGAGTTTGAAATGTTTTTTATAGATCCTGGATACCAGCCCATTATCTTTTATGTCATTTGCAAATATCTTCTCCCATTCCATAGGTTGCCACTTAGTTTTGTTGACTGTTTCCATGGTTGTTCAGAAGACATTTATTTTGATGAAGTCCCTATAGTTTATTTCTGCTTTTGTTTCCTGGGATTGAGTCCTGCATCAGGCTCCTTCCTCAGTGGGAAGCCTGCTTCTCCCTCTCCCATTCCTGCTGCTTGTGTTTCCTCTCTCTGTGTGCCTCTCTCTGTCAAATAAATAAATAAAATCTTTTAAAAAATAAATAAAATCTTCAAAAAATGTAAAAATATTTCTTAACAGAAAAAATGTAATTAAAATGTATAGATGGTTATTAATAGTATCAATGTGATTTCAATAAGTGAAGCACAGTTCATTTGACATTGATGAAATAGTGTGTGGTCAATAAAAATAAAAGGCATGGGCCTTTAAAATAATGAACAATGTGGCAAGATACTGTATTACTACACTATCATTTTCACATGTGTTAGCTAATTTAATGTTCAGAAATACACTGTGTGGCAGACATGGCCATTCTCATTTTAGATGTGAAACAACTGAGCATAGAGAGGTTTAATAACTTGTTCAAGGTTATCACTGGTAAGGGCATAACTGAGATTTGGGCCCAGGTCATTATAACTTGAGAACCTCAGAGACACTACATTAATGTATCTGAAAAATTAGTCTTTGCATTACCTGCATCAGAATGCTTATTAAAACTGTAAACTCCTGATATCATCTCTGATATATTATAGAGCTCTGAAGTTTGCATTTTAGTAAGTATTCCAGTTGATACTTATACATGCTAACATTTGAGAATCACTGAATTATGTGTACTACCTCCAAGAAAAACAGAAAAACATAACTGAAGTGGTTATTTTAATCAACCCTTTCTATTTTAGCCAGACTAAGTGGAAAAATAGCATATAATTTAATATTAAGCAGGTTATCATAACAAACAAAACACTACAGAAAATATATATTATTTCCAACCATCCTTTTAGTTTTACAAAATTGATCATGTATTAGATTCTAAAAGAAAACTAATTCCAAAAAGACCATATTAATTAATCAGAATGTGATAAAACTAGGATTTAATAAAAAATTAAAGAAAAATATACAGCTGGGAATAATTTTATTTTATCTTATTTATTTTTTTAAAGATTTTATTTATTTATTTTTTTGACAGACAGAGATCACAAATAGGCAGAGTGGCAGGCAGAGAGAAAGAGGGGGAAGCAGGCTCCCCGCTGAGCAGAGAGCCTGATGCGGGGCTTGAACCCAGGACACTGGGATCATGACCTGAGCCGAAGGCAGAGGCTTTAACCTACTGAGCCACCCAGGCACCCCAGCTGGGAATATTTTTAAAAAACACTTTCTTTTTTTAAAAATTTTTTATTTATTTTTTCAATAAACATATAATATATTTTTATCCCCAGGGGTACAGGTCTGTGAATCGCCAGGTTTACATACTTCACAGCACTCACCATAGCACATACCCTCCCCAATGTCCATAACCCCACCCCCCTTCTCCCAGCCCCCCTCCCCCCAGCAACCCTCAGTCTGTTTTGTGAGATTAAGAGTCACTTATGGTTTGTCTCTCTCCCAATCCCATCTTGTTTCATTTATTCTTCTCCTACCCCCTTAACCCCCCATGTTGCATCTCCACTTCCTCATATCAGGGAGATCATATGATAGTTGTCTTTCTCCACTTGACTTATTTCGCTAAGCATGATACCCTTTAGTTCCATCCACATCATCGCAAATGGCAAGAGTTCATTTCTTTTGATGGCTGCATAGTATTCCATTGTGTATATATACCACATCTTCTTTATCTATTCATGTGTTAATGAACATCTAAGTTCTTTCCATAGTTTGGCTATTGTAGACATTGCTGCTATAAAAAACACTTTCTTAAATAATTATTATTATAGCTATAATTATAAAGATCAGAGTACACATATTATAAAGATCAGAAATAGTGACCAAAAAAAAAAAAAGAAGAAATAGTGACTAAAAAAAAATGAAACTAAGAGCTTTGAAAAGATAAACAAAATTGATAAACCTTTGGTCAGACTTATTAAGAAAAAGGAGAAGTTACTACTGACACCACAGAAATACAAAACATTATAGGAGATTACTACAAAAAATTATAAGCCAACATATTGAACAATCAAAAAGAAATAGATAAATTCCTAGAAACATACAATTTTCCAAGACTGGATTAAGAACAAATAGAAATCCTGAACAGGTTAATTATTTGTAATGAAATTGAATCAGTAATCAAAAAAGTACCTACTAACCAAACTCCAGGACCAGATGTCTTTGAAGGTGAAGTCAACCACACATTTGAAGAAGAGTTAATACATGTCCTTCTCAAATGATTCAAAAAGTTGAAGAGGAAGAAATGCTTCTAAATATATAGCCAGCACTACCCTAATACCAAAACCAGAAAAGGATGCCACACACAAAAAAAGAAAATTACAGAATAATGTCTTTGATAAATATAGATGCAAAAATTTGCAACAAAGGCCTGGGTGGCTCAGTGGGTTAAGCCGCTGCCTTCGGCTCAGGTCATGATCTCGGGGTCCTGGGATCGAGTCCCGCATCGGGCTCTCTGCTCAGCAGGGAGCCTGCTTCCTCCTCTCTCTCTCTGCCTGCCTCTCTGCCTGCTTGTGGTCTCTCTCTGTCAAATAAATAAATAAAATCTTTAAAAAAAAAATTTGCAACAAAGGTTAGCCAACTGAATTTAACCATACCCTAAAAGGATCATTCACACTTATCAAGTGGGATTTATTCCAGGAATGCAAAGATGTTTCAAGGATGTTTCAATATTCACGAATCAATTAATCACATCAACAAAATGAAGAATAAAACTAATATAATCACCTCAGTGGATGCAGAAAAGACATGTGAAAAAAATCAACATCTATTCATGATAAAAGGTCTCAATGAGGTGGGTATAGAGGGAAGATACCTCAACTTAATAAAGACCATATATGACAAACCCACTGCTGACATACTAAATAGTGAAATGCTGAAAGCTTTTCCTCCAAGATCAGGAGTAAGACAAGGATACAAGCTCTCCCCACAATTATTCAACATAGTACTGGAAGTCCTAGCCACAGCAATCAGACAAGAAAAAATAAATAAATAAAAGGTAGCCACACTCATAAGGAAGAAGTAAAACTGTCACTATCTTCAGATGACACAATACTCTATGTAGAAAACTCTAAAGATTCCAAGAAAAACTATTAAAACTAATAAATAAATTATAATAAATATTAATAAATAAAGTTGCAGGATACAAAGTCAATATACAAAAATCTATAGCATTTCTATACACTAATTTTAAAAGTAGCTGAAAGAGAAACTAAGAAAACAATCCCATTTACAACTGCATCAAAAAAAGTAAAATACCTAGGAATAAATTTAATAAAGGAAGTAAAAGGCATGTATTTTGAAAACTATGACATTGATGAAAAAAATTGAAGATGACACAAATAAATAGAATGATATAACATGCTCATGGATCAGAAGAATTAATATTATTAAAATGTCAATACAACCCATAGCAGTACATAGATTTAATGCAATCCCTATCAAACACCAATAGTGTTATTCACAGAACTAGAGCAAGTAATTGTAAAATTCCTGTGGAATCCCATAAGACCCCTAATAGCCAAAGCCATCTTGAGAAAAAAGACCAAAGCTGGAGGAATCAGAATCTCGGATTTAAAACTATCTACAAAGTTACTGCAATCAAAAGATATGCTATTGGCACAAAAATAGACACATTAGATCAATGGAACAGAATAGAGAGAGAGAGACATTAGATCAATGGAACAGAATAGAGAGCCCAGAAATAAACTGTGCTTATATGGTCAATTAATGTATGACAAAAGAGGCAGGAACACACACTGAGGAAATGAAAGTCTTTTAATAAAGTGTTGGGAAAAGCTGGCAGCTACATGCAAAAGAATGAAACTGGACCTTTTTCTTACATCATATACAAAAATAAACTCAAAAGTGATTAAAGAACTAAATGTGATATGCAAAATCATAAAAGTCCTAAAAGAAAACATAGTAAGCTCTTAGACATCAGCTTTAGCAATATTTTTCTTAATCTGTCTCCATAGACAAAGGACACAAAAGCAAAAATAAAGAATTGGGATTATATTAAACTAAAAACTTTTGCATAATTAAAGAAACCATCAATAGGACAAAAAGGCAACTTATAGACTGAAAGAAGATATTTGCAAATGATAACTCTGAAAGGGGGTTAATATGCAAAATATGTAAAGGACTCATACAACCCAATACCAAAATAACCCCAAATAATCTGATTTAAAAATGTGTGGGGGACCTGAATAGCCATTTTTCCAAAGAAGATACACAGATGACAAACATGAAAAGATGCTCAACATTACTCATCATCATTAAAATCACAATAAGATATCAACTTACACCTGTCATAATGACTAGAATCAACAAGACAAGAAATCCAAGTGTTGGCAAGGATGTGGAAAAAAGGGAACCCTTGTGTACTGTTGGTGAGAATGTAAATTGGTACAGCCACTATGGAAAAGAGTTTGGCGGTTTCTCAAAGAATTAAAAGTGGAAATATTGTATGATCCAGTTATTCCATTTCTGTATATTTGCTCAAAAATGAAAACACTAATTTAAAAAGTTATATGCATCCCTATGTTTGTTGCAGCATTATTTATAATAACTAAGATATGGAAGCAGCCCATGTCCATGGAAAAATGAATGGGTAAAGAAGACGTGGTATATATACAATAGAATATTACTCAGCCATACAAAAGAATGAAATCCTATCATTCACAACAACATAAATGGACCTAGTGGTTATTATGCTAAGTGAAATAAGTCAGCAAAGGCAAATACCTAATAATCTCACTTATATGTGGGATCTAAGCAAAACAAACAAAAAAATAGAAACAGATTCATAAATACAGAAAATAAACGTGATTTCCAGAGGGGAAAAGGGTGGGGAGATAGGAGAAATATGTGAATGAATTAGCAGGTACAAACTTCCAGTCATAAAATAGGTGTCATAGGTATGAAGGTACAGCATAGGGAATATAGTCAATAGTATTGTAATACATTTGTAAAGAGACAAATGATATCTACATTTCTCACAAAGAGCATTTTGTAATAATTGTTGAATCATTATATCATATATTTGAAACTAATATATTGTATGTCAACTATACTTCAGGTAAAAATGTATAAAAAATTATTAGTCTACCCACCAAAATTTCTAAAATGAGAAAGATAGAAAATAACAAGTCTTTTTTTTTTTTGAAAATAACAAGTCTTGACAAAGCTATAGAGCAACAAATATATAGAGGATGTGAAATTCTCACTTATATTGCTGATTGGACTGAAATAGTTACAATCATCTCAGAAAAATGGTTTGGCAGTATCAACTTAAATTATATGTATGCTCTATGACATAGAAATTCCTCTCTGAGCTTTATAACAAACTGTATCCATATGTTCACCAGCCCCCAGATGAGATGTTCCTAAATACCTACTGTAGAATGTATAAATTGTGGTATAGTCACACAATTGAATACTATATAGTAGGAAAAAGAACAATCTCCAGCTATATAAATCTTATAATGCATTAGGGAAACCAGATACAAATTCACACATTCTGTATAACTTCATTTGCATAATGAGAAAAACATTCAAAATTAATCTATCAATTTGACTATAATTTGTATGGATGATTTTTTAAAGTTTTTTTTTTCTTTAATTCCAATATACCCAATGTCAGGTATACAATACAGTGATTAAACAATTCTATATGTTACTCAGTGCTCATCGTGATAAGTGTACACCTCTTTCACACATCCTCCCACCAACCTCTCCTTTGATAACCTTCCATTTGTTTTCTATAATTAGGTCTGTTTCTTGGCTTCTATCTCTCTCTTTTTCCTTTGTTCACTTGTTTTGTTTCTTAAATTCCATACATGAGTGAAATCATATGGTATTGATCTTTCTTTGACTTACTTCACTTAGCATTATACTCCCTAGCTCTGGAGAAAGGGGAACCCTCTTACACTGTTGGTGGGAATGCAAGCTGGTACAGTCACTTTGGAAAACAGTATGGAGGTTCCTCAAGATGTTAAAAATAGAGCCACCCTAATATCCAGCAATTGCATTACTAGGTATTTACCCCAGAGATACAGATGTAGTGATCCAAAGGAACACATGCACCCAAATGTTCATAGCAGCAATGTCCAAATTAGCCAAACCACAGAAAAAGGTGAGATGTCCATGATGGCAGATGAATGGATAAAGAAAATGTGGTATATAAATACAATGGAATATTAGTTATCAGAAAAGATGAATATTACATTTACATCAATGTGGATGAAACTGGAGAGTATTATGCTGAGTGAAATAAGTCATTCAGGGAAAAACTATTATATGTTTTCACTCAAATGTGGAATATAAGAAACAGGGCAGAAGAAAGGGAAATGAGGGAAGGGAGGGAAAACTGAATGGGAAGAAATCAGTGAGGGAGAAAAACTAGGAGACACTCTTAACTATAGGAAACAAACAGAGTTGCTGGAGGGGAGTTGGGTGGGGTTGTGGGGTAATTGGGTGATGGGCATTAAAGAGAGCATGTGATGTGATGAGCACTGGGTATTATATGCACCTGATAAATCATAAACAAATAGATAAATAATATTGGGGAAAAAGGATTGTGTGCTCCATTTCTTTGAAAAATGCTGTTGGTATTTTGATAGGGATTGCCTTTAATGTATAGATTGCTTTGGGTAATATAGACATTTTAACTATTAATTCTATCAATGTATGAGCAAAAAATGTCTTTCCATTTCTTTATGTTTTCTTTAATATCTTTTGTTAATGTTGTATAGTTTTCAGAGTACAAGACTCTCACCTCTTTGGTTTGCTGTGTTCTTAGGTATTTTATTAATTTTGTGCAATTTTAAATTATTGTTTTCTTAATTTCTCTTTCTGCTGCTTCATTGTTACTGTTTAGAAAGGCAACAGATTTCTGTATATTGATTTTACATCCTGAGACTTTGCTGAATTTATCGGTTTTAGCAGTTTTTTGTTGAGTCTTTAGGGTTTTTTTTATATAGAGTATCATGTCATCTGGAAATAGTGAAAATTCTGCTTCTTTCTAACTAACTTTGATTGCTTTTATTTCTTTTTGTTGTCTGATTGATACTGAATAAAAGCAGAAGGAGTGGACATTGTCTTCTTCCTGACCTTAGGGGAGAAGCTCACAGTTTTTCCCTATTGAGGATGATGTTTGCTGTAGGTTTTTCATGTAAGACCTTTATCATGTTGAAGTATGTTTCCTCTAGATCTCCTTTGCTGTTAGTTTTTATCATGTATAGATATGGTACTTTGTCAAATGATTTTTCTGCATCTATTGGAATAATTGTATGGTTTTGCACTTTCTCTTATTGATGTGATTTATCACATTCATTGCTTTGCAAATATTGAATCACCTTTGCATCATGGAAGTAAATTCCAGTTGATTGTGGTGAATGATTTTTTAATGTATTGTTGGATTTGGTTTGCTTATATTTTTTGAAGATTTTTGCATTTATATTCATCGAGATATTGGCCTTTATTTCTCGTGTGTGTGTGTGTGTGTGTGTGTGTGTGTGTGGTGTCTTTATCTGGCTTTGGTATCAGAGTAATACTGACCTTTTAAAATGAATTGGAAAGTTTTCCTCCCTCTTCTGTTTTTTAAAATAGTTTGAGAATAATAGGTGTTAAATCTTTTTTAAGATCTTGGCAGAATTCATCTATGAAGCCATGCGGTCTTGGATTTATGAGTTTTGGGGGGAGAGTCTTTTGATTACTGATTAAGTTTCTTTGCTGTAATCAGTCTGTTCAAATTTTCTATTTCCTCCTGCTTCAGTTTTGGTAGGTTATATGTTTCTGGGAATTTATCCACTTCTAGGGTGTCCTTCTTTAAGATTTCTTGTAGCTGGAAGCCTGCAAATATTTTTAAGGTCATCGAAAATCAGTGCAAATTTCCTGCAGAAAGGTTTACTAATTTCTACTCCAAACCAATATTTCTCTTCTCTGAAACTTTCAGTGAACTAGTTATATTAATTCTCTTTCACTCACTTTATGAACCCCAAATAAATAATCTAAACACTAAAATACAGAGCCAAAAAACAGGAAACAAAACTAAAATTTAAGTCAAATACTATGTAGCATGCATACTTGGGGCCACTTTACCATACAGAGCATGCTTTGGGTAGTTCAGCCACTCATATGTCTCTTATGACTCAAGTTTAATACTACTTACTTGTTCATCACTCTGTTGAGATTCATTCAGAAGGGTCAGCAGTTTCTACAACGTTTCAGAATAATCTCTTCCTGGAACATTCTGAAGGGCCCTCCTTTTAAGAAGCCGTTGTTGAAATATGACCTCCTTTCTAGCACTTTCAGAATAATCTCTTCCTGGAACATTCTGAAGGGCCCTCCTTTTAAGAAGCCATTGTTGAAATATGACCTCCTTCCTAGCACTTTTCCCCCCAGCATTGTGCTTCATTATGAGAGTCTTTCTGCAGCAGGTTTCCCAAGCAAATCTCTTAAGTACCTGAGCTTATAACAAGCATATACTAGTCTAGTATTTGACTCTTCTTTGCTTTAATGGATGGTACCATTCTTCAGCTGATTCCAATCAAGACACTTGGTTTGGTAAATAACTTTAAGGTGTGGATTTTAGGACAAATTTTGAAATAGAAACACAATATATGCTCTCCTAATCATTTGTAGCATTCTGTTCCTTAAAATATCATCAAATCAATTAAATTTTTGACAGAAACAATTATTATTGAGGTTCAATTATTAATGGTTCAATAGCAATAAAGTGATTGCTTTAAGCAATGATACATAATCAATACTTATGTCTTCTAAATGTTTTTGGAATCTTCTTTTAACTTCTAAAAACTGCAAGTATTTCTATCCTATTGAAGTCAAAGGTGTAAAAACATACAATGCATATTCCATATTAAATTAATGATATTTTCTTGGCCTCTTAGAATTTAGAAGAGACTTGATGAAATGACTTAGACAATCCAATTGTCTTTAAAAATCCATCCAAGTAATATTCAAGTAGTGTCTTCTTTTTCTCTTGATAAAAACAATAAGCAGTGACATTCAAAATCATTCTGCTAATCTTAGAGCTACTTTCAAAGTACTAAGTACTCAACAAGTGTTTGTTATTGTTAATATGATGCTATTTTCAGATCAAAAAAAACATTTTAAAATCTAAAGATTGACCCACCATTTCTCCTCTTCACCCCCTCCTAATTCCCTGAGTTTATTCAAAGCTACAAATGGAGCTACTTAATTTTGGAGTAAAGTATTGTCACCAGGGAGCTCTAATTTTTTTTAAACCAACCTTCAGTGTCATATGTAGAGTGGCAGTTCTGTTCGATGTCATTATTTCAGTGTGACTACCCTCCTGTAGTGACAGTGTGACTACCAGTGCTCTCTGCTCTTAATACGTTTCCAGTCTCAATCCAGGAGAAACTCATTCCATTAATATCGAACAAACAACAACAAAGTGGTAGATAGACTAACTTTAGCAACCCAAATAGAAAATGTTTACCATACAATCACCATGTTGATTGATGCAGTACAACGCCCAATAATCTACCTATCCATTTGTGATTTATTAACAGCCCAATGTGAAAGATATAAAAACCTCTTAAAATTATTTTTGAGATTCATTCAATTAAAATGTTTTCTCCCCTGCAAAGACAGGTATAAGATAATATCCAGTTGTGTTGGAGACTTTAAAAAACACTGAATAAGGGACGCCTGGGTGGCTCAGTTGGTTGGACGACTGCCTTCGGCTCAGGGCGTGATCCTGGAGTCCCGGGATTGAGTCCCGCATCGGGCTCCCAGCTCCATGGGGAGTCTGCTTCGCTCTCTGACCTTCTCCTCGCTCGTGCTCTCTCTCACTGTCTCTCTCTCTCTCAAAAATAAATAAAATCTTTAAAAAAAAAAAACACTGAATAAGTGGGTACATTTTAGCAGAAATAATGTCTGAGCCTTTAAAGCAAAGACAAATTTGGGAGGTGAGATTTGGAACCACACATCTTCATTTACTCAGCAGATGCCCTGATCCCTTCTATTTTATGAAATAGAAGACACCTTTACTTCTTCCCTTAAATTTATCCCTGTCAACCATTCATCCTTACATACTTCAATGTTAGAAGGAAACCCTTTTCATTCAATTCCACTCTTTTTAGGACTATCTATAATTGTCCACTTCTGTTCACCTGCATACTTCTTACATCTTTCCTTCCACTTACATATTTCCCTTAGCTTTTAAGCATGGTCAAGTTTTCCCATATCTCAAATAACAACAAAATATCAAAACTTCCCTTCTCAACCCTGTAACATTTTTAAAGGCACTTATTCTTAAGCTGGAACTTGCTATGCTCTTACTGTATTCCAGAAAGTTTACCAAACTCAACTCTGCATGAATTACTTAATTTAATCCTTACATCCACTTTATAAGGTAGGTAATGTTACTATCTCCAACAGACAGAGAAAACTGAGGCTCCAGAATTTAAGTAACTTTCCCCAAAACATGCAAGTATTTAGTGGTGAAGCTGGGACTTGAATCCATAATGATCTGATTCCAAAGGCTAAGATTTTAACCACTACACTGGCACTGGCTTTTCTCTCCTAGTTCTCTCTCCCTTTCTCTCTCTCTGTCTCTCTCTCCAACCCCCTTTTATTCCCTTCCTCTGTCCTCCCATTTTTCTTCCTCTCCCTCCCTTTCTTTCATTATTCTCTTTCTCAAAATCATATTCACAGAGCAAAAGAGTAACAATATGGCTTTTATTCTATATAATCATTTTCTATGTTGCCTATAGACTATAGGAGGAGAAACATAGAATCAGAAAGACCAATGAAAAGACAATTGCAATAATCTCAGTATTTACTGATTTTTAGAAAGTGTGGTAACAGTGTGAGATTGTGACTGAATTGGGGATACATTTTTAAGATTGACCTGACAGGATATACTAACAGACCAACTGTGGGTATGAGACAAGGAGATAAATCAAGATTTTTGGTCTGAGTTATTGGAGATACAGATGTTGTGGAAACACAAAATTACACATATTAAGAATATAAAATTATAAATGAAAGTACCGTATGAAGGTAAATATTTATTTGAATGTGTTATAGCCTGCCTTCATAATTTCTTAACTGCAATGTCATGAGAGATCCTAAGCTAGACCACCTGGCTAAGCCATTCCTGAATTTCTGACCCACAGAATCTGTGTGAGGTAATAAATGTTTATTATTTTAAGATCCTAAATTTTGGGCTAATTTGTTTTCCAGAAAATGTATATAATACAGATTTTGGTGCTAGGGATGTAGTGCTAGCATAATAAAACCCTAAAATGTAGAAAATCTTGGAAACTTGGTAGTTAGCAGAAAGTAGAAGGATTTTTAGGAGATGTTAGAAAAAGCCTAAAGAACATTGGCAAAACTGTTACTAAAATCCTGCTGAGCTCAAAAGAAGCTGCAGATGAAGGCTTAAACAAAAGTGGTAAAGTGTTATTAAAAACTGAAGAAAAGGGATCCTTGTTGTATAGGGGCTGAACATTTAGCAACACTGTCACCTGTGTTAATGGCGAAATTAGAAAATAAGCCAGATGAACAATGCTATTTAGCTATGGAGATTTCTAGGCAGAGTGTTGAGAGTGCCTCCTCGCTTCTTCTTACTGTTGATAATAAAATGCAACAAGACATTAGTAAGCTTAAGGAAAGACTGTTAACAAAAAGGAGACAGTCTTGCAACTTAAACATTGCTAAGAGAGTAAATTTTAAGTTTTCACCATAAGAAAAAAATTCGTAACTATGTGAGGTGGTTGATGTTACCTAAACTTACTGTGGTAATTATTTCACAATATATACATATATCAAACGATTATGTTGAATACACTGGGTTAATACATGCCAATTATATCTCAATAAAACTGGTGAGATAAAGAAGCCAGTCTTACAGGTTCTGAAAATTTCCCCTCTCTAGATGGCA
Organism: Neogale vison; assembly: GCF_020171115.1. Taxonomy (NCBI): domain Eukaryota; kingdom Metazoa; phylum Chordata; class Mammalia; order Carnivora; family Mustelidae; genus Neogale; species Neogale vison. Next base: position 51,680,660 of record NC_058105.1, on the reverse strand, counting down.
GATACTGCTAAAATTAAAGAATGGCAAGGATCAAATCCAGATCACTGTTAGATAAACAAGATAAAAAGATGAAGATCAGAGTCTAGCTATAAAATTCTTTGTTAACACCTCAGAAACATGTAGAAGTGTTTCACAGATCCATTTAGTTACACAATAAGGCTTGTAAGAAACCTAAGAGTGTTGTTTCTCAGCAGTCACAGTAGAAGCCCAAGTTAGAAAAAGGCTTATGTCAAGATTTTAATGGTGTGAACCCTTGATAAGATTCACAGTATATACACAGAGTTTAAAAAAGAATTATATTGGAAGAAATACTGCTAGTTCATACTGAAAAGGACAGAAAAGTAGAAAACGAGAATTTGGGGCCCCAAAACATTTACAAGCAAGAAACACTTTGAGAAAACTATGCAGCTCCACACATGGACTCACAGGGTAGCACCAATGACACAGGCAGGATACACAGTTAAAGCCATGCAGACTAATTCCTGGGCAGGAGTGGGATTTAGGCCTAATCAGAGAACGTCCAATATTTGTCTAACTTAATTTCCAAATGTAATGGGCGACTTTGCCTCCCATTTTCTCCCCCCCTGAATGAGAGTGTCTATAGCAGTGATCATAGCTATTCGTCTCTTGCTGTTGTATATTAGGTGTTTGGAGAGCAAGTAGAATATCACAGGTCTTTGGACCAAGAGGAACTGTTTATGAGAGCTCTGCTTCTGAAACTATAATAAAGGAGCCACATCCACACTAGAAAATGATTTAGATGAGGCAATTCTAAACACTGAGCTAATGCTGGAATGCTATTAAAATTTTGGGGACCTGAAAAAGAGAGAGTATATTTTTTGTAAAGGAAGGATCTTTAAAGATTCTTGCTTCTAAATATTTATGCTTTTGTATAGTCCTTTTGGATACTAGACAGGGTTGGCCTATGTAAACAGTAAAAGTGCAGAAATGATAGTATGTGATTTCTGAGGCTAAATTATAAAAGTCATTGTGACTTTACCTTGTTCTTTCTTGGACTACTCACTCTGGGGGAAATCAGCTATCATGTTATGAGAAACCCTATGGAGAGGTCCACATGGGGACAATCTGAGGCTTCCTACCCACAGCCAACATAATTTGCCAGCCACGTGAGTGTGCCATCTTGGAAGTGGATATTCCAGCCTTAGATAAGCCTTCACATGACTATTGCCCTAGATGACACCTTACTTCCAACCTCATAAAAGACCTAAGAAATAACTACCAAACTAAGGCACTTCTGAAATTTTGACCCAGAGATATTATAAAATGACACATTTTTTATTATTTAAGCCACCAAATTTGAAGATAGTTATACAGCAAAAGAGATATGTTGCAGGATAAGAAAAGATACCACAATAAATCACATTATTTTTTTAAAAAAATCTAACAAATATCGCAAACATAACACAAAATCAGGAAAATACTAGAACTCACACAGCAATTCAGCAACGTGGCAGGATACAAAGTCAAGGTACAGAAATCAGTGGCTTTCTTATACACTAATAATGATAATGCAGAAAGGGAAATTAGAGAATCGATTCCATTTACTATAGCACCAAGAACCATAAGATACCTGGGAATAAACCTAACTAAAGAGGTAAAGGATCTGTACTCAAGGAGCTACAGAACACTCATGAAAGAAATTGAAGAAGACACAAATAGATGGAAGACCATTCCATGCTCTTGGATCAAAAGAATAAACATTGTTAAAATGTCTATACTGCCTAGAGCAATCTATACTTTTAATGCCATTCCGATCAAAATTCCACTGGTATTCTTCAAAGAGCTGGAGCAAATAATCCTAAAATTTGTATGGAATCAGAAGAGACCCCGAATCACTAAGGAAATATTGAAAAACAAAAATAAAGCTGGTGGAATCACGTTACCTGATTTCAAGCTTTATTACAAAGCTGTGATCACCAAGACAGCATGGTACTGGCATAAAAACAGACACATAGACCAGTGGAACAGAGTAGAGAGCCCAGATATGGACCCTCAACTCTATGGTCAATTAATCTTCGACAAAACAGGAAAAAATATACAGTGGAAAAGAGACAGTCTCTTCAATAAATGGTGCTGGGAAAACTGGACAGCTATATGTAGAAGAATGAAACCCAACCATTCTCTTACACCGTACACAAAGATAAACTCAAAATGGATAAAGGACCTCAACGTGAGACAGGAATCCATCAGAATCATAGAGGAGAACATAGACAGTAATCTCTTCGATATCAGCCATAGCAACTTCTTTCAAGATATGTCTCCAAAGGCAAAGGAAACTAAAGCTAAAATAAACTTCTGGGACTTCATCAAAATCAAAAGCTTCTGCACAGCAAAGGAAACAGTCAAAAAAACAAAGAGGCAACCCACGGAATGGGAGAAGATATTTGCAAATGACAGTACAGACAAAAGGTTGATATCCAGGATCTATAATGAACTCCTCAAACTCAACCCACACGAAACAGGCAAACATATCAAAAAATGGGCAAAAGATATGAACAGAGACTTCTCCAATGAAGACATACAAATGGCTATCAGACACATGAAAAAATGTTCATCATCACTAGCCCTCAGGGAGATTCAAATTAAAACCACATTGAGAGCCTCCTGGGTGGCTCAGTTGGTTGGACGACTGCCTTCGGCTCAGGGCGTGATCCTGGAGTCCCGGGATCGAGTCCCGCATCGGGCTCCCAGCTCCATGGGGAGTCTGCTTCGCTCTCTGACCTTCTCCTCGCTCGTGCTCTCTCTCACTGTCTCTCTCTCTCAAATAAATAAATAAAATCTTTAAAAAAAAAAAAACCACATTGAGATATCACCTTACACCAGGTAGAATGGCCCAAATTAGCAAGACAGGAAACAACATGTATTGGAGAAGATGTGGAGAAAGGGGAACCCTCTTCCACTGTTGGTGGGAATGCAAGTTGGTGCAGCCTCTTTGGAGAACAGTGTGGAGATTCCTCAAGAAATTAAAAATAGAACTTCCCTATGACCCTGCAATTGCACTCCTGGGTATTTATCCCAAAGATACAGATGTCATGAAAAGAAGGGCCATCTGTACCCCAATGTTTATAGCAGCAATGGTCACAGTCACCAAACTGTGGAAAGAACCAAGATGCCCTTCAACGGATGAATGGATAAGGAAGATGTGGTCCATGTACACTATGGAGTATTATGCCTCCATCAGAAAGGATGGATACCCAACTTTTGTAGCAACATGGACGGGACTGGAAGAGATTATGCTGAGTGAAATAAGTCAAGCAGAGAGAGTCAATTATCATATGGTTTCACTTATTTGTGGAGCATAACAAATATCACTGGAGGACAAGGGGTGTTAGAGAGGAGAAGGGAGTTGGGGAAAATTGGAAGGGGAGGTGAATCATGAGAAACTATGGACTTTGAAAAACAATCTGAGGGGTTTGAAGTGGCGGGGGTGTGGGAGGTCGCGGTACAGGTGGTGGGTATTTTAGAGGGCACGGACTGCATGGAGCACTGGGTGTGGTGAAAAAATAATGAATACTGTTTTTCTGAAAATAAATAAATCAATTTAAATATTAAAAAATCAGGAAAATAACACAATACTCAATTAACTGCCTGGTACATTACTATATTATCTATTTTTTTCCCTATAGTTTCCGTCTGCAAATTATTTGAGAAGTCAATCTTCTGTAGCATTATTAATCGATGTTTAAATGACAGTTTCACACATTTCTTTCATCTTCCAAACATGTTATTAGTAATGTTATATACAGTTTTAGGATTTTTATAAAATTGGAAACTTCTATCAAATTTATTTATGTATTGAGCTCTAAGATTTCAGAGTATTTCAAATTTTCGTGACTAATATTAAATACTACTTGAATTGAAAATACTCATTAATAAGTTTTGCATTGATGTACTCATTGTAATGACATTATTATGATGATTTTATGTTATCTTTACCAATTTCAGTATTTTGTATCAAATAAGCAAGAAATTTAAATCTTTTCCTTATTTTGCATATTTATTCTTAAAGAATCCAATAGCCTATTCATTACTTCTTTTCAACATATATCTCTTCCTCTTAATGAGGTAAAGGTTTGGAAATAATCTGGAAAAAATTTTTTTGATTCACTTCTCAATGTCAGAATAATTTCTTTTGATTTTGTCACTCATCTTGATCAATTTTGCTTCATATTTTATTATTTTTTATCTGATTTTTTTCCTCTGTGCTTTAATAAATAAATTTAAAATGACAGAAGGAATACTTTTTATATTTGGCCAAACCAAAAGTCTTAGGAAGACCCATAGAAATAAAAACCTTTAAGTCTATTACCTACACAGTAAGTCCACTTCTGCTTCTGAGAAACTATGTGAACAGTGATGTCCTTTACTGAGATGAAGAAGAGTCTGGGAGGCATGGAAAAGAGTATTAGGATTTCATTTTTTTGGAAATCCTAAATCTGAGATATCTAAAGATAGGGCAGCCACAAAATTTTATAGCTAAACCATCACACTCTGAGAGGAAAAGAATCTATACTCAGAAGACTATAAAGTACTCATGAAAAAAACTGAGGAAGACACAAAGAAATGGAAAAATGTCCAATGTCAAGGATTTGAAGAACAAATAGTGTGAAAATGTCTATGCTAACTAAAGCAATATACACATTTAATGCAATCCCTATCAAAATCCCATCCATTTTTTTTCAAAGAAATGAAACAAATAATCCTAAAATTTATATGGAACCAGAAAACACTTCGAATAGCCAACAGAATATTGAAAAAAAAAAAAAAAAAGCCAAAGTTGGTGGCATCACAATTCCAGACTTCAAGCTCTATTACAAAGCTGTCATCATCAGGACAGTATGGTACTGGCACAAAAACAGACACATAGATCAATGGGACAGAATAGAGAGTCCAGAAATAGTCCCTCAACTCTATGGTCAACTAATCTTCGACAAGGCAGGAAAGAATGTCCAATGGAAAAAAGACAGCATTTTCAACAAATTATGTTGGGAAAGTTAGACAGCCACATGCAGAAAAATGAAATTGGACCATTTCCTTACACCACACACGAAAATAGATTCCAAATCGATGAAGGACCTCAATGTGAGAAAGGAATCCATCAAAATCCTTGAGGAGAACACAGGCAGCAACCTCTTTGACCTCAGCTGCAACAACTTCTTCCTAGGAACATCACCAAAGGCAAGGGAAGCAAGGACCAAAATGAACTATTGGGATTTCTTCAAGATTGAAAGCTTTTGCACAGCAAAGGAAATAGTCAACAAAACCAAAAGACAACTGACAGAATAGGAGAAGATATTTGCAAATGACATATCAGATAAAGGGCTAGCATCCAAAATCTATAAAGAGCTTGGCAAACTCAACACCCAAAGAACAAAGAATCCAATCAAGAAATGGGCAGAGGACATGAACAGACAGTTCAGCAAGGAAGACATCCAGATGGCCAACAGACACATGAAAAAGTGCTCCACATCACTCGGCATCGGGGAAATACACATCAAAACCACAATGAAATATCACTTCACACCAGTCAGAATGGCTAAAACTAACAAGTCAGGTAATGACAGATGCTGGCGAGGATGTGGAGAAAGGGGAACCCTCCTCCATCGTAGGTGAGAATGCAAGCTGGTGCAACTATTCTGGAAAACAGCATGGAGGTTCCTCAAAAAGTTGAAAATAGAGCTTCCCTATGACCCTGCAATTGCACTACTGGGTATTTACCCTAAAGATATAAGTGTAGTGATCTGAAGGGGCACGTGCACCCGAATGTTTATAGCAGCAATGTCCACAATAGCCAAACTATGGCAAGAACCTAGATGTCCATCAACAGATGAATGGATGAAGAAGATGTGGTCTATATATACAATGTAATACTATGCAGCCATCAAAAGAAATGAAATCTTGCCATTTGCAATGACGTGGATGGATCTAGAGGGTATTATGTTGAGGGAAATAAGTCAATCGGAGAAAGACAACTATCATGTGATCTCCCTGATATGAGGAAGTCGAGAAGAAACATGGAGGGTTTGGGGGGTAGGGAAAGAATAAATGAAACAAGATGGTATCAGGAGGGAGACAAACCATTAGAGACTTTTAATCTCACGAAACAAACTGTGGGTTGCTGGGGGGAGGGGGGCTGGGAGAAGGGGGGTAGGGTTATGGACATTGGGGAGGGTATGTGCTTTTGGGTAAATTGGAAGGGGAGATGAACCATGAGAGACTATGGACTCTGAAAAACAATCTGAGGGGTTTGAAGTGGCGGGGGGGGTGGGAGGTTGGGGTACCAGGTGGTGGGTATTATAGAGGGCACATCTTGCATGGAGCACTGGGTGTGGTGAAAAAATAATGAATACTGTTTTTCTGAAAATAAATAAATTGGAAAAAGAAAAAAACAAAAAACAAAAAACAAACAAACAAAAAAAAACAAACAGGGTTGCCAGGGGGAGAGGGGTAGGGAGAAGGTGGTGGGGTTATGGACATTGGGGAGGGTATGTGCTATGGTGAGTGCTGTGAAGTGTGTAAACCTGGTTATTCACAGACCTGTGCCCCTGGGGCTAATAATAAATTATATGTTAATTTTTAAAAAGTATTTTAAACTGAAGTAAAATAAAACACAACGTATAAAAATTTGGGGATATCGCTAAAGCTAAAAAGAAAAGATAAAAGGTAAGTTCTATTGAAACCTCCCTTTTCCTTACCTCCCCTATCCCCATTGAACATAACCTGCCACCTTTCACAACCCTGGGGCAGCAGAAATTTTTGCGCTTGGGTCCTGTCCCCATGCTTTAATAAACCACAATTTTGCACCAAAGATGTCTCAAGAATTCTTTCTTGTTCATCGGTTCTGGACCTCACCCCACTGAACCTCACTTATATTCTAAAACTTCATCATTACTGATCTGCTTGGCAAGGGAATTTTCCTTGCCACCTTTACATACTTACTAATTTATATCTTCAGTAGCTATACATTCTAAGGTTCCATTCCTCTGAAGAGTTTGATACATTCTTTTTAGTACAGAATTTGAAATAATTATAAAGGGTCTTTTGACAATTACTGAAAAATTATCTTAATATATTCTTGAAACAATACCAAAATGGCCAAGAAATGGCCATCATTGGGACCAGAATTTTTCTTGGTCCAGTTTGAAGTAATGAGGACAGGACTTAATTGGGTGCACCTAAATTATGCTGTTTTGTTATTCAGAAGCAGTGGGGTTGAGAGCAGTCCACAGGAATTGTACATTTGTAAATAGAAGTAGGTTAAAGTAATTAATCCTATGTCTTGTAGCTCTGATGTTCTCTCCCTTAAGAGAAATTACCCAGGGTTTAAGGCAGCTAACAGCAAGGTGCAGTGATAAAGTGGTTGAGTTCTTTCTGATTTGGGACCTGCTCTTTCTTTCTATGTACATCTGTTGTGTGCAAAGCTCATGCTTTAAGCAAAAAGCCAGTATAAAATTGGTATAACCTTACATCCTTCACAGTCACAGATATGTAAAATTCCTTTATAAAGACAAAGTCACATCTTTAAAAGCAATTTACTGGGGCTATTCAAGAAACAATTAGAAGCCATTCTGGGGTGGGGGGGTAGTTTCAATAAAATGAGTGAGTGTTTCCTCCTAGCATTTCCTATATTTCTAGTTTCATGCTTAATGAAACAAAAGCATGAGAGAGAAGCTCTACAATTACTATTCCCCCCCACCCAGGGTAACTTTGAAGTCAATTTTGAAAATTACATTAAGCTCCTGGAATAATAACTGCATTTAAGATTCTTATTCCTCCCATGTTAATCCTGGAAATAAGTTCCTCATCAATTCATATGATAGAAAACACCAAAATAACCTTCATAAATTGATCACAGAACAACAAAAAAGATGGATTTGCAGTATAAAGCATTGTCAGCACAGTAGTATGCCTATTCCTTTAGAGCAAACACAGAGTGCTTTTTATGTGCCAGGCATGGTGTTAGTTGTCATAAAAAAGTTAACTTATTAAGTACTACAAAATAGTCAGACATTGGAACTTAGACAACTCCATTTTAAATATGAGGCAACTAAGTCTCAAAGAGGTTAAGCGTTTTGCCCCATTAAGTGGTATAGCTACTCCAATGTGGTTCCAAAGCTCAGTGAATCCTATATATTCACCCCAGTATACAGCTTCCATTGTATGTAACATGCTTCTGGGTCACATAAGTAAAGACATATGCTAGTCTGTGGGAATTAACATTAAAACTCCTGGTCTGACACCGATTAGAAAAAGCCCCAGGCAGGTGTGGCAGAGCAGAGTTGAAATATAATGTGTCTGGAAAAACACAGAGTTATTCACTGTCTCAGCAACAGTTTGGGAACTCAGGAGTTGTGAGCTTTGTCCAATCGTAGATGTGACCTTGATCTCACTTAATGAAAGATGCTGGCCTCAGTTTTCTTATCTGTGACTTAGAAATGGAAACTTGTAATACTTCAAAACATACCCAGGTATCAGGAAATTTTAAGAATCTAGACTCTCATACTTGATGTATAGCAAAGCACAATTCTCTATGGAGTCAAATATATACTCTATGCAGAAACATGGACCAAAGACCTAGAAAGGTTATCCCCCTTCAGAAAAAAAAATCCATTAGATTTTTCTTGCTAATCAATATCATCTTGATAGAGCAAAATAAAGCATTGGAGGAATAAAAAGTTCTGTCATTTCCAGGAGTAAACTTTTGAATTTTCTGTTTCCAGATTCAGTCTGTTATATAGGTTTTTTAAAAAAGATTTTATTTATTTATTTGACGGACAGAGATCACAAGTAGGCAGAGAGACAGGCCGAGAGGAGGAAGGGAAGCAGGCTCCCCGATGAGCAGAGAGCCCAATGCAGGGCTGATCCCAGGACCCTGGGATCATGACCTGAGCCAAAGACAGAGGCTTTAACCCACTGAGCCTCCCAGGCACCCCTGTTATATAGTTTTAATAAATATATTGCTAATAGTATTATTTTGAGCTTATGAATTGTTAAGCTTATTTTTAGTAATGATTAATGATAAATCATTTTGTAAAGCTTGGGTGATTCATCAACAGAGTAACTTTTTAAAACAGGTGTTCTGGGAATTCAGAACTTCTGTAATGCAAAGTTTTATTTCTCTAAATTTGCAGAGTTCTAAGTCACCTGCAATAAGAATAAAGACAAGGAAAGTAGGAAATATCTACTGTTAGCTCCCCATATTACTTCCAGCCTCATGGGATCTTAATTAATTCAGCTACAACAAAATGTAAAGTACAAGTGGAGTCTAATTTCAAAAGAGATCTAGGAGCATAATCTAAAAAAGATTGTGTAGCTTTTGTACCAGTACTTTTTTCTTTTTTAAAATTTAATTTATTTTCAGTGTAACAGAATTCATTGTTTATGCACCACACCCAGTGCTCCAAGCAATATGTGCCCTCCTTAATACCCACCACCAGGGTCCCCCAACCTCCCACCCCCTGCCCCTTCAAAACCCTCAGATTGTTTTTCAGAGTCCATAGTCTCTCATGGTTCATCTCTCCCTCCAATTTCCCTCATCTCCCGTCTCCTCTCCATCTCCCCATGTCCTCCGTGTTATTTGTTTTGCTCCACAAATAAGTGAAACCATATGATAATTGACTCTCTCTGCTTGACTTATTTCACTCAGCATAATCTCTTCCAGTCCCGTCCCTGTTGCTACAAAAGTTGGGTATTCATCCTTTCTGATGGAGGCACAATACTCCATAGTGTGTGGACCACATATTCCTTATCCATTCATCTGTTGAAGGGCATCTTTGTTCTTTCCACAGTTTGGTGACTGTGGCCATTGCTGCTATAAACATTGGGGTACAGATAGCCCTTATTTTTAAGGATTAAAAAAAGGATCTTAAAGGATTAAAAAAAGAAGGGATGAGAGTAGCAAAACCATCTGCTCTTGAGATCGGATATTTTAAAAAATGCTGACTGCTTCCCTGGAAATATTTTTTAGAAGAAAGGGTATAAGCTTTATATTAGATAGAAGATTAAAAGGTAATAAGATCAAGAGGTAAAAATAAAGCTCATAACTGACCACTGAATTTCATTCCTCCGAATGAAATTTGACAGTAAGATAAAGATTATAATTGTACTTATTTTTATTGGTATATAACATATATAAGTTTCAGGTGTATGACATTATAATTTGACATCTGCATGTACTACAAAGGAATAACCCATCACCATACAATTGACTTCCTTCACCCATTTGTCCATTCCCCAGTCCTGATCCCCTCTCGTAACCACCAATCTGTTCTGCATATCTATGAGTTTGTTGTCTTGTTTGTTTTTGTTGCTTATTCATTTGTTTTGTCTTGAGGGGCTTTCTTTGTTCCTCTTTTCCTACTTCCTTTATTGTAAAAGATAGATTGTGTATTTGAGATTTTTCTTATTTGTTGAGGTAGTCCTGTATTGCTATGATAATCCTTCTTAGAACTACTTTTGCTACATCCCAAAGATTTTGGCATGTCATAGTTCTGTTTTCATTTGTCTCTGGGTATCTTTTTGTTTTGTTTTGTCTTTGATTTGTTTAATGACCCACTGGTTGATCAGTAGCATGTTATTTAATCTTCATATTTCTGTAGTTTTTCCAGTTTTCTTCTTTTAATTGATTTCTAGTTCATACCTTTTTGGTCAGCAAATATGCTTTATGTGATTTCAAACTTATGGAATTCATAGAGACTTGTTCTGTGACCCAACATGTGATCTAGTCTATAGAATTTTAAAAGTGCACTTAAGAAGAAAGTATATTCTTTTGCTTTTGCATCAAATGTTCTGTATAATGTATTAAGTCCATCTGGTCTAGTGTGTCATTTATATCAGGCCAGTCTTTCCTTATTGAATTTCTGTTTGTATGATCAATTCTCTGATACCATTGGGGTCTTACTATCTCCTACTATTGTATTGCTATCAGTCTCTCCCTTTAGGTCTATTGATATTTGCTTTTGATAAGTGATATTTGCTATTGATAAGTGAACCTATGTGGGCTGTATATATATTTATAAATGCTATGTCTTCTTATTGGATTAGCCCCTTTATCATTATATAATGCCCTTCTTTGTCTATTATTACAGTCTTTGTTTTAATGTTTATTTTTTCTATTAGAAGTATAGTTACTTCACCTTTTTTTCATTTCCATTTGCATGGAATATCTTTCTTCATTCTTTCACTTTCAGTTTGTGTTTGTTTTTACTTCTAGAGTGAATCTCTTAGAGGCAGCATATAGATGGATTTTTAAATTCATTCAGCCATTTTATGTCTTTTAATTGGAAAGTTTAGTCCATTTACATTTAAAGCAACCATTGATAGGTATGTACTTATAGCCATGGTGTTCATTGTTTTCTGGCTGTGTTTGTAGTTCTTCTTTGTTCCTTCTTTCTTCTCTTGCTTTCTTTCCTTATGGTTTGATGACTTTCTCTATTGTGTCTAGATTTCTTTACCACTTTCTTTTGTGTATTAACAATAAGTTTTTGCTTTGTAGTTACTCTGAGGTTCACATTTAACTTCCCTGTATATAATGGTATGTTTTGAGTTAATAAATCTAAACACATTTCAAAAACTTATATTTTTCTCTCCCTCATCATTTTATATTTTTGATGTCATATTTTGTTTTTATGTTATGCATCCCTTAAATAATTATTGTAGTTTTAGTGACTTTTACTATTTTTGCCCTTATACTTGTTTTGTAAGTGATCGATCTACTATTTTTACTATATATTTACTTTTCTGATGAGATTTTTACTATTGCATGTTTTCTTGTTAATAGTGCTATTTCTTTTTAGTTTATAGAATTCCCTTTAATATTTCCAGTCAGGACAGTTTAGTGGAGACAAACTCCTTTAGCTTTTGCTTATCTGGAACACTCCTATTCTCCCCTTTGATTCTGAATGATAACCTTGTGGGGTAGAGAATTTTTGCTTGGAAATTTTTTGTTTTGTGTTGTTTTGTTTTGTTTTCTTTTCATCACTTTGAATATAACATGCTACTCTCTTCTGGCTTGCAAAGTTTTTGATATAAAATCTGGTGATAGCATTATGGGATTTCCCTTCTATGGAATAATTTGTTTTTCTCTTGCTTTTTTAAAAATTCTCTCTTCATCTTTAACTTTTTTCCATCTTAATTATAATATGTCTTAGTTTAGATCCTTGGGTTCATCTTATTTTGAACTCTCTGAACTTCCTGGATTTGAATGTCTGTTTCCTTCCACAAATTAGGGACATTTTCAATCATTATGTCTTCAAATAACTTTTCTGGCCCTTCTATTCTCTCTTCTCCTTCTGGGACTTCTATAATGTAAATGAATATTCTGCTTGATGTCTGAAAGTTCTCTTAAGTTTTCTTCATTTTTTGCTTTTGTTTGTTTTTCTTTTTGCTGCTCTCTCTGGGTGAGTTCTATCACATTGTCTTCCAGATTACTGATGTGATCCTCAGCTTTATTCAGTCTGCCATTGAGCCCCTTTGGTGTACTTTTTCAGTTCAGTTATTGTATTCTTTAGCTCTGTAACTTCTGTTTGGAACTTTCCCGCATTTTCTATCTCTTAATCAAGAATCTCACTATGTTTATCCATTTATTTCTCCCAAGTTTGATGACTATCTTTTTGACCATTATTTTGACCACTTTGACCATTACTATTTATTAGATAGATTGTTTATCTCTATTTCATTAATATCTTTTCCTGATATTTTGTCTTGTTCTTTCATTTGGAATATGTTCCTCTGTCTCCTCATATTGTCTGACTCTTTATTTCTTTATATGTATTAGACAAATCAATGGACTCCCTAGTCTTCAAGTTATGGTCTTGTGTAAGAGATGACATTTGAGCCCAGGAGTGCAATCCCTTCTGACCACTGGAGTTAGATGCACAAAAACACTCCTTGTGTGGATTGTGGCAGAGCTGCATCTGTGGAATGGGTGGGATTGGCACCTGGCCCAGCTACACAGTGTGGCTACAGTGTAGGGGTGGATAGGGCTGGCACCCACCCTGGGTGCAACATGTAGCTGTGCTGGAGCATGGGGATTGGTGGGGCTGTTGCCTGGACAATTGCAACAGTTGACTCCACTGGGGCACAGTGCTGGGCTGGGCTATAATCTGGCCTGGCTTTTATGCATCATTGTGCTGTGTGTTGTGTGCCCACCCCAGTTCTAATAGGTTAGAGGGATAGTTGTAAATGGTACCCACCAGTGTCAATATTAGCAAGGTAGAATGAGGTTGCTAATATTTTGCTTTCCTTGGAGAAAGTACCGATGGTTTACTGCCTCTCTAATAGGCACTTTAATATTAGTAAGTGAGTCTCCTTCACATATGGTTTAGGTGCTTCTCAAGGAGTTGTTTTTGCATTGGGTCCTAGGGTAAATGAGTCAGTATGCAAACCCTTTAAGAGGAAGTTCTGTATCCCCTGCTATTCTTTGGGTTTTCTACATAATTTTGTTGGTTTTCAGAGCCTGGCCTTTAGGGTACTTATCCCTCTTGTGTAGGATCCATGGGTTGGGTGCCTGTGGTGGAGCACGAACCCCTCACTACTCAGAAAAAAGTTCCATATTTTGGGGATCCTTCCTAATTGTGGTTTGCTCTACCTGGAGTGGGTTTATTTGACAAGATGATGTATCTGCTTCTCCTACCCATCTTAATGTTGCCCTTTTTGTCCTTTGTTATAGAGGTTATGTTCATCTGGTTTTCTGGTCTTTTTCAGGAGGAATTATTCCATATGTAGTTGTATATTTTTTATATTTATATTTATATGTTTATTTATATATTTATATTTGTTATATTTATGGGAAGGAATTAGTTCAGGATCTCCCTATGATACCATCTTGAACCCATCTCATGAATGCATTTTTGTCTCATGATATTTTTAGCTTATCCAAAAAGAAAGATTTAATAGGGGTGCCTGGGTGGCCATTGAGTTAAGTGTTTGCCTTTGGCTCAGGTCTCAGGGTCCTGGGACAAGTTCCATGTTGGGCTTCCTGATCAGTGGGGAATCTGCTTCTCCATCTGTCCCTCCCCTACACTTGTGTACTCTCTCTCTCTAATAAATAATAAATAAATAAAATCTTTAAAAAAAAGATTTAATATAAATCACCAACAATAAAGAAATGCTTAAATTATGATATACCTATATAAAAGAACATGATGTGACCACTATAACAAGTGCTTTAAAAGAATACTTAATAACAGAGGAATTGTTTATAAAATAACCAAATAAAAAACACAGAATACAAAACTATGATGACTCGGAACACAATTTAAAATAAATAACTAAAAATGATGAACATTAATGTTAATAAGTATCTCTGGTGGTGGTTTTAATTTATCCTTTACACATTTTTGTATTTCTCAAGTATTCTACAATAAACATATATTTGTTTTGTTATTATAAAATAATAAGGGGCTCCTGGGTGGCTCACTGGTTAAGCATCCAACTCTTGATCTCAGGTCTTGATTTCAGGGTCATGAGTTCAAGCTCCATTCAAGCCCAGCATGAAGCTTACTTAAATTAAATTAAATTGAAAAAAAAACACACACACTTTTGTTTAACATCTTAAAGTTTAAAACTTCTGCTTATTTTCAGATGAAGAACATATGCTGACTTATATATCGATAATGTTTATTTTTCTAGAGACAAACAAAAATTACTTTGTCAAGAGTTTAGAGTGACAGAACTTTACTTTTATTACACTTTTTATCTCCTCTCTCAAGGTATATGACCCTTATACTTGACAGTTCTGAAAACCCAAGCTTGACATCTCCCTTTTCACATTAAGTTTGCCTTTTCTCTGTAAAGAAATCCATTGTGTGTATAATTGTCATATGTTAATGTTTGTATAACCATTTATTTATTTATTCATTCCACATTATCTTATTGAGGAAAACAATTATAATAATATCTCATTTGGGGGGATAATTTAGAGGAGAGAAAACTAAGGATTGGAGAATAGTTAGGCAAGGAAAGGTGCATTCCTAAAACAAGGTAGTTAGCATGAGAATGGGAAGAAAGGAACAGTCAAGAGAAATCCCGAGAGTACAAAGAACAGAATTTAATGACATCTTATGTGTAGTTATGGTTAATATGTACCACACACTATGCTAATATAGATTGTACAACCTTAAAGAAAATATACCTTCTCCTCATTCTTCAAACCTCCAACACCTCACTCTTTCTTATTCTCAACTGATGGTCTGAAAAAAAACAGAAACAACCCAAAAAGAACTTAATCACAGTTCCACTTTCAAATTTACTAGTCTCTCTACACCCTATACTATTTATTCTGCTTTTCATTCTGTTAAAATGGAAGGCCTGTTCACCCCTTCATGTGTATCCTGAATCTCATCCTCTTTCAGGACATCATTCTAATAATTGATCCAGCTATTCCCTAGCATCAAAATTTACAACTCTAATGGATCATTCTAATTAGTATCTCTTCGTATTCTGTTGTTCTCTCATCTAAAACTTTTCCTTGAGCACAACACTGTTTTCAGCCACTATCCCATCTCTCTACTAAAATTTCAAAAAGAAAACAAAGAAAATGAGAAAAATATCTGGAAAGTTATCTACCTTGATATGTAGATCCTTTCTTCTTCCATTCTCTCTAGAAACCAATCCAGTTAAGCTTTTGTCCTTACAACTTTATCAAAACTGCTCTAGCAATTGTCATCAATAACCCCCACTTGTACAGTCTTGAGGCAGGTCTTGTTTTATGGCTTGTGACTTGCATAGTCACACTGAGACTACGTACTTAGAGGAACCAAAGGCTTGGCTTAATGTTCAGTTATTGCCATCCTGAAATTCTTGGAAACTTTTGAACAAGAGATCTCAAATTTTTATTTTTTTCACTAGACTCAGAAAATTATATAGCTGGTTCTATCCAAAGATCATTCTGAGTTCTCATTTTTCTACTTATCAATAGCATTTGGCTCAATTGATCTCTACTTTATGAAACCCTTTTTTTATTTTCACATGATTCATGAACACCATTCTATTAGCTCTCCTCCTATATCTCTGGTTCTCCTTACCTGCTTTGTCTTTGTCTTCTTCACTTCTAAAATATTGAATAGCATCTGGGTGGCTCAGTTGGTTAAATAACTGCGTTTGGCTCAGGTCATGACCCTGGAGTCCCAGTATCAAGTCCCACATCAGGTTCCCTCCTCTGCGGGGAGTTTGTTTCTCCCTCTGACCTGTGCTCTCTCATGCTCTCTTTCTCTCATTCTCTCACTCTCTCTCTCAAATACATAAAAAAAAAATTAAAAAAATGAACATTCAATCTTTCATGAATATGAAATCACTCCTTGGGTGCCTGGGTGGCTCAGTGGGTTAAGCTGCTGCCTTTGCTCAGGATATGATCTCAGAGTCCTTGGGATTGAGTCCCGCATTGGGCTGTATGCTCAGCAGGGAGCCTGCTTCCCCCTCTCTCTCTCCCTCTACCTGCCTCTCTGCCTGCTTCTGATCTCTCTCTGTCAAATAAATAAATAAAATATTTATATAATAAAATCCTTAAAAATACATATTTTATTTATTTATAAACAAATAAATAAAATATTGAGTATCACAGAGGTCAACTTCAATTTACTTCCCTATCAACATTCCCTTTCTGAGTGGTTTTATTTAGTTCCATAATGTTAAGTATTATTTATTTATTTAAAAAATTTTATTTTTTTATTACAATATAATGTAATATTAGCCCCAGGGGCACAGTTCTGTGAATAACCAGGTTTACACACATCAGAGCACATACCCTCCCCAATGTCCATAACCCCACCACCTTCTCCCTCCACCTCTCCCCCTAGCAACCCTCAGTTTGTTTTGTGAGATTAAGAGTCTATAATGGTTTGTCTCCCTCCTTATACCATCTTGTTTCATTTATTCTTTCCCTACCCCCCAAACCCTCCATGTTGCTTCTCAACTTCCTCATATCAGGGATATCACATGATAGTTGTCTTTCTCCGATTGACTTATTTCCCTCAACATAATACCCTCTAGTTCCATCCACATCATTGCAAATGGCAAGATTTCATTTCTTTTGATGGCGGCATAGTATTCCATTGTATATATAGACCACATCTTCTTCATCCACTCATCTGTTGATGGACATCTAGGTTCTTGCCATAGTTTGGCTATTGTGGACGTTGCTGCTATAAACGTTCTGGTGCACGTGCCCCTTCAGATCACTACACTTATATCTTTAGGGTAAATACCCAGTAGTGCAATTGCAGGGTCATAGGGAAGCTCTATTTTCAAGTTTTTGAGAAACCTCCATGCTGTTTTCCAGAATGGTTGCACCAGCTTGCATTCCCACCAACAGGGTAGGAGGGTTCCCCAGTGTAGGAGGGTTCCCCTTTCTCTGCATCCTCGCCAGCATCTGTCATTTCCTGACTTGTTAGTTTTAGCCATTCTGACTGGTGTGAAGTGATATTTCATTGTGGTTTTGATGTGTATTTCCCCGATGCCGAGTGATGTGGAGCACTTTTTCATGTGTCTGTTGGCCATCTGGATGTCTTCCTTGCTGAACTGTCTGTTCATGTCCTCTGCCCATTTCTTGATTGGATTCTTTGTTCTTTGGGTGTTGAGTTTGCCAAGCTCTTTATAGATTTTGGATGCTAGCCCTTTATCTGATATGTCATTTCAAATATCTTCTCCTATTCTGTCAGTTGTCTTTTGGTTTTGTTGACTATTTCCTTTGCTGTGCAAAAGCTTTCAATCTTGAAGAAATCCCAATAGTTCATTTTGGTCCTTGCTTCCCTTGCCTTTGGTGATGTTCCTAGGAAGAAGTTGTTGCAGCTGAGGTCAAAGAGGTTGCTGCCTGTGTTCTCCTCAAGGATTTTGATGGATTCCTTTCTCACATTGAGGTCCTTCATCGATTTGGAATCTATTTTCGTGTGTGGTGTAAGGAAATGGTCCAATTTCATTTTTCTGCATGTGGCTGTCCAACTTTCCCAACATAATTTGTTGAAAATGCTGTCTTTTTTCCATTGGACATTCTTTCCTGCCTTGTCGAAGATTAGTTGACCATAGAGTTGAGGGACTATTTCTGGACTCTCTATTCTGTTCCATTGATCTATGTGTCCGTTTTTGTGCCAGTACCATACTGTCCTGATGATGACAGCTTTGTAATAGAGCTTGAAGTCTGGAATTGTGATGCCACCAACTTTGGCTTTTTTTTTTTCAATATTCTGTTGGCTATTCGAAGTGTTTTCTGGTTTCATATAAATTTTAGGATTATTTGCTCCATTTGTTCCATTCTTTTGAAAAAATGGATGGGATTTTGATAAGGATTGCATTAAATGTGTAGATTGCTTTAGTTAGCATAGACATTTTCACACTATTTGTTCTTCCAATCCATGAGCATGGGGCATTTTTCCATTTCTTTGTGTCTTCCTCAATTTCTTTCATGAGTACTTTATAGTTTTCTGAGTATAAATTCTTCGCCTCTTTGGGTAGGTTTATTCTTAGGTATCTTATGGTTTTGTGTGCAATTGTAAATGGGATTGACTCTTTAATTTCATTATCTTCTGTCTTGTTGTTGGTGTATACAAATACAACCGATTTCTGTGCATTGATTTTATATTCTGAAACTTTACTGAATTCCTGTACTATTTCTAGCAGATTTGGAGTGGAGTCTTTTGGGTTTTCCACATAAAGTATCATATCATCTTGCCAATTTGGATGTTTTTAATTTCTTTTTGTTGTGTGATTCCTGAGGCTAGGACTTCTAGTACTATGTTGAATAGCAGTGGTGATAATGGACATCCCTGCCGTGTTCCTGACCTTAGTAGAAAAGCTTTCCGTTTTTCTCCATTGAGAATGGTATCCGCTGTGGGTTTTTCATAGATGGCTTTGATAATATTGAGGTATGTACCTTCTATCCCTACACCTTGAAGAGTTCTGATCAAGAAATGAAGCTGTCCTCTGTCAAATGCTTTTTCAGCATCTATTGAGAGGATTGTATGCTTCTTGTTCTTTCTTTTATTAACATATCATATCACATTGACTGATTTGCAGATGTTGAACCAAACTTGCAGCCCTGGAATAAATCACACATTGTTGTGGTGAATAATCCCTTTCAGGTACTGTTGGATCCTATTGGCTAGTATTTTGGTGAGAATTTTTGCATCTATGTTCATCAAGGATATTGGTCTGTAATTCTCTTTTTTGATGGGATCTTTGTCTGGTTTTGGAATCAAGGTGATGCTGGCCTCATAAAATGAGTTTGGAAGTTTTCCTTCCATTTCTATTTTTAGAACAGTTTCAGGAAAATGGGTATTAATTCTTTTTTAAATGTTTGGTAGAATTCACCTGGGAAGCCGTTTGGTTCTGAGCTCTTGCTTATTGGGAGATTTTTGATGACTGCTTCAATCTCCTTACTGGTTATGGGTCTGTTCAGGTTTTCTATTTCTTCCTGGTTCAGTTTTGGTAGTTTATACGTCCTTAAGAATGCATCCATTTCTTCTAGATTATCAAATTTGCTGGCTTATTGGTGCTTATAATATGTTCTTCGAATTGTTTGTATATCTTTGGTATTGGTTGTGATCTCTTCTCTTTCATTCATGATTTTATTTATTTGAGTCCTTTTCTCTTTTCTTTTTGGGAAGTCTGGCCAGGGGCTTATCAACCTTATTAATTCTTTTTTATTTCCCATAAAGTACATGATTTTTTATTTTTATTTTATTTTTTTAAAATTTTTTATTTCTCTTCGACATAACAGTATTCATTGTTTTTGCACCACACCCAGTGCTCCATGCAATACGTGCCTGGCCTAATATCCACCACCTTGTTCCCCAAACCTCCCAACTCCACCCCTTCAAAACTCTCAGATTGTTTTTCATAGTCCATAGTCTCTAATGGTTCACCTCCCCTTCCAATTTCCCTCAACTCCCTTCTCCTCTCCATCTCCCCTTGTCCTCCATGCTATTTGTTATGTTCCACAAATAAGTGAAACCATATGATAATTGACTCTCTCTGCTTGACTTATTTCATTCAGCCAAATCTCTTCCAGTCCTGACAATGTTGCTAAAAAAGTTGGGTATTCATCCTTTCTGATGGAGGCATAATACTCCATAGTGCATATCGACCACATCTTCGTTATCCATTTGTCCCTTGAAGGGCATCTTGGTTCTTTCCACAGTTTGGGGACCGTGACCATTGCTGCTATAAACATTGGGATATAGATGGCCCTTCTTTTCACTACATCTGTATCTTTGGGGTAAGTACCCAGGAGTGCAATGGCAGGGACATATGGGAAGCTTTTTTTTTTTAATTTCTTGAGGAATCTCCACACTGTTCTCCAAAGAGGCTGCACCAACTTGCATTCCCACCAACAGAGTAAGAGGGTTCCCCTTTCTCCAAATCCCCTCCAAACACGTTGTTTCCTGTCTTGCTAATTTTGGCCATTCTAACTGGTGTAAGGTGATATCTCAATGTGGTTTTAATTTGAATCTCCCTGATGGCCAGTGATGATGAACATTTTTTCATGTGTCTGATAACCATTTGTATGTCTTCATTGGAGAAATGTCTGTTCATATCTTCTGCCCATTTTTATATATGATTGTCTGTTCTGTGTGTGTTGACTTTGAGGAGTTCTTTATAGATCCTGGATATCAACCTTTTGTCTGTACTGTCATTTGCAAATATCTTCTCCCATTCCGTGGGTTGCCTCTTTGTTTTCTTGAACTGTTTCCTTTGCTGTGCAGAAGCTTTTGATCTTGATGCAGTCCCAAAAGTTCATCTTTGCTTTTGTTTCCTTTCCTTTGGAGACATATCTTGAAAGAAGTTGCTGTGGCTGATATCGAAGAGATTACTGTCTATGTTCTCCTCTAGGATTCTGCTGGATTCCTGTCTCACATTGAGGTCTTTATCCATTTTGAGTTTATCTTTGTGTACGGTGTAAGAGAATGGTCGAGTTTCATTCTTCTACATATAGCTGTCCAGTTTTCCCAGCACCATTTATTGAAGAGACTGTCTTTTTTCCACTGTATATTTTTTCCTGTTTTGTCGAAGATTATTTGCCCATGGAGTGGAGGGTCCATATCTGGGCTCTCTACTCTGTTCCACTGGTCTATGTGTCTGTTTTGATGCCAGTACCATGCTGACTTGGAGATCACAGATTTGTAGTAAAGCTTGAAATCAGGTAATGTGATGCCCCCAGTTTTATTTTTGTTTTTCAACATTTCCTTAGCGATTTGGTGACTCTTCTGATTCCATACAAATTTTTGGATTGTTTGTTCCAGCTCTTTGAAAAAAAAGCGGTGGAATTTTGATCGGAATGGCATTAAAAGTATAGATTGCTCTAGGCAGTATAGACATTTTAACAATGTTTATTCTTCTGATCCGAGACCATGGAATGGTCTTCCATCTTTTTGTGTCTTCTTCAATTTCTTTCATGAGTGTTCTGTAGTTCCTCGAGACAGTTGCTTTACCTCTTTGGTTCGGTTTATTCCCAGGTATCTTATGGTTCTTGATGCTATAGTAAATGGAATCGATTCTCTAATTTCCCTTTCTGTATTTTTGTTGTTAGTGTATAAGAAAGCCACTGATTTCTGTACCTTGACTTTGTATCCTGCCACATTGCTGAATTTCTGTATGAGTTCTAGTAGTTTGAGGGAGAGTCTTTTGGGTTTTCCATATAAAGATTCATGTCATCTGCAAGCAGAGAAAGTTCGACTTCTTCATTGCCAATTTGGATACCTTTTATTTCTCTTTGTTTTCTGGTTGCTGTTGCTAGGACTTGTAATACTATGTTGAACAAGAGTGGTGAGAGTGTGCATCCTTGTCGTGCTCCTGATCTCAACGGCAAGGCTGCAAGCTTTTTCCCATTGAGGATGATATTTGCTGTGGGTCTTTCATAGATAGATTTTATGAAGTTCAGGAATGTTCCCTCTATCCCTATACTTTGAAGTGTTTTAATCAGGAACGGATGCTGGATTTTGTCAAATGCTTTTTCTGCATCAATTGAGAGGACCATGTGGTTTTTCTCTCTTCTCATATTAATTTGTTCTATCACATTGATTGATTTGAGAATCTTGAACCATCCTTGTAGCCCAGGGATGAATCCCACCTGATCATGGTAGATAATTATTGTAATGTGCTGTTGGATGCTGTTTCCCAGTATCTTGTTGAGAATCTTAGCATCCATATTCATCAGTGATATTGGTCTGAAATTATCCTTTTTGGTGGGGTCTTTGCCTTGTTTGAGGATCAGTGTAATGCTGGCTGGAAAGTCTGGAAGTTTTCCTTCTGCTTCAATTTTTTGAAACAGCTTCAGGAGAATAGGTGTTATTTCTTCTTTGAAAGTTTGGTAGAATTCCCCAGGGAATCCGTCAGGTCCTGGGCTCTTGTTTTTTGGGAGGTTTTTGATCACTGCTTCAATCTTGTTATTAGATACTACTTGTATCAGTCTATTCAGGTTGTCAGTTTCTTCCTTGTTCAAATTTGGGAGTTCACAGTTTTCCAGGAATGCATCCATTTCATCTAGGTGCTTAGCTTATTGGCAGATAAGTGTTGCTAGTAACTTCTGATGACTGTTTCTACTTCCTTGGCGTTAGTTGTGATCTCTCCCTTTTCATTCATAATTTTATGGATATGGGCTTTCTCTCTTTTCTTTTTGATTAGTGTCACCAATGGTTTATAGATCTTATTGATTCTTTCAAAAAACCAGCTTCTAGTATCATTGATACGTTCTACTGTATCTCTGGTTTCTACCTCATTGATCTCAGCTCTAATTTTGATGATTTCCCTTCTTATGTATGGAGTTGGTTTGATTTGTTGTTGATTCTCCAGTTCTTTAAGGTGTAGAGACAGCTGGTGTGTTCTGGATTTTTCAATTGCGTTTGAGAGAGACTTCGATGGCTATGTATTTCCCCGTTAGGACAGCCTTTGCTGAATCGCATAGGCTTTGGACCGAAGTGTCTTCATTCTCATTGGTTTCCATGAATTGTTTCAGTTCTTCTTTGATCTCCTGGTTGATCCAAGCATTCTTAAGCAAGGTGGCCTTTAGCTTCCAGGTTGTTTGAGTTCCTTCGGAACTTTTCCTTGTGATTGAGCTCCAGTTTCAAAGCATTGTGATCTGAGAATATGCAGGGAATAATCTCAGTCTTTTGGTATCAGTTGAATCCTGATTTGTGACCCAGTATGTGGTCTATTCTTGAGAAGGTTCCATGTGCACTTGAGAAGAATGAGTATTCTGTTGACTTAGGATGGAATGTTCTGTATATATCTATGAGGTCCATTTGGTCCAATGTGTCATTCAATTTTCTTGTTTCTTTATTGATTTTCTGCTTCGATGATCTATTTCTGAGAGAGGTGTGTTAAGATCTCATACTATTAATGTATTCATATCAATATTTCTCTTTATCTTGAAAAACAGTATTCTTATGTAATTGGCTGTTCCCATATTGGGGGCATAGATATTTACTATTATTAGATCATCTTGGTGGATAGTCCCTTTAAGAATGATGTAGTGTCCTTCTGTATCTCTGACTACAGTCTTTACTTTAAAATATAATTTATATGATATGAGAATCACTACCCCGGTCTTCTTTTGAGGCCAACTGGCATGAAAGATGCTTCTCCATCCCTTCACTTTCAGTCTGCATGTATCTTTAGGTTCAAAATAAGTCTCTTGTGGACACCATATGGATGGGTCCTGTCATTTTATCCAATCTGCAACTCTGTGTCATTTTATGCGTGCATAGAGGCCATTCACATTGAGAGCGATTATTGATAGGTACGTTTTTATTGACATCGTGTTACCTTTGAAGTCTTTCTTTCTGTAGATTTTCTCTATGTTTCTGATCAATGCTATTCTTAGGATTTTTCCTCTTTTATAGAACCCCCCTTAATATTTCCTGCAGTGCTGTTTTGGTGGTTGCATAGTCTTTTAAGCCTTGCTGGCCTTGGAAACTCTTTATCTCTCCATCCATTTTGAATGTCAGTCTTGCTGGATAAAGTATTCTTGGCTGCATGTTCTTCTCATTTAGTGCCCTGAATATATCTTGCCAGCCCCTTCTGGCTTGCCAGGTCACTGTGGATAGGTCTGACGTTATTCTGATGGGCTTTCCTCTGTAAGTAAGGAGCCTCTTTGTCCTAGCGTCTTTCAAGAGATTGTATCTACAATTATGATTCCTCAATTTGACTATCAGGTGCCTTGATGTTTTTTTGGAATCTATAATCTTGGGTGGAGACCATTCGGCCTTTAGTACATTGAACGCTGGTTCCAGTCGCGAGACTGGGAAAATTTTCATGAAGAACTTGTTCCACTCTATCTTCCAGACTTCTTTCTTTCTCCTCCCTTTCAGAGATTCCAATAATTCTGACATTGGAAGTTTCATGGAATCATTTATTTCCCTGATTTTGTTTTCGTGACTTTTAAGCTGTTTGTTCCAGGCTTCCTCCTGATCCTTTCTATCTGTTTGTCCTCCAGATCACTAATTCTATCTTCTGTCTCAGTTACCCTAGCTTTGAGAGAATTTAGATTAGATTGGCACTCATTGAGAGCATTGTGAACCTCATCCCTGGTAGCTTTTAGTTCTGCCCTAACATTGTGAACATCATCTCTGGTCATTCTCAGTTCTCTCCTAATCAATTCCGTTTGATCATCCATGGCTTTCTCCAACCTAGCTATTGCCTGGATAATTGTCAGCCTGAATTCTCTTTCTGACATATTTTCTATGTTGATAGCCATTAGCTCTGGTGAAGAAGTCCCATCCTCTGTATTTTTCTTCTGTTGGACATTCCTCCTCCTAGTCATTTTGGTGAGAGATGACTGAATGGAGGTAGCTGGATGTATCGACCGTGGTGCAGTCAAGGTGCACCCTGGAACAGTTCTGAGCAATCAGGATTCCCCACCCAAATGAGAGAAAAAAGAAAAGAAAAAGAAAATAAAGAGAGAGAGAGAGACAGGTAAAAAAGGGAAGATAAAAGAGAAGGTTCAGCCCAAGTGGGCCCCAAGGTACGTTTGAGGAAGTATACAAACAAAAAGAGACAAACAAAAAGACTGATAAAAGTATATGACAAGAGAAAAAAATTATATATATATATATATATATATATATATATATATATTTGTATATATACATACATATAAGCAAAGAAAGGAAGAACTTCATCAAAAGAACCCCAAGTATAAGATTTATATGCTATCAGGACAGACACAAATACACAGAAACAGTGGCAGAAGAAAAAGATGGGAGAGTGGTTAAAAATTCTCAGTGTGGGCCAGGAAATTTATTTTGATTCTTCCTGGATGTATTTTGATATCTTTGTTAAATGACTCAACTTTCCCAAGAAAAAGGGGGATTAAAAATTGGTTTACCTATAGAGATAGCATTGACTGGGAAAGGGGATTACATTGAAGTTTAACACTGTATGAATATTAGAAAATAAAAATAAAATAGGAATAAACTAGACTAAACTAACCTAAAATTTAAAAAAATTTAAAAATAGAAATGCCAAAGAAAAACATAGGTATATGTATCAAAAAGTTCTGGTTAGGGGCGCCTGGGTGGCTCAGTGGGTTAAGCCTCTGCCTTTGGCTCAGGTCATGATCTCAGGGTCCTGGGATCAAGCCCCGCATGGGGCTTTCTGCTCAGCAAGGAGCCTGCTTCCCCTTCTCTCTCTGCCTGCCTTTCTGCCTACTTGTGATCTCTCTCTCTCTTTCTGTCAAATAAATAAATAAAATATTAAAAAAAAGGTTCTGGTTAGAAGGTTATTATGGAATTTGATGTACTGGACATCTCAGTGTGATGGTAAATAGGTTAAATAATTATCTATATAAAAAAAATGAACCAGAATAGTGGGAACGAGTTCAAAATTAACCTTGTCCTATGTAGTGGTGGTGGTTCTCTTGTAGTCTTTTTTTTTTTTCCCTTTCCTGGTTGGTTTTCTGGGGGAGGGGTCTGCCACATGGGTTTTCAGTCAAAGATGTTCCCTGAGTTAAGTCCTCCCACCCTCCTCAAGGGGATGGGTTCTGAGGAAACTGTTTTTTTCAGGCTTTTGTTCTCTGGAGGTTTTTATGTTTGCTCACTTTTCTTTTTTTTTCCCTCTCGCCCTGACCACTTTTGATGATTTTTGTATGTTTAGAGGAAAGCAAACTGCACCCTGACCTCCCTTTCAGAGAGAAGCCTCAGCCTGGTCCCCTGTGGGTGCTGTAGAGCTCATCTAAATTCCCCGTTGGCCACTGGCAGAGCAGGTTCCGAGTTGCGGTCCCTGGGGATGCAGGATCTTCTGCTTGTACCCAAAACCACGGCAGTGGCGGTTCTCTGGGCAGCTCCAGACCACCAGAGAGGTTCCAAGCAGTGATGGCACACTGATATTTTCCTGCTGGCCCGGGGCTGGGAGTGCCTGGTCTTTCTGGGTCTAAGAGCACCGGGCTTGCTCACACCTCTCTCTGGGGAGGGTGTGGGTCGCGCGTGCCTCTCAGGCTCTGAGAGTGGGGCACGGGTCTGAGAGCACCAGGCTGGGCCATTATGCTCCTCTCTCAGGGGAGGGTTTGGGGGCATGCACGCATCTCAGGCTCTGATATAATGGTGCGGGTCTAAGAGTGCCAGGCTGGGCCTTCAGAGCCCTCTGTCAGGGGAGAGTGAGGGGCGCACACATCTCAGTCTCTGTTACCATGGTTTGGCATTCTGCTGTCTCGCGAGGCTCCCAGCCCCTCACAGGAGCTCGACTTCACGCATTGTCAGGTGCGCTGGCGGCTAAGGGACCAGGACCTTGTTTCTCCGCCACACTCTCTCTGGCTCAGTGCCAGGGGAGGCTGTCCTGGACCCGGGGACGTAAGCCCCTGTCCCTAGCCACCCCGATTCCCACGATTCACCCCCCCCCCATAATCCTTTGCTCTTTTGGAGCGCTTTCAACCAGTCTCCAAGTTAATGCTGATCCCCAGACACAGGGCACTCTCATATTAGGGGTATTACTTTCCAATCAGTCACCTCTGGTGGTTTCCTCCCCCTTTTGTTTATCTTCTGATATCAGTCCGATGTTCCCACTCTGCTTTACGTACCCACTGCTGTCTTCTGCCCCTGTAGAGATCCAGACATGTATAATTCTGATCTCAGGCTGATTTCATGGGTGATCGAAGTACTTTGGTAGGTAATCAGCTCACTTTAGGGTACAGGTTGAAACAGCACCTCCTCCTACTTCCCCACCATCTTGTCTCCCCCTCCAACACATCAACCTTATTAATTCTACCAGCAATTTCCTAGTTTCATTGATTTGTCCTATTGTCTTTTTTGTTTGTTTGTTTTTTAATTTATTGATTCTTGCTCTGATCTCTATTATTTCCCTTCTTCTGCTGGGTTTAGGCTTTCTTTTTTGTTCTTTCTCCAGCTCCTTTAAGTGTAGGGTTAGGTTGCGTATTTGAGACCTTCCTTGTTTCTTGAGAAAGGCTTGTACAGCTATATACTTTCCTCTCAGGACTGCCTTTGCTATGTCCCACAGATTTTGAACCACTGTGTTTTCATTATCATTTGTTTCCATAATTTTTTTCCAATTCTTCTTTAATTTCCTGGTTGACCCATTCATTCTTTAGAAGGATGCTGTTTAGTCTCCATGTATTGGGGTTATTTCCAAACTTCCTCTTGTGATTGAGTTCTAGCTTCAGAGCTTTGTGGACTGAAATATACAGGGAACGATCCCAGTCTTTTGATACCAGTTGAGACCTGATTTATGACCCAGGATGTGATCTATTCTGGAGAATGTTCCATGTGCACTAGAGAAGAATGTGTATTCTGTTGCTTTGGGATGGAGTGTTCTGTATATATCTGTGATGTCCATCTAGTCCAGTGTGTCATTTAAGGCCTTTATTTCCTTGTTGATCATTTGCCTGTGTCATCTGTCCATTTCAGTGAGGGGAGTTGTTAAAGTTCCCTACTATTATAGTATTATTGTCGATGAGTTTCTTTGATTTTGTTATTAATTGGTTTATGTAGTTGGCTGCTCCCATGTTAGGAGCATATATATTTAAAATTGTTAGACAGACACTTTGAGGATCATATAGTGTCCTTCCTCATTTCTTATTGTACTCTTTAGCTTAAAATCTAATTGATCTGATATAAGGATTGCCACCCCAGCTTTCTTTTGATGTCTATTAGCATGTTAAATTGCTTTCCACCCCCTCACTTCAAATCTGGAGGTGTCTTTGGGTCTAAAATGAGTTTCTTGTAGACAGCATATTGATGGGTTTTATTTTTTTTATCCATTCTGATACCCTGTGTCTTTTGATTGGGGCATTTAGCCCATTTACATTCAGGGTAATTATTGAGCGATATTAACTTAGTGCCATTGTATTGCCTGGAGGGTGACTGTTAGTGTATATTGTTTCTGTTCCCTTCTAATCTACTACTTTTAGGCTCTCTTTTGCTTAGAGGACCCCTTTCAATATTTCCTGTAAATCTGGTTTGGTGTTTGCAAATTCTTTCAGTTCTTGTTTGTCCTGGAAGCTTTTTATCTCTCCTTCTATTTTCAATGACAGCCTAGCTGGATATAATATTCTTGGCTGCATGTTTTTCTAATTTAGTGCTCTGAATCTATCATGCCAGTTCTTCCTGGCCCACCAGGTCTCTGTGGATAAGTCTGCTGCTAGCCTAATATTTTTACTATTGTATGTTACAGACTTCTTGTCCTGGGCTGCTTTCAGGATTTTCTCTTTGTTGGTAAGACTTGTCCGTTTTACTATTAGATGATGGGGTATGGACCTATTCTTATTGATTTTGAGGGGGCTTCTCTGCATGGCCTGGATTTTGATGGTTGTTCCCTTTGGCATATTAGGGAAATTCTTTACAATAATTCTCTCCAATATACCTTCTACTTCCCTCTCTCTTTCTTCTTCTGGAAGATTAAAAAATTTTTTTTTCATCTTTATAGTCATATTCCATCCCTTCATTGTTTTACCCTTATATATGCTTTACATTCTTTAACATTTGGGGAAGTAGTTTCTTCTAAGAGACCAAAATACTCCCAAAATTAAGTGGGTGAACCTGTTCTATTCACCAGTCTAATATATCTATATATTTTTTATATACTTTTTTGTTTAGTTTTTTTTTCTTTTTAAATTTTTTAATGAACTTCTTTTTACCCCCTTTCTTCCTTCCCTAAGTTTTATGATGCAATTTGTTTCCAGTGGGTTAAAAGGCACTCCAAGGTAGAGAAGGTAGAGTCCTTGGGAACCAAAGAAGCCTACTGAGGCTATGCTCCCAGAAAAGTAAAGAAGGTCCATTATCAAATCCCCCTGACTCCTGGGTGGTGTCCCATGTAGGATATGTCAGAAGTTCTCATATGTCAAAAGCAACTGGTGGTGTCCCTCACATAAAACATTGCTAATGATTATGATCCTGCCTTCCTGTGAAGGCATTCCTGCAGTAAAAGGCTCTGGAGGGGTGCCACCGCCCCTCCCCTACCCCATCACATCCTAGCTGCAGATGGGTGCCTGGTTAATGGACTAAAATACCGTGCCATGCCATACCATCATCTGCCCTGCAGGTTGCATACTGTTTTGCCATTTTAACCCATGGAAATACTAGAAAAGTTTGGCAAGGTAAAATTACCCAATTTTGTAGCTCTATGTAGTTAGTAGAGGACACTGACAAGAGACAGTAAAGACTGAAGTCCATCATGGTCTAAGCGACATTCCAGCACATGTGGTCTTTACAGCCAACTTCCCTAGGAAATTGTCCCCAGTTGCGTTTTTAATTCAATCAGGTACTGGTTTCAGCCAGCTCCCAGTGGAGGTTCCATCATCAGAAGTGGCTAAACCAGGGATGTGGAGAGGATCGCGTTAGATCAATCAGGAGGAAATCTCACATGGGAATCTTGAGATTGGCAGCCGTCCTGATGACTTAGGTGGCTGTCCCGTGCCCCAAACAGACAACTTTATATAAGAACAGGAATAAAGAGAGGGCATTGAGTTTCTATGTATTATTTACTTTCTAGCCAGGGTACTAACTTCCAGCCCAAAGTCAGACATTTTCCTCCCCGTAAAGTAGCCACAGGCTAGAGGACTGCAGTCTGAGCAATCGACATGAAAGTCTTCCAATACGACCAGACTCCTTGAAAAGCCCCTGAAATGAGACTAAAGGAAAAGGAGAGAAAGTACTCACCAATTTTTGCACTGAAGATCAGAGTTCAAATGTAAAGACTCACAGCCCCATGTTCGGGTGTGAAATGATGAAGTTTTAGAATATAAGTGAGGTCCAGTGAGGTGAGGTCTGGAGCTGATGACCAAGAAAGAATTAATGAAAAAAAAATAAAAAAGTTATCTATGATTTACAGTAATGTAAAAATTCTTATTTGTAAACAAATCAAAGCATTCAATTTTTCTCTCTACCAGAACCCTCAAACTAAAAAAGCCTCAGTAAGTATTCTTCCATGGCAATCTTAGTAATTTCCATAAGTTCAATAAGAATCTGTTCTCCTGGGGTGCCTGGGTGGCTCAGTGGTTTAAGCCTCTGCCTTCAGCTCTGGTCATGATCTCAGGGTCCTTGGATTGAGCCCCACATTGGGCTCTCTGCTCAGCGGGGAGCCTGCTTCCCCCTCATTCTCTGCCTGTTTGTGATCTCTGTCTGTCAAATAAATATTTAAAAAAAAAGAATCTGTTCTCCTTGTAACAGGACACTATTGGAAACTTTGGTTATTTTACCAAGGCTTTGACTGGAATGTCATATTTGAGAAAGACATGCATAGACTCAGATATGACCAGACAGCTTTAAGGAACTAAGGTTGACTTTATGAAACCTGGAGCCATAAAGCCCCTTGGAACTGCTGGCCTGATACCTTGCTTACAGAGTTCCCAGCAGCCTCACCAGGTGAGTAAAGAATGTCAATTCCTGGCAGGTGCAGGAACCTCAGGATATTTTGGGGATCGCATGAAGAGGAATCTGCCTAAATCTGCAGGTATTGCAGGCATGTCTGATGGCAAAGACTTCCTTGACTTCTGGTCTGCGGAGGCTACTGAAAGTTCAACCTAGAGATTCCTTATAAGAAGTTTGAGCAAAGCAGATTCTAAAAGATCTATATGATCACTCACTGTTCTTGCTGAGCTTTTGTAAATAATTAGGCAAAGTCTGTTTAAACTGGACTTGCTTTTCAAATAAATTAGTCCTAATTTGGCTATCTCTGGAAATGAGTGTTATTTTAGTGATAAAAAATATGTTTCAATAACACAGCTTTGTGTATGTTAAGTTCTAGATTTGACTGTCTTTAAATGTTAGTTGTTTACTAAGCTAGACAACTAGAGGTAAACTTAAGAGAAATTACCACAGTAACTCATATATAGACAATCCTCTGCAGATTATTTTGGGGGGATAATAACAGAACCCCATAGGCACATAATTATTTAAACAACTAGAAATTGGGATTTATTCTCCAACAATTGTATAACTTAACTATCACCTTAGACAATTCTGTGGAGCTAAGATAATGAAATTGCCTAAAAGCCAGAAGAATACCCCACCCCATAGGATTAACTGTGAACTTGTGGAGGTAATAGATGACCCCACTTTCTTTATGATTGGATTGGATGATGCATGTGGGACTCCCCTTATCTCTTGTCAAGTTTTCTCCCACTTTCCAGTGATGCTTTGTAATTGAAATATTTTTAAGGCTAGAGCACTCAAAAAAAGGGCTTCTTAATGGTTTCATCCCTTAGTCATATGGATCACAGAAGCCACCTCTGTTGAGGTATGATTACAAACAAAGGCTTTAGCTAAGTATAGAGCAACCCTCCTCATAAAAGAAGCCTCAAAGCTCACTATGGGACAGTCCCTGACTATAATGACTTCGCATCAGGTCCAGATTTGTCTTAGAAACCAAAGACTGCCGATGGATGATGGAGGCCAACTTATTAAATACTAGGCTACACTGATAGAGATGCCTGAAATAATACCTAAAACCTGTCAGACTTTAAAATCCATCTACCCTTATGCCTGGACCTGAACGTCATACTTCTGTAGAGCATAACTGTTGGAGGTCATTGATATTGTTTATTCTAGTCAACTGGATTTAAAAGACTGCTACAGCTATAATTCATCCCAAAGGCTCTATGGCAGGCCACCCCCATAGTAAGTAGGCTTAGAGGAGACCTCAAACAGATTGGAAACTTAGAGGTGTCCCAACACCTCCAAGCCCCAGGAAAAACTTGAAGGCACATCTCCTGAGAAACTTTAGAAAGGACCCCCTCAAACCATGGTGGACAGGGTCCGACACTGTTGTTCTGATCACCCCTACTGCCCTCATGGTCTTAGGTGTCCCCAGATGGGACCACTGCTCTAGAGTAAAGAAGGGCCTCACCGGTTGGATGAATCATACTGTGGAAAGCCCAACCAGATCCTATGGACCTGCTCTGGCTCCACCTTTGATGAGACCCCACTGACTGATGGACATCTGTTCACCATGGTCCCTGGTTATTGTCAACATGACACTGACACCCTCACCTCATGAGCTGGACTTTACATTGCTCCCCATTCTGACTGGACTTGCTCCTAGAAACTTGTTATTGTTATTGCTTATTGGGCAGCCTTAGGAACCTTAACATGGATTGCTAAGTTCATAGAAAACATTATTACAAGGCGAGCCACTGCCCAAATACTAGCCTTGCAGGGCCATTGTAATAGATGATAATGATGCCCTCTAAACTAGGTGTTTAAAGGGGCATCAAAGGGTGCAATGATAGGGGAAAAACTACTCTAATATGGCTGACCAAGACAGCAAGGGAATTCCAGTCCCTGTCTCAAAGCCCTTCTGGGTTCTTCTTTCCTAGCCCATTTCCCACACACACCAAAAGTACCAAGTATGCAGAAGCAGAGGAGTGTATAAATCCCCCTCCCTGCTTGTGCTTGGGGCTCAGACCTTTGGAGAACAACCTCGTCTGAGCCCACCTGTGTTAAACAAAACAAAACAAAACAACAAAACAAAAAAACAACAACCCTCCAATCCTCTAAAGTCTCTGAGTGCCACTTTGTTCTTCTGCCAGGATCCAGTCCAGGTTCTACAACATTCTCTTATGCAAAAGTTACCCTTACTGTATCAGGAGGACAGGAGATATCCTTATCATCAGAGACAGGGAATTTAAGGCTAAAAAAGCTATATAGACAAACCTAGTTACTTTCTCACCATTTCCTATGCATAACCCAAACTCCTTTGTTTTTTCAATTCTTCACAGATTTATTTCATTATCTAAAGGGTATAAAACTTCCTGCTTTGGTTACTTTTTTGGGTCCTTATTTTCTTGTGAGGACCCACATATACATGTAAAAATTCAATAAAATTTGTATGCTTTTCTCCTGTTGATCACTCTTGTGTAAGTTTAATCTTAGGCCCACTCAGATACCAAAGAGGATGGAGAGGAATTTTCCCTCCATTACATTTGTCAAAAGTATGTATAAACATGGCATGTGTTAGTGAAGGTGTGTGATGGATGGCACATGAAGGAGAGTTAAAGAGGCCAGTGAGTTTAACCACCTGTTTCTTTGATTACTTGAGTTGTTCTAAATGACCAAATAATGGTGATGGATAAATCCAAGGTCCTCCATCACATCAGGGGAACAGCTTCCAAATATTTGTCTGTAGTTGGATGACACATATTTACCAGGGAGAACATAATCAGGAAATACAAACATTTTCACCTTCTTTGGTATGTTGCCTAAAGTAGCTTACACATCTTTTGTGGCTTTCTGTGGCCCAGCCCCCAAATGTTGGAAATCTTTGTTGAACTAAAAGGTATTGGTAAGATTAACATTGACTTTCCCATGGTTTTTGAAGATTTGAAAAACTTCCAACAACTTGTAATTTTTTTAGATGAGAAAAGTGAGGTCCAGACTTTTCCCTATACTCTTCATCAATTGGGATACAATGGTTTATAGCAAGGAATATATATTTGGTCTTCATACCCATTTCTGGCATGGAGCTTCTAAAATCCTTGGAATTTCCTAGGTGATGAGAGCAATATAGGTGTCTTTTTTTATGTCACTGTTGTGCCTTTTGAAAAGCACCTAAGGGAGGAGTGAAGATGGTGAAGGAGTAGGGAAACCCTAAGTTTTCTTCATTCTTGGAACATAGCTGGATAAACCTCAAATCATTCTGAACACTCAAGAAATCAATCTAAAGACTGAAAGAATAAACTGCACATCTACAGGTAGGAAAACGTCTACCTTATGGAATGAAGTACCTTCTTTTAACAAGCAGCACAAAACTAATTAGTTAAAACTTGCCACACAGTGGACAAAGTCCAAACATCCCTACTGCAGGCAAGAAGAAACTGTAGAGGACTGACCTGAGGGAAGGAGCAGCTAAAACACAACAGCAGACTGCACAAACACCTTCTGAGGCACAAGGACCAAGACAGTATAGGACCTCTTTTTTTTTTTTTTTTTTTTTTTTTTTTTTACTGCTGAACATACAGTCTATGTTTATTTTAAATGGGTACAATAGTTATTCTGGTCTCAGTGTTTTTTATTTGAAGCAAGACAGTCTTTGTTAAGTGCACTGTCCTACACATGGAAGACATTTAGTATTCTTTTTTTTTCCCCAATTTATTTATTTTCAGAAAAACAGTATTCATTATTTTTTCACCACATCCAGTGCTCCATGCAAGCTGTGCCCTCTATAATACCCACCACCTGGTACCCCAACCTCCCACCCCCCCGCCACTTCAAACCCCTCAGACTGTTTTTCAGAGTCCATAATCTCTCATGGTTCACCTCCCCTTCCAATTTGCCCAAATTCCCTAGTCCTCTCTAACGCCCCCTTGTCCTCCATTGCTATTGGTTATGCTCCACAAATGAGTGAAACCATATGATAATTGACTCTCTCTGCTTGACTGATTTCACTCAGCATAATCTCTTCCAGTCCCGTCCATGTTGCTACAAAAGTTGGATATTCGTCCTTTCTGATGGAGGCATAATACTCCATAGTGTATATGGACCACATCTTCCTTATCCATTCATCTGTTGAAGGGCATCTTGGTTCTTTCCATAGTTTGGCGACTGTGGCCATTGCTGCTATAAACATTGGGGTACAGATGGCCCTTCTTTTCACGACATCTGTATCTTTGAGGTAAATACCCAGGAGTGCAATTGCAGGGTCGTAGGGAAGCTCTCTTTTTAATTTCTTGAGGAATCTCCACACTGTTCTCCAAAGAGGCTGCACCAACTTGCATTCCCACCAACAGTGGAAGAGGGTTCCCCTTTCTCCACATCCTCTCCAACACATGTTGTTTCCTGTTTTGTTAATTTTGGCCATTCTAACTGGTGTAAGGTGATATCTCCAAGAATCAATGTGGTTTTAATTTGAATCTCCATGAGGGCTAATGATGATGAGCATTTTTTCTTGTGTCTGATAGCCATTTGTATGTCTTGATTGGAGAAGTGTCTGTTCATATCTTCTGCCCATTTTTTGATGTGTTTGTCTGTTTCGTGTGGGTTGAGTTTGAGGAGTTCATTATAGATCCTTGATATCAACCTTTTGTCTGTACTGTCATTTGCAAATATCTTCTCCCATTCCGTGGGTTGCCTCTTTGTTTTTTTGATTGTTTCCTTTGCTGTGCAGAAGCTTTTGATTTTGATGAAGTCCCAGAAGTTTATTTTCGCTTTTGTTTCCTTTGCCTTTGGAGACGTATCTTGAAAGAAGTTGCTGTGGCTGATATCAAAGAGATTACTGCCTATGTTCTCCTCTAAGATTCTGATAGATTCCTGTCTCACGTTGAGGTCTTATATCCATTTTGAGTTGATCTTCTGTACGGTGTAAGAGAATGGTCAAGTTTCATTCTTCTACATATAGCTGTCCAGTTTTCCCAGCACCATTTATTGAAGAGACTGTCTTTTTTCCACTGTATATTTTTTCCTGTTTTGTCGAAGATTAATTGACCATAGAGTTGAGGGTCCATATCAGGGCTCTCTACTCTGTTCCACTGGTCTATGTGTTTGTTTTTATGCCAGTACCATGCTGTCTTGGTGATCACAGCTTTGTAATAAAGCTTGAAATCAGGTAAGGTGATGCCGCCAGCTTTATTATTGTTTTTCAACATTTCCTTAGCGATTCGGGGTCTCTTCTGATTCCATACAAATTTTAGGATTATTTGCTCCAGCTCTTTGAAGAATGCCGGTGGAATTTTGATCGGAATGGCATTAAAAGTATAGATTGCTCTAGGCAGTATAGACATTTTAACAATGTTTATTCTTCCAATCCAAGAGCATGGAATGGTCTTCCATCTTTTTGTGTCTTCTTCAATTTCTTTCATGAGTGTTCTATAGTTCCTCAAATATAGATCCTTTACCTCTTTAGTTAGGTTTATTCCCAGGTATCTTATGGTTCTTGGTGCTATAGTAAATGGAATCGATTCTCTAATTTCCCTTTCTGTATTTTCATTGTTAATGTATAAGAAAGCCACTGATTTCTGCACATTGACTTTGTATCCTGCCATGCTGCTGAATTGCTGTATGAGTTCTAGTAGTTTGGGGGTGGAGTCTTTTGGGTTTTCCATATAAAGAATCATGTCATCTGCGAAGAGAGAGAGTTTGACTTCTTCATTACCAATTTGGATACCTTTTATTTCTCTCTGTTGTCTGATTGCTGTTGCTAGGACTTCTAATACTGTGTTGAACAAGAGTGGTGAAAGTGGGCATCCTTGTCTTGTTCCTGATCTCAATGGGAAGGCTGCAAGCTTTTTCCCATTGAGGATGATATTTGCTGTGGGTCTTTCATAGATAGATTTGATGAGGTTCAGGAATGTTCCCTCTATCCCTATACTTTGAAGCGTTTTAATCAGGAACGGATGCTGGATTTTGTCAAATGCTTTTTCTGCATCAATTGAGAGGACCATGTGGTTCTTCTCTCTTCTCATATTAATTTGTTGTATCACATTGATTGATTTGAGAATCTTGAACCATCCTTGTAGCCCAGGGATGAATCCCACCTTGTCATGGTGGATAATCTTTTTAATGTGTTGTTGGATCCTGTTGGCTAGGATCTTGTTGAGAATCTTAGCATCCATATTTATCAGTGATATTGGTCTGAAATTCTCCTTTTTGGTAGGGTCCTTGCCTGGTTTGGGGATCAGGGTAATGTTGGCTTCATAGAAAGAGTCTGGAAGTTTTCCTTCTGCTTCAATTTTTTGAAACAGCTTCAGGAGAATAGGTGTTATTTCTTCTTTGAAGGTTTGGTAGAATTCCCCAGGGAATCCGTCAGGTCCTGGGCTCTTGTTTTTTGGGAGATTTTTGATCACTGCTTCAATCTCATTATTAGATATCGGTCTATTCAGGTTGTCGATTTCTTCCTGGTTCAATTTTGGTAGGTTATATTTTTCCAGGAATGCATCCATTTCACCTAGGTTGCTAAGCTTATTGGCATATAACTGTTCATAATAACTTCTGATGATTGTTTCTACTTCCTTGGCGTTAGTTGTGATCTCTCCCTTTTCATTCATAATTTTATGAATTTGGGATTTCTCTCTTTTCTTTCAGATTAGTGTAGCCAGTGGCTTATCGATCTTATTGATTCTTTCAAAAAACCAGCTTCTAGTTTCATTGATACGTTCTACTGTATCTCTGGTTTCTCCCTCATTGATCTCAGCTCTAATCTTGATGATTTCCCTTCTTATGTGTGGGGTTGGTTTGATTTGTTGTTGATCCTCCAGTTCTTTAAGGTGTAGAGACAGCTGGTGTGTTCTGGATTTTTCAATTTTTTTGAGCAAGGCTTGAATGGCTATATATTTTCCCCTTAGGACCGCCTTTGCTGTATCCCATAGGTTTTGGACCGAAGTGTCTTCATTCTCATTGGTTTCCATGAATTGTTTCAGTTCTTCCTTGATCTCCTGGTTGATCCAAGCATTCTTAAGCAAGGTGGTCTTTAGCTTCCAGGTGTTTGAGTTCCTTCGGAACTTTTCCTTGTAATTGAGCTCCAGTTTCAAAGCATTGTGATTTGAGAATATGCAGGGAATAATCTCAGTCTTTTGGTATCGGCTGAGTCCTGATTTGTGACCCAGTATGTGGTCTATTCTGGAGAAGGTTCTGTGTGCACTTGAGAAGAATGAGTATTCTGCTGTTTTAGGTTGGAATGTTCTGTATATATCTATGAGGTCCATCTGGTCCAATGTGTCATTCAATGCTCTTGTTTCTTTATTGATTTTCTGCTTCGATGATCCGTCTAATTCTGAAAGAGGCGTGTTAAGATCTCCTACGATTAGTGTATTCATATCAATATGACTCTTTACCTTGATTAACAGTTTTCTTAAGTAATTGGCTGCTCCCATATTGGGAGCATAGATCATCTTGGTGGATAGTCCCTTTAAGGATTATGTAGTGTCCTTCTGTATCTCTGACTACAGTCTTTAGTTTGAAGTCTAATTCATCTGATATGAGAATCGCTACCCCAGCCTTCTTTTGAGTCCCATTGGCATGAAAGATGCTTCTCCACCCCTTCACTTTCAGTCTGCGTGTATCTTTAGGATCAAAATGGGTCTCTTGTAGACAGCATATGGATGGGTCCTGTCGTTTTATCCAATCTGCAACCCTGTGCCATTTTATGGGTGCATTTAGGCCATTCACATTGAGAATGATTATTGATAGATACGTTTTTATTGCCATCGAGTTACCTTTGAAGTCTTTCTTTCTGTAGACTGTCTCTATATTTCTGTTCAATGCTATTCTTGGGATTTTTCCTCTTTTATAGAACCCCCCTTAATATTTCCTGCAGTGTCGGCTTGGTGGTTGCATAGTCTTTTAAGCCTTGCCGGTCTTGAAAACTCTTTATCTCTCCATCCATTTTGAATGTCAGTCTTGCTGGATAAAGTATTCTTGGCTGCATGTTCTTCTCATTTAGTGCCCTGAATATATCTTGCCAGCGTCTTCTGGCTTGTCAGGTCTCTGTGGACAGGTCTGACGTTATTCTGATGGACTTCCCTCTGTAAGTAAGGAGCCTCTTTGCCCTGGCAGCTTTCAAGAGATTATACCTACAATTATAATTTCTCAATTTGATTATCAGGTGTCGTGATGTTTTTTTGGAGTGTATAATCTTGGGTGGAGACCATTCAGCCTCTAGTACATGAACGCTGGTTTCATTCGCGAGATTCGGAAAATTTTCATGAAGGACTTGTTCCACGATATCTTCTAGACTTCTTTCTTTCTCCTCCCCTTCAGGAATTCCAATAATTCTGACGTTGGAACGCTTCATGGCATCATTTATTTCCCTAATTCTGCTTTCGTGGGATCTAAGCTGTTTGTTCCAGGCTTCCTCCTGATCCTTTCTCTCTATCTGTTTGTCTTCCAGATCACTAATTCTATCTTCTGTCTCAGTTACCCTAGCTTTGAGAGAGTTTAGATTGGATTGGAACTCATTGAGAGCATTGTGGACCTCCTCCCTGGTAGCTTTAAGCTCCGCCCTAACATTGTGAACATCCTGTCTGGTCGCTTTCAGTTCGGCCCTAATCAATTCTGTTTGGTCATCCATGGCTTTCTCCAACCTAGCTATTGCCTGGATAATTGTTAGCCTGAATTCTCTTTCCGACATATTGTCTATGTTGATAGCCGTTAGCTCTATTGCAGAAGGTCCATCCTCTGTATTTTTCTTCTGTTGGGCATTCCTCCTCCTAGTCATTTTGGTGGGTGAAGACTGAACAGATGTATGTAGCTGGATGTATCAACTCTGGTGCAGTCAAGGTGCACCCTGGAACACTTCCTGATCTCCGTCTCAGAGAGAAGCCTCAGTCTGGGTGCAGAAGCTGAATAAATTCCCCCTTGGACGCTGGCAGTGCAGGTTCCAAGTTAAAGACCCTGGGGGCGCAGGATCTTTTGCTCGTCCCCAAAGCCAACGCAGTGCCGGCTGTCTGGGAGCTCCTGACCGCCAGAGAGGTTCCAAGCAGTGATTGCACACTGAGATTTTGCCGCTGGCCCGGGCTGGGAGTGCCTGGCTTGCGCGCACCTCTTTTCAGAGGCGGCTGTGGGTCGGGCGCGCGTCTGGGGCACTGAGAACGGGGTGCTGGTCCGTAAGCCGCAGGCTGGGCTTTTGCGCGCCCCTGTCCAGGGAAGAGTTTCGTGCGCGGGCGGCTTAGACTTTGAAACAATGGCGCGGATCAAGAAGCGCCCCCGGGCCTTAGAAACCCAGGAGAGCTGGAGGGATGTGCGCGCGCATCTCAAGCTTTGTGGTAGGGCTAGTGCGCGTTCTGCAGAGAAGCGCAGCTCCCATCCCCTCACAGGAGCCGGAACCCCCGCGCTCTGGGGCGCGCTGGCGGCTTAGGGATGAAGAGCCGGTTTCACCGCCGCACTCTCTCTGCCTCCGCGCCGGGGAGGCCGTCTGGGACCGGGGACTTAAGCCCCTGTCCCTAGCCGCCCCGATTCCCACAATTTCCCCCCGCGATCCTTTGCTCTTTTCGAGTGCTTTCAACCAGTCTCCAAGTTAATGCTGGTCCCCAGACGCAGGGCACTCTCGCTCGTATTGGGGTATTACTTTTGTACCGGTCGCCTCTGGTGGCTCCCTCCCGCTTTTGTTTATCTTCTGATATCAGTCCGCTGTTCCCATTCCGCTTTACCTGCTCACTGGTGTCTTCTGCCCCTGTAGAGATCCAGACATGTATAATTCTGATCTCAGGCTGATTTCATGGGTGATCGGAGTTCTTTGGTAGGTAATCAGCTCACTTTGGGGTACCAGCTGAAAAGATGCCTCTTCCTAGTACCCCGCCATCTTGTCCCCCCCCAGGACCTCTTCTTAATATAACCATTATGCTCAGGAGCAGGAAACATAACAGCTTTCCTAACAATAACACACACAAAAAATAGTGACCTAGAAAAAATGAAAACAGAGAGGAATTCACCCCAAAAGAAAGAACAAGAAAAAGTAGCAGACAGGATTTAATCAATAGATATAAGTAACATACCTAAAGCAGAATTTAAAATAACTATTTAAGGATATTAGCTGGGCTTGAGAGAAGCTAGAATACACTAGAGAATCCCTGATTGCAGAGATTAAAGAACTAAAAATTAGTCTGAAATAGAAGATGCTATAACTAGATACAAAACTGACTGGATGCAATGACAACAAGGATGGATGAAGCAGAGGAACAGATCAGTGATTTACATGATAAAATTATGAAAACTAATGAATCTGAAAACAAGAGGGAAAGGAAGGCATTGGATCACGAATGTAGATATAGGAAACTCAGTTACTCCATAAAGCATAACAACATTTGTATCATAGGAGTCCCAGAAGAAGAGAGAGAAAAAGGGACAATAGGTTTATTTGAGCAAATTATAGCTGAAAAATTCCCTAATCTGAGGAAGGACACAGACATCAAAATCCAGGAAACAGAAAAATTCCATTAAATTCAACAAAAAACCTGTCTTCACCAAGACATATCAAAGTCAGATTCACAAAATACATCAACAAGAAAAGAATCCTGAAGGCAACAAGGGGAAAAAAAGTAACTTAAAAGGGAAGACAGATCAGGTTCATAGATATCTGCCCACAGAAACTTGGCAGGTTAGAAGAGAATGGCATGAATCCAGCAAGGCTCTCATTCAGAATAGGAGAGATAAAGAGCTTTCCAGACAAACAAAAACAAAGGAGTTTGTGATCACTAAGTCAGCTCTTTAAGAAATAATAAGGGGGACACTTTGGGGAAAAAAAGACCAAGAGCAACAAATACTAGAAAGGAACAGAGAACATCATCAGAAATACCACCATTACATGTAATACATGTAACACAATGGCAATATATTAATATCTATTATTAACAATCACTTTGAATGTAAGTGGACTAAATGCTCCAATCAAAAGACATAAGGTATCAAAATGTGATATAAGAAAAAGACCCATCTATATGCTGCCTATAAGAGACCATTTTAAACATAAAGATGTGCATATTGAAAGTGAAGGGATGAGGGGCACCTGGGTGGCTCAGTCATTAAGTGGCTGCCTTCAGCTCAGGTCATGATCCTGGGGTCCTGTGATTGAGACCCACATCAGGCTGCCTGCTCCTTCTCCCACTCCCCCTGCTTGTGTTCCCTCTCTCACTGTGTCTCTCTCTGTCAAATAAATAAGTAAAAAATCTTAAAATAATTTATTTTAAAAAAATAAAGTGAAGGGATGAAGGGGCACTTTAATGGCTCAGTCAGTTAAGTGGTTGACTCTTGATTTCAGCTCAGTCAGTGATCTCAGGGTCACGAGACCAAGCTCTGCATCCAACTCTGTCCTTAGTTGGGAGTCTCCTTGAGATTCTCTCTCTCTTCCTCTCCCTCTGCTCTCTCTCCCTCTCTCAAATAAATAAACGAATCTTTAAAAAAAATAAAGAAAGTGAAGGGATGGAGAACCATTTATTATGTTAATGGATGTGAAAAGAGAACCAGAGTAGCCATACTTATTTCAGAAATACTAAATATTAAAACAATGATTGTAATAAGATATGAAAAAGGGAAGTGTATCATAATAAAGAGGACTACACAACAAT
Source organism: Neogale vison (assembly GCF_020171115.1). Lineage (NCBI taxonomy): Eukaryota > Metazoa > Chordata > Mammalia > Carnivora > Mustelidae > Neogale > Neogale vison. The sequence goes on along the minus strand of NC_058105.1, from coordinate 51,638,212 downwards.
AATCAAATGAAAATACTTATGCCCCCAATTTGAAAGGACCCAAATATATAGAACAATTAATAACAAACAAAAAGCAACCCATTGATAATAATATAATAATAGTAGAGGACTTTAACAACCCACTTAAATCAATGGACATCACCTAAGCAGAAAATTAACAAGGAAACAATAATTTTGAATGACACACTGGACTAGATGGGCTTCACAGATATACTCAGAACATTTCATCTTAAAGCAACAGAAAACACATTATTTTCAAGTGCACATGGGACATTCTCCAGAATAGATCACATACTGGGTCACAAATCAGGGTCTCTGCAAGTACAAAAAGATTAACACCATACTATGCATATATTCTGACCACAACACCATGAAACTTGAAGTCAACCACAAGAAAAACTTTGGAAAGACCATCAGTACATGGAGGTTAAGGAACATCCTACAAGGAATGAATGGGAAAAAACAAAAACCAACCAACCAACCAAACAAACAAAAAACCCCCAAAACCCCAAAACAAACAAACAAACCAAAAAACTTGGAAGCAAATGAAAATTAAAGCACAACAGTCTAAAACCTTTGGGATGCAGCAAAGGTGGTCCTAAGAGGAAAGTATATTGCAATACAAGCCTACTTCACAAAGCAGAAAAAGTCTTAAATACACAACCTAATTTTATATCTAAAGGAGCTAGAAAAGGAAGAGAAAATAAAGCCTAAAACCAGCAGAAGGGAAAGAATAAGGATTAGAACAGAAATAAATGCTATAGAAGCTAATAAAAGAAACCCAGTAGAATAAATCAATGCAACTAAACTGGTTATCTGAAAGAATTAATAAAATTGATAAACCACTAGTCAAACTTAACAAAGAGAAAGGACACAAATAAATAAAATCACAAATGGAGGAGGAGAAATCACAACCAACACCACAGAAATAAAATTATAAAAGAATATTATGAAAAATCAAATACCAGCAAACTGGGCAATCTGGAAGAAATGGACAAATTCCTAGAAACATACAAACTACCAAAACTAAAGCAGGAAGAAATAGAAAATTTGAACAGGCTCATAACCAGCAAAGAAATTAAAAATCAGTAACCTAAAATCTCCCAATAAACAGAAGTCCAGGGCCAGATGGCTTCCCAGGGAAATTCTACCAGGCATTTAAAGAAAAGTTCATACTTATTTTTCTCAATATTTTCCAAAAAATAGAAATGGAAAGAAAATTTCCAAACTCATTCTACCAGGCCAGTATTACTTTGATTTCAAAACCAGACAAAGACCCCACTGAGAAGGAGAACTATAGGTCAATACCTCTGATGAATATGAATGCAAAAATACTCAACAGGATACTAGCAAACTGATTCCAACAGTACTTTAATAGAGTTATTCACCATAATCAACTGGGAGTTATTCCAGGGCTGCAAGAGTAGTTCAGTATTCACAAATCAATCAATGTGATATACCATATTAATAAAAGAAAATTTAAGAACCATATGATCCTATCAAGGGATGCAGAGAAAGCATTTGATAAATGTAACATCCATTTTTGGTATAAATCCTCAACAAAGTAGGTATAAATGGGACATACCCCAACATCATGAAGGCCACATATGATAGACCCACTGCTAATATCATCCTCAATGAGGAACAACTGAGAACTTTTTCTTTAAGGTTAGGAACAAGACATGGATCTCTACTCATCATTACTATTTAGGATAGTAGAGGAAGTCCTAGCCTCAGTAGGCAGACAACAAAAAGAAATAAAAGACATCCAAATTGGCAAAGAAAAAGTCAAACATTCACTCTTTGCAAATGGCATGCTACTCTATGTAGGAAACCTGAAAGACTCCATCACAAAATGTCTAGAACCAATACAGGTATTCAGCACAGTCACAGAATATAAAACCAATGTACAGAAGTTCTCTTGCATTTCTACACACCTATAATGAAGCAGCAGAAAAAGAAATCAAGGAATTGATCCCATTTACCATTGTGCCAAAAAAAAAAAATAAGATGCCTAGGAATAAACCTAACTAAAGAGGTAAAAGATCTGTACTGTGAAAATTATAAAGCACTGTTGAAAGAACTTGAAGACGACACAAAGAAATGGAAAAACTTTCTATGCTCATGTATTATTGTTGTGGAAAATCTGAAGTAACTGAGGAAACTCAAGTGGCACATAGGAAATGAGGGAAAACTTAGCTTTATTATCACCAGCAGGCCAAGCAGGATCACTCCCAAAGTCTGAGCACCCGGCCTTTGTTGGGACAGGTATTTATAGGCAAACTAGGAATTTTTCACGGGTTCTCACAGCTGATTGGCTCGGGGATTTCACAGTAGTTCTTAAAGCTATGTGGAAGTGACTTGGTGGGGAAACGCCAAGTCATCCTCAGTGGTTCCTCATCTCAGTGAGGTGGCCATTTTGGGCTTTCCACCTAATTGTAAGAACAAACATTGTTAAAATGTCAAAACTACAAAGCAATCTACACATTTAACACAATCCCTATCAAAATATCAACAGCATTTTTCACACAGCCAGAAGAAACAATCTTAAAATATTTATGGAACCACAACAGACCTCGAAGAGCCAAAGCCATCTTGAAAAAGAAAAACAAAGCTAGAGGCATTATAATTCTGGGCTTTGAACTATATTACAAAGTGGTAGTAATCAAGACACTATGGTACTGGCACAAAAACAGATGCATAGATCAATGGAACAGAATAGGAAACCCAGAAATGAACCCATACCTATATAGTCAACTAATCTTTGACAAAGGAGGAGTGAATATCCAATGGAAAAAAGACAGTCTCTTTAAGAAATGGTGTGGGGAAAATTACACAAAAATATATAGAAGAATGAAACCAGATGACTTTTTATACCATATACAAAAATAAATTCAAAATAGATAATAGACCTAAACTTGAGACAGGAAAGAATTAAAATCCTAGAGAAGAACACAGGCAGCAACCACTTTGATCTTCGCTGCAGCAACTTTTTAAGACACATTATTAGAGGCAAAGGAGATAAAAGTAAAAACTTATTATTTATTTATTTATTGCTTTTGAAATATTGCATCTCCATCAAGATAGAAAGCTTTTGTTCAGAAAAGGAAACAATCAACAAAACTAAAAGACAGCTTACGGAATGGGAGAAGATAATTGTAAATGAATTATCTGATAAAGAGTTAGTATTCAAAATCTATAAAGAACTTATCAAATTCAATACCCCTAAACCAAATAATTCAGTTAAAAAATGGGCAGAATGCATGAATAGACATTTTAAATAAGATTTCCAGATGACTAACAGACAAACAAAAGGTTGCTCATCATTACTCATCATCAAGGAAACAAAAAAGCACAATGAGATACCACCCGACACCTGTCGGGATAGCTAAAATCATTAACACAGGAAATGTCAGATGTTGGCAAGGATGTGGAGAAAGGGGAACACTTTTATACTGTTGGTGGGAGTTCAAACTGGTATAGCCACTCTGGAAAATAGTATGAAGTTTCCTCAAAGAGTTAAAAACAGAACTACCCTATGATCCAGCTATTCTACTATAAGTATTTACCCAAAGGATACAAAAATATAGATTTGAAGGGGTACATGCACCCCTATGTTTATAGCAGCATTATCAACAATAAAAAAACTATGGAAAGAACCCAAACGTTATTTGGATAAAGAAGAAGTGATATATCTCTATCATGGAATATTACTCAGCCATTAAAAAGAATGAAATCTTGTCATTTATAAGGATGTGGTTGGAGCTAGAGTGTATTATGCTAAGCGAAGTAAGTCAGTTAGAGAAAGACAAATAGCATATGATGCCATTCATATGTGGAATTTAAGAAACAAAACATGAACACATGGGAAGGAAAAACAGAGAGGGGGAAAATAAACTCTAAGAGACTTAATGGTAGAGAAAAAACTGAGGGTTGATAGAGGGAAGTGAGTGGGGTATTGACTAAATGGGTAATGAGTATTAAGGAAGGCACTTATTATGACGAACACTGGCTCCTATATGTAATTGATGAATCACTAAATTAAAAAAAAATTCCTAGAAACATTTCCATATGAAATATAGTGAGAGAATTTGTTTGAAATACCCCAGGGAAAGAAAAAAGGTATGTGGAACAGGAGAATAGGTGAAACAAGAATGGAAGGGTTTTAGAATGTTGAAAATTATTGAAAGCATGAGAGTACATGGAGATTTATTAGAATCTTCTCTTTTACATATGTTTAAAATTTTTTATATTAAAAATTAAAAAAAATCTTTCTTTTGGTCCGAAAACAAAACAAAAAAATCAGTGTAATATAAATATTTTTATTATTAATAAATCAATATTGAATCATATTATGAGCATATTTTGAATTTGTGGCAAGACTAGCGACAGACCAGAGAGTATCAAGTAAATGACATATATCAACCAGGTAGTTGGGAAATACTGCCTGAGCATTAATACATAGATTTAACTTCATTTTTATGCTTCAGAAGATCTCATTCAATTGTCCCGGATGCCATATGTTGAAGATAGGTGTATTGAGATGGTTTTTAGTTCATGATGATTCTCCCTTCTCTGGGAATAACTCTGATACATAGAGGTGACATTGTGCCTAGCTACAGCTAACTCATCCATCTAATACAAGCTGAGTCAATCAGATTGTCTCTCCCAGCAATGTGAAACTTGAAAGATGGAGGCTGGAGGTTTTAAAAGGTCAGGCATATTAACAGCAGTTCAAGCCTTGTTCTAAGATCCCTGAAGCTCCCCTTCCTGATGCTACCTTACTCCATTCTTTTGATTTCATGAACTAGCTCAATATCATTCCAGTAAATTGCCTTTTTAAAAGTTAAGTTAGCCAGAATTGGTTTCTCTTGCCTAAACCTCAAAAAATTTTATTAAAAATAATAAATGCTTGCATAATAAAATTATTATGTAAATGCATTTGGTGTCTTATTATCTCTGTGTTGAAAGAAATTTAAAAGTAAAAAATTGTTAGTATAAAAAAAAAATCTGGAAAACACCTAAGGATGTGGACTGATTGCCAGTGGAGCCAACCATGTGATTAGAGGGTTGTCACTTTTTTAACTTTCAATATTTTTTATTTATTTTTTTAAAGATTTATTTATTTATTTGAGAGAGAGACAGTGAGAGAGAACATGAGCGAGGAGAAGGTCAGAGAGAGAAGCAGACTCCCCATGGAGCTGGGAGCCCGATGCGGGACTCGATCCCAGGACTGGGATCATGACCTGAGCCAAAGGCAGTCGTCCAGTCAACTGAGCCACCCAGGCGTCCCTTTATTTTTATTTTTTATTGAGATATAGTTGACAAGGTTGGAACTTTCAATGCATCCCATCCCACCCCACCCCTACCTCTGGGGAAAGGCGAGGAGCTAGGCTTTGAATTAATTGGCAATGGCCAATGGGTTAATCAATTACACCTGCATAATGAAGCCTCCATTAAAAACCCAAAAGGACAGAGTTTGGATGATTGTGTGGAGATGCAGGGAGAGCAGCAGATAGGATATGGAAGATCTGTGCCCCTTCTCAATTATCTTACCCTATGTATGTCTTCCATCTAGCTATCCCCGAATTCTGTCCTTATTATAGTGAACTAGTAATACAGTAAGTAAAATGTTTCTGGAACTTTTGTGAGCCATGGTTGCCAATTAATCAAACCTGAGGAAGGGGTTGTAGTAACCTTTGATGTATGTAGCCAGTTGGTCAGAAGCATCCTGGGTTTGTGATTAGATTTTTTCTCTTTTTTAACTTGAGGTTTACTTAATTTTTTAATTTTTTAAATTTAAATTCAATTAACCAACATATGATGTATTATTGGGTTCAGAGGTAGAGGTCAGTGATTCATCCAGCTTATATAATACCCAGTGCTCATTACATCTCATGCCCTCCTTCATGTCCATCACCCAGTTACCCCATCCCTTCACCCTCCTTCCCTCCAGTTTGTTTCTTATGATTATGAGTCTCTTATGGTTTGTCTCCCTCTCTGATTTCATTGTTTTATTTTTTCCTCTCTTCCCCTATGATCCTCTGTTTTGTTTCTTAAATTTCACATATCATGAGATCATATGATAATTATCTTTTTCTGACTGAATTATTTTTCTTAGCATAATACCCTCTAGTTCCAACCACTTTGTTGTAAATGGCAAGATTTCATTTTTTGATGGCTGAGTAATATTTCGTTGTATATATATATACCACATCTTCTTTATTCATTCATCTGTTGATACACATGTGGGCTCTTTCCATAGTTCAACTATTATAGACATTGTTGCTATAAATATTAGGGTTCAGGTGCCCCTTTGGATCATTACATTTGTATCTTTGATGTAAATACCCAGTAGTGCAATCGCTGGGTCGTAGGGTAGCTCTATTTTCAACTTTTTGAGGAAACTCCACACTGTTATCCAGAGTGGCTGCACCAGTTGGCATTCCTACCAACAGTGTAGGAGTGTTGGGGAGGGGATGAAGTAGTTTTGTAAGACTAAGCCCTTAACCTGTAGAATCTGGTTCTATGTATAAGTAGATAGTGTCAGAATTCAGTTGAAATGTAGGAAACTCAGCTGATGTCTGAGAATTTCTTATTGGATGTATGAAAGAAACCTTACCCACACAGGGTGGAATTAGGGTTCAGGAACTCAAAATATCAACATTAAGATATTCTCTAGAAATCAGAAGGGGTTTGTGTATCAGACTAGAAGCACACAGCAAGTACCCAATACATATCTGTTAAACCCAATTGAGTTGGACCTTTCCATTTTATCTCTAGTTGCTTTTGTCCTAGGATGTGAATTAAAACAATTGGTGAGTTCAAGGTATGAATACTATAGATGCATTCATCGCATTTGTTTAACGGTTAAAAATGTTAAAGCCATAGATTTATTCAAGGCAATATTATAGAAATGCTGTTGGAGTAGGAAAGATTGTATTGTGTTCTCAGTGTATTCAGTGAGATATTTACTGAATATTCCCTGAATATTGTGTATTCAGTGGTTTGGGAAGTATTTGGGAAGGCTGGAAGCAGGAGTTTCTATTTATAATGTCCATTTCTACTCTATAAGCAGAAAGTGTGGATGCTTCAAATCACTAATGGAGACAGAAAAATTCTACTTTCCAAGTGATTTCAATACTGACTTATTTCTTAAGTTCATTTTAATTATTAGAGGAGAAACTAAACAATAAAAGGTGATTCCTATCCATCTTGTAAAATAAAGGAACAAATGTTTCTTAAATAAAAACATTTTAAGGGGGCGCCTGGGTGGCTCAGTGGGTTAAGCCGCTGCCTTCGGCTCAGGTCATGATCTCAGGGTCCTGGGATCGAGGCCCGCATCGGGCTCTCTGCTCAGCAGGGAGCCTGCTTCCTCCTCTCTCTCTGCCTGCCTCTCTGCCTGCTTGTGACCTCTCTCTGTCAAATAAATAAATAAAAAACATTTAAAAAAAAAAAAACATTTTAAGGGATTTCCCACCACCACCACACACACACACACACACACCACATTCCTAAGTACAGTGCAGGAAACCACTGTTTTAATGTAATCAGATTTACAGGGCCAAAGCTGCCAAATAGGAAGAATAAGCAAGGATGTTTGTAGTGATATTCAGAGAAGTTGAGTAAAAAGTAACAGAGGCAGACCCTAAATGGAATTATTATGGACCAAGAATAACTAGATGCGTGGGAATAGAAGAAAGAGTTTAAAATACTGAAAACTCAGTAAAATTTCAAGGCAGGAAGATTGAGTCTAAAGTATAAGATAATAAAACCGTATGCACTAAACTGGTAACTAGAAAATAAAGATTTCACTGAAATTATCACCTGAACGGGAAAGAAGCAGTGTCCTCAACTTTTAGAAGACAAAAATATTTAAAAAGAAAAAAGTGGAGATCATTATGATGTGGGAAACAAAGGCAGAAAGAAATGTAGATAAAATTAAATATCCCGGAGGGGGGACAAGATGGCGGGGTAGTAGGAAGAGGCGCCTTTTCAGCCGGTACCCCAAAGTGAGCTGATTACCTACCAAAGAACTCCGATCACCCATGAAATCAGCCTGAGATCAGAATTATACACGTCTGGATCCCTACAGGGGCAGAAGACGCCAGTGGGCAGGTAAAGCGGAACGGGAACTGCGGACTGATATCGGAAGATAAACAAAAGGGGGAGGGAGCCACCAGAGGCGACCGGTTGGAAAGTAATACCCCAATATGAGGGAGAGTGCCCTGCATCTGGGGACCAGCATTAACTTGGAGATTGGTTGAAAGCACTCCAAAAGAGCAAAGGATCGCGGGGGGAAATTGTGGGAATCGGGGCGGCTAGGGACAGGGGCTTAAGTCCCCGGTCCCAGACAGCCTCCCCAGCGCTGAGGCAGAGAGTGCGGTGGAGAAACTGCTCTTGGTCCCTAAGCCGCCAGCGCGCCCGAGAATGGGTGGGTTCTGGCTCCTGTGAGGGGATGGGAGCTGCGCTGGTCTGCAGAACGCACGCTAGCCCTACCACAAAGCTTGAGATAACGCGCACACGTCCCTCAAGCTCCCCTGAGTTACAAAGGCCCGGCCGGCGCTCTCTGACCCGCGCCATTGTTTCAAAGCCTAAGCCGTGCGCCCGAAACTCTTCCCCTGACAGACGCGTGCAAAAGCCCAGCCTGGGGCTTACGGACCAGTGCCCCGTTCTCAGTGCCCCAGACGTGCGCCGGACCGTAGCCGCCTCTGAAAAGAGGTGCGCGCAAGCCGGGCACTCCCAGCCCGGGCCGGCGGCAAAATCTCAGTGTGCGATCGCTGCTTGGATCCTCTCTGGCAGCCGGGAGCTCCCAGACAGCCGCCACTGCCTTGGCTTTGGGTACGAGCAAAAGATCCTGTGTGTGCCCCCAGGGTCTGCAACTTGGAACCTGCTCTGCAAGCGGCCAAGGGGGAATTTATTCAGCTTCCGCACCCAGACTGAGGCTTCTCTCTGAGAGGGAGATCAGGGTACGGTATGATTTCTTCTAATACTACAAAAACCGTCAAAGGCGGTCAAGGTGAGAGGAAAAAAAATGAACAAGCATAAAAACCGCCAGAGAACAAAAGCCTGAAAAAAACCAGTTTCCCCAGAGCCCACCCCCTTGAGGGGGGCGGGAGGACTCAACTCAGGAAACATCATTGACTGACAGCCCACGTGGCAGGCCCCTCCCCCAGAAAACAAACCAAGAAAGAAAAAAAAAAAAGGACTACAAGAGAACCACCACTACTTCATAGGAAAACTTGTATTGTTCACTCGTTTCCACTATTTCGGTTCATTTTTTTTTTTTTACACATAGGTAATTTTTTTAACCTATTTACCATCACAGCGAGCTGTAAAGTACACCAAATTCCATAATACCTTTCTAACCTGAACTTTTTGATACATACACCTGTGTTTTTCTTTTGCATTTTTATTTTTTGAATTCCTTTTTTTAAAATTTTATTTTAGTTTAGTCTAGTATATTCCTTTTTATTTTTAACCTCTAATATTCATATAGAGTTAACTTCAAAGTAATCCCCTTTCCCCAATTAATACTACCCCTATAGGTAAACCAATTTTTAATCCCCTTTATCTAAGGAAAGTTGAGTCTTTTAACAAAGATATCAAGATACATCCAGGAAGAATCAAAACAACCTTCCTCGCACACACTGAGAAATTATAAGAACTCTCCCATCTTCTTCCACCAGTGTTTCTGTGTTTTTTGTGTTTGTCCTGATAGCATATAAATTTTACACTTGTAGTTCTTTTTGACGAGGTTCTTTCTTTATTTGCATATATATATATATATATATATATATATATATATATATATATATTTCTCTTGCCATATACTTGTATCAGTCTTTTTATCTCTTTTTGTTTGTCTACTTCATAAATCTTACCTTGGGGCCCATCTGGGCTGAAACTTCTTTTTCATCTTCCCTTTCTTTCCTGTCTCTCTCTCTCTCTCTCTCTATTTTTTCTTTTTTTTTTTTTCTTTTTCTTTTCTTTTGTCTCTCATTTGGGTGGGGAATCCTGATTGCTCAGAAGTGTTCCAGGGTGCACCTTGACTGCACCAGAATTGATACAATCAGCTACATCTGTTCAGTCATCTCCCACCAAAATGACTAGGAGGAGGAATGCCCAACAGAAGAAAAATACAGAGGATGGACCTTCTGCAACAGAGCTAACGGCTATCAACATAGACAATATGATGGAAAGAGAATTCAGGCTAACAATTATCCCGGCAATAGCTAGGTTGGAGAAAGTCATGGATGACCAAACAGAATTGATTAGGGCCGAACTGAAAGTGACCAGACAGGATGTTCACAATGTTAGGGCGGAGCTTAAAGCTACCAGGGAGGTGGTTCACAATGCTCTCAATTGAGTTCCAATCTAATCTAAACTCTCTCAAAGCTAGGGTAACTGAGAAAGAATATAGAATTAGTGATCTGGAAGACAAACAGATAGAGAGAAAGGATCAGGAGGAAGCCTGGAACAAACAGCTTAGAAACCACGAAAACAGAATCAGGGAAATAAATTATGCCATGAAGCGTTCCAACGTCAGAATTATTGGAATCCCTGAAGGGGAGGAGAAAGAAAGAAGTCTAGAAGATATACTGGAACAAGTCCTTCATGAAAATTTTCCGAATCTCGCGAATGAAACCAGCGTTCATGTACTAGAGGCTGAAAGGTCTCCACCCAAGATTATACATTCCAAAAAAACATCACGACACCTGATAGTCAAATTGAGGAATTATAATTGTAGGTATAATCTCTTGAAAGCCGCCAGGGCAAAGAGGCTCCTTACTTACAGGGGGAAGCCCATCAGAATAACATCAGACCTGTCCACAGAGACCTGAGAAGCCAGAAGAGGCTGGCAAGATATATTCAGGGCACTAAATGAGAAGAACATGCAGCCAAGAATACTTTATCCAGCAAGACTGACATTCAAAATGGATGGAGAGATAAAGAGTTTTCAAGACTGGCAAGGCTTAAAAGACTATGCAACCACCAAGCCGACACTGCAGGAAATATTAAGGGGGGTTCTATAAAAGAGGAAAAATCCCAAGAATAGCATTGAACAGAAATATAGAGACAGTCTACAGAAAGAAAGACTTCAAAGGTAACTCGATGGCAATAAAAACGTATCTATCAATAATCATTCTCAATGTGAATGGCCTAAATGCACCCATAAAATGGCACAGGGTTGCAGATTGGATAAAACGACAGGACCCATCCATATGCTGTCTACAAGAGACCCATTTTGAACCTAAAGATACACGCAGACTGACAGTGAAGGGATGGAGACGCATCTTTCATGCCAATGGGACTCAAAAGAAGGCTGGGGTAGCGATTCTCATATCAGATGAATTAGACTTCAAACTAAAGACTGTAGTCAGAGATACAGAAGGACACTACATAATCCTTAAAGGGACTATCCACCAAGATGATCTAACAATTGTAAATATCTATGCTCCCAATATGGGAGCAGCCAATTTCTTAAGAAAACTGTTAATCCAGAAAAAGGGTCATATTGATATGAATACACTAATCCTAGGAGATCTTAACACGCTTCTTTCAGAATTCTACAGATCATCGAAGGAGAAAATCAATAAAGAAACAAGAGCATTGAATGACACATTGGACCAAATGGACCTCATAGATATATACAGAACATTCCACCCTAAAACAACAGAATACTCATTCTTCTCAAGTGCACACGGAACCTTCTCCAGAATAGAACACATACTGGGTCACAAATCAGGACTTAACCGATACCAAAAGACCGAGATGATTTCCTGCATATTCTCAGATCACAATGCTTTGAAACTGGAGCTCAATTACAAGGAAAAGTTCCGAAGGAACTCAAACAACTGGAAGCTAAAGACCACCTTGCTTAAGAATGCTTGGATCAACCAGGGGATCAAAGAAGAACTGAAACAATTCATGGAAACCAATGAGAATGAAGACACTTCGGTACAAAACCTATGGGATACGGCAAAGGCGGTCCTAAGGGGAAAATACATAGCCATCCAAGCCTCCCTCAAAAAAAATTGAAAAATCCAGAACACCATCTGTCTCTACACCTTAAAGAACTGGAGGATCAACAACAAATCAAACCAACTCCACACATAAGAAGGGAAATCATCAAGATTAGAGCTGATATCAATGAGGTAGAAACCAGAGATACAGTAGAACGTATCAATGAAACTAGAAGCTGGTTTTTGGAAAGAATCAATAAGATTGATAAGCCACTGGCTACACTAAACCAAAAGAAAAGAGAGAAAGCCCAAATTCATAAAATTATGAATGAAAAGGGAGAGATCACAACTAACACCAAGGAAGTAGAAACATTCATCAGAAGTTATTACGAACAGTCATATGCCAATAAGCTTAGCAACCTAGATGAAATGGATGCATTCCTGGAAAAATATAAACTACCAAAATTGAAACAGGAAGAAATCGACAACCTGAATAGACCGATATCTAATAACGAGATTGAATAAGTGATCAAAAACCTCCCAAAAAACAAGAGCCCAGGACCTGACGGATTCCATGGTTAATTCTACCAAACCTTCCAAGAAGAAATAACACCTATTCTCCTGAAGCTGTTTCAAAAAATTGAAGCAGAAGGAAAACTTCCAGACTCTTTCTAGGAAGCCAGCATTACCCTGATCCCCAAACCAGGCAAGGACCCTACCAAAAGGAGGATTTCAGACCAATATCACTGATGAATATGGATGCTAAGATTCTCAACAAGATCCTAGCCAACAGGATCCAACAGCACGTTAAAAAGATTATCCACCATGATCAGGTGGGATTCATCCCTAGGCTACAAGCATGGTTCATCATTCGCAAATCAGTCAATGTGATAGAACAAATTAATATGATAAGAGAGAAGAACCACATGGTCCTCTCAATTGATGCTGCAAATCTATCTATGAAAGACCCACAGCAAATACCATCCTCAATGGGAAAAAGCCTGCAGCCTTCCCATTGAGATCATGAACAAGACAAGGATGCTCACTTTCACCACTCTTGTTCGACATAGTATTAGAATTCCTAGCAACAGCAATCAGACAACAGAGAGAAATAAAAGGTATCCAAATTGGTAATGAAGAAGTCAAACTCTCTCTCTTCGCAGATGACATGATTCTTTATATGGAAAACCCAAAAGACTCCACCCCCAAACTACTAGAACTCATACCGCAATTCAGCAACGTGGCAGGATACAAAGTCAATGTGCAGAAATCAGTGGCTTTCTTATACACTAACAATGAAAATACCGAAAGGGAAATTAGAAAGTCGATTCCATTTACTATAGCACCAAGAACCATTAGATACCTGGGAATAAACCTAACCAAAGAGGTAAAGGATCTGTACTTGAGGAACTACAGAGCACTCATGAAAGAAATTGAAGAAGACACAAAAAGATGGAAGACCATTCCATGCTCTTGGATTGGAAGATTAAACATTGTTAAAATGTCTATACTGCCTAGAGCAATCTATACTTTTAATGCCATTCCGATCAATATCCACCGGCATTCTTCAAAGAGCTGTAGCAAATAATCCTAAAATTTGTATGGAATCAGAAGAGACCCCGAATCGCTAAGGAAATGTTGAAAAACAAAAATAAAGCTGGCGGCATCACCTTACCTGATTTCAAGCTTTATTACAAAGCTGTGACCACCATGACAGCATGGTACTGCCATAAAAACAGACACATAGACCAGTGGAACAGAGTAGAGAGACCAGATATGGACCCTCAACTCTATGGTCAATTAATTTTTGACAACACAGGAAAAAATTTACTGTGGAAAAAAGACAGTCTCTTCAATAAATGGTGCTGGGAAAACTGGACAGCTATATGTAGAAGAATGAAACTCGACTATTCTGTTACACCGTACGCAAAGATAAACTCAAAATGGATATAAGACCTCAACGTGAGAGAGGAATCCATCATAATCCTAGAGGAGAATATAGGCAGCAATCTCTTCGATATCAGCCACAGCAAATTCTTTCAAGATATGTCTCCAATGGCAAAGGAAACAAAAGCGAAAATAAACTTCTGGGACTTCATCAAAATCAAAAGCTTCTGCACAGCAAAGGAAACAGTCAAAAAAACAAAGAGGCAACCCACGGAATGGGAGAAGATATTTGCAAATGACAGTACAGACAAAAGGTTGATATCCAGGATCTATAATGAACTCCTCAAACTCAACACACACAAAACAGGCAAACACATCAAAAAATGGGCAGAAGATATGAACAGACACTTCTCCAATCAAGACATACAAATGGCTATCAGACACATGAAAAAATGCTCATCATCATTAGCCCTCAGGGAGATTCAAATTAATACCACATTGAGATACCACCTTACACCAGTTAGAATGGCCAAAATTAATAAAACAGGAAACAACATGTGTTGGAGAGGATGTGGAGAAAGGGGAACCCTCTTCCACTGTTAGTGGGAATGCAAGTTGGTGCAGCCTCTTTGGAGAACAGTGTGGAGATTCATCAAGAAAATAAAAATAGAGCTTCCCTATGACCCTGCAATTGCACTCCTGGTTATTTACCGCAAAGGTACAGATGTCGTGAAAAGAAGGGCCATCTGTACCCCAATGTTTATAGCAGCAATGGCCACAGTCGCCAAACTATGGAAAGAACCAAGATGCCCTTCAATGGACGAATGGATAAGGAAGATGTGGCCCATATACACTATGGAGTATGATGCCTCCATCAGAAAGGGTGAATACCCAACATTTGTAGCAACATGGATGGGACTGGAAGAGATTATGCTGAGTGAAATAAGTCAAGCAGAGAGAGTCAATTATCATATGGTTTCACTTATTTGTGGAGCATAACAAATAGCATGGAGGACAAGGGGCGTTAGAGAGGAGTAGGGAATTTGGGTAACTTGGAAGGGGAGGTGAACCATGAGAGACTATGGACTCTGAAAAACAATCTGAGGGGTTTGAAGTGGCAGGGGGGTGGGAGGCTGGGGTACCAGGTGGTGGGTATTATAGAGGGCACGGCTTGCATGGAGCACTGGGTGTGGTGAAAAAATAATGAATAATTTTTTTTTGAAAATAAATAAATTGAAAAAAAAATCTCCGAGTGCTGCTTGGTTCTTCTGTCAGGTGATCCAGTCCAGGTTCTGTAAAAGAACATTCTTAATTGGTAAAATAGAAGGAAAATCTATGTTTCAATATAGAACATCACAAAGAATATTATTATAAGGAAGAAGAATTTTGTAAACAAAGTTATTTTTATGTTTCATAGGGTGGTTCAAAGTAATTTGATATGGTTTTTTTGAAACTGTATATAATAATCTCCTACAACAACTTTTTCTATTCTTTAAACTTGCCTTAATTATCCTTTGTAAAAAAGAAGTTATAGTGTTTTCATATTGTTTTATGTAGACCTGATATATACAACAAACACATTTCCATTCACCTTCCACATTTCCAATAGCCTTGTGACTGGTTTACTTGAATCCAATAACTCCCTTAGTTACACCCTTCATACTGCTGCCAGAATGAACTTGGTAAAATACAAATCTGACAACGTCAGTTCTTTGCTTAGAAGTTGTCAGTGACACCCCATTGCTGGAGACTGACTTTCCAGACTCATCTCCAGTTGCTCCCCCAAGCACTCTTCACTTTAACTGTATAAAATTACTCAGTTCTCCCAAGGGGAGGAAGCTGCAATGTCTTTGTGCATTTTATTCTCCATGTTCAAAATGTCTTTTCCCATTTTTTTTTTTAATCTGACAATACCACCTTTCCATTAGCTTAAATGACATGTCCTCAGTGAAACTTTCCAGGGCCCATTAGGCAGAATCATTAACTTTATACATTTTTCAGATTAACCTTTCTAAAATCTGGTTGTGTCTTACCATCGATATGTATATTTATTATGGTGATGATTCCACATCCCACTGAAAATCTGTCGTTCACTACATAGTCCATCTCCGAATTAAAGGACTATTGGGGCATCCAGGTGACTCAGTCAGTTAAGCACAGCTCTTGAATTCAGCTCAGCTCTTGATCTCAGGGTTGTGAGTTCAAATCTTGTGTTGAACAATTAGAATTAAAAAAAAAAAGAAGAAGAACTATTACAGTTATTCCATCATGTTTGTTAATAAACATTGGCATTCATTCATTTAACAACCTTGTAAGTGCCTATGATGTATTAGATACTATGCCAGATGCTGGTAATACAATAATGGAAAACACAGGCATAGTTGCTGCCCTCAGTACTT
Organism: Neogale vison; assembly: GCF_020171115.1. Classification (NCBI taxonomy): domain Eukaryota; kingdom Metazoa; phylum Chordata; class Mammalia; order Carnivora; family Mustelidae; genus Neogale; species Neogale vison. The sequence goes on along the minus strand of NC_058105.1, from coordinate 51,621,960 downwards.
TCTTGTTAGGGAGAGAGACAAAACAGAACAAGTAAACCTCACGTTAATCAACCAATTAATAGCATCTTGTGATTAGTGTTATAAACAAAACAAAACAAAAAATATGCTGCAATAGTGCATCATTCTGGAATATGTTTCTTGAGGTGGTTATGTCAGGTGCAACCAATTGGTGTTATCACTAGACTATATTTCCTGCCCCTCTTGCTTGTTCTTGCTGATGAATGGGGTGGAGATGATGTACAACATGAATCGAGAACAGGTGCACATTTTCCAAATTCTTTTGCTTTGTCACCCAGCTGGAAGCAGAGGATTCAGTAGAGGACTCTGAGGAACTACGGAATGACAGACCACACAATGGGAGGATTCTGGGGTTTGAGGTGCTTTGTAAAAGACTTTCTACTCATTACCTAATTGGACTATGTGATGAATGATAATTAAGCCTTTGTTGTTTAGTCATTGAGATATTGGAATTCTTTGCTACAATAGTTAGACTGCCTTGAATTATAGGGTGATTGTTAGGGTGGTAGGTGATGTGAGAGGTAAAGAATTGCACAAAAAGTGGAACAACAAGCAGGTCAGTTTATCCACTCCCCAAGGGAGGAGAGGGGCCAAACATCAAGAGAAATGTTGGCCCCAGCTTCTGTTGGGCTGGGCTTTTTAAGCTTTTTTTTTGTTGTTCTTTTTGCAGAAATAAGAGGGTAATAGCTGTGTCCATGGAGGGTATAAGAAGGGGGTGGACTCTTGGCCTGGTAGAGCAGGATGTGGCAGGTTTCTCAAGAGGCTCTGTCTGGCTGGAGAAGAATATGTTTTGTAGCTGAGGTCTATTTTCTGAGAATGTGATGCACCATGACCTAGAAAACCAGCTAGGGCCAAATGCAGACACCTGGGAGTTTTTTATGTAAGCTTGGCTGGTGATGGGGCTTTCAATAGATCACTTTCAGTGTTCACAGCTTCTCATGGTTCAGGGTCAAAATACAGATTTGAGACATTGATAGGAGTATCTAAAAAAAATTATTCTCTCTTAGAAACTATCACAAAGAATCTCGATCCTACAATTCAGGAATTGCTCTGTAGGTAGTTCAACTCTCCTCATATGTCCATTGTTTTATGAAGAAAGTGACATTAACAATGTGCCAAAGCAAAAAAACAAAACAAAACAAAACAAAACAAATAAAACCAAAAAACAAACAAACAAAAAAAGACAACACACAATACAACCTTGACCTAAATACCTCTGAGAGCAAAGTTTAGTAGTGTAAGCAAATTTTCTGTGTCATCTTCCTTCTGATGTATAGTTAGATAAATATTATTACAGATACTTTTTATAGAGCTTTAATCATTCTTATAACCACTAAATGATATCATATGTCAGATGGAAACTTGAAGCAAAACAAGATGAACAATTCGACCTCTCTCTCAGTGTGATAACTCATTTTAACACATACTGCTCCAACAGAAACTAGGATGTATAGAAAGACACATTGTACCTGTCAATTAATTAAGTCCATGGTTTTTCAGTGGTCTTGGTTCATTACATACAGGTTAATTTGGTCAAGCATTACCCATTATAAGGAAACATTTGCTGAGACTAGAACAGAGATAATGTACTTGCCTCTGAGTTGAGCCACACACATTCTAGAAATAAAGAACTCAGAACATTGCCTCTAATCCACTTAGCCTTGGTTGGGTCATTCCCGCTGGATATGAAGTAAAGAATAAAAATTTCATTTAGTACCCATGTACCTACTTGACATGCTAAATTAAAAATGGGTGAATTTAGAAGCATCTGGGTGGCTCACTTGTTTAAGTATCTACCTTTGGCTCAGGTCATGATCTCAGGATGCTGGGATTAAGTCCTGTGTTGGGCTTCCTGCTCAGTGGGGAATCTGCTTCTCCCTCTCCCTCTGCCTCCTCTCTCCAGCTCATGCTATCTCTGTCTCTCAAATAAATAAAAAATATTTTTTAAAAAATTGGTGAGTTTAATGAATGTAATGAATATTGTTGAATTCGGCATTTCAGAATATAGGTAGGAATGATGTGGGCTCAAATTGAATAGAGAGGCCATGCAAACTATTTCTGTGAAAGAGGCCCAAACAGCAATGAAAATTTCCAAATTTTTAGTGCAACTGAGGATATAAAACTTTATTTAAAGTTTTATGAAAAATTAATGAATAGAGATGTGATTTCTTTTTTCTAATTTTGTAAGAAATAATTGTGGGATGTGACTGTTTCTTACTCAGGACTTTCCATAGGAATAATGTAATGTTGGAATGCCATAAAAATATACCAAAACAAAGCCAAGCAATGTGATCTGACTATAACTGAGTTTCCAGACAGTGCCTGGCAGCCAAACTGAACACGGTGCCCATGGCTCTCTGCTGAAGAAGGAATGAGTATTGACAAATTCTTCCAAATGCTTGGCTACAGACACTTACCAAAGGACCAAATTTGTAAGTGATTCAGTGTACAAAGAATTATAGATTCTTCCCTCATCATTCCAGACATCTAAATCAAGGGTAGAAAACCATGCTTTAATGCAATATAAGAGACACTTACCTGAATCCTAGCTATATTGTTACTACTGTGTGGCCCCTGACATATTACTCAACTTCTGTTTCCTTATCTGTGAAATGGAGATTAAAAACACCTATTTGATAAGTATTAAGTGATATAATATATTAATAGTGTTTATTTAGCACAATGACTGGCACATTTTACAGGTTTAATACATGACAGATATTAAGAATACTGATTTTAAAACTGAACTTCCTCTATCCCTCCTCAGTCCTCTACCCTATTCTCAATACTTATGAATATATGCCTGAGCAGTTTTGGCAAACAAGCCAAGCAGGAATATTATGAAACATACCAACAAAGTTAAGTTATAGTAATTTCATTGCTTCAAAATATTTAAATCATTGTCAGAAAGGGAAATAGTCATGTTAGTAATTATAATACAATAAGATTTTGTTGATAACTAAATTGTCTTCTTTCACAAAGGGTAAACCTGTCATCTTTGGTCTTGAAAAAATCATAGATGTGATTAAAAACCTCAGGGAATAAGTAAAATTATTTAAATTATATTCTGTAACTCTATGTTTCATAATTATGAAAAGCTGCTTATTCAAAATTATGGGTAATGGCATGATTGTGGAACTTCCTTGCTAATAAGGATAAAATAATAATAAAGAATCCATTTTTCTTCAGTTCTATGGTGTTTATCATAGTAACAAATCTCAGTGGCATTATTTCATTAATACTAATTGAAAGGGGAACAAACACAGTTCAGATTTAAATTATGTAGGGAAATTTAAAAATAATAGCTATGAAAAACAAACTATTCTGCTCATTACCACTGTATGAAGTAGTTTAATACTTTCTCATTAGTGGGCTTTACCCAAGGTATATTGAATATTTCTTGTACACCACCTCAAATCCTTTGGTTTCCTCTCTCACCTAGTCACCCCCAGGTGACTCAGTAGGTTCTGACCAGTTTCAATGCAAGAGGCCACCTGAAAATGCCTTCCTTGTCTTTGGCCAGAGACAAATGCCTCTCACTTGTGGCGACAGGGCTTCTCTGATTCTTTCCTAAGAGATGCTCTGTGAAGGCATTTAGCATTCAAACAGGAGCAACCTGGTAGCAAGGTGGAGAACATTAATACCCTGTAGGGCAACCTTTAGCCAATGGGAAACAGGACTGGTGATTAAATGCTTTTTCTGTCTTTTTAGATGAATGGTCTTGGGTTGCATTTCATGAAGCAAATTAGTTTTACAGGACTGGGTGATCATAGTGGTGGTCTTGATAATGCATCCGTGAATTGGTTCTCTCTTCTTCCCTCCTTCATGCCCCTTGTCTCTTATTCCTGGTTTATCTCATAAGCCAACTCCAAATGCCTGGGGAGCAGGCTCCCAGAAACTTGTGCTAAAAATTTATGGTACTCAATGAGAAATAATTCATGATCCATTAGTCCACTGTTTTCCATTCCTGATTTAGGGGTTTCAGGTTATGATCTGAGGAATTTCCTCCTCACTAAAATATATCTAATTCGTGAAAATCTTTAAGTTTGACATCTGATAATCCTTAGTAGGCTTATCATCATAAAAACTGAAGTAAGATGTATTAAAAAAAAAACCATGTTTTATCAAAATTAGGATCACCTTCGGGGGACTTGCTATATGACTTGCTATAGAAATCAGATCTTAGTCACTACTCTGAAGTTTCCACTGAGTTCTAATCCAAAAAACCACAGAAGAGTTAGAATTACCAAAATAACTTTGGCATAAACTTTGGTACTGTACCAAGTGTTTTTTTAAAAATCAAATTTGAGTGAGTTATACTTTAATCTGGTTTATGAATTAGAAGAACTAAAAATTTAGATGAACTATTTTTTATTTGCTATATTTTAACACATGAACACCACCTAAATTTCAGAGAAAATCACAAAATTCAATCAAACTTGAATTACATCAAATTATATTCTCTGTCCACCTCACCTATGTCACTTGAATCAAAAAGAATATAAGTGGCCTAACTTAGACCCTAGAGTGCTATATGTATTTTAGGTATTCCCCATAAATTATACTTTTTGCAAATTTAAAATATTGGGAAAATTTGCAGTACAGATGTATGATCTAGTTATCTTTGAGTGAATCCTTTTTACCTCTTAGAGAGCTGGGAAAGCTGATCTAAATGTTTTCTCATCTTTTAAAATTTCACTAACAATTTTAGTATATGTTCCTTGTGGGGAGGCAGTAGTATCTATTTGCATGTTTTATAACATGTTTACTGCTTTTTTTTTTCTTCTGATGGACATGTCTATATTGTAAGAGACATAAGTTCCTTGGCATTTGAAAATTAAAGAACAGCAGCAAAGGGCCAGATGCTGTAGTTATAAAAATTACAAAAGTATCATAAACACCAGTTATAAATGCACAGTTTTTAAATTTTTTTTAAACTCTGCTACACTATTATCATATGGTTCTAACATCTGTTCATTCCTTTCCAGGTTTCCCACAGACAGTATTTATTAAAATCAAATACATACTAGCTCTCACCTATGTGACCTTGGCAGGAAGTGCCACAACAGCTTTATAATGGAGTATAAGTGAGCTGATAAAAATTGATTTTCATCAGTAAACTTTCAATTATCCTTACAAGCCAATATAGTGTCATCTATCTTTGGTATGCCTTCTACTTTCTAATTACTCTATCATTTCTAGGAGAGTGGGGCCAGTATACAAATTTTTATACTGATTCCAAATAGAAGATATAAGGAGATGACAGTTGAGCTTTGTGAAGAAACTGTATTAGAGAAAGTTTAAGAAATGTTATTTTCTTATTTTTAATAAAAGGACATATTAGAAAGTATGAATGAATAAAAAACAAATATTTTAATAAAAAATATTAAAAAGCCTCAAGGGCTGGGGCACCTGGATGTCTCAGTCTGTTAAGCATCTGACTCTTGGTGTTGGTTCAGGTCATGATCTCATGGGTCATGTGACTGAGCCCCAAGTAACTCTACACTTAGCAGGGAGTCTGCTTGAAGATTCTCTCCCTCTGCCCCTCCCCTCCCCTGCATGTGTGTGCATTCTTTCTCTCTCTCTAAAATAAATAAATTTAAAAAAATGTCAAAGACCTATGTTATAAAATGATATATTAGAAGCAACCACCCTAGTATAGAGAAAATAACACTGATCTGGAAATCAGGAGTTTTATGTTATGGTTTTTAATCTAGCTCTCCCACTCTTCAGGCTTTAGTTTTCTCCTCTGGGAAATGAAGAGACTGTAAAGTATGTACTATGTTCCCTTCTGGTTTTAATGATTTATAACACAAATGATAAAGAAAACCTTCAAAACAGAGAATTTTTTTCTCTAGCTCTTGATTTGATACATGCTTCTGATTTTTTATTGTTGTTATTGTTGTGGACATCATGCTTGTATCTCCCCCAAATTTATTTTAAAACAGTATTCTCCCCATTAGGAGGTGGGGCTATTGGGAAGTAACTAGGTCATGAGGGTGGAGACTTTATTATAGGGTTAGTTAACCTTATAAGAGAAAAAAGGCTAGATCTCTCTCTGCCAAGTGAAGATACAAGAAATTAGGGCAGTCCATATCCTGGAAGAAAACTCAACTGGAAGAACCCAACTGTGTTGGCATCCTGATCTTAAACTTCCATCCCATAGTATTATGTGAAATAAATTTCTGTTATAAAACACCCAGTTTACAGCACCTTGTTATAGTAGCCTGAAGTTTTCCTTTTAACTTAATGAAATATATACATTGTATCAGAATGATAAAAAACACCAAAAAATAGATTTCAAATTAATGAGTGTTTTGACTGAGTTTTTAAAAAATGCTTTAAAAAGTATATGAACAACAATGGACTATCAAGAAAATGTTGGAAAGATTGGTTATTTGAATAGGAAAATCAGAACCTCTGTCTACCTCATATAATATAGAAAAAATAAATTCCAGATGGATTAAGGACTCTAAACCATACATATATGTGGTGGGAACTGTGAAATATTACCCAAATGTCTTCAGTAAATGACTTACTGCCCCAACAACTGAGAGTCTTCAGATTATGGCCTCTACAATAATTGCCTCAGCTGCAAAGAGCTGTCTCACCCAAGGTCATAGCCCTTCCCAGGGAAACCCACACTCAGTGACTGATGAAATGTAGAATTATAAGGACCTGGCCATCTCAACCTAATTCAACAAAGTTTTCAAGACCATTTTAGCCTCAGAACTGTCCATGAGCTGCATTGATCTTGTCATTGGCCCAGCATGGCAGCTCAGCTTCTTTCTCTGACCATTTCTCTTTCCTTTCCCTCCCTTCAGAGGGGTTGATCCCAAGAGCATTTGCTAATAAACATCCAGACGGCTAAACTCTGTTTCAGATACAGCATATGGGAGAACTAAACCTGTGAAAATGTGTTCAAAGAAAATGTAAAAGAATTAATTATATTATGAAAGGCATTCTAAACAAAATTAAAAGACAGGCATTGGATTTTGAGAAAAAGTTTTTAACATACATAATGGACAAAGAGTTCATACTTACAATATATAAAGAACTCCTACAAATCATTAAGAAATCAGTCCTCCCCCCCACCCACCCCAGAAAAAAATGGTAATGTACAAGACAGTGAAATTCAAGGAAAAGAGATGTTGCCAATATAATAGGAAAAATTGCTATCAGCTTTATTTGAAATCAAATAAATCTTACTTGAAGTAAAAGAAATTCAAATAAAAAATAAGCTAACATAAAATGAAAAAGATTGAAATTTTCACTTTTGGGGAAGATGGTGTAGTAAGAAGATCCTAAGCTCACTTTGTCCCATGGACACAACAAAGTAACATCCGTGTCAAAGTAAATAACTCAGAAAATGACCTAAGGACTGGCAGAACAGACTTGCTACAGATAAGTGTAGAGAAGAGGCCACATGGAAGAGGGTATGAAGGGTGGAGACATGGTGGAGAGCTGAATAGGCTTGTAGGATTGTGCTATATGGAGAGATGCCACAGGCACAGAGAAGGGAGAGATACAAATGTTCACATCAGATACCCCAGGCACAGGGAGCCCACATAGGGAAAAGGAATCCCCATAGCATTTGACTTTGAAACCAGAGGATCTGAATTTCATGAATTCTTAAAATCAATGAGACTTAACACCTGAAAATTTGAAAATCAGTGGTCTCCCTTCTGGGAGAACCAGCAGGATGATAGGAAACTAAATCCTTGCCCTTAAAGAAACAGCACAACAAATAGCCCCTTTGAGGCACAGTGCAGAGACAGCAGTTTGAAAATCTACCTGCGGTATACAGGAAGGAAATTTATTTACTAATCTCAGAGCATGTGCTGGAGGTGTAAGGATGGTTGCATTACTTCTTCAGGAATAAAGGAAAGGGCTGGCAGTCACCATTTTCTTCCCTCCCTACCAACCTAGATACATGAGTATCTGCAGGAAACAGCATAGTGCCAACACCCACTACCTAACTTGATAACAGTATATCCTGCCACCACATTTTCCTTTGGATCCACCCCCTGCAAACCAGCTGTCCTCTGTCACAGGTGGTTCCAGATCCCCTCCCACAGAAGACCTTCATGGACTTACTGGCACTAGATGCCCTGACAATTCCAGCCCAGCAGCAGGAGTTTTCTAAAGTGGCTATCAGGGAGCCTGGGTGGCTCAGTCAATTAAATGTCTGTCTTTGGCTCAGGTGATGATTTCAGGGTCCTAGGATCTAGTCCCATACCAGTCTCTATGTTCAGCAGGGAGTCTGCTTCTCCCTCTCACTCTCCCTTTGTGCTCTCTCTTTCTCTCTCTCAAGTAAATAAATAAAATCTTAAAAAAAAAAATAAAGTGGCTGTCAGCCACAACATACCTGTGCAAATCTTTATAACACCATGTACCCCGCTCCTACATTCTCTGACAGTCTTCCCTCTCCAATAGATCTTTGGCCAGAGCCCACCCAAAGTGGTGCCACAAACCTGGTAGTGTGTAAACATCCCCGACAGAGGCCAACACCACTCCAAAGTGATTTCCAGGGAGAGGGGAAAATAAGTACATACATCAGTCCAATGGCAGCCCAAATAATAAGCTGGGGGCAGACATCTGGTCTAACTATAGGCACCAATCAATAATGAAAGCTTCTCAAAAGACAAATTGTCTTCATTTTAGTGGTACTGCATCTCTGGCACACACCTGGTCTAATTAAATTCAAGTTCAAGATAGCCCCAAACTGGCCCACTAACAACATAGGGATCAAAATCTGTCAACAAGCAAAGAGAACCAATGTAGTTGACTGTATTGAAGGCAAAAAGTGGCTCAGCCACAAAGTAGGGTGCATGCAACAGCATAGGAGACATCCCTGAAGTGCCATATTCTGGTGAACAGGGGACATTGCACTTCAGGACACTATAGGATCTCTTCTTTATAATGCCACTACTTCCAAGGATAGGATATATCTCTGAATTTCCTAACACATAGAAACAGACACAGAGAATTAGAACAAATGAGGAGACAGACATTTCTTTCCCAAATGAAGGAAGACAAGAAACATAGCAAGAGAGCTAAAACAAAAACAAAAACGAAAACAAAAACAAGATGAGTTTTATGCCTGAGAGAGATTTTTAAAGTAACAGGCATAAAGAGAATCAGTAGATGTGAGGAAAGATGGAGGACCTCAGTGAGACCCTTAACAAAGAGATAGAAAACACTGAAAAAGAACCAATCACACATGACACATTCAATAACTGAAATTAAAAATACACTAGATGGAATAAAGAGTAGAGTAGAGAAAGCAGAATAATGGACCAGTGACTTGGAGGAGAGAGTACTGGAAAGCAATCAAGATGAATAAGAGAGAGAATAGAATAATAAAATATAAAAATACCCTTAAGGAACTCAATGACACCATTAATGGTAGTAATATTTACATTATAGGAATCCCAGGAGAAGAGAGAGAGGGAAGGGATAGAAAATTTATTTGAAGAATTAATAGCTGGAAACTTCTTGAATCTGGGGAAGGAAACAGAAACTCAGATCCAGGAGGCACAGAGATCCACCAACAAAATCAACCCAAGGATGTCTACACTGAGAGAAAGTAATTAAAATGGCAAACAGTAGTGATAGGAGAGAATTTTAAAAGCAGTGAGAGGGAAAAAAAAAACAATAAGAGAAAGAAAGAAGTTACAATTAAGTACAGTTAAGACTGTCAACTAATTTTTCAGCAGAAACTGTGGGACAGAAGGGAGAGGCATGATATATTCAAAGTACTGAAAAAGAAAACAAAAGAAAAGAAACAAACAAACACCTTGCAACCAAGAATACTCCATTCAACAAGGCTGTCATTCAGAATAGAAGGAGAGATAGAGTTCTCAAAAAAAAAGTTAAAGGAATGCATTGCCACAAACCCAGCCCTAATGTTAAAAGGGACTTTTTTGAGTAGAAATGAGAGATCATATGTAGGAGCTAGAAAAGTAGGAGGCAAAAGAGTGGTAAAATCAAGTATTTGTATACAAATAGTCAAAGAATTCACAAAATAAAAGGATGTAAAGTATGATACCATATACCTAAAAGGTGGATGGGAGAAGAGTATAGAATAGAGTCAAACTAACCATCAGCTTAATTTAGACTGCTATATGCATAAGATGTCGTATATAAACTTTACGGTAGTCACAGATCAAAAACCAGTAGTACATATGCAAAAAATAATTTAAAAAATCAAAGTATGTCACTAAATAAAGCCAGCAAACCATAAGAGAACACAGCAATAGAAGAAAAGAACAAAAAAGAACTACAAAAACAACCATAAAACAAGTAACAAAGTGGTAGTAAGTATATAACTATCAATAATTACTTTGAATGTAAATGAAATAAACACCCAATTAAAAGACATAGGGTGAGAGAAAGGATAAAAAAACAAGACACATCTACATGCTGCTATCAAGAGACTCATTTCAGACCTAAAGACACATGGAGATTGAAAGTGAAAGGTTGAAAAAGCATTTATCATGCAAATGGAGGTGAAAAGAAATCCAGGGTAGCAATACTTATATCAGGCAAAATAGACTTCAAAACAAAAACTATAAAAAAAGAAAAAGGTATTATATAATCATAAAGGTAACAATCCAACAGGAAGATCTAACAATTGTACATATTTATGCACCCAACATGGGAGCACCAAAATATATGAAAGAGATAATAACAAGCATAAACGAAGTAATCAATAGTAATACAGTAATAGAAGGGACTTCAACACCCACTTACATCAGTAGACATATTGGGCCACAAAACAAATCTCAATAAATTCAATAAGATTGAAATCATACCATATATCTTTTCTGACCACAAACCTATAAAATTAGAACTAAATCACAAGAAAATATCTGGAAAGGACACAAATACATGGAGGTTAAATAACATGCTACTAAACAATGAATGAGTCAACCAAGAAATTACAGAGGAAATAAAAAAATATACATGGAGACAAATGAAAATGAAAACATAGTGGTCCAAAATCTTTGGGATGCAAGAAAAGTGTTTCTAAGAGGGAAGTATATAGCAACACAGGCTTACCTCAAGATATAAGAAAAATCTTAAATAAACAACTTAATCTTATACCTACAGGATCTAGAAAAAGAAGAGCAAATAAAACCCAAAACCACCAGATGGAAACATAAAGATTAGAGCAGAAGTAAATAAAATAGAAACTAAAAAAAAAAAACAAAACAAAACAATAGAACAGACCAATGAATCCAGCAGCTGGATCAACAAAATTGATAAACCTTTAGCCAGATTCATTAAAAGAAAAAAAAAAAGAAAGAAAAGAAAAAAATGAAAAGAAAGAATGAGAGTGAACTCGAATAAACAAAATCAGAAATGAAAGAGTTGAAATAACAGCTGACACCACAGAAATACAAACAATTGTAACAGAATGATTTGAAAAATTACAAGCGAACAAACTGGAAAACCTAGAAGAAATGGATAAAGTCCTGGAAACATATAACCTTCCAAAACTGAGTCAGGAAGAAATGAAAAAATTTGAATTAATTACCAGCAATGAAATTGAATCAGTAATCAAAAAACTACCAATGAACAAAAGTTCAAGACCAGATGACCACACAGGTAAATTCTACCAAACACTCAAAGAAGGGTTACTATCTATTTTTTTTAAACTATTGCAAAAAAGAGAAGAGGAAGAAAAGCTTCCAAATTCATTCTGTGAGGTCAGCATTAACCTGATACCAAAACCAGATAAATACACTACTAAAAAAGAGACTACAGACCAATATCTCTGCTGAACATAGTTGTAAAAATTCCCACAAAATATTAGCAAAGGAAATTCAACAATACATTAAAAAATATTCACCATGATTAAGTAAGATTTATTCCTGGGATGCAAGTGTGGTTCAATATTTGCAAATAAATCAAAGTGATAAATCACATCAAAAAGAGAAGGAATAAAAACTATCTTATAATTTCAATAGGTACAGAAAAAATATTTGACAAAGTACTACAACCATTCATGAAAAAAAATCTCAACAAAATAGGCTTAAAGGTAATATGCCTCAATATAATAAAAGCCATACATGAAACACATACAACTAACATTCTACTCAATGGGGAAAAACTGATAGCTTTTCCCTAAGATCATGAACAAGAGAAGGCTGCCCCCTCTCAGTACTTTTATTCAACATAATAATGGGATTCCTAGCCACATCAATCTTACCATATTGGTAAGAAAGAAGTAAAATTTCAATATTTGAAGATGATATGACTCTATATATAGAAAACCCAAAAGATGCCACCAAAAATTTATTAACACTGATAAATGAATTCAGGAAAGTCACAAAATACAAGGTCAATATACAGGAATCAACTGCATTTCTATACACTAATAATGAAGCAGTAGAAAGAGAAATTAAGAAAACAATCCCATTTAAAATTGCACCAAAAAGAATAAGATATCTAGGTATAAACCTAACCAAGGAGGTGAAATACTGGTACTCTGAAAACTATAAAACATTCATGAAAGAAATGTGAAGACTAACAAATAGAAAGCTATTCCATGCTAATGGATTGGAAGAACCAATATTGTTGAAATATTGGTCATACTACCAAAACAATCTATAGATTTTATGCAATCCCTATCAAAACACCAATAAAATTTTTCACAGAACTAAAACAAACAATTCTTAAAATTTGTATAAATCACAAAAGACCCTGAATAGCCAAAGCAATTGTGAAAAAGAACAAAACTGGAGACATTACAATCCCAGATTTCCAAATAAAGTACAAAGCTCTAATAATCAAAACAGTATGGTACTGGCACAAAAATAGACACATAGGAACAGAATAGAGAGCACAGAAATAAACCCACAATTAGATGGCCAATTAATGTTTGGCAAAGGCAAGAATATACAATGGGAAAAGGTCTCTTCAACAAATGGTTTGGAAAAACTGAACAGCTACATGCATAGTAATGAAATTGGACCACTTTCTTACACCATACACAAAAATAAACTCAAAATGCATCAAGAACCTAAATGTGAGCCCTGTAATGATAAAAACTCTAGAAAAGAGCTCAGGCAGTAGTGTCTCTAACATTGGTCATAACAACATTTTTTTTTCTAGATATATCTCCTGAGGTAAGGGAAACAAATGCAAAAACTATTGAGACAAGACCAAAATAAGAAGCTTCTGCACAGCAAAGAAAATAATCAATGAAACTAAAAGAAGACCTACTTAATGGGGAAGATATTTGCAAAGGACAAATCCAATAAATGATTAATATCCAAAAATATATAAAGAACTTACACAAATCAACAGAAGAAAACAAATAACTTGATTAAAAAATGGTCAGGAGACATGAACAGACATTTCTCCAGAGAAGACTTCCAGATGGCCAAAAGACACACAAAAAGATGCTCAACATCACTAATCATCAGAGAAATGGAAATCAAAACCACAATGAAATATCACCTCACATTTGTCAGAATGGCCAAGATGAAAACACAAGAAGTAAATGTTTGTGAGGATGTGGAGAAAAATGAATCCGCATGCACTGTTGGTAGGAATGTAAACTGGTGCAGCTCCTGTGGAAAACAGTATGGAGCTTCCTCAAAAAAATTAAAAATAGAATTACCATATGATCTCGTAATTCCACTATTGGTTATTTACTAAAGAATACAAGAACACTAATTTGAGTAGATATCAGCAACCCTATGTTTATTTCAACATTATTTATAGTAGCAAAATTATGGAAGCAGACATCAATGTGTCCATTTATAGATGAATGAATAAAGAAGTATTGGTATGTATACACAATAGAATATTACTCACCCATAAAAAAGAATGAAATCTTGTCATTTGCAACAGCATGGATGGATCTAGGAAGTATAGTACTAAGCTAAATAAGTCAGTCAGATAATGAAAAATGCCATACAATTTCACTCATATATGGAATTTAAGAATAAAAAAATGAGCAAAGAATAAAAGAGATAAACCAAGTAAAAGATTCTTAACTAACTATAGAGATCAAAGTGATGGCTACCAGAGGGGATGTGGGTGGGAGATGCATGATGTATGTGAAGGGCATTAAGAGTATATTTACCATAATGAACAGTGAGTAATGTATAGAATTATTAAATCACTATATTGTGCATCTGAAACTAATACAACACTGTATGTTCACTATACTGGAATTAAAATTCAAAAAATAGAAAAAGAAAGGCACCTGGGTGGCTCAGTTAAGCATCCAACCCTTGGTTTCAGATCAGGTTATGGTCTCAGGGTCCTGAGATTGAGTTCTGTGTTGGGCTCTAAACTCAGTGTGGAGTCTGCTTGAGAGTCTTTCCTTTTCCTTCTCCTTCCTCCTTAGTCCCTCCCTCCACTTATACACACACACAAACTCTCTCTTTCTCAAAACAAACAAATAAATAAATAATTTTTTTAAAATTTAAAAATAGAAAAATACTGATAATATACACAACTGGCAAGAAGTTGGGAAAATGGGCACTATATATTTGTTAAAATGTAACCTTTTGGGGAATGCCTGGATGGCTCAGTCAGTCAAGTGTCTGCCTTCAGCTCAAGTCATGATCCTGGGGTCCTGGGATTGAACCCAGTGTCAGGCTCTCTGCTCTGTGGTGAGTCTGCTTCTGTTTGTGTTTTCTCTCTCTCTGTCAAATAAATTAAATAAAAAGAAATGTAATTATTTTTGAAGGACACTTAAGCGATAGTAATTGCTTTATTTATTTATAATGTCTCCTTTTAAGAATATATGCCACAGAAGTATTAATACTTTCACACAAAATGTGTGAACATAGAAGTTTATGGAAGTATTATTTTTATAAAAGAAAGAAATTTGAAGCAAACATCAAAATAAAGGGTCATATATTTAAAAACTTTGTGCATCCATCCTATGAAATGCTATACATATGCTAAAAAGAATGAGGTTGACTTATATTTATTGGCATAGAAGGAAATTTGTGATATATTCCTATTAGAAAAATGCACAATATATTTTCATATATATACATATATATGCATTTTATAAATGCATAAGAAAAGTTCTGGAAAGAGAGGTACACTGGGAGATGGATGTTGGGGGTAATACTATTTTAATTTTACTCTAAATGAATCTCATTTAGTCAATAATTTTCATGAAGTTTGCATTTCTTTTATAATGAAAGCAATTTAAAAGAAAATATAAAATATACCAGATGAACAAGACTTGATGCTCTGTATTTATTGTTAAAGCTTTAGTATACTACTACTCTTAATATTGGTACTACTACTATTAACAGTCACTTGAAATTTTTTTTCAGTCTAATTTCTCTATAATGTAGTCAATAGAATTTCATTTTTCTGAAAATGATCTAGTCTACATTATCTAATAACACTCTATCCTGATTCTCTCTCACACAAATACCTTGAAAACCAAGTAAGTGAAGTGGATTACTGAATCTTTTAGAAAATAATTCATTTTAAAACCTCTGGATTCAAGCCTTCAGTATTTACTTTTCCTCTCCAATAGTCCATAGTCATCTAAAATAAAATTAAATAGCTAAAGATAGCAATGAGCTTCAAAAAAGTGCAAAGTAGAGCTTTAGAATATGAGAACATGCCCAAAGCCAAACAGAGTAAATTGAATTAGAAATTTGGAAATGTCAATAATAAACTGAGGATGAGCAAATAGCTTTGTGTTGTGTGAACCAGTATTAGGAGGTGAGATTTATACCTTCATCCTTCACTCTCTGAGGCTGAATTAAGTCCTTCATCCTTTATTAAAAACAAAACAAAACAAAACAAAAATAAAAAACAAAAACCTACTCTTTTCAAATTCTTGCCTTTTGGTTATGACCAATCATTTCCTCATCCTGGCCCTTACATACTGAATATAGGGCTCCCTATCTCACATTCAGTGAAGACCTTACTTGCTTTCTATCTTAACTAAATTTGTTGTCATCTAGATTAACAGTTTGTATGCGGGGGCGCCTGGGTGGCTCAGTGGGTTGAGCCTCTGCCTTCAGCTTGGGTCATGGTCCTGGAGCCCTGGGATTGAGCCCTGCTCAGCACGGAGCCTGCTTCCCCCTCTCTCTCAGCCTGCTGCTCTGCCTACTCTCTCTCTCTCTGTGTCAAAAAAATAAAATCATAAAAAAAAAGTTTGTATGGATAATCCACCCAACTTCAGCTCAAGAGTTCCCAACTCAGCTTGCACATTAGAAACATTCATTAAAAATTTTTAAAAAGTACATATGCCCGAGTTCCACCTAATCTATCAGAATCTTTCAGAATGGGAGCCATAGCTACTGTAACTTATAAACCCAGCACAGATGATTCTGATAGATCATTAGAATTGTGGATGTCTTGCACCATTGGTCTTTGTCTATTTCTACTTCTACATTTGACTTCCATGGCTACACTGCAGATGTTTTCATTACACTACAATTCAGCTCCCAATTCTGATGTGTGGGTTGTTCCCCCTCCCTTGCCAAGCAATTCTTGGACACCAGCTGGGTGTCCCACAATTCAATTCTGACATTATCTGTTGGAGATAGCAACAGATTCTGCAGGCTGAAGGCTCAGTCCCACAAGACTGCCCCGACTTCAAGTGCCAATCTCAAGTCCAGGTTGTTACCTGAGCTGCTGACTGACTAGCTAGTAGAGTTTGGGGCCCAGCACTAACATATGGATATTTTCTGACTCACCAACTTGGATGCTCTCTGACCCCAATCCTTTTGGATTTTTATGGAGACTTCGTTAAAGAGGCATGACTGGTTAAATCATTGGCCATTGATGATTGATTCAACCTGCAGCCTCTCTCCCCTCTTCAGAAATCAGGAGGTGGAACTAAATGTTCCAATTCTCAAATCTTGGTTGGTTTCCCTGGCAACCAGCACCCCATCTTTAGGGGATTTCCAAAAGTCACTGCATTAACATAAACTTGGCTATAGTTGGAAGGGGCTTGTTATGAATAACAAGACATCATTTTCAGCCTTTATGGTGCTGAATTGGATCTCAGGAACAGAAGACAAATGACCAAATACAATGTTCTCATTGCTCTTATTGATTAAGAAATTCCAAGGGTTGGGGACCTGGGTGTCTCAGTAGGTTGAGCGACTGCCTTTAGCTCAAGTCATGATCCTGGAGTCCTGGGATTGAATCCCACATTGGGCTTCTTGCTCAGCAGGGGGTCTGCTTTTCCCTCTGACCCTCCCCCTCTCATGCTCTCTCTCTCTCATTCTTTCTCTCAAACAAATAAATAAAATCTTAAAAAAAAAAAAGAAAGAAAGAAAAGAAAAAGAAATTCCAAGGGTTGGGGAGCTCTAAGCCAGGAATCAGGAACTGAAGACCGAAATATTTATTTATTATAAATCACATATCACATTTACTTGGAGCTATACCACCGAGGAAATTTCACACTCCAGGAACCCATTCTGTGGTTATAACCTCCAAGTTTTCCAGCGCTCTCCTTTTTCAACCCCATTACAGCTCCTCTCTCCTATAGTGAGACATTCACTACCTTGACAGTCCAAGTCCCTCCAGGCTATTTAGCTCTCACTGGCCTCTTCAAAGTCAAGTTATCTGTCCTTTTATTGTACCAGTCTAGCAAAACTGCAACCCTCTAGCATTCAAAATTATCTTCACTCCCCACCTTTGCTCAATCTAATCCGTTCTCCACACTGCATTGTGAGTACCTTTTTCAAATGCAAATTTGATCACATGCCTGACTCCCACTTGCTGTGCTTAAACCTTTAAATGGCTTTCCATGATTCTTAGAATAAAGTCCAAACCCCATAACATGCCATATAAGACTAGCTATAATTTGTACCCTGTGTACATTTCTTATCTCCTACACCTCCTCTTCATCCACATTAGTAGACTTGTAATTTCACTCACTATCATCATGATTCTTTTTGTGAATGTATCCTATCTGTCTGGAATGTTCGCAGCCCCCTTTGTAAGCCTTACTTATTTTTCCTTAAAGACTCATTTCAGTAGGCACCTCCTCCCTGATTGATTCTCAAAGGTGGCATAGTTTGAAAAACTCAAATTCTCTTTTTAGCAGTTCTTCAAAATATTATTTTATTTTATTTCCATTTTTTTATTTAATTAAAATTTTTTTCAGTGTTCCAAAATTCACTGTTTATGCACCACACCCAGTGCTCCATGCAATACATGCCCTCAATAATACCCACCACCAGGCTCACCCAACCCCCTACCAACCACCCTTCCAAAAAATTCAGTTTGTTTCTCAGAGTCCACAGTCTCTTATGGTTTGTCTCCCTCTCCGATTTCCCCCACTTTGCCTTTCCATCTCCCAAATCCTCCATCTTATTCCTTATGCTCCACAAGTAAGTGAAACCATATGATATTTGAGTCTCTCTTCTTGACTTATTTCACTCAGCATAATCTCTTCCAGTCCCGTCCATGTTGCTACAAAAGTGGGGTATTCATCCTTTCTGATGGAGGCATAATACTCCATTGTGTATATGAACTATATGTTCTTTATACATTCAACTGTTGAAGACCATGTTGGTTCTTTCCACAGTTCGGTGACTGTGGCCATTGCTGCTATAAACATTGGGGGTACAGATGACCCTTCTTTTCACTACATCTGTATCTTTGGGGTAAATACCCAGGAGTGCAATTGCAGGGTCATAGGGTAACACTATTTTTAATTTTTTTGAGGAATCTCCTCACTGTTTTCCAAAGTGGCTGCACCAACTTCCATTCCCACCAACAGTATTAGAGTGTTCCCCTTTCTCCACATCCTCTCCTGCACTTGTTGTTTACTGTCTTGTTAATTTTAGTCATTCTAACTGGTGTAAGGTGGTATCTCAATGTGGTTTTTGATTTGAATCTCCTTGATGGCTAATGATGATGAACATTTTTTCATGTGTCTGATAGCCATTTGTATGTACTTCTTTGGAGAAGTGTCTGTTCACATCTTCTGCCCATTTTTTGATGTGATTATCTGTTTTGTGTGTGTTGAGTTTGAGGAATTCTTTATAGATCTTGGATAACAGCCCTTTGTCTGTAGTGTCATTTGCGAATATCTTCTCCCATTCTGTGGGTTCCCTCTTTGTTTTGTTGACTGTTTCCTTTTCTGTGCAGAAGTTTCTGATCTTGATGAAGTCCCAAAAGTTCATTTTCACTTGTTTCCTTTGCCTTTGGAGACATATCTTGAAATAAGTTGCTGTGGCTGATGTCGAAGAGGTTAGTGCTTATATTTTCCTCTAGGACTCTGATAGATTCCTGCCACATGTTGAGGTCTTTTATCCATTTTGAGTTTATCTTTGTGTATGGTGTAAGAGTATGGTCGAGTTACATTCTTCTACATGTAGCTGTTGAATTTTCCCAGCACCATTTATTGAAGAGACTGTCTTCTTTCCACTGGATAGTTTTTCCTGCTTTGTAGAAGATTATTTGACATTGGGTTGCGGGTCCATATCTAGGCTCTCTACTCTGTTCCACTTGTCTCTGTGTCTGTTTTGGTGTCAGTACCATGCTGTCTTGGTGATCACAGCTTTGTAGTAAAGCTTGAAATCAGGCAACCCAATGCCCCCACTTTTGTTTTTCTTTTTCAATATTCCCTTAGCAATTTGGGGTCTCTTCTGGTTCCAAACAAATTTTAGGATTGTTTGTTCCAGCTCTTTGAAAAATGATGGTGGAATTTTGATTGGGATATCATTGAAAGTATAGATAGCTCTAGGAAGTATAGACATTTTAACAATATTTATTCTTCAGATACGTGACCATAGAAAGCTTTTCCATCTTTTTGTCGTCTTCAATTTCTTTCCTGAGTGTTCTATAGATTGTCAAGTACAGATTCTTTACCTCTTTGGTGAGGTTTATTCCAAGGTATCTTATGGTTCTTGGTGCTATAGTAAATGGAATAAATTCTCTAATGTCCCTTTCTATATTTTCATTGTTAGTATATAAGAAAGCAACTGATTTCTGTGCATTGAATTTGTATCCTGCCACATTACTGAATTGCTGTATGAGTTCTAGCATTTTGGGGGTGGAGTCTTTTGGGTTTTCCATATAAAGTATCAAGTCATCTGTGAAGAGAGAGAGTTTGACTTCTTCTTTGCTAAATTGAATACTTTTTATTTCTTTTTGTTGTCTGATTGCTGTTGCTTTGACTTCTAGTACTATGTTGAACAACAGTGGTGAGAGTGGACATCCTTGCTGTGTTCCTGATCTCAAAGGGAAGGCTGTCACCTTTTCCTCACTGAGAATGATATTCGCTGTCAGTTTTTCATAGATAGAGTTTATGAAGTTGGGAAATGTTCCTCCTATCCCTATACTTTGAATCATTTTAATCAGGAATGGATGCTGCAACTTGTCAAATGCTTTTTCTACATCCATTGAGAGGACCATGTGGTTCTTTTCTCTTCTCTTATCCATATGTTCTATCACATTGATTGATTTGCAAATGTTGAACCACACTTGCAACCCATGGATTAATCCCACCTGGTCACGGTGGATAATCTTTTTAATGTACTGTTGGATCCTATTAGCTAGGATCTTGTTAAGAATTTTGGCATCCATATTCATCAGGGATATTGATCTGAAATTCTCTTTTGTGGTGGGGTCTTTGCCTGGTTTGGGGATCAAGGTAATGCTGGCTTCATAAATAGAGTCTGGAAGTTTACCTTCTGTTTCTATTTCTGGAAACAGCTTCAGGAGAACAGGTATTATTTCTTCTTTGAAAGTTTGGTAGAATTCTTCAGGGAATCCGTCAGGTCCTGGGCTTTTGTTTTTGGGGAGGTTTTAGATCACTGGTTCAATCTTGTTACTAGGTATTGGTCTATTCAGGTTGTCAATTTCTTCCTGATTCAGTTTTGGAAGTTTCCAGGTTTTCAGGAATGCATTCATTTCTTCTAGGTTGCCTAACTCATTGACATATAACTGTTGATAATAATTTCTGATGATTGTTTCTATTTCCTTGGTGCTAGTCATGGTCTCTCCCTTTTCATTCATAATTTTATTAATTTGCTTCCTCTCTCTTTGCTTTTGGATTAGTTTGGCCAGTGGTTTATCGATCTTATTGATTCTTTCAAAAAACCAGCTTTGATTTTCTTTGATGTTTTCTATTTTATCTCTAGTTTCTATCTCATTGATCTCAGCTCTAATCTTGATTATTTCCCTTCTTATGTGTGGGGATAACTTAATTCTTTGTTGATTCTCCAGTTCTTTGAAGTGTAAAGAGAGCTGGTGTAGTCTGAATTTTTCAGTTTTTTTGAGGGAGGCTTGGATGGTTATGTATTCCCCCGTTAGGGCCGCCTTTGCCATATCCCATAAGTTTTGGACCGATGTGTCTTCATTTTCATTGGTTTCCATGAGTTAAGTTCTTCTTTGATATCCTGTTTGATCCAAACACTCTGAAGCAGGGTGTTCTTTAGCTTTCACGTATTTGAATTCCTTCCAAACTTTTTCTTGTGGTTGAGTTCCAGTTTCAAAGCATTGTGGTCTAAGAATATGCAGGGAATAACCCGAATCTTTTGGTACCGGTTGAGCCCTGATTTGTGACCCAGTATGTGGTCTATTCTGGAGAAGGTTCCATGTGCAACCGAGAAGAATGAGTATTCTGGTGTTTTAAAGTGGAGTGTTCTGTATAAATCAATGAGGTCCATCTGGTCCAATGTGTCATTGGACCAATGCTCTTGTTTCTTTATTGATTTTCTGCATGGTGATCTGTCTACTACTGAGAGTGGTGTGTTCAGATCCCCTACAATTAATGTATTCATGTCAATATGACTCTTTATATTGACTAACAGTTGTCTTATGTAGTTGGCTGCTCCCATGTTGGGGGTATAAATATTTATAGTTGTTGGATTTTCTTAGTGGACTGACTAAGAATGATGAAGTGTCCTTCTTTATCTCTGACTACAGTCTTTAGTTTTAAAATTTAATTCATCTGATATGAGAATCTCTACCTAAGCTTTCTTTTTGAAGCCCATTGGCATGAAAGATGCTTCTCCATCCCTTCACTTTCAGTCTGGATGTATCTTTAAGTTCCAAATGGGTCTCTTGTAGACAGCATATGGATGGGTCCTGTCCTTTACCCAATCTGGAACCCTGTGCAATTTTATGAGAGCATTTAGGCCATTCATGTTGAGAGTGATTATTGAAATATACGTTTTTATTGACATCATGTTGCCTGTGAAGTTCTTGTTTCCGTATATTGTCTCTGTAAATTTCTGCTCCATGACACTCTTATTTTTGTCTTCTTTTATAGAATTCCTCCATTCCCTTAATATTTCTTGTAGTGCTGACTTGGTGGTCACATACTCTTTTAAACCTTGCTGGTCTTAGAAGCTTTTTTTTTAATTTTATTTTTTTATAAACATATATTTTTATCCCCAGGGGTACAGGTCTGTGAATCGCCAGGTTTACACACTTCACAGCACTCACCATAGCACATACCCTCCCCAATGTCCATAACCCCACCCTCCCTTCTCCCAACTACACTCCCCCCAGCAACCCTCAGTCCGTTTAGTGAGATTAAGAGTCACTTATGGTTTGTCTCCCTCCCAATCCCATTTTGTTTCATTTATTCTTCTCCTACCCCCTTAACCCCCCATGTTGCATCTCCACTTCCTCATATCAGGGTGATCATATATTAGTTGTCTTTCTCTGCTTGACTTATTTCGCTAAGCATGATACACTCTAGTTCCATCCACATCGTCACAAATGTCAAGATTTCATTTCTTTTGATGGCTGCATAGTATTCCATTGTGTATATATACTGCTTCTTCTTTATCCATTCATCTGTTGATGGACACCTAGGTTCTTTCCGTAGTTTGGCTATTGTGGACATTGCTGCTATAAACATTCGGGTGCACGTGCCCCTTCGGATCACTACGTTTGTATCTTTAGGGTAAATACCCAGTAGTGGAATTGCAGGGTCATAGAGAAGCTCTATTTTCAAATTTTTGAGGAACCTCCATGCTGTTTTCCAGAGTGGTTGCACCAGCTTGCATTCCCACCAACAGTGTAGGAGGGTTCCCCTTTCTCTGCATCCTCGCCCGCATCTGTCATTTCCTGACTTGTTCATTTTAGCCATTCTGACTGGTGTGAGGTGATATCTCATTGTGGTTTTGATTTGTATTTTTCCTGATGCCGAGTGATATGGAGCACTTTTTCATGTGTCTGTTGGCCATCTGGATGTCTTCTTTGCAGAAATGTCTGTTCATGTCCTCTGCCCATTTCTTGATTATATTATTTGTTCTTTAAGCCATCTATGAAAAGCCCACCGCAAATATCATTCTCAAAGGAGAAAAACTGAAAGCTTTTCTGCTAAGGTCAGGAACACAGCAGGGATGTCCATTATCACCACTGCTATTCAATATAGTACTAGAAGTCCTAGCCTCAGCAATCAGACAACAAAAGGAAATAAAAGGCATCCAAATCAGCAAAGATGAAGTCAAAGTATCACTCCTTGTGGATGATATGATACTATATGTGGAAAACCCAAAAGACTCCACTCCAAAACTGCTAGAACTTGTACAGGAATTCAGTAAAGTGTCAGGATATAAAATCAATGCACAGAAATCAGTTGCATTTTTCTACACCAACAACAAGACAGAAGAAAGAGAAATTAAGGAGTCAATACCATTTACAATTGCACCCAAAGCTATAAGATACCTAGGAATAAACCTAACCAAAGAGGCTAAGAATCTATACTCAGAAAACTATAAAGTACTCATGAAAGAAATTGAGGAAGACATAAGGAAATGGAAAAATGTTCCATGCTTATGGATTGGAAGAATAAACATTGTGAAAATGTCTATGCTACCTAAAGCAATCTTAGGAGCTTTTTATTTCTCCATTTTTGAATGTCAACCTAGCTGCATAAATTATTTTTGGCTGCATGCTCTTCTCATTTAGTGCCCTGAGTGTGTCTTGCCAGCCCTTTCTGGTTGCCAGGTTTCTGTGGACAGCTAAGACATTATTCTGATGGACCTTCCTCTGTTTGTAAGGAATCTCTTCCCCCTACCTGCCCTCAGGAGCTCTTGTCTAAAATTATGACTCATCAGTTTCACATTCAATTGTCTCAAGGTCTTTCTAGATTCCTTGATCTTAGGGGGTATTCTTTCCACCCCTAGGACATGAATGCTGGTTCCATTCCCCAGTCTGGTAAAATTTTCATCCAGAATTTCTTCGACTATATCTTCTAGTCTTCTCTATTTCTCTACTCCCTCAGGGATCCCAATAATTCTGATGTTGGAAAATTTCATGATGTCTTTTGTTTCCCTGATTCTGTTTTCATGGTTTCGAAGCTGTTTCTTCCATGCCTCCTCCTGATCTTTTTCCCCTATCAGTTTGTCATCTAGATCTCTAATTCTATCTTCTTCCTCAGTTACCCTAGCTGTTATCAATGTTATCTCATTGATAGCATTTTTTAAAAAAGACTTTCTTTATTTATTTTATGGACAGAGATCACAAGTATTTGACAAAATCCAGCATCCGTTCCTGATTAAAACGCTTCAAAGTATAGGGATAGAGGGAACATTCTTGAACCTCATCAAATCTATCTATGAAAGACCCACAGCAAATATCATCCTCAATGGGAAAAAGCTTGCAGCCTTCCCATTGAGATCAGGAACAAGACAAGGATGCCCGCTTTCACCACTCTTGTTCAACATAATATTAGAAGTCCTAGCAACAGCAATCAGACAACAGTGAGAAATAAAAGGTATCCAAATTGGTAATGAAGAAGTCAAACTCTCTCTCTTCGCAGATGACATGATTCTTTATATGGAAAACCCCAAAGACTCCACCCCCAAACTACTAGAACTCATACAGCAATTCAGCAATGTGGCAGGATACAAAGTCAATGTGCAGAAATCAGTGGCTTTCTTATACACTAACAATGAAAATACAGAAAGGGAAATTAGAGAATTGATTCGATTTACTATAGCACCAACAACCATAAGATACCTGGGAATAAACCTAACCAAAGAGGTAAAGGATCTGTACTTGAGGAACTACAGAGCACTCATGAAAGAAATTGAAGAAGACACAAATAGATGGAAGACCATTCCATGTTCTTGGGTCGGAAGAATAAACATTGTTAAAATGTCTATACTGCCTAGAGCAATCTATACTTTTAATGCCATTCCGATCAAAATTCCACCGGCATTCTTCAAAGAGCTGGAGCAAATAATCCTAAAATTTGTATGGAATCAGAAGAGACCCTGAATCACTAAGGAAATGTTGAAAAACAAAAATAAAGCTGGCGGCATCACCTTACCTGATTTCAAGCTTTATTACAAAGCTGTGATCACCAAGACAGCATGGTACTGCCATAAAAACAGACACATAGACCAGTGGAACAGAGTAGAGAGCCCTGATATGGACCCTCAACTCTATGGTCAATTAATCTTCGACAAAACAGGAAAAAATATACAGTGGAAAAGAGACAGTCTCTTCAATAAATGGTGCTGGGAAAACTGGACAGCTATATGTAGAAGAATGAAACTCGACCATTCTCTTACACCGTACACAAAGATAAACTCAAAATGGATAAAAGACCTCAACGTGAGACAGGAATCCATCAGAATCCTAGAGGAGAACATAGGCAGTAACCTCTTCGAGATCAACCACAGCAACTTCTTTCAAGATACGTCTCCAAAGGCAAAGGAAACAAAAGCGAAAATAAACTTCTGGGACTTCATCAAAATCAAAAGCTTCTGCACAGCAAAGGAAACAGTCAAAAAAACAAAGAGGCAACCCACGGAATGGGAGAAGATATTTGCAAATGACAGTACAGACAAAAGGTTGATATCCAGGATCTATAATGAAATCCTCAAACTCAACCCACACGAAACAGGCAAACACATCAAAAAATGGGCAGAAGATATGAACAGACACTTTTCCAATCAAGACATACAAATTGCTATCAGACACATGAAAAAATGCTCATCATCATTAGCCCTCAGGGAGATTCAAATTAAAACCACATTGAGATATCACCTTACACCAGTTAGAATGGCCCAAATTAACAAAACAGGAAACAACATGTGTTGGAGAGGATGTGGAGAAAGGGGAACCCTCTTCCACTGTTGGTGGGAATGCAAGTTGGTGCAGCCTCTTTGGAGAACAGTGTGGAGATTCCTCAAGAAATTAAAAATAGAGCTTCCCTATGACCCTGCAATTGCACTCCTGGGTATTTACCCCAAAGATACAGATGTCGTGAAAAGAAGGGCCATCTGTACCCCAATGTTTATAGCAGCAATGGCCACAGTCGCCAAACCATGGAAAGAACCAAGATGCCCTTCAACGGACGAATGGATAAGGAAAATGTGGTCCATATACACTATGGAGTATTATGCCTCCATCAGAAAGGATGAATACCCAACTTTTGTAGCAACATGGATGGGACTGGAAGAGATTATGCTGAGTGAAATAAGTCAAGCAGAGAGAGTCAATTATCATATGGTTTCACTTATTTGTGGAGCATAACAAATAGCATGGAGGACAAGGGGCGTTAGAGAGGAGTAGGGAATTTGGGTAAATTGGAAGGGGAGGTGAACCATGAGAGACTATGGACTCTGAAAAACAATCTGAGGGGTTTGAAGTGGCGGGGGGTGGGAGGCTGGGGTACCAGGTGGTGGGTATTATAGAGGGCACGGCTTGCATGGAGCACTGGGTGTGGTGAAAAAATAATGAATAATGTTTTTCTGAAAATAAATAAATTGAAAAAAAAAGATTTTATTTATTTATTTTATGGACAGAGATCACAAGTATGCAGAGAGGCAGGCAGAGAGAAAGAGGGAAGCAGCCACCGTCCTAAGCAGAGAGCCAGATCTGGGGCTCCATCCAAGACTCTGGGATCATGACCTGAGCCAAAGGCAGAAGCTTTAGCCTACTCAGCCAACCAGCTGTCCCTAGCATTTTTAACTTCTTCTGGGTAGGCTTTCACTTATGCCCTTAGAGATTCTATGTTGTCACTAATGGTTTTCTCCAACCTAGCCATTGGCTGGATAATTGTTACCCTGAATTTCCTTTCTGACATACTGTTTATGTCTGTATCCAATAGTTCTGATGGAGAGGGCACAGCCTCTGAATTTTTCCTCTGTTGGGTGTCCCTCCTACTAGTCATTTTGGTGAGAGGTGGTTGAGGGGATGTATAGCTGAATATATCAACTGTGATCCAGTCATGGTGCACCCTGTAGCACTTCTGAGCAATCAGAAGTCACCACTAAAAAGAAAGAAAAGAAGACAGAGAGAGAGAGAGATAAAAGAGAAGACCCAGCTTGAATAGGCCCCAAAGTTAAGATTTATAAGGTAAACAAACAAAAACATACAGAAAGACTGACAAAAGTAAATGACAAGAAAAAAAAAAGATCTTAGCCAAAATGAATCTCAAGGATAAGATTTATATACCACAACAAAAGCAAATACACAGAAACACTGACAGAAGAAAAAAATGAGAGGGTGGTTATAAATCCTCAGTGTGGGTGAGGAAGGTTATTTTGATTCTTCCTTGGTGTATCTTGATATCTTTGTTAAAGGACTCAACTTTCCAGAGATAAAAGATTAAAACTGGTTTATATATGGGGTAGTATTGAGTAGGGAAAAAGGATTACCTTGAAGCTCATATCTATATGTACATTAAAAAAATAGAAAGGAAAAAGAAAAACACGGGTATATGTATGAAAAAAGTTCAAGTTAAAAAGGTATTATGGAATATGTTGTCTTAAACCTCTAGTTGTAATGGCAAGTAGGTTCAAAAAATTAAAAAGAGCAAGAATAGTGAGACTGGTTTAAAAATAAAATTTGTATCCATGAAATATACAGGTTTTAGGGTAATCTTGGGAGCTTAATACATTGTTTTCCCCTGATATTAAGGTTTTACAGTTTTATGGGGAGCTTGTGGTGGTTGTCCTCTCATTCTTTTGGCTTGCTTTCTGGGGGAGGGTCCTGCCACATTGTTTTTCATTCAGTCTTGCCTGGGCTGAGTCCTCCTGCTCCCTGTCAAGGGGCTGGGCTCTGCGGAAACCAGTTTTTCAGGCTTTTGTTCTCTGGAGGTTTTTGTTCTTCAGTGGCTTTTTGCTGCTTTTCTGAGGTTTAGTGGAAAGCAATCTATACCCAGCCCTCCATCTCAGAGAGAAGCCTCAGTCTGTTCCCCTCTTGGTGGTCTTGAACACACAAACTCCCCCGCTGCAAACTCTGCTGAACCATGCCACCCCCCACAGGCAGTACAAATCCCCAGCCACCATCTCAGGGGTCGCCTGAAGGGCCCGTTTGTCTCTGCACCCCTGTGCCACTAAAAGCTTGAGTGATATTGGTCCAGGGAGACCACTTCCAGTGGTTGCCTTTGCCGGGACTGCTGTCTGGGTTCCAGACCTCATGGTTGCACAGGTCGCTGCTGCTGAGACCTCTGACCAGAGATTGCATGCTGAGTTTCTTCATTCCCTGGGTTGGGAATGTCTAGACTCTGGCCAGTCCTAGAGACTGCCAGCTAGTGACTGTGTGGAGCTCTCTAAGGCACAGGTAGGGAGCACAGTTCATACTTCAGTCACACAGTGCACACACAGCACAAAAGGTTATAGCTCTAGAAGGCACAGACTGGCCCCCACATCAGATTCCTTCATGAAGGAGTGGGAGTGTACCCACCTGAGTGGTCCTTCAAGCCATGCCACCCTGGGGATTCTGGGACCAGGAACTGGAGGCTCTACCACACTCTCTCTGGCATGGTTGGTCACCAGCAGTGGCCATCTTGGGTCCTTGGGCTTAGGCCCATGTCCATGACTGCCCAGTTCCACCATTGTCCCTTAAGCTTTTTTGCTCTTTGAGTGCTTTTAACCAGACTCCAAGTTAATGCTGGTCTCCAATTACAGCGCACTTTTGTATTGGGGTATTACTTTCCAATGGGTCCGTGTGGCTCCCTCCCCCTTCTGTTTATCCTCTGATATCAGTCTGAGTGCTTCCACTCCACTTTACCCCTTTGCTGGTGTCTTCTGTCCCTGTAGAGATCCAGAAGTGTATAATCCTGCATCTCAGGCTGATGTCATGGGTGCACTTGAGAAAAGTATCTATGTCAGCTATTTCCACTTCCTCCTCTGTAGTCCTCTCTTCACTTCCTTTTTATTTCCATTTTTACTCTGGTATGAACACATAATGTGAGATCTACCCCCTAAACAAACTTTTACATTTACAGTATTGTTACTATAGGCAAGATACTGTACCATGAATTTCTAAAACTTATTTATCTTGTATTACTGAAACTTTATACCCATTAACTCCCCCCTACCCCTGCTCTCTATTAGAGTAGGCAGTTAATTAGGCTTTAACAGGATGCCTGGAGGCCAGCTAATTTGGAGTCATGATCCACTATCAGGAAAGTTAGAGACCTGTCCTAGTAGCGCTCCAAAAACAAAGCCACAAGACAAACCAGACAGACCCAAGACAGAGAAAGTCAGAGACTCTGACCATGTAGGGGAGAAAAGGTGTAAAAGCCTGCTCCCGAGGACGTCCCTTCCCCAGATAATAAATATTCCATCCCCTAATTAACAATTGTCAATAAAAGATAGAGATCCAAATCCAGGGTGTGGCTCTCCTTTGAGTTCGCCCACTCTCTCAGCTTGAGAGTATACTCTGACTTTAAGAAACTTTCTCACACTGCTCAACCATTCTGGTCCATTCTTGAATACTTTCTTGTGATGAGACTAAGAGCCTCCGAGCAGCATCCTAGGAAGGGGCTAGGCAGAGACCTCAGAACCCAGAAGTCTTCCTAGTCCAACCAGCAACACTTCTAGGCCTTGGAAACCACTATTCTAATTCTCAGTTTCTATGAGTGTGGCTATTTCAGATAAGTCACATAAATGTGGTATTTGCTGTTTATTTTTAACTCACTTCACTTAGCATAATGTCCTTCAGATTAATCCACGTTGCCTGATTTGGCAGGATTTTCTTATTTTTAAAGGCTGAATGATATTCATTTTATATGCATACCACATTTTCTTTCAATTCTCTGTGAACTTTATATAATAAATTTCATTCCTATAATTTGGTTTAATATCACCCTTTTAGGGTGATATTAAAATAGTGAGCAATCAAAGCAGATGCTTACCCAGTCCATACTGATTATATATCAACCCTGCTTAGACCACAAAGTACCTTGATATTTAAAGACATTTTCTTTTTTCCTGTCTCCTTTTCCTTTTATTGGCTCTACTCATTAGCAAAACATGGGCAACTGAGCCGGGGTGGAATCAACAGCTGAAATCTTCACTATGGACAAATAAATATATCAATAGAAACCTCAGGACTAATGTTTTTCCATCCTCACATATCATTATTAGCAGGTTCCATCGGGGAATTTCCACATTCTTGCATGCTCCATCCTGTTGTCCTTCCCTTACATACAATGGTAGGCCCTGGCTTAGTAATGACCTTTCCCCCCCAAGAAAGGTGACCAACAGGATGGATTTCCCAGACACAACATAAATAAATTAGAAAATAAGGTTACTATGTTACTCAATGATGATAAAAAGGGGATATGTTGGATCAAAATAAAAATCTCAAATTAGAGATAGTTTTCCTTTCTCTATTTTTGATATAAAAATTTCTTTTCTTTCTTTCTTTCTTTCTTTCTTTCTTTCTTTTCTTCTTTCTCTCTTTCTTTCTATCTTTCTTTTTGAGAGAGAGAGAATGAGGAGGAGGAACAGGAAATGGGGAGAGAGGGAGAGAATCTTAAGCAGACTCCAAACACAGCATGGAGCCTGATGCAGGGCTTGATCTCACAACTCTGAGATCATGAACTGAGCTGAAATCAGTCAGTGGCTTATCTGACTGAGCCACCCAGGTGCTCCTTTATATAACTAATTTATATATATACCTGTCATACCATATTATAGGAATGTACTTTTTAGAAGGTTTATGCCATATTTATCTTTCTATCCTCAGTGTTTAAGACAGTATTATACACATAAGAGTTACTCAATAGATGTTTGTTGAATGACTTAATGAAAACAGTGATGGACCATTATTTGGTAGAGATAGGCAATTATTATTTAGTGGATGAAACCAGAAGCTAAGGAGTGTATTATACTCCTACTAAGAAAACTACAGCAACTGGAGGGAAGAATTTAAGGCTGAGCTGAAATTCTTTAGTATTGTTATCTCAAGTGTCACAATAAGGATTTCATTCTTTTGTACTGTGAAAACTCACTTGTGTGATACCTAGCATGTAATCCCAGACCATTTGCATGCTGTTCAAAGAATTTTTCTGCATATAGATTGGTTTGTGTGCCCATATGTTTAAAAACTCAATTTAAAAGAACAGCTGAATTAGTTAATGAGATTGAAGCTTCTCTTCAATATTCAATTTCAGTGAAAGGGGAAGTAGTCCATATTTGTTTCTGGTTTAAAGAGAGAAGCTGGGGGATATTTGATGCATGTCTTACAAAGAACAAACTGAATATTAACATTTTCCCTGTATACTATTGCTTTGCTTTCTGTATTGCAGATGTTGTGGTTATTTCTTGACAGTTTTCAGGCTCCAGTTCATTAAGATTACCCAATTGGTGGCTTTGCTGAGGATTTCACTGCTATCTTTTGCTAGCAGGCACATAGCAAGGTCACGTTTATGCTTACTTCAAAATTATACCAGCTGGATTATCTAACTCTGTATTGTTTCTCTTCACAAATAAATAAATTAACCCCTAAGCCTCTTTAGGAATAAAGCCCAAATCAGTGTTTCTAATAAATTTCAAAAGTTAAAATAGTTTTTCCCCTTCTTGCTTTGTTTTAAGCGGGGTAAAAATTCTGAGTTGAAAATATTGGAAAAATATTAGATATACTCAACCATGAAATAAAATGGTTTTACAGTTCCCCATAGCTATCTTTTCACATGCAGTGTAGGTCTCCCTTCATTGATCAGCTTCTTTTCATTACATGGTGTTCTGGGAGATGCAAAGCAATCTCAAACACCACAAGGGCCAAAGAAACTGAACCTGTGGATTAAACTTGCAAAAATGCTACGTTGAAGATAACTGTTTGTCTTTCTTGGCTTCTGATAAATCTCAACTTGTAAATTTAAACAGAATCCTCAAGGTCTTTCTGATATGAGCTTGAATTCAAAATAGGATACAATCTCCAGATTCCTTTATCTGACATTCTAACTCACTGTGCTACTGCTTGAAGCTACCAGAATATGTTTTTCAGTGAACCACATGAAACTTATTTGTGACTACTGAACCCCTGATCTTCAAGCTGGTTAAATAAGATAGTGTGGGGGGTGATGTGGGAAACAAAGGCAAAAGAAAAATTAACTTTACTTACTACTTACAGCTCTTTGACAAGTCCTTGAAACAGGCAGAGTGGCATTCCTCTAGGAACTCAACTGCCTCAATCTTAATACTTCGCTACAGACAAAAGGCAAATTTAGCCCAACACCCAGGACCTTGTAAGTCTATTTTAACATATAAAAATTCCTTTGGAAACCTCATTTAACTCTACAGCCCCCACCCCCAGAGACATGTTATCATCCCCCAAGCATATGACCCACTGATATACATCTGAAGCGTCTCGTGACTAAGGCTTAATTAGACAGTAATAGTCCAAATTTCAGAAACCTATAGACTATATCTGGAGCCCTAACATCACCCTTCCCTCCAAAGTGATGTGGGAAACAAGGGTAGAAGGGAATGTAAATAAAATAAAATTTCTATACAACCTGAAATTCATTGACAAATAGTTGAGGCATGCAGAGTATAATGTGCATCTAGGAAACTCCTTTCTTAATGTTAGTGCTTTACTAGAGGGAAAACAACATTATCTTGACAATAACAAGGCAACCAGCATCCTCAGAGTCTTTGTTAGCATATCAAAGTCCTTTTGGAGACCTCCCTTTTTCATTACCTTCTCCAACTCCCAAGTATATGATCAGTCACCAAAGTATATAATCAGTCACCCCTCACAACGGCAGTGTAACAGTTCTTTCCGCCCAAGAGTCCTGTTCCCACACTTTAATAAAATCACCTTTTTGCACCAACGATGTCTCAAGAATTCTTTCATTGCCATGAGCTCTGGACCTGACCAATATTCCAAAACTACATCATGTATCACAAGAAGACCCTTGCTATTACTCCAGATAAGGATTGTTTCACCTCACACAGATTTGTCCTCTTTTCTTTCCTTTTTAAAAGATTTTATTTATTTATTTCACAGATAAAGAGATCACAAGTAGGCAGAGAGGCAGGCAGAGAGAGAGGGGGAAACAGGCTCCCTGCTGAGCAGAGAGTCCAATGTGGGGCTTGATCCCAGGGCCCAGAGATCATGACCTGAACCAAAAGCAGAGGCTTAACCCACTGAGTCACCCAGATACCCCTATTTGCCCTCTATTCAATGTAGGAACCATGTGTGGAAAAAAACAAAAAAAGGTTGAAAGTAATGTTGAATGTTTGACAAGTGTGTCTTTTTCCCCCATTTTCCCCTCTTTCCTCTTCTGTCCTTGTATAAATGCAAAGCTGTATTCTGTTCTGTTTATGTTTCTCAAAGCAATTCTGGAAGAAAATTCACACAGAAAATTCTTTGGTTCTAGTAGTGGCAGTGGGCAGGCCCATGAGTCAAGGTCAAGCTAAGTTGCCTAAAGAAATCTGAATTCAGAAGTATGGAGACATTTTGTTTTTCATCCTTTACCAGTCATGCCAGAGTAGGGACCAGTTAGGGAAGACAGTCCTGTCCTCTCAGGGAGGCCTAACTTATTTCCTCTAAATTGGTTTAGTCCCAAGTCTGTGTGTGGTACTCCTTCCCATGACACTACCTCATGATGTAGGAAAGATGTTAGGGTTCAAAATCGAAGGCCAAGAAAGAATTCTTGAGATGCCTTTGGTGTAAAAATGTCGTTTTATTAAAGCATGGGGACAAGACCTGTGGGCAGAAAGAACTGCACTGGGGTGATGAGGAGTAGCCCATTATGATGAGGGAGCAGAAGGCTGGCTGAGGACAAAGCAAAAGCTGGCACCTTGCACCCGCTCTCCACTCGCTCCCCTCGGTAATATGTGTGACATTCCGCAGGCCCCTGGTTGCCCTAACAGAAAAACAAATAGTTAACTTGCAGAGATCAAAATCCTGCGAGACAGGAGTCTCCCTCAGTTTACAAATGTCCTAGTGATTTACAACAAAAAAGCTATCTTATCAATAGCCCAGTTTCCAGAGACAGGTAACTCAGTTCCTCAAGCCCTAACATAGCCCTCCCCTCCATAAAACTGAAGGAGGCTGAGGAAGAAGGAAATGTAAATAAAGTTAAATTTCTTCTAAACCTAAAACTGAGTGACAAGGATGTTTGATAGGAGGAATGTGACATTCCACCAGAAAACTCCCAATTGTCTTCATGTTAGTGCCTCATTAGAGGGAAAAACAGCCTTGGCTTGACAATAACCAGGCCTCCAGTATCCTGACACTCTTCTTTACCGTGACAGCCCTTCTTAATATCCCCTTTGTCCTCACATACCTAACTCTGGTGTATATAATCAGCCACTCCTCAGGATATCAGGGCAGCATCTCTTCCTGCCTGTGGGTTCTGTTCCCATGCTTTAATAAACACCTTTTTGCACCAGAGACATCTTAAGAATTCTTTCTTAGCCGTGGGCTCCAGACCTGGTCCCACCCACCGAACCTCACCTAGAACTTCATCAATTATATACTTTTAAGTTGTGAGGGGGTTAGGGATAGTGTCAAGTCTCTAAGGAATTTTGGAAGCAAGGTTTCCAGGACCTTGAGGGGGCTAACTATTGTTAGGGAAAGGTCACCTATTACTGTCTAATTAAGCCTTAGTCACGAGACCCTTCAGATGTATTTCAATGGGTCATATGCTTGGGGGATGATTGTCAACATGTCTCTGGGGGTGGGAGCTGTAGAGATAAATGAGGTTTCCAAAGGAATTTTTATATGTTAAAATAGACTTACAAGGTTCTGGGTGTTGGTCTAAGTTTGCCTTTTGTCTGTAGCAAAGCATTAAGATTGAGGTAGTTGAGTTCTAGAGGAATGTTACTCTGTCTGCTTCAAGGACTTGTCAATGAGCTATAAATAGTCAGGAAATTTAATAATTTTCTTTCTGCCTTTGTTTCCTACATCAAATAACATTGATTGCTCAGCCACTTGTGAAAGATCTTTGTTTCAGTGAGAGACAGGAAGAACCCCAAAAATAGATGTTGTTGTTGGGTTGGCGGCTCCGGGAATGCAGGAGGAACAATAGAAATGACCGCTGGGCCGCCATCCTCCAGCCCTCTCCCCCCTTCTTTACTCCTTGACTCTCCCACCAAAAGGATGCATGCCCAGGTCATGTCTCCATAGGTAACCCGAAAACTATGCAGGAAACAGGAGCATCAGGACCCCCCCATACCCTCCGGTCACCAAATACTTTACCATGTATGGATGTGAGCCCATGCCCTGCCTTGGCCCCATAAAAGACCCCGCCAATTCCCTCCTACTGCGAACTTCCCCGGCTCCCCCTTCCCGAGTCACAGAACCTTGCCCGAGAGTGCCAACCTCCTCCTGGTGCGAATTTCCTGGCTCCCCTTCTCCTGAGTCCTGAAACTTCACCGGTGAGTACCTTTAATAAATCTTGCCTTGCACCTACCTCACCTGGTGTTGTGTTTACCTCGCCTGTAAAACCTTACATTTGGTGCTGAAACCCAGGAAGGAGATTGAACCCCCATCCCAGTGAGGAGGCTCTCTTCTCTCCCTAGCGGGACCTGGACCTGCCTTTCCAAACGGCACTTCCAAAGCCATGGTGAGTTTCCCCTAATTCTGTGCCTCCCTCCAGAAAGCCCTGCCCTAACCACGGCCACATCAGGGAGGACCCTGCTGGTCACCAGGTGACCTCAGTGACTCCGACAGGCTGGGAGACATCCTAACCTTTATGGCAGTAGACACAGTTTTTCTTCAACCCAGTGGTGGATGAAGGGACGCCTTCCTCCAGCCCTTGGATTGCCCGGCAATGAATCATGGGGACCTCCCAATCCAAATTTGATTTAAAACACCCCTGGGGTGGCTGTTGTTCTTAAAACCCTGGAACTGGACCAGGACCTGCGAAGGTGATGTCTCATACATTATGGTACCATCACTTGGCCACAATACTGATTAGATAATCAGTCCCAGTGGCCTCTGGAGTGGCCTCAAATTCTCATGGACCTAGACAATCTCTGCAAATTCCAAGGCAAATGGGCCAAGGTCCCTTATGTCCAGGCTTTCTGGACTCTATGCTCTCACCTCTCCCTCTGCTCTCACTCCTCCACTTCACAGGTCCTCTTGGGCTGCTCCCCTCCCCCTACCCTGCCACTCACTGCTCCCAAAGACCCGGACCTCTCCTCCTTGTCTCCCCTCTCTGAACCCTCGGAGAGCTTCACCCACCCACTGACAATAGGGTCCCCGGTTCCTCCTCCTCCTTACCATGATCCCATACCCCAAAGTCCCACTCTCCCTACACCCACTAACCCCCCTGCTCCAACAACCCCCATTTCAGTCCCTTCTACCCCCACCCCTATCTCATTCCCTAAACCCCAAAACCTGAGTCCGGTCCTGGTGTGGCCCCCACCAAACACCCCATCACATCTCCTCTGGCCTCCCTCCCATCTCTACCTGCACAAGAGCTCGAAAACCCTCCCCTGATTTAGTCTGCCCCCTAAGGGAGGTTGCTGGAGTTAAGGGAGTTGTTCGGGTTCATGTGTCCTTCTCTCTACAAGACCTTTCCCAAATTGAGAACATTTGGGCTCTTTTTTTGCCAACCCTGATAACTACATAAAGGAATTCCAATATCTGGCCTAGGCCTATGACCTCCCCTGACATGACCTACATGTGGTCCAAACTACCACCCTCACCACAGAGGAGAGGGAGCGCATTCAGGCTGCAGCCCGAGAATATGCTGATCAGGTCCATCTTACTTGTGCCACCATGCCCACTGGTGCTCAGGCGGTCCCAGCTGTGGATCCTGAATGGGACTACCAAGATGGCCAAGATGGCCACCGGTGCCATGACTGCATGGTCCAGGTCCTTATAGCCAGCATGTAGGCAGCTTCTAATAAGGCAGTCAACTATGATAAACTTAGGTAGGCCATTCAGGAACCAAAGGAGAACCTGGCCATGTTTCTTTAACCGACTTACTGAGGTGCTGACTCAATACACTTGCCTAGACCCGGCCTCTCCTGCAGGGGCGACTGTTTCAGCTACCCACTTTATTTCTCAGTCAGCTGCTGACATTCAGAAAAAATTAAAGAAAGAAGAGGAGGGCCCTCAAACTCCCATTTCTGATCTGGTGAAAATGGCATTTAAAGTCTTTAACTCCCAAGAGGAGGCAGCAGAACTTAAGTGCCAAGCCGGACTCGAACAGAAGATCCAACTGCAGACCCAAGCCCTGGTAGCAGCCCTGAGGCCGGCAGTTCTGGGGGTCTACAGAAGGGAGAACCTAACTGCGTCCCTCTGGGGGCCTGTTTCAAGTGCGGAGTCGAGGGACACTGGGCCCATCAATGCCCCAATCCAAAAGCGCCTACTAGGCCATGCCCTCAATGCTGTATGATGGGTCACTGGAAATCGGACTGCCCCAACCTTGGGGGATTCCCAGCGCCTCCACCCGGGGGGAGACCCTGAGACGGTAGGTAAGTCCTGCGTTCCAACTTCTCGGATTAGAGGATGACTGACAGATCCCAGACTTAGACACCACTCTCACCCATGCCAAACCCAGAGTCACACTCCAGGTAGTGGGTAAGTCCATTTCCTTTCTGTTGGACAAGGGGGCTACCTATTTTGTCCTGCCTTCCTACTTGGGTCCTACTCGTCCCTCCCCAGTTGCAGTTATGGGAATTGATGGTACTTCCTCCACTCCAAAGGCCACCCCACCCCTTACATGCAGCCTGGATGGGTTCCCCTTCTTGGACTCCTTCCTCATCATCCCTTCCTGCCCTGTTCTCCTACTAGGCAGGGACATCCTTCACAAACTTCAGGCCACCATTCATCTCTCTCCCTCTCCCTCAACTTCTGCTCACCTCATCTTCCCTCTACTTGCCTCTGATTCGTCCTCTATCCTGGACTGTCTCCCCTCCATAGACCCACAGGTATGGGACATTTCCAGACCTATAGTAGCAACCCACCACACACCAGTCAGGGTACGACTCAAGAACAAGTCTACATTTCCATCCCGCCCACAGTTCTTTATCTCAATGACCCACTGGTGAGGACTTAAGCCCACTGGTGAGGACCACCTTGGGGAGCAGGGTCTCCTTATCCCCATTAACTCACCATGCAACACCCCCATCCTCCCTGTTAAAAAGCCCTCAGGAGCCTATCACCTGCTACAGGACCTGAGACTTATTAACGAAGCAGTAGTCCCACTCCATCTGGTGGTTCCCAACCCCTACACTCTTCTTTCCAATGTTCCCCCACACACTACCCACTTCTCTGTCCTGGATCTCAAGGACACATTCTTCACTATCCCCCTTCATCCGGACTCCTATTTCCTCTTCGCCTTCACCTGGGAGGACCCAGAAACGCATGTTTCTGGACAGCTAACCTGGACGGTCCTGAGCCAGGGCTTCTGAGATAGCCCTCACATCTTTGGTCAGGCCCTGGCCAAAGATCTCCAACAGTGCACCCTCACAGCCAGCACTCTCCTCCAATATGTAGATGATCTCCTCCTCTGCAGCCCCTCCCTCCCTTCCTCTCAGGAGGATACCGCCACCCTGCTCAATTTCCCTGGCTCCAAGGGATACCGAGTGACAACTGCCAAGGCCCAACTCTGTACTCCCTTGGTCACCTACTTGGGAATATTACTAACTCCCACTTCCAAATCCCTCACAGGAAATGTATCCACCTTCTATAAGACCTACAATCCCCTTAGAACGCAGATGATATACTGTCATTTCTAGGACTGGTGGGCTATTTTAGACACTGGATTCCCAATTTTGCCATTCTGGCCCAGCCCTTATACAGGGCCACCAAAGACACACCATAGGGACCTCTAACTGACCCAGGCTCCATCAGATGTCTGTTCTACCAGCTCAGGAGCCACCTCATTTCAGGACCAAGTCTGGCCTTGCCTGACCCTTCAAAGACTTTTCATCTTTTCACTGATGAACAGTCTGGGCTGGCCACTGGCCTCCTGGCCCAACCTACTGGGCGGTGGCCTATCTCTCCAAGCAACTA
Source organism: Neogale vison (assembly GCF_020171115.1). NCBI lineage: Eukaryota > Metazoa > Chordata > Mammalia > Carnivora > Mustelidae > Neogale > Neogale vison. The sequence goes on along the minus strand of NC_058105.1, from coordinate 51,582,789 downwards.
GATGTCACCACCCAGGGATGGCAGCCCTGCCTCAGGGCCCTAGCGGCAGCTGCTTCTCTTACAAAGGAGGCCCTCAAACTTACCTTAGGACAGCCCCTCATGGTCTTCTTGCCCCATCAACTGATGGAGCATCGACTGATGTGGACTTAGTCAGCCACAAATCCTTGGCACAACTCACTCCTTCCCGCCTCCAACTCTACCACCTGCTATTCATAGAAAATCCCCAGGTCACAATCTCATTCTCCCCTCACCTAAATCCCACCACTCTCTTGCCAACACCTTCATCTACCCCCACTCCTTCTCACTCCTGCTCTCAACTCCTGGAAGAACACTCGCCCTCCCATCCAGGATTTTCAGACAGGCTGCTGCCTGACCCTGATCGCACTCTTTTCGTGGATGGGAGCTCCCTCATAGCGCCAGATGGACAGTGACGTGCGGCCTATGCAGTGGTCACCCTGAACGCTGTCATAGAAGTGGCCTCCCTTCCCATTGGGACCACTTTTCAAAAGGCAGAACTCGTGGCTCTCACCAGGGCCCTTCACTTATCTGAGGGCCAATGGGTCACTATTTATACTGACTCTAAATATGCTTTCCTTATTACCCACACTCACTCTGTCCTCTGGCAAGAAAGGGGATTTCTCACAACCAAGGGAACCCCCATAGTCAATGGGCGTCTTATTGCCAAACTCCTCGAGGCTCTCAATTACCCTACCAAGGTGGCTATTGTCCACTGCCATGGCCATCAGGCCTCCAAGGACCCCATCTCTTTAGGGAACAACAAGGCCAACTCTGTTGTCCAACAGACAGCCTTAAACTCCTCTCTAGCCCCTCTCCTGTTTCTCAACTCTCCTCACAGTCCTTCATACACTGATGAGGAGACTTGGGCCCTCAAAACATTAGGTGGCAGGTTGGGTGACAAGGGATGGCATTATGTACAGGACAAAATTGCCCTCCTGAACAGCCTAATCCACACCCTCATTACTGACATCCACCAATCTCTCAACATCAGTCCAAAGGCCCTAGACCAATTTCTCCAACCTCTCTTTCAACACCCCCTCTCCCAAAAGACCATTAAGGAGGTACACCGGGCCTGCAGAACCTGTTCTGCAGTCAATGCCGAGGGCGGCCTCCACAGACCGCTATCCACCCACCAGCTCCACAGGCATCAGCCAGGCGAGGACTGGCAACTTGACTTCACTCACGTGCATCGAAACAAAACTTTCAGATACCTGTTAACTCTCATGGACACCTTCACAGGCTGGATCGAGGCATTCCCCATCACTAGGGAAACAGTAGACGTGGTTGCCATGGTTCATTGAACACATCATCCCGAGATTTGGACTCCCTTGAACCCTACAATCAGACAATGGACTGGCTTTCATCTCCAGCATCACACAACAAATCTCCGAGAGCCTCAACATCACCTGGAAATTCCATAACCCCTATCACCCCCAATCTTCTGGTAAGGTTGAGAGGCCAACGGCCTCCTCAAGGAACAACTCACCAAACTCACTCTTGAAACCTGCTTCTCTTGGCCAACCCTTCTCCCACTAGCACTCACCCACCTTAGGGCCTCTCCTTGTGGCCCATCAGGACTCAGCCCCTTTGAGCTCCTGTACCGCAGGCCCTTCCTACTCAATCACAAGCTGCCTGCCTCTTCTCCACCCCTCCTATCTTATCTGCCCTATCTGACCCTCTTAAGAACCCTCCTAAGGGCTCATAAAGATGCAACCATCCCTGCCCCCAACAGCCCGGGTGGAGGCTTCCCCCAGGCTCTAAATCCTAGGGACCAAGTTCTCCTACGAGAACTTCACCCAAAGTCCTTACAGCCTAGGTGGACCGGCCCCCATACTGTTATTCTCACAACTCCAACAGTGGCAAAACTCATAGGACACTGCCCATGGGTACACATCTCCGATCTAAAACTAGTCCCACCACAGGATGGTTGGACTTCCCAAACCCTGGGGCTTATGCCATTGCAGATTTCCCACACTTCTTCTCCTCACTCTCTCCTTCCTCCTAATCCTCCCAGCCACTCGTCCATCACACCCGAGTTCAGGTGGTGCTTTTACCTGAGCAAAACTGGACCCATGGGGAGACTGCATGGTCTAGCCTACTAGCTACCACAAATTGCCAGCCTGGAGGATGCCAGGCATCTATCAACTTTACCATCCCTGCCTTCCTTTCCATTTGGCGGGGCACTCCAACCCCACCATCTGCTTCGTCTATGACCAAACCCACCCTAACTGTCGAACATACTGGGTCCAGACAAAAGGGGGCTGCCCATATATCTGCTGAAAAATGCATAAGGCCCGACTAGATATTTATGGAAACCAGTGCTCCTGATATCACTTCACCACTGATGGGAGTAATGCTTGGTACCTTACCATCCCCGACCCTTGGGATCCACAATGGGCTACTGGAGTTGAGGTCAAACTTTACAAATGGTCCTTTGATTCATATCCAACAGCCTCCTTGCACATTTTTTGGGCCTACGTTAGAACCACTCCCCAAATCCCTCAGGACCTCCATATCCAGTCACAGTCCATCCAGTCCCAGGAACAAGCAATCCAAAACACCCTACTCCCCTCTCCCTCTCAAGATTCTGACCCACTTTTCTGTCTCAAACTTATTCAACAAGGCCTTACTCTGACCAAACTTTCTGGTATGGGCAACCTGTCCCACTGCTTCATCTGTGCAGCTCTTGGGGCTAATCCCCTTATTGTGGTACCCTTACCACACCCTTTCAAAATAACCACTCCCACTCCTACCTCCTTGGCACCTGCCACTCTACAGAATGTTCCCCTATTTGTTGATTCTCAAAACCCAGTACTCCCATTCTGCTACTCATCCCCAAACCCCTCCTTATGTAATTTGACTAATTCATCCTCCCCTACTCGTGTTCCTCTGGGAGGTTCCTTTTGGTGCAATGGCACTCTGTCAAAAACCCCCAAGTACTCAGACACCCTTTTATGCATCCCAATATCCCTGGTCCCTCAACTAACCGTCTACACACAAGCTGAAGTGGTTATCCTCACTGACCCCCTCTGGCGACAGAAAAGGGCTATGTTTCTTCCCCTGGTTATTGGGTTCTTCTTGGTGTATTCCCTAGTGGCCCCCGGGCTGGGCACCAGGGCCCTAGCTCACTCCATAGAAGCTACCTGAGATTTATCTGATCAGCTCCGAACAGTCGTGGATGCCTCAGCCAAGTCCTTGGCATCTCTACAACGACAGATTACCTCAGTGGCCCAGGTAGCCCTACAGAACCGACGAGCCCTGGACCTGCTCACCGCAGACAAGGAAGGAACCTGTGTATTCCTCAATGAAGAATGCTGCTATTATATCAACGAATCCAGTATAGTCGAAACCAATATCGATGCCCTGGCAAAAATCCGTGACTCCCTTCATGGCCAGCATCACCCTGAAATAAACCCCTCTCAATGGTGGCTCTCCCCCTTAACGACCTGGCTCCTTCCAATCCTAAGTCCCCTTATTCTCCTCTGCCTATTAGCACTAATCGCCCCCTGTGTTCTTTGCTTCATTCAGGATCGCATTGGCAAGATTTGCAGGGTCACTGTCAACCAACTCCTCCTGCATCCTTATACCCGCCTACCCACATCCGAAGGACCCTATAACAATGCCCCTTTGCCAGCAGGAAGTAGCCAGATCTGAATCGCCACCCCTATTACACCAAAAAGGTTGGAATGTTGGGTCAGTGGCTCCAGGAATGCAGGAGGAACAATAGAAATGACCTCTGGGGTCCCCATCTTCCAGCTACCCCCTCTTCCTTAACCCTTGACTCTCCTGCCAAAAGGATGTATGCCCAGGTCATATCTCCATAGGTAACCCGTTACCTATACAGGAAAAAGGAGTATCAGTACCTCCCTCCATACCCTCCGATCACCAAATAACTTACCATGTATGGATGTGAGCCCATGCCCTGCCTTGGCCCCATAAAATACCCCACTGACTCCCTCCCACTGCGAACTTCCCCAGCTCCCCCTTCCAGAGTCGCAGAGCCTTGCCCGAGAGTGCTGACCTTCTCCAGGTGTGACTTTCCTGGCTCCCCTTCTCCTGAACCCCAAAACTTCACTGGAGAATGCCTTTAATAAATCTTGCCTTGCGCCTACCTCACCTGGTGTTGTGTTTGCCTCGCCTGTAAAACTTTACAGTTCTAACTCAGGGTCTTACTAAATTGTCTAGTTTAAGAACTTGTTATGCATTCCTGCAATGACTTCAGAAAACTTTCAAAGTAATATAAACCCATGATGGCACATAAATAGAGCTCAGAATCTAGGTCAGAAGGATAAGATATCATTTGCCTGTATGTCAGGCACACACCTCGCTGTGTGACTTGCATTATTGAGAGTGTTCTCTGTCTAATTGAGGGGTGGTCGACTCCGTACCCTAACAAGCTGTAATGGGAAGTTGGATTTGGAACTTAACTCCATTGCTGGTGAACTTCATGCCCTTCCCACATGCTCCTCTTTCCTTTTCTTTCTCTTTTCTAAATCCAACACACATCCTATGCACACTTTATCAATCATGCACATTAATAATATTAAAAATAATTCAAGCCCCAGGATAGTATGATTTCTGACCTCAGTGCTGTGCTGAAAAATGTTTAATTGCTCACCTGGGTCAGGTGATGGGGAGGTAGGTGCAGGGGTGTCTATGTGTGAAATTATCTCATTTGCCAATTCTCACTGGCAATGAAATATGTAAATGTAAGTACTCCTACCATGTGCTATTTCTGACTACCAATAATTTAACAACCAGCTTGTGAAATTCCTGAAAATGTAATAACCAGTGGTAATCTGCTCCAGTACAATTCCATATGATCCCATTTTACTAAATAACAGTTAACATTTATTGAACACTTACAATGTAAGAGGCACAGTGTTAAGAATCTTACACATGGTCTCTACCGAAATTAAAATGAGGCCCTATTCATTTATTCAACATGTTATTGAATTCCTTTCATGTTAATGTCACCAGCTAGACCCCAAGACCTGACTTTACTGCTCACTTGCTTGCACTCACAAACCTTTGTCCCACATTCTTCCTTAAGCCCTTCCCAGCTTATCTCTTAACTCAGGCAAATGCAAAGAGAAACTACTCCTTGAGCAATAGCATAAGGACTGCCCTGACAATACCTTCAGCTGGCCAGGCCACCCAGACCAGTTTGAGCTTAACCCCTGACTCACAACTGTGCAGGACAATGGAGCCACTTCTAGAATGATTGACAACTACCTTTACTTCATTATAATATTAAAATCTTTGTCTAAGGAGAACAAGCCTCATTTATATAATATATAATGTGTAAAGTTTTACAGGCGAGGTAAACACAACACCAGGTGAGGTAGGTGCCAGGAAAGATTTATTAAAGGCACTCTCCAGTGAAGTTTCAGGGCTCAGGAGAAGGGGAGGCAGGAAAGTCGCACCAGGAGGAGGTTGGCACTCTCGGGCGAGGTTCCATGACTCTGGAGGGGGGAGTCAAGGAAGTCACTCTGGGAGGGAGTCAGCAAGGTCTTTTATGGGGCCAAGGCAGGGCATGGGCTCACATCCATACATGGTAAGTTATTTGGTGATCGGAGGGTATGGAGGGAGGTCCTGATACTCCTGTTTCCCGTATAGGTAATGGGTTACCTATGGAGACGTGACCTGGGCATACATCCTTTTGGCGGGAGAGTCAAGGGTGGGGGGGTAGCTGGAAGATGGGGACCCCAGAGGTCATTTCGATTGTTCCTCCTGCATTTCTGGAGCCACTGACCCAACACAATGTGTGTATAAGCATGTTTCCTTAAGATGCATGCACGACCTTGTGTGCACCTCTATACAATTATAAGGCTTCCCTACCTAAATATTCATCCTAATCCTAAATAAAAGGAACCCTTCCACTTTTGCTCAGGGAGTCACAGCTTTGGAAGCTATTCAGGATCTCCTTATTTGATGAAAATAAACTTTTCTTTTTGTGGCTGAAAAAATGATGAAATTTCGGACTCATCAAGGAGTAAACTTACATTGGTTCTGTTACTAGGTGTTCTAGGTGTCAGAGAAATAAAGATGAATGAAGAATAACCCTTAGTCTCAAGCAGTTCATGGAGTCTAGTGGGGGAGATAGATACAGAAATAGATAACTTAGAGTGTAACATAAAAAATAATAGAACAGATGATGGTGGTAACTGATTTATTTTTTGTTTAAGATTTTTATTTATTTATTTATTTGACAGACAGAGATCACAAGTAGGCAGAGACACAGGAAGAGAGAGAGAGAGAGAGGAGAAAGCAGGCTCCCTGTGGAGCAGGGAGCCCGATGTGGAGTTCAATCCCAGGACTCTGGGACCATGACCTGAGCCGAAGGTTGAGGCTTAACTCATTGAGCCACCCAGGCCCCCCAGTGGTAACTGATTTAATACCTATTCTCAGCCTTGCTGGGGATAAGGGAAGCGGAAAGGATCCCTTTCCTTTACTTTTTTGCAAAAGTCTATTCTGACCATATCAAAACATCTATGGATAACATTTTTGAACATACCTTTTAGATTTAATGGACTCAAAGAGCATATAAGTTCCTTTAAAAAGAATATTTTTGATATACATGTTACATCTTATGCTTAGAATTGGCTCCAAATTATCCAGCATATAGGCTTTAGAAAGAGAATATGGAATATAGAGAAGGAACCTTTTGAGAACTGACGATTTACAGACCTCAAGAGTACTGTGCTTATTCAAATTCAATTTCATTTTAGAAAGCTTGAAATCATCAGACTATTATAGAGATAAAAGATCCAAGTATTAATCTTTTGGATTAGTATCTTATTCATGCTGTTGAATATGTGAAGTTTGTAAGACTCTCAATTTATTTTAAAATTAAAGATCAGGCAAAAAGCTATAAAAAAAACAAAAACAAAAACAAAAAATTAAAAAATACACAGTGGCTACTCTTCATTTGACTATTGCTAACAATGACTATAATTCATTACAACTAGATTATTTCATTTCCTGAAGTCCTTTTTATTAGAGATTTATTTATTTTTTGACACATAGAGAGAGATAGCAAGCAGGGGAAGGGGCAGAGGGGGAGGGAGAGGGACAAGCAGACTTGTGTTGAGCTCAGACCCCCACACAAGTGTCCAAGTCAGGACCCTGAGATCACTAGCTGTGTCAAAACCAAGAATTAGATACTTGTGCAATTGTACTACTCAGGCACCCCATTGTCTGAAGTCCCTTATGGAAGTAAGATGAGTAGAAATAATAAAACATGCTTTTATTTTTCTTCCATTCTTCTTTGCCTCAGTATTCTATTTGTCACTTTTATATTGGCTTACAAGGCCAGAATTATATTTTAGCATTATGGTCAGAGTGTGAAAACAGGTTTGGGGATATCAAAAACCAATCTTGATGTGATAGAATAGTGTGCCACAAAACAAATTTGATATGCTTCTTTCTCTTCTGTCTACCCTATGTGGACCTAGCATAACTACAGTGATGATTTAGTACAGAATTCTTGACATTTCACAAGGAACCCTACTGAGCAAGCTTGCTTTGGCTTCTCATAAAATTACAGAAGACAGAATAAAGGATGAATCTTTGAAAGGAGAACAGTCAGGGACCTAGCAACTAGGCAGAACCTCCTAATTTCCTTCAAGGCCTTGGGACACTGCTCAAATTTTTAAGTACAAAGAATAGTAAAGCTTTAACTTCTATGCAAAATTTAGTACAAATGTACAAAAAGTAAATGAGAAGAACTCAATAATTATTTGAGGATTAAGACTATTGACTGGTGGTATATTTATATGTAATTAAATGATTACCTTTATGTTCATTTTACATAGCATTCCATTCTGTATTACTTTTCTATGCTTTTGTAGAAGAATAAATCTCTCTTGATTTATATTCAAAATGCAGATTTATTGACATTTTTATGTTTCTTCCCCCCCCCCATGAATAGTCAAATGGGGGAGGGGGAACTATAATAGGTTAGATTGACCATAATCTTACCAGTCAAACCAGGGTGTTTCTGAGAATGAAAGGAGGCACTGTTATTAATATACCATAATAATTATTCTAGGATATCAAGAGTAAAAAAGACCATCTCTTTTTTTAAAATTTCTTTTCAGTGTTCCAGATTTCATTGTTTATGTACCACACCCAGTGCTCCATGTGATACGTGCCCTCTATAATACCCACAAGAAGGCTCACCCAACCTCCCACCCTCCTCCCCTCAAAAACTCCCCTCCTCCCCAGTTTGTTTCTCAGAGTCCACAGTCTCTCATAATTCATCCCCCCCTCCAATTTCCCCCAACTCCCTTCTCGTCTCCATCTCCCCATGTCCTCTGCGTTATTTCTTATGCTCCACAAATAAGCAAAAACATATGATAATTGACTCTCTCTGCTTGACTTAGTTCAGCATAATGTCCTCCAGTCTCATCCATGTTAGTACAAAAGTTGGGTATTCATCCTTTCTGATGGAGGCATAATACTCCATTGTATATATGGACCCCATCTTCCTTATCCATTCATCTGTTGAGGGTGTTTTGGTTCTTTCCACAGTTTGAAGACTGTGGCCATTGCTGCTATAAACATTGGGGTACAGATGGCCCTTCTTTCCACTACATCTATCATTGGTAGTGCAATTGCAGGGTCACAGGGAATCTCTATTTTTAATTTCTTAAGGAGTCTCCTCACTGTTTTTCAAAGTAGCTGCACCAACTTGCATTCCCACCAACAGTGTAATAGGGTTCCCCTTTCTCCACATCCTCTCCAACACCTATTGCTTACTGTCTTGTTAATTTTGGTCATTCTAACTGGTGTAAGATGGTATCTTAATGTGGTTCTGATTTGAATCTCCCTGATGACCAGTGATGATGAACATTTATTCATGTGAACAAGGACAATCTCTTAACAAGATATATGGTCATCTTAACTATAGGTCATTTAATCACTATTATTTGATTGCCATCTGAATTTAATTAAAAAACCTGAAAAAAATGTGAGGACATGTAATTGAAAAACACTGTCTGGGATTCATGTGTGCTCATATCATGGAAATTATAACAGGACTAAGAGTAGTGATTCTTACTCTTATGACTAAAACAAGATGGTGAAAAGGTAATCTGATGCCTTTCAAAGTTGAAAGATCCCTTTCTGAGTTCATTAATTCCCTTCCAAGTCTCTTGAGGTTATGTACCCAAACTGCACAGGGCTCAGAAGGCTTCCCTTAACTTTATATTCCTATTACAAATGCCTAAACTCAGGATTTTTTCATATCTCACTTGGACTACAGCAAACACCTTCTAACTGATCTCCTTGTTTTCAGCCTTCCTACATGTTACATCTGTTCTCTTTATCAAAGTCAGACTGGTTTATCAAAAACGTAAAGCTGACCATATCATTCTTTTTCTCAAAATCATTCAGTAGTACCCATTCCCTACAGTACAAGGTTAAAATCCTTTTGCAGAGCATACAAGGTCCTCCATAAATTCACTCCTGTCTACTTCTTCAGTGTAACTCTTCAGCAATAATACATAATTATGTGGGAATCAGGGTGGCTAGGGGCAGGGGCTTAAGTCCCTGGACCCAGGACAGCCTTCCTTGGCGCTGAGCCAGAGAGAGTGGGGCGGAGAAACCAGGTCTTGGTCCCTGAGTCACCAGAGCACCCGAGATTGCATGGTGTCTGGCTCCTGTGAGGGGCTGGGAGCCACGCCAAATGGCAGAATGCTGAGCACTGCTACAGAGCGGGAGACACGCGCGCCCCTCACCCTCCCCTGAGAGAGGTGCACAAAGGCACACCCAGTGTTCTTAGACCCCCGCCATTGTTTCAGAGCCTGAGATGCGCACCCCAAACTCTCCCCTGAGAGAGATGTGCAAAGGCCCAGTATGGTGCTTTCAGACCTGTGCCCCGCTCTCAGAGCCTGAGACGCCCGAGTGACCCACAGCCTCCCCTGAGAGAGGTGCCTCCCCTGAGAGAGGTGCATGCAAGCCAGGCACTCTTAGACCCAGAAAGACCAGGCACTCCCAGCCTGGGCCACACTGAGATTTCTCAGTGTGCGATCGCTGCTTGGAACCTCTCTGGTGGTCTAGAGCCGCCCAGAGAGCTGCTGCTGAAGTGGTTTTGGGTAAAAGTAGAAGACCCCAGGGACCGCGACTCAGAGGCCACTCTGCCAGTGGCCAAGGGGGAATTTAGATGGGCTCTGCAGCCAGACTGAGGCTTCTCTCTGAGAGGGAGGTCAGGGTACAGTTTGCTTTCCTCTAAACCTACAAAATCCATTAAAAGCGGTCAAGGTGAGAGAGAGAAAAAAAAAAGTGAACAAACATAAAAACCTCCAGAGAACAAACCCTGAAAAAACCGGTTTCCTCAGAGCCCACCCCCTTGAGGAGGGCTTAACTCAGGGAACAACATTGACTGAAAACCCACGTGACAAGCCCCTCCCCAAGAAAACCAACCAGGAAAGAAAAAAAAAAAAAAGACTACAAGAAACCACCACCATTACTTCATAAGACAACTTTTATTTTTAATTTGTTCCCACTATTCTGGCTCATTTTTTTATATAGATAATTTTTTAACCTATTTACCATCACAATGAGCTGTCCGGTACATCAAATTCCATAATAAACTTCTAACCTGAACATTTTCATACATACACCTGTGTTTTCCCTTTGCATTTCTATTAAAAAATTTTTTTTTAAATTTTAGTTTAGTTTAGTCTAGTTTATTCTTTTTTATTTTTATTTTCTAATGTTCATATAGAGTAAAACTTCAAAGTAATCGCCTTTCCCAAATCGATACTACCCCTAGAGGTAAAACAATTTTTAATCCCACTTTATCTTAGGAAAGTTGAGTCCTTTAACAAAGATATCAAGATACATCCAGGAAGAATAAAAACAAACTTTCTCACCCACACTGAGAATTTATGACCACTCTCCCATCATTTTCTTCCACCAGTGTTTCTGTGTTTTTGTGTTTGTCCTGATAGTATAAAAATCTTACACTTGGGGTTCTTTTTGATGACGTTCTTCCTTTATTTGCTTATACATACATATTTTTTCCCTTGTAATATAGATTTATCAGTCTTTTTGTTTGTCTGTCTTTGTTTCTATACTTCATAAATCTTACCCTGGGGCCCATTTGGGCTGAACCTTCTCTTTTATCTTCCCTTTATTTCCTGTCTCTCTCTCTTTTTTTTTCTTTTTCTTTTCTTTTTTCTCTCGTTTGGGTGGGGAATCCTGATTGCTCAGAAGTGTTCCAGGGTGCACCTTAACTGCACCATGGTCGATACATCCAGCTACATCCGTTCAGTCATCTCTCACCAAAATGACTAGGAGGACAAATGCCCAACAGAAGAAAAACACAGAGAATGGACCTTCTGCAACAGAGGTAACAGCTATCAACACAGACAATATGTCAGAAAAATAATTCAGGCTAACAATTATCCAGGCAAAAGCTAGGTTGGAGAAAGTCATGGATGACCAAACGTAACTGATTAGGGCCAAACTGAAAGCGACCAGAGATGATGTTCACAATGTTAGGGCGGAGTTAAAAGCTACCAAGGCTGAGGTTCACAATGCTCTCAATGAGTTCCAATCTAATCTAAATTCTCTCAAAGCTAGGGTAACTGAGACAGAAGATAGAATTAGTGATCTGGAGGACAAACAGATAGAGAGAAAGGGTCAGGAGGAAGTCTGGAACAAACAGCTTAGAAGCCACGAAAACAGAATCAGGGAAATAAATGATGCCATGAAGCGTTCCAACGTCAGAATTATTGAAATCCCTGAAGGGGAGGAGAAAGAAAGAAGTCTAGAAGATAGAGTGGAACAAGTTCTTCATGAAAATTTAACCAGTATCGCGAATGGAACCAGCGTTCATGTACTAGGGGCTTAACGGTCTCCATCCAAGATTATAGATTCCAAAAAAACATCAAGGCAACTGATAGTCAAATTGAGGAATCATAAATTGTAGGTATAATCTCTTGAAAGCCGCTAGGACAAAGAGGTTCCTTACTTACAGAGGAAAGCCCATCAGAATAACGTCAGACCTGTCCACAGAGACCTGGCAAGCCAGAAAGGGCTGGCAATACATATTCAAGGCACTGAATGAGAAGAACATGCAGCCAAGAATACTTTATCCAGCAAGACAGACATTCAAAATGGATGGAGAGATAAAGAGTTTCCAGGACTGGCAAGGCTTAAAAGACTATGCAACCACCAAGCCGATACTGCAGGAAATATTAAGGGGGCTTCTTTAAGGGAGGAAAAAGCCCAAGAATAGCATTGAACAGAAATATAGAGACAATCTAAAGAAACAAAGACTTCAAAGGTAACAAGATGTCAATAAAAACGTGCCTATCAATAATCACCCTCAATGTGAATGGCCTAAATGTGCCCATAAAACAGCACAGGGTTGCAGACTGGATAAAACGACAGGACCCATCCATATGTTGTCTACAAGAGACCCATTTTGAACCTAAAGATACACCCAGACTGAAAGGTAAGAGATGGAGAAGCATCTTTCATGCCAGTGGGCCTCAAAAAAAAGGCTGGGGTAGTTATTCTCATATCAGACAAATTAGATTTTAAACTAAAGACTAGTCAGAGATTCAGAAGGACACTACATCATTCTTAAAGGTACTATCCACCAAGATGACCTAACAATTGTAAATATCTATGCCCCCAATATGGGAGCAGCCAAGTACATAAGAAAACTGTTAATCAAGATAAAGAGTCATATTGATATGAATACATTAATAGTAGGAAATCTTAACACACCTCTCTCAGAAATAGACAGATCATTGAAGCAGGAAATCAATAAAGAAACAAGAGCATTGAATGACACATTGGACCAATTGGACCTCATAGATATATACAGAACATTCCACCCTAAAACAACAGAATACTCATTCTTCTCAAGTGCACATGGAACCTTCTCCAGAACAGACCACATACTGGGTCACAAATCAGGACTCAACCGATACCAAAATACTGAGCTTATTGCCTGCACATTCTCAGATTACAATGCTTTGAAACTGGAGCTCAATCACAAGGAAAAGTTTGGAAAGAACTCAAACACCTGGAAGCTAAAGACCACCTTGCTTAAGAATGCTTGGATCAACCAGGAGATCAAGGAAGACCTGAATCAATTCATGGAAACCAATGACAATAAAGGCACTTCAGTCCAAAACCTATGGGATACAGCAAAGGCGGTCCAAAGGCAGAAATACATAGCCATCCAAGTCTCCCTCAAAAAAATTGAAAAATCCAGAACACAGCAGCTGTCTTTACACCTTAAAGAACTGGAGGATCAACAACAAATCAAACCAACTCCACACATAAGAAGGGAAATAATCAAGATTAGAGTTGAGATCGATGAGGTAGAAACCCGAGATACAGTAGAACGTATCAACACAACTAGAAGCTGGTTTTTTTAAAGAATCAATAAGATCGATAAACCATTGGTGACACTAATCCAAAAGAAAAGAAAGCTCAAATACATAAAATTATGAATGAAAAGGGAGAGACCACAACGAACACCAAGGAAGTAGAAAAAATCATCAGAAGTTATTATCAACAGTTATATGCCAATAAGCTAAGCAACCTAAAGAAATGAATGCATTCCTGAAAACCTGGAAATTTCCAAAACTGAATCAGGAAGAAACTGACAACCTGAATAGACCAATATCTAGTAATGAGATGGAAGCGGTGATCAAAAACCTCCCCACAAACAAGAGCCCAGGACCTGATGGATTCCCTGGGGAATTCTACCAAACTTTCAAAGAAGAAATAACACCTATTCTCCTGAAGCTGTTTCAAAAAATTGAAGCAGAAGGAAAACTTCCATGCTCTTTCTAGGAAGCCAGCATTATCCTGATCCCCAAACCAGGCAAAGACCCTACCAAAAAGGAGAATTTCAGACCAATATCACTGATGAATATGGATGCTAAGATTTTCAACAAGATCATAGCAAACAGAATCCAACAGCACATTAAAAAGATTATCCACCAAGACCAGGTGGGATTCATCCCTGGGCTACAAGGATGGTTCAACATTCGCAAATCAATCAATGTGATACAACAAATTAATATGAGAAGAGAGAAAAACCACATGGTCCTCTCAATGGATGCAGAAAAAGCATTTGACAAAATCCAGCATCCGTTTCTGATTAAAACCCTTCAAAGTATAGGGATAGAGGGAACATTCCTGGACTCCATATAATCTATCTATGAAAGACCCACAGCAAATATCATCCTCAATGGAAAAAAGCTTGCAGCCTTCCCGTTGAGATCAGGAATACGACAAGGATGCCCACTCTCTCCACTCTTGTTCAACATAGTATTAGAAGTCCTAGTAACAGCAATCAGAAAACAAAGAGAAATAAAAGGTATCCAAATTGGTAATGAAGAAGTCAAACTCTCTCTCTCTGCAGATGACATGATTCTTTATATTGAAAACCCAAAAGACTCCACCCCCAAACTACTAGAACTCATACAGCAATTCAGCAATGTGGCAGGATACAAAGTCAATGTGCAGAAATCAGTGGCTTTCTTATACACTAACAATGAAAATACAGAAAGGGAAATTAGAGAATCGATTCCATTTACTATAGCATCAAGAACCATAAGATACCTGGGAATAAACCTAACAAAAGAAGTAAAGGATCTGTACTCGAGGAGCTACAGAACACTCATGAAAGAAATTGAAGAAGACACAAAAAGATGGAAGACCATTCCATGCTCTTGGATTGGAAGAATAAACATTGTTAAAATGTCTATACTGCCTAGAGCAATCTATACTTTTAATGCCATTCTGATCAAAATTCCACCGGCATTCTTCAAAGAGCTGGAGCAAATAATCCTAAAATTTGTATGGAAGCAGAAGAGACCCCGAATCGCTAAGGAAATGTTGAAAAACAAAAATAAATCACATTAACTGATTTCAAGCTTTACTATAAAGCTGTGATCACCAAGACAGCATGGTACTGGCATAAAAACAGACACATAGACCAGTGGAACAGAGTAGAGAGCCCAGATATGGACCCTCAACTCTATGGTCAAATAATCTTCAACAAAACAGGAAAAATATATACAGTGGAAAAAGGAGTGTCTCTTCAATAAATGGTGCTGGGAAAACTAGACAGCTATATGTAGAAGAATAAAACTCAACCATTCTCTTACTCTGTACACAAAGATAAACTCAAAATGGATGAAAGACCTCAATGTGAGACAGGAATCCATCAGAATCCTAGAGGAGAACATAGACAGTGATCTCTTCGATATCAGCCACAGCAACTTTTTTCAAGTTATGTCTCCAAAGGCAAAGGAAACAAAAACGAAGATGAACTTTTGGGATTTCATCAAAATCAAAAGCTTCTGCACAGCCAAAGAAACAGTCAAGAAAACAAAGGCAACCCAGGGAATGGGAGAAGATATTTTCAAATGACAGTACAGACAAAAGGTTGATATCCAGGATCTATAATGAACTCTTCAAAGTCAACACACACAAAACAGATAATCTTATCAAAAAATGGGCAGAAGATATGAACAGATACTTCTCCAATCAAGACATACAAATGGCTATCAGACACAAGAAAAAATGCTCATCATCACTGGCCATCAGGGAGATTCAAATTAAAACCTCTTTGAGATATCACCTTAGACCTGTTAGAATGGCCAAAATTAGCAAGACAGGAAACAACATGTGTTGGAGAGGATGTGGAGAAAGGGGAACCCTCTTACACTGTTGGAAATGCAAGTTGGTGCAGCCACTTTGGAGAACAGTGTGGAGATTCCTCAAGAAATTAAAAATAGAGCTTCCCTATGACCCTGCAATTGCACTACTGGGTATTTATCCCAAAGATACAGATGTAGTGAAAAGAAGGGCCATCTGTACCCCAACGTTTATAGCAGCAATGGCCATGGTCGTCAAATTGTGGAAAGAACCAAGGTGCCCTTTAATGGATGAATGGATAAGGAAGATGTGGTCCATATTCAGTATGGAATATTATGCCTCCATCAGAAAGGATGAATACCCGACTTTTGTAGCAACACTGCCGGGACTGGAAGAGATTATGCTGAGTGAAATAAGTCAAGCAGAGAGAGTCAATTATCATATGGTTTCACTTATTTGTGGAGCATAACAAATAGCATGGAGGACAAGGGGAGTTAGAGAGAAGGGAGTTGGGGTAACTTGGAAGGGGAGGTGAACCATGAGAGACTATGGACTCTGAAAAAGAATCTGAGGAATTTGAAGTGGCGAGGGTTGGGAGGTTGGGGGAATCAGGTGGTGGGTATTAGAGAGGTCATGGATTGCATGGATTACTGAGTGTGGTGCAAAAACAATGAATACTGTTATACTGAAAATAAATAAATTAATTAATTAATTAAAAAGAAAGAATAACAGCAACTCTGTGAATAGAAAAGTGACCAGTTTCTGGTAGGTAGGACATGCAGACAAGTGAATCTGTGTCGATATATGAAAAGATAGACCATGGGGGAAAGGAACCTCCATCAGCCAGCTACTGGCATGTGATAGACCAGTGGAACACAAAATTGGATCTTTCAGATGTCTGCTTCAGTGAGGTACTTAACTCTGGTGACTAAGCAGGGGGTGGAACACTTGCTGGGACAGTGTGGTCTCAAAACCTCTTGGGTCACAGAAAGACCAGGGTTGCCTGAGTGTAGCAGAGCTCCAGGTGTCAGAGCTGGGAAGCCAGTTGCAAAGTGCAAGCCCAGGAGTGGGGTCTCAGCTCAGCGTTGCCATAAACCGTGATCCTATAACCTGTGATCCATGGCACAGTTGGGCTACAGCTCTGCAGGGAACCAATAAGCAGAAGATCTGGGAGCCCCCCCCTTCGTCCCCTAAGAGGTGTAGCAAGGGAGCATGCCACAAGAATATGCTTGGTTTGGAGACTCCAAACAGGGCCATGTGCCAGATATAGAAACACTAAGTCACAGGCCAGGCAAGAACAGAGTGCAGCCAGAGATGAGGGAGACAGGAGTGATTAACTGATGTTCTCTGAGGGCTCACAGAGGAGAGGGGCCCCAAGCTCTCAGCTCCTATGGGGCTGAAATTAGGAGGTTGTCATTTTCATTCTCATCCTCTAAAGCTGTGTGGAAAGCCTCCAGGAAACAAAAACTCCAGAGAACAAACCTGAACAGATTACATAGCCTGGCCCCTGGCAAGGATAGTGCAATTCCTCCTCAAACAAAGACTTCTGAGAATGGATTCAACAGGCCCCTCCCCCAGAAGATCAGCAAGAACATCCAGCCAAGACCAAGTTTGCTGATCAATGAAAACTACAGAACTCCAGCACTAGAGAACAACAGTTCTTAGAACTCATGGCTTTTTCTCCATGATTCTTTAGTCTTTCAACTTTAATTCTTTAAATTTTCTTTATTTTTTCTTTTTCTTTTTTTTTTTTGAATTATTATTTCTTTTTTCAATTGACTTCCTATACACTCCTTTCTTAATTTTTTAAAAAATCTTCACCTTTACATCATAGTATACCATTCATTGTTTTTAACCTTATTTTTTGGATAGATGTATAGGTTGTTCTTTCTTTAAAATTTTGGAATGCAGTTCCTTCTAACAGAAAAAATATATACCCTAAATCTAGTTTATGGCTCTGTTCTGGTCACCCACCTAATCACATTTTCTCTTTCTGTGTCTTTTTAAATTTTTCAACAAACTTCTTGTCAATTCCTTTCTTTTATTATCTATTTATTTATTTTTAAAAATTTCTTTTCAGTGTTCCAGAATTCATTGCTTATGCACCACATGCAGTGCTCCATGTGATATGTGCCCTCCATAATACCCACAACCAGGCTCATCCAACTTCCCATCCCCCTCCAAAACCCTTAGTTTGTTTCTCAGAGTCCACAGTCTCTCATAATTCATCTTATCCTCCTATTTTCCTCAACTCCCTTATCCTCTCCATCTCCCCATGTTCTCTGTGTTATTCCTTATGCTCCACAAATAAGCAAAACCAATTCCTTTCTTAAAGCGCTTTTTAAAAAATTTTCATTTTTATAGTCATATCCCACCCCTTCATTGTATTTAACTTTATTTTTGTACATACATAACTTTTTCTTTCTTTAAAATTTTGTGATTCAGTTTTTTCTACAGACCAAAATACACCCCAAATCCAGTATATGGCTCTGTTTTATTCACCCGGCTGATCATATTTTTTTTTCTCTATTCTCCCCCCACCCAACTTCAGGTCTCTTCTGGTTTAATTAGTGTGTATTTCTCTGAGGTTGTTGTTACCCTTTTAGCATTTTGTTCTCTCAGTCATCTGTTCTTCTATTGACAATATTTAAAAAACAGAAAAACACATCTCAAAGAATAGAACAAGAGGCGGTACCAACTGCCAGTGACCTAATCAATATAGACATTAGTAATGAGTCAGAACTGGAGTTCAGAATAACACTATAAAGATACTAGCTGGGCTTGAACAAAGAATAGAAGACACTACAGAATCCTTTTTTGGATAAATAAAATCTGAGTTGAAATGAAAAAAAGCTATTAAAGAGATGCAATATAAAATGGAGGCTCTAACTGCTAGGATAAATGAGGCAGAAGACCAAATGATGGAGAATAAAGAAGGTGAGAAAAAGAGAGATAAATAATTACTGGATCACAAAGGGAGAATGAGAGAGGTAAGTGATACCATAAATTAAAACAATATTAGAATAATTGAGCTCCCAGAAGAGTAAGAAAGAGAGAGGGGCAAAATATATATTGGAGTGAATTATAGCAGAGAACTTCCCTAATTTGGAGAAGGACACGGACATCAACTCCAGTAGGCTCAAAGAAACCCCCTCAAAATTAATAACCCCCCATCATCTAATAGTAAAACTTAAAATCTCAGAGACAAGGAGAAAATCCTGAAAGCTGCTCAGGACAAGAGGTCTGTAACCTACAACAGTAGAAATACTGATCGGCTGTAGACCTATCCACAGAGACCTGGCAGGCAGAAAAAACTGGTATGATATATTCAGGGTACTAAATGAGAAGAATATGCAGAATGGTATGTTCAGCTAGACTGTCATTGAAAATAGAAGGAGACTTAAAAATCTTCCAAGACAAACAGAAACTAGAAGAATTTGCAATCACTATACCAGCTCTACAAAAAATATTGAAGGGGATCCTTTAAGCAAAGAGAGAGCCCCAAAATAATATAGACCAGAGGGAACAGAGACAATATACAGAAAGAGTCACCTTACAGACAATACAATGGCACTCAATACATATATTTCAATAGTTACCCTGGATGTAAATGGGCTAAATGCCCCAATCAAAAAACACTGGGTATCAAATTGGATAAAAAAGCAAGACCTGTTAATATGCTATCTGCAAGAGACTCATTTTAGTCCCAAAGAAACCCTGAGATTTAAAGTGAAGGGATGGAATACCAATTATCATGCTAATACACATCAAAAGAAAGCTTGGGTGGAAATTCTTGTATCAGACAAATTGGATTTTAAGCCACAGACAATAATAAGAGATGAGGAAGGACACTATACCATGCTTAAAGGGTCAGTACAACAAGAAGATCTAACAATTTCAAATATCTAGGCCCCTGACAAGGGAGCAACCAGTGATATAAACCAATTAATAACAAAATCAAAGAAATACATCATCAATAATACAATAATAGTAGGGGACTTTAACACCCCCCTCACTGAAATGGACAGATAATCTAAGCAAAAGATGGACAAGGAAATGAGGGCCTTAAATGACAACACTGGGCCAGATGGACTTCACAGATATATTCAGAACATTTCATCCCAAAATAACAGAATACACATTCTTGTCTAGTGCACATGGAACATTCTCCAGAAGAGATCACTTCCTGGGTCACAAAGCAGGTCTCAACCGGTATCAAAAGATTGGGATCATTCCCTGCATATTTTTTGGGCCACAATGATTTGAGGCTAGAACTCAATCACAAGAGGAAAGTTGAAAAAAAATTCAAATACATGGAGGCTAAAGAACATCCTGCTAAAGAACGAATGGGTCAACCAGGAAATTAAAGAAATTTATGGAAATGAATGAAAATGAAAACACAACTGTTCAAAACCTTTGGAATGCAGGAAAGACAGTCCTAAGAGGGAAGTATATATCAACACCAGCCTTTCTCAAGAAACAAGAAAGGACTCAAATACACAACCTAACCTTATACCTAAAGGAGCTGGAGAAAGAACAGAAAATAAAGCCTAAACCCAGCAGGAGAAGAGAAATTATAAAGATCAGAGCAGAAACCAATGAAATAGAAACCAAAAAACCAGTAGAATAGATCAACAAAACTAGAAGCTGGTTCATTGAAAGAATTAATAAGATTGATAAGCCTCTGGCCAGACTTATCAAGAAAAATGACCCAAATTAATAAAATCATGAATGAAGGAGGAGAGATCACAACCAACACCAAATAAATACAAACAATTATAAGACCATATTATGAGCAGCTATATGTCAACAAATTAGACAATCTGGAAGAACTGGATGCATTCCCAGAGAGGTATAAACTACCAAAACTCAGGAAGAAATAGAAAACCTAAAGAGACCTACAACCAGCAAGGAAATTGAAACAGTAATCAAAAATCTCTCGAAAAACAAGAGTTCAGGGCCAGATGGCTTCCCAGGTGAATTCTACCAAACATTTAAAGAATTAATACCTATTATTCTGAAACTGTTCCAAAAAATAGAGATGGAAAGAAAACTTCCAAACTCATTTTATGAGGCCAGCATTACCTTTATCCCAAAACCAGACAAGACCCCACCAAAAAGGGGAATTATGGACCAACATCCCTGATTATCACGGATGCAAAAATTCTCACCAAAGTACTAGCCAATAGGAGCCAACAGTACCTTAAATGGATTATTCACCATAACCAAGTGAGATTTATTCCTGGGCTGCAAGTTTAGTTCAATTGCAAATCAATCAATATGATACACTATATTGATAAAAGAAAGGACAAGAACTGTAAGATGTTCTCAATAGATGCAGAAAAAACTTTTGAAAAAGTACAGCATCCATTCTTGATTAAAACTCTTCACCATCTCGGGGGAGAGAGCACATATTTCAATATCATAAAAGCAATCTATGAAAAACCATAGCAAATATCATTCTCAACTGGGAAAAACAGCTTTTCACCTAAGCACAGGAACACAACAGGGATGTCCACTATCACCATCTCTGTTCAGTATATTACTAGAAGTCCTAGCCTTAGCAATTAGGAACAACAACAACAACAACAACAATAAAAGTCTTCTGAATCAGCAAGAAGAAGCCAAACTCTCACTCTTTATTGATTATATAATACGTAATATGGATAACCCTGAAGACTGCACCCCAAAACTGCTAAAACTCATAAAGGAATTCAGCAAAGTGGCAGGATACAAAATCAATGCACAAAAATCATTTGCATTTCTATACACCAACTATAAGGCATAAGAAGAAATTAAGGAGTTGATTCCATTTACTATTGCACCAAACCCCATAAGATACCTAGGAATAAATCTAATCAAAGAGGGAAAGGATAAAAAACTACAGAATCCTTATGGAAGAAATTAAGGAAGAGACAAGGAAATGGAAAAACATTCCACGGTGATAGTTTGGAAGAAAAAATATTGTTAAAATGTCTATTCTACCTAGAACAATCTACACATTCAATGCAATCCCTATCAAAATATCATCAACTTTTTCCACAGAAATGAAACAAAGAGTCCTAAAATTTGTATGGAACCAGAAAAGACCCTGAATAGACAGAGGAATGTTGAAAAAGAAAAGCAAAGCTAGTGGCATCACAATTCTGGACTTGAAGATCTATTACAAACCTGTAATCATTAAGACAGTGTGGTAGTGGCACAAAAACTGACACAGATCAATGGAACAGAACAGAGAACTCAGAAATGGACTCTCAACTCTATGATCAATGAATCTTCGACAAAGCAGGGAAGAATAGGTAATGAAAAAAAAAATCTCTTCTACAAACGGTGTTGGGAAAATTAGAGAGCCAAATGCAGAAGAATGAAATTGGACTTTATTACACCATTCACAAAAACAAATTCAAAATGGACTAAAGACCTAAATGTGCAACAGGAATCCATCAAAATCCTTGAGAAGAACACAGGCAGCAACCTCTCTGACTTCAGCTGCAGGAACTT
Source organism: Neogale vison (assembly GCF_020171115.1). Classification (NCBI taxonomy): domain Eukaryota; kingdom Metazoa; phylum Chordata; class Mammalia; order Carnivora; family Mustelidae; genus Neogale; species Neogale vison. The sequence goes on along the minus strand of NC_058105.1, from coordinate 51,560,628 downwards.
CTTCCTGGACACATCACCAGAGGAAGGGGACCAAGGACAAAAACAAACTATTGGGACTTCATAAAGATAAAAAGCTTTTGCACAGCAAAAGAAATAGTCGACAAATGTAAAAGACAACAATAAAATGGAAGAAGATATTTGCAAATGATATATCTGATAAAAAGCTGTATCCAGAATCTATAAAGAAGTTAGTAAACTCAACACCCAAGGAACAGATAATCCAATCAAGAAATGGGCAGAAAACATGAACAGACATTTCTGCAAGGAAGACATCCAAATGGCTAACAGGCACATGCAAAAGTGCTCAACATCACTCGGCATCAGGGAAATAAAAATCAAAACCACAATGAGATACTACCTCACACCTGTCAGAATGGCTAAAATTAAAAACACAGAGAGCAACCAATTTTGGCAAGGATGCAGAGAAAGAGGATTCCTCTTACACTGTTGGTGGGAATTCAAGCTGGTGCAGCTACTCTGGAAAACAGTATGGAGGTTCTTCAAAAAGTTGAAAATAGAACAACCCTATGACCCAGCAGTTTCCCTACTGGGTATATACCTTAAGGTATATAACTGCGCCCCAATGTTTATGCAGCAATGCTCACAATAGCTAAACTATGGAAAGAACTCAGATGTCCATTGACAGATGAATGGATGGATAAAGAAGTTGTAATATAAATATACAATTGAATATTATACAATCATCCAAAAAATGAAATCTTGCCATATACAACAATGTGTTTGGAATTAGAGGATATTATGCTAAGCAAAATAAGTTAGTCAGAGAAAGCCAATTATCATATGATTTCACTGATATGGAGAATTTGAGAAACAAGGCAGAGGATCATAGGGGAAGAGAGAGAAAAATGAAACAAGAAGAAACCAGAGAGGGAGACAAACCATAAGAGGCTATTAATCTCAGGAAACAAACTAAGGGTTGCTTGATTGGAGGGGGGTGCGAGGGATGGAGTGGCTGGGTGATGGACATTGGGGAGGTATGTGTTGCAGTGAGAGCTGCATTGTGAAAGACTCATGAATCACAGACCTGTACCCCTGAAACAAATAATAGATTATATGTTAATTTAAAAAAGAGTCAGACGTTCAACCAACTGAGCCTCTCAGGTTAAAAAATATACATACCTAATAACTCTTTTGTCAGAAATACAATTTTCAAATATATTTTTCCCATTCTGTGGTTTGCTTTCAATTCATTTAACTCCTTCTCATAAAGTAAACTTTTAAAATTTTGATTAAGTCAGTTCATGATTTTTTTTTTTCTGTGTGCATCACGATCTTGCTGTCATATCCAAAAACTGTTTACTTAAAATGGGGTGTATTAGTTTTCTAGGGCTACTGTAATAAAATATCACAGAATGAGTGACTTAAACAACAGAAATTTATTTTCTCACAGCTCTGGAGGCTACAAGTCCAAGATCAAGGTGTTAGTCACCTGGTTTGGTTTTTTCTGGGAGGCCTCTCTCCTTGCCTTATAGATGAGACCTTATCACTGTGTCCTTTCAAGATTTTTGCACTGTGCATTCATATGTCTGTATTTTAATCTCCTCTTCTTAGTCTTCTTATGAAGACACCAGTTATATTAAGTTGAGTCCTGCTCATATGACTTCATTTTACCTTAATTACTTCTTTAAAGGCCCTATCTCTAAATACATTCATACTCTGTGGAGCTGTGGGTTAAGAATTCAAAATATGAATTTGAAGGTGGGGCAATTTGCCCCATAGCACAAGATCGCAAAGGTTTTCTTCTGTGTTTTTTGCTATGTATAAGTGATTTTAATAGAATTGTAGTTGGTGAGATCAGAGATTGCTTTCTTCAATGTTGTACTGTTAATGCTTGGCACAGTGCTTAACATGTTAATTGCTTATCATAAGCTTGTTGAATTAATGAGTGAATGAATATGAATCATATTCACTATTCTTATTTATGATCCCTGAGTTTCAGAGAATACTTGTGTCTTGCTGAAAGATATTTATGCCATGTATTGGAGCCACAAAATTTCCCCCAAATCTATCAGGAACCATTCAATATTGCCTGCAAAGGCAATGTCTACTAAAGACAAGCATGAGATTATACTATGACTCAGCAATTTCATTCTCAAATATATACCTGACAGATAAGTACATACGTTCACCAAGAGACAAGTTTAAGAAAGTTCATAAAAACACCACTCATAAAAGACAAAACTGGGGGCATATAAAATGTCCATCAATAATAAAATTAGTAAATTCTGACATATTCATAAAATGGAATACTATACAGCAATAACAATGAACATATTACTTATACATGCAACAAACATGGCTGCATCACAAAACAGAATAAGGGGGAAAACATATTTGACAAAAATAATACATTTATATATAAAGTCATTTATATAAAAGTCAAAAACATAAAAAAAAACTTACCTATGATGGTAGAATGCGTGACAGTGGTTAACTTTAAGAATATAAAGGGGCTTTTGTGAAGCAGGTAATATTTATTTATTTATGTGGGTAGTGGGCACATAGGTAGGTTCACCTTGTAAAATATCATGGAATTGTGACTTTTGATATATGCTTACTTAAAAAAAATACTCCAGGTGGGCATGTTATTTTTATTTAAACTGCAAGATATCTTTAGGAGGCATTTACTGGGTCTTATTAAAAAATGAAACATAATAGAATATAGATTATTTTTCTATTTAAGAACATTAACTATTTCCTTTTTTTTTCCCCTCGTAACTTTCCCTTACTTGGCTTCATTATCAAAATTCTTTGGTTGTGTGGAGAAAAAAATCTGAAAGAGGAAAAAAAAAAACCATGAAAGGGAGAAGCCAAGGAAACAATAGAATGAAGGGAAACTTATAATGTTTTATTTTTTGACTGCCCATAGTCTGGTCACAAATGCCAATTCTGCTTCTTACATAAAGCTGACTTTGCACTACCAACTGCCTTTCTTATTAGTAGTCAAGGCACTCAACTGTGTGATTTTTCACTATTGGTCTATTTATAGTTTTCACTTAACTTTCAGTAGTGAGGAGGGATATATTCTTTGTAAAAAGGTACTTATTATTGGGGGCACCTGAGTGGCTCAGTGGGTTAAGGACTCTGCCTTCCGCTCAGGTCATGATCCCAGGGTCCTGGGATCGAGCTCTGCATTGGGCTCTCTGCTCAGTGGGGAGCCTGCTTCCTCCTCTCTCTGTCTCTGCCTGCCTCTTTGCCTACTTGTCTGTCAAATAAATAAATAAAATATTTTTTAAAAAAGGGGGGTGCCTGGGTGGCTCAGTGGGTTAAACCTCTGCCTTCGGATTGGGTCATGGTCTCAGGATCCTGGGATCAAGCCCTGCATTGGGATCTCTGCTCAGCAGGGATCCTACCTACCCTGCCCCCACCACTCTCTCTCTGCCTGTCTCTCTGCCTACTTGTGATTTCTGTCAAATAAATAAATAAAATTTTAGAAAAAAGGTGCTTATTATTATGTTTCTGAAATATTAAAGAATGATGTTTTTAATTGCTACTCACCTGGAGAGGTGGCAGCTGCTTGTTTATTTTTTAGTACTCTTAAAAACAAGTGGAATCAGTGATTTTTTGAAAGACAGAATTGTTGAACTTCAAAAGATACCCTTTGGGGGCACCTGGGTGCCTCAGTGGGTTAAAGCCTCTGCCTTCGGCTCAGGTCATGGTCCCAGGGTCCTGGGATCAAGCCCCGCATTGGGCTCTCTGCTCAGTGGGGAGCCTGCTTCCTCCACTCTCTCTGCCTGCCTCTCTGCCTACTTGTAATCCCTGTCTGTCAAATAAATAAATAAAATCTTAAAAAAAAGATACCCTTTGTGTGTGTGTGTGTTTCCTCAACAAAATATTCACAAAGCAAATGCAGCAGTACATTAAAGAAATCACTGACCATGATCAAGTGGTTCAATAGTCACAAAGAAAAAAAATGTGATACATCACATCAATAAGAGAATGGATAAAAACCATATGATTATTTCAATAGATGCAGAAAAATCTTTTGACAAAGGACAACATACATTCATGATACAAACCATCAATAAAGTAAGTCTAGAAGTAACATACCTCAACATGATAAAAGCCTTAGATGAAAAACCTACAGCTAATTCCATACTCAATTGTGAAAAAATGAGAGCTTTTCCCAGAAGTTTAGGTACATGACAAGATGTTTACTCTCACCATTTTTATTCAACAGAGTACTGGAAATGTTAGCCACAGCAATCAGACAACAAAAAGAAATTAAAGGCATCAAAATTAGTAATGAAGAAATAAAACTCTCATTATTTGCAAATGACATGGTACTAAATATAGAAAAACCTAAATACTTCACCTAAAAAAAATTCTAGATTGGATAAATGAATTCAATAAAGTTACGGGATACAAAATCAATGTGCAGTAATCTTTTGCATTCTTATACACTAATAATGAGACAGCAGGAAGAGAAATTAAGAAAGCAATCCCATTTACAACAGGACAACAATTTCTAGTTATCTAGGAATAAACTTAACCAAAAAGGTGGAAGTCTATAAAATAGTCTGAAAGCTATAAAACATTGATGAAAAAATTCAAGACAATGCAAGGAAATGGAAAGACATTCCATGTTCATGGATTTGGAAGAGGACACATTGTGAAAATGAGTATACTATCCAAAGCAATTTACACATTTAATGTAATCCCTATCAAAATATCAATAGCATTTTTCATAGAACTACAACAAACAATACTAAATTTTGTATGGAATCACAAAAGACCTCAAAGAGCCAAAGCAATCTTGAAAAAAAAAAAGAAAGAAAGAAAAATTGTAGTGATATCACAATCACAGACTTCAAGTTATATTACAAAGTGGTAGTAATTAAAATATAGTACCAGTATAAAAATAGAAAAATGCATCAATAGAAAACCCAGAAATAAACTCACAATTATATGGTCAATTAATCTCAACAAGGAGGAATGGATATAAAATGGGAAATAGTCTCTTCAATAAATTGTGTTGGGAAAACTAGAGCAACATAAAAAAGAGTGAAACTGGACCAATTTCACTTATGTATTTATTTATTTGACCACTTTCTTATGCTGTGCACCAAAACAAAACAAAACAAAACAAAAACAAAAACAAAAACCCCTCAAACTGGGTTAAAGACCTAAATGTGAGATATGAAATGATGAAAATCCTTGCAGAAAACACGGACAGTAACCTTTTGGACATTGTAGCAACTTCTTACTAGATATACCTCCTGAGGCAAGGAAGCAAAATAAAAAATAAACTGTCAGGTCTACATAAAAATACAAAGCTTCTTCACAGCCAAGGAAGCAATCAACAAAACTAAAAGACATCCTACTGAATGGGACAAAATATTTGCAAATGACATGTGATAAAGTGTTTGTATCTAAAATACATAAAAAACTCATATAACTCAATGCCCCAAAACCAAATAATCCAATTAAAAATGGGCAAAAGATTTGAACAGATATTTCTTCAAAGAAGATAACCAGATGACCAATAGATGCATGAAACAAGGTCAACATCACTAATCATCACAGAAGTACAAATCAAAACTACAATGAGATATCACCTCATACCTGTCATAATGGCTAAAATTAAAACACACACACACACAAGAAATGACAACTGTTGGTGAGGATATGCAGAGAAAAAGTAACCCCATGCACTGTTGGTGGGAATGGAAACTGGTGCAACCACAGTGCAAAGAAGAATAGTTTCCTCAAAGGGATAAAAATAAAACTACCCTATGGCCCAACAATTACATTATTGAATATTTACTCCCCAAAATGCAAAAACACTATTTCAAAAGGATACGTGAACCCCTATGTTTATATCAGCATCATTTACAATAGTCAAACCATGGAATCAGCTCAAGTGTCTATTGACTGATGAATGGATAAAGATGTGGTATATATACAATGGAGTATTACTCAGTCATATAAATGAATGAAATCTTGCTACTTGAAACAACATGGATGTAGCTAGAGAGTATAACGCTAATCAGAATAAGTCCGTCAGAGAAAGAGAAGTCCATATGATTTCATATGGTGAATTTAAGAAACAAATCAGCAAGGAAAAAAAGACAAACCAAGAAACAGATTCTCATTTTCTTTTTTTTTTTCTTGTTTTGTTTCTGTTTTTAAAAGACTATATTAAATATATCTTCAAATAAAATTAAATTTGATGCATAAATTTTAATGTATGTACATATTAATTTAAAGAGTAAGTTCCTTCTATATTTTAAATTGTTTCCAATAGTTTCATGTTAGTCATCTCCTTTCCTTCTATCCCATCCTCTGCTATTAATATATATGACATATATTAATATATATGACATGACTTTATTTTTTTTTTAACAATCTATGACATAATAGGAAATGTATATTTGGTCTTTGCCCCCTGTCTATGGCACAGAGGTCCTAAATCCCTTAGAATTTCCTGAGTGAAAAGAATGAGAGGGGCATTAATGTTAATTTTGATAAGCCCTGTTTAATGATACTGGAGTTTATGCTAATGAGGGTATTCTTACAGAATGGAGACTGGTTGTCAAATGAACCAACTATGTGATTAGAGGGTTGGAAATTTCAGCTCCAACTCATTATCTCCAGGAAGGGGGTAGGGGCTGGAGATTTACTTAAACACCAGTGGCCAATCATTTAATCAATTGTGCCTATGTAATGCAACCTCTAAAAAATCCTAAATTAAGTGGTTTAGAGAGCTTCTTGGTAGGTGAACTTATGAAAGTGGTTGGAAGGTTGCAGGCCAGGAGAGGACATAGAAGGTCCTTGCCTCTTCCCATACTTTGTTCTATAACTCTTTTCCAAATGGTTGCTCCTAAGTTATACCCTTTCAATAAGTGGATAATAGTAAGTACTTTCCTGAGTCCTGTGAACTATCCTAACAATTTATCAAACCCAAGAAGGATGGGGGTGGGAACCCCTGATGTATAGACAGTTGGTCAGAAGCACTAGTGGTGAACTTCCAAGTGACATCTTAGGTGGGGGACAATCTTGTGGAACTCAAAGCTTCAACCTGTGAAGTCTGTGCTAACCCCAGGTAGTTAATATCAGAAGTATTGTAAGTAGAGAAAAAGTGTTTTTTCTTTTACTATCCTTCATCTGAAATAATTAACACAGAGGCAACCATAAAAATACTCCCTGCAAATAGTTGAATGAATGCATGAATGAATGGCTGAAACAAACAATATAAGCAATAAGGAAAACTAGTATAAACCTAACATGGAAGAAAAATTTAAGCTAAACACATATGGACTATAAAAAAATCAACTCAAAGAATACAATATATGAAGTTAAAAATTATAAGCATTTTCTTTCTTTTTTTTTTCTTTCAGTCTTCTTATAGAGAGGACTGTTGATTCCTAGGACCTTGCACAAAAATTTTTAAAAATAATATAGCATGTAAAATGATATATTATGCTATTAATGTTTAAAATATTTACCTAGGGATGCCTGCGTGACTCATTCATTAAGGTCTGCCTTTGGCTCAGGTCATGATCCCAGGATCCTGGGATTGAGCCCAGCATCAGGCTTCCAGCTCAGTGGGAAGCCTGTTTCTCTCTCTCCTACTCCACCTGCTTGTGTTCCTCCTCTTGCTGTCTCTCTCTGCCAAATAAATAAATAAAATCTTTAAAAAATAATAAAAATAAAAATTTCACTTAATTTTCCAAAACAATATTAGCTACTTTTTCATATTCTCAATTATCTTAGTATTATTACTTGTTTTTATTTTTTATTTTTTTTCTTTTTCAGATTTTTATTTCAATTCAAGTTAGTTAACATATAATGTAATATTAGCTTCAGGAGTAGAATTTAGTAATTCATAACTTATATGTAACATCACGTACTCAACACAACAAATGCCCTCCTTAATACACATCACCCATTTAGCCAACCCCCCACATACCATATCCTCGGTTTGTTCTCTATAGGTAAGACTCTCTTATGGAATCCTTCCCTCTCTCCTTTTCCCCCCTTCCCCTTTTTTCATCTGTTTTGTTTCTTAAATTCCACATATGCATGTCATCTTATGGTACTTTTCTTTGACTGACTTATTTTGTTTAGCATAATACACTCTAGCTCCATCCATGTTGTTGCTGATGGCAAGATTTCATTCTTTTTGATGACTAAAATTCTATATATACACACACAGCTATGTATACAGTATATATGGATATATATCCATATATACTGTGTATATATACTGATAAAAAAGCTGTATATATACAACTTCTTTATCCACTCATCAGTTGATGGACATTTGGACTCTTTCTGTAGTTTGGCTTTGTTGATAATGCTGTTATAAATATATAAACATCAGGGTGCATGTGCCCCTCCAAATCTGTATTTTGTATCCTTTGGGTAAATACTTAGTAGTGCAATACCTGGATCATAGGGTAGTTCTATTTTTAAGTTTTTGAGGAACCTCCATACTGTTTTCCAGAGTGACTGCACCAGTTTACATTTCCACCAACAGTGTAAGAGTGTTCCCCAATTTCCACATCCTTGCCAAAATTGATTTTTCCCTGTGTTGTTAATTTTAGCCATTTTAACAGGTATGAGGTGGTATCTCATTGTGCTTTTGATTTGCATTTCAATGATGATGAGTGATATTGGGCATTTTTTCAAAATGTCTGTTGGCCTTTGTATGTCTTCTTTGGAATAATGTCTATCCATATCCTGTCCATTTCTTAACAGAATTATTTGTTTTTTGGGGGTGTTGAGTTTGATAAGTTCTTTGCAGATTTTGGATACTAACCCTTTATCAGATATGTCATCTGAAAATACCTTCTCTCATTCTATAGGTTGCTTTTCAGTTTTTTTGATTGTTTCCTTCACTGTGCAGATGATTTTATCTTGATGAATTCCCAATCATTCATTTTTGCTTTTGTTTCTCTTGCCTCTGGCAATGCGTCTAGTAAGAAACAGGTGCAGCTAAGGTCAAAGAGGTTGTTCTCTTTGTTCTCCTCTAGGATTTTCATGGTTCCCTGCCTATCACATTTAGGTCTTTTATCCATTTTGCATTTATTTTTGTGTATGGTGTAAGAAAGTGGTCCAGTTTCTTTCTTTCTGCATGTTGCTGTCTAGTTTTTCCAGCAACATATGTTGAAGAGTTTTTTTTTTCCTATTGGATATTCATTCCTGCTTTGTTGAAGATTAGTTGACTGCATAGCTGTGCATTCATTTCTGGGTTTTCTATTCTGTTCCACTGATCTATGTGTCTGTCTGTGTGCCAATACCGTACTGCCTTAATGACTACAGCTTTGTAATATAGCTTGCTGTCCAGAAGTGTGTTGCCTCCTGCTTTGCTTTTTGTTTTTCAGGATTGCTTTGGCTATTCTGTGTCTTTTGTGGTTCCATACAAATTTTAAGATTGTAGTAGTTCTATGAAAAACACTGGTGGTATTTTGATAAGGATTGCATTAAATGTGTAGATTACTTTGGGTAGTATAGACATTTTAACAATACTTGTTCTTCCAATCCATGAGGATGGAGAGTTTTCCATTTCTTTGTGTCAACTTCAATTTATCTCTTCAGTGTCTTACAGTTTTCAGTGTACAGTTATTTTTTCTCTTTCATTAGGTTTATTCCTAAGTGTCTTATGGTTTTTGGTGCAATTGCAATGAATCACATTGATTTCTTTTCTTTTTTTTTTGCTGCTTCATTATTGGTGTATAAAAATTCAGTAGGTTTCTGTACATTGATTTTTGTATTCTACAATTTTGTTAAATTCATGTATCAGTCCTAAGAATTTTTGTGTGGAATCTTTTATGTTTTCTATATGGAGTATCATGCCATCTGCAAATAGGGAATGTTTGACTTCTCACTTGCTAGTTTGAATGCCTTTTATTTCTTTTTGTTGCCTGATTGCTGAGGCTAGGACTTTCAGTACTGTTTTAAATAACGGTGGTGAGAGTGGACATCCTTGTCTTGTTCCTGACTGTAGAGGAAAAGTTGTCAGCTCTTCCCCATTGAGAATGATATTAGCTATGGGTCTTTCATAGATGGCTTTCATAATTTTGAGGTATGTTTGTCTATCACTACTTTGTTGAGGGTTTTTATCAAGAATGAATGCCATGTATTGTTAAATGATTTTTTCTGCATCTATTGAGAGGATGATATGGTTTCTATCTTTTCTTATACTCATTTGGTGTGTCACACTGATTGATTTGGAAATATTGAACCATTCCTGCAGCCCAGGAATAAATCCCACTTGATCATGGTGAATAATTCTTTTAATGTAGTGTTGGATTCAATTTGCTAGTATCTTGCTGAGAAATTTTGCATCTATACTCATCAGGCATGTTGGCCTATAAATCTACTTTCTGGTGGGTGTTTTTCTAGTTTTAGAATTAAGGTAATGCTGGCCTTATAGAATGAGTTTAGAAGTTTTCTTTCCATTTCTGTTTTTTGGAATGATTTGAAAAGAACAGGTATTAATTCTTCTTTAAGTGCTTGGTAGAATTCCCTTGGGAAGCCACCTGGTCCTGGACTTTTGTTTGTTTGGGTGTTTTTGATTACTGATTCAGTTCCTTTGTTGTTTATATGTCTATTCAAATTTTCCATTTCTTCTTGTTTCAGTTTTGGTAGTTTGCATGTTTCTAGGAATTTATCCATTTCCTTCTGATAACCTAATTTGTTGGCATATAATTTTTCACAATATTCTCTAATTGTTTGTATTTCTGCAGTGTTGGTTATGATTTCTCCTCTCTCACTTGCGATTTTATTTCAGTCCTTTCTCTTCCTTCTGAGTCTGGCTAGTGTTTTATAATTTTTAAAAATTCTTTCAAAGATTAGTTCATAGTTTCGCTGATTTGTTCTACTGTTTTGTTCTTGTTGCCATTGTTTGTTTGTTTTTAATCATTTATTTCTGCTCTAATCTGTATTATTTCTTCTGCTGGCTTTAGGCTTTACTGGCTGTTCTTGTTCTAGTGCCTTTAGTTGGAAGGTTAGGTTGTATATTTAAGACATTTCTTGCTTCTTGAGGTAAGCCTGTATTGCTATATACATCTCTGTTGGGACTGCCTTTGCTGCATCTCAAAGGTTCTGGATTGTTGTGTTTTCATTTTCATTTGCCTTTATGTATTTTTTAATTTCTTCTTTAATTTCCTGGTTAAACTATTCATTCCTTAATAGGATGTTCTTTAAACTCCATGTATTGATGGTCTTTCCATAGTTTATCTTTTGGTTGACTTCAAGTTTCATAGTGTTGTGGTGAGAATATATGTATGGTATGGTCTCCATCTTTTTGTACTTGTTGAGGCCTGATTTGTGACCCAATATGTGATCTATTCTGGGGAATGTCCCATGTGCTCTTGAGAAGAATGTGTATTCTGATGGTTTAGGTTGAAATATTCTGAATATATCTGTGAAGTCTACCTGGTCCAGTATGTCATTCAAAACTACTATTTCCTTGTTGATTTTCTGCTTAGATAATCCATCCATTGATGTTATTGGGGTGTTAAAATCCCCTACTATAATTGCATTATGTTGAGTGATTTCCTTTTTGTTTGTTATTGATTGTTTTATATATTTGGGCTTCCCAATGTGTGGATATAAATATTTGTAATTGTTAGATCTATTGTTGCATAGTCCCTTTTATTATGATATAGTGCCCTTCTTCATCTCTTATTATAGTCCTTGGTTTAAAATTTAGTTATTCTGATATAAGTATTGCTACTCTAGTTTTCTTCTGACATCGCTTGCATGATAAATGTGTCTCCATCCATCACTTTGAATCTACAGATGTCTTTAGGTCTAAAATGAATCTCTTGTAGGCAGCATATAGCTGGGTCTTGTTTTTTTTTTTTTTTTTAAATCCATTCTGACACCGTATATGTGTTGATGGGAAAACTTAGTCCATTTATTAAACAGAGTGATTATTGATAGATAGATACAAATTTAGTCCCATTGTATTATCTGTAAAGTCATTGTTTCTGGAGATTTTCTCTCTTCTTTTCTAATCTTTGTTGTTTTTGGTCTTTCTTTCCCACTTAAAGAATCCTCTTTAATATTTCTTGGGAGATGTTTTAGTGACCATGACCTCTCAGTTTTGTTTGTCTGGGAAACTCTTTATCCTTCCTTCAATTATGAATAACAGCATTATTGGATAAAGTATTCTTGGCTGCATATTTTTCTTGTATATTCCAATTCATATGTTGAAAATATCTTGCTGTTCTTTTCTGGCCTATTACGTTTTTGTGGAGAGTTCTGCTGCTAACTTAATTTTTTTCCCTTGTAGGATAAGGATTTCTTTTCCTTTATTTCTTTCAAGATTGTTTTCTTATCTCTGTATTTTGTCAATTTTACTATGATATATCTTGGTGTTGACTTTCTATTTCCTCAGGTTAGGCATGTTTTCAGCTATAAGTTTCTCAAATAAACCTATACCCTAAGACTTCTATGACATGAGTGTTATTATCCTTTTATGGAGTTTCTGATTTCTCTAAGCCTACATTTGTGATCCAATATTTTACAATCCCTCTTCTTTTTGTCTTCATTATTTTCCATAATTTCATCTTCTACTTATTTGTTCCTTTGCTTATTCAATCCTTATAGTCATTATATCCAGGTAGTTTTGCATCTCAGTTATAATACTTTTTATTTTGGTCTGACTTGCTTTTAAGACTTTTATGTCTGTTGTAAAGTTCTGTCTGTTGTTATTGTTGTTGTTGTTTTTTCTAAGCTTTTCTTAAGCCCACCTAGTATCCTTATGATTGTTGCTTTAAAATCTGGTTCAGGCATATTACTTATATTTATTTTGATTAGCTCCTTGGTCATGACCTCTTCTTGTCCTTTCTTTTGGTATTGATGAGGGAGCAGGAGGCTGGCTGAGGACAAAGCAAAAGCTGGCACCTTGCACACCCTCTTCACCCGCTCCCCTCCGTAATATGTGTAGCATTCCTCGGATACCCCTGACTGCCATAAAATGATAAATCGTTAACTTGCAGGGATCACAATCCTGCAGAACAGGAATCTCCCTTGCTCTACAGATGTCCTAGACATCTAAACAGGGAGGGTACCTTATCAATAGCACAAATTTCCAGAGGCAAATAACTCTCAGTTCCTGAAGCTCTAATGTCTCCCTCCCCACCATAAACTGGAGGAGGCTGAGGTAGAAGGGAATGTAAATGATAGCAGGATCATAACATCCCACCAAGAATCTCCCAACTATCTTGATGTTAATGCCTGACCTAAAGACGACATTGATCAAGTCATAAGGGCAAGGCCTCCCCACCCCCCCTACCCCCCGGTACCTTGTAGGCCCTCCTTAACATGTGAAAACTCTGTTGAAACCTCCTATCCCTTCTCCTCACCTTCCCCCAACCGCAAGGTATAAAACCTGCCATCCCTCACACCCCGGGGCAGCAGCTCTTCCTGCCCACGGGTCCTGTCCCTGTGCTTTAATAAACCACCATTTTGCACCAAAGATGTCTCAAGAATTCTTTCTTGGTCATCGGCTCCAGACCTGAGCCCACTGAACCTCACCTAGGTTCTAGAATTTCATCAGTATGAGTTCCTCTGTCTTGGTATTTTGTCTAGGTCTCTGTCTTTTGTTTGCTAAGAAAGCCTGAACATGGTATTATTTTCACTAGATCTGATGTTTTTTGGCACTCTATGATCATTATATCTGGTGTGTATGGAGAGTTTGTGTTGGTCTTCTGGGAGAGGGGACTGCTGCTGTTCTGGCTCTCAATCACACTTATCTTATTAAAAAGGCACCTGAAGAGCACAGGGAGCAGGGCTTGGTCTGAACACTTCAAGCCTCAACTGTGTGTGCCATGCCTCTTGCTGAAGTTTGTCCATACTGATCGAGGGGTAAAGGGGATGGCATTGAGGTGCTCTCTTCCCCAGAGAAAGGAATTTGTACATGTCACTGTTCATGAAGCCCTTACAGAAAAATAATCAATTTCCCCTCTTTTGTCCCAGTCTACTGTCAGATTCCTGCCTTCACCCTGTCTGTGTCAACAGCATCTGCCCACCTAGCAGTTGTGACAAAGTGCTCCCATATTTTACTTCAGGCAGACAGCTGGGTTTTAAAGCTCCAAATTTTAAGGGACTGTTGAAGGTCTGATAGCAATGTGGCTGGTACTTTTTGTCCCTGAAAAGCAATTGCATGACCATGCAGGGGCTTGGATTTTAAGATAAAGCATAACAAAACCTGGCATCCAGGGTAGCTGCCTACAGCAGGTGTCTCTTCTCATATGCTAATGAATGGGGCTGCTGCTCAATGGCACCTGCTGGCTCTGCTATCCCCAGTGCTGCCTCTTCCAAATTCACTCAAAGAAGGGGACTGTCTTCCCCAGTGTGACCCAAGGGATCTTTAGAGCATGTTGTCACTCCTGGGCCTCTGCCCTCCTTCTCCACAGGAGAACCACTGTGCCAGACAGACTCAACCCTGGTGATGGTGTTAAGTTCTAAAACTTTGGTCTTTCAGCTCTCTTTCTTGTAGGAACTTGTGATAATCTATCCCCCCCCCTTTTTTTTTCTCAATCAGTGGTTTTGGGGAAGTGCATTTCTTGTGCAATCTCCTGTGTGCTGCTTTCTTTCTCTTTCTCTCTCTTTCTCACCTCTATCCATAATCAGTGCTCCTTCTCCTCCACAGTGCCTGTGATTCTTTTATTCCCCCAAATCACACCACCATAACTCCTACCTTCCACAATATGGCTTTTTTTCTCCCTTTAGTTGTGCAGTTTGTTCGCTCAGTCCTCAGATTGATTTCCTGGGTAGTCAGAACAATTTAATAATTATATAGCTGCGTTTGAATGATGAGACAAGCATAAGGTCCTCCTACTACTCTGCCATCTTAACTCCTCCTCAAGAAACAAGACTCTTACCTATAAGGAATGAAGTAATGGTTACCAGTGGGGAGGTGGGTAGCAGGATGGGTGAAATAGGTGATGGAGATTAAAGAATACACTTATCATGATGAGCAAATAAAAAAAAATTAAAAATAATACAGAGATGCCCTGTGTGTGTATGTTTTGAAAAATATAAACATAAAAAATTAATGTCTGTCCTAAGAATATCTCTCTTCCTTATATATATCTGAAACAGTTGAGGAAATTTATTTTCCAAAATTAAAATATTTTCTCAATTAACTTTCTAAATTAATCCACATTTTTATAAGAAAGGAAAATATTAAATACCACTTTGAACTTTTAAGAAAATCATCTTTGAAACCCAGTTCAACAAAGTAGAATATTACATTGATATACAATCTTTTCTATGTATAGGCCAAAATTGTCATAATTTATTTATAATCTTAACCAAAAAATTCAACCAAGTTAATATTTTTTAATGATACAATAAGCTGAGGAATCATAGCATCTTGGTATACACAATGTGCTTCACCAAAACATATTTTAATTGATTGCATACAATAAACCTTTTTCATAAGGTAAGAGATTACTATTTTCTTAACATCCATGTGAAATTGTCTCTGAGGTGATGTAACCAACGGTTTGACAGTTGGTTATTTCCATGGCTGTGAGAAAACGAATTCCAACATAATCTTGACAGTCTCTCTATGTGACACAAACAAATAAAAATTAAAGAAAAGCCAAATTGTCAATTTGCTATCAAAATTCCCAATGACTACATTGAACCCACAAATTCCTTTTATATTCTTTTTAAAATACTGTTTTATTGAAGAGCTTTCATTAATGACAGCAAAGTAAAATAGTTATGTGAAAACTTGTATAATTAATTATTATGAAATCTAAAAATATATATTCCTAACATTTTTAAATATTGGAAAGTGTCTGAGAGCAGACAGAGGATGAAGGTTTATTCTTCAAAAACTGTAATTGGAGGATGAAGAATTGCAAGTTTGAGGCTTTATTTCCTGAGAATTCTCCCTAACACCATGGCTATAGCAGCAAAAACTCACAGTATATAATAGTAGCAGAATATAGTTGAAAAGTATATGTAAGGGAAATTCTGGAAGCAAGAAAATTACAAAATGAGTGAGACATGAAATCTGAGCAAAAAGTCTCCCCTAATGCTGGTTGACTGTTAAACTATGTATCTGTGGGTGAGACACCAGGGCATCTGATGTGAAAACAGAGAGAGTACATAGAAAAATTTATATTTGAAAAACAACTGCACTAGGTAAAGTAGGAGATTTGTGAACTTGCTGCCTTTCTTCTTTTTTTTTTTTCTTTCTTTCTTTTTTATAATCTCAATGAGATCCCCACCTGCTCAGGTGGGCAGAAAACTGAGGTGTTACTGGCTTGAGGTATCAGGAAACAGAGCCCAAAGCTGGCAGAAGAACCTCATAAGTAAGAGATGTGCACAGAAAGTGAGCCCCAGTATCTGAGTATAAACCATGTCCAAATCCTTGGCTGACTATTAAGATATGCAGGTACAGGTGAAATTACCAGGAAACCAGGGTGAAAAATAGTAGCTGCAAGAAACTGTAAGAAATGAACAAATATATCAGGGGTACACACCATGGTAGGGACAGAGTTTACAATTTGAATCCTTATGAGTTAATAGCCTATGAGAGCCATGAAAAACTGTCTTCAGAACACAATATAATCCAGAATCATCATAATATATTATCTTCAATGTCCAATAAAAAATTATAGAAATGCAAAGAAACCGGAAATTGTAACTCACATTCAGGAAAAAATACAATCAATAGTAAATACTGCAAAATGGGTCTATATGTTACATATGATTGACAAGTCTTCAAAGGTATTATTAAAAGTGTATTCAAGGGGGGTGCCTGGGTGGCTCAGTGGGTTAAAGCCTATCCAGGATCTATAATGAACTCCTCAAACTCAACACACATGAAACAGGCAAACATATCAAGAAATGGGCAGAAGATATGAACAGACACTTCTCCAATCAAGACATACAAATGGCTATCAGATACATGAAAAACTGTTCATCATCACTAGCCCTCAGGGAGATTCAAATTAAAACCACATTGAGATATCACCTTACACCAGGTAGAATGGCCAAAATTAACAAAAGAGGAAACAACATGTGTTGGAGAGGATGTGGAGAAAGGGGAACCCTCTTCCACTGTTGGTGGGAATGCAAGTTGGTGCAGCCTTTTTGGAGAACAGTGTGGAGATTCCTTAAGAAATTAAAAATAGAACTTCCCTATGACCCTGCCATTGCACTCCTGGGTATTTACCCCAAAGATACAGATGTCATGAAAAGAGGGGCCATCTGTACCCCAATGTTTATAGCAGCAATGGCCACGGTTGCCAAGCCTCTGCCTTCAGCTCAGGTCATTAACCCCGGGGTCCTGGGATTGAGGGGGTCTCTGCTCAGCAGGGAGCCTGCTTCCCTTCCTCTCTCTTTGCCTGCCTCTCTGCCTGCTTGTGATCTCTGTCAAATAAATAAATAAAATCTTAAAAAAAGTGTATTTAAGGAAATAAAAGAGAAATGAAATTAATTAATGAACAGAATAAGAATCCCAACAGAGAAATAAAACTATATGAAAAATGGAAATTAAATACTGAAAAGTATAGTAATGGAATTGAAAATTCACTAGATGCAATCCATAACAGGTAGGAGATGGCAAAAAGCAAATACTGTGAATTTGAACATAAATAAATTAAAATTATATAATCCAAAGGAGAGAGAAAAAAATTAAAGAAAAATAAAGAGACTTACAGAATTATTGTACAAAATGAAGAAGTGGGGAGAGAGGAAGGGGAAGACAAAACTGTTAGGAGAAATAATTGCCAAAACCTTCCTAAACTTGGTGAAAAAAATTAAATTTACTTTCATTTCCAAGATGTTCAATGAAAGAGAGTAAGTAAATACACACACACACACACACACACACACACACACACAGAATTTTACCCAGGCACATTCAACACTCAAACTATTGAACTAAAATAAAACTAATGAAATATTTCATTGCAAGATTAATATATTTTACCTGTGGTAATATAATAATCATTCAGAGGAGACTGTGATAGTGTAGGATGTATGATATAATCCCCAGAGCAACTGCTAAAAGAAGTAGTGCAAAAAATATATCTTACAAGACAATAGAGGAATTAAAATAAGGTAAAAATAGTAACACAAAGGAATGCAGGAAAGGAGAAAGAAAAATCAAGTATAACTAATTGAAAACCAATAGTAAAATGGCAGATTTAAGTGCAACCATGTCAATAATTACTTTAAATCTAAATACACTAAATATTTCTACTAAAAAGCAGAAATTTGAGACTGGATACAAGAAAGAGCTTTAGAAGAAACACACATTAAATGTCAAGATAAAAATTGGTTGGGGACACCTGGATGGTTCAGTCGGTTAAACACCTGTCTTTGGCTCAGCTTATGATCTCAGGTTCCTGGGATCAAGCTCCATGTCATGTTCACTGAGCTACACGTCATGCTCCCTGCTCAGTGGGGAATCTAATTCTCCCTTTCCTTCTCCCTCTGTCCTTCTCCCTCCAACCCCACTCGTGTTCTCTCTCTCTCTTAAATAAGTGAAGAAAATCTTTTAAAAAAAAAGAATTAAAATCAATCCATCACAAGCTCATCTATAATTTAAAAGAGGAATAAACACTTCCTAACTCTCTTTATGATGCCAGTATTCCTGATATCAAAACCAGACCAAGCTATCACAAGAAAACTGTAGACCAATAACCTTTATGAATATAGACACAAAAATCCTCAAAAACAAAAATACTAGTAAAAAGTATCCAGACCTTTCTTCAAAAAAGATACACAAATGGTCAATAGAATCTATATCATTAGTCATTAGGGAAATGCAAATTAAAACTCCAATGTGCTTATACCACGTCACACCCATCAGGATAACTGCAATAAAAAAGATAGACAATAAGAAATGTGTCGAGGATGAGGAGAAATTTGAACACTTGAACACTGGTGGTGGGATTTTATTTACTTATTTTAAATTTAATTTAATTTCTTTTCAGTGTTCCAGAATTCATGGTGGTGGGATTTTTAAATGACTCAGCTGCTTTGGAAAATATGTTGGCTGTTTCTCACAAAAGTAAATGTAGATTTACCATATGACCCAGCGATTCAACTTGGGTATATACTAAAGAGAATTGAAAACATATGTTTCCATGAAAACTGTACAGGACTGTTCATAGCAACATTACTCATAATAGTAAAAAGAAAAAAAAACAAAACAGTAAAAAAATAGTAAAAAATCACTCATAAAAATTTAAAAAAATAGTCTTTAATGTCCATTAACTGATAAATAGATAAAGGAAATGGGATATACTCATACAATGGAATATTTTCCAGGCATTAAAGTGAATGAAAAACTTATTCAGGCTACAATATGGATAAATCTTGAAAACGTTATGCTAATTGAAGGAAGTCACACAAAATGCCACTTATCATGTGATTGCATTTATATGAAATATCCAGAATAGGAACATGTCATTCTTTTTTTCTCCTGGTAGACTGTGAGACTGTGAACTTCTGAAGCTGATGATGGTCATTTTTGATGGCCAAAGTACATCTGAGTAACTGGAAGAAACTGAGTCTTGATAATATTTTCACAAGTTCTGATTCCACTTCTTCTTAAAGTAAGATATGGCTTGCAAGATATTCTAGTCACATGAGCCAATCAATTCCCTTCCTTAAATTTATTTTAAAATGTATTGCTGTCATTTGCAAAAGTTAATACAAAAGTAAAATCAATTCATCCAGTTTTGACTTTTTTCAAAGTTGTAAATTGTCACATTTTGCAGAGATGACCTAAATCACCCTGACAAAATAATTTTCTCTCCCATTACCAGGAAAATATGATGAAGATGAGGAGTTTATAAGCTTAGAAGAAAAAAAAAAACAACAAAAACAGATATAAACCCTTATGAATATTTAAAAATTCATAAAAATAAAATTGGAAGAATACTAAAGAGTACATCAATGGTATTTTTTACTGTGTAGTAAAGAATTTGTCCTTGTCCTAAGAGAGGTCTAGCATTAGTCCTTGGCTCCTAGAAGGTAACCTCCAAACCTTGGAATTTCCTGAGTGATAGGAATGTCTTTGGTATTAATGGTGGATTGCTCGGGCCCACCTGATAGTTTATGTTAATGAAATGACTTACTGTGAGCTTCTCAGACCGTGTGATAAGAGTCCAATCTGTGGACAGGAGGAGGTTGCTGGAAATTGAGCTCAACTACATAAGCAATCAATCAATCAATCAAGTCTATGTAATGTAACTTCAATAAAATCTCTGGACACAAAGCTTATGTGAGCTTCCCTGGCTGGCAGTACTCCATGTGTATTGTTATACACGGATAAGGACGGGGTAATACATTTTGAAGACAATGGAAGTTTTGCATCTGGAATCCTCCCACACCCTGCCTTATGAGTCCCTTCCTTGATCTGAGCCCCTTTTTCATAATAAGCCATAATTGTGAGTATAATAGCTTTCAGGGAGTTCTTTACGTCTTTGCAGTGAATTATCAAACTTGGGGAGGGTTTTTGGGAATTCCCAATAACTTGCAGTTGTCAAAAGTAAAAGGAGTCTTGGGGACTGTGCCATTCAAGTTTGTAGTTAGACTGTGGCTCCCTTGTGGTTGGTTTCAGAAGTCTTGGGCAGATTATGCAGTTTGAAAGACTGTGTCCTCAATTTTCAGAGTTTGGCTAACTCTAGTATACACAATAATAAATCACTTTATATAGTTAACTTATATCTATCATTACTTACTTTCTGGACATGTAAAGAATTAGCTTCCTCAGAAGTATATTTACCATGAAACTAATGAAGCTTATGCTTCAGGGATCCTCATATTTAGGAAAAACTTGCTAATCTTGGAAGTGGCAATAGCAATGTGTTTGTTCACGTGGTTATACCATTTTAGGATTTGCAAAAGCAGACTATTCATTTGCATTTGATTCAGACTGCCGTGCATTTTGTATCTAATTTTGTATTTACAATTTTTTTCCCCTAAAACAGGGACTTCCAAACCTCAGGCCAGTAAAATTCGGTTGTACCCCTGGCCTTTCTTCAAAGTTAAATGTTTAACTTTCTTCAAAGTTGAATGTCTTCAAATGTTTCTTCAAATATTTTGCTTTGTTGTAGATAATATCCCTACTGACAATTTGATGTGTGTGTGTAGATATTTCCCTCCAACTAAATGTTATCTGTTTTACTGATTTTAACATTCTTTTAAAAAATCAATGTAGTTACCTCCCTGTTTCCAGATGCCTTTATGATCCTAGAGAAAGTTTTCATATATCTTAGTTCCTTCCTTGCTAACTAATGCAGTTCCACGACCAGGGTTCAAGATTTCTTTCTTATGGCTGCACTGTAAAACCCTTATTCTTCCTTAAACAACATTTGCCACTTTTTTCTCTTACCAGTTCCATGTTCCCTTCTTTAAAATTATCTTCAACAGGGGCGCCTGGGTGGCTCAGTGGGTTAAGCCGCTGCCTTCGGCTCAGGTCATGATCTCAGGGTCCTGGGATCGAGTCCCGCATCGGGCTCTCTGCTCAGCTGGGAGCCTGCTTCCTCCTCTCTCTCTCTGCCTGCCTCTCTGCCTACTTGTAATCTCTCTCTGTCAAATAAATAAATAAAATCTTTAAAAAAAATAAAATAAAATTATCTTCAACAGGACTGATTAACATAAACCAAATCCTTGTGGCTCTAGAAGTTATGCTAAGGTAAATTCTTGCATAGTAGGATTTTACTTAAAAAAATTTTGTGATTGGTGAGGGATTATATTACATATAGAACACTTCCAATATTTCTTTTGGACAACCTAATATCATCTCATTTTATTATTTTCAAATCAAGGGTAATTATTTTGTTTTTATGCATCTACAAGACTATTCACATAAATATGCTTATGAATTGGAGAAAAATCTTCTATCAGGTTATAGGTCCTAATTTACAGTTGAAAATAAGGTCATCTTAACAACTTTTTCGTAGGTAAATAATGTTTTACATAAATGATTTTTTTCCCAAAATTTACACACACACACAAACACGCACTCAAATTATCATTTAATAGGCATGGTATTCAGAAGAAAACAAAGTGTATTTACAAGGATCTTATATATTTAGCTCTTAATATATGCACAAACTATGTTATTTGTTATAACCAAAGTATATTTCTTTGGAAACTATGGCTTAATTCTTTGAGAAGAAATAAAGATTTCTAAAGTATATAGCATAGTTATATGTATTCTTAAAGAAATGTTACTGAAGATAATTTAACTTTCAGGTTATTTAGGCTTATCAAATTGAATACCAGTGATTTTACTACTCTGTGTATGATATCATATTGCTTTCAGATTCAGTTATTGTATATGAGCTTCTTTGGCTCAATGATAATGCTGTGGCTTCTGAGTCTCTCTCTTTGGTTTCTTAGTCTCTCTTTCTCCCTTCCTCTCTCCCTCCCTTTCTTCCAGCGCTTAGTTCTAACAATACCATGTCCCAATGCACTTCTGATTTATTACTAGTAAATTTTATGGCCCAATAAATCAGGTTTCTTTCGAATTCTCTACAAAATAAAAGCAAACAGCTTTAAGGCCCTGAGGGTGAGCCCTCTGATAGAAGCAATGTAAATTTTTGCAAGAACTTTATTACATGTAATTGGGCTTCATAGAAAGATCTTTTGGGGATGCCTGGGGGGCTCAGTTGATTAAGCATCTGCCTTTGGCTCAGATCATGATCCCAGGGTTCTGGGATCAAGCCCTGCATTGGGCCCTTTACTCAGTAGGGATCCTGGTTGTCCCTCTGCATGATGCTTCCCCTGCTTATGCTCTCACTCTGTCTGACAAATAAAAAATCTTTAAAAAAGATCTTTTTGTGTTTTACTGATTTTTATCTATATCTCAGATTCTTAGAGCTGCCAAAAAATAATTATTTACATAACAGATATAATCCTGGATTTAAAAATATTCTGTGTAAATAGATTATATGCCAATGCAGTCATACGTATTCCTCTTATTTACAGAGAAAGAATAAGCTTATAAATTATCTCACATAAACTTTGAAGACTGGATTAATGTAACTGAACTCAAACGTTAAATCTTTATAAAAAGAGATACAGCTAGACATGTGCGGACACAGCAAGAAGTTCACTATGAAGGCTGAAGAGTTTGGGAATAGCCAAAATTCTTTTTTTTTTTTAATTTTGTTTATTTATTTGATAGAGATCATAAGTAGGCAGAGAGGCAGACAGAGAGAGAGGGGGAAGCAGGCTCTCTGCTCAGCAGATGTGGGGCTTGATTCCAGGACTCTGTGGGCTTGATCCCAGGACCTTGGGATCATGACCTGAGCCGAAGGCAGAGGCTTTAACCCACTGAGCCACCTAGGCACCCCTGGAAAAGAAAAAATTCTAACCCAGGTAAACTAGGTACAATCTCATAAAGGTGGGACTAAAGGTGGAATTAAGTAAATGAACACTAATATTACTATATCTTGTAGTTTACAGTAGTAATTCTTAATCTTTTTCCTCCTTAGGATTTCTAAAAGATTTGCCATACTCTAATGAATAACAGTGGTTTTGCTAGATATTCTGTTGGGGAAAAGAGATCTTTCACATATTGAAATACTTTTTATGGCAAATTACCTACAAGGGATGAAAAATAATTTTTCATTTATCTTTATGTTCTTCCTTGAAACCCTTGTAATAAAAGAAAAATTAATAGGAGAAAAGCAAACAGAAGATTAATATCATGTATACTTCCTATACAAATGGGAGAGACCCAGGAAAACTAAATAACTCTCCCAAATGGCCCAAACCACCACCTTAAATACCATTTCCAGATAGAGACAAAAGATACTGAGAATTGGGGAATTCATTTATGGGATGATATCACAAAAAACACTGTAGACAAGTGTATGGTTGTTATGTAGATTTAAGTGGCTAACTTCTCCATTCATGAGTTTCTAGAGAATCAATCAACTAAATAATCTAGTACAGAAAGGGAGACACCCTAAGTCAAGATTTCTCTTGTAAACATAGATTTCCCTAACAAAGACCAACCTTTATTCTGTTTCCAGAAGTTCTCCTGTGTCTGCAACCTCTCAAAAATAATCAACCCAAAATAATACTTATGCCCCAAAAGCATATTTTGGGATGGCATATTGTGCTCCCTTTACACCCAAATAAAACTGGTTTAAATAATGATGCCTATGTACCTGAAAATTCCAGTGTAGCTTTAAGTCTTGATCTTGCAGCTCTATCAAGTCCCAAACGACCCTATGTCTTTTGATATCTCTGCTGTCTCCTTTCGTGTAGTTTGCCATCATAAGACTTGCTTTCTATATAGTCTCAGAATGGCTGTCAACAGTACCCAGACATACCTGCCTTCTTTGTCATATTCAGCAGAAAATAACAGTGAGTATCTTTGTCCCAGTATTCCCAGAAAAACTCCTGAAATTCATTCTAATTATATTGGCTTCACTTACATTCCCACTGTTGAACCGATCTGTGTGGCTAGGGAGGAAGAATGAACTTATTGTCCTCATGTTTAGCTTTTTTTTCTAAATGTATCAAACTCAAATGCCTGTATAGGCTAGGAAAGGGATATAAATGAAAAAAAGGTCCCAATAAAGATTCTAATATATTGAAGAGTCCATGTCTCAAACAAAGGGCTCAGATCCTAATCAGATTCAGGCAATATATGCCATGTTAGGAGGAAGCAGTATTTGTATGTATTTTGATTTGTCCAGAATTTTATGTAAAGTTCAATAATTTGTTCACACTGATGTTTAATTCCAAATTTTATATATACTCTACCACAGGCCTATAAAAAGCACAGGTGGACTGAAGTTTCAGAATTTGAATTTCTGCCCCAAAGAACAAAATACAAACACTAATGGTACAAGGATTCTGGTCCAATGGATGTGTATCTTTCTCATTGTTCATTATCAATTGGCATTTTTTGTTTCGTATTTTAGTCTTTGTGAGCTTGCTTAATGCTAATCCTTCCCTGAGGGACAGATTCTATCTTAATGCACTCCCTAAATTTAATTTCTAAACCTACAAGTGTAAGAATTAAACCCAGAAAGTAACAAAATCACTAAAGTTATTGTTATCATTCCAGGATCATGAAAGCCAGCTGAGTAGCTCTCCCAGGATCACTGAGTTACTTATACCTTTCCATTTGGTTTATTGGTTTATAATGTCTTTCCTTAACAACAACAACAAACAAACTATACTATAAAAGATTCTCCACAAATCTACTTTTTACAATGTATTTCTTTGATATACAGATATTCCTCAACTTATGATGTGGTTATGTCTGATAAACTCATCCTATATTGAAAATATTTTAAGTAGAAAATGCATTTACTACACCTAACTTACCAAACACCATAGCTTAGCCTAGTCCACCTTAAACATGCTCAGAACACTTACATAGCCTACAGTTGGACAAAATCATGTAACACAGAGCCTACTTTATAAATAAAATGTTGACTATCTCATATATTTTATTGAATATTATACTGATTGTGAAAAACAGAATGGTTGTATGGGTACAGAATGGTTGTAAGTGTATTGGTTATATACCCTCATGATCATGTGGCTGATTGGGAACCGTGGCTCTCTGCAACTGCCCAACATCAGAAGAGAGTATTGTAATTACATATCACTGGTCTGGGAAAAGAGCCAAAATTCAAAACTCAAAATACAACTTCTACTGTAAAGTTGAAAATTTATAATTCAAACTATTGTATGTTGGGGATTCTCTGTAGTATGTGTAGGGGAGGAAAAATAATTTTTCCTCTGCATTTCTAGGTTCTTGATTGAGATATCCTCCCCCCATATAATAAAAAAATTAAAAGGAGAAACAGAGCCAATATAAATTATGTCTGCACATAAGTAGGTATGGCACATCCACTAAGATATAAGACTCAAAAGGCAGCCATGGGATTGAAGCTTATATACCTTCTTGGGGAAAAGAAAGAGAAGGGGTCTCGAACTTCAAAGAGAGAAAGGCAATTGACAGGAATGTGAGAAAATAAAATGTAGGCTAAACAAAATTTGTCCTGTTATGCAGATAAGTCTTTCAGGTAAAAAGTGACCTTTAATAATCTCTGTCTTTCTCCTACAGTTCCCTTTTCTACTGTAAATATCCCTTACAAAAGTGACCCTGTTTTCAGAGCTTCTCTCACGTCTTCAGTTTCTCAGGATAATCAACACAAAATAATCCTTATGCCAAAGAGGCATATTTTGGGTTGGCGTATTCTACTATCCTCATATAATTTGATTCACAACAGTTACTTACTTCTGAAAAAGATACCAATTACATAAAATAAGGCATTTTCCTATATTTAATTAATTTTCATTTTTTAAAAGATTTTATTTGTTTATTTGACAGAGAGATCACAAGTTGGCAGAGAAGCAGGCAGAGAGTGGGGGGCAGTGCAGGGAAGCAGGCTCCCTGCTGAGCAGAGAGCCCGCTGCAATGCGGGGCTTAATCCCAGGGACCCTGAGATCATGACCTAAGCCTAAGGCAGAGGTTTAACCCACTGAGCCACACAGATGCCCCTTTAATTCATTTTCTTATGTAAAATATGGAAATGTATTATTTGGAAATATTTTGATTATAAGTATCAGAAACCCAATACAAACTAACCTAAGCAAAAGATATATATATATATATATATATATATATATATATAACCTAAGCAAAAGATATATATATATATATATATATATATAATGTATTAGTTATGTACCTGTAAATTCAAAGAAGGATTTCAATTAACTCAAGGAACAACTATATCTAGTTTTGACTCTGTCTTTTCATACATTACTTCTGCTTGCTTTCATTCTCATACAGCTCCCTTCCATAGACATGGCAGGATGACCATCAGCCACCCCAGACCTGTATGCAGAGATTTCAACTGAAGCACCTTACCTAGCCTGATTTGAATCATGTGTTCATCTTTGAACCAGTTATTGGGACCAGAGAAATGGTATTCTGATTGGACAGACTTGGACATAAACAGCTCCTTTGTCACAAGACCACCCCATGCTCAGGGCAAGAATAGTCATATGGACTGTGTCTCCCCATAGGAAAGAAGGATTCTACTCTTTTTTTTTTTTTTAAAGATTTTATTTTTATTTATTTGAGAGAGAGAGACAGTGAGAGAGAATGAGCGAGGAGAAGGTCAGAGAGCGAAGCAGACTCCCCATGGAGCTGGGAGCCTGATGTGGGACTCGATCCTGGGACTCCAGGATCACGCCCTGAGCCGAAGGCAGTCGTCCAACCAACTGCGCCACCCAGGCGTCCCAAGGATTCTACTCTTAAGTGAAGGAGGCAAAAGGTGCTGGACAAACAAAAGCAACAGAGGTTCACTATAGCAATTCTCATCCTTAGAAATTAATCCTTTATCCAATTGTGATAGAAACACTATTTGCCTGACAGGAGGATGTTCAAATATATTCTATATTAAACCTGAATTAAAATCAATGAAAGAGAATCTTCTATGGGATTGTGAAATTCCTTAGAAAGTATATTGTTACTTTATTATATAAAACATATAGATGGAAGAGACCCAGCAATGATTCAGGCTGTTCATCAAGTGGTATATTTTAGTCTCTTACTCTGCATTTCTGCTTCTCAGTCAGTCTAGCTTGAGTTTTAAGTTATGCTACTTAGGCCACATCTTTAAACTTAGTAATTTTCTCAGTCAGGAATTTTTGGCTGATTAAACAACATTCTAAGCTCATGGAGGTCCATAGTAAAGTGAGCTATCCAGAAACCATAAAAGGACGAGGAAGGAAAGTACAGGTGGTATATGTGGATCCTTAGTTAAATCTGAATAAAGTTACAAATTGCCATCCTGCTACAACAGACCCTTAGTAAGTGGGCTATGTAAATCTCTCACAGGTTAATGTTTCTGAATTATCAAGGGGCCAAAGAGGGTACTATTATGGCAGTATCCAGGTATTTTCAGGTATCTTTGATCAGTGTGGGATTTGGAGGCTGCAGTTTAGGGTCATTAATGTGGTGAAGGTGAGCAGAATATGCCACCTCAAAATGTCTTTTTGGCATGAGTATTATTTTGGGCTGATTACTTTTGAGAGAGTGCAGACACAGGAGAATCTCTGAAAACAGAGTAGGAGTTTCCTTTTTGTTAGGGAAATTTACATTTATAAGGGAAATCTCCATTTGTAAGAGTGTCTCCCTTTCTCTACCATGAAGAGAGAGATGACTATAAATCACAAAATAATTTTATCAGTGTAAAAGGCACAGACTTAATTTTGCATAACAACCTTACCCTTGTCTACTGTGTGTTTCCTGATAACCTCTCATAACTGGCCTCCTCCTATACCAACTTTTTTTTTTTTTTTTTTTTTTTTTGGTCTTTAGCTGGAGATGATATTATTTAAGGTGGTGGCTTGGACCATCTGGGGAATTAGTCAGTTTTTCTGGGTCTCTCCCATTTTGTTAGGAGGTATACATGTTATCAGATTTATCTATTTTTCTTCTGTTAATTTGTCTTTTATTATGGGGTTTCTGCCAAGAAATTAAAAGGGGAGGGGAAAATTATTTTTCTTCCTTTATAAGGTGACTAATGTGGTAAGCTGAAGTTTACTGATGGTGTCCCTCTTCCTTTAAAGAGCTTAGCACTCAGGTTCCTCAGTGTCTAAAATTCTAACTGTGTAATTCTTGCATTTGATTTAAGCATTTTTCTTTCTGCACAGTGCTCTTTTTTTAAAAAGATCATATATTTATTTATTTGACAAAGAGAGAGAGTGCAGAAGCAGGGGGAGCGGAAGAGAGAAAAGCAGACTCCCTGCTGAGCAGGGAGCCTGCCGCCTTCTCTGTTGGGCTGGATGCCAGAACCTTGGGATCATGACCTAAGCCAATGGCAGATGCATAACTGACTGAGCCACACAGGTGCCCCAGCACAATGTTCTTTTAAAGTGATCACCAACCCAGCTCTCAGATTTAACATATCAAGACATTCTATATATGATGCTGCTTATTTGATCCTTTTGTCCCCTTATGGGGAGGATTTCCTTAAATTTTATGAGATGTGTGGGAATCTGGAGCTGGGGGTAGAACAAAAGATTGCTGAAGGAGAGTTTATTGATCAATAGTACAAAGCTCCCAAAGAAGGGGGCCCAAGAGTGTTGCCACTGGAGTTTCTAAGTCTAGGGTTTTTATGGGCTTGGTCGGCTGTTTTAATATGATGAATACTTCATGCACCTGTCACCCAATCAGATTTTTGTCCATATGCCCATCTACCTATCAGGTAGTTGTTCATGTGGTAAAGGGTAGAGGGCTCCTTCCAGGGTGTAAAATCCTTCTAAGTGTGGTTTCCTCTTAGGATGGGTCCCCTTGTCCCTGCCTGCCTTTCTTCTGACTATCGTTCATTATTACTACTGTCAGTTTTGCAAGAGTATGGCCCTGTTGCCAATCAGTTTCTCAGCCCCTCAAAATGGAGGTCTTCTCAGCTTCAATGAAGATTCTTCTATAATACCCCTAAGGTATTGAGGCCACTAGACCTATGGTCTTTGTCTTGGGGAAGTGGGAGTCTAGGCTCTAATTTTGGAAAGGATGTAGAAGTCATGACAGGCACACTGGCCTGGGTAACTCCCAGGAGGTGAAAGGGAGGAAAAATATATTCTCTACCCTTCTATGTTCTTGGCTGAGACCCCATCTGTAATAAACACAGATTAATAAGAGAAAAGGAACAGATGTTTGGTAAAATGTATACCTCCTGTATACATGGGGAGAGACCTAGGAACAGCAAGTAAAATTTTCCCCAATGGACCAAACTACCATTTTAAATATCATCTTTATCTAAAGAGGAGAAAAAAAATATGTCAGGGTGGGTGGAGAGGCAGTTATGGGAGGTTACCAGGAAAAGCTCAGTATATGAGGGTAAGGTTTGTTTTGCAGATTTAAGCAGTGCCTTTTCCTTTGGTAAGATTCTTCCACAATTTATGGTCATCCTATCCTTATCTTCCAGAGAGAGAGAGAGAGAAAGAGAGAGAGAGAGACACTTGAAAATGGAGATTTCCCTTATAAATGCAAATTTCCCTAACAAAAGGGTAACTTCTACTCTGTTTTCAGAGATTCTTCTGTGTCTGCAGATTCAAAAGTAATCAGCTCAAAATAATCCTTATGTTAAAGAGGTACGTTTTCAGGTGATGTATTCTGTTCCCCTTCAGAAGAGTGTGTGTGAACAAAGACAAACATTAATGATGTTTGCGATGTTCAGTGATGCTCAGGCCTCTTTTGGGAAGGAGAAGATCACACTATATCCCTCAGGGCAAAAGGTGCATACAATATACAGAACAGAAATTCTTAGGTTGAGTTATAGGGAATGAGAATTTGGTCAATTACATTCTCTTAAATACTATCCCTTCTTGTTCTTACTTAACAAATTCCTACTCCTCTTTTTAGTATATGATTCAAACATTTATAAACTGTTATCACATCCCTGCTTAGTAAGGCCACATTTTAATACCCTTTTACCTTTTCTTATAAACCTGTCCCTTTCTTCCTTGAATCTTAGTTCTTTCATTGCTGGATGCCTTTCTTTCTCTTTCCTTTTCTTTCTTCCTACTTCCCTCCCACCCCCTCTCTTTCTCTCCCCCTCTTTCTTTATTCTTTCCTTTTTCTTTTTATTTTTTTCTTATTCTGATATTAAAATGCTCTAATTATGGGGTGCATGGGTGGCTCAGTTGTTGGGTGTCTGGTTCTTGGTTTCAGCTTGGGTCACCATCTCAGGGTCTTGAGATTGAACCCTGAGTCAAGCTCTATTTGATGAGGGAACAAAGCAAAAGGTGACACCTTGCAACCTTCCCCCACCCCCATTCCTGGGTGGGACATACGTGACATTCTTAAGGACTCTCCCAACTATCTTAATGTTAATAGCTTGCTAAAAAGGGAAAAATGACCTTGACAATGGCAAGGCCTCTGGTATTTGGTATCTTATAGGTCCTCTTTAGCATATGAAAGTTCTACTGAAACCTCCCTTTTCCTTAACATCTATTTTTGCTCCATCTGTAGGACTAGAGGATGTCATTTGGCATGTAGAAGCCCTTAATAAATACACTGCAAAGGCATTCAATGATTCACTAAATATCATCTCCTTACTTAATATTGAAGTCACACAGATGCGCAAGGTGGTCCTACAAAATAGAATGGCCTTAGATGTCCTAACAGCAGCACAGGCTGGCACATGTGCAGTTATCAAAACAAAATGTTATGTGTACATCCCAGATTATCACAAAAATGTCACAGGACTAATAAAATATGTGAATACCCAGATTGGGGCTCTACAGGATCCTTCTCTCTTTCTCAGTGATTGGTTAGTTCCTGGTTTAAAGGGGCACTATTGTCAATGATTAAAGTTCTCTTTTTTGGACTTCTCATTCTTATAGCCTTACTGATGAAGTTCTAGAACCTAGGTGAGGTTTGGTGGGCTGAGGTCCGGAGCCGATGACCAAGAAAGAAATCTTGAGACATCTTTGGTGCAAAATGGTGGTTTATTAAAGCACCGGGACAGGACCTGTGGGCAGGAAGAGCTGCTGCCCCGGGTTGTGAGGGATGGCAGGTTATGTACCCTGTGGTTGGGGGAAGGTGAGGGGAAGGGAGGTTTAAATGGAGCTTTCATATGCTAAAGAGGGCCTACAAGGTGCCAGGATGTCCCAGGCCTACCTGAGGCCTTGCCCTTGAGGCTTGATCAATGTTGTCTTTAGACCAGCCATTAACATTAAGATAGTTGGGAAACTTTTTGGTGGGACGTCACAATCCTGCTATCAATCATCTTTGTTAGTGAGATTTAGGACATTTGTAAACCAAGGGAGACTCCTGTATTGCAGGATTGTGATCCCTGCAAGTTAACTATTTGCTTATCATTCATTGCAGTCAGGGCTGCCTGAGGAATGCTACACATATGACTGAGGGGGAGCGGATGGAGAGGGGATGCAAGGTGCCAGCTTTTGCTTTGTCTTCAGCCAGCCTCCTGCTCCCTCATCATTACTAATCTTAATGTGTTTCTTTTTTCAGTGTTTTACTACCTGGTGCCGAGTGTTATGCCCAAGTTTTTGCATCCAAGAGACCACCAAGGAGCCAAGCACTGATGCAATCACATGAGGGTTTATTTGACAAGCTTAAGCCTGGGCCCAAGTATACCCGATACAGTGGAGTAGGGACTTGGACCTCGAACCAGATTACAGTCAGAGTTTTTAAAGGAAGAGTAGGGGTGGATTCGGGGGTGGGTGAGGACAAAGGGGTTTATGGATTATGTAAGTCTCTAAGGAATTTTGGAAGCGAGGTCTCCAGGACCTTGAGGGGCTAGCTGTTGTCTGAGGAAAAGGTTATTCATTACCAATAATAAAAATCTTCCTGTGAGACCCTTTAGATGTATATCAGTGGGTCATATACTTGGGAATGATTCTCAACACTATCTTGGAGGTTTAGAGATAAAGTTTCCTAAAGGAATTGTTAAAGTAGACTTACAGGATTCTGGTCAGACCTGTCGGGGTAGGGGGTCTGTCAGGCTAGAATTGTCATTAGCAAAATCTCAGGGTGAGGGCAGTTAAGACCCCAGGGGAGAGCCACTCTATCTGTTTCAAGGGCTTGTCAATAGGTGAGGAATTTTAATGATTTTCTTTTCCCTCTGTTTCCCACATCAGCTAAACTTGAGGTGGGATGGCCTTAATTTTCTTTGCCTCCACATGGAGACTCCATTGCTGCAATGACTTCACGATGACAGATGACCAAACACGGAGTCACTTCTTTACTATCAGCATTGGATTCAGCTGCCTCTGTCTTCTGTAACTCACCTACACATTCCTCAACTGATCAATGTTGACCTGAGTAGGTAGGGACAACTCTATGCCCCTATTCAGCTGGAAGAAGTTACAGATGAGACCTTTCACCTTCAACAATCTTAAAGATTTAAGGGTCAAAATTGTTCAGGGGGAATGATGGAACAGAAGGCTGGCTGAGGACAAAGCAAAAGGTGACACCTTGCAACCTTCCCCCACCCCCATTCCTGGGTGGGACATACGTGACATTCTTAAGGACTCTCCCAACTATCTTAATGTTAATAGCTTGCTAAAAAAGGAAAAATGACCTTGACAATGGCAAGGCCTCTGGTATCTGGTATCTTGTAGGTCCTCTTTAGCACATGGAAGTTCTATTGAAACCTCCCTTTTCCTTACTTCCCTCAGCTCCATGATACATAACCTGCTACCCTTCACAACCCCGGGGCAACATCTCTTCCTGCTCATGGGTCCCGTCCCCATACTTTAACAAATCACCTGTTTGCACCACAGATGTCTTAAGAATTCTTTCTTGGCCTTCAGCTCTGGACCTCACTTACATTCTAGCTGACTGAGCCACCCAGGCATCCCAGGACCTCACTTACATTCTAGAACTTCATCATGTTCAGCATGGAGTCTGCCTGGAATGCTGTCTTTCTTTCTCCTTCTTCCTCATCCATCCCCCTGTTTGCACTCTTTCTCTCAAACAAACAAACGAATAAATAAAATCAATCTTTAAAAAAACATGCCCCAATTAACTACAGTGTTTACTTCTCAGGCTGCAGCCTCACTCTTTGGGTCTGGGCAGATTAGCTCTTTCAACTAAATTTTTTTTTTCACTTTTTCTTTCTGCTTTTCTATACCTACATAGCTGTTATAGAAGAGGGTTCCACCTCCTTCAATAATTGCCATAATATAATCCTGATCATCAAATTTTAGCATATAGCCACAAACCTAGAAGTATAGAAAGAAAATGATTTTTTTCTCCCCTACACAGTTAAGAAATTGAATGTCAAATTATTTCTTGATGATATTTATAAATTGTCAAAATATTTTCTGACCTGTACCATCATTTTTAAATAAACTCAATCTTTTCGTGGCCTGTGAGTCTACAGTTTGGATATTTGAGTTTCTACTTTTGCATGAGGGCTTGTTCCTTTACTTTTTCCTTTGGCTATAGTTGAGCCACTCTTATTTGCATGTAATGCAGTGTTAAACAATATAGTTTCAAGAAAAAAAATAGAAGACCTGTCCTCTAGGAATTTAAAAGCTAGTTGAAGAGTCAAAAGGAAAATATGTAACAAAAGAAAGCATTTATTGAACACTTACTATGCTTAAAAGCTTTACCTTCATTTAGTCATTTCATCCTAGCAATATTTGAAGGTAGGTACTGATGACTTACATTTATCAAGCCCTTATCAAGTGTTTTAGATATTCTGTAATTTTCATGATGACCCTGTGAGGTTCTGACAATCAGTAGGACCTACTTTATTAAGAAGAGGAATTGAGCTATGGAAAAGTTGGGCAATTTGCTTAAGGTCACCCAGCTAGTAAGTGGTGGAGCAGAGGATTTGAAACCAGGCATTTTGGCTCCAAAGCCTGGACTCTTGTCGTCTTGCTATTATCCCAGTTTTACAAATGAGGATACTGAGGCTTAGAAAGAAATAAGTGACCTAACAAAGACTATGTGGCTAGTAAGTAATGGAACTGGGGTTTGGTTTGACTCTATGGCTCACGGTCTTAGCCTTTAAGCTACACTGCCTCATAAGGCAATAAGCTAACAATTTAAACAATGAAGCAATGTCACATGTCAGGGTTTAGCAGAAGAATTTCCAGGTTTTGTCTTCCTTTTAAGGAAGAAAGTTTTTATTTGCTTTAGTCCCATTTCCCTTGTGGGATTTGCTTTCATATCTCAACATTTTTTTTTTCAACAATAAGGGCATCTAGTTAAAAACCCAGACCCTTCAATGCCCTGGGCTATTTGTCTAGCTGTTCTGATGATATGGACATGCTCGATTTTCTTGTGTTTCATTTGCTGTTTTATTGACAAAGTTATTGATGAAAGAAAACTCCCTGGAAAATAAAAAGAAAAGAAAACAAAGAAAACTCCCTGCCCAGATGCATTCTTTGGCTTTAAATAGGCTTCATGGGTGAATATTACTTTTGAACAATTAACTATCTTTGTAACAAAAGCATTTCCAGAGCAGCAGTGATCACAGTCTATTGATGCTAACATCTCCAATATCTCTGAAATAATCTTTTCTCTAGCTTAAAGATAACAGCTTTTTGTTTTTATTTTTGCATGAGAGACTCCACATTTAGTTGATAGTGTAGCTTTCTTTGGTTAATTGATTTTGCCACTCCTCTCCAAACAAACAAAAATAATAAATAAACAAGCCCACCTCAAACACACACCAAAAAGAAGTTAGACCATAAAAGAAGAAGAGCATTTTGACCTGCGGATATGGTGGGTGTGGTGGTTGTGGTGGTGTGCATGGATGTACATGTAACAGAGTGAAGTGCAAATAAGAAGTAAATGTTTTTCTAAGAGCAGATGATGATGGCTTGTGTAGCTATTGACAAGGTTAGAATTTGAGATCACTCTGGAAAGAAAAAGGAGCTGCTAAAACAGCTGGATGACCCAAAGTTGGAGTAGTACCAGCTGCATGTCACCAAACTGACAGGCATTATGGCATCCAAGTTCCCCAAAGATTTAAGTTGTTTGCAAATCCATTGCCTGCATTCTCACCATTGTTAATCAGACTCAGAAAGATGAACCTCAGAAAATTCTACAAGGGCAAGAAGTACAAGCTTCTGGATCTTCAGCCCAAGAAAACACATGCCATGCAAGCATGGGAAAAGCTGAAGACCAAGAAGCAGCACCAGAAGTAACAGTTTTACCCAGTGCAGAACTCTGTGGTCAAGTCCTAAGTATCATGGCATCAAGAAACACAAGCAAACCGGGGGGGGGGGGGGGGGGGGAAGGGGGCGGGGAGAAGTAAAAAATAAGTGAAATGGCACAGGAAACAAGGACAGAAAAAATTATTGTCCTCTTGTTTGTTATAGTTCTTCACTGTCTATAGTCTGTTCAGTCTAGAGATTTTCCTTGTAGGGAGGTCCTGTATTTCTCCATTCATCAGAGCTATGGGAATCAAAAGATTCCATAAAAGGTTTTAATTGCACATCAAACCAAGACAGTGCTTGCTTTCCAAACTTGAAGAGAATATTTTAGATCCCTTTTTTTCAGCATTTTGAGGAAACTTCATGCTGTTTTCCAGAGTGGTTGCACCAGCTTGCATTCCCACCAACAGTGTAGGAGGGTTCCCCTTTCTCCGCATCCTCGCCAGCATCTGTCATTTCCTGACTTGTTGATTTTAGCCATTCTGACTGGTGTGAGGTGATATCTCATTGTGGTTTTGATTTGTGTTTCCCTGATGCCGAGTGATATGGAGCATTTTTTCATGTGTCTGTTGGCCATCTGGATGTCTTCTTTGCAGAAACGTCTGTTCATGTCCTCTGCCCATTTCTTGATTGGATTATTTGTTCTTTGGGTGTTGAGTTTGTTAAGTTCTTTATAGATTTTGGACACTAGTCCTTTATCTGATATGTTGTTTGCAAATATCTTCTCCCATTCTGTCAGTTGTCTTTTGGTTTTGTTAACTGTTTCCTTTGCTGTGCAAAAGCTTTTGATTTTGATGAAATCCCAAAAGTTCATTTTTGCCTTTGCTTCCCTTGCCTTTGGCGATGTTCCTAGGAAGATGTTGCTGCTGCTGAGGTCGAAGAGGTTGCTGCCTGTGTTCTCCTCAAGGATTTTGATGGATTCCTTTCTCACATTGAGGTCCTTAATCCATTTTGAATCTATTTTTGTGTGTGGTGTAAGGAAATGGTCCAATTTCATTTTTCTGCACGTGGCTGTCCAATTTTCCCAACACCATTTATTGAAGAGGCTGTCTTTTTTCCATTGGACATTCTTTCCTGCTTTGTCGAAGATTAGTTGACCATAGGGTTGAGGGTCTATTTCTGGGCTCTCTATTCTGTTCCATTGGTCTATGTGTCTGTTTTTGTGCCAGTACCATGCTGTCTTGATGATGACAGCTTTGTAATAGAGCTTGAAGTCCGGAATTGTGATGCCACCAACTTTGGCTTTCTTTTTCAATATCCCTTTGGCTATTCGAGGTCTTTTCTGGTTCCATATAATTTTTAAAATTATTTGTTCCATTTCTTTGTAAAAGATGGATCGTACTTTGATAGGAATTGCAT
This sequence comes from Neogale vison, assembly GCF_020171115.1. Taxonomy (NCBI): domain Eukaryota; kingdom Metazoa; phylum Chordata; class Mammalia; order Carnivora; family Mustelidae; genus Neogale; species Neogale vison. The sequence continues at coordinate 51,523,620 of NC_058105.1, read as the reverse complement.
TAAATGTGTAGATTGCTTTAGGTAGCATAGACATTTTCACAATATTTATTCTTCCAATCCAGGAGCATGGAACATTTTTCCATTTCTTTGTGTCTTCCTCAATTTCTTTCATGAGTACTTTATAGTTTTCTGAGTATAGATTCTTAGTCTCTTTATTCATAGGTATCTAGGAATAAACCTATGGTTTGGGGTGCAATTGTACATGGGATTGACTCTTTAATTTCTCTTTCTTCTGTCTTGTTGTTGGTTTAGAAAAATGCAACTGATTTCTGTGCATTGATCTTATATCCTGACACTTTACTGAATTCCTGTACAAGCTCTAGCAGTTTTGGAGTGGAGTCTTTTGGGTTTTCCACATAGAGTATCATATCATCTGTGAAGAGTGATAATTTGACTTCTTCTTTGCCGATTTGGATGCCTTTAATTTCCTTTTGTTGTCTGATTGCTGAGGCTAGGACTTCTAGTACTATGTTGAATAGCAGTGGTGATAATGGACATCCCTGCCGTGTTCCTGACCTTAGTGGAAAAGCTTTCAGTTTTTCTCCATTGAGAATGATATTTGCGGTGGGTTTTTCATAGATGGCTTTGATGATATTGAGGTATGTGCCCTCTATCCCTACACTTTGAAGAGTTTTGATCAGGAAGGGATGCTGTACTTTGTCAAATGCTTTTTCAGCATCTATTGAGAGTATCATATGGTTCTTGTTCTTTCTTGTATTGATGTGTTGTATCACATTGACTGATTTGTGGATGTTGAACCAACCTTGCAGCCCTGGGATAAATCCCACTTGGTCGTGGTGAATAATCCTTTTAATGTACTGTTGAATCCTATTGGCTAGTATTTTGGTGAGAATTTTTGCATCTGTGTTCATCAAGGATATTGGTCTATAGCTCTCTTTTTTGATGGGATCCTTGTCTGGTTTTGGGATCAAGGTGATGCTGGCCTCATAAAATGAGTTTGGGAGTTTTCCTTCCATTTCTATTTTTTGGAACAGTTTCAGGAGAATAGGAATTAGTTCTTCTTTAAATGTTTGGTAGAATTCCCCCGGGAAGCCATCTGGCCCTGGGCTTTTGTTTGTTTGGAGATTTTTAATGACTGTTTCAATCTCCTTACTGGTTATGGGTCTGTTCAGGCTTTCTATTTCTTCCTGGTTCAATTTTGGTAGTTTATATGTTTCTAGGAATGCATCCATTTCTTCCAGATTGTCAAATTTGTTGGCGTAGAGTTGCTCATAGTATGTTCTTATAATAGTTTGTATTTCTTTGGTGTTAGTTGTGATCTCTCCTCTTTCATTCATGATGTTGAAAATAGAACTGCCCTATGACCCAGCAACTGCACTACTGGGAATTTACCCTAAAGATACAAACGTAGTGATCCAAAGGGGTACGTGCACCCGAATGTTTATAGCAGCAATGTCTACAATAGCCAAACTATGGAAAGAACCTAGATGTCCATCAACAGATGAATGGATCAAGAAGATGTGGTATATATACACAATGGAATACTATGCAGCCATGAAAAGAAACGAAATCTTGCCATTTGCGACAACATGGATGGAACTAGAGCGTATCATGCTTAGCAAAATAAGTCAAGCGGAGAAAGACAAATATCATATGATCTCCCTGATATGAGGAATTGGTGATGCAACATGGGGGCTTAAGTGGGTAGGAGAAGAATCCATGAAACAAGATGGGATAGGGAGGGAGACAAACCATAAGTGACTCTTAATCTCACGAAACAAACTGTGGGTTGCTGGGGGGAGGGGGGTTGGGAGAAGGGGGGTAGGGTTATGGACATTGGGGAGGGTATGTGCTTTTGGGTAAATTGGAAGGGGAGATGAACCATGAGAGACTATGGACTCTGAAAAACAATCTGAGGGGTTTGAAGTGGCGGGGGGGGTGGGAGGTTGGGGTACCAGGTGGTGGGCATTATAGAGGGCACAGTTTGCATGGAGCACTGGGTGTGGTGAAAAAATAATGAATACTGTTTTTCTGAAAATAAATAAATTGGAAAAAAATAATAAAGTAATTTAAGGAGATAGAAGATGTTAAAAAAAAAGAATATTTTAGATCCCTGTTTTACTTGGAAAGAAAGTTTGTATATTCCATTTATGTAATAGGTTATGTAAATCATTTTAGTGAAACTAAAATTACCAGTTGAATACTGTGGCAGTGTTCCTTTAAAAAATGTTCTTGTGGAGTCAAAAAGAACTGGATAATTAAAATTCCTTGCAGAGTTTAGTTCCTTGACCTTTTGTTAGTTTCAGCATTATAAATTGCCATTTGTTTGCAGCCTAATTTGATTATTAGCCCCTCTGAGCTAAGAGCACACATTCTAAAGAGGGGACTCGGCATGACTCAGAATGCATGCTGCTGCTGTATACCCAAGATGGAAAATTGAGGAGCAGATTGCCTTGCTCCTGTGTGTTCATGAGTTAGTTATACTAAAGTGGTTAAACAAAGGGAAAACAGTCCTCTCCAACATCTGCAGCTATGAATTTCATAAAAGAAACTCAAAATATGACTAGTTCATTCTAGAAGCAATTTTATGAGGTGTCATGGAGGGAGGAAGATAAAGAAAGAATTTTGGTTCCTACAGTTTTATCATTAAGAAAAAAATGGTGTATTGTATCACCTTTTGTCACCCTGCAGAGTGAAATAACTTACTTCCTGAAGGTATTTCAACAAATGCAGAAACTTAGAGCTGGGGACTACATGACATTCATTCTTTATCTCTCTGGGTAGGTACTCTGGTCTCAACATTTTAATTAATTCCTTGATATTGCTACTAGGAGGCTTAGCAATTGTAATCAGGTTTCTTGCCAAAGCCAATGTCTGTAAAACAACCCAACTTCTGTTTTTTTAAATGAACAAGCTAAATCAGAGTTGTGAGAAAGCAGAAAAACATGACAATAAGAATATAGAATTGAAACACTCCCCAACCTCTGTGTTTGCCAAATATAAGCAGTTGAAATAGCTGCACCCATTGTTTCCATTACACTCCAGAAGGTCATTTGTGGCAAGTGTAAGTCTTCAACTAGCCCATGTTTGAGATCATGGAAGAGGATTAATTAAGTCAGAATTTTAGTTTGAAAAATGTAAGAAAACATAATAATAATCACAGTAATAACACAGTAGATTCTCTCAGTGAAATTCCACTTAATCAGCTTGCTAGGTTAATTGACACACAGTAAGACCCAGTGACCAATGGCACACTAACTCCCTGTGTGTTTAGAAGTGTCTAGTTTGCCCAGATACTTCAACCATTTGTGTTGTACACTTAGTGAAAGTTAGTTGGTTTTGTTCCAAATCTATTTATGCCAGTTGTATATAATGATGTGATTATATGATTTAATTAATTATTATGTAAACTGATGAAATATGAATTCAAAGTTAGTTGTTGCTTCAGTGAAATCTAGATTGAATGCCTTTGAAAGGCTTAGAAAAGGCAGGGTGTCAAAAAAAGAATCTGTCAAATTAGGTGTAGGTAAGAGAAAAATAAAAGATGGGGGAAATTATAATAATTAAGAAATTCTACATTCAGATTGTTTCATGTTTTCTTTTTTTTTTAAGATTTTTATTTATTTATTTGACAGACAGAGATCACAAGTAGGCAGAGAGGCAGACAGAGAGAAGAGGAAGCAGGCCCCCTGCCGAGCAAAGAGCCAGATGAGAAGCTTGAAGCTGGGCTCTATGTGGGGCTTGATCCAAGGACCCTGGGATCATGACCTGAGCCAAAGGCAGAGGCTTTAACCCACTGAGCCACCCAGGTGCCCCTCTTTTTTATTTTATGGAAAATTCCAAACATATCTAAAATTAGAGTCTAATATAATTAGAATGATATCCTCATTATCCAACTTCAACAATTACCCATGCATGTCCAATCTTGTTTCAGCTATATCCCAGTTACTCCTCCATCATAATTATTTCAAAATAAATCTCATATTTTGTCACTTTCTCTTATAAGTCTGTTTAAGTTTTTATTCTACTTTAAAGGAACTGAACTGGAGATTATTATGGATGTGGCTTGTGCAAGCAAGATAATGCAAAACTCCAAAAGTTGACCCATACATAAGGAAAAAGCTAGAGGACAGAAAAACAAACAAACAAACAAACCATGGAATCCATATATTAGGTTCTAAAAGGGAGAGGTTATCCACTAATCAATCTCTTATCAAAAATATTTGTTAAGATATTTAAGGTATACAACATATTTTAATGATTGCTTCAATCACTTTGTTTGACTAACCAATGAACTATTGAATCCTACTCATTGGATTATAAAGTTTTTAGCGTAAAAATGATATTGATGATGATATAATGTGATTGGCATGCTGAGAATGATTTAGATGTCAAAGTTAGCCTTAAACCAATAACCATGTAATGCCATGCTTTTCAGGCTTATTTCATTTGGAAAAAGAGAAACTCATGAATTCATGGTTTGTTTCATCTTCAAGGTCATGCTTTGAGAGCACCAAGGATGCCATGTTAATTGAGTTGTTTGCCTAAGTCCAACTTCTTTTAACATAGCCAGTCCTGTTTAGAAGAATGAAATACTTCAGCGACTTCTCATTCCACTCTCCTACCCCTAGACATGCCTGATTAGACACACCTCAAGATGCCAATCCATGAGTTAACTCTTTGCTCTGTCTCAAGAATTTGAAATAAGATAAATAGATATAGTTGGAAAATGGGTAAATGATTGATTTGATTGGCTGTTTCAGCCAAATTGGGCCATATGAAAGTAGAGAAGGCAGTTGAGAGAGAGAGAGGAGGCAGAGAGACGGAGATGAGAGAGACTTTTTTAGAGACAGTGTAAACAACCATGGTTTCTGATTTAACAGGTAAATTTCCAGTTCCTAGGGTCCTTATTGTGCTTTGTTGGTTGTCCTAGGATTTCCATTAGATTGTTTGTTGTAACCTTTTATGTATTTTTTTTTTATTTAAGCTTGCTTGAATCAGTTCCTATGCGTTGAAAACAATAGTCACTAACAGAGAAACCTCACTGTTTAAACCAAATGTAGTGCTAGGCTAGGATTTCTCATGGCAATCCTTAATGTGTGTGTATAGGTATATGTGCACTTATGTGTATGAATATATATGTATGACTTTAATATCCACAAATATTTATGGTGTTTATAAAGCATCCATGGTTGTCCCAGTTTAAGATATTTAATTCACATATAATATTATACAAGAAGAAGGAATTAACTAGTGATAAATCCAGGCCTATGAAACAGGGCAAGGTTACACTATGTTTTTCGTTTTTATTAGTATGATATTCTGTTGTTTAAAAGTTGCTTATGAGCATAAAAAAAGAGAATTTTCTGTTTTTATTCTATTTTATTTTCCATGAACCAATTCCAGGTTGGTATCAGAAAATAATGTTTTCCCAAAGACTCATGTTCAACTATTGTATATATGTGACACTTACTACACATCAAGTGCTTTTGCATACTGAGTTTATTTAACTCTTTCTGGAAACTGCTCTTTACACATGAGGAAATTGAAACTCAGAGAAATCAAATGTCTTGCCCAAAGTTGAATGGCTAGTGAGTGGCAGAGTGAGGTATGCTTTATATGGCAAGAAAGGGTGTAGCACTGAATGTGAGAGGAGAATGGAATACATAGCTTAAAATAAGGCTAAAAGGGGCATTCTTTGGTATTTGGGGCTATTAGTTAGGGATATTGCGACTGAGCAAAATATCCTTTGTGTAAGACAGAACGAGGATGATCATAGCCCTATGTTCAAATTGTAAGAACACACTTTAATTCGCATGGGTTTAACTTGGGTTTAGGTTCATAAGTAAATATGAATCTTTTCTGATTTGACCTTAGCTTCTTTCTTATCTATCTTTGTTACTTGAAATATCTGCTTTGCTTTCCTCATGGAATGTCCTGAGTGCAAATGTCAGGGAATATTTTATATTGTGAATAAGAATATGAAGTCTCCTGTGGCAAAAATTCTGGAATGATATTCAGAAAGGCTGGTTGCAACATTTTGCAAACAGCTTTACCCAAGTATATGTAGATCTAACAGTAGTCAGGTAAGTCTTTGCTTTTCTACATACTTTCCTGGCAGAAATTACTTCCCTTTACTGGAACTCAGTTTACCCACTTGTAAATTGAGACATTTCTTCTAAATTATTTCTATAAATACTTCCTAACTTGATAATTTTGCTTTCTATAAAATACACTTTCCAAAAGCAGTAGCTTACTGAAACAGAATTATCTTTTTCGTTTTCCTTTTAGATAGTCAGTTAATTGGATAGTAATGCATTTCCTAGAAGCTGGTAAATCTAATATTTGATGGATACCAGCCTAGTTTGTACTTACATCTTATGTGGCTTCCCCTAGACATTATACAATCAGAAATGACTCTTCTATACAGCTTATCTGGCTCAGAGGTTAAGCGTGTTCATTTGTTTTTTATCAGGGCCCTTCATACATATATCTGCCAAGACTTCTAGCACTGGGAATAAGCAAGAACAGCAAAGAGGCTTAACATTCCACCTTTCTGTTTGTTCTTGGCAGAATCATTTTATTCTCTAGCAATTTCATGGGCACTGTATGGTTTTTATTGATTGATTAAAATATATTTATTTTTGGAGTATGACAGAGAAATATCATTCTCCCCTGGGTGGCTCGGTGGGTTGGGCCGCTGCCTTCGGCTCAGGTCATGATCTCAGGGTCCTGGGATCGAGTCCCGCATCGGGCTCTCTGCTCAGCGGGGAGCCTGCTTCCTCCTCTCTCTCTGTCTGCCTCTCTGCCTACTTGTGGTCTCTCTCTGTCAAATAAATAAATAAAATATTTAAAAAAAAAACTTGAGGTAATAGTCTGTTCAGTTTCTAAGGCTGCCCCTCATTCAAAAATATTTAATGTATTCATAACAGAGAATAATTATTGTCACTTAATGAAGGAAACTTCTAGAAAATTCCACATGGACAACTTTCTTTTAGGAAATACACCATGAATTGCCCCTCAACTCTATCTTAATTATTTAGTACAGAGCTTCCCAACAAATCCATTCACTGTAGCTTTGCTCAGTCTTTGTCCTCACAAATCTACATTGAGTGTTAATGACAAAATTGAAGGAGAGGTTGTGGAAAGTCAGTCAAATGTGTGCATATTTTCTTGGATCTTTTACATGGCAATAGTTCGTTTTCTGAGTCCTGGGAAAAGTCAAAATAATAAGTTATTATTAATGATATCTTTATTCCACTTTTTAATAACTTTTGTGTTTTTTTGACATTCAAATTGATGTCCCTACTCCTGGAGCATTTTCTCTTTCTAACTCAAGTTGTCTATTCAACACATTTTTCTTGAATGACATTTGATGTAGATTTCATTGCTCATTTATCTTATTTAACAGTACACATTTGGTTATTTTTATTACATGACATTAGAAGACCACATAGCTAAACTCAGTGCCACTCATATTCTAGAAAAAGTTCAACTTTCTAACTAGCTTCTGAAACAACACCACCACGGGAAGTGTTCTGACTTCACTTAGGTATTGCTGAGATACCTAATAGAAATCTAATCTATAGTCAGATCTAAATCTGACTCTTAAATCTGACCCTTTACCTAATAGAATCCAATAGAAAGCAGCTCAGAAATAATATTTCACTATCTACTACTCTGGCCACAGCCTCCCTTCACTTTTTAAGATAAGAATTTTGAATGAGGAACATGCTAATTTATTTTCCATGTATATTATTTCAATTGTTCCTAAGAGATTGCAACCTACTGATCTTGTTAGGGATGGTGATATTTGGGACATGTATGGATGTGCTATAGGTTACATTATTGACATTTGATTCACATGTTTGTTCTAGTTATTGAGAACTTTAACATGTTTTGGAAGGGTAAGAGAGTCACCTGTGACTTCAGAATTATTCTAGTCTTTTCCAGCTTATATCGCACTCTAGAAAATAGTAAAATGACAGAGAAGGAAATAGCAGAGTAAAGGAATAGGTGGTCTCCTCTATTTATGTATATATATATATTTGGTGAAGAACTTATAAAGTGTAGACTATCAAGAATTATCAAGAATACATTATATATTAGAAAAAATTAGAAATATATTTTAGGAGAAAGGTTGTCTTTCAAACATCTGTAGTAACACAGGTTGTTAGAAAGAACCAATGCTTTATCCACTTGGAACTGGATAGTCACTGACCAGTTGTTGGACTGAATTGACCAGTTATTTCCATCACTAAAGTTCAATATCACCTGGTTCTTCTAGGTATCAGGATGAACACCTCTATATATTTTTTTTCTTTTTTCTGACACTGGAAGAGTTGCCATGCTATTCCTTGCTCCCATTTTCCCCCCAACTTTTGCTATAAGCAAAATACAGTATTCATTAATCACTGTAGTGTGGGCAAATCTTTCAATGTGTCTGAATGAAATAAGTGGAAATAGGCACTTCTAGGGCACAAAATTACATGAAACAATGTTTGGGATTTTTTACTTTTTCCCAACTGAAATGACCTCAGCATTAAAGTACAAACTCGGACACCAATCAAGTTTCTGCCATGGCACATCCCTAATTGTAAGTAATATATGAAGTTCCTTGACCCCTGAGTTCTCCATTAAAATGGCAAGCAATTCTTTGCCTCTCCTTGGCATGAATAAGACAATTTTATCACTTCTAGTGCCAAAGCTGATTCAATGGCTCATACAGATCCTAAGGTCCCTTGGCAAGAACAGTTTAGATAACACTTCAATAGGAAGTATAAGAACTGAATGGCCATCGCAGCCACATGGGTGGTTCAGGAAGAAGAACTCAGAGTTTGTTTTTTTTTCCTTTTCCTTGTGTGCCCATTTAGTGATAGTCTCTGTTCTGAATCTATTATTCTGATCTACCAAATTAAATGGGTGTACAAACTTTAGGTATACCCTGATCTCGTAGTGAGTGGATAAATCATTAATATATGTGCACATTCCCTAAATTCTTCCTACAGACTATAAAATTACAATTGTGAGTATGGGTATTTCTTTTATAGAGTTTTTTCTCCATGTGTGGCTGCAGTATTTTTTCTAAACCATTTTGACCTCAACATTCAGTCCAACCAATTGGCTAATTTTCTGCCCAGTGATAGGAAAAAAATTTCCATGTCTCTGCTGCTGTGGGATAGGAACTGGGTTAATTAGTTCTTCCCAAATTTATAGTTGGTGTAGTTCTATAATGATTTTGTCTTTATGTATATAGAGATAGCCTATATCTCGTTTCTTTGTGTTATTAGATCACAAACGTCTAGGCTTAAAGACATTTGTCTTTTCTTTGCATCATAAATCCTACCTGTTATATGAGTAAAACTATACCTGTTATTGGCTGTGTATTACAACAAATAAAATTTTAGATGTGGTCTCACCTGAGCTTAACTGACATTTAGATATACCTATGTACATTTGATTAGCTGGTAGGAATAATCCACAGGGTTCATTTACATGGGCTTAGTCACTTGGGGAGAAAAGGCCTAGAAGAAAGCAAAGAGGAGTTGTAGGAGGGAGATGAGAAGGAGGAGGTGAATAAATGGCAGGAAGAATCTTATAAGTGGGCGCCTGGTTGGGAAAAGATGAAATGGAGGGGAATAGATGGAGAAGAAAATGGAGCATCTGTACTGTATCTGTCCCCTGATCTATTCCCAAAGGCTTCTGTCTGAACTTTTTGAATAGAGGCATTGCAGACAGAAGCAGAAAGATCTGTATTTACAATGGACTTGTAAGACACATGATATGGTATGCCATGGTCAGGCTTCAACTAGCCTTAATGATTCAGTAAGCAATGGACCACAGAACTATGTAACCATGGAATAGTGAGAATCTCATATAGTAATAGGTAGACACTTGAGTGCTGATGTATATGCTTTCCCAGGCCAAAATTATATAAAAAGCAGCAGGCTTAAGGTATTTGACTCCCCTAACCTTATAGATCCTACACTTTTGCATAAGACACATGTACTACTGGTTTTCTTGCATTTTCACAAGAAACTTGGGCAGCAACAGAGAGCTTCATCATTTATAATCATATCTGGTATATATTTCTTCCCATCTTTTTTTTTGGTTAGGTAATTCCACAGAGTGCAAGTTTATGTCATCATTGTTTTGAGTCCTTAATAGCTCAGCCGTTGTTGTCAGGTGACCAACCATGACACAAAATGGAGGAAAAAGGCATCCTGTAGGGACACAGTGTGGCTTTAGCTCAATGAGGACTGAAGGAATTAGAGCATCTCTTTGGCCCCTCTAAGGTATACAGCTTCAGAAGCAGCAGAAAACCATGGCATGGACATGAAAGCATGTCCATGGAAAGAAGCAGTAAGATCATGGCAAGATGCTACCTTTGAGTAGCTGTACGATAGCTCCCATTAATGAGATAAATGAAGGTGTCCAGAAAAGAGAATTGAGAGGACTCTCTAAGTTCACTGGGGACACTCCTAAGGATATCCATAAATAGCTTAATAAGTCTTGATGTGGAGAACAGGTAAGATGCCTGTTCCTCCTTCATTATCTGTTATTTAACTTACCATTACTATTACTTCTCCACCCTTCCTGAAATAACAACACTTTATAGTTATGTAACCTTTGCAGTTTACAAAGTGCTTTCATAAGCATTCACTACCAGCAAGGTATAATCATTACGCAGATAAAGAAATCTATGGTCTGGAGAGCTGAGAACGTTTTCCCAAAGTAACATCTCCAAAGAGTTGATAAACTAGGTATGGAAATGAAATCTTACTTGGTAGGGAGAATAATGACTCCCCAACCCCCCAAAAGATGTCCGTATTTGAGTCTCTGAAACCTGTGAATAAGTTAATTACCATATCAAAACAGACTTTGCAGGTATGAGAACGACTAAGGATCTTAGTTTATTTACGACTTATTTATTTATTAGAGAGAAAGAGTGGGGAGGGGAGGAAGAGGAATAATCCCAAGCAGGTTCCATGCTTAGCTTGGAGCCAGATGTGGAGATTGATATCATGAACTTGAGATCATGACCTAAGCCAAACTAAAAGTCAGTCAGACACCCAATTGACTGAGCCACCCAGGTGCCCCTAAACATGATTAAGTATATCAATGTGGGGAATTTATGCTGGATTATCTAGGGGAGCCCAACCTAATTGTTACAGAACCTGGACTGAATCCTGGTGGAAGAACCAAGCAACACTTGGAGACTTTGGAGGACATGAGGTTTATGTAACACAAGCGGGCTCAGAGGAGACTGTTCTCCAAAGGTCTGAGCCTTGAGTACAAACAGGGAAGGTAATTTGTACCCTTCTACTTCCACAGAGTTAGTATTTTTGGTGTGCATGGGAAACGGGGTAAGGAAAGAATAATCCAGAAGGGCTTTGAGACTGGGACTGGAATTCCCTTGATTTGGTCAGCCATCTTAGAGTACAGTTTTTCCCTTATCATTCCCTCCTTGGATGCCCCTTTAAATACCTAGTTTAGAGGGCATTATCATCATCTACTATGAGTTGGTAGTTTTGCAAGGCCAATAGCTGGGCAGTGGTACACCTGGCAACAGTGTTCTCTATAAACCTAGTGAGGGTGTTTATTATACAGGGTCTCCCTGAGTGAGAAGGACGATGGAGATCAGGGGTAGGAGCAACCAGGTAGTCCATTGGTTGAGCCCATTGATTCCCCCATGTTTGTGATTCCTTTTTTTTCTTGTTAATATTTTTTCCTTTAATTCTTTGATTGTTGTGGTCACAACTGCTGACTCATTTACATAATAGCAACATTCTTCTCCTAGGAATACACATATCCCCCTTTTTCAGCTGTGAGTAGATCTAGGGCCCATCAGTTTTGTAGGGCCATTGCAGCTAGGGAGTTTATTTGGCTCTGCAATGAGAGGAGAGAATCTGCAACCCTGTTCATATCCTCATTTAGTTCCTGGGAAAGTTTGTAATAGAACTTGAATGAGATACTCAGGCCTGCTGTGCCTGCTCTGAAGCCTGAAAGTACCCCTGCACCTAACAGTATCATGGCCAATGCTGCCTTTTTTGGTCTGCTTGGGTAAGGGATGATAGCTTGCTTAACCTCTTTTTCTTAAAATAATTTTATTTCATTTTTCAGTGTTCATTGACAGTGACAAGATTCATTGTTTATGCACCACATCCAGTGCTCCATGCAATATGTGCCCTCCTTAATAGCCACCATCAGGCTCACCTATCCCCCAACCCTCTCCCCTCCCAAACCTTTATTGTTTCTCAGACTTTAGTTTGTTTCACAGTCTCTCATGCTTCATCTCCCCTCTGATTACCCCAATTCACTTTTCCTTTTCTTCTCCTAATGTCCTCCATGTTATTCCTTATGCTTCACAAGTAGGTGAAACCATGTGATAATTGACTCTCTGATTGACTTATTTCACTCAGCATAATCTCCTCCAGGCCCATCCGTGTAGATACAAAAGTTCGGTATTTATCCTTTCTGGTGGAGATGTAATATTCCATTGTATATATGGACCATTCTTTTTTTTATTAAAAATTTTTTTATTAACATATAATGTATTATTTGCCCCAGGGGTACAGGTCTGTGAATTGTCAGGCTTACACACTTCATAGCACAGCATTCAACATAGCACATACCCTCCCCAACGTCCATAATCCAACCACCCTCTCCATGGCAACCCTCAGTTTGTTTTGAGATTAGAGTCTGTTATGGTTTTTCTCCCTCCTGATCCCATCTTGTTTCATTTTTTTCCTTCCCTATTCCCCACAACCCCCTGCACCCCCTCAAATTCCTCATATCAGAGATAATTGCCTTTCTCCAATTGACTTATCTCACTTAGCATAATACCTCCTAGTACCATCCACATTGTTGTAAATGGCAAGATTTCATTTCTTTTGATGGCTGCATAGTATTCCATTATGTATATATACCACTTCTTCTTTATCCATTCATCTGTTGATGGACATCTAGGTTCTCTCCATAGTTTGGCTATTGTGGACATTGCTGCTATAAACATTCAGGTGCATGTACCCCTTTGGATCACTACATTTGTGTCTTTAGGGTAGATACCCAGTAGAGCCACTGCTGGGTTGTAGGGTAGCTCTATTTTCAACTTTCTGAGGAACCTCCATACTGTTTTCCAGAGTGTTTGTACCAGCTTGCATTCCCACCAACAGTGGAGGAGGGTTCCCCTTTCTCCACATCCTCACCAGCACCTGTTTTTTCCTGACTTGTTAATTTTAGCCATTCTGACTGGTGTGAGGTGGTAGCTCATTGAGGTTTTGATTTGTATTTCCCTGATGCCGAGTGATGTGGAGCACTTTTTCATGTGTCTGTTGGCCATCTGGATGCCTTCTTTGCAGAAATGTCTGTTCCTGTCCTCTGCCCATTTCTTGATTGGATTCTTTGTTCTTTGGGTGTTGAGTTTGCTAAGCTCTTTATAGATTTTGGATACTAGCCATTTATCTGATATGTCATTTACAAATATCTTCTCCCATTCTGTCAGTTGTCTTTTGGTTTTGTTGACTGTTTACTTTGCTGTGCAAAAGCTTTCAATCTTGAAGAAATCCCAATAGTTCATTTTTGCCCTTGCTTCCCTTGCCTTTGGCGATGTTCCTAGGAAGAAGTTGTTATGGCTGAGGTCGAAGAGGTTGCTGCCTATGTTCTCTTCAAGGATTTTGATGGATTCCTTTCTCACATTGAGGTCCTTCATCCATTTTGAGTCCATTTTCATGTGTGGTATAATAAAATGGTCCAGTGTCATTTATCTGCATATGGCTACCCAATTTTCCCAATACCATTTGTTGAAGAGACTGTCTTTTTTCCCATTGGACATTCTTTCCTGCTTTGTTGAAGAGTACTTGACCAGAGTTGAGGGTCTCTTTCTGGGCTCTCTATACTGTTCCATTGATCTATGTGTCTGTTTTTGTGCCAGTACCATACTGTCTTGATGAAGGCAGCTTTGTAATAGAGCTTGAAGTCTGGAATTGTGATGCTACCAACTTTGTCTTTCTTTTTCAACATTCCTTTGACTATTTGAGGTCTTTTCTGGTTCCATGTAAATTTTAGGAATATTTGTTCCATTTCTTTGAAAAAAAAAAAAGGATGGTATTTTGATGAGAATTGCATTAAATGTGTAGATTGCTTTAGGTAACATAGATGTTTTCACAATATTTATTCTTCCAATCTAGAATGGAACATTTTTCCCTTTTTTGTGTCTTCCTCAATTTCTTTCATTGCTGCTTTATAGTTTTTTGAGTACATATTCTTTGCCTCTTTGGTTAGGTTTTTTCCTAGGTATCTTATGGTTATGGTTGCAATTGTAAATGGGATTGACTCCTTAATTTCTCTTTCTTCTGTCTTGTTGTTGGTGTATAGAAATGCAATTGATTTCTGTGCATTGATTTTATATCCTGACACTTTACTGAATTCCTGTACAAGTTTTAGCAGTTTTGGAGTGGAGTCTTTTGGGTTTTCCACATATAGTATCATATCATCTGCAAAGAGTGATAGGTTAACTTCTTTGCCAATTTGGATGCCTTTAATTTCCTTTTGTTGTCTGATTGCTGAGGCTAGGACTTCTAGTACTATGTTGAATAGCAGTGGTGATAATGGACATCCCTGCCATGTTCCTGATCTTAATGGAAAAGCTCTAAGTTTTTCTCCATTGAGAATGATATCCGCTGTGGGTTTTTCATAGATCGTTTTGATGATATTGAGTTATGTACCCTCTATCCCTACACTTTGAAGAGTTTTGATCAAGAAAGGCAGCTGTACTTTGTCAAATGCTTTTTCAGCATCTATTGAGATCAGTTCTTGTTCTTTCTTTTATTAATGTATTGTATCACATTGTTTGATTTGTGGATGTTGAACCAAACTTGCACCCTGGAATAAATCCCACTTGGTTGTGGTGAATAATCCTTTTAAGGTACTGTTGGATCCTATTGGATAGTATTTTGGTGAGAATTTTTGAATCTATGTTCATCAAGGATATTGGTCTGTAATTCTCTTTATTAATGGGGTCTTTGTCTGGTTTTGGAATCAAGGTAATGCTGGCCTCATAAAATGAGTTTGGAAGTTTTCCTTCCATTTCTATTTTTTGGAATAGTTTCAGGAGAATTGGAATTAATTATTCTTTAAATGTTTGGTAGAATTCACCTGGGAAGCCATCTGGTCCTGGGCTCTTGTTTGTTGGGAGATTTTTGATGACTGCTTCAATCTCTTCACTGGTTATAGGTCTGTTCAGGTTTTCGATTTCTTCCTGGTTCAGTTTTGGTAGTTTATATGTCCCTAGAAATGCATCCATTTCTTCTTTGTCTGGAATTCCAATTATTCTGATATTGTTTTCTCTTATGGTATCACTTATTTCTCAAATTCTCCCTTTGTGGCCCAGTAGTTGTTTGTCTCTCTTTTGCTCAGCTAATTTGTTTTCCATCATTTGGTCTTCTATATCACTAATTCTCTCTTCTGCCTCATTTATCCTAGCAGTGAGAACTTCCTTTTTTAATTGCACCTCATTAATAGCTTTTATGATTTCAGCTAGGTTAGATTTTAGTTCTTTTATTTCTCCATAAAGGGCTTTTATTTCTCCAGACAGGATTTCTTTAATATATTCCATGCCTTTTTCAAGCCCAGCTAGCACTTTGAGAATCGTTATTCTGACTCTAAATCTGACATATTACCCGTGTCTGTATTGATTAGGTCCCTAGCCTTTGGTTCTGTCTCTTGTTTTTTTTTGTTT
This sequence comes from Neogale vison, assembly GCF_020171115.1. Lineage (NCBI taxonomy): Eukaryota > Metazoa > Chordata > Mammalia > Carnivora > Mustelidae > Neogale > Neogale vison. The sequence continues at coordinate 51,507,920 of NC_058105.1, read as the reverse complement.
TGTTTTTTTTTCCTGTGGTGAGTTTTTCTGTCCTGTCATTTTATCCAGATAAGAATATATTAAAAGAAAATAAAATACTCAAAGAGTGGCAAAGTCCCCAGAAAACCAAATCAGAAGGGACCCCAAATTGGGGGGAGAATAAAAGGGGTAAAAAGAAATTTAAAAAGACTCTTAAAAAAAGTATATATACACACGCGTGTGTGTGTGTGTGTGTATACATATACATTATATATATATATTAAATATATTAAATTTATATATATATGTGTATACACACACACACACATATATTTATTTAACTGGTGAATTAAACAGAACCACCCACTTGATTTTGGGTATATTTCAGTCTCTTAGAAGAAACTACTTAGAAGAAACTATGTCCCAAAATTTAAAAAAAAGAAAAACTTATATATATACAAAAATAAGGGTAAACACAAGGAAGGGATGGAATATGGTTGTAAAGATGAAAATTTAAAAATATTCTAAAACGGGAATTGAGAAGATAAGTTGTTTGGGAAAAGAAAGGAAAAAAAAAAAGAGAGAATTTTCTCAGGCTGTAGATTAAAACAAAGCCCTGTGCCAGATTTAGAGTATATTTTGATCTATTAGAAGAAATTGTATCCCAAACATTTTTAGAAGAAAAAAACTCTATATGTATATAAGAAATAATTTTAGATACAGTGAAGGATATAATATGACTATAATAATGAAGGTTTAATAATATTTGTTTAGGAAGGTATTGTTAAGATAAACTAGCTAAAAATGTTAAAAGAGGAAAGAGGAAAAGTTAAAAAAATTAAATAAGAAAAAATTAAATTAAAAAAATTAATTAACTTTGCAAGACTAAAGAATGATGGGGAGAAAGCCTTGAATTCCATACTTTGCTTTCCCCTCCTCTGGAATTCCACTGTTCTCCTTGATCAGTGAGCTTGGACTTGGCTGGATGTTCTCGCTGATCTTCTGAGAGAGGGGCCTGTTGTAGTGATTCTCAAATGTTTTTGCCTGAGGCAGAATTGCACCGCCCTTGCCAGGGCCCAGGCTAAGTAATCTGCTCTGGTTCGCTCTCAGGAACGTTTGTTCCTTGAACTCTTTCTGTAGAGCTCTGGAGGACAGGAATGACAATGGTGGCCTCCCAATATCCAGTCCGGAGGAGCCAAGAGTTCAGGGCCCCACTCCTCAGTGTACCATCAGAGAAAAGCAGTCAATTGCTCCTGTTTCCCTGGTCTTTGTTCACACTCTGAGCTCACCTGGCCTGTGACTGAATGTTTCTGTCTCTGGCACACATTCCCATTTGGAGTCTCCAAACCCAGCAGATTCCTGACACACAGCTCTTCTAGTGGAGGAAGGTGGGTCTCCCCAGATCTGCCACTTGTGGGGTCCCTGCTCAAAGAGCAGTAATCTGATGGTGCCGTGGATCACAGATAAAGGTAATCCCAAGCTGAGAGTTCACTCCTCTGCTCCATCTCTGTAGTTGGATTCCCTGCTCTGATACCTGCAGGCTCTGCTACATTCAGACACCCCCAATCCTTCTATGATCCTGCAGGACCTGAGACCACACTGTCCCCTTGATGTCTCCACCCCTGATTAGCCTTTGGAGAGATGTTTGTCAGTGGAGCAGACTTCTAAATGTTTGGATTTTGTGCTCCTTTGCTCCACCACTTACCAGGAACTGGCCCCTCCCCTCACGGTCTATCTTTCCATCGCTTCAGATTCACTTCTCCACACATCCTACCTTTCAGAAAGTGGTTGATTTTCTGTTTATAGAATTGCTGCTCTTCTTCTCTTCAATCTCCCATTTGGTTTGCAGGTGTTCAGAATGGTCTGATAACTATCTAGCTGAACTCCTGTGACCTGATGTCTTCTCAGTCTGCTACTCCTCAGTCATCTTGGCTCTCCCTTACTGTTATATATGGCCCATTCTTTATCCATTCATCTGTTGAAGGGTAGCTTGGCTCTTTTCAGTTTGGCAATTGTGGTCATTGCTGCTATGAACATTGGGGTATATATGGTCCTTCTTTTCACTACATCTGTATCTTTGGGTTAAATTCCAAGTAGTGCAATTGCAGGGTCATAGGGTAGCTCTATTTTTAATTTCTTAAGGAATCTCCACACTGTTTTCCAAAGTGACTGCACCAACTTGCATTCTCACTAACAGTGTAAGAAGGTTTCCCTTTCTCCACAACCTCTCCAACACTTGTTGTTTGCTATCTTGTTGATTTTGGCCATTCTGTCTGGTGTAAGATGGTATCATAATGTGGTTTTGATTTTAATCTCCCTGAAGGCTAATGATGAATATTTTTTCATGTGTCTGTTAGCCATTTGTATGTTTTCTTTGGAGAAGTGTCTGTTCATGTCTTCCATCCATTTTTTAATGTGATTATCTTTTTTTTGAGTGCTGAGTTTGAGGAGTTCTTTATATATCTTCTCCCACTCTGTGGGTTGCCCCTTTGTTTTGTTGACTGTTTCCTTTGCTGAGCAGATGCTTTTGATCTTGATGAAGTCCCAAAAGTTCATTTTCACTTTTGTTTTTCTTACCTTTGGAGACATGTCTTGAAAGAAGTTGCTGTGGCTGATGTTGAAGAGATTACTGCCTATGTTCTCCTCTAGGAATTTGATAGATTCCTGGCTCACATTGAGGTCATTCATCCATTTTGAGTTTATCTTTGTGTATGGTGTAAGAGAATGGTGGAGTTTTATTCTTCTATATATAGCTGTCTAATTTTCACAGCACCATTTATTGAAGAGACTATTTTTTCCACTGGATATATATTTTTTTGCTTTATTGAAGATTATTTGACCACAGAGCTGAAGGTCCATATCTGAATTCTCTACTCTGTTCCACTGGTCTATGTGTCTGTTTTTGTGCCAGCACCATGCTGTCTTGGTAATCACAGCTTTGTAGTAAAGCTTGAAGTCAGGCAATGTGATGCCCCCAGTTTTGTTTTTCTTTTTCAACATGTCTTTAGCAATTTGGGGTCTTTTCTGGTTCCATACAATTTTATGATTGTTTTTCCCAACACTTTGAAAAATGCCAGTGAAATTTTGATCGGGATGGCATTGAAAGTGTAGATTGCTCTGGGCATTATAGACATTTTAACAATGTTTGTTCTCCTGATCATGGGTCACTTGACCTCTTATCAGATCAGACAGAGATATCAGGGGTAAGGAGGACAGGCATACATGGTCCTATCAATTTTCCTGGAGGCACCTATAAGCTGACTTTCCCCATAAGAGGAAAACTCTGGGTGAGGTACAGTAAATCTCTGAACGGTTTGCAGTGTAATTAGTGTCACAGAGCTGAGCTGGGCCTGAACCATAGCTAGTATTTCCTGCCCTATGACTGGTGAAACAGGAAATATTATCTCTAGTCTGTTGGAGCTGGACATTGAAAGCCACTGGACTAATTAATACTGTGGAGTTCTGGGTCTTGTCATAAAGGTCCAGCTTCCAATAGACAGAGGCAGGTACAGGAGTCCCTATATAGGCTCTGCATACTAGAGGTAGGCAGAACGAGCAGGTTTTCATGTTTGTGCTCGAGTTTCAGATTAGTGCATAGGTTACTGTAAGGACCTGGCCAACCTGGTGGGTGGGGGCCAGGACCTGGGTTAAGTTTCAGAGTTTGATGAGGTCAATCCCATCACAGTCAGATTTTGGGGTTACCAATGCCTTTAGGGCCTCCTTGATCCTTTTGTTTTTTTCTTCTAGTGACTGATCCTGGGCCCTTCCTCCATATGACATTCCAAAGTGGGTGAGAGAAGTACAGCAGACAGTGGCACCCTTGTCACCCCTGGTTTGGCAATCCATTGGGTATTAGTTATTTGCCCAGTCTAATATTTTTTCCCATCATATATACATAACGCAGCCCTTTGATAACATTTGGCTGGCATGTAATTATAGGCACTCAACCTAGTGCCCCATCAGCTTATTTTTACACAGGGATATTGGGGCTCTCTGAAAGTATCAGGGAGGAAGGCAAGAGTGAGGAAACCCATAATTAGGTAAATGTAGCAATCCATCCTAAGGTTCCCAAGGTGGTCCCATAACAATAACAATAGCAAGTCTCTGGGGGAAAAGTCCAGCCAGAAGGGACAACAGTGTATAGTCCAGCTCTTAAGATGAGGGATATCATGTGGATGATAGCTAGGGACCATGGTGAGAAGATGTCCGTTAGTTGGTGGGGTTTCATTGAAGGCAAAGCCAGAGCTGCTGTGGGGTCTGGCTGGATTTTCCACTGGTGTGTCTCCTTGTCCAAATGATGAGCTTTGTTCACTCTGGAGTGATTGACCCACGGAGTGACACCTGTGACTCTGAGAGCAGTAGGGGAGGTGAGAACAACCATGTGAGGCTCTATCCACTGTGGTTTGATGGGGGTCCTTTTCCTAATCCTTGATGCAAATGGAGTCCTCTGATTGGAATGAGTGTACCTTCAACTCTAGAGATATCAGAGCTCTCTTGATGGTAAATATCTGCAGCTTATTTAGGGCAGTCCCCAGTGCCTGAAGCTATTCCCTTATGTCCTTATCTCCAATCTGATGTAGGTTCCCTGGAAGGTTCCCTAAGGATGGGGGAGGTCATCCATATACCAGTTCGAAAAGGGAGAAGGCTAGTGCTCCAGGTGCACAACGAGTGTGCAGGAGGGCTAGGGGTAACAGATCTGGCTATGGAAGGTTAGTTTCCTGGCAAATCTTTGCTAAGCATCCCTTGAGGGTGAGATTCATTCATTCTATTTTCCCTGAGCTTTGAGGTGGTGTGAAGCTTCCAGGTGATGTTGAGAGATTTGGTTAAGGTCTGTACAATATCTGCTACAAATGGGGGTCCATTGTCACTATGGATTGTCAATGGCAGACTGAACTGGGGCACAATCTCCTGCAGGAGGACTCTAGTTACTTCCCAGCTCTGTCCATTCTGGTTGGGAAAGCCTAAACACAACCAGAGTATGTACACACCATGACTGGGAGATATTTGTACTCCCTGATTGGCTATACATCTCTGAAGTCTGTTTCTAGGTCTCTGGTAGGGTCTGTGGTGTGGATAGAGCATTATTCTTAGCTCACGTTATGCACCATTCACTGGTTGCTTGCCATAGTGCTGGCAGTTGGCTGATATTATAGTGCTTCTTGAGGAGCACCTCTAATGCAGTTTTTCCTAGATGAGTGAGTTGGTGTTACTCCTTAACTGGATGCCCACCTATTGCTGTTGGAATGAAGACACATCCATCTGGCATTACCCACCATCCTTTTTTAGTCAAGGTGACCCTTTCAGCCATGCCCCATTTTCTTTCTTTTTCAGTGTAACTGGAAGGAGGGGTTTCTTCTAGAGGCATCAGGGCCATGTTAAGGGAAAGGATGTTGTTCATATCCTTACAGGCTGCAGTCTCAGCTGCCTCATCTGCCAGATGATTTCCTCCCACTGTGGGGTCGTCTCCTTTCTGATGTCCCTTACAGTGCAGGATTGCTACTTCCTTTGGAAGCCAGATAGGTTTGAGGAGTTTTAGTATCTGCTCCTTGTTTGGTGGCAGTAAGGAGGCCCCTTTCCTTATAGATGGCCCCACGTATGTCCATAGTAACAAAGGTGTACTGGGAGTCAATGTAAATGTTGACCTTCTTGCCTTCACTGAGGTTGAGGGCTAGGACAAAGGCATACAGTTCAGTCCATTGTGCTGACCATCCAGCTGGTAATGCTTTAGCTTCTAGGACTTCAGTGGTTGTGGTTAGTGCAAAACCTGCTTTCTGGACACCTTCTTGTAGGTAATTGCTCCCATCACTGAACAGCATGAGCTCTGTATTCTTTATGGCTTGATCCCGTAGATCTGGACAGCTCCGTAGACTTCATCAGTTACCTTGGAGCAGTCATGGTCTGGTTCCCCTTCTGTGGGGAGAAAGGTTGCTGGGTTTAATGTCCTTATTGTCTTGAGGGTGACCTGTGGGTTTTCACAGAGAAGCTCTTGGTATTGTGCTAGCCAGGAGCTGGAAAGGAAGTGGTATCCCTGTATGTTCATGAGGGACACAAACACATGAAGGACTTTGATGTTAAGTTCTTGTCCCAGGGTGAGCTTGTCTGCCTTCTTGATGAGTTAGACTGTGGCTGCTGGCGCCCTGAGATATGGTGGCCATCCTGCTGCCATGGGCCCAATTTCTTTGACAGATATGCAACTGGCTGTTGCCAGGGCCCAACAGTCTGGGTCAGTACCCTGAGCATTATCTTTTCTTTCTCACATACAAAGAAATTGAAGGGCTTTTCTGTGTCTGGCAGGCCCAGAGCTGGAGTCCGCCCCAGAGCAGTCTTTATCTCTGTGAAGGTGGCTTCTGCTTCCTGTCCAGGCAGAGGGTTTCCGATCTGGACCTCCTAAGAGATTGTAAAGGGGTTTTGCTATTGCAGAGAACCCAGGGATCCAGATGTGGCAGAATCCTGCAGCCCCCAGGAATTTCTCTAGATCTTTTTTTGTCCGAGGCTGAGGCAAAGAGATGGACTTTCTTTCTTCCCTTGGGTGAAAAAGAAACTGAGGTATTGGACTTGGCAGATCTGTGCTTTCTTCCATGAGACCCTGTATCCTGAGTCTGTCAGAAGCTGTAGGAGGGCCTTTGCACCTTTATGATAGTCTTCTTGTCTATCACTGGCAAGGAGGAGGTCATCCACATTTTGGAGGAGAGTACTTCGTGTGGCCTGGTGAAGTCTGTGGTGAAGCTGGTGAGGTCTGTGGCCGTGCTTCCCCAAAGAGAGTTGGTAAGTTTTTGAACCCCTAAGGGAGGTGCATCTAGGTTAGTTGGGTCTGATGTGCTGTGTTGGGTTCAGTCCATTCAAAGGTAAATAGTGCCTGGCTCTGGGGAGCTAACTGATGGCCCACAGGTCCTGAACTGGTTGATATCCTCCTCCCGGTTTCTTGACTGGCAAGAGTGGGATATTTTGGGCCAATTTACATTTGACCAGAATGCCTGCTTCTTTGAGCTTGGTCATGTGTTCTTGGATGCTGATCTTAGCTTCTTGTGGAAGGGGATACTGCCTTTGTCTTTGGAATTGGGCTCTCAGGAGCAGTTCAACAATGATAGGAGCCTGGTTCTGGGCTACTCTGGGTGGGTTGTCCTCAGCCCATACTGTAGGGAAGGAAAGTCTGAATTCCACTGGGCTGTTCAGCTGGGCTTGAGCCAAAATAGCCTCCATTCTTCTCTGGATGTGATGATTACCAGTACCAAAGACCCTGCTTCTTGTTTTGGGTTTAATCAGAGGATAGTATGTCTGATGGATTCAGAAGTTGTTTGAACCCTGAGCTTAGAGAGTATGTCTTGGCCCAGGAGGGGGATGGAGCAATCAGGCAAATAAACAAACTCATGCCAGACCTTGGGATCCCCAAGTTCACACTGTCGTACCTGGCAGAAAGGTTGTTGTATTACTTTCATCCCAGTGGCCCCAAGGATGGTTGCAGTTCTTGTGCTGAAGGGGTCCAATGTGGAGGTAACAACAGAGTGCTCAGCCTCAGTGTCAACCATAAAAGTCATTGATTGGCCCCCTACTTTCATTCTGACTGTGGGCTCATGGGGGCTGAGGAGGAGTGAGCCTGGACCTTCTCAGTCAGAATCTACTTCTGCCAGGCCTAAGGGGTCCTTTCCTTGTGGTTCTTCCCTGTAGTGACTGGGCTTTGGAGCTTTTCTCCGGTGGGGACATTCATTTTTCCAGTGCCCCTTTTCCTTACAGTAGGCACATTTTTCTCTCAACAAGGAGGTTCTGGGCTTCCCCCCTTTTGGTGGTTGGGGTTTTCCCACCTTTGCTTCGTCCTTTCCCTCAGGGTGGTGGCAAGGAGTCTGAACTTCTTTTTTTTTTTTTTTAAAGATTTTATTTATTTATTTGACAGAGAAATCACAAGTAGGCAGAGAAGCAGACAGAGAGAGAAGGGGAAGCAGGCTCGCTGCTGAGCAGAGAGCCCGATGTGGGGCTTGATCCCAGGACCCTAGGATCATGACCTGAGCCGAAGGCAGAGGCATTAACCCACTGAGCCACCCAGGCACCCCAGAGTCTGACCTTTTTATTCATCTTCATTTTAGTTTCCCTCTTGGCTGGGAATAGTTTCCCTATTCGTGTAGACCTTATTAGCAACCTCTATCAACTGGGTGATGCTCATCCTTACAAATTCCTCCAATTTCTGGAGTTTCTTCCTGATGTCTGGGGCGGCTTGAGCCACAAAGGAGGTATTTACCATTTGTTGGCTCTCCTGTGCCTCAGGGTTAAACAGAGTATACACCGGTAGGCTTCGCACAGTCTTCCGTACTAGTCCCTGGGAGATTCCTCCAGCTGTTGAGTGACTCTGGACACTTTGGTCATGTTCTTGGGTTTCTTTGCTCCTGCTTGGATTCCCTGGAGGAGGACCCCTTGGTATTGGTGGATTTGAACCTGTCCTTCCTCTCTGGTGAAGTCTCATGTGGGACACTCCTCAGGTGCTGCAGTGCTAGTCCAGGCAACAGGATCGAGAACTCCTGTTGGTGCATGTTCTTCTAGATACTGCATTGCCCCTCTTATTATTATTCTTCTTCCTTCTATGTTGAACAGGATGCGGAGTAGTTGCTGGCAGCCCTCCCAGGTTGGCCAGTGGGTTTGGAAAAGGGACTTCATGAAGTCTATCATAGCTTGTGGCTTTTCAGAGTAAGATGGGGTGTTGTGCTTCCAGTTGAGGAGGTTGCTGATGGAGAAAGTTTAGTAATACATCATAGATCGGCTGGGTTGAGCAGTTCCACCTTCATGGTATAATTTGGGTTCCCATGTTTTCTGCACTGGCATCAGGAAGGTGCTTATGCCTGGCCTGGGGTATAGTCTGGATGCTGTTCCTGGAGAAAATGAATCCCTTGGGCCTGGTGGTGTCAGTAGATTCTCTGGACCCAAGGGCTTGGAGAGACTGATGGTGGTGGAGTGTCTGAAACTGGAAGGCCAGGTGCAGATGGTCTTGATGATACATATGGGGTAGGGTCAGTATCTGCTCATCCTCAGAATCTCCAGCCAAGATCTGTGGAGGCTGGGACTTCTGTTGGTTCTCTTTGGGCCCCCTAGATTAGGTGACTAAGACTCTAGCCTGTCCCTGCCTGTTGAGAATGAACCTCACCCATGGGGGAAGGGTATGGGCAATTTCCAGCTAAGAATTGATGTATGGGAACTCTTTGGAGTGTCCTGGATCCCCTGTGATGACTCGCCATACACAATGGATAGTTGGGACATCCAATGTCCCTTCTGACAGCCATAGGGCTTCAAAAGTCAGCCACTGTAACTCACACAAGGTTCTCAACTTACTGGGGTATATCTTAACTTGGTAATCTCCTGTGAACCCTTTTTTTGAAATTCCTGGTCATGGTCTCCAGGACCGTGGTTTTGCTCTGTCCTGATCCTATGGTGGTGTTTCTGGTGTGTGGTGGTACAGAGGCAGACAAATTGTGGGTGTCCTTCCCAAGAATGGACCAGTCAGATGCCCACCTGTCTGCTCTCCCTTAGGAGATTTGGGTGCCTCTTAGCTGTAGTGAGTCCATATAAACCCCATACTGGTGCTCCAAAAGTGCTCACCTTAGAGCTTATGAGGTCACCATGGAAACAGGTTAGGGCCCACTTGAACTCCATAGGATTCTGGGGACCCTAAGGGTGCCGGCCTGTGGAGCCACAGATTCAGTCTTCCTGACAAGCTAGGTCAAACGGCACATTCACTCATGCATTCATACTGAAGTTATTATAGTCCCCCCCCCCCCGGGAGGCCCTGACCTATGGAATTCCTTTCCTTTTGGAAATTCCTTCCTGTCCCCCTTTTTTTGGGACAGGGTTCTGACCTGAGAGACCTCCCCTACTGGGAATCTCTACCTGTGAGACCTCTAAAAGATCTCTTGGAATTGATCAATCTCCCCTTCCACCCTGATGGGTGGGCCTGACTGGGTCCTGGGTCCCCAGGGCTTACCAGAATCTGACCTTGGGACCAGGTCCTCACCTGCCAAATCTCCTTTGAATCTGGGAAGGAACAATAGAGTGGGGCCAGTCCAAGGTGACTGGGTGGGAAACTGCAGAAGATTAGGCAGGGCACATCTTTCTCCATTACGATCCCTCATTCTGTCATCACCCCACCATTGTCCCAAACCGGTGGCAACAATGGACAACTGCAGTTGGGTTTCCCAGTCAGGGAACCAAGTGTTATGGAATCTGGACCAGATCCAAGAAGCACTCAGAGACTTTGGAGGATTGGAGGTTTATGTACCACTAGTGGGCTCAGAGGAGACCATTCTCCAAAGGTCTGAACCCTGAACACAAGCAGGGAAGGTAATTTATACCCTTCTACTTCCACATAGTACTTTTGGCATGTGGGGGAAACCAGGTAAGGAAAGAAGAACCCAGAAGGGCTTTGAGACAGGGACTGGAATTCCCTTGATTTGGTTGACAACCTTAGAGTACAGTTTTCCCCTTATCATAATCACAGGAGTTCTTAAAATTAGAGAACCTTTTTCAATTAAGGTCAGTAAAAGATATGATAATAGAAGAAGGGTCAGAGAAAGATTTGACTTTGCTGCCTTTGAAGACAGAAGGCAGAGCCAGGATTGAAGAAATGCAGGTAGCCTGTAGAAGCTAGAAATGACAAGGAAATGGATTCACCTTATATTAATTTCCTATTCTGTTTTCAAAAAATGAGCAGACACTTAATGACTTAAAGCACCATGAATTTATTATCTTACAATTCTGGAAGTCAGAAGTCCAAAATGAGTCTTATAGGCTAAAATCAAGATGTTAGCAGAGCTACATTCTGTTTCCTTGCCTTTTCAAGCTTCTAGAGGCTACCTGCATTCCTTAGCTCACCTACTTCCTTCTTTAAAGTGCATCACTTCATCCTCTGCTCCAATCTTCACATCTCTCTCACTCGCCTTCTCTGATATCTGGTCCCACGATTAAGGATCTTTGTGATTATATTGAGCCCACATGGACAAATCCAGGATAATCTCCAGAAAAGGAATGCTGTCTTGCTGACACCTCCAGTGAGACACTTGACAGACTTTTGATTTATACAAACATATGGCAATTCATTTATATTGTTTAAGCCACTAAGAATTGTGGAGACCGAGAAAATTAAGGCCATTCTACCTCAAGTTTAGCTGATGTGGGAAACAGAGGCAGAAGAAAATCATTAAAATCCCTCACCTACTGACAAGCCCTTGAAACAGACAGAGTGGCTCTCCCCTGGGGACTCAACTGCCCTCATCTTGAGGTTTTGCTAAGGACAATCCTAGCCTGACCAACACCCTGCTCCAACAGGTCCAACCTGTAAGTCTACTTTAGGAAACTTTATCTCTAAACCTCCAAGATAGTGTTGAGAATCATTCCCAGGTATATGGCCCACTGATTTACATCTAAAGGGTCTCACAAGAAGATTTTTATTATTGGTAATAAATAACCTTTCTCCCAAAAATAGCTAGCCCCTCAAGGTCCTGGAGACCTTGCTTCCAAAATTCCTTAGAGAATTATGCCATCCCTAATCCTCTTTGTCCTCACCCACCGCAGAGTCCACCCCTGCTCTGCCTTTAAAAAGTCTGACTGTAATCTGGTTCAGGGTCCAACTCCCCACTCCGCTGTGCAGGGTATACTTGGGCCCAAGCTGAAGCTTGTCAAATAAACCCTCATGTGATTGCATCGGTGCTTGGCTTCTTGGTGGTCTCTTGGATGTGAAAACTCAGGCATAACAGTATATGGTAATTTGTTATAGCAGCAGTAGAAAACTAATACATCTTCCAATTCTCACATCAGGGAGTTAAGGTATGATATAATAGCTTTGGTTTATTTTGAGGAATACCACTTTAGTATCTACTAATCTGCTCAGGATGGACCATTGGGCTTTCTGAATCCAGCAGTTTTCCTCTTAGTCAACAATCTTAGAGGACAAGTTTGTTATCATTTTGAATTTATGTCTATCACATTGCACACATTTATGAATTTTTACTTATATATCATGTGTATCCTTAGTTCCTTTTGCAGATAACTAAACTGAAACAGTGATGTTAGGAATTAGATGATAGTGATGTTAGGAATTAGAAACATAGCACTTATTTCCCCAGCTTGCTAATTACTACTTTGAGCCATGCTCTTCCCTGTCATAAAACACTAAAGGTACAACTAAAGAAAGCTAACGTAGACAAGGGTTTTGGTGAAGAAAATTATCTAAGACAGTGAAAATGACCAAAAAAATGTGGAGAGACTGCAAGTGTGCTATGTGCTATATATGTCCTACGTTTAACAACTACATTTCATTTTCTCTTTTGTAGTTAATGATACTTGTCTCATAAATGGCATAAAATTGGAAGAGAAGATGAAGAATTGGGGAAAATTAATTGATATTAATGTGAACAAAACCTATCAATAAAAAATGATAGGTTTTTATGTTTGAGTATCAGATGCATTTATACAAGCACTGATTTATAAGTTAGTTGTGTCACAAATTTGCAAGTTCTAAAATAGCTACTCAGCAATCTGGAGACTGTCACCCTATCTTGCCACATCCTAGGAATAAAGATTCAGCAGTCACAGCCTAAGTGACAAAATTGTCGCTGCTAAAGGTAGAATACAGTTCAGTTCCTGCTCTCTCATAGGAAGACTGGTTCAGCAGAGCTAACAGAAAGAAAAAGATGTATTTGTCAGTTAATGAAAGAGTTGGGTCTTAGTGGTACACAAGAAAAATCTTGGGGATAAATTAGATATTTTCCTTTTACTTTCTGGACCAATGAAATCAATGATTACTTGTAAGATTTCAGACACAAGAAACAATATGGCCACAATATACACAAGCTAGTGAATCCACTGCATCTGATTACCCAGAATTTACTATTTACTCTTAAACGCAGCTTTTCATATTCTTTTTAGGAATATATAGCCCATGTAGATGAGCTCCACCCTAGAGGATGGTCAGATTAAACAGAAAGACAGGTACCTGAAGAAGTTTAACACTTGCTACCAGCATCACACAAACCCTTATGATGAGGCCCATTGCAGGTGTACCTGCAGAAAGCCTATGTGCTCCTGCATCAATCTTTATCCTCATTGTATAGAGAAGGAATCTGAGGTTAGAGAGTTACACCCATAGGACTAGTAGATATCAGAGTTGGGACTTGATTTCAGGTTTTCTTGGCTCCCAGTCCATTATTCTGCTTGCTGTCTACAGGGAAATTATTAATAGAGCTTGACCAGGTGGTACCTTTAACTCAGGGAAAAAAGATTAACACCACGATATACAAATAAATTTTCTTTCTGTGTTTTCAGTAGCAAAATGCTGTGCTTCACATCTTTCTACTGAAAACGAAACTTTTCCCCTCAACTTTGAAAAGGTTGCTTCTAAGTGTGTTGCTATGTGTTCAGTATTTCACTACATCGTTTTTTTCACTGCAAAGCAAACTAAGGCATTTCAGCAAAAAACATTTCCAAGTAAACTATTTTCCTGGGCAAAATAGTTTAAAAAAATGCTACTTATCATTTGAAATTAGGATGAATATCACCACCAGCTAAATTTTATTCATTTTTAAAATTTTGTAGTAAAGTCGAACTTACAGGAAACTTGCAAGGATAATACAAAAAACTTCTGATTGCTTTTTACCCAACTTATATATATTTACATAAACTTTTTTTCTGAAGTATTTGAGAATATGACTCATAAGTCCTTAATTTTTCTTTGTGTTTTCCCTAAAATAGGAAATTACTTTTATATAAACACAGTGCAGTTACCAAATTCAGGAAATTTAATATTGATAAAATACTTTTATCTAACCTATGATCCATATTCTACTTTTGTCATTTGACTAGAACTTATTCTGATCTCATGTATTCCATTTAATTGTTATTTCTCTTTAGTCTTTAACCTGGAATAGTTTATAAGCCTTACTTTTTTTTTTAATTGACATTTTTTTTAGAAGACTGCAGCTCAGTTTTTTATGTAATAAACTTAGATTTAGGTTTTTCTATTTCCTCTTAACTTGCTTGAGACCTCCATACATATTACAAAAGTGGTGTTTCTGTTTCAGAGAAACACATGTAGCAAGACATGTTATCTTTTTGCCTTTTATTAGTGAGGTTAATTTTGATCAACTTGTTAACAAATCATTTTTTTTCCAATATTGAGTTACTATCTCTCCCTTGCAACTAATAAAGAAACTGTGGGGAGACAATTTAAGATCATGCAAATATCCTGTTTCTCATCAATTCCCCTACCTCACATATACATAGCATCAACTGATGATTCGTGCTTGAACCAGTCTTTACTGTGATGGTTACAAAATGGGTGCTTTTCTAAATCTACCACTTCCTCTATTCTTACTAGTTGACATTACATTTGTTTGTTTCCCCTCTGTTTTTCTCTCTGTGTTTCCCTATTTATTATCAGTATGGACTAATGGGCTCCTGTTTTATTCAATGGGTGAGTATTCATTACCTTCCTTACTTATTTTGATGCTCAACTTGTGCCAGATTTTCTCCAGGGAAGGGGAAACTCCTTTCAAGCCAGTTATTTCAAAATTATTTTTTTTTAGCACTTTCCTAATTTCTAGTAAAACAAGATACTCCAGGCTAATCTTGTATCTTCCCTCTCATAGCCTTGGCATCACCCATTTTTCCATGGAGTTATAGTTCCTTTTAATGTGTAATGGTACTAAGAAACCAAGATCTAGACACTAAATGTATTATTGCTAAGGTGTCATATTGATACCTCCAATCTTAATCTTGTCTGTCCCTATTATTTATATTTTCCTTCTTGCATGGTGAGAACTCTGACTCCCTACAACATCATTTACTCACTTGCTCACTCCTGGAGTGCATAGAAATAATTTCAGAATTTTTATTATGATAAATAAACATATCAAGAAGAGTTCCAGTCAAATTTTGACTGAAATACCCATACCACATTTCAGGTATGGGTATTCTCACAGGAACTCAGAAAATGGTTGAAAGAAAAGAGTAGGGTTTAAGTTATCACTTATGTTAGGAGGATATTAAGCCCATCATTTTTGCTTTGTTAAGGTAGTAGGTCCATTGGGAAAGTAGTCTCCAGTGTGACTCATAGGTGCATTTCCTTCTAGTCCTTTAATTAATAAAAATTGCATTATATGCTTAAAAATCTCTTCTTCTTACATGTAGACTATTATGTTAAGTGTTCTTAACTACAATAAAATAAGAATTACAAGCCATCCTTATATTACAAAGAAACTTTGTGAAATATTGTACTTCTTAAGAACCATCTGAATGTTTATGTACTAAAAATTCATAGTTTAGAAAGAACTAGAGATGATAAGGTTTAGAAAATAAAAAAAAGTCAAAGAAAATATATTCCAAATTCAAATCCTCAAAGGAGGTCCAGAGTGCTCTAGAATACCTGAAGTTGGGATGAGAATGTCATCCCTCCAAAAAACCAATTTTATAAAAATAAGCGAACTCTGGGCTCTCCCATTTAAGTACAAAATATTTCAATAAAAGAATACAGAGGAAATCAACAATGGAAAAGGGGACAAACAAACAAAATCTATAGGTTCCATTACCAGAAGGATACTCCAGTTTTTCATGAAAATTCACACAGGTTTCAGACTCCCTGAAACTACCTAAATAGTCTGATAGAACACCTGAGATCAGATTTCTTTGGACTCCTGGTTGTATGGAATAGAAACTTAACAGGTTTCATGACCTGCTTTCTAGATCAGGATTCTTATATGTTCCCACTATTTTTGAATCTTGTTTTTATGGTGTGAATAGACCTTAGAGGAAGTAAAATCTACAGAGAGCAAATGACTTTTCCAAGAACAGAAAGGTTGTAGAGAAAAGAGCCTGGATGGTTCTTGTTGTAGAAAAGAATTAAAGTATAGATGGAAAATGGATTGAATTATTATATGTTCCATTTTTACCCTGGAATTTTATGAGTCTGCTTTCTGATTGCTAGTTTAGTGGTCTTTCTATCTTACCCTTAGAAGTCATGAGTTTGAGGGAATAAGAAGGGAATCAGGGAGAGTAGCTCTACTTTTTGTTATTTTGCTTATTGATTTTTCAGGAAAAGTTTTTCTGGAAGGAAGAAGTTTGGGAACCATAACATGATTCAGTTGTAATACTGCCTAGAACTACATTTTAGTCAGAAGTGCATGCCATATATGAATACATCTTTTAAAACATCGAAGTATTTTGCAGCTAGGAAACTTGATAAGGGCCAGAAATTGGCTGAGAATGCTTGTCAACTTTTGTCAGCCTTGTCACTGGTGGTCTTAGTATGCTTCTATCTATGGCTAACCAACTCTAGTCAGACAGCACCCTAATGTTTCTAATAATTTCCGAAATTCTGAGTATTATAACCCATTACTTTCTCTTACAATGATGTGTAGAGCTGTGAAATTAATTGTTCTTTGGAGAGAGTCATGTAATCACTTGTTTAACAAATTGGAATACAGCTAGGGGTCTACTTTAGGGTTGATGCCTGCTCTCAGACTACATGATAGCTGTTTTTCAACAATTTGACTAGTATTAATTACTCTTGTGAGTTTTTATTTAAAACGGTCTTTCCATTGTTAAAAAACAGAATGATACTAAGTGTGAACAATTATGAGTTCAAGTAATAGCTGATAGGATGTCTTGTGCACATATTACCTGCTGTCTACTTTCCAAGTGTACATGTTCTAGATGATGATTTGAGACATATTAACATATATAATATAAGGTCAGACAAAAATGACCATCAGTTTAGCTGTAAGTTCACATCAATTCTCCAAAAACATATGCTTCTAGGGCAAAAGGATCCTTGTGGCTTCTATAATCCCTTTAGTTCCTTCCACAAATATTTACTTAATGTATACATATACTATGTTTGGCATAGGAGAAACAATGGTAAACCTACAGATTTCTTCAACTTTTGGTGTTTAGAGTGTATTGGGGTATACATATGTAAATACATAAGATAAAAATGGGCTAAGATAAGGGGAGAGTTAGGAAATAAAGGGGGTCTAATCTTGGAAGTGATATTTAAACTGAGATCTAAAGGATAAAGAGTTAAACAGGTGAGGTGGGTTTTGGAAGGAATGTTTTCTGAAACAGGAAGAGCATAAAAAAAAAAAAAAGCCCGGAAGACAGAAAATAATATCTTATATAATGAGATACAATGGAACTACATCAGTACTATTTAGTGTGTAAGTTCATGAGCAGTGACAAATGTGGCTAGATTGTAGCCACACTCCTGAGGGCGGTAACCTTGTCTATTTTGTTCAAAATAGAACTGCCATGATCTACCATAGTTCCTGTCACATAGTAAAAATTCAAAACATGTTTGTTGAACAACAAAAATAACAACACAGATATCAGTCATTTATTTATGAAACAAAAAGCATTCTAAAGTACTTTATTCATATGCAATTTTATTAAACCCTTACAACACAACGAGGGATTTATTATATTATTGTTATTCTGCTCATTTTACAGATAAGGTAACAGAAGCTCAATGAGGTTAACCCAATAGCCCAAGATCACCTAGCTAGTGTTTGGCCCAATCTACAATTTAAACTCAGGCAATCTCAGACTCTCCTGATTCTAACTGTTTAGATTCAGCATTAATGAATTGTGAATTTTCCCTAATGTAATGGGAAATTACTAACAGGTTTAATGCTTTGAATTTTACCAAGATGACTCTAGCAGCAATGTGAAGAATGGATCTAGGTGGGAACAAGACTGGAGGTAAGGAAATAGGTTAAGAAGGCATTGTGAGGGGCACCTGGGTGGCTCAGTGGGTTAAAGACTCTGCTTTCGGCTCAGGTCATGATCCCGGGGTCCTGGGATCGAGCCCTGCATCGGGCTTTCTGCTCAGCAGGGAGCCTGCTTTCCTTCCTCTCTCTCTGCCTGCCTCTCTGACTACTTGTGATCTCTGTCTGTGAAATAAATTAAAAAAAAAAAAAAGAAGAAGGCATTGTGATAGTCCGTGCAACTGGTGATGGTGGCTTGGACTACAGTAGTAGTAGTGCAAATGGAAAGAAATAGCCATATTCCAGAGATCTATCTTTTGGAGAGTTTTAACTGACAGGGCTTGTTGATTGATTGAATGGAGGTGTCAATGAGGGAGACAAAGGAATCAAGGGAGACTTTCAGGTTTCTGAAATAATTACAGTTGGGCATTTGGTGGTGCAACTCACTGAGACAAAGAACGAGAGGAGGAGAAGCAGGTTTGCGGTGGCATGTGAGAAGATGACAGTTTTTTGCATGATGAGTGTGAGCTCTTTGAGCTTTTTGAAGGAGGGGTATTCAAGTAGACATGTCTAATAATCATTTCAATAAACTTGCCTCATGTTTAGACAAGAAATCAAGGATGGAAACAGAGATGTGAGAGATACCAACATATAACTGACATTTGCAGCTAATGGGGGCAGTTGCAACCATGTTGGAAAATTAGGTACACTGACGAAAGCAGAAAACCCAAGACAGAGCCCCAATAACCATCAATAACTGACATGCAGAGGCAAAAGAACCTGTAAAGAATGTTGACAAGGATGTGGAGAAAGGGGAACCCTCTTACACAGTTGGTGGGAATTTAAGCTGTTAACAACCACTCTGGAAAACAGTATGGAGGTTCCTCAAGATGTTAAAAATAGAGCTACACTAATATCCAGCAATTGCACTACTAAATATTTACCCCAAAGATACAGATGTAGTGAAAAGAAGAAGCACATGCACCACAATGTTTATAGCAGCAACGACCACAATAGCCAAACTGTGGAAAGAGCTGAGATGCCCATAAACAGAAGAATGGATAAAGAAGATGTGGTCCATATACACAATGGAATATTATTCAGCCATCAGAAAGGATGACTACCCACCATTTGGATCAGCATGGATGGACTGGAGGGGGATTATGCTAAACAAAGTAAGTCAAGCAGAGAAAGAGAATTACATAGTTTCATTCATATGTGGAACATAAGCAATAGTGTGGAGAACCAGAGGGGAAGGGAGAGAAATATGAAGGGGGAGAAAACAAGAGGGAGACTAACCATGAGAGACTATAGACCTCGGGAAACAAACTGAGGGTTTCAGAGGGGTGAGAGGTGGTGGGAAGGGGTAACAATGAGTTGGATATTAAGGAGGGCATGTGTTGTGGTGTACACTGGGTGTTATAAGTAACGAATGAATCATTGAACACTACATCAAAAACTAATGATGTACTATATAGTGGCTAACTGAACATAATAAAAAAAAGAAGTTGGGAAAAATATAGACAAGGGGAGTGGGAGGAAACTCAGAGGAAGAGAGTAAAGGAAGCTGAGGGAAATGAAATTCTTAAGAAGAAGGAAATGGTCAACAGTGTCAAATATTGCTGAGACATAGGAACCAAGTTCTTCTACTGTGTTTAATAACATGGAGGTCTTTTACAATCTTGGAAAGATCCATTCCACAGTGAATGGGTATGTGAGGTTAGAAGAGAGGTAAAAGTTGTATTTCAGTGTGTTACTGATTATAGCTAAAGAAATCAAATGAAAGTCACAGACGCACATGCTAGTTGTTATCATGGAAACAGGAATATGGGGAGATTTGAGGTGAAAAGAGAAATCAGAAGCCCTAGGGTGATTGTTAATTAGTTGAATTTAGGAGTAGACAGCATAGAGATGTAGCAAGGAGTAACATGAGGATGAAGAAGGCGGCCAAGAAGTTTCAAACACTCTCAGTATACATGTGGTACATTGATTAAATTACATTCAGTGGATACTCAATGCTCTGAAAAAGTCTTGTTGTTTTAATTTAACTTGAGCTAAACTACCTGGATATCTTCAGAAGCAATGATTAGAGTGAGGTTAGTGTTGTTGTAGGGACAATGATGACTCTCTCTAGGTCTTGTTTGCCTGATTCTTACGTAGAAAATCCATATCAGTAATGCTTGTGTCCTGGCTACAGAATTTTGTATTAATCCTTGGGCTATGCCATAGTAAGTCATCACCAAGGACAGGCGCAGTCTTTTGCATTATTAGATTTTTCTAATATAAGGTCTTTTCTAGTATAAGGTCTTTCAGGACTCTTGAGATTTCATTTCTTATGCAAAATTCTGGGATTTTTTTCTCTCTAGACTTCCTTTGCAGTTTTCTCTGCCCAAGATTGAGAGCATAGAGCTTCTGGAACACAGATACTGGGAAGCAGCACTATGGATTAGCTGTAAAAACTGGCTTTGGAGTTAGTACTGAATATGAGTCTCAGCTACACCACTTGAAGAAGTACAAAATATAGACTATGCCATAAAGGCAAAGAGTGATAAGTTGGATTTTACTCAATAAATATTTCATATAATTATGGTAAGACTACATTTGTCTGCTATTTTATTATTTTCTTTGGTCTTCCCTGTCACTGGTGCCTCTATTTGCTCTTTCATGCCTTCTTTGGATTATTTGAATTATTTGAATATTATCCAAATATTTTCAAACTCCATTTTGATTTAGCTATTGTTTTTTTAAGCTACATCTCTTTATATTTTGTTAAAAGCTATCCCAGGGAAAATAATACACATTCTTAACTTCTCAGTCTACTTAGAATTAATATTGTACTGCTCCATGAAAAATGTAGAACCTTGAAACCACATAGGTCCATTAACCTTCCTTCCACCATCCTTGTGTTATAGTTGTTATAAATATTACATTTATATACATTATAAGCCCCACAAGACAATGCTATAATTTTTGCTCTAAGTAGCCATATGTATTTTAAACAAATTAAGAAAAAAATAGTCTTCTGTATTTACCTAGGTATATATCAGCCTTGAAGAACATATAAAAGGAGGAGGAGCTGGCAGAGGAGATAGAAAAAAACAGTTATAAGAGGAAACCAGGAGAGTGTATTTTAAGAGAAGATAGGAGAGGAGAATGTTTCAAGAAGGAGGGAGTGATCAAAAGTGTTCTTAAAAATCAAATAAGAGTAATAAAAACCGTGCTAAGTTTGACTACATGGAAGTAATTGGTGATAATAAAAGATGATTTTAGGGGTGCCTGGGTGGCTCAGTAGGTTAAGCTGCTGCCTTCGGCTCAGGTCATGATCTCGGGGTCCTGGGATCGAGTCCCGCATCGGGCTTTCTACTCAGCAGGGAGCCTGCTTCCCTCTATCTCTCTCTCTGCCTGCCTCTCTGTCTACTTGTGATCTCTCTCTGTCAAATAAATAAATAAAATCTTAAAAAAATGATTTTATAGAGTGAGATGGGGATGCATCAAATTGGCATCGTTTAGTAAATGGTTGGGCAAAGGAAATAGAAACAGTGAAGATTGATGACTTTAAAGGAACTATGGGGAAGAAGAAGAAAAGAGATAGGTTAATAGCTGGAGAGGGATGTGGGGTCAAGTGAATGTTTTAGTTGTTTTAATAAATAGGCTATAGATATATGAAAATTAGTAGGAGGGATTCAGTTGAAGGGTTGAGGTTAAATGTGTAGAATAGAAAATGTGTAGTTGATGGTATAAGATTCCTGTGAAGATGGAGAGAGATAGGATACAAAGCTCAGGAGAAGGGTTACCTCTGAAAGATAATAGGATGTACACAGGGGCAAGGCGGCGTACTTGATATTGGGAACACATGGGAGTTGGTATATGATAGCCTTCTCTTTCTCTGAAAACCAGGCGATGATATCCTATGTGAGTAAGGGGAGAGGAGGGTGTGTTGGATATTGAAGGAGAGTGGAGAAGGTCTGGTTTAACAGTTGTAAGCAGTAATTATTTGACCAGGGAGATGTAATAACCTCTCAGACCCCATTAAAGATGTTTTGCTATGTAAGTTATTAAAAGACACATTGTTTTTTGGCTTTCGTTTTAGAAGCAGCTGGGTGATGGATTGTTTTACAGAAAGCAATATAACTATCAAGTGACCTGCGTACTTGCAATGGTGCAACAGCATAATAGACATTGTGAGCCTAGAGCCAGATTGCTTGGGTTTAAATCCCAGTGCTACCACTTATTACCTATCTGACCTTGGAAAAGTTACTTAAATTCTGCATACTTCAACTTCCTCTTCTGTAAAATAAGGACGGTAATGTTAGTCCCTACCTGATAAGGTTGTTGTGAGAATTAAAGTTAGTTAATATGTATAAAGCACTTAGCCTTGTACATAGTAAGCACTGAATAGCTTAATAATTGTTAGTTATTGTTGTTTGGTGATCAGCTCATTCTCTTTCTATTTCTGTCTATGAGGGACCCTAAATTATAGTAAAAAGGTTGCTTTGTAGCTTAAAATAAGAATGTGGAAAACTAGTTGGCTGATCAGACTTTCTGTTGTCCTGGATGCATCCATCTCTATTATACCTGCTGTTCCTAACTGTTACTTATATTTGTAGGTCAGGGCCTTTAGGATACATTTTGCAGGAATGTAGCATGTAAATGTGTGCTTAATCATTGACAGATGTGATGAATTTGGATAGAGACAATTCAACATATATCTGAGGGCAGATGGAAGGCAGAATATCTACATAATTTCATCTGGTGATAGCCAAAGTCATGAAATTAAATCATCACAATTAAATCAGAGAATTAGAGAATCTTGCATTTGGAAAGGCCCTTTAAGGCCATCTGGTCTTATCTCCTACTAAGCACTGCAATCCTCCCTACAGTATCCATAGGAGAGAATATCAAGCCAGGTGGGAAAGAGATTATGGCAGATGATATAAAACAAAATAATGTTTCAAAAAAAATGTGGATACCTAGGTTCTGGATAGTTTGGTCTTAAACCAGATCCACAGAAGACACAACACCAGGAAGAGTTCAGGTCAAGTTGTAAAACTGTTTCTTTTTAGATACAGAAAACAAAGGCTAAAGACTCATTTGCCATTCTTTTGCTAAATTCATTTGCTAACTAACAATGGTGTTCTACTTTGAATTTCTCTGCTCATCTGTGAAAAGAAAACACTATGTTTTTCAGTCTCCCATGGATTTTTAAAAAATGAGCCTAATTAAAAAAACAGACATCCAAAATGGAAGGTGCTATGTAAATGTTAGTTGACTGAAAGTTCTTACATCTCTAGTCAAGGTGATTTTGGGCTAAGAACCTAGGCTGCCAGCTTGGGTAACCTCATCTTTGCATGAGCTTTGAGCTTGGTTTAGGGTAGAAAGTGTTTGTGATATTTTGGTTGGCTAGGTTAGGGCTGGTCCTACATAGAATAGCTCTCCAGCTATTATCTCTTTTCTTCTTCTTCCCTACAGTTTCTTAGGAGTTATCTATCTCCCCTGTTTCTATTTCTTTTACCCCACTATTTACTAAGCTACACCAATTTGATGCATTTCCATCTCATTCTACAAAATCATCTTTTATTACTGCTGATTACTTCCATGTAGTCAGATGTGTTGGAAAACCTCAAAATCTATCTATCTATCTCTCCTTCTCCAAGATTTTTTTCATCTGCTGTCAGATGCTTGAAATCTACCACTAAATATCAGTGACATGAATCGTACATTAGAGTTCTAGCTTTTTGGCTTATGGGATTGATACTTGTTAAAAATTTTAATGACTCTGAGAAAGGTAATTTACTGTATTAGTCATTTACCAATTAGTAGAAATGAGGAATGTTGTAAAAGTTGGAATAGAAAGAAAAAGAGGACACTAAATGCCTGGAGGGGAGGGAAGTTTAAGGACACGAAAATTGTTCGTAGTTCACAATTTACCCATGGCCAATACTGTTATAGGAGTAAAACAGAGCAAAATGGTTCCATCTAAATATTTATCCCCTTATATTCACCTAATTCCCATTCTTACCCCCTAGCTTTTTCCAAATTAGGAGGTGAATGAGCTCCAGTTTTTTTCTTTTTTTTTTTGAGGTTTTCATTTTATTTTATTATTATTTTATTTTGTTAAGTTCTTATTTAAGTTCCAATTAGTTAGCATACAGCATAATATTAGTTTCAGGTGTACAATGTAGTGATTCAACACTTTCATACAATACCCAGTATTCATCACAAGTGCATCCCTTCACCTGTATACTGTATAATCCATCCTCCCAACTACGTTCTCTCTGGTAACCACCAGTTTGTTCTCAATACTTAAGAGTCTGTTCCTTGGTTTGCCTCTCTCTTTTCTACTTTTGTTTGTTTTGTTTCTCAAATTCCACACATGGTTGGAATTATATGGTATTTGTCTTTCTTGGACTGACTCATTTCACTTAGCATCATACTCTTCAGCTCTATCCATGTCATTGCAAATGGCAAGACTTCATTTTTTATGGCAAAGTAGTATTCCATTGTATATGCAGTCAAATGCTCTGTCACTGGGCTATACCCCCATTATTCCTTGTGTGTGTGTGTGTGTGTATATATATATATACACACACACCCCTTCTTTATCCATTCATCAGTCGATAGATACATGGGCTGTTCCCATAATTTGGCATTGTAGATAATGCTGCTATAAACATCAGGGTTCATGTATCCCTTTGAATTAGTATTTTTGTATTCTTTGGGTAAATACCTACTATAACACATCCTAAGGTAGTTCTATTTTTAACTTTTTGAGGAACCACCATATTGTTTTGCGAAGTGTCTGCACCAGTTTGCATTCCCACCAACAATGTGAGAGAGATTCCCTCTCTTCTAGATCTTTGCCAATACTTGCTATGTTTCCTGTGTTTTTGATTTTAGCCATATTGACAGGTATGAGATGACATCTTGTAGTTTTGATCTGAGTTTCCCTCATGGTGAGTGATGCTGAACATCTCTTCCTGTGGTTGCTGGCCATATCTACATCTTCTTTGGAAAAATGTCTGTTCATGTCTTCCACCAATTTTTTTTACCTGTATTATTTGTATTTTGGGTATTAAATTGCATCTATCCTTGGATATTTTGGATACTTAATCAGATATGTCATTTTCAGGTATCGTCTCCAATTCCCTTTTAGTTTTATTGATTGTTTCCTTTGCTGTGCAGAAGCTTTTATTTTTTTAGAAACTTTTCATTTTGAAGTCACAATAGTTTATTTTTACTTTTATTTTCCTTGCCTCAGGAAACATATCTAGAAAAAAAGTTGCTATGACTGATGTCAAAGAGTTTACTACCTCTGTTCCTCTCGAGGATTTTAATGGTTTCCTTTCTTACATTTAGGTCTTTAATTCATTTTGAATTTATTTTTGTGTATGGTATAAGAGCGGTCCACTTTCTTTCTTTTGTATGTTGCTGTCCAGTTTTCCCAACACCATTTGTTGAAGAGACATTTTCCATTTGGATATTCTTTCCTGCTTTGCCAAAGATTAACTGACCATATAGTGGTGGGATCATTTCTGGGTTTTCTATTCTGCTCTATTAGTTTATGTGTGTTTTTTTGTACCAGTACCATACTGTTTTGATCACTACAGCTTTCTCATAAAATTTGCAGTCTGGAATTATGATGCCTTCAGCTTTGCTTTTCTTTTTCAGGACTGCTTTGCTTATTTGGGAACTCTGTGGTTCCATAAAATTTTAGGATTATTTTTTCCAGTTTTGTGAAAAATTTGGGTGGTATTTTGATAGGGATTGCATTAAATGTGTAGATTGCTTGAGGAAGTATAGATATATTTTTTAAATATTTTATTTGTTTATTTGAGAGAGAGATAGTGAGAGAGAGCATGAGCAAGGAGAAGGTCAGAGGGAGAAGCAGACTCCCCATGGAGCTGGGAGCCCGATGCGGTACTCGATCCCAGGACTCCAGGATCATGACCTGAGCTGAAAGCAGTCGTCCAACCAACTGAGCCACCCAGGCCCCCATGGGAAATATAGATATTTTAATAATACTTTTTCTTCCAATACATAAGCATGGAACGTTTTTCAATTTCCTTGTGTTCTCTTCAATTTATTTAATCAGTGTTTTTTTTTTGCATATATGTGTGTGTGTGTATATAATTTATTTATTTTCAGCATAACAGTATTCATTATTTTTGCACCATTCCCAGTGCTCCATGCAGTCCGTGCCCTCTCTAATACCCATCACCTGGTTTCCCCAACCTCCCACCCCCCCCCCGCCACTTCAAACCCCTCAGATTGTTTATCAGAGTCCATAGTCTCTCAGGTTCACCTCCCCTTCCAATTTCCCCCAACTCCCTTCTCCTCTCTAACTCCCCTTGTCCTCCATGCTATATGTTATGCTCCACAAATAAGTGAAATCATATGATAATTGACTCCCTCTGCTTGACTTATTTCTCTCAGCATAATCTCTTCTAGTCCAGTCCATGTTGCTACAAAAGTTGGGTATTCATCCTTTCTGATGGAGGCATAATACTCCATAGTGTATATCAACCACACCTTCCTCATCCATTCATCCGTTGAAGGGCATTGTGGTTCTTTCCACAGTTTGGCGACGGTGGCCATTGCTGCTATAAACATTGGGGTACAGATGGCGCTTCTTTTCACGACATCTGTATCTTTGGGGTAAATACCCAGGAGTGCAATGGCAGGCCCATAGGGAAGCTCTATTTTTAATTTCTTGAGGAATCTGCACACTGTTCTCCAAAGTGGATAAACCAACTTTCATTCCCACCAACAGTATAAGAGGGTTCCCCTTTCTCCAAATCCCCTCCAACACATGTTCTTTCCTGTCTTGCTAATTTTGGCCATTCTAACTGGGGTAAGGTGATATCTCAATGTGGCTTTAATTTGAATCTCCCTGATGGCCAGTGATGATGAACATTTTTTCATGTGTCTAATAGCCATTTGTATGTCTTCATTGGAGAAATGTCTGTGCATGTCTTCTGCCCATTTTTTTGATATGATTATCTGTTTTGTGTGTGTAAAGTTTGAGGAGTTCTTTATAGATCCTGGATATCAACCTTTTGTCTGTACTGTCATTTGCAAATATCTTCTCCCATTCTGTGGGTTGCTCTTTGTTTTCTTTGCCTTTGCAGTGCAGAAGCTTTTGATTTTGATGAAGTCTCAAAAGTTTATGTTCGCTTTTGTTTCCTTTGCCTTAGGAGACATATCCTGAAAGAAGTTGCTGTGGCTGATATCGAAGGGATTACTGCCTATGTTCTCCTCTAGGATTCTGATGGATTCTTGTCTCATGTTGAGGTTTTATCCATTTTGAGTTTATCTTTGTGTACGGTGTAAGAGAATGGTCGAGTTTCATTCTTCTACATATAGCTGTCCAATTTTCCCAGCACCATTTATTGAAGAGACTGTCTTTTTTCCACTGTATATTTTTTCCTGTTTTGTTAAAGATTATTTGACCATGGAGTTGAGGGTCCATATCTGGTCTCTCTACTCTTTTCCACTGAAATATGTGTCTGTTTTTATGCCAGTACCATGCTATCTTGGTGATCACAGCTTTGTAATAAAGCTTGAAATCAGGTAACGTGATACCCCCACTTTTATTTTTGTTTTTCAACATTTCCTTAGCGATTCAGGGTCTCTTCTGATTCCATACAAATTTTTGGATTATTTGCGCCAGCTCTTTGAAAAATACCAGTGGAATTTTGATCGGAATGGCATTAAAAGTATTGATTGCTCTAGGCAGTGTAGACATTTTAACAATGTCTATTCTTCCGATCCAAGAGCTTGAATGGTCTTCCATCTTTTTGTGTCTTCTTCAATTTCTTTCATGAGTGTTCTGTAGTTCCTCGAGTACAGATCCTTCACCTCTTTGGTTAGGATTATTCCCAGGTATCTTATGGTTCTTGGTGCTATAGTAAATGCAATCAATTTTCTAATTTCCCTTTCTGTATTTTCATTGTTAGTTTATAAGAAAGCCACTGATTACTGTACATTGACTTTGTATCCTGCCACATTACTGAATTGCTGTATGAGTTCTTGTAGTTTGGGGGTGGAGTCTTTGGGGTTTTCCATATAAAGAATCATGTCATCTGTGAAGAGAGAGAGTTTGACTTCTTCATTGCCAATTTGGATACATTTTCTTTCTCTTTGTTTTCTGATTGCTGTTGCTAGGACTTCTAATACTATGTTGAACAAGAGTGGGGAGAGTGGGCATCCTTTTCATGTTCCTGATACCAACAGGAAGGCTGCAAGCTTTTTCCCATTGAGGATGATATTTGCTGTGGGTCTTTCATAGATAGATTTTATGAAGTTCAGGAATCTCCCCCTCTATCCCTATACCTTGAAGCTTTTTAATAAGGAACCGATGCTGGATTTTGTCAAATGCTTTTTCTGCATCAATTGAGAGGATCATGTGGTTCTTCTCTTTTCTCATATTAATTTGTTCTATCACATTGATTGATTTGCGAATGTTGAACCATCCTTGTAGCCCAGGAATGAGTCCCACCTGGTCATGGTGGATAATCTTTTTAATGTGCTGTTGGATCCTGTTTGCTAGGATCTTGTTGAGAATCTTAGCATCCATATTCATCAGTGATATTGGTCTGAAATTCTCCTTTTTGGTGGGGTCTTTGCCTGGTTTGGGGATCAGGGTAATGCTGGCTTCCTAGAAAGAGCATGGAAGTTTTCTTTTGCTTCAATTTTTTGAAACAGCTTCAGGAGAATAGGTGTTACTTCTTCTTTGAAAGTTTGGTAGAATTCCCCAGGGAATCCATCAGGTCCTGTGCTCTTGTTTTTTGGGAGTTTTTTGATCACTGCTTCAATCTTGTTACTAGATATCAGTCTATTCAGGTTGTCAATTTCTTCCAGGTTCAATTTTGGGAGTTCATAGTTTTCCAGGAATGCATCCATTTCATCTAGGTTGCTAAGCTTATTGGCATATAACTGCTGATAATAACTTCTGATGATTGTTTCTACTTCCTTGGTGTTCATTGTGATCTCTCCCTTTTCATTCATAATTTTATGAATTTGGGCTTTCTCTCCTTTCTTTTGGATTAGTGTCACCAATGGTTTATCGATCTTATTGATTCTTTCAAAAAACCAGCTTCTAGTTTCATTGATATGTTCTACTGTATCTCTTTTTTCTACCTCATTGATCTCACCTCTTATCTTGATGATTTCCCTTCTTATGTGTGGAGTTGGTTTGATTTGTTGTTGATTTTCCAGTTCTTTAAGGTGTAGAGACAGCTGCTGTGTTCTGGATTTTTCAATTTTTTGAGGGAGGCTTGGATGGCTATGTATTTCCCCCTTAGGCCTGCCTTTGCTGTATCCCATAGGTTTTGGACTGAAGTGTCATCATTCTCATTGGTTTCCATGAATTGTTTCAGTTCTTCCTTGATCTCCTGGTTGATCCAAGCATTCTTAAGCAAGGTGGTCTTTAGCTTCCAGGTGTTTGAGTTCCTTTGGAACTTTTCCTTGTGATTGTGCTCCAGTTTCAAAGCATTGTGATCTGAGAATATGCAGGGAATCATCTCAGTCTTTTGGTATCGGTTGAGTCCTGATTTATGACCCAGTATGTGGTCTATTCTAGAGAAGGTTCCATGTGCACCTGAGAAGAATGAGTATTCTGTTGTTTTAGGGTGGAATGTTCTGTATATATCTATGAGGTCCATCTGGTCCAATGTGTCATTCAATGCTTTTGTTTCTTTATTGATTTTCTGCTTCGATGATCTATCTAATTCTGAAATAGGTGTGTTAAGATCTCCTACGATTAGTGTATTCATATCAATATGATTCTTTATCTTGATTAACATTTTTCTTAAGTAATTGGCTGCTCCCGTATTGGGAGCATAGATATTTACAATTGTTAGGTCATCTTGGTGGATAGTCCCTTTAAGGATTATGTAGTGTCCTTCTGTATCTCTGACTACAGTCTTTAGTTTGAAGTCTAATTTATCTGATATAAGAATCGCTACCCCAGCCTTCTTTGAGGCCCATTGGCATGAAAGATGCTTCTCCATCCCTTCACTTTCAGTCTGCGTGTATCTTTAGGTTCACAATGGGTCTCTTGTAGACACCATATGGATGGGTCCCATCGTTTTATCCAATCTGCAACCCTGTGCCATTTTATGGGCGCATTTAGGCCATTCACATTGAGAGTGATTATTGATAGATACGTTTTTATTGACATCGATTTACCTTTGAAGTCTTTCTTTCTTTAGATTGTCTCTATATTTCTGTTCAATGCTATTCTTAGGATTTTTCCTCTTTTATGGAATCCCCCTTAATATTTCCTGCAGTGTTGGCTTGGTGGTTCCCTAATCTTTTAAGCCTTGCCGGTCTGTGAAACTTTTTATCTCTCCATCCATTTTGAATGTCAGTCTTGCTGGATAAAGTATTCCTGGCTGCGTGTTCTTCTCATTTAGTGTTCTGAATATATCTTGCCAGCCCTTTCTGGCTTGCCAGGTCTCTGTGGGCAGGTCTGACGTTATTCTGATGGGCTTTCCTCTGTAAGTAAGGAGCCTCTTTGTCCTAGCAGCTTTCAAGAGATTATATCTGCAATTATGATTCCTTAGTTTGACTATCAGGTGCCTTGATGTTTTTTTTGGAATCTATAATCTTGGGTGGAGACCATTCAGCATCTAGTACATGAATGCTGGTTCCATTCACAAGATTGGGAAAATTTTCATGAAGAACTTGTTCCACTATATCTTCTAGGCTTCTTTCTTTCACCCCCCTTAAGGGATTCCAGTAATTCTGACACTGTAATGTTTAATGGCATCATTTATTTCCCTGATTCTGTTATCATGGCTTCTAAGCTGTTTGTTCCAGGTTTTCTTCTGATCCTTTCTATCTGTTTGTCCTCCAGATCACTAATTCTATATTTTCTTTCAGTTACCCTAGCTTTGAGGGAATTTAGATTAGTTTGGAACTCATTGAGATCATTGTGAACCTCATCCTTGGTAGCTTTCATTTCTGCCCTAATATTGTCAACATCATCTCTGGTCACTTTCTTTTCGGCCCTAATCTATTCCGTTTGGTCATCCATGGCTTTCTCCAACCTAGCTATTGCCTGGATAATTGTTAGCCTGAGTTCACTTTCCGACATATTGTCTATGTTGATAGCCATTAGCTCTGTTGCAGAAGGTCCATCCTCTGCGTTTTTCTTCTGTTGGGCATTCCTCCTCCTAGTCATTTTGGTGAGAGATGACTGAACGGTTGTAGCTGCATGTATCGACCGTGGTGCAGCCAAGATGCACCCTGGAACACTTCTGAGCAATCAGGATTCCCCACCCAAATGAGAGAAAAAAGAAAAGAAAAATAAAAAAAAGAGAGAGACACAGGAAAGAAAGGGAAGATAAAAGAGAAGGTTCAGCCCAAATGGGCCCCAGGGTAAGATTTATGAAGTATATAAACAAAAACAGACATACAAAAAGACTGATAAATCTATATGACAAGAGAAAAAAATATATATATAAGCAAATAAAGGAAGAACATCATCATAAAGAACCCCAAGTGTAAGATTTATATACTATCAGGACAAACACAAAAACACAGAAACACTGGTGGAAGAAAAAGATGGGAGAGTGGTTATAAATTCTCAGTATGGGCTAGGAAGGTCGTTTTGATTCTTCCTGGTTGTATCTTGGTATCTTTGTTAAAGGACTCAACTTTCCCAAGATAAAGGGGGATTAAAAATTGATTTACCTATAAGGATAGTATTGATTGGGGAGAGGGGATTACTTTGAAGTTTAACTCTAAATGAATATTAGAAAATAAAAATAAAAAAGGATATAAAGTAGACTAAACTAAACTAAAATTAAAAAAAAAGAAATTTTAAAAATAGAAATGCAAAAGAAAGACACAGGTGTATGTATCAAAAAGTTCAGGTTAGAAGTTTACTATGGAATTTGATATCCTGGACAGCTCACTATGATGCTAAATATGCTAAAAAATTATCTATATAAAAAAATGAGCCAGAATAGTGGGAACAAATTAAAAATAAAAGTTGTCCTATGAAGTACTGGTGATGGTTCTCTTGTAGTCTTTTTTTTTCTTTTTCTTTCCTGGTTGGTTTTCTCAGGGAGGTGCCTCCCACGTGTGTTTTCAGTCAGTGATATTTCCTGAGTTAAGTCCTCCTGTCCCCCTCAAGGGAGTGGGCTCTGAAAAAACGGTTTTTTTCAGGCTTTTGTTCTCTGGAGGTTTTTATGTTTATTCACTTTTATTTTCCCTATGGCCTTGACCGCTTTTGATGGTGTTTGTAGGTTTAGAGGAAAGCAAACTGCACCCTGACCTCCATCTCAGAGAGAAGCCTCAGTCTGTTCTTCTGTGGGTGTTGCAGAGCCCATATAAATTCCACCTTGGCTGCTGGCAGAGCAGGTTCCAAGTCGTGGTCCCTGGGGATACAGGATCTTCTGCTTGTACCCCAAACCACCGCAGCAGCAGATCTCTGGGCAGCTCCAGACCGCCAGAGAGGTTCCAAGCAGTGATCGCACACTGAGATTTTCCCGCTGGTCTGGGCTGGGAGTGCCTGGTCTTTCTGGGTCTAAGAGCACCCGGCCTGTGCACACCTCTCTCAGAGGAGGCTGCAGGTCACACGTGTGTCTCAGGTTCTGAGAGCGGGACACAGGTCTGAAAGCATCAGGCTGGGCCTTCGTGCACCTCTATCAGGGGAGAGTATGGGGTGCGCGTCTTAGGCTCTGAAACAATGGTGCGGGTCTACAAGTGCCGGGTGGGCCTTTGTGCACCTCTCTCAGGGGAGGGCGAGGGGTGCCTGTGTCTCAAGCTCTGTAGCAGGGCTTGTGCGTTCTGCCATCTGTAGCTCCCAGCTCCTCACAGGAGCCAGATCCCACGCAATCTCGGGCGCGCTGGCAACTCAGGGACCAAGACCTTGTTTCTCTGCCACACTCTCTCTGGCTCAGCGCCAGGGGAGGCTGTCCTGGGGCTGGAGACTTAAGCCCCTGTCCCTAGCTGCCCCTATTCCCACAATCCCCCCCCCCCCGCCCTCTGCAATCCTTTGCTCTTTTGGAGTGCTTTCAACCAGTCTCCAAGTTAATGCTGGTCCCCAGATGCAGGGCACTCTCGTATTAGGGGTATTACTTTCCAACCAGTTGCCTCTGGTGGCTCCCTCTTCCTTTTGTTTATCTTCCAATATCAGTCCGATGTTTCCACTCCGCTTTACCTGCCCACTGGCGTCTTCTGCCCCTGTAGAGATCCACATGTGTATAATTCTGATCTCAGGCTGATTTCATGGGTGTTCGGAATTCTTTGGTAGGTAATCTGCTCACTTTAGGGTACAGGTTGAAAAGGCGCCTCCTCCTACTTCCCTGCCATCTTATCCCCCCTTAATCAGTGTTTTATAATTTTCAGAGTACAGGACTTTCAGATCCTTAGTTAAGTTTATTTCTAGGTATCTTATTATTTTTGGTACAATTGAAAATGGATTGATTCCTTGATTTCTTTTTCTGCTGCTTCATTATTGGTGTATAGAAATGTAACTGATTTCTGCACATTGATTTGATATCCTGCAACTTTGTTGAATTCACCAGAGTTCTAGCAATGTTTTGGTGGTGTCTTTCGGTTGTCCACAAGAATATCATATCATCTGTAAATAGTGTAAGTTTGACTTCTTCCTTGTTGATTTAGATGCTGTTTATTTCTTTTTGTTGTCTGATTGTTGTGGCTAGGACTTCCAGTATTTTATCAAATGACAATGGCGAGAGGGGACATCCTTGTCTTGTTTCTGACTGTAGAAGAAAATCTCTCAGTTTTTCCCCACTGAGGATACTAGCTGTGTGTCTTTCATATATGGCTTTTATGATGTTAAGGAATGTTCCTCATAACCCTACTTTGTTGACAGGTTTTTTTTTTTTAATGATTTTATTTATTTATTTGAGAGAAAGAGAGGAAGAGAGAGAGAGAGTACAGGCAGGGGGAAGGGAAGAGGGATGAGCAGACTCACTGCTAAGCGGGTTGTTTCCTGATATGGGGCTCAGTCTCAAGACCCTGAGATCATATCGTGAGCTGAAGCCAGATATTAACCACCTGATCCACCCAGGAACCCATGTTGAGAGTTTTTATCATGAATGGATATTGTACTTTATCAAATGCTTTTTTTGTTTGCATCTATTGAGAGGATCATATATATATAGTTCTTATCCTTTCTTTTATTAATGTGGTATATTACATTGATAGATTTGCATTTATTGAACCACCCTTGCAACCCAGAAATAAATCCTACTTGATTGTGGTGAATGTTGTTGTTGTTTTTGATGTATTGTTGGATTCTGTTTGCTGGTATTTTATTGAAAATTTTTACAACCATGTTTATCAAGGATATTAGCCTGTAATTCTCTTTTTTAGTGGAATCTTTGTCTGGTTTTGAAAGCAGGATAATGCTAGTTCCATAGAATGAATTCAGAAGTTTTCCTTCCTTTTCTATTTTTTGGGATAGTTTGAAAAGAATAGGTATAATTTTTTTCTTTAAATGCTTAGTAGAATTCCCCTGTGAAGCCATCTGGCCCTGGACTTTTGTTTTCTGGGAGTTTTTTGGTTACTGATTAAATTTCTTTCCTGGTTATCACTTTATTCAAGTTTTATATTTCTTCCTGTTTAAGTTTAGGTAGTTTATATGTTTCTAGGAATTTATCAGTTTCTTCCAGGACATCCAATTTGGTGGCATATAATTTTTTTTTAGGTCTTTTTTTTTCCAATTTATTTATTTTCAGAAAAACAGTATTCATTATTTTTTCACCACACCCAGTGCTCCATGCATAATTTTTCATAATATTTTCTTATCATTGTTTGTATGTCTGTGATGTTAGTTGGCATTTCTTTTCTCTGATTTATGATTTTATTTACTTGGGTCCTATCTTTTTTTCTTTTTGGTGAGTCTGGTTAGAGGTTTATCATTTTAAAAGATTTTTTCAAAGAACTGGTTTCATTGATCTATTTTTTTTAAGTTTCTATGTCAATGTCAATTATTTTTTCTCTACTCTTTATTATTTCCTCCTTCTGCTGGGTTTAGGCTTTATTTGCCATTCTTTTTATAGTTCCTTAAAGGAACTATAAAGGGGAGGCTAAAAGTAACAAAGGCAAGGTAGGGTAAGAGAAAATCTTCAGAAACAGTAACAGCACAATTAATAAAATGACCCTAAATATATAACTATCAACAATTACTTTGAATCTAAATGGATAAACACTGTAATCAAAAGACAGGGTGTCAAAATGATTAATAAAAGCAAGATCCATCTATATGTTGTCTGCAAGAGACTCATTTTAGACCTAAAGATACATGCAGATTGAAAGTGAGTAGGTGGAGAAATATTTATCATGGAAATGGATATCAAAAGAAAGCCAGATTAGCAATACTTATATTGGACAAACTGACTTTAAAATAAAGGCTGTAAAAAGAGACAAAGAAGGGCATTATATTAACATAAAGGGGAAACCCCAACAAGAGAATATAGGAGTTATAAATGTTTATGCATCCAACATGGAAGCACCCAAATGTATAAAACAATAACAAACATGTAAGAACTAATCAATAATAATATATTAATAGTAATATATTACTGTATTACACCAGTGGACAGATCACTTAAACAGAATATCAATAAACAATTGCTTTGGATGACACACTAGAATAGATGGACTTAAAAGATATATTGGAAGATCCTATCCTACAACAGCAGAATATACATTCTTTTTAAGAGCACATGGAACATTCCCCCAAATAAATTACATGTTAGGTCACAAAATAGACCTCAACAAATACAAAAATATTGAAATCATACCATGCACCTTTTCTGAACATAATGCTATGAAACTAGAAGTCAACCACAAGAAAAGAATCTGGGAAGACCACAAATACATGGACATTAAACAACATGCTACTGACCAATGAATGGTTCAACCAGAAAATCAAAGAAGAAAGAAAAAATTACATGGAAACAAGTGAAAATGAAGACACAATGGTCTAGAGCCCTTGGGATTCAGCAAAAGTGGTCTTAAGGAGGAAGTGTATAATAATAAGGCCTACCTCAAAAAGCAAGAAAAATCTCAAATGAGCTCTGCTTTTATATATATATTTTTTCACTTTTTGGAATATTTTAAATGATTTTTCATTTCTACATATATTTTTTCATTAAAGATATAAAATGTTTGATCCAGAACTGTGGTTGTGTTAGTGTTCAGTCTAAGGTAACTATTGAGTTTTTTTAATCTTCAGCCACCCTGATTTATTTTAAGTGTGTAAAAGATCCAATCCAAATCCTAAACATGAATTAGAATTCACGGCACAATGACTAGTCTGAAAAGTTCATAGCAAGATCGAGAAGACTTCTTAAGGTTGGGAGACATTATGAAGTTTATATTTTGATTTTGAATTTGAAAGTTAGGCTTCCACCTAAATGAAAAGATAACATGAGCTAAGGTAAAATCAATACCAGGACAGTATGGAAAGGGCAATATTGGTTCTTGTTGTTATTGAGGCCAATCTAGCATTATCTTCCTGTGGGACTTTCATACTCCCCATATTAATGACTGAACAAGAAATAAAGGGAAAAATAGGTCACAGAATAATTTAATTGAAATTATTCTGACAGTGAGAATCACTTCTTTAGGGTGCACTTGTTTAAATTTGCAAGAGATTCTATTAATCCAGATCCAAAACATCTCAACACTGGGATAGACCTATTTTAATAATTTTAAGCTCATATTTTAAAAATTTATTATGACATAGGTTCAGACATACAGAGAAGTTGAAAAATTATACAAATAATTTTCATATTCTCTTCACCCAGATGTCCAGATTTCCCATATTTACCTTTTACCATTTTTGTAGTCTCTATCTATATAAGTATGTGTGTATCCCACTAATGTGCAACACAAAAGAAAAACAAATATGCATCTTAGAGTCTGGTCTAGAATCACCCACTGAATATACTTGTCCTATCTCTTTGGTCTTTAATCTGGAACAGTTCTCTACCTTTCTTCGTTTTTCATTACCTTGAAATTTTTGAAGAGGATGGGCCATTTCTTTTGTAGAATGTTCTTAAATCTGTTTTTAACTACCGTTTCTTCTTGGTTAGACTCAGATTACAGTCTGTTTTCAAGAATACTACAGAAGGGAGTATGTATTGTCTTCAGTGTATCATAATATTCCTCCTGTGTTTATTAGTTTGAAATTTGTTGCAAGGAAGAACTTTCTTTTCTTCCTTCCTTCCTTTATTTAAACACTTACTTATATTAGTATTGACTTGCATATTCTCATTTTATTCTATGGGTGAATCCATTGCTATAATTTTGTTGTTGTTGTTGTTTAAATTGTCCCAGATTTGGTCAATGGGAGTCACTCAGGTTGGCTCCTGTGTCTTCTCTGAGATTACTTCATCTTTCTTTGAGTACTCTCTATCTTTCTGGCACAGCAAGGTGTTTCAAGGCTCATCTTCTTCTTTCTCTGCCCCAGCTCTGGAATCAGCAACAAGAGCCTCTGGTTTCTTTGAATAGAAATTTATATTTAGAAACTAAGATTGGACACTAGTTTTGCTCATTATTATGGAGTGTTATTATTTCTGAGCCCTTTCAGCATACAAAGCTAGGGAAAATATATATGTAGATGCATATGCATGTATGTATGTATGTATCATTTTTCTATTATCTCTCTATCTATCTATCTATCATCTATCCATCTATCTCTATCATCTTTTCATCTGTCATTTATCATCTATCAATCATCTATTTATCTATCTCTCTAATCTAGGCAACCTATATATTAAAAAACATGAACATGTACCAATACCTGTACTACCAATCCAATACCACTTAGTTCATTTTTTTCTTCCTCCTTTCCATATCTGCATCTCCTTTCCACAGTGAGAAATATCTCTTTATCCACAATATATTTATTTCTTTGGCCCGTCCTAGAGTATTAAAGTGTTTTCAGATTTGCTAATTATACCACTATGAAGAAACAAACCCACTTATGTAGGGTTACTTTTTTGGGCTCTTTTACCCTTAACTGGAATATGAATAGTTAAAATAATGTATTCGAATGTTACTTGGGTTTGTTTTCTTTCTTTTTCCATTCAGAGTGATTATGTTATTCATTTTAAATGACATTGGGTTCATTTATTTTTGTTCATATTCCATTTTGGGTTCTGCCTTATTTTTGCTGATTTCATTTACTTATTTTTTGCCTATGTGAAACACTATCATGATTCCAAGTCAGAAATCTACAAAAAAGCATATTTAGAGTAGTAAGACCAAACCCATCTCTTCTACTCTGTTACTTTCTTCCCATCCTTTCTACCAATTCCCACACACATCTCCTATAGGTAATCAATCACATTATTTTATGGTTTACCCCTTCTGTGTTTCTTTTTGCACCAATTAGTGTACTTGTGTATATATATATTTTTTTTTTCATGGACATAGAACAGAGGGTAAAAACTTATGTCTCATTCATCAATGTAAAGTCTTAGATACTCTCCTAAGTGGATCATTGAACTCTACATCAAAAACTAATGATGCACTATAAGGTGGCTAACTGAAAATAAAGCAGCAGCAGCAACAACAACAACAACAACAACAAACAAAAACAACTAAGTGAACTCTCTTCCTGTTTTTCAACACTCGCTCTCTTCCTGGTTACCTTTAGGGCTTGAACACTTGGACATGTTCTAATCTGTTTATTACAAAGAGCTTAGGCAGGCATGCAGCTTTCCATTTTGGCCTCACTTAAGGCTAATGTTTTGGTACAGATGTACATAAGCCAGCCATGACTTGTTTGGGACAGAAATTGTCCACCTTATAAGAATTAAGCAGAATAAAAAATAAAAATCCATCTTTAACTTCATTCATAAAGAGATAAATTTATATAAAGCAAATAAAATAAATCATAAGAAATGAAACTGTTTTAGACACATGTCAATTTCCTTCTGTTGAAATATATTATTTATTTTAGCAGTGGTAGCTCTTACTTCAATATTAGAAAAATAATGTTATTTGTTTTCAGTATAAGTTAACCCTCAGGTGGAATAGACACATTGATTTTTTTAAAAAATGGATTTCAAATAAATCCTATGTCTTCATAATGAAAACTTAGAGCATTCATCAGGATGGAGTAGTTATGTAAGTGCCTTCCCAAGGTAAGAGAAAATTACATTCACTTCTCTTTCATTGGTTTTTGTTGAGTAAAATTTGTCTATTCCATTTGACTGGCCAATTTGATTGCAACATTCTAAAACTCAGCTAGGTACAACATAGATTCACATTTTGACTTAGGAAAACTGGGCCCATATAGCAAAATAATTGGATCCACACATTAATTAGATCCAGTGATAAAACTCAGCTTATTGTCACTGGGCTACAGGCTGAAGGAACCTAAAAATAGGCTGGCTTGATGTTCTGATTGACTGTGTACACTATTTTGTACCACTGAGTAAGTTATAAGAAAGCAGAACAGCTGTACAACAGCTACAGTTGAATGCAAATATCTAGGAGTCTCCACAACAAAATAACAAAGACAGTAGAATTATGCCCATTTTGATCACTAATATCCAGTCACCCACACCAGAAAATTTTCACACATGATAATCACTATTAAAGCTGTTTCTTTTTTGCCAAATTGAAACATTCAGTGTATAGGTATGACCTGCAGGCTCTTGATGAAGTATTAATGACCTGAGTCTCCAACTAAATCTTGTAGAATAACACCCTCTCTTTAAAATTAATTCATCGAGGGGCACCTGGGTTGCTCAGTTGGTTAAGCATCTGCCTAAGCTCAGGTCATGATCCTGGGGTCCTGGGATTGAGCCCAACATCAGCCTCTCTGCTTGCAGGGAGCCTGCTTCTCCTTCTTCTCCCCACTCTTGCTATCTTTCTTAATTTTATCAAACAAATAAATAAAATCTTAATAAAATAAAATTAAAATTCACTGAAAGAGCCTTTAAAAATGAAATAAGATGGGATTGGTGAAGGAGACAAACCATGAGACTGTTAATCTCAGGATACAAACTGAGGGCTGCTGGAGGTGGGGGGAAGGGATAGGGTGGCTGGGTGATGGACAATGGGGAGGGTATGTGCTATGGTGAGTGCTGTGAACTGTGTAAGATTAATTATTCACAGACCTGTGCCTCTGAAGATTTCTCTACTGTAATGACTAAAATAAATGTAATGACAGAGAGAAAGAAAGAGAGAGATGGAAGAGAGGTGTTTGGTTGGCTCAGTTGGTTAAGAGTTTGAGTCTTGATATCAGCTCAGGTCTTGATCTCAGGGTCATGAGTTCAAACCCCACATTGGGTTCCATGCTGAGCATGGAGTCTGCTCAAAAATAAAAGAGAGAGATGTGAGAACCAAAATAGTTTATGCTGCTGCAGTGTAACCTTATTACAGTAGCATCACACTACAGCATTATAAAATATACATAATGCTATTAGTAGTAGAATTGTTCTCAGATGGGTATCTGAGCATGCATCCAAATCCTTAGCTAATAGTTTCATCTGTTTTTTTATTTTCTGCCCCCAGTACAAACTGATTTTTCAGTAAATATCTACTGAATATTACTATGTTCCAGGTGGGTATGCTATGTATCCTTTTGATTAACATCTTACTTTTGTGGATGCATTCTAGATGTGGTTACTAGATCAATATTGTCAGAAGAGCACACTTTGATTATTTCTAAATCAGCCTCAAAAACTTTTGTTGACACCCTATTGCCTACCAGTATAATCTTAAAGTTTTCTCTTAACATTTAGATCTCTCTAATAATATGTTTCTTTCCAGTTTTAGCTTCTACAGTTTTCCACTACACTATAAGCTCCTTGGTTGCAGTTTAGTTCATTTCAGTGAACACTTATTGAGTATTTACCATGGCTGGTGACTGTGCTAGATAAGAGGATAACATGGTGAATTAGACAGGAATAATTCTTGTTTTAGTGGAGGAGACTAACACAAGAAACAAATACTTTGAATATAATGTCACTAAGTGTGATAACAAGACTGAGCAGAAGGTACTAAGAAAGCATAAAATAAGTGCCCCTAAATCAGCACAGGAGCTGAGGGAGGGTTTCTTAAAGGAGTGCAGACTCCACACCTTATTCAACTTTACAGTCTCAGTGACTAGCATAGTTCTTGGCACATAATAATTTGAATACATATGCAATCCTTATACTATAGTCAATTTGGAACTCACCTTTCCCAGTTTTTTTTCTCTCTCCTCTTTGTCTTGAATACCTTTTTTTTTTAAAAAAATCACCATCTTTGCCTTTCAGAGATTCTGATCAAATGTCACCTTCTCTATGATTGCTTTCCTGATTACTGAAACCAGTAAATAAGCTTGAAATAAGATTATCCCCTATAAAAGAAAATAATTACTCTTGTTCAAAGTGGACGATATTCACTATCTAGATAAGTAATTGAAGATTGTTATTAGTGTGCCTGAGTCTTTCAAGTAAAGCTCACTAGCACAACCATCCACCCTGAGCCCTAGATCTGTATATTCAACTGCCAACTTGGTATTTCCATTTGGATGTCACAGAAGCAACTGAAATGCAACCAGTCCCAAACAGAACTCATTATCTTTTCCATTCTAGTAGTCTGTTTTTGTTCTTGTGTTTAACATACCAGTGAATAGCATCACCTACCCAGTTGCTCAAGCCAGATATACAAAGTCATCTTAGACTCACTCCATACCCCCTTTTCAATCGGTTGCCACATTTTATTGATTTGACACCTAAATATTTTCCTCCATGCCACACCTACTGTCATTCTTGCCTGGAATACTGAAAGAGCCCCTTGTCTGGTCTCCCTGCGTTCAGTCTTGTTTCCTTCCAAACACCATTCTATCCTGCAGCCAGAGTGATCCAAAAAATGAAAAATTGATCAGATCAGGCCCATCCTTAAAACATTTCAGTAAGCTGAATTTGCCTTCAGGGTGAAGTCCAAAATCTTACAATGGCTTAAAAGCTTCTCAGATCCAGCTTTATCTCTCCCCATTCTCCCCATTACTCTCTCCTTCCCAGTCTTCTTCAAGTTCACACTGAGCAGTTTCTCACATCATGGCCTTTAATCCATGCTGCTGCTTCTGTCCAAAACACTCTTTTCCTTAATCTTTGTGGCTGGTTCTTATTTTTCCATTAGATCTCACTGCTTCAGGAAGGCTTTCCAAAAAATCAAAGATAGTAGCTGTAGACTGTTTGAGCTGCTATAACAAAATACCAGAAACTAGGTGGCTTATAAGCAACAGAAATTTATTTCTCACAGTTTTGAAGGCTGGGAGTCTAAGATCAGGGACCAGCATGCTCGGGTTCTGTGAAGATCCTCTTCCAAGCCTCAGACTTCCTGGTCCTCCATGGTGGAAGGTGGGAGTTCAATCTCTGAGGCCTCTTTTATAAGGGTGCTAATCCCATTAATGAGGGCTCTGCCCGCATGATCTCATCCTCTGCAAAGGCCCCACCTCCTGTTATTATCACCTTGGCCATTAGGCTTTCAATATATGAATTTTGGGAGGAAAGAAACATCCAGACTGTAGCTAATAGATGACCCAATTAATTCTCCTGATGCTGGTTCCATATTCATCTAGCAAACTCACAGTAACGACAATAAGCTTACCTCACTGTATTTTTCTTCATCAGCTAGACTAAGATATTGTTTAAAATTTCTGGAATATTTCTTCCAACAAAAAACATAAAAATGTCAAACCTTGATATTCTGGTTGATGCATCAGTCTGTATAAACTAAGCTAGACAACATCTGTACCTTGCCTCTCCCTAACTTTACAAATCACCACACCTAGAAGTGATGCTGTCTTCCTCATCACTTTGACAGCATTTAACTTGTAACACTGCTCCTGCCCTTCCCTCATACCTTAAACACATTGTCTCATCTCCTTAATTCATCATGCCTTGTTCATTTTTGTTAAAATAGAATGCATATGTGCTCAATATGTATTCACTGACTGTACTAAAACACAAGAAAAAATTAGAAGTGACATAATTAACCTTATTGATTCTACTTCCAAACTCTATTCAATGCATTCTTTCCTTTCTAACACCACTGGCACTATTTTCAGGTCTTATCCACTCTCCCCCTGGACTACTGTAATAGTTTTTATTTTTTGTTTTGTTTTGTTTGTTTTCAGTTTTGGTGGTTTTTTTTTTTTTGTTTGTTTGTTTGTTTTGTTTTTTGTTTTTTTACTGGTATCTATGTCTATAATTTTTTTCCTCTAACACTGTATTCTCCTCCCTGATATCAGGGTGTTTAAACCACCTCAACAACTCCTTATTTTCTTCAGAAAAATAAACTCATTAAAATGTCTTCTAAGGACCTTCATGATATGGCCCCTACTTATCTCTTAAGTCTTATTTCCCCCATCCCATTTTCTTATTCTTCAGTCATACTGATTTACTTGCTATTTCTTTAAGTGTTCTGGTATTTCATAGCCCACATATTTGCACATTTTGTTAGATTTGTCTGCAAGTAATCTTCTCCTCTCTTTGGACCTCATTTCTATATAAACTGTGAGACATAGGTCTAGAGACAATTACTCTGGAAAATCTTCCCTGACCCACTGTCACTTCATGCAAGCTGTCTATGCTCTTACTTTTTTAGCACTTGCGGCTAATTTCTGTAATAGCACTTACCATATCCATCTCTTTCTCTCTACTCACATCACCTCTTCTCCTAAGAAACAAAACCAAACTGTGAACTCTTCAAAGTTAGGGACCATGTCCATTCTGCTTACAAATGTAACTCTAAGACATACTGTAACATCTAGTATATACCAGGTACTCAAGACACATTTAATGAATGAATGTTCTAGAGCTCTGGTGCTCTAGGAAAGGAACGAGCAATTTCCAGGAAATCAGAATGGAATATAATTAAATGTATAGCATTGCAACAGCAAATCAGCCACCCTACTAGGCTCAATAGTTGATTCTAATATATATACTCTAATAAGTGAGAAATTTCATCATCTGTCATCCCAACACAGTAGGAGATGGGATGGGAAAAAAAAAAGATGTATTTTATGTTTCTTATGATTAAGAAAATCAGAACAGTAATAATAATAACAGCAGCCATAGCAGCAATACCAAAAATTTATTAATTGCCTACTTTGGGCTCTGGTTCTATAATACATACTATATGTGGATTATATAACTTAAAATTAACAATAATTTTATGAGGTAGGTACTATGATTATTCATAGTTCATAGATGAGAAAACTAAATCTCAGGAGATTAAATGCTTCCCATAAGCTACATAGCTAAAACATGGTAAAGATTTGTTTCAATCAAGTTTCTATCTTAATTAAAACCCCAGATTCTTGAGAAGGGAGTGACATGATATATTCAAAATGCTGAATAAGGAAAAAAAACTGCAGCCAAGAATATTCTATCCAGCAAACCTATCATTCAGAATAGGAACAATGAAGTTTCCAGACAAACAGACTAAAGAAGCTCATGACTACTAAGCCAGTCATGCAAGAAATATTAAAGCTGACTCTTTGAGTGGAAAGGAGAGGCCAAAAATGACAATATAAAGGTAAGAAACACAAAAGCAGTAAAAATAAATATTTCTACAAAAAAATCAGTGAGGCAACTCACAAGAAAATGGTATAAAATAAAATAAAATAGATCTAAAATGTGGGGAAGAGAGGAGAAAAAAAGTTCAAAGTTAAACAATCATCAACTTCATACAGACTGCTATATGCAGAAGAGACTATATATAAACCTAATAGTAACCATATTTCAAAACCCACCAATAAACATGCAAAGAATAAAGAGAAAAAAATCCAAATATATCAC
Organism: Neogale vison; assembly: GCF_020171115.1. NCBI lineage: Eukaryota > Metazoa > Chordata > Mammalia > Carnivora > Mustelidae > Neogale > Neogale vison. Next base: position 51,463,435 of record NC_058105.1, on the reverse strand, counting down.
TAAAGAAAATCAGCAAAACATGAAAGACAGACAAGATAGATCAGAAAAAAATATTCAGAAGCAACTACAAAACAAATAATAAAATTTCAATAAATATATATCTATCAAAAATACTTTGAATATAATTAGACCAAATGCACCAATAAAAAGTTAAGGTGACAGAATGGATAGAAAAAAAAAGACAAAAAACAAGACCAATTTATATGCTGCCTAGAAGAGACTCATTTTAGAACTTTAGATTGAAAGTAACAGGATGGAGAAATATCTATCATGCAAATGGATGTCAAAAGAAAGTGGGAGTGGCAATACTTATTCTGGACAAAATAGAGTTAAAAAATAAAACAGAAACAAGAGACAAAAAGGAAACTGTATAATAATAAAGAGGACAACCCAAAAGAAGATATAATAGTTGTAAAAATCTATATATCCGATACAGGAGCACCCAAATACATAAAAAAGTTAATTACAAAAATAAAGTATCTAATCAATAATAATGCAGAATAGTATGGGACTTAAACACCCCATTTACATCAATGGACAGATCATTTAAACAGAAAATCAACTAGAAAACCAAGGCTTTAATGACACACAGGAACATAGAGATTTAACATATATATTCAAAGCATTCTATCCTAAAACAGCAGAATACATATTCTTTTCCCAGTGCACAGTGACTATTTTCCTGAACAGATCTCATATTAGTCCAGAAAACCAGTCTCAACAAACTCAAGAAGATTAAAGTCATACCATGCACCTTTTCTGACCATAAAACTATGAAACTAGAAATAAGCAAGTAAATACCTGGAAAGACCACAAACACACAGACATTAAACAACATGCTGCTAAACCCTGAGTGGGTCAACCAGGAAACCAAAGAAGAAATAAAACAATACATGGAGACAAATTGAAATGAAAAGACAACCATTCAAAACCTTTGGGATGCAGCAAAAGTGGTCCTAAGAGGGAAGTATATAGTAATACGAACTTACCTCAAGAAGCATGAAAAATCCCAAATAAACAACCTAGTCTTACACTAAGAGGAGCTAGAGGAAACAACAAACAAAACCTAAAACTAGGAGAAGGAAGGAAATAATAACGATTAGAGCAGAAATAAATTATATAGAAACCAAAACAAACAAACAAACAAACAAATCAATGAAACCAGGAACTGGTTCTTTGAAAAAAAGAAATAAAATTTACAAACAAGAGAGAAAAGATAACAACACCATAGAAATACAGTTATAAGAGAATATTATGAAAAATCATATGCCAAAAAATTGGAAAACCAAGGAAAAAACGGATAAATCCCTGGAAATGTTTAAACAATCAAAACTGAAACAGGAAGAAATAGAAAATTTGAGCAGACTATTAATAAGCAAACCAATTGAATCAGTAATAAAACAAAACAAAACAAAACAAAAACCCCAAAAAACACTCCCAACAAAAAAAAGTCCAGGACCAGATGCCTTCACAGGTGAATTCTACCAGTTAAAGAAGAGTTAATACTTATTTTTCTCAAACTATTCCAAAAAATAGAAGAGGGAGGACAACTTCCAAATTTATTACATGAGGCCAGCATTAGCCTGATACCAAAACCAGAAAAAGAAACCACAAAAAAAGAGAACTACAGGCCAATAACATTGATAAACATAGAAGAAAAATACTGAACAAAAAATTAGCAAACCTAATCCAACAACAGATTAAAAAATTTTTTTCAGCATCAAAAAGTGAGATTTATCCCTGGTTTGCAAGGGTGGTTTAATATTCACAAGTCAATCCATGTGATCCATCACATCAATAAAAGAAAAGATAAAAATCATATTATCAAGTCAATAGGAGCAAAAAATTGACAAATTAGGACATCCATTCATAATAAAAACCTTCAATAAAGTAAGAATAGAGATAATACAACTCAATGTAATGAAGGCCATACATGAAAAACCCATAGCTAACATCATACTCAATGGGGAAAATCCAAGAGCCTTTTCCCTAAGGTCAGGAACAAGACAAGAATGTCTATTCTCACCACTTCTATTCAACATAGTACTGGAAGTCCTAGACACAGCAGGCAGACTGCAAAAAGAGATAAAATGCATCCAAACTAGCAAGATAGAAGTCAAACTTTCACTATTTGCAGATGATATGAGACTCCATATAGAAAACCGAAAGACCACCAAAACACTTCTAGAACTGATGAATGAATTCAGGATAGTCACAGGATACAAAATCAATTTACAGATATCTGTTGCATTTCTACACACCATTAATGAAGCAGCAGAAAGAGAATTAAGAAAGCAATCCCAGGAGTCAAGATGGCGGAGAAGTAGCAGGCTGAGACTACCTCAGCTAGCAGGAGATCAGCTAGAGAGCTCATCTAAAGATTGCAAACACCTGCAAATCCATCGGCAGATCGAAGAGAAGAAGAACAGCAATTCTAGAAACAGAAAAACAACCACTTTCTGAAAGGTAGGACTGGCGGCGAAGTGAATCCAAAGCGACGGGAAGATAGACCCCGGGGGGAGGGGCCGGCTCCCGGCAAGCGGTGGAGCAACGGAGCACAAAATCAGGACTTTTAAAAGTCTATTCCGCTGAGGGACATCGCTCCGGAGGCTAAACCGGGGCGAAGCCCACACAGGGTCGGCGTGACCTCAGGTCCCGCAGGGTCACAGAAGGATCGGGGGTGTCTGAGTGTCGCAGAGCTTGCGGATATTGGAACGGGAAAGCCGGCTGCAGAGACAGAGCCGACAGTGAGCTCGCAGCTTGGAGTTGCCTTGAACCAGTCGCAGGCTCAGTGAGCTCGGAGCACGGCCGGAGGTTAGGCAGACGCGAGTTACTAGGAGCTGTTCGCTGAGGGCGCACAGGGGAGCGGGGCCCCGGGCTCTCGGCTCCTCCGGGCCGGAGACCAGGAGGCCGCCATTTGTATTCCCGTCCTCCAGAACTCTACGGACGCTCAGGGAACAAAAGCTCCTGAAAGCAAAGCCGAGCAGATCACTCAGCCCGGCCCCTGGTAAGGGCGGTGTAATTCCGCCTGGGGCAAAGACACTTGAGAATCACTACAACAGGCCCCTCCCCCAGAAGATCAACAAGAAATCCAGGCAAGACCAAGTTCACCTACCAAGGAGTACAGTTTCAATACCAAGGAGAGAGCAGCAGAATTCCAGAGGAGGAGAAAACAAACCACGGAACTCATGGCTTTCTGCCTGTGATTTTTTAGTCTTGCAGTTAATTTAATTTTTTTCTTTTTCATTTTTTTTCTCTTCTTCTGCTAAAATTTTTTATAACTTTTATCCTTTTCTTTTTTAACGTTTTTTAACTAGATTATCTAATATATATATTTTTTTCTATTTTATACTTTTGTTTATTCATTTTCCTTTTTTTTCTTTTCTTTCTTTCTGTACCTCTTTTTATCCCCAAATCAGAAGAGATCCTAATCTCTTCAATCTTTTTTTTTCTTAATTCTTTTTTAAATTCTTGATTGAATTTTTAATTCAATCTATTTTTTTTAATTCTTTTTTTCTTTCTTTCTTTTTGAACCTATTTTTATCCCCAAATCAGAAGAGATCCCAATCAGAAGAGATTGGGAGATCCCAATCAGATGAGATTGGGAGATCCCAATCAGAGGAGATCCCTCATCCAATCGTGAGGGGGGAGAAATCCCCCTCACGATTTGGGATCTCTTCTGATTTGGTTAAAGCATATTTTCCTGGGATTGTTGCTACCCTTTTAGTATTTTACTTGCTCCTTCATATACTCTTAGCTGGACAAAATGACAAGGCGGAAAAATTCACAACAAAAAAAAGAACAAGAGGCAGTACCGAAGGCTAGGGACCTAATCAATACAGACATTGGTAATATGTCAGATCTAGAGTTCAAAATGACAATTCTCAAGGTTATAGCCGGGCTTGAAAAAGGCATGGAAGATATTAGAGAAACCCTCTCCAGAGATATAAAAGCCCTTTCTGGAGAAATAAAAGATCTAAAATCTAACCAAGTTGAAATCAAAAAAGCTATTAATGAAGTTCAATCAAAAATGGAGGCTCTCACTGCTAGGATAAATGAGGCAGAAGAAAGAATTAGCTATATAGAAGACCAAATGACAGAGAATAAAGAAGCTGAGCAAAAGAGGGACAAACAGCTATTGGACCATGAGGGGAGAATTCGAGAGATAAGTGACACCATAAGACGAAACAACATTAGAATAATTGGGATTCCAGAAGAAGAAGAAAGAGAGAGGGGAGCAGAAGGTATACTGGAGAGAATTATTGGGGAGAATTTCCCCAATATGGCAAAGGGAACGAGCATCAAAATTCAGGAGGTTCAGAGAATGCCCCTCAAAATCAATAAGAATAGGCCCACACCTCGTCACCTAATAGTAAAATTTACAAGCCTTAGTGACAAAGAGAAAATCCTGAAAGCAGCCCGGGAAAAGAAGTCTGTAACATACAATGGTAAAAGTATTAGATTGGCAGCTGACTTATCCACAGAGACCTGGCAGGCCAGAAAGAGCTGGCATGACATTTTCAGAGCACTAAACGAGAAAAACATGCAGCCAAGAATACTATATCCATCTAGGCTATCATTGAAAATAGAAGGAGAGATTAAAAGCTTCCAGGACAAACAAAAACTGAAAGAATTTGTAAACACTAAACCAGCTCTACAGGAAATATTGAAAGGGGTCCTCTAAGCAAAGAGAGAGCCTACAAGTGGTAGATGAGAAAGGAACAGAGACAATATACAGTAACAGTCACCTTACAGGCAATACAATGGCACTAAAATCATATCTCTCATTAGTTACCCTGAATGTTAATGGGCTAAATGCCCCAATCAAAGGACACAGGGTATCAGAATGGATAAAAAAACAAAACCCATCTATATGTTGCCTCCAAGAAACTCATTTTAAGCCCAAAGACACTCCCAGATTTAAAGTGAGGGGGTGGAAAAGAATTTACCATGCTAATGGACATCAGAAAAAAGCAGGAGTGGCAATCCTTATATCAGATCAATTAGATTTTAAGCCAAAGACTATAATAAGAGATGAGGAAGGACACTATATCATACTCAAAAGGTCTGTCCAACAAGAAGATCTAACAATTTTAAATATCTATGCCCCCAACGTGGGAGCAGCAAACTATATAAACCAATTAATAACAAAATCAAAGAAACACATCAACAATAATACAATAATAGTAGGGGACTTTAACACTCCTCTCACTGAAATGGACAGATCATCCAAGCAAAAGATCAACAGGGAAATAAAGGCCTTAAATGATACACTGGATGAGATGGACATCACAGATATATTCAGAACATTTCATCCCAAAGCAACAGAATACACATTCTTCTCTAGTGCACATGGAACATTCTCCAGAATAGATCACATCCTTGGTCCTAAATCGGGACTCAACCAGTACCAAAGATTGGGATCATTCCCTGCATATTTTTAGACCACAATGCTTTGAAGCTAGAACTCAACCACAAGAGGAAGTTTGGAAAGAACACAAATACATGGAGACTAAACAGCATTCTTCTAAAGAATGAATGGGTCAACCGGGAAATTAAAGAAGAATTGAAAAAAATCATGGAAACAAATGATAATGAAAATACAACGGTTCAAAATCTGTGGGACACAACAAAGGCAGTCCTGAGAGGAAAATATATAGCGGTACAAGCTTTTCTCAAGAAACAAGAAAGGTCTCAGGTACATAACCTAACCCTACACCTAAAGGAGCTGGAGAAAGAACAAGAAAGAAACCCTAAGCCCAGCAGGAGAAGAGAAATCATAAAGATCAGAGCAGAAATCAATGAAATAGAAACCAAAAAAACAATAGAACAAATCAACCAAACTAGGAGCTGGTTCTTTGAAAGAATTAATAAAATTGATAAACCCTTGGCCAGACTTATCAAAAAGAAAAGAGAAAGGACCCAAATAAATAAAATCATGAATGAAAGAGGAGAGATCACAACTAACACCAAAGAAATACAAACTATTATAAGAACATGCTATGAGCAACTCTACGCCAACAAATTTGACAATCTGGAAGAAATGGATGCATTCCTAGAAACATATAAACTACCAAAATTGAACCAGGAAGAAATAGAAAGCCTGAACAGACCCATAACCAGTAAGGAGATTGAAACAGTCATTAAAAATCTCCAAACAAACAAAAGCCCAGGGCCAGATGGCTTCCCGGGGGAATTCTACCAAACATTTAAAGAAGAACTAATTCCTATTCTCCTGAAACTGTTCCAAAAAATAGAAATGGAAGGAAAACTCCCAAACTCATTTTATGAGGCCAGCATCACCTTGATCCCAAAACCAGACAAGGATCCCATCAAAAAAGAGAGCTATAGACCAATATCCTTGATGAACACAGATGCGAAAATTCTCACCAAAATACTAGCCAATAGGATTCAACAGTACATTAAAAGGATTATTCACCACGACCAAGTGGGATTTATCCCAGGGCTGCAAGTTTGGTTCAACATCCGCAAATCAGTCAATGTGATACAACACATCAATAAAAGAAAGAACAAGAACCATATGATACTCTCAATAGATGCTGAAAAAGATTTGACAAAGTACAGCATCCCTTCCTGATCAAAACCCTTCAAAGTGTAGGGATAGAGGGCACATACCTCAATATCATCAAAGCCATCTATGAAAAACCCACTGCAAATATCATTCTCAATGGAGAAAAACTGAAAGCTTTTCCACTAAGGTCAGGAACACGGCAGGGATGTCCATTATCACCACTGCTATTCAACATAGTACTAGAAGTCCTAGCCTCAGCAATCAGACAACAAAAGGAAATTAAAGGCATCCAAATCGGCAAAGAAGAAGTCAAATTATCACTCTTCGCAGATGATATGATACTCTATGTGGAAAACCCAAAAGACTCCACTCCAAAACTGCTAGAACTTATACAGGAATTCAGTCAAGTGTCAGGATATAAGATCAATGCACAGAAATCAGTTGCATTTCTCTACACCAACAACAAGACAGAAGAAAGAGAAATTAAGGAGTCAATGCCATTTACAATTGCACCCCAAACCATAAGATACCTAGGAATAAACATAACCAAAGAGACTAAGAATCTATACTCAGAAAATTATAAAGTACTCATGAAAGAAATTGAGGAAGACACAAAGAAATGGAAAAATGTTCCATTAAAACATAAATAGAGTTTTAATTATAGAGAACAAACTGATAGTTATCCGGAGGGATGTTGGTGGGGGATTGGGTTAAATAAGTGAAGGGAATTAAAGAGTGTATTTGTGATGAGCACCTGAAATTAACATAACGCTTAAAAATAAAGATGTATTTACACCAAAAAACACCCCACAACACACGCACACACACAAACCCAGGTTCTTAATTGCTGCTCTGTATTTTCTAGAAAAGTGTTAAACTTCCAAGTACAAAAGCAGACACATAGACATGCAGCCATACATACACAGCACTGCTGAGAATGCTGTAAGGAAAATCCAGAGCTTAACTTTCTCCACTGGTCTCCTTCCTGCTCCTTCCTTTTACTTGGAATGAAAGAAACCTCTAAGGATAGAAACGAGAAAGATCAAGGTGTAGTTTCTTTTCTAACATTTGAGACATTGAAAATTTGCTGAGCTATTTCCATTTAGGTGTTTTTATATATTTTGCTAACATCAGCTGCAGGCTCTTGTGGCAAAGCATGTAGGCAGAGCACAGGCTACAGAGATGAAGAAGCTTGTCTAAATCCTCAAGAGATTGAGCCCTAGACAAGAATGAGAGAAGCAGGGATGGGGAGGAAGTTCAGAATATTAAGCTGTTTCTTCAAAGTGAGTGTTCTTTTGTTGGCTCTTAAAAAAAGTATTGGGTTAGAAACCTGGCAGGGAAACTGCAGTCAAATGCAGTCTCTCTCTGTTTTTCTCTCTGTCTCTCTCATTCTTTGTCTCTTGGATATTCCCAAAAGGAGTCATCCAGTCAAGGTAGATGGGGTGCTATCATGCTTGAGGGTGGGCACACATTTCATTCTTTCTTATGCATTGAAATTATGATTTCTCCCTCATATTCAATACCCATCTCCCCTGTTTTAATTTTCCACTTTCCTTTATGATTTCTCACTTTCGAATGTCAGTAGTATGTCAGAGATTAGATATTTATGCCATGGCTTGAGCTACAAGATTTACTGTAGTGGAATGCATTTGAACGTAAGGAGGTTTGTAAGATGCTTGTAGTCACCCAGTAGGGAGGTGACCAGAATTCAAAAATAAAGATTTGATACCAGAAAAGGAGAGGAATACAAAGCTGCAAAGGGCATTTTCTGGAAATCTTGTTTCCATATTCTATACCATTTGTTTTTTATATGCTATCACAGTTTAAAACTAAAATGACCTAAGTGAGAAAGAATTGCTATTCAGATCATTGACAAGAAAATCTGGATGCATATGAAATCCTGCTGCGACAGATGATACTAAGCATCCTATTCTGTGAGACACTACAGTAAGTGAATCCAGCTTGAAAGCGGCTCTCAGCTGCAGATTGGTCATCTTTGTGTTTGGATTGCCACAGAAATAGTATTTTAATAGTATTAATTGCAATAAGAATTGCCCTGAACCAGCCAAAATGTATCTGGCATTCCTGGATTTGTTTTTTGGTTTCTGGCAGTATTAATTGCAATAAGAATTGACCTGAACCAGCCAAAATTTATCTGGCATTCCTGGATTTGCTCTATGGTTTATGCCTTCATTATGATCATTCATTTATTAATGTGCTAAAGAGGGAAGTGCTTGCCATTAATAGAAGAAAATGGACAAAATGGGTTGTGACACGGGGCAATCACGCCTTTAATGGTGATGTGAAAGCATCAAATACACTACTTTCATATGTCAGAGATGAATTCATTTTCAAATACATGCTGCTTCCCTCTACTCACAGGTACTGAAATACGGTATTTCTTACAGGTCGTGTTAAGTCCTAATTGCATTTAAACACTGAGGATGAAATCACTTAATCTGAACCATTATTTGTAGAAGATGTATGAACACATTTCCTCCCAAGGGAAAAAAATGTAACAAGAAAAATATGATTTTTTCTTTTTTCTAATGATTTTTTTAATATACTGGGGACTAGTGACCAAAAACAAGAATCATAACCAAAAAGATAACGCTAAGAAAATGGAAAGAATATATCCTTAAATATAAAACAGCTGAATTATTGGGCTCAGAGGTCCCTATTTCAGAAAGAATCAGTCAAAAACCAAATGTTGATAATTATATATCTGCTTGCTCATAGTTCTGTGGCTACCTGTACCAAGTCACATTCACAGAGATATAAGTTAGATTCTAGCTTTGCCCTCTTGGAAGTCTTTAGCAAATTACTGGCAAAGGATGAATGCTGAGACTGCAAGTGACTGAAAGAAGAGATGACTGAGGAATGATAACAACTAAGGCAAGTATAGGATATCATTAAGAGAAGAAGAAACATGGCAGTACATTTTCTCTTAAAAGTGTCACTTTTAGGGTATATCCCTAGGCTCAAATTGAGACATAATGTGTATGCTTGTAAAAGACTTCAACATTTACATGTCTTTGACCTAGAAATTCCATTTTAGGAATTTTTCTCAAGTAAATTAATGAGTAATAAAATTGATCACAGAGTTGTGACTTGGGATGATTTGATATAGCAAAACATTAGAAACAGCTTAAAAGTGTAAAAAAGGAGAATCAATGAAATAAGTTATAGCATAGGCATAAAATGGAATATTAGGCAGTCAATAAAATTATTATGCTAGTGTTTTTAAATTGAAGTATAACTGATATATAACATTACATTAGTTTCAGTATACAACAGTTTCAGTATACAACATAATGATTTGATATTTGCATACACTGTGAAATTACCACAATAAGTCTAGTTTCCCATCACCATATAAACTTATATAATAAATAATAAAATATTATTGATTATAATCACCAAATTATGCATTATATCCCCATAAAATATTTATTTTTATTATTATTTATAAATATTATATATTTTTATTTTTATTTTTTTAAATAAATAAAATAAATTTTTAAAATATTTATTATTTTATTTTATGACTGTACACTTGGACCTCTTGATACCTTCTCCCATTTTGCCCATGGCCCAAAACCCTGCCCCTCTGACAACCAGCAATCTGTTCTTTGCATCTGTGAATTTTGTTTTGTTTTGTTTTTTAGATTCCACATAGAAGTGAAATCATATGGTATTTGTTTTCCTCTGACTTATTTCACTTAACATAATAACTTCAAGTTCCATCTATGTTGTCACAAATGCTAAATTTCATTCTTTTTTATGGTTGAGTACTATTTCATATATACATAAATGGAATCTTCTTTATCTACTCATCCGTCAAGATGGACTTTGGTTGTTTCCATATCTTGGCTATTGTGAATACTGCTGCTATGAACATAGGGTGCATATATTTTTTTGAATTAGTGTTTTAATTTTCTTTGCATAAATAGTACTGTATTTGCTTATCATATGATAATTCTTTTTTTAGAAATCTTCATGAGCAATCTTCATGCTGTTTTCCATAGTATCTGCAACAGTTTGAGCTTCTACCAATGGTGCATAAGGGGTCCCTTTTCTCCATATCCTCACCACACTTATTTCTTGTCTTTTTGAAATAACATTCAGACAGGTATAAGGTGATGTTTCATTATGATTTTGATTTGCCTTTCCCTTACGATTAGTCATGTTGAGAATATTTTCATGTCCATACAGATGGACATCTGTATGTCTTTTTTGGAAGTATCTATGCAGATTCTTGGCCCATTTAATAATCAGATTGGTTTTTTTTTTCCCTGTTATTAATTTTTGAGTTCATTATGTATTTTGGATATCAACCACTTACTAGATTTATGATTTGCAAATATCTTCTATTAGGCAGGTTGCCATTTTATTTTGTTGATGGTTTCCTTTGTTGTGCAGTAACTTTTTGGTTTAATATAGTCTGATTTATTCATTTTTGCATTGGTTACCATTGCCTTTGAAGTCAGATTTTTTAAAAAATCACCAAGAGTGATTGTCAAGGAACATACTATCCATGTTCTCTTCCAGTAGTTGTATGGTTTTGGGTCTTATATTCAAGTCTTTAATCCACTTTGAGTTAATTTTTGTGCATGATATAACGGTTCAGTTTTGTTCTTTTACATATGGCTAGTCGGTTTTCAACACTACTTAAAAATAGACTGCCTTTTTCTCATTGCATATTCCTACCTCTTTTATCATAAACCGTTGACCATAGATGCATGGGTTTGTTTCTGGGTTCTGTATTCTGTTCTATTGATGTATATGTCTGTTTTTATACCAATACTATACTGTTTTCATCAGTATAACTTTGTAATATAGTTTGAAATAGGGGAGCATGATGCCTCTACCTTTGCTTTCCCTTCTCAAGGTGCTTTGGCTATTCAGGATCTTTTCTGTTTCCATACCAATATTAGGGCTGTCTGTTCTATTTCTATTAAAAAAATTCCATAGGAATTGTGATAGAGATTGCATTAAATTTGTAGATAGCATTTGTTAATATAGACATTTTAACAATATTAATTCCTCCAATCCATGAATACAGAATATCTTGTCACTTATTTGTGTCTTCAGTTTCTTTCATCAGCATCTTATAGTGTTCATTATACAGTTCCTTCACCACCTTGGTTAAATTTATTCATAGGTATTTTATTCTTTTGATGCAGTTGTGAATGGAATTGTTTTCTTAATTTCTCCTGATAGTTTGTTGTTAGTGTATACAAATGAAATGGATTTTTGTACGATGATTTTGTATTGTACAACTTTACTAAATTTCTTTATCAGTTCTAACATTTTTTGATGAAGGCTCAAGAGTTTTCTAGAAATAAAATCATTTTGTTCACAAAGAATGATAGTTTTACTTCTCCCTTTCCAACATGGATGCTTTTTCTATCTTTTTCTTGCTTACTACTATGGCTTACTCCTATGGCTAGGACTTCTGATACTATGTTGAATGAAAATAGTGAAAATGGGCCTTCTTGTATTGTTCCTAATCTTAGAGAAAAGGTTTTCAGTTTTTAACTATTGAATACGATATTAGCTGTGGGCTTGTCATATATGGCCTTTATTATGCTGAGGTATATTTCTACTATACCTGCTTTGGTGAGAATTTTTATCATAAATGAACATAGAATTTTGTCAAATAATTTTTCTGCATCTACTGAGAAGATGAAATGACTTTTATTTTTCTTTTTGTTAATATGGGGAATCACATTAATTGATTTGCAGATATTGAACAATTCTTGCATTCTCTGGAATAAATACCCCTTAATCATGGTACATAATATTTTTAATGTATTGCTGAATCTGGTTTGCGAATATTTTGTTGAGGTTTTTCTCACCTATGCTCATCAGGGATATTGGCCTGTAAATGTGTGTGTGTGTGTGTGTGTGTGTGTGTGTGTGTGTGTGTGTGTTGTGTGTGTCTGTTTGGTGTCCTTTTTTGTTTTTGGTATCAGGGTAATGCTAGCTTCAAAAAATGAATTTGGAAGCATTCATCCCTCTTCAATATTTTGGAAAAGGCTGAGAAGAGTAGGCATTAAATCTCTGAATGTTGGAATTCAGTAAATCCAGGGGCCTGAGTGGCTCAATGGGTTAAGCCTCTGCCTTTGTTTCAGGGTCCTGGGATCGGAGGCCTGAATCAGGCTATCTGCTCAGCAGGGAACCTGCTTCGCCCACCCCCACCCCGCTGGCCTCTCTGCCTAATTGTGATCTCTCTCTCTCTGTCAAATAAATACATTAAAAGAAAAAAAAGAATTCAGTAAAGCCATCTGGCCGTGGACTTTTGTTTATTAAGAGGTTTTTTATTACTGATGCAATCTCCTTGTTGATTATCAGTCTATTCAGATTTTCTATTTCTTCATGATTCAGTTTTAGAAGATTGTATGTTTCTAGAAATTTACCTGTTTCTTCTAGGCTGTCCAATTTGTTAGTGTGTAATTTTTCATAGAAATCTCTTAAGATTCTTTGTATTTCTTGGGTATCAGTTGTAGCTTTCATTTCTCATTTTATGTATTTGATTGAGCCCTATCACTTTTTTCTTAGTGAATCTAGCTAAAGGCTTATCAATTTTAAGTAAAGAACTGAAGGATGCCTGAGTGGTTTAGTCAGTTAAGCATCTGCTTTTGTCCCAGGTCATGATGTCAGGATCCTTGGGACTGGGTTTCCTGTTCAGCAGGGATTTTGCTTCTCCCTCTGCCTCACCCACCACTTGGGCTCTCTCTCTCTCAAGTAAATAAATATAATTAAAAATAAATAAATAAATAACCAGCTCTTAGTTTTAATGATTTTTTGTATTATCTTTTTTGGTTTCTCTTTCATTTATTTCCACTGTGATCTTTATTATTTCTTTTCTTCTACTAACTTTGGGCTTTGTTTGTTCTTCTCTTTCTAGTTCCTTTAAGTGTAAAGTTAGATTTTTTGATATTTTTATTTCTTGTAGCAGGCCTGTATCACTATAAACTTCCCTCTTTGAATTCCTTTTCTGCATCCCATAGATTTTCATATGTTGTAGTTTTATTTTCCTTTGTCTCAAGGTATTTATTTCTCCTTTGATTCCTTTGTTGAGCCATTGGTTATTCAGTAGCATGTTGTTTAATCTCCACCTATTTGTGATTTTTCTGTTTCCCTTTTGTGTTTGCTCTCCAGTTTCATAACACTGTGGTCTTAAAAGATGCCTGATGTGATTTTAATTTTCTTAAATTCATTGAAACTTGTTTTGTGACCTAATATATGGTCTATTCTGGAGAATGTTTCATGTGAACTTAAGGAGAATATGAATTCTGCTGTTTTTGGATAGGAAGTTCTGTATACATCTGTTCAGTACATCTGGTCTGATGTGTCATTGAAGGCTAAATTTCCTTACTGATTTTCTGTCTGGATGATCTATTAATGACGGTGGAATGGGTATTAAAGTCCCCTACTATTATTGTATTGATGTTGATTCCCCTCTTCATATCTGTTACTATTTTCATAATATATTTAGGTGTTCTTATGTTAGGTGCACAAATACTCACAAATGTTGTATTTTCTTGCTGGATTGACTGTTTATCATTATATAATGCCCATCTGTGTCTTATATTACGGTCTTTGTTTTGAAGTCTATTTTCTCTTATATAATTACCTCAGTTTGCTTTTTTTTTTTGGTTTTCATTTGCATGAAACACCTTTTTCCTTTCCTTCACTTTCAGTCTTTGTGTGTCCTCACATCTGAGATCAGTCTCATATAGATGTGTCTTGTTTTGTTCTGTTTTTTTTTTTTTATCCATTCAGCCACTCTATGTCTTTTGATTTGAGCATTTAGTCCATATACATTTAAAGTAGTTATAGAGAGGCACCTGGGTGGCTCAGTGGGTTAAAGCCTCTGCCTTTGGCTCAGGTCATGATCCCAGGGTCCTGGGATCAAGCCCCATATGGGGTTCTATGCTCAGCGGGGAGTCTGCTTCCTCCTCTCTCTCTCTACTTGTTTTTCTGTCTACTTGTGATCTCTCTCTCTGCCAAATAAATAAATAAAATCTTTAAAAAAATAAAGTAGTTATAGATATATAGTTATTGTCATTTTTTTAATTGTTAGTTTTGTTAATTGTTTTCTGGATATTCCTTTCTAACTTCCCTTGTGGTTTGATGCCTTTCTTTAGGGCTACATTTAGATCCATTCTCATTATCTTTTGTGTATGTATTATAGGTTTTTTAAAATATTTTATTTATTTATTTGACAGAGAGATCACAAGTAGGCAGAGAGGCAGGCAGAGAGAGAGGAAGAGAAGCAGGCCCCCTGCGGAGCAGAGAGCCCAATGTGGGGCTTGATCCCAGGACCCTGGGATCATGACCTGAGCCGAAGGCAGAGGTTTTAACCCACTGAGCCACCCAGGTGCCCCTATTATAGGTTTTTGCTTTCTGATTACCATGAGGCTTACATTTAAACGTCTCTCTTTGTCAACATAGATAGATAGATAGAGGCTGGTATATACATATTTAAGTAGATAGAAAATTAAATTTGAACACATTCTAATACTTTTACTTCCTTCTGCCATCTTTTATGTTTCCGATGTTACATTTTACACTTTTTATTTTGTGTATTCCTTAACAAATCGTTGTAGTTATAGTTATTTTTTTTACCACTTTTGTCTTTAAGCCTTCATGTTAATTTTATATGAGATGAGTCTACTACCTTCACTATATATTTACATTTATTAGTGAGATTTTTGCTTTTATTTGTTCTCTTATTACTAATTAGTGCCTTTTTTTTTTAGATTAAAGAATTCTCTTTAACATTTCTTGTAAGGCCAAGTTGGTGGTGGTGAACTCTCTTAGTTTTTGGTTGTCTGGAAAACTCTTTATGTGCTCTAGTATGGATCTCTTTGGGTTAATTTGATTTGTAGTTCTCTGTGCTTCCTGCAACTGGATGTCTGTTTTATTCCTCAGGTTAGAAATGTTTCTTGCAATTTTTTTCTTCATATAAATTTTCTGTCTTTTTCTATCTCTCTACTCTCCCCATGAATGCTGTTCTGGTTGGTGTTGTCCCATATGTTCCTTAAGCTATCCCCACTTTTTAAAACTCTTCTTTCTTTCTTCTGCTCTGTTTGTGTGAGTTCTACTGTCCTGTCTTCCCAGACACTGATCTTTTCTCCTGTTTTATCTAGGCTGCTGTTGAACCCTTCTAGTGTATATTTTCAGTTGAGTTGTATTCCTCATCTCATGACTTCTGTTTGGTATTTTTAAATATTTTCTATCTCTTTGCTGAAGTTCACTCTGTGTACATCCATGCTTTTCCAGAGCTCAGCAAACATCTTTATGATCATTACTTTGGACTCTCTAGCAGGTAAATCAGTTTTCTGTGTTTCATTAAGTTTTGTGTGTATGTGTGTCGGGGAGGGGGAGTTATCTTGTTCTTTCTTTTGAAACATATTCCTCAGTTTCCCTAATTCATGGGTTGTCTGTGTTTGTTTCAATATATTGGGCTGAACAGCTATCTTTCCCATTCTTGATGGAGTGGTCACAGGAAGACTGGGGGAGTGTTTCAGTCTGTCTGTGCAGTGCCCTGAGGGGTGGTATCCTGACAAAACTGTCTGATTGCTTCAGTTCTGCATGCCCCAGAAATACTAGTGTTGCTGGCCACCAGAGCCAGGCACTGAAGGAGCATTCCCTGTTTGAACTGTGTATGCCAGCTGGCTTTGGCAGAATCATGGGAGAGCAGCAGGGTGAGGACACACCTGCTTTCTGGGTTTAGCAGTGCAGGAGTATGGGGGAGCACAGGAGCAGAGCAAGTGGTACTAGTAAGGTAGAGGGACAGTGCAAAAATGACACCCACTAGCACCAGTGTTAATAAGGTTGAATTGAAAGTACAAAAATGGTACCTCTGTCCCTGGAGGGAGTTCCAACAGAACTCTGACCCTCTGGCAGATGCTTTAAGGTTAGCCAACAAATCTCTTTCAGATGACCTAAGCACTTTTCAACCTGCTGCTTTTGTTCTGAGTCCTGGGGTAAGTGAGTCTGTGCATAAGACCTTTAAAAGCAGAGTTTTTATTTCCTTTTAGTCTCCTGGATGTAAGCTCCACTCGTTTTCAAAGCCAAACATTTTGGGGAATCTTCTTAAGAATGTAGGTCCCAAGGGTTGGGGTGACTGATGCGGGATTCAAAGGTGGTCCTCAGGAATACCTTCCATATTTGTGATATCCCTCTTGCTTATGGGTCACCACACTGGAGGTGGAGTTTTTGGTGAGACCACATCCCTGCCTTTCCTACTCATCTTGATGTGGCCTTTTTATCCTTTGTTGTGAAGGAGTTGTTCAGCTGGTTTTCATGTCTTTTTCAGAGGGAATTGTTCTTTATGTAGCTATAGATTTGGTGTGTCCGTGGGAGAAGTTAGTTCAGTGTCTTCCTATGCCACCATCTTGAACTGTCTTCCTAGTCCTTTTTTTTTTAAAAGATTTTATTTATTTATCAGAGAGAGAGGGAGGGAGAGAGAGCGAGCACAGGCAAACAGAATGGCAGGCAGAGGCAGAGGGAGAAGCAGGCTCCCTGCTGAGCAAGGAGTCCGATGTGGGACTCGATTCCAGGATGCTGGGATCATGACCTGAGCTGAAGGAAGTTGCTTAACCAACTGAGCCACCCAGGCGTCCCATTCCTAGTCTTTTTTTATTGACTAAAAGTATGGTTATAATTATTATTTTTTTTCTTTCATGATAAGTTTATTTAAAATTTGGCCCCTGATTATTTCTTTTCTTTTTTTTTTTTGCAATTTTTTTTTCAATTTATTTATTTTCAGAAAAACAGTATTCATTATTTTTTCACCACACCCAGTGCTCCATGCAAGCTGTGCCCTCTATAATACCCACCACCTGGTACCCCAACATCCCACCCCACACCACTTCAAACCCCTCAGATTGTTTTTCAGAGTCCATAGTCTCTTATGGTCCACCTCCCCTTCCAATTTACCCAAAAGCACATATCCTCCCCAATGTCCATAACCCTACCCCCCTTCTCCCAACCCCCCTCCCCCCAGCAACCCACAGTTTGTTTCGTGAGATTAAGAGTCACTTATGGGGCGCCTGGGTGGCTCAGTGGGTTAAGCCGCTGCCTTCGGCTCAGGTCATGATCTCAGGGTCCTGGGATCGAGTCCCACATCAGGCTCTCTGCTCTGCAGGGAGCCTGCTTCCTCCTCTCTCTCTCTCTGCCTGCCTCTCTGGCTACTTGTAATCTCTCTCTGTCAAATAAATAAATAAATAAAATCTTTAAAAAAAAAAAAAGAGTCACTTATGGTTTGTCTCCCTCCCTATCCCATCTTGTTTCATGGATTCTTCTCCTACCCACTTAAGCCCCCATGTTGCATCACCACTTCCTCATATCAGGGAGATCATATGATATTTGTCTTTCTCCGCTTGACTTATTTCACTAAGCATGATACGCTCTAGTTCCATCCATGTTGTCGCGAATGGCAAGATTTCATTTCTTTTGATGGCTGCATAGTATTCCATTGTGTATATATACCACATCTTCTTTATCCATTCGTCTGTTGATGGACATCTAGGTTCTTTCCATAGTTTGGCTATTGTGGACATTGCTGCTATAAACATTCGGGTGCACGTGCCCCTTTGGATCACTACGTTTGTATCTTTAGGGTAAATTCCCAGTAGTGCAATTGCTGGGCCATAGGGCAGTTCTATTTTCAACATTTTGAGGAACCTCCATGTTGTTTTCCAGAGTGGTTGCACCAGCTTGCATTCCCACCAACAGTGTAGGAGGGTTCCCCTTTCTCCGCATCCTCGCCAGCATCTGTCATTTCCTGACTTGTTGATTTTAGCCATTCTGACTGGTGTGAGGTGATATTTCATTTTGGTTTTGATTTGTGTTTCCCTGATGCCGAGTGATATTATTAATTGAGAAAAATAATTATAGAACTACCACAGTATGACCCTTTAAATATACATAGGAAAATTCTGCAAGACATATACTAAGGCATTATCAGTAATTGTCTCTAAGAGGTTTCTATTATGGTTGATCTTTATTATTTTTTCTTTCCTTTTCCCTTTAACTTGTTTCTATGTTAAGATACTTCTGTCATGAAAATGCATTGCTTCTGTAATAATGTAAAATGAATACAACAAACTTCATTTTAGAAGAATACTGTAGTTGTCAAGGCAATAATAATTCCAGGAGCTTGGAATGCTCCTTTTTATGACTATGTTAAAGTTTCATACTTCCCCTGAGCCTCAATTTACTCATTTGTGATATGCAATAATAGCCCTTATTTCAAAATGTTGCTAAGAGGATTAAGTAAGGCAAAGTGTGCAAAAGTACCTGACACCATGTTCAGCACATTGATAGACTATCAATGCACACTAAAATTACATATGAATGACAGGTCAATCTGTATTTTGTATGGGATTTAGTAGATTAGAAGATATGTTAAAGTATACCATTTAATAAAGAAATCTGCTCTTTAAACATAAACAAGGTAGATTCCAGCATGGGATATAATGAGACCACTCTTACACTGCTGCCTGGAGGGCCTGGTAGAATGTAAAGATTTGGAAGGACATGACCAGCCAAGAGCAGATTAATCTATACACTCACTCTATCAGCAGACACCAGAGCCCATGACCTTCCTTATATAAGTGCAAAGACAGTAGTAGTGCAACAGCACATGGTTTGTTCATTCCTTGTTAAAATAGAAAATGTCAACTAAAAATAACTGTCTTTAAGTGTTATCATTAACAAACATTTGAGCAAACAGATGTCTAAAAAGACACTTATTTTCTAAAGCTTAGCTGGGACAAACAACCCACCAAACTGCTATATAATCAGTTTCCAAGACACTGATATTGTCAAGTTCCATATTGCTCTCTATTGATAGTTGGAAAAAACTCCATTCAAAGAATGAAAAGAAAATGGCACTTCTGATCCTGGCAAATAGTGGTTTGCTCAGTCATTTAAAAAAATATTTATTGAGCAGGTACTATGGAGGCAAGCTCTTTGGTATTAATGACAATGGGATGGGACCTCTCCTCCCTAGGAATTTTCCATAATTATGGTAAAATAAGGCAGAGCCAAAGGCATATGACTAAAGACTGAGCCACCCAGGCACCCCCACAGTTATCTTTCTTGAAGACTACATATATGGATAATTTGAAATTGGATTAAGCTGTTGTTGGAAAAAGTTCTTTTTGGAAAATGCTAATTATCACTTTCAGGCAATATTGTAAAGCAATATTTCCCTTTGTCCTGTTTCCCTATGAATCCTTAAAAATCAATAAATCAGAATGTCCATATTTTCAAGTCCATTTATCTTCATTTGAAGCTTTGGGAGTTTTCTTTTTTTCTGTTCTATAGTTTGCTAATCTTAAGCCCCTATGCATATGTTTAAATATATCATTGTGGGATTGCAAATATGTAATGTGTTTATTTCTCTTTGCTTACAAACTGCTCCCCAATTAACTTTGCTTTTGTGGCTCAGCGGGTTAAGCCTCTGCCTACGGCTCAGGTCATGATCTCAGGGTCCTGGGATCGAGCCCCGCATCGGGCTCTCTGCTCAGCCGGGAGCCTGCTTCCTCCCTTCTCTCTGCCTGCCTCTCTGCCTACTTGGGATCTCTGTCAAATAAATAAATAAATAAATAAATAATCTAAAAGCAATTTAAAGGTGCATCTTTCAACTGCTTAATCTAGACAAACTGTTTGCTGGTTCTGTTCTCTCAACTGCTGAGTAATAGTTATTGGATTAACAAAAAGAAGAGAGTTTGCTTGTAGCAGACAATGTGTATAAGATTCTATTTTTTTCCAATTTATTTATTTTCAGAAAAACAGTATTCATTATTTTTTCACCACACCCAGTGCTCCATGCAAGCTGTGCCCTCTATAATACCCACCACCTGGTACCCCAACCTCCCACCCCCCCGCCACTTCAAACCCCTCAGATTGTTTTTCAGAGTCCATAGTCTCTCATGGTTCACCTCCCCTTCCAATTTACCCAAAAGCACATACCCTCCCCAATGTCCATAACCCTACCCCCCTTCTCCCAAACCCCCTCCCCCCAGCAACCCACAGTTTGTTTCGTGAGATTAAGAGTCACTTATGGTTTGTCTCCCTCCCTATCCCATCTTGTTTCATGGATTCTTCTCCTACCCACTGAAGCCCCCATGTTGCATCACCACTCCCTCATATCAGGGAGATCATATGATAGTTGTCTTTCTCCACTTGACTTATTTCGCTAAGCATGATACGCTCTAGTTCCATCCATGTTGTCGCGAATGGCAAGATTTCAATTCTTTTGATGGCTGCATAGTATTCCATTGTGTATATATACCACTTCTTCTTGATCCATTCATCTGTTGATGGACATCTAGGTTCTTTCCATAGTTTGGCTATTGTGGACATTGCTGCTATAAACATTCGGGTGCACGTGCCCCTTTGGATCACTACGTTTGTATCTTTAGGGTAAATTCCCAGTAGTGCAATTGCTGGGTCATAGGGCAGTTCTATTTTCAACATTTTGAGGAACCTCCATGCTGTTTTCCAGAGTGGTTGCACCAGCTTGCATTCCCACCAACAGTGTAGGAGGGTTCCCCTTTCTCCTCATCCTCGCCAGCATCTGTCATTTCCTGACTTGTTGATTTTACCCATTCTGACTGGTGTGAGGTGATATCTCATTGTGGTTTTGATTTGTATTTCCCTGATGCCGAGTGATATGGAGCACTTTTTCATGTGTCTGTTGGCCATCTGGATGTCTTCTTTGCAAAAACGTCTGTTCATGTCCTCTGCCCATTTCTTGATTGGATTATTTGTTCCTTGGGTGTTGAGTTTGCTAAGTTCTTTATAGATTTTGGACACTAGTCCTTTATCTGATATGTCGTTTGCAAATATCTTCTCCCATTCTGTCAGTTGTCTTTTGGTTTTGTTAACTGTTTCCTTTGCTGTGCAAAAGCTTTTGATCTTGATGAAATCCCAAAAGTTCATTTATGCCTTTGCTTCCCTTGCCTTTGGCGATGTTCCTAGGAAGATGTTGCTGCGGCTGAGGTCGAAGAGGTTGCTGCCTGTGTTCTCCTCAAGGATTTTGATGGATTCCTTTCTCACATTGAGGTCCTTAATCCATTTTGAATCTATTTTTGTGTGTGGTGTAAGGAAATGGTCCAATTTCATTTTTCTGCACGTGGCTGTCCAATTTTCCCAACACCATTTATTGAAGAGGCTGTCTTTTTTCCATTGGACATTCTTTCCTGCTTTGTCAAAGATTAGTTGACCATAGAGTTGAGGGTCTATTTCTGGGCTCTCTATTCTGTTCCATTGGTCTATGTGTCTGTTTTTGTGCCAGTACCATGCTGTCTTGATGATGACAGCTTTGTAATAAAGCTTGAAGTCCGGAATTGTGATGCCACCAACTTTGGCTTTCTTTATCAATATCCCTTTGGCTATTCGAGGTCTTTTCTGGTTCCATATAAATTTTAAAATTATTTGTTCCATTTCTTTGAAAAAGATGGATGGTACTTTGATAGGAATTGCATTAAATGTGTAGATTGCTTTAGGTAGCATAGACATTTTCACAATATTTATTCTTCTAATCCAGGAGCATGGAACATTTTTCCATTTCTTTGTGTCTTCCTCAATTTCTTTCATGAGTACTTTATAGTTTTCTGAGTATAGATTCTTAGCCTCTTTGGTTAGGTTTATTCCTAGGTATCTTATGGTTTGGGGTGCAATTGTAAATGGCATTGACTCCTTAATTTCTCTTTCTTCTGTCTTGTTGTTGGTGTAGAGAAATGCAACTGATTTCTGTGCATTGATCTTATATCCTGACACTTGACTGAATTCCTGTATAAGTTCTAGCAGTTTTGGAGTGGAGTCTTTTGAGTTTTCCACATAGAGTATCATATCATCTGCGAAGAGTGATAATTTGACTTCTTCTTTGCCGATTTGGATGCCTTTAATTACCTTTTGTTGTCTGATTGCTGAGGCTAGGACTTCTAGTACTATGTTGAATAGCAGTGGTGATAATGGACATCCCTGCCGTGTTCCTGACCTTAGTGGAAAAGCTTTCAGTTTTTCTCCATTGAGAATGATATTTGCGGTGGGTTTTTCATAGATGGCTTTGATGATATTGAGGTATGTGCCCTCTATCCCTACACTTTGAAGGGTTTTGATCAGGAAGGGATGCTGTACTTTGTCAAATGCTTTTTCAGCATCTATTGAGAGTATCATATGGTTCTTGTTCTTTCTTTTATTGATGTGTTGTATCACATTGACTGATTTGCGGATGTTGAACCAACCTTGCAGCCCTGGGATAAATCCCACTTGGTCGTGGTGAATAATCCTTTTAATGTACTGTTGAATCCTATTGGCTAGTATTTTGGTGAGAATTTTTGCATCTGTGTTCATCAAGGATATTGGACTATAGCTCTCTTTTTTGATGGGATCCTTGTCTGGTTTTGGGATCAAGGTGATGCTGGCCTCATAAAATGAGTTTGGGAGTTTTCCTTCCATTTCTATTTTTTGGAACAGTTTCAGGAGAATAGGAATTAATTCTTTAAATATTTGGTAGAATTCCCCCGGGAAGCCATCTGGCCCTGGGCTTTTGTTTGTTTGGAGATTTTTAATGACTGTTTCAATCTCCTTACTGGTTATGGGTCTGTTCAGGCTTTCTATTTCTTCCTGGTTCAGTTGTGGTAGTTTATATGTTTCTAGGAATGCATCCATTTCTTCCAGATTGTCAGATTTGTTGGCATAGAGTTGCTCATAGTATGTTCTTATAATAGTTTGTATTTCTTTGGTGTTAGTTGTGATCTCTCCTCTTTCATTCATGATTTTATTTATTTGGGTCTTTTCTCTTTTCTTTTTGATAAGTCTGGCCAAGGGTTTGTCAATTTTATTAATTCTTTCAAAGAACCAGCTCCTAGTTTCGTTGATTTATTCTATTGATATTTTGGTTTCTATTTCATTGATTTCTGCTCTGATCTTTATGATTTCTCTTCTCCTGCTGGGCTTAGGGTTTCTTTCTTGTTCTTTCTCCAGCTCTTTTAGGTGTAGGGTTAGGTTGTGTACCTGAGACCTTTCTTGTTTCTTGAGAAAAGCTTGTACCGCTATATATTTTCCTCTCAGGACTGCCTTTGTTGTGTCCCACAGATTTTGAACCATTGTATTTTCATTATCATTTGTTTCCATGATTTTTTTCAATTCTTCTTTAATTTCCCGGTTGACCCATTCATTCTTTAGAAGGATGCTGTTTAGTCTCCATGTATTTGGGTTCTTTCCAAACTTCCTCTTGTGGTTGAGTTCTAGCTTTAGAGCATTGTTGTCTGAAAATATGCAGGGAATGATCCCAATCTTTTGATACCGGTTGAGTCCTGATTTAGGACCGAGGATGTGATCTATTCTGGAGAATGTTCCATGTGCACTAGAGAAGAATGTGTATTCTGTTGCTTTGGGATGAAATGTTCTGAATATATCTGTGATGTCCATCTCATCCAGTGTATCATTTAAGGCCTTTATTTCCCTGTTGATCTTTTGCATGGATGATCTGTCCATTTCAGTGAGGGGAGTGTTAAAGTCCCCTACTATTATTGTATTATTGTTGATGTGTTTCTTTGATTTTGTTATTAATTGGTTTATATAGTTTGCTGCTCCCACGTTGGGGGCATAGATATTTAAAATTGTTAGATCTTCTTGTTGGACAGACCTTTTGAGTATGATATAGTGTCCTTCCTCATCTCTTATTATAGTCTTTGGCTTAAAATCTAATTGATCTGATATAAGGATTGCCACTCCTGCTTTTTTCTGATGTCCATTAGCATGGTAAATTCTTTTCCACCCCCTCACTTTAAGTCTGGAGGTGTCTTCGGGTTTAAAATGAGTTTCTTGGAGGCAACATATAGATGGGTTTTGTTTTTTTATCCATTCTGATACCCTGTGTCCTTTGATTGGGGCATTTAGCCCATTAACATTCAGGGTAACTATTGAGAGATATCAATTTAGTACCATTGTATTGCCTGTAAGGTGACTGTTACTGTATATTGTCTCTGTTCCTTTCTGATCTACCACTTGTAGGCTCTCTCTTTGCTTAGACGACCCCTTTCAGTATTTCCTGTAGAGCTGGTTTGGTGTTTGCAAATTCTTTCAGTTTTTGTTTGTCCTGGAAGCTTTTAATCTCTCCTTCTATTTTCAATGATAGCCTAGCTGGATATAGTATTCTTGGCTGCATGTTTTTCTCATTTAGTGCTCTGAATATATCATGCCAGCTCTTTCTGGCCTGCCAGGTCTCTGTGGATAAGTCAGCTGCCAATCTAATACTTTTACCATTGTATGTTACAGACTTCTTTTCCCGGGCTGCTTTCAGGATTTTCTCTTTGTCACTAAGGCTTGTAAATTTTACTATTAGGTGACGAGGTGTGGGCCTATTCTTATTGATTTTGAGGGGCGTTCTCTGAACCTCCTGCATTTTGATGCTCGTTCCCTTTGCCATATTGGGGAAATTCTCCCCAATAATTCTCTCCAGTATACCTTCTGCTCCCCTCTCTCTTTCTTCTTCTTTTGGAATCCCAATTATTCTAATGTTGTTTCGTCTTATGGTGTCACTTATCTCTCGAATTCTCCCCTCATGGTCCAGTAGCTGTTTGTCCCTCTTTTGCTCAGCTTCTTTATTCTCTGTCATTTGGTCTTCTATATCGCTAATTCTTTCTTCTGCCTCATTTATCCTAGCAGTGAGAGCCTCCATTTTTGATTACACCTCATTAATAGCTTTTTTGATTTCAACTTGTTTAGATTTTAGTTCTTTTATTTCTCCAGAAAGGGCTTTTATATCTCTGGAGAGGGTTTCTCTAATATCTTCCATGCCTTTTTCAAGCCCGGCTAGAACCTTGAGAATTGTCATTTTGAACTCTAGATCTGACATATTACCAATGTCTGTATTGATTAGGTCCCTAGCCTTCGGTACTGCCTCTTGTTCTTTTTTTTGTTGTGAATTTTTCCGCCTTGTCATTTTGTCCAGCTAAGAGTATATGAAGGAGCAAGTAAAATACTAAAAGGGCGGCAACAATCCCAGGAAAATATTCTTTAACCAAATCAGAATCGATCCCAAATCGTGAGGGGGGATTTCTCCCCCCTCACGATTGGGCGAGGGATCTCCTCTGATTGGGATCTCCTCTGATTGGGATCTCCCAATCTCTTCTGATTGGGATCTTCCAATCTCTTCTGATTGGGATCTCTTCTGATTTGGGGATAAAAAGAGGTTCAAAAAGAAAGAAAGAAAAAAAAATAATTAAAAAAAAAGAGATTGAATTAAAAATTCAATCAAGAATTTAAAAAAGAATTAAGAAAAAAAAAGATTGAAGAGATTCGGATCTCTTCTGATTTGGGGATAAAAAGAGGTTCAAAAATAAATAAAGAAAAAAAAGAATTAAAAAAAGAAAAAAAAAGAAAAGTATAAAAAAGAAAAAAATATATATATATTAGATAATCTAGCTAAAAAACGTTAAAAAAGGAAAGGGTAAAAGTTAAAAAAAATTTTAGCAGAAGAGAAAAAAAATGAAAAAGAAAAAAATTAAATTAACTGCAAGACTTAAAAATCACAGGCAGAAAGCCATGAGTTCCGTGGTTTGTTTTCTACTCCTCTGGAATTCTGCTGCTCTCTCCTTGGTATTGAATCTGCACTCCTTGGTAGGTGAACTTGGTCTTTCCTGGATTTCTTGTTGATCTTCTGGGGGAGGGGACTGTTGTAGTGATTCTCAAGTGTCTTTGCCCCAGGCGGAATTACACCGCCCTTACCAGGGGCCGGGCTGAGTGATCCGCTGGGCTTTGCTTTCAGGAGCTTTTGTTCCCTGAGCGCTTTCCGTAGAGTTCTGGAGGACGGGAATACAAATGGCGGCCTCCTGGTCTCCGGCCCGGAGGAGCCGAGAGCCCAGGGCCCTGCTCACCAGTGCGCCCTCAGCGAACAGCTCCTAGTAACTCGCGTCTCCCTAACCTCCGGCCGTGCTCCGAGCTCACCGAGCTTGCGACCAGTTCAAGGCAACTCCGAGCTGCGAGCTTACTGTCGGCTCTGTCTCTGCAGCCGGCTTTCCCGTTCCAATATCCGCAAGCTCTGCGACACTCAGACACCCCCGATCCTTCTGTGACCCCGCGGGACCTGAGGTCACGCCGACCCCGGGTGGGCTTCGCCCCGGTTTAGCCTCCGGAGCGATGTCCCTCAGCGGAACAGACTTCTAAAATTCCTGATTTTGTGCTCTGTTGCTCCGCCGCTTGCCGGGAGCTGGCCCCTCCCCCCAGGGTTTATCTTCCCGTCGCTTTGGATTCACTTCTCTGCCAGTCCTACCTTTCAGAAAGTGGTTGTTTTTCTGTTTCTAGAATTGCTGTTCTTCTTCTCTTCGATCTGCCACTCGATTTGCAGGTGTTTGCAATCTTTAGATAAGCTCTCTAGCTGATCTCCTGCTAGCTGAGGTAGTCTCAGCCTGCTACTTCTCCGCCATCTTGACTCCTCCTCCGCCTGTGTACAAGATTCTTGTCTCATGCAGTTGTGCCAGTGCACCTGAGTTCCCACCAGCAATACATTTCATTCTCTGTACCCTGGCATCTCTTGGCTACCATCCGCCAAGTCAGGTTCAACAGACTTCACTGATGACTTGGTGAAAAATGTAAACTTAAAGTTGGCTAAAACAAGGGTGAAACTCATCTTTTAGAATTTGAAGTAAGAACCAAATAGTAGTTTTCAAAAATAAAAGTCTAATCATTTTTTCTTTCTTTCTTTCTTTCTTTCTTCCTTTCTTTCCTTGTGTTTCTTTCTTAATTCATGCAAAATGGTGTTTTATTAAAGCCACGGGGACAGGATCCATGGGCAGAAAGAGCTGCTGTACTAGGATTGTGAGGGGTGGCTGATTATATACTATGGGGTTGGAGAGGCAAGGAAAAAGGGAAGTTTCCCAGAACTTTCATATGCTAAAGAGGACCTACAAGATACTGGGAGGCCTTGCCATTGTCAAGCTAAGGTTGTTTTTCCCTCTAGCAAGGCATTAACCTTAAGATAGTTGGGAGATTCCTGGAAGAATGTCCCACATGTACTACCCAGGAGTGGGGTGTGGGGGGAGGTTGCAGGGTGTCAATTTGTGTTTTGTCTTCTGTTAGCCTTCTGCTCCCCCATCATTTCTCCCCTGAACATTTTTGACCCTTAAATATTTAAGGTTGTTAAAGATAAATATTTACTTATTTGAGAGAGATAGAGAGAGAGAGAGAGATAGTACACACGTGCAGGAAGGGAGGGGCAGAAGGAAGAGAGAAAATCAAGCAAACTCAACACTCAGTGAGAAACCTAATGTGGGACTCAATCTCATTACTCTGAGATCATGACCTGAGCTGAAACCAAAAGTCAGTTGACTATACCACTCAGGTGCTCCTATTCACTATCATGTTCAAATTACTTATTGTGGTCTTCATCTTCAACATACATTAACCCCCACTTCCCTGTCTTGCCCTTGTATTATTTTCCTGCTTGCTCACTACACTTATGTCACACTCATTCTTTTCCAGAACTTATGAAGCTCATTTCCTTTCCAGGGCTTTGCTCAGGCCACTTGTTCCTTTTTCCTGGAATGATCTCCTCTTCTCCAAATTGCTTCTCACTCATTGTATCCAACCCCCATGTACATACTAAACTTGCCCTCAATTTAACACAGGTTTATGCTCTACCTCCTCAGTTCAAACCTCATTTTTTCTGAAATGACATCCCTGACTTTTCAGATCAAGTCCTCATTTAAAATACATTTTTCTTTATTTAATTTAATTTAATTTAATTTATTTATTTGAAAGATGGAGATCACAGGTAGGCAGAGAGGCAGGCAGAGAGAGGAGGAAGCAGGCTCCCCGCTGAGCAGAGACCTCGATGTGGGGCTCAATCCCAGGACTCTGGGATCACCATCTGAGCTGAAGGCAGAGGCTTTAACCCACTAAGCCACCCAGGTGCCCCTAAAATACATTTTTCTGAAAGGGAAAAAGGCCAGTGTAGCTGAGGCATAGGAGAAAGAGTGCAGTGATGTGATGTGGATTTGGCAAGGCAGGAAGAGGACATACCCAGCAGAGCCTTACAGGGCTAGTTGACAATTTAGTTAGTAGTAATGTAAGAACAAAAGCCACTAAAGAAAATAATAGTGATCAGATTTGGGTTTTGAAGAAATCACTCTGGCTGTTCAATGGAGACCTTGCTTAAATAGAGGGAATGGGTTACACAAGGAGAACAGTTAAGAGATTATCTGCAGTAGTCATTGGAAAAGAAAATGGTGGCTTAGATGAGGCTAGTGACACTGGAGGTATGGAGAAGTTAATAAGTAGCAAATATATTAACAAAGTAAAATCAAATCAATAAACCTTGAAGGATGAGATTTGGAGAGTGAAAGAGAAGGTAGTGTCCAATACTGTGCCTAGCCCTGGTTTGTGCAATTAAATGAATGGTGGAAGAACAGTTTTCAGGGGTATTTGTGTTTGTGGCAGGGGTAGGGTAGAAGGTTGGTAGGACAGTGGTGGGTTGTGGACTAGCTCTAGATTTGTTTTAAGTTTTATAAATTCCTTAGTAGAGTGCTTTATTGTACTATTACAACATCATAATAATTCTAGCTGACACTTAGTAAATACATGTTTGTGCAGGCCACTGTTCTACATGTTTCACATATATTAAGTCATTTAGACATCAGTAAATGATAATGTTTATTATTCCATAACTATCATTACTGCAATATATACTACCTGGACAGAGTTAGTTAACACAAGAAATTTCTTTCTATCCAATTCTGCTTTTTATTGATTCTACACAGGCAACTACATTATAGTGTAGGCACATTATTCAGAAATTATAGTGCAATTGATTAGATTATAGCTGCATTCAATCCTGTTCTAATCCTGAGGGCACATCCTGGACTAGTGACTTTGTTTATCCTTGGATATTTCCATATATGTAACCTATCTACAAATTGTACTCAGAGTAGGTTACATTTGTCTGTGTGTTGATTCCTATTAACTTCATTCTTATAAAGTGACTATATTTGGCATTATACCCAAATTTTAATGGTTATTTACTAAAGCCACATATGTACTGACTAGAGAATTCTTGCCCAATCTAGGACAAAGAGCTCAATAGGTTTAAAAATAAAACGCTGACTTTCTGAAAAGTCTGTTCACCTAAAAAACTTAACTGGTGACTTTTTTATTTTATTTTTGAAAATTCAGATTCATAAGCTGCAGACAGGAATCCTCTTAGAACTTTTTCTCTGGGCTAAATGTTGACAATTTGAGGACCTCAAAATGTTTATGTATAGCTTATTTAGGAAGAACTGCAAACTAGCTGAATCAGACCACTTCTGAAATATCATAGTATATGAAGATTAAACAGGTATGTTGGAAAATGATTTAAATTGGCAGGTTGCCAGCTGATGTTTATCAGCTTTTGATCATTAGTACCACCTTTGCTTTATCTGGAAATAAAGCTATATTTGCCTATTAAGTGGTGGGGGGGCAGAAAATGTTATTTTTATTATACAAAAAAAATTACCAACCAGCTATTGCACTGGACAGGCAAGAATATCAATAGTATGTCTTCCTCTCAGATTGATCTTAGGTGGAAACACTTGGGCCAAAATAAAATGAAACAAGACAAATCAATTGTGGCATTAGAACTTAAACAATTCATGGAAACTCATGAGATTGAAGACAGTTTGGTCCAAAACCTATGGGATAGAGCAAAGGCTGTCTTAAGGGGGAAGTACATAGCCATCCAAGCCTCCCTGAAAAAAAAAAAAAAAAAAAGGAAAAATCCAGAATACACCAGCTGTCTTCACACCTTAAAAACCTGGAGAATCAACAACAAATTAAACCAACCCCATATATAAGAATGGAAATCATCAAGAGTAGAGCAGACATCAATGAGATAGAAACTACAGATACAGTAGAATGCATCAATGAAACTAGAAGTTGGTTTTTTGAAAGAATCAGTAAGATCGACAAACCATTGGACAAACTAATCCAAAAGAAAAGAGAGAGGACCCAAATTAATAAAATTATGAATGAAAAGGGAAAGATCATGAATAACACCTAGGAAATAGAACCAAGAAATTATTATCTACAGTTATATGTCAATAAGTTAAGGAACCTAGATGAAATGGTGCATTCCTGGAAACCTATAAACTTCCAAAACTGAATCAGGAAAAAATGGACAACCTGAATAGACCAATAACTAGTAATGAGATTGAAACAGTGATCAAAAACCTCCCCCTCCCCAAAAAAGAATCCAGGAACTGATGGATTCCCCAGAGAATTCTACCAAACATTCAAAGAAGAAACAATATCTATTCTCCTGAAGCTGTTTCAAAAAACAGAACAGAAGAAAAACGTCCAGACTCCTTTTATGAAGCCAGGATTATCCTGATCCCCAAACCAGGCAAAGACCTGACCAAAAAGGAGAATTTCAGACCAATATCCCTGATGAATATGGATGCCAAGATTCTCAACAAGATCCTAGCTAAAAGGATACAACAGTACATTAAAAAGATTATCCACCATGACCAGGTGGGATTTATCCATGGGATACAAGGGTGGTTCAACATTCAAAAATCAATAAATGTTTAAGAACAAAGTAATAAGAGAAGAGAATTGAACCACATGGCCCTCTCAATGGATACAGACAAAGCATTTGACAAGATACACCATCCGTTCCTGAATAAAATCCTTCAAAGCATAAGGATAGATGGAACATTCCTCAGCTTCATAGAATCTATCTATGAAAAACCCACAGTGAATATGATTCTCAATGGGGAAAAGTTGACAGCCTTCCTTTTGAGATCAGGAGCATGACAAGGATGTCCATCCTTGTCACTGTTGTTCAACATAGTACTAGAAGTCCTAGCAACAGCAATCGGAAATAAAAGGTATTCAGATTGGCAAAGAAGAAGTCAAACTCTCTCTTCACAGATGACATGATACTTTATAAGGAAAACCCAAAAAACTCCACCCCCAAATTATTAGAACTCATACAGCAATTCAGTAATGTGGCAGGATACAAAATCAATGTACAGAAATCAGTTGCTTTCTTACACACTAACAATGAAAATATAGGAAGGGAAATTAGAGAATCAATTCCATTTACTATAGCAACAAGAAACACAAGATACCTTGGAATAAACCTAACCAAAGAGATAAAGGATCTGTACTCGAGGAACTACAGAACACTCGTAAGAGAAATTGAAGACATGAAAAGATAGGAGAGCATTGCATCCTCATTTATCAGAAAAATAAACATTGTTAAAATATCTATATTGCCTAGAGTCCTCTATACTTTCAATGTCATTGTAATCAAAATTCCACTGACATTTTTCAGAGAACTGGAACAGATAATGCTAAAATTTGTATGGAACCCGAAGAGACCCTGCATTGCTAAGGAAATGTTGAAAAATAAAAACAAAAGTGGGGGCATCACGTTGCCTGATTTCAAGCTTTACTACAAAGCTGTGATCACCAAGACAGCATGCTACTGGAATAGAAACAGACACATAGACAGTGGACTGGAGTAAAGAGCCCAGATATGGACCCTCAATGCTATGGTCAGATAATCTTCAACAAAGCAGGAAAAAATATGCAGTGGAAAAAAGACAGTATCTTCAATAAAGGGTCCTGGGAAAATGGGCACAGCTATGTATAGAAGAATGAAACTCAACCATTCTCTTACATCATACACAAAGATAAACTCAAAATGGATAAAAGACCTCAACGTGAGGCAGGAATCTATCAAAATCCTGGAGGAAAACATAGGCAGTAACCTCTATGACATCCGGTACAGCAGCTTCTTTCAAGATATGTCTCCAAAGGTAAAGGGAACAAATGCGAAAGTGAACTTTTGGGACTTCATCCACATCAAAAGCTTCTCTGTAGCAAAGGAAACTATCAACAAAACAAAGAGGTGACTCACAGAATAGGAGAAGATATTCACAAATGACACTACAGACAAAGGGTTGATATCTAGGATCTATAAAGAACTCCTCAAACTCAACACACACAAAACAGATAATCACATCAAAAAATGGGCAGAAGACATGAACAAACACTTCTCCAAAGAAGACATACAAATGGCTAACAGACACATGAAAAAATTGTTCATCATCATTAGCCATCAGGAGATTCAAATCAAAAGCCACACTGAGATACCACCTTACACCAGTTAGAATGGCCAAAATTAACAAGACAGTAAACAACAAGTGCAGGAGAGGATGTGGAGAAAGGGGAAAACACTCTTACACTGTTGGTGGGAATACAAGTTGGTGCAGCCACTTTGGAAAACAGTGTATAGAGCTACCCTGTGACCCTGCAATTACACTACTGGGTATTTGCCCCAAAGATACAGCTGTAGTGAAAAGAAGGGTCATCTGTATCCCAATGCTCATAGCAGCAATGGCCACAGTCGCCAAACTGTGGAAAGAACCAAGATGCCCTTCAATGGACAAACGGCTAAAGAAGATATGTTCCATATACACAATGGAGTACTATGCCTCCATCAGAAAGGATGGATACCCAACTTTTGTATCAACATGGATGGGACTGGAAGAGATTATGTTGAGTGAATTAAGTCAAGCAGAGAGAGTCAATTATCATATGGTTTCACTCACTTGTGGAACAAAAGGAATAACATGGAGGACATTGGGAGATGGAGTGGAGAAGTGAGTTCGGGGAAATTGGAGGAGGAGACAAACCATGAGAGAGTGTTGTCCCTGAGAAACCGGGTTTTGGAGGGGAGGGGTTGCAGGGTTGGCTGAGCCTGATGGTGAGTTTTATGGAGGAGCCTGATGGTGGGTTTTATGGAGGGCACATAGTGCATGGAGCACTGGGTGTGTTGCATAAACAATGAATGCTGGAATGCTGAAAAGAAATAAAATAAAATGGAAAAAATAGTATTTAGATGTTCTTGGATTTGTGAAACCATAGATTACTGTATAGGCTTACAACCTCTTCATTTGTTTTGAAAATCTATTGTAGTGATCTCAAAACTTTGAATTTTACCAACGGTATAAAAACAGAAAAGCAGGCACGACTAAAATTAATGAGAGACTGAAATGATAAATAGGATTTGGAATAAAATAGTCTGTGAAACTCAGCTCAGGCTCACTAGCCACATTCACCCCCATTTGCAAAACAATCAGGAGAAACCTCCTTTCATGAGGGATTCACAAACAAGACAATTGTTAGGATTTATATGCAAGGAAAGCTCATTGATTCACAGAGAAGATGGTGCAGAAAGCTGAGTAATTATAGTTGCCAAAAACCTGGATGAACAGCAACTCACAACTGGACTGTTTGCAATATATGGAACTAGGAAAAGCTGCCTTATTCTCTTCATGATGGCTGTTGCACCTTGGAGCTATCCACACCACCAAGAAAGAAAGAAAACTGATGGAGGCCAAGAGCAGCCTGTACCCTGCTCTGAATTTGATTTGCCCAGCCAGGCAAAAGCACGTGGGAGGTTTGACGTTGTTGTTCACACTGGTCCAGATGGTGTTGTATAAAGCCAGAATCTCTGGGCCACCAGAGTAGCATGAAGAAGATTTCAGCTCTTCCTGATCAAATTCTGGCTCTTACAGCAAGCAACTCATGGAAGAGTGCCAAATGTTTCCTCCAAAAAGCCACTGAACTCCCTTTCTTTCTTGCTTTCATCCAACTCTTTGCTTGAAATATTAGAGTTCTAAAATATAAGTTAATTTTTTTTCATTTTTAATACTATTTCTGATGCTTTGAATCATGACATCATCCAAAATTAAGTTTAAAATAAAAGCTCTTCATTTACATTTTTCTTCAAATTGTAATTTATTTAGAAATAAATTCTCGTGTTTAAAATAAAGAGTACAGTGTGTAAATAATTTTCTTTAACTGATAAGACCATCAAAACTTTACATGGCTAGCCAATTATTACTGACTGAACCTTGTCTCTGGAACAGGGTTTACAAGTGACCTTTCCACACCATGTTACAGGGATTTTGATTCACAACTTTCAGAACTGCTTTTACCTCTCCTCTAATCCTAAGTATTTTGTTTTATGTATAGATGATCATCTGTACCTTATTACAAGCTCCTTTGAGAGCATAGGCTCTGCCTTTGTCATGTTTGCATACTTCCGTTCTCCTTCCTTTCAATACAGTGCAGTGCTTTGCCGAGTAAACACTCTAAAATGTCTACTAAAAGTAGAGAAAATTTTGTTCCAGTCACTTATTTCACCCTTTAAGGCAACTCATTGTTGTTTTTTTTTCTTATCCCACATCAAAGCTAAGAGAGTTAAGTATTTTTCTGTAGTGATGCCCTGAGTTTTCTCAGAAACAGGGTCATGTACAACAGATATAGAAAGGATAGAAAAAGTGTTAAGTGTTCACCCGATGCCTAGTGTTCATTAAGTTTATGCACATTTTCTTTTAGTTTTCCAACATCTTCAGGGTCTAGGCTTGTGAGGAAGAACTAATTTTCTTAGTTGGGAAGTGTCATTATTATCAATTTGTCAAAATTAACAGTAATAACTAATAAGCAAATAGAACAATTATACTGTAACAAAAGTTATGTGAATGTGGTCTCTCTCTCAAAATATCTTATTGTCATATACTCACCCTTCTTCTTGTGATGATGTGAGATGATAAAATGCCTATGTGATGAGATGAAGTGAGGTGAATGATTTAATGTTGTGATTTAATGTGATTTAATGTTAGGTTACTAGCGACCTTCTGGTCATAAGATGCATCAGAAGGAGAATCATCTGGTTCTGGACTGCAGTGGACTACAAGTAATTGAAATTGCAGAAAGTGAAACTGTGGACATAGGGTAACTACTATATGTTTTTGTTGATGTTCAAAAAAATTTTTTTTAAAGATTTTATTTATTTGATAGAGAGAGATCACAAGTAGATGGAGAGGCAGGCAGAGAGAGAGAGAGATGGAAGCAGGCTCCCTGCTGAGCAGAGAGCCTGATGCGGGACTTGATCCCAGGACCCTGAGACCATGACCCGAGCCGAAGGCAGCGGCTTAACTCACTGAGCCACCCAGGCGCCCCTGTTGATGTTCAAAATTTTGCTTGTCATTGCCATTCGAGTGACTTGTCATTTCCTTTAAGGGTGAAGATTAAAATCCTTAACCTGGCTTCCAAGATACTACATATCAAGCCATAAACAACTTTTCTAAATATATCTCATGACTTCCTTTAAGAAGGAAACAAATCTAATCAATGTTCCTAAGATATGTTTTGTATACCCATTGTTTGTATCTTTGTTTCTATTCTTCAGCTCTAGGAATGTTACCTATCTTTCTTTCTGCCATTGCAATTATTATTTGTACTTTCATATAAAACCCCAGAGTTAAACACCATACTTGGCACAATAATAATTTGTTGGATGAATGGATAGACCCAAGTCATACTTCACCTAGAAGTTGTCCTTGCTTGCTTGAGCCCATAATGTTTTCTCTTTTAGGATTTGTATTATACTCAGTATCTCTACAAATAGTTTGGTGCTTAGCAAATTTTCATCACATTGTTTATTTTTTAAATTTCATTTTACTTATTAGCATATAATGTATTATTTTAGGGGTATAGGTCTGTGATTCATTAGTCTTACACAATTCATAGCACTCAACCAACCCCATACCCTTCCCAATGTACATCAGCAAGACACACCATCCCTCCCACCCCTCCTCATTCCAGCAACCCCTCAATTTGTTTCCTGAGATTAAGAGTCTCCTATAGTTTGTCTCCCTCTCTGGTTTTGTCTTGTTTCATTTTATCCCCTCTCTTTTCCTATGATCTTCTGCCTTGTTTCTCAAATTCCACATATCAGTGAGATCATATTCTTCACATGATTTAATTTGAATATGTCTTTCTAGACTTTATCTATTTCTAAACTTTTTTTGGATGAGTACTAACTACATATTTTACATTTGGCATCTGTCACATAGCTAAACACAGAGTTTCCCACATAGTCAGCTTATAATGTACATGTGTAGATTATTCATCAGTGCTCAGTAACTACTTGATACTAAATCAAAAACAGAAGTAGACTATGGACTCTGAAAAACAGTCTGAGGGGTTTGAAGTGGCAGGGGGGTGGGAGGTTGGGATACCAGGTGGTGGGTATTATAGAGGGCACGGCTTGCATGGAGCACTGGGTGTGGTGAAAAAATAATGAATACTGTTTTTCTGAAAATAAATAAATTGGAAAAAAAACAAACAGAAGTAGAGATAGTGATATGGACGGAGTTTTTTTTTTAGTCATTTTCTCCCTATGAATTTACTGATCCCTCTCCTTTAGAGCCTCTATATTTTTAAAGTTAAAATTGATACAACTTAGCCTTTTTGAGGGGGATAAAAACTTTGATTTTTCTAGGATTTTAAGGTAACTGTCTTCTAAGAAAATATTTTGTTAATACCTTCAAATTGTATATGATGAAATACAGCAAAAGTTAAATCTACATTGCTGGAAAAACCAACAACAGCACTCGTGGATGACAAACTAGTTGGCTCTGTACTTTGGCTAGCTTTGATGATTGAACAATATATTGATTTGATTTATGAATCAATTGTGAGAATAATAAAAAACAAATAAACCAACCCATAAATCTACATGCCATGCAAATTGTAACACAGCATATCATTTCTATCTTTGTAATTATATAGCTGAAAAAGGAAGTTTTGTCTACATGCTAACTGAAAGATGGACAGCAACATTGTTGCTCATAGATACCTAAGAAGAAACAGTTTCAAGGTATCTATTTGATAGTCACATTGGAACTGGAGGCTATTAAGTTCAATAAATACATATTGCTCAGTAAATAATTAAAAATATGAGCAAGACTAAATCAAGAGGTATGGTTCCTTATTAACTGAGAAAGTAGTGAAGAGAGGTGAAATTAGATAATGTATTACAATCCTCTGGGGACAGGTAATCTCCAATCCTCATTCCTATTGTTTTTATAGATCCCTAAGAAACATTTCAGCTGATGCAGAGAATAAAGGTATAACGTGGCAAAGGCAAAAGATAGGGTCTCAAAGTCATCCAACATATGGAATTCTAGAATTCTCAAATTATAATTTAAATTGGTATGCATGTGTGTGAATGTGTGTATGTATGTGTGTTTGCATGTGTATAAGAAAAAGAGAGGAAGAAAGGGAAAAAAAGAAAAGGGTCTTAGATATAATTGTATTTGATTATAAATAATAGAGGTGCATTCAGATTAATGTAAAAAGGGGGAATTTACTGTATGAAATAGTGTATCTCGAGGAAACCCAAGTAAAAAAGGCAGTTTTAGCCTCATGGGCAACTGGAAACAATGATTAGAGAGCTATCAAGAAACTAGGAAGCTTTTCTTTCTCTTTTACCCTTCTCCAGATCAACTTTTATAATATCAACAAATACAACATACACAAAAACATAGCCTCCCTACAGCTCCTGATTTTCTATGTTCTCCATTTACCCAAACAGCAGAGGCTGATCCGCATCATTTCCATCACAAGTCCAATTCCTGGGAGAAGAATCTACTTGGCACACCTTGAAGTCAATGTTCGCTCTCATTGATCAGCTGTGGATTAGGGGAGGGCCTAGAATAAAAACCAGCCCAGCCTACATCAAATGTTTCTATATGTCCAGTCATCTTGGGCTCAGAGGCAGATGTGGTATCACTTACACAGTACACACATAATAGCTGGCACCCATGCCTGTTTGGAGATTGTAAGAAGTGGGGTCATGGGATTGGCAGATACCCTTGTAAGGGCCTATCTAGCCAGGGCGACTCCATCTCGGTTGAACACCCATTTTGTTGTTTGTGCAGTAAAACTTAAACTGACCTTGTCCCCCCTCCCCCCAGAGGAACTTACTTAGAAGCAAGTCTGGGAAACCAGTAAAATATGGTCAACCAACCCCTGATAACAAAGCCCAAATACAAGGATGGGTCAGGTCGGGTGGTGATGACAGAGCCCAGAATGCAAGGATGAGTCAGGCGGTGGAGACAATCTCATTGGCCATGCTCAACCACATGGCCTTTGCTTTATGAAAGCTAGTCTGTGAAACTGGGGGTCATTGCTCTCTTTGTAGGAGACTGCCCTAACCAGTCGGTTTGATTCTTGGTGCTGGCATGAAATAAAGCTTTGCTTGACCTTTGCGTTGTATCAGTCTCATTCCTTTGATGATGGACTCTAACACACTAAAAAGTAAATATAGAAAAAGATAAAGGATAGGAAAGAAGCAGAAGAAAGGAAAATGCAATCATCTTGGTGTTATATAGTGATTTAGTTTTTGATATATCTAATGCATAATTCAGGGCAATTGATATTCTCATTGTATTATTTACTGTTACTATTCTGCTTACACTATCTGATGAGTTTTTAAAATTATACTTTGATGATTTATGTGTAATTTTAATTCAATGGTAGTTTATTATACACATAATCTAATTTTCCATCCTAAATAAAACATCTAAGTGAAAATCGAAATATGTTTTTTATGTACTCATTAACACAATATTTAAAATCAAGATCGTGCATAGAATCCTCTATGCAGTGCCCTATCTTGGTGAGGCAGAATTTGCCAATTAACATCTAGTTCCATTACATTTTTTAAAAAAGATTTTATTTATTTATTTGAGAGAGAGAGAGTGAGTGAGAGCATGAGAGGGGAGAAGGTCAGAATGAGAAGCAGACTCCCCATGGCATTGGGAGCCCAATGCGGGACTCGATCCTGGGACTCCAAGATCATGACCTGAGCAGAAGCCAGTTGCTTAACTAACTGAGCCACTCAGGCGCCCCTTCATTACATTTTTAAAAGTGTCCATCTCGGGGCGCCTGGGTGGCTCAGTGTGTTAAAGCCTCTGCCTTCGGCTTGGGTCATGATTCCAGGGTCCTGGGATCGAGCCCCTTATCGGGCTCTCTGCTCAGCGAGAAGCCTACTTCCCTTCTTCTCTCTCTCTGCCTGCCTTTTTGCCTACCTGTGATCTCTGTCTGTCAAATAAATAAAATCTTAAAAAAAAAAAGTGTCCATCTCCATTAGCGGGAATTAAAATGACATATTTATAAGATTAAATAGTTTTACATACAGTCCTGTAGCATCTATATTTTACCATGTTCATGTCTAAAAACACTTACTTTTCTTTACAAGTGTATTTTTAATTAACTGAATTGAAGTGTCATCTTTCATTTCTTTTAACAATATCTGTGGAAAGTTCACTATGAATTGTGACACTAGACATTGAATTTTATGAGCTCTGTCAGTCCTGTGGGGTATTCAAACAATTTAACTTGATATGGTTAAGGCGATTGTAACATACGGAAACAGAAGAGTTGTGAGGTTGACAAAACTTAGGCTGGTAGTAGCTAATAAAAAAAAAAAGTCAGGAAAGAAGTTTTATGTTATAAAATACATTCAAATGTAAATACGTATTGAAAAGATAACAGGTTTGCAAATGAGATTTTTGAGGGGCAAAAGGGGGCTAAGAATGAATGCAATGATGAAATGATTGCACTGAAGCACTCTGCTTGTAACCAGATTGGTGATGTGGAAAAAGTACTAGGCTAGGCATTAAGTGACTGGGGTTCTAGCTCTGGGTGAGACATTTATAGGGTGTGTGACTTTAGATAAGTCACTGATCTCTCCTGAGTGTCAGTTTCCTTACTGACAAAATAAAATGATAGGACAAAATGGTCTTTAAGCTACCCTTCAGCCATTTGATCCTATGATCTAAAATGATTTGTGGAATTGTAATTTTTGATTCTGTTAATTTATTCAGTTTCATTCTGTTAGGTGTTGGTATCAACAGTTGATGTGATTAAATGATACCTATAAAAAGACTGTTTAGTTTGCATATCTCCTTTCTTTTCCCTGCAGTTGCATATCTTGTTCATACTGCCTTGACTTCTCCTTGGTGATGAGAAAGAAATTTCATTTGCGGGAAGAAGCTGAGGTGGGCATGGTGCCCTCTGATGAATGGGAAACCGTGGGAAGGGTAGCAACCAGGAACACGTTCAGTTCCACCTCTTTTTTTTTTTTTTTTGGCACTCTTTCACTGTGTAGTAATGGTGTTTGATTGGAGATTAGCATAATACAATGTTGACAATTGTGCAAGACAGAAATGTAAACTATAAGCAATGAGGTTATCAGATTTCATCCTCTTCATTCCATCACAGGCAAACTTCAGGATCAGAGAAATGGTCAAAGTGTGAACCACTCTTATGGTGAAAAGAAATTAAAAAAGAAAAAAAAAGAAAGTGTGAACCAATTTGTAATTTGGAGATACAAGAATTCGTTTTCTAACAGGACAACTAAATTGTATACTAAAGAAAAGCTTTTATTATAGCAGTTCCACCAGAATGACTCTGATTAAGAAGTACAGCAATTTTCATCCTGTAAATTGTTTTTAAATTAAATTTAAATAACACAGTAATACTTTATTCATGTTATCCACCATTTAAAAGAAATAAATAATTTGGTTAACTTCCTGCATTTTCATAAGGTGAAATTCCATCACAATCTTTGAGTAATTGAAGCTGTGGTGATTTTTAAAGCCATCCAATTATAGGAATTCAGTGCAATTATTTTTCTAATAAAATTAGTTTTCACTTGCATGTGTCTGTCATTTGCTGTCAATGAAGGTATTTTAAAAACTTTTTTTCCGATGAATCTTTTTTATGGATATTATTCTACCTATAGAGAGATATTTATTGATACTGTCAGATAAATGTAAAGCCCATAAAAGAAGGCATGATTATAAATTTTAGTATGTTGATTTATTTTTGTTTTTCTGTCAGTATCAATAAACAATTGTGAATATTTTTCAGTAACCTATTGATATAGTACATTGAATGGAAGTCTGGAACTTAACAAAAACTTAATGGAAATGTTAATGTAAGCATATTCTATTTAGATAGTAATGCCATAATAGAGATAAGACTAACTGGACTAGTCTGTCTTAACATTCTGAGAATTATTATCTTTTTCTGATTTCACAGAATAAAAATTGAAGGAATTCAGGCCAGTGTGATTGTGAGTCTTTGCCCTCTATTCACCCTTAACCGTAGTTTTAAGATTGGAGAAAAAAATGTAAGAGCATCAGAAAAATTTAAAGTTCATTTAATTTTAACTGATCCCTGTCCAGACATTTATTCAGTGATGTCACACGTGTCCTGGGCATTTTGTTAAGCCTTGGGGATGCAAAGATTAATTGACCTGGTTCCAACTCTCAAAGAGGTCACAGTTTTAGAATTAGTTTTTGTATTACACAGGGTAGGAAAGTTATATAATGTCCAGGGACTGGGTGTGTGCTCAGGAGTGGGTAGTGTGGTGGGAAGAAAGAGGAGTTAATAGGAACAAGCTGTGGCAATTTCTGTCTTAGCCAAGTCAGTTTACTGACTCAGATCCACAGTCAATAAAACTTACTTTGGAAAAAGTGATTTCTTTCTCATAGAGTCTCCTGCTTCCTTTAATTGTAAGAAGTTAAATTACCTCATCTCTCAGGAGTGAGAGATGGACAACAAGTAGAGTGGAATTTGGAAGTCAAAAGAGAGAGAGAAATAAATGTATTTAAGACCAAAATTGTGCTTTTTAACAATGGACGCCTGTGTAGAGTTATTATAGGTCTAAATATTATTATACTGCGTATCCAAAGTGATGGATCACTTTTAGTGTAATTACAAAGTCTATGTTTTAAATATTTAAACATAAATACAGTCTATGAATTAAACATGTGCATGGTAGATTTTTTCATTGCTCTGCCATTTCAAAGACACAATCCTTTGGAGAAGGCAATGTGGCTGACATACAATGAAATCAGGTTGAAATCAGGTTCTGTTATCTAGCAGGCTTTCTTGAAATTTTATAAGGTTGAAGAGGAGAAAAAGTAAACTCAGTTTTTTAGAAGTGAATGTGGGCTGTATTTACATAATTACAAAGTAATTGCCCTAAAAGTGAAAAATGTATTTAACTATGGCAAAAATTATAGTTTACAATGCATAGGTTCATTGAAACAAACAGAAACACATGGATCTGTAGATTAGATTCAGCTCTTGAACTGAAGCCCATTGGACAGCTGAAGGGGAGTGTGTGAGGAAGACCTGGCACTGTTGAGTGTGTTAGGAAGTGGACAAGACGACTTGACATCAGCATCCCAGAGGAACCAGAATTATGGTAAAATACATTGTAAAGGTCTGAAAAAGAAATGATTACCAGTGAATCATCTTTAGAGACCAAGAAAATGTAGAATGTTTATTTTAACAATATTAGGTGGCTTAAAAATATTGAAAAAGATCTGTTTCAGATATTAGCAATATTGAGAGTAAGATTATAGTGAGGTACTACATAGTCTATTAAAAGATCGCTTATTGGGGGGGACAAGATGGTAGGGAAGTAGGAGGAGGCCCCTTTTCAGCCTGTACCCCAAAGTGAGCTGATCACCTATCAAAGAACTCCGTTCACCCATGAAATCAGCCCGAGATCAGAATTATACACGTCTGGATCTCTACAGGGGCAGAAGATGCCAGTGGGCAGGTAAAGCAGAATGGGAACGGTGGACTGATATTGGAAGATAAACAAAAGGGGGAGGGAGCCACCAGAGGCGACCGGCTGGAAAG
Organism: Neogale vison; assembly: GCF_020171115.1. Lineage (NCBI taxonomy): Eukaryota > Metazoa > Chordata > Mammalia > Carnivora > Mustelidae > Neogale > Neogale vison. The sequence continues at coordinate 51,420,300 of NC_058105.1, read as the reverse complement.
TAATACCCCAATATGAGCGAGAGTGCCCTGCGTCTGGGGACCAGCATTAACTTGGAGACTGGTTGAAAGCACTCCAAAAGAGCAAAGGATCACGGGGGGAAATTGTGCGAATCGGGGCGGCTAGGGACAGGGGCTTAAGTCCCGGTCCCAGGACAGCCTCCCCGGCACTGAGGCAGAGAGAGTGCAACGGAGAAATTAGGTTTTGGTCCCTACACCGCCAGCGCACCCGAGAATGCGTGGGTTCTAGCTCCTGTGAGGGGATGGGACCCACGCCGGTGGGCAGAATGCACGAGCCCTACTACAAAGCCTGAGATACGCGCGCACGTCCCTCATGCTCCCCTGAGAGAGTTACAAAGGCCTGGCCGGCGATCTTTTACCCGCGCCAGTGTTTCAGAGCCTAAGCCGCGCACCCCAAACTCTGCCCTGACTGAGGTGCGCAAAAGCCCAGCCTGGTGCTTTCGGAACTGTGCCCCGTTCTCAGTGCCTGAGACGCACGCTGAAAGAGGTGCGCGCAAGCTGGGCACTCTTAGTCCCAGCAAGACCAGGCACTCCCAGCCCCCGCCAGCAGCAAAATCTCAGTGTGCGATTGCTGCGTGGAACCTGTCTGGCAGTTGGGAGCCCCCTGACAGCCGCCACTGCCTTGGCTTTGGGTACAAGGAAAAGATCCTGCGTCCCCAGGGTCTGCAACTTGGAACCTGCTCTGCCAGTGGCCAAGGGGGAACTTATTTAGGCTCTGCACCCAGACTGAGGCTTCTCTCTGAGAGGGAGATCAGGGTGCGGTTTGTTTTCCTCTAAAACTACAAAAACCATCAAAAGCGGTCAAGGTGAGAGAAAAAAAAAAAAGTGAACAAACATAAAAACCGCCAGAGAACAAAAGCCTGAAAAAAAACAGTTTCCTCAGAGCCCACCCCATTGAGGGGGGCGGGGGACGTAACTCAGGAAACATCATTGACTGACAGCCTACGTGGCAGGCCCCTCCCCCAGAAAACAAACCAAGAATGAAAAAAAAAAGGACGACAAGAGAACAACCACTACTTCATAGGAAAACTTTTATTTTTCACTCGTTCCCACTATTCTGGTTCATTTTTTTTTTTTTACACATAGGTAATTTTTTTTTTTTAAAGATTTTATTTATTTATTTGACAGACAGAGATCACAAGTAGGCAGAGAGGCAGACAGAGAGAGAGAAGAGGAAGCAGGCTCCCTGCTGAGCAGAGAGCCCGATGCGGGACTCGATCCCAGGACCCTGAGATCATGACCTGAGCCGAAGGCAGCGGCCTAACCCACTGAGCCACCCAGGCGCCCCCATAGGTAATTTTTAAAACCTATTTACAATCACAGCAAGCTGTACAGTACATCAAATTACATAATACACTTCTAACCTGAACTTTTTGATACATACACCTATGTTTTTCTTTTGCATTTTTATTATTTGAATTCCTTTTTAAAAATTTTAGTTTAGTTTAGTCTAGTTCATTCCTTTTTATTTTTATCCTCTAATATTCATATAGAGTTAAACTTCAAAGTAATGTCCTTTCCCCAATCAATACTACCCCTATAGGTAAACCAATTTTTTTTTGAAGATTTTATTTTATTTATTTGACAGAGAGAGATCACAAGCAGGCAGAGAGGCAGGCAGAGAGAGAGAGAGGAGGAAGCAGGCTCCCTGTCGAGCAGAGAGCCCGATGCGTGACTCAATCCCAGGACCCTGAGACCATGACCCGAGCCAAAGGCAGCGGCCCAACCCACTGAGCCACCCAGGCGCCCAGGTAAATGAATTTTTAATACCCTTTATCTTAGGAGAGTTGAGTCCTTTAACAAAGATATCAAGATAATTCCAGGAAGAATCAAAACAAACTTCCTCGCACACAGTGAGAATTTATAAACACTCTCCCATCTTCTTCTTCCACCAGTGTTTCTGTGCTTTTGTGTTTGTCCTGATCGCATATAAATCTTACACTTGGCGTTCTTTTTGATGAGGTTCTTCCTTTATTTGCATATATATATTTTTTTTCTTGTGTCATATACTTGTATCAGTCTTTTTGTTTGTCTCTTTTTGTTTGTCTACTTCATAAATCTTACCTTGGGGCCCATATGGGCTGAACCTTCTCTTTCATCTTCCCTTTCTTTCCTGTCTCTCTCTCTCTCTCTCTCTCTTTCTTTTTCTTTTCTTTTGTCTCTCATTTGGGTGGGGAATCCTGATTGCTCAGAAGTGTTCCAGGGTGCACCTTGACAGCACCACAGTTGATACATCCAGCTACATCTGTTCAGTCATCTCCCACCAAAATGTCTAGGAGAAGAAATGCCCAACAGAAGAAATATACAGAGGATAGACCTTCTGCAACAGAGCTAATGGCTATCAACATAGACAATGTATCGGAAAGAGAATTCAGGCTAACAATTATCCAGGCAATAGCAAGGTTGGAGAAAGCCATTGAAGACCAAAGGGAATTGGATAGGGCCAAACTGGAAGCGAACAGACAGGATGTTCACAATGTTAGGGCAGAGCTTAAAGCTACCAGAGAGGATGTTCACAATGCTCTCAATGAGTTCCAATCTAATCTAAACTCTCTCAAAGCTAAGGTAACTGAGACAGAAGATAGAATTAGTGATCTGGAGGACAAACAGTTAGAGAGAAAGGATCAGGAGGAAGCCTGGAACAAACAGCTTAGAAACCACGAAAACAGAATCAGGGAAATAAATGATGCCATGAAGCGTTCCAACATCAGAATTATTGGAATCCCTGATGGGGAGGAGAAAGAAAGAAGTCTAGAAGATAGAGTGGAACAAGTCCTTCATGAAAATTTTTCCAATCTCGCGAATGGAACCAGCGTTCATGTACTAGAGGCTGAAAGGTTTCCACCCAAGATTATACATTCCAAAAAAACATCACGACACCTGATAGTCAAATTGAGGATTTATAATTGTAGGTATAATCTCTTGAAAGCCGCCAGGACAAAGAGGCTCCTTACTTACAGAGGGAAGCCCATCAGAATAACGTCAGACCTGTCCACAGAGACCTGGCAAGCCAGAAGAGGCTGGCAAGATATATTCAGGGCACTAAATGAGAAGAACATGCAGGCAAGAATACTTTATCCAGCAAGACTGACATTCAAAATGGATGGAGAGATAAAGAGTTTTCAAGACCGGCAAGGCTTAAAAGACTATGCAACCACCAAGCCAACACTGCAGGAAATATTAAGGGGGGGTTCTATAAAAGAGGAAAAATCCCAAGAATAGCATTGAACAGAAATATACAGACAATTTACAGAAAGAAAGACTTCAAAGGTAACTCGATGGCAATAAAAACGTATCTATCTATAATCACTCTCAATGTAAATGGCCTAAATGCGCCCATAAAATGGCACAGGGTTGCAGATTGGATAAAACGACAGGACCCATCCATATGTTGTCTACAAGAGACCCATTTTGAACCTAAAGATACACGCAGACTGAAAGTGAAGGGATGGAGAAGCATCTTTCATGCCAATGGGCCTCAAAAGAAGGCTGGGGTAGAAATTCTTATATCAGATATATTAGACTTCAAACTAAAGACTGTAGTCAGAGATACAGAAGGACACTACATAATCCTTAAAGGGACTATCCACCAAGATGACCTAACAATTGTAAATATCTATGCTCCCAATACGGGAGCAGCCAATTACTTAAGAAAACTGTTAATCAAGATAAAGAATCATATTGATATGAATACACTAATCGTAGGAGATCTTCACATGCCTCTTTCAGAATTAGATCATCAAACCAGAAAATCAATAAAGAAACAAAAGCATTGAATGACACATTGGACCAGATGGACATCATAGATATATACAGAACATTCCACCCTAAAACAACAGAATTCTCATTCTTCTCAGGTGCACGTGGAACCTTCTCCAGAATAGACCACATACTGGGTCACAAATCAGGACTCAACCGATACCAAAAGACTGAGATGATTCCCTGCATATTCTCAGATCACAATGCTTTGAATCTGGAGCTCAATCACAAGGAAAAGTTCCAAAGGAACTCAAACAATTGGAAGCTAAAGACCACCTTGCTTAAGAATGCTTGGATCAACCAGGAGATCAAGGAAGAACTGAAACAATTCATGGAAACCAATGAGAATGAAGACACTTCAGTCCAAAACCTATGGGATATGGCAAAGGCGGTCCTAAGGGGAAAATAAATAGCCATCCAGGCCTCCCTCAAAAAAATTGAAAAATCTAGAACACACCAGCTGTCCCTACACGTTAAAGAACTGGAGAATCAACAACAAATCAAACCAACTCCACACATAAGAAGGGAAATCATCAAGATTAGAGCTGAGATCAATGAGGGAGAAACCAGAGATACAGTAGAACGTATCAATGAAACTAGAAGCTGGTTCTTTGAAAGAATCAAGAAGATCGATAAACCATTGGCCACACTAATCCAAAAGAAAAGAGAGAAAGCCCAGATTCATAAAATTATGAATGAAAAGGGAGAGATCACAGCTAACACCAAGGAAGTAGAAACAATCATCAGAAGTTATTATCAACAGTTATATGCCAATAAGCTTAGCAACCTAGATGAAATGGATGCATTCCTGGAAAAATATAAACTACCAACATTGAACCAGGAAGAAATCGACAACCTGAATAGACCGATATCTAATAACGAGATCGAATCAGTGATCAAAAACCTCCCCCATAACAAGAGCCCAGGACCTGACGGATTCCCTGGGGAATTCTACCAAACCCTCAAAGAAAAAATAACACCTATTCTCCTGAAGTTGTTTCAAAAAATTGAAGCAGAAGGAAAACTTCCAGACTCTTTCTATGAAGCCAACATTACCCTGATCTCCAAACCAGGCAAGGACCCTACCCAAAAGGAGAATTTTAGATCAATATCACTGATGAATATGGATTCTAAGATTCTCAACAAGATCCTAGCCAACAGGATCCAACAGCACATTAAAAAGATTATCCACCATGATCAGGTGGGATTCATCCCTGGGCTACAAGGATGGTTCAACATTCGCAAATCAATCAATGTGATAGAACAAATTAATATGAGAAGAGAGAAACATATGGTCCTCTTAATCGATGCAGAAAAAGCATTTGACAAAATCCAGCATCCGTTCCTGATTAAAACGCTTCAAAGTATAGGGATAGAGGGAACATTCCTGAACCTCATCAGATCTATCTATGAAAGACCCACAGCAAATATCATCCTCATGGGAAAAAGCTTGCAGCCTTCCCATTGAGATCAGGAACAAGACAAGGATGCCCACTTTCACCACTCTTGTTCAACATAGTATTAGAAGTCCTAGCAACAGAAATCAGACAACGAAGAGAATTAAAAGTTGTCCAAACTGGCAATAAGAAGTCAAACTCTCTTCGCGGATGACATGATTCTTTATATGGAAAACCCCAAAGACTCCACCCCCAAACTACTAGAACTCATACAGCAATTCAGCAACGTGGCAGGATACAAAGTCAATGTGCAGAAATCAGTGGCTTTCTTATACGCTAACAATGAAAATACAGAAAGGGAAATTAGAGAATCAATTCCATTTACTATAGCACCAAGAACCATAAGATACCTGGGAATAAACCTAACCAAAGGGGTAAAGTATAAAGAAAACGAAGAAGACACAAATAGATGGAAGACCGTTCCATGCTCTTGGATCGGAAGAATAAACATGGTTAAAATGTCTATACTGCCTAGAGCAATCTATACTTTTAATGCCATTCCAATCAAAATTCCACCAGCATTCTTCAAAGAGCTGGAGCAAATAATCCTAAAATTTGTATGGAATCAAAATATTCCCCGAATCACTAAGGAAATGTTGAAAAACAAAAATAAAACTGTTGGCATCATGTTACATGATTTCAAGCTTTACTACAAAGCTGTGATCACCAAGACAACATGGTACTGGCATAAAAACAGACACATAGAACAGTGGAACAGAGTAGAGAGCCCAGATATGGACCCTCAACTCTATGGTCAATTTCTCTTCGACAAAACAGGAATAAATATACAGTGGAAAAATGACAGTGTCTTCAATAAATGGTGCTGGGAAAACTGGACAGCTATATGTAGAAGAATGAAACTCGACCATTCTCTTACACCGTACACAAAGATCAACTCAAAATGGATAAAAGACCTCAACGTGAGGCAGGAATCCATCAGAATCCTAGAGGAGAACATAGGCAGTAATCTCTTCGATATCAGCCACAGCAACTTCATTCAAGATATGTCTCCAAAGGCAAAGGATACTAAAGCAAAAATAAACTTTTGGGACTTCATCAAAATCAGAAGCTTCTGCACAGCAAAGGAAACAGTCAAAAAAACAAAGAGGCAACCCACAGAATGGGAGAAGATATTTGCAAATGACAGTACAGACAAAAGGTTGATATCCAGGATCTATAATGAACTCCTCAAACTCAACACACACGAAACAGGCAAACATATCAAAAAATGGGCAGAAGATATGAACAGACACTTCTCCAATCAAGACATACAAATGGCTATCAGACACATGAAAAAATGTTCATCATCACTAGTCCTCAGGGAGATTCAAATTAAAACCACATTGTGATATCACCTTACACCAGTTAGAATGGCCAAAATTAACAAAACAGGAAACAACATGTGTTGGAGAGGATGTGGAGAAAGGGGAACCCTCTTTCACTGTTGGTGGGAATGCATGTTGGTGCTGCCTCTTGGGAGAACAATGTGGAGATTCCTCAAGAAATTAAAAATAGAACTTCCCTATGACCCTGCCATTGCACTCCTGGGTATTTACCCCAAACATAGAGATGTCGTGAAAAGAAGGGCCATCTGTACCCCAATGTTTATAGCAGCAATGGCCACGGTCGCCAAACTATTGAATGAACCAAGATGCCCTTCAACGGATGAATGGAGAAGGAAAATGTGGTTCATATACACTACGGAGTATTATGCCTCCATCAGAAAGGATGAAAACCCAACTTTTGTAGCAACATGGATGGGACTGGAAGAGATTATGCTGAGTGAAATAAGTCAAGCAGAGAGAGTCAATTATCATATGGTTTCACTTATTTGTGGAGCATAACAAATATCATGGAGGACAAGGGGTGTTAGAGAGGAGAAAGTAGTTGGGGTACATTGGAAGGGGAGGTGAACCATGAGACACTCTGGACTCTGAAAAACAAACGGAGGGGTTTGAAGTGGCCGGGGGATGGGAGGTTGGGGTACTAGGTGGTGGGTATTATAGAGGGCACAGATTGCATGGAGCACTGGATGTGTTGAAAAAATAATGAGTACTGTTTTTCTGAAAATAAATAAATTAATTAAAAAAAGATCCCTTATTAACAAGTGAGGTATATTAACTACATTCAAGGTTGTTACTGAGTTAAGTTTTATCATTATTACTATTATTATTTTTACAAACATCACAATAAAACAAAGATTTGACAGATTATAAATATAGTAGAAAGACAAAAAGTAATGCCTAATTTGGACAGATTTAGAGTGAGTACCCTGGATGGGAATATAATGCTTGTAGATATTGAGTGGTAAAGAAATAAATGTAGATGATATCTTTATCTGACCTCTGCCAAATCCATTTCTGAACAATAGCAACAGCAAAAACAGCCACACCAGTAAAAAATAGGGATGTCTAATTAAAATATGCAGAAGGGCAACATTAAAGTGCAAGAAAAAAATAATATCCAAATAGTAAATCCATAAGATTAGAGTATTTGAGAATGTTTGTACAAAAGGTATAACATCTAAAACAGTGCTTGGAACAGAGGGTTGGTCTACAATACAAAGTATGTGAAATCAGGGAGGCTTTTGATTAGCATTTATAAGAACAGTTTATAAAAGACTAAATGAAGGAATTAGCTGGATCTGGACCATTGCTGTTTTTAAAGGGGTCAGAGAATAAATTTAATGAGCAGGAGTGAACCATTCCCCAAAATAGGCCTTATCTATGGAGGGTTCTCAATTTTTTTTACCTCACTTGTCCTAGACTCACAGCAATGAGTCATAAAATGCCAAACCTTTTACAAGCACACTATTTTAATTACCACAATCTAAATTTCCCACTGAGAGAAGATCCTGTCTTTAGGAAGTTAACATTCTAATATGGTCACTTTAAGAAAGAAAACACTGGGCATATTTTGCAGTATACGTGCAGTAGTAGAGAAAGAGTTTGCAGTCCAGTTCTTTGTGCAGCAGTGTACACAACTAAAGAGTGGAACTACTAGAGAAAATTGGTACTCTTTCTTTGAGGTAAAGTGCTTATATATTTGAGTTAAATTACTTCTTCCAGGAAGATCATTTTGCTCTCTGAAGAAGTAATTTGGTTCAAAATGGTACAAATTCAGTATCATTAAGCCTTTCAGGAGCTACATTTTCTATAATAAGCAAATCCTGGATAATGTAATTTGCCTCAATTAGATATCACTTTGAATCTTGGAAAGAGTGTATTTTACTTACCTTATGCATAGTCATCAATTTTCTTTTGACTGTTCAGATGTATATGGAAATTTGTTATGTATTATATACAAGCTTAATAAATTAAGACCCAATCCAGTGTTCAAAGTAGCACGTGCTTAGCAGTCACTTTGTACATGTCTCAGTTACTATTAAACATGGATCAAGTCCTGAAGACTTACATCCTATACAAAATATGTATAGTCCTTCAGTAAAAAGAGTTCATAAAGTTTTTATTTTTGACTGGAAGGCACCTGAGGTAGACAATAGGACAGAGCTGGCCTAACTCGCACGGATGTGATAAGAACTGAATTTTTCACAACTATGAAAGTGTTTTAAATATTCAACCTTATGAAACAACTAATTACATTTATTACTTAAAAGGCACAATGGGAAAAAATAAAGCCAAGAAAAATTTAGGGATAATACCCAAGTGCCAAATAAGCAGCTATTCTAATGACTAAAGAGTAGGTGAAGTTTAGTGGCAGAAAATCTATTACCACTGTGACTTAAAATGGGAATACAGGAAATGTGCTGGAGGAAAGTGAAAGTCATTAGTGTCCTGCAATTTAAACACTAGGCAGTGACCAGCTGGCCACCCTCTTGGCTCCTTGGTTCATAACTTTTCAATAAATCTCACATCAATCCACACTTATTGTGCTTTGCCTATAGGATCATGGCAATATTTGTGTTGTTCTTTTCACAGCACTTCTTACTTATAACTTCAACTGCAAATGATGGAACACTACTTTGTTTGCCCGTGATCCAAGTCAATTGTCAAGCATATCATAGACTTCATAGATATTACAAAGCTGGTGCTGTAAGAATTGAGATGCTAGTCAGAGTAAATTGTTTCCAAAAAAGACTATTAGTTTTATTATTTAACAATACATTATACCTAAGACATATCCTACCCTAAGAAAGAGAATTGGTTTCAAATGATAACCAATAACAACCAAACACCTCACTTCTATGACAAAACCATATCTAGCTATATTTTCATTTGGCCTTATTTATATCATACACTATCTTGTACACATTTAGGAAACTAGACAACGTCTCTTTGATGTCTGACTTAAAAAATTGTTTCATGGGACGCCTGGGTGGCTCAGTGAGTTAATGCCTCTGCCTTAAGCTCAGGTCATGATCCCAGGGTCCTGGGATCGAGCCCCACATCAGGCTCTCTGCTCAGCAGGGAGCCTGCTTCCTCCTCTCTCTCTCTCTCTCTCTCTGCCTGCTCCTCTGCCTACTTGTGATCTCTGTCGAGTAAATAAATAAAATCTTTAAATAAATTTGTTTCACTCTATGGGGTATTATACATTGGCAACAATTATTTTGGTAATTTAATGACACATATTTGTTGCTGCTATGTTACTCTTTGTACAGTAACTAACAGGAGCTGAGCAGCTGCTAGAGATGACACTCCCATCTGAGGACGAATAAGCAGCTGGATGGAGTGGTCCAGGGACCACTTATACCTGAGATGGACTACAGATCCTCATATTCCAGAATTGGAAATCCAAGTCAAATGTAATAAGACAGTCTCACTGAAAAACCAAGAGTGTCACTTGTACTTTGGGGGATCTTATCAACAGCAAGCACCTTGATGGATTTCCAGGTGGAACTGAGGCAGGCATTCTTATCTGAGAGACCAAGAGGTGGGTAATACAGTATTGGAACATTAAAATAGCTGATTCCAAGGGAAAAGCCAGATGACAATGTATTGATTTGAATCAGCTGACAGGGTAATAAAATTATTATCCGTGAGGAAAAAAGGTAAACTAAGAATATTTAACAGTTCTCTTTAAGCATTTTTAGAGATATATTTGCTGACTACAGATATTTTTATTAACTGAAAACAAGGAATTATCTTTATCAAAATACAAATGTTTCACAACTTATGATTATTCCACTTAGGATTTTTTGACATTATGATGGTGTGAAAGCAATACTCATTTAGTCGAAACACTACTTCAAATTTTGAGTGCTAATCTTTTCCAAGGCTGGTGATACATAGTATGATATTCTCTGATGAGTCTGGCCAGTGGCAACAAACTGCAGTTCCTTGTCAGCCAAGTGAACACCAGGGAAAACAGCTGATACACATCCAACCATTCTGTCTTTCTTTTTTTTTAAATATTTTATTTATGTATTTGACAGAGAGAGAGAGAGAGATCGATCACAAGCAGAGAGGCAGGCAGAGAGAGAAGGGGAAGCAGGCTCCCTGCTGAGCAGAGAGAGTGATGCAGAGCTCGATCCCAGGACCCTGAGATCATGACCTGAGCCAAAGGCACAGGTTTAACCCTCTGAGCCAACAAGGCACCCCCATTCTGTTTTTCACATTCAGCACAGTATTCAATAAGTTATATGAGATATTCAACACTTTATTATAAAATAGGCTTTGTGTTAAATAATTTCATCCAATGGTAGACTACTGTAAGTGTTCTGAGCATGTTTAAAGTGAGGAAGATTGGTAAATCAACCCAATTTCAAAACTCCCTGTATGGAAAAGTCCAAGGGCCTATGACCAAGAGATCTTGGTATAGAAAGGTATTTTATTAATTTAGTTTTGTATCTGACCAAACTCAGGCTAAGAATACAATTGATTCTTGTTATTTGTGGTAGTTATGTTTTGTAATGTATAGAACCATTGCTTCTAGGGGAAATGCAAGGTTAGGTTCTTGTAAACCTCTGGTCACTACATTTTCATAAATCAATCACTATATAACCATGTTTTATGTGTGTTTTTATTTAAATATATCTTATTTAATGTATTTTGTTGATTAACTAATATTGGACTCATAGTCAACAGAACTATAACTCATGCCTTAATGATGCTTATCTAACACATGTATTTTCTTAGTATGTCACATCACAGCCTTTCAGAGCTTAGGAACACTTGATACCACTTTAGTACTATGCTTGGGGGACATTTAAAACAGAAAAATCGTCAACAAAAAGCACAAAGAAGTGTGAAAAATGTAGCACCTAACAGATAACAAAAAGAATAGTTGTTTACAGTATAAGAGCTAAAACAAGAAAGCCAAGTGTTGCCTTGTTAGACTTCACCCAGGAACCTGAACATTGGTGACTCAAATATTCCACCACTGAACATGTCCACAAATGACAGAAAACGCATAGTGAGTGTTGATTCTGAGTTATGAGTTATAAATAAATTTTAATAGGGAGGAAAATTCACAAATATAAAATCTATAAATGAAGATTGATTGTACATATTATGCAGTGAATAATTTTTACATTCCATAGGTTTAAAATGATTAACTAGTTATTCTGTACTAGCAAAGAGTAAATTTTTTAGAAATGCACAGGATTTTGCTTAAGTTTCAAATTTTACCCTATTTATTTTGGAAAATCTGAAATAAGTGATTTTTTCCCAATTTAGTCAAACACTATAGTTATTTTGGTAGCTGTATTCAGAAGCCTGATAGCTCAGAGATTATAAATCACAAAGATACTTGTAAAGGCAATAACAGGAAGAGAAATCAAGAAAGAAAATGCATATTTTCAGTGTTACAGTCTATAGCAGATTTAAAGAGCTGAGCCATGCTTAATTAGCATTTGTTGATGGAACTTGACCATTTCACTTTTACCTTATAATTTATAACTGAAAATAGTCTGAGGAACAGGATGAATTGAAACATTTATTTAAAGATAATAATATAACTAAATTAACTGAACGACATACTATGATGGCATTATTTGTACCATGCTTTGTATAACCTTCATTCAGAAGTACATAGGATTAGCCAATATTTAAGACATAAACATCTGATTCCTTATAAAATAAAAATAGTCGAACAGACATTTCACAAAATCTGTTCTGTTGAAATATATCATTCTGTATTGCCAATAATTTGAATTGAAAGGGAGTAAGAAGAAAATAGGGAACTACTTATGCATGATACTTTTAAGATCATGACAGAAATATCTCAAGCAATATGCGGTCACTCAAGGAATTTCAAAGGGGCTGGTGTCTGAGTTTGGGAAAAGGGGAAAGGAAATATAAAGCTAAGATAACATTTCAATCTAAAATTTTTTAAATAAAAATAATGAATATGTAAAATTGGCTGTTAAAAAAGAGGAGAAGCAAAAATTGAATGTTTTAAAACAAAAGAATAAAATAGATTTAGACCAGCACATTGCAGGAAACTAAAGTCTCATTAAACAGGTAGTTACTAGGAAGATAGTTTAAAGTGTGCATTATTACCTTCTAAAATGGCAAGTTCAAACATCAGTTGCAAAGAGTTCAGAGTGATTTGATATCTCTTATCTTGGTTTTATCATATAAAACTATGTAAACTCCTTCCTGTTTTTTGTTTTTGTTTTCAGCCTGTGACTTCATACCATAGGTTTATCTTCTGGGCCACACTTAGGAAAAAGGAAAGGAACTGAAGAAAAAGTTCCAACTTTCAAAAGGATGTCAATTTTGTTTATAAACTAAGTCATAACAGAGAATATAGGAATTAAAAACTTGTCTGGATTAATTTTATTTCATTTTTTTGAAATTTTAAAATTTATTTTAATATACTTAAAAAGTGCATTTTCTATAACTGAAATGATCTCCATAAAAAGAAAAATGACTTTAGCACATTACATTGTGCCATAATATATTTCTCCAGGGATTTTTGATATCAGTCATTAATATGTGAAAGAACAAGCCCAGAAACACAGTTTTGTCTGATAAGGATGTCAAAATGCACAGGCCCAGCTAGTGAAGGAGAATAGTCATTGTTTGAGAGAAGCTAGGGAGAAAAAGTGAAGCATTTTTTAAAAGTTACCTATCTTAAAAATACTCTTGAGTTTTATGTTGATTAAAAAGCTTTACCTTTGATAGTGTGGAAAGATTAACATCCTCAATGGGGAAAAGCTGACAGCCTTCCCTTTGAGATCAGGAGCATGACAAGGACATCCACCTTGCCACTGTTGTTCAACATAGTACTAGAAGTCCTAGCAACAGCAATTAGACAACAAAAAGAAATAAAAGGTATTCAAGTTGGCAAAGAATTAAAACTCTCTCTCTTCGCAGATGACATGATAATTTATATGGAAAACCCAAAAGACTCCATCCCCAAACTACTAGAACTCATACAGCAATTCAGTAATGTGGCAGGATACAAAATCAATGTACAGAAACCAATTGCTTTCTTATACACTAACATTGAAAATATAGAGAAGGAAATAAGAGAATTGATTCCATTTACTACAGCAACAAGAACCAGAAGAGACTTGGGAATAAACCTAACCAAAAGGGTAAAGGATCTGTACTTGAAGAACTACAGGACACTCATGAAAGAAATTGAAGAGGACACAAAAAGATGGAAGAGCATTCTATGTTCATGGATTGGAAGAACAAACATTGTTAAAATGTCTATACTGCCTAGAACCACCTATACTTTTAATGCCATCATGATCAAAATTCCACCAGCATTTTTCAAAGAGCTGGAACAAACAATCCTAAAATTTGTATGGAACCAGAAGAGACCCCACATTGCTAAGGAAATGTTGAAAAATAAAAACAAAAGTGGGGGCATCACGTTGCCTGATTTCAAGCTTTACTACAAAGCTGTGATCACCAAGATGGCATGCTACTGGAATAGAAACAGACACATAGACCAATGAACAGAGTAGAGAGCCCAAATATGGACCCACAATTTTATGGTCAAATAATCTTCGACAAAGCAGGAAAAAATATCCAGTGGAAAAAACACAGTCTCTTCAATAAATGGTGCTGGGAATATTGGACAGTTATGTGTAGAAGAATGAAACTCAATCATTTTCTTACACTATACACAAAGATATCCTCAAAATGGATAAAAGACCTCAAAGTTAGACAGGTATCTATCAAAATCCTAGAGGAGAACATAGGCAGTAACCTCTTTGACATTGGCCACAGCAACTTCTTTCAAAATATGTACCTAAAGGCAAAGGAAACAAAAGCAAAAATGAACTTTTGGAACTTCATCAAGATCAAAAGCTTCTGCACAGCAAAGATTCTTATTCTCTCATTGGTCTTTCTATAACATACAACTGTGTAGAGAATAAACACTAATGCCCCCACTATGTAATAGGCAGAATATATGCAAAAATAAAGGCTAGCAAATTCATGTTGAGAAGGTTTTCCATAAGATCTGAAATTCTGACCAGTCAATTCCCTCCTAAAATATGACTATTGATAGCTAACATTCGTTGAGCACTTACTACGTGCCAGGCATTATGCTAATCACTGTATTTTATTAATTTTTTTAAATTTTCACAATAGCCATGTAAGGCAGGTGCTTTTATGATCTCCATTTTACAGATGAGGAAACTTAGGCAAAAAGAAGTTAAATAACTTGCCCAGAGGCACACTATAAGAAAGTGTTAGAGCCATGATTCAATCCTAGTTAGTATTATCCATTAACATGATCACCATAAAACAAGTGATCAGATTATCTAGCTAGTTATTTTGAAAGGCAGTAAAAGACTAATTCTCAGTACAGATAAGTTTTAAGGGGAGTGGGTGAGACAGGGATTATGGGGTGTTCCTGAGAATGGAAAGTGTTCATGTGGAGGATCCTGGACCACCAAGAATTATAGAGATACTAAAAACTGAGAAACTTAAAGAAAAAAATGCTCTAAAGGGGACGATTGAAGGTACAGCTTTGTATCTTTACTATTTTGCTGAGGTACGATTACTATCAGTAATGAAACAAACATTCCTCAATATTCAGAGTACATACAGAATAGCAAAGCTGTATGTACAATAAAAGTGTACCTCATCTCTAAATTCTCTTCCACCATAGAAGATAATGAAGATAGTTTAAAAAAATAGTGGGAAATGTAGGAAGGCATAGGGGATCTTATTGTTACTGTGGCCCCCTGGCTTAGATGTGACCATCATACTGACAGTGATTGAAGTAAAAGTCAGGGAAGCTGCCCTGAAAGAGGATCTTCCAGAGCTCTGCTATACCTTGACCAAAATGCCAATGAGAAGCAGGGAGCAACAACTGAGTTTATCTATTAAACTGGAAGTACTTTAGAGTCTGAGATAGAGTTGTGATGTAATGGTGCTAATAAATAAGAGCTTCACAATTCTGTAACTGAGGATTTACTGAAGACAGCCATCACTTTTTTATTTTATTCATTTCATAAAGTTAAGATTCTCTATTTGCTTCACTTCAGGAGATACAATGGTATATTACTCATATATGTACATATATGTACATGTATACATGAGCATATTCGTATCATTATAAACACTCAGTGACTGTAGGGTAGGTGCGATTTATTTCCAAGTTGGTATTAAATGGTATAAATAGAATCTTCACTTACTAAATTTTGATTGGTATAACCCCAAAATTTAAGATGTTTATAGGTCATACAATTATTTTTTATTTTGAGATAAAGTTTTCTTCCTACAGAATGTCTGGTATTTTAAACAAACTATAATTTAAATAAGTCTAATGAACATTGAACAGCTGACAATTTTTTAGAATCACAGGCACTCAGAGTTGGAAGATACCTTAAGGTGAGTAAGAATAACCTCTCGATGATTCAGTTATCTCTATATTATCCCACAAAAAGCTCTTAATCTTCATCCCTTCTACTGTCCCTCTTTCTCCCTCCCTCCCTTTCTTTCTTTCTTTCTCTCTTTCATGCCTGCCTGCCTGCCTTCCTGTCTTCCTTCCTTCCCCTTCTTCTCTCTCTTTCTTTCTTTCTCTCTCTTTCTGGTCTCTCTCTCCCTTCCCTCCTTCTTTCTCTCCCTTTCTTTCTTTCTTTCTTTCTTTCTTTCTTTCTTTCTTTCTTTCTTTCTTTCTTTCTTTATTCCCTAAATTCACTTATGCAATTTTTAAGTGCCTGTTATGCATTGGATGCTTTCCTAAGTGATGCAGGCAAAAAGATTTTAAGATACAGTCATTATTTTAAGAGTTTAAGATTTCACAGCATTGACAGACATACAAGCAAATCATTAAGTCTTTAAAGGATTCTAAATAACCTGTCACTAGATATAAAAAATATGCTTTAGAAACCTACCTGCCAGGAGCACCTCACCAGAAGCCGCCCCCGCAGCAAGCGAGCGAGCGCCGAGGCGTCGGGAAAATGGCAGACAATTTTTCACTTAATGATGCTTTATCTGGGTCTGGAAACCCAAACCCTCAAGGATGGCCTGGTCAATGGGGAAACCAGCCTGCTGGAGCAGGGGGCTACCCAGGGGCCTCCTATCCTGGTGCCTACCCTGGACAGGCCCCTCCTGGCAGTTATCCTGGACAGGCCCCTCCTGGCGGCTACCCTGGACAGGCCCCTCCTGGCGGCTACCCTGGACAGGCCCCTCCTGGCGGCTATCCTGGACAGGCACCTCCAGGAGCCTATCCTGGACAGGCTCCTCCTGGCGGCTATCCTGGACAGGCACCTCCAGGAGCCTACCCTGGCCCAATAGCTCCTGCTTATCCTGGACCACCTGCACCAGGAGCCCACCCTGGGCAACCGAGTGGGCCTGGGGCCTACCCGCCTCCTGGACAGCCAAGTGCTCCTGGAGCCCAGCCCGCTGCTGGTGCCTTTGGCATCCCTGCTGGACCACTGACTGTACCTTATGACCTTCCCTTGCCTGGAGGAGTCATGCCTCGCATGCTGATAACAATTCTGGGCACAACGAAGCCCAATGCAAACAGATTTGCTTTAGATTTCAAGAGAGGGAATGATGTTGCTTTCCACTTTAACCCACGCTTCAATGAGGACAACAAGAGAGTCATTGTTTGCAATACAAAGCAGGATAACATCTGGGGAAAGGAAGAAAGACAGGCGACTTTCCCATTCAAAAGTGGCAAACCATTCAAAATACAAGTGCTGGTTGAATCTGACCACTTCAAGGTTGCGGTCAATGATGCTCACTTGTTGCAGTACAATCATCGGATGAAAAATCTCCAGGAAATCAGCAAACTGGGAATTTCTGGTGACATAGATCTCACCAGTGCTTCACACGTTATGATATAATCTTAAAGGGGAAGATTTAAAAAAAAATTAAATTGAATATAAACCCTTACACATTGAAACTTCATGTTTCCTGATTGAAAAATTTCACTTTTATTCATCACTGTCCTTGTAAATCTTTGATTTAATAAACATTCTGAGTTCCCTGTCAAAAAAAAAAAAAAAAAGAAACCTACCTGCCAGTAACTTTGAATTTATAAAGTTCTTATCTATAGTGAACTGAAATCTTTCTCATTACATCTTCTATCCTAGTCTTCATTCTCCTATGTAGGAATTTACAGATAAATTTATCCGAATTTTTCTTCTGTACATGCATTTTGAATATTTATGTACATACATGCCTTTCAAATATTTAACATTTCTTATTGGGTCTTCTCTGGGTTAAACATTTTTAATGCTCTTAACCATTTATATTATCAGATTTGTCTGCTTGAAGGAATAGAGTGGGTATTTATTCACTGTCTTTGTCTCCCATTATTAGAGTGTTGCATGTGACTGAGAAGGCTGCTGAGATATTGGTGAAGGCCCCGATGTGAAGATTAGAGAGAGAATTGCAGTCAGCATGAGCTGGGTCTAAACTCCTTTGCTATTGACCAGTGCAGGCTGCAGCTTCATCAAAGGTGAATCAAGGGGATATGACATGGGACACCAGAGGCAAATTATAAAGGTAATAATGGTTGAGCTGTTTCAACAAAGAACCCACAAAACACAGTGGCCTAAATAAGACAGAAGTTTGATTTCTTAAGTAAGGTTTGGTTTTGCAATGTTGGGATTTCTTTGCATGAAAAGGTTGTTCAGGGACACATGTTCTCTTCATATTGATTCTCTGCTCTCTCCTAGTGCATTTCCTAGACCACATGGTCAAAACTGGGTTACTAGCACATTTGTGTTTCATCTCATGGAAAGAAGAGAAAAGGAGTCCTGTGTAATCTGACAACTCAAGTTGCAAAGGAAAAAAAAATGTGCCTCTATTGTCCTTGTATATCATTACTAATGTGGGCAGGTTCTCCTATCAGTTGTGTGGAATCTGGGAAAACCCAGGCATATTGTGTTTCACAGTTATTTTATCTCTATTATATAATGTACACTGTATACATTGACATCGAAGAGACATAACAGACAGAGAGCTAAGATGACAGAGTAATCATCAGAGAAGTCAGAGTAGTCAGAATAGTCAGAGTAGTCAGACATTGCGACACCTCCAACTTTGGATTTATTTTTCAACATTGTCCTGGTGATTCAGGCTCTTCTCTGGTTCCATACAAATTTTAGGATTCTTTATTTAAGCTCTGGGAAACATGTCGATGGTATTTTGATCAGGATGGCATTGAATGTGTAGATTGCTCTGGGCAGCATATTTTTCACAATGCTTATTCTTTCAATCTATGAGCATGGAGTATTTCTCCATCTCTTTGTCTCTTCCTCAATTTCTCTCATAAGTGTTCTGTAGTTTCTAGAGTACAGATTTTTTACCTCTTTGTCTACATTTATTCCTAGTATCTAATTGGTTTTTTGTTTAATTGTGAATAGGATTAATTCCTTAATTTCTCTTCAGTCACATGTTACTGTATAGAAATGCAAATGAGTTCTGTGCATTGATTTTGTATCCTGCCACATTACTGAATTGCTGTATGAGTTCTAATAATTTTGGGGTGGAGTATTTTGTGTTTTCCACATAAAGTATCATATCGTCTGCAAAGACAGAGAGTTTGACTTCTTCTTTGCCAATTTGAATGCCTTTTATTTCTTTTTGTTGTCTGTTTGATGAGCTTAGGACATCCAGAACTATGTTAGAGAATGATGGTGAGAGTGGGCATCCCTGTCATGTTCCTGATCTTAAGGGAAAAGATATGAGTTCTTCCCCATTGAGAGTGATATTCATTGTGTACTTTTCATAGATGACGTTTTTGATATTGAGGAATTTTTCCTCTATCCCTGTAATTTGAAGAGTTTTAATCAAGAAAGGATGCTGTATTTTGTCAATTGCTTTTTCTACATCAATTCAGAGGATCATATGTTTCTCGACTCTTTTGTTAATGTGATCTATTACATTGATTGATTTTTTCATGTTGAACCACTCTTGCATCCCAGGAATAAATCCCAACTGGTTGTGGTGAATAATCCATTTAATATACTGTTGGATCCTATTGGCTAGTATCTTGGTGAGAATTTTGGCATCCATGTTCATCAGGGATATTGGTCCATTTTCCTTTTTGACAGGGTCTTTTTCTGGCTTTGGGACAAGGGTGATCCTGGCCTCATAGAATGAGTTTGTAAATTTTCCTTCCATTTCTATTTTTTGAAACAGCTTCAGTAGAAAATGTATTATTTCTTCTTTAAATGTTTGGTAGAATTCCCCTGGGAAGCCATTTGGCCCTGGACTTTTGTTTTTTGGGAGGTTTTTGATTACTGCATCAATTTCCTTTCAGGTTATGGGTCTGTTCAGATTGTCAGCATATGGATGGGTCCTTTTTTTTTTTACCCCCCTCTAATCTGATACCCTGTGTCTTTTGATGGGAGCATTCAGCCCTTTTATATTCAGAGTAACTATTGAAAGATATGAATCTAGTGCCATTGTATTGCCTGCAAAGTCCCTGTTTCTGTGGATTTTCTTTGTTTCATTCTAGTGTATGTGACTCTTGGGATCTCTCTTCACTTACAGAATCCCCCTTAATATTTCTTGCAGGGCTTGCTTGGTGGTCACATATTCTTTCAGTTTCTGCTGTCCTGGAAGCTTTTTATCTCTCTATCCTTTCTGAATGACAGCCTTGCTGGATAAAGTGTTCTTGGCTGCCTGTTCATCTCATTTAGTACCCAATATATGTCTTACCAGGTTTTCTGGTTTGCCAGGTTTCTATGGATAGCTCTGATGTTATTGTGATATTCTTCCCTTCGTACATAAGGAACCTATTCTCCCTAGCTACTGTCAGGATAATTTCTTTGGTTGTACAATTTGCAATCTTCATTAATATATGTTGGGATGTTGATCTATATTTATTGATTTTGGAATGGCTCCTCTCTGTTTCTTGGACACAAATGCTTATTTCCTTCACCAAATTGGGGAATTTCTCAGCTAGATTTACTCAAGTATACCTTCTAGTCCTCTCTCTCTCTCTCTCTCCACCCCCTCAGGGAACCCAACAATTCTGACATTGAAGTGTTTAATGGCATCATTAAACTCTCTAAGTCTTTTTACATGGGCTACGAGCTGCCTATGTCTGTTATCCTCAACTTTCTTCCTTTCTATCAGTTTATCTTCCATATCACTTATTCTCTCTTTTGCTTCATTGACTCTAGCTATTAGAGTATTCAGTTTAGACTATATCTCATTCATATCATTTTTAATTTTGGTCTGATTAGATCTTATTTCTGCCCTTAGAGATTCTATATTGTCACTTATGCTTTTTTCAATCCTAGCTATGAACTTTATGACTACTATCCTGAATTCTATCTTTGACGTCTTATTTATATCCCTATCTATTAGGTCTGTGGTAGAGAAGACTGCTTCTGACTGTTTGTGTGTGTGTGTGTGTGTGTGTGTGTGTGTGTGAGTTCCTCCTTCTTGTCATTCTGTACAGAGAATGATGGGTGCTCAAGTGAATGGATTCCAAAATATCAACCATGCCCCAAGCACAATGCAGCCTAGCAAAATCCGGAGTGGTCTGAAGTTACCCCAGAAAAACAAAGCCAAAATGAAACACAATAATAAAATTTTTTAAAAAGGTAGGGGGCAGAGAGACTATAATCTCACAGTGTGGACAAAGCAGGTGTTGCACTTTTTTCTGGGTGGATTTTGTCTATGTGTTAGAAGACACTACATTCCAAATGTGTACCAAAAGTATGCACAAAATATGTGTGTGTGTGTGTGTGTGTGTATACATACACACACACACACACACATATATATATATATATATATATGGACTAAAATGAAGCACATATTTATAAAAAAATAGATGTGAAAAAATACAAGTTAAAAAATGACTGTGAGACATAAGTGGGTATAATAAGCATCTAGTTGAAATGAGAAAAAGGTAAAAACAAAACAAAACAAAAACAGTGAAAAAGCATAAGAAAAACAAAAGAAGAATTTTGTCTGAAAAGTAAAGGAGTCAGGCAACACCTGGAGCTCAGTATACTATTTTCCCCTGACACTGGAATTTTACAGTCTTGTGGGACCCATAGGCTTGTTGTCTTTATGTTCTTCCAGACTGTCTTCTCTGGGGGAGGCCTGGCATACTGTTTCTCAGGTATCCCTGCCTAGGCAGAGTTTTCCCTCCTGTCAGGGGGATGGGTTCAGGGAAAACTGGTCCTTTGTATGGCTTTTGTTCCCTGGAGGCTTTCTGATCCTCTTCAGAGGATCAGAGCAGAAATGGCCATGCCCA
The DNA here is from genome assembly GCF_020171115.1 of Neogale vison. Taxonomy (NCBI): domain Eukaryota; kingdom Metazoa; phylum Chordata; class Mammalia; order Carnivora; family Mustelidae; genus Neogale; species Neogale vison. Next base: position 51,398,461 of record NC_058105.1, on the reverse strand, counting down.
AACCTCTGATCCAGAGGAGAAAGGTCCCAGTTTGCCCTTTAAAAAGAACCTCTGGGACAGTCTCCACTTCTGCATGCAATGAAAAGCACAGCCTCCCATGGTGTGTGCTCACTGCAGCTCTCTCAGAGGTAGTCCCAGGGGCCTAGGAGTGTCACCGCTCTTTGTGATTCTAAAACTGCAAGTGGCCCCAGGCTTGTACATCCACCCAAAGCTCCTGGATCATGTCTGGGTACCACCCTAATGTCCTTTCTAGGCTGCTACTGCCCTATTAGCTTTGGCCCAGTTGTGGGTGCAGGTTTCAGTCCTTTTCAGGCTGCTCAGGAAAAGAGAGATTAGACTGGCTCAGCTCATGGTTTATGGTTACTGGAGCTGAGAATCCCCTCCTTGTTTTGCTGACCATAACCTGCTTCCTGGCTCCACTGCTCAGGCATTCTACCTATTCAGGCACCCCTTTTTGCTCTCTGGCTTCTTGTATCCTGAAACCACATACCTTACCTAGAATTCTGCCTTTCCATTTTCAGATCCCATTTCAGAGAAGGATGTCTCTCACAACAGCATATTTCTAAGAGTTCTGATTTTGTGCTACAGTATTATATCACTTTCCAGGAGCCAGCTTATGGACATTCACTCCATCTTCTGTTTATTTTCTAGTATCTCCCCACAGATTCATGACTTCACATGTCCTACCTTGCAAAAAGCAGTTGCTTTTCTGCTTGTAGAGATCCAGATATATATTTTTACATCTGAGGCTGATTTCATGGGCATTCAAAATGGTTGATAGATATCTAGCTAAACTCAGGGACCAGTTGAAACAGGGTCCCCTTCTCCTCCACCATCTTAACTCCCTCTCCAAAACCACCTTTCAACTCAGAGGAGCTGATTTTCATGAGTTTTTACAACCAGTTTGGTTCAAATATTAGAGTTTTAGAGGTCCATGGCTTGGCCGGTGTGGAGCCTTGAGGGAACTGTTGTGCTCCTGTGGAGAAGGTGGGCAGGTATCCTATATATATACCTAGATATACCTATATACCTTATGGTATATATATGATATATATATGTATATCTAATATCTATATACCTATATACCTTACGATATAGATATACATATATACATATATATGTAAATAGCATACATATATATGCTATGGAATATTACTCAACTTTCAGAAATAATGACATCTTGCCATTTGCAATGACATGTTTGGAATTAGAGTGTATTATGTTAAGTAAAATAAATGTTAAGTGGAATAAATCAGAGATTTATTAATATTAAGTAATATTAATTTATAATTAGAGTGTATTATGTTAAGTGAAATAAATATTAAGTGAAATAAATCAGAGAAAGAGAAATACCATATGATTTCAATCATATATGGAATTTAAGAAATGAATCACATGAACTAAGGGGAATAAAGAGAGAAACAAACAGGTTCTTATCTATAAACAGGAAATTAAGGGTTGCTAGAGTGGAGGTGATTGGGGGGATGGTTTAAATGGGTGATTAGTATTAAGGAAGGCACTTGTGATAAGCAGTGGGTGTTTTTTGTAAATAATGAATGAATTAGATTTGGCACCTGAAAGTAATGTTACATTGTATGTTAATTAACAAATTTATATAAAAACTAGAAGGAAACAAACAAACAAACAAATAAATCTTATGAGTTATGAGTCAGGAAAAAAATGAAATGTGACCTTTTTATGTCTGTTCATATCATATAAATCCTGAAAGATGTTTCTTTCTGTAGTTCTGTTTTTACTTTGTCGTGCAAATAATAAATTGACCTTCATATTTCAGTTCTCATTGCTTCACCTCAAAAATTCACTTAGAATCTGTTTTGTACTTGGTACTGTATGTACTAAGTCTTAGAGATGTATGAACTCCAGCCCAAATCATTATTATCTTTTATCTGAGCAACTGCAACAAAATGGTTTTTCTGCCTTTAGAATGACTTTCCTCTAATCTTAGTCTTAACCTTGCAACCAAGGTGAGTTTTCCAAAATGAAACAAAAACAAAAATTTAATTTTATTACTCTGGTGATTTAAATTCTTCAAATAGCTTCATTTTGATGCTCCAATATAAAACCTCAATACCTTACCTTGTCTTCCATGGTCCTGCATAATATCATCCTCATCTTGCACCATTCACATTCATGTTCTAGACATACTAAATTTCTTTTATTTTTTCAGAAGCTTTACATGGCATCAGTTTAGTTATGCTAGTTACTTCACCTTTTCAATCCTTCCTTTATGTTAACTCTGGTCTCTCTTGGGTCTCAGTTTAAGGATTAACTTAGGGTAGCATCACTTCAGAGTTCACAGTATGAGTCATGCAGCATCCTGTTAGGTTCTCTTGCATTATGCTTCCTTAAGACTATTTAATATGCCCTAATTATAGTGTAACAATCTGCTTGGACTACCATGACAAAATCCCACAGATGGGTAGCTTAAACAAGGAGAATTTTTTCTAATAGTTCTCTATTTCTGCAAATTGACTTGTGGTAAAAAAATTTGTTTATTTTTGTAAACTTCAAGATTATTATCTCTAGGAATGTGTGTGCTACTTGTAACTTGTTGAATTGAAAGGGTTTCAAGATCCATACAAACAGAAGCATAGCTATGAATGGAACTTTGAATAATTTCATTACTTATTAGTACCCATTATGTGACCACTCTATGCTGAGTACTATAGAAAACACAAAAGAAGTATAACACAAAATATCTTCCCTCTCTGAGTTTATAAATTAAATAAAATGTTGAATATAAAACTAATTTATAAACCACAATTACATTTCTATTACCTAAGTAAACTTGGAGAGACTACTTTAATGAATAGAGAACCATGAAAGATAATGTATAATCAAGTGCTAGAGTATATAGTATAAACTTATAAATCCTATTCAAATCCAGAGTTGAAAAAAAAAAAGACTGCAAGAAATAACATATCAAGGAAGAGTTTGGGAAAGAATTGATGATAATAGTCATGAATTATTATACTAAAAGTGACAGAAAACCAATTCAAACTGGCCTCTGCAAAAAGGGGATTTATTGATTCATGTAACTGGAGAGTTTGGGTGTGGACTTTAGATGCCAATGCATCCAGAAAATCAAAGTAATCACCTCTCTTTCTCTTCTCTTTCTTTCCATCTGTCAGTTCTACCTTCCTCTGTATTCCTAGGAAGACTCTCCTCTGAACCAGTCACTGTAGCCAAGAGAAGGTGATGCTGTGGCTGGTTAAGTCTGGGTCACGACCTCATTACAGGAGGGGTGGGGGGAGTACTGAGATTTAGGTGGGTGTAATACCACAAGGAAAATCCTGGAATCGTATCAAAGTGAAAACAAAGCAAAACAAAGCAATGGAAGTTAAATAAACAACTAAAATCCAATTCAAACATATCCTAGAGGAAAATATCAAATTTGCTTCTTTGTCTGGTGGAAAAATAAACTGTGTATCCAAAGAAAGAGAAATAGAATAAAAATACAGAGAAAAAAAGTAAGTTTGCCATCTGCAGAGAATAAATTCTGTTTTATTACACGAGTATTTGTCAGATAAGCAATCATCCATTTGCTTTGATTTACTTTCTTTAACATACCCTGGGCAAAACTTTTTTTTTTAGTCTTGGCTTATCCAGTTAACACAAAACAAAACAAAACATGATCAGGAAAATAAACCAAATGATAAAATTCATATCTGCTCCTCTCTGACTGCCTGCTTTTATCTTTGATGTTTTCTATTTCTTGATTCATATGTGTTCCCTGAAGTTCATATAGTCAATTAGTGTGAATGTTTCTTACCAGTTCTGCCACACATCCCCTGCCTTCCACATCTCAAAATGAGTTTCATTTTTTAAAATATAATGTAATACTAACATTTGGGACCAGCCAAATACTGTTGCACTAACACTTGACACATGTCATCACAAATTAGCCTTAGCATATTGGAAAATTTTTCAGAGTTGCCATTTTTCTCAGAAGCTTCAAAAGTCTTGGTTCTGTTGATGACTTTGAATACTTTAGTTAGGCCTGTGAAAACTACATAAATAACTCAGTGCCTGGATTTTTGCTCTATTGGGCATCTCACCCAGGAAGGAGCAGGGACAATAGTCTGCTCCAGAGTCAGAAAATAAGGCAAGGCGATGCATTTTCTGTAGAAAATTTACAAACAATACTAAAACATACTAAAGCTCACTATTTTTTGTTATCAGAATGTACTTGCATTTTAAACAATGTTAGGGATAAAATATTCCCCTAATTGGGGGGAAAGCTATTTGATCAGTCTGAGGCAAGATTTCTTGACCTCAGCACTTTTGACTTTTTTTTTTCCCAATTTATTTATTTTCAGAAAAACAGTATTCATTATTTTTTCACCACACCCAGTGCTCCATGCAAGCTGTGCCCTCTATAATACCCACCACCTGGTACCCCAACCTCCCACCCCCCCGCCACTTCAAACCCCTCAGACTGTTTTTCAGAGTCCATAGTCTCTCATGGTTCACCTCCCCTTCCAATTTTCCCAAATTCCCTACTACTCTCTAACGCCCCTTGTCCTCCATGCTATTGGTTATGCTCCACAAATGAGTGAAACCATATGATAATTGACTCTCTCTGACAAAGAGGCAACCCACGGAATGGGAGAAGATATTTGCAAATGACAGTACAGACAAAAGGTTGATATCCAGGATCTATAATGAACTCCTCAAACTCAACCCACACAAAACAGACAAACACATCAAAAAATGGGCAGAAGATATGAACAGACACTTTTGACTTTTTAAATTAGATAATTCTTGCTGTGGCGTAAGGGCCACAGTGCCATTGTAGGGTGTTTAGCAGATCCCCAGCCACTACACACTAGATGCCAGTAGCACCTCCCTCTCCAATTATGACAACCAAAAACATTTTTATACATTACCCAATGTCCCCCAGAGGGGCAAAATCACACTGGTTGAGAATCACTGGTCTAACTTTAAAATAATTGCAATGATTACCAATAAGATTTAATAATTTTATTTTATTACTTTTAATAATGATATTTATTTTATTATTTAACTCACAAAAATTATATTTGACATGGAGGTTAACTCAAAGAACTTCCAATTAAACACTTGTCCCCTGCGCATATGGATCTTTCTACATACATTCAAGAGGAAATTCATAACAGTTTAGAATAATTTGAGCTCAATTTTGATAGAGTTCACATATCCAACCCTTGTGCTTCTCCATATTCCTATATTTAAATAGTAACTTCTAAATAAATGATGTCAGTACAATGATTTAAATAACAAAAATACTGGACTTGAGATGCTTCAATACTATCATTTTATGTGACTAGTTGAACTGTGAAGAAGAGGGAAAGCTGTAATACATTACTCCTTAGGTATTTGGATGTGATGTTTTGGTACACCTGGTTTGATATTTGGTGTGGTATGTAGAAATTTTAGTTAATAAGTGAAATTTTTTACTAAATTTCATATATTTAATATAAAAATTTACCATATTTTAACTTCTTATTGAATTGTTTCTAATTGTTATACTATAACACTATTATTTATTATTGCCATATACTGATATATAGGTATATATTTTTCCCTTAAAAATACATTAGTATGGGGTGCCTGCGTGGCTTAGTCAGCTAAGTGTCTGCCTTTGGCTCAGGTCATGATCCTGGGGTCCAGAGTTTAGCCCTGAGTTGGGCTCCCTGCTCAGCCAGGAGTCTGCTTCTCCCTCTGCCCCTCCCCCTACTCATGCTCTCTCTTGCTATCTCTTAAATAAAATCTTAAAAAATACATTATTATATAACCAGAATTAAAATAAAAACTTAAAAATATATAGAAAAAGAAAATGCAAATAAAAGTCATAATGTGATATCATCTCTCATCTATTGGTAGGGCCACTACAAAAACCAAACAAACAAACAAAATAGGAAAAAAAAAGTGATGAAGATGTGGATGAATTGGAAACTTTGTGCACTTTGGTAGTAATGTGCAATGGTGTAGCTGCTAAGAAAAGTAGTATAGAGTTTCCTTAAAATATTACAAACAAAATTACCATGTGATCCAGTAATCTTATTTCTGGGTATAGATACAAAGGGATTGAAAAGAGGATCTTGAACCAGTATTTGTTCCCCCATGTTGATTGCAACATTATTCACAATAGCCAAGAGGAAGAAGCAATGTAAATGTTCATCAAGAAATAAATGCAGAAAGAAAATTTAGTATATACATACAATGGAATAATGTCCAATCTTAAAAATGAAAAAAAAAAAAACTTTCATATGCTACAACCTGGATGAACCTGAAAGATACTATGCTGAGTGAAAAAGACGAACACTGCATGATTCTAATTATAGTGTACATTGTGTTGTCAAAAATTAGAGACTGAAAATAGAATAGTGGTTATCAGAGGCTGAGGGGAGTGGCAGAGTTTTTGTTTGATGTGTATGGAGTATCAATTTTGCAAGATAAAAAGTTTGGAGGATCTCTTACACAACAAGGAGTGTGCAAATAATACAACTTATCTGTTAGGTTGATAAATTTTACATTATGTGTCTTTTTACCAAATTAAAAGTTGGGAGCAAAAATTTCTAACAATTTTAGTACACCAACAAATCACTGGTCCATTTTCCCATTTTCCTTTTTTTTCTTTTTAATTTATTTGACAAGAAAGATCACAAGTAGGCAGAGAGGCAGGCAGAGAGAGAGAGGAGAGGAAGCAGGCTCTCTGCCGAGCAGAAAGCCCGATATGGGACTCGATCCCAGGACCCTGAGATCATGACCTGAGCCGAAGGCAGTGGCTTAACCCACTGAGCCACCCAGGTGACCCATTTTCCCATTTTCTACTCTTGGCCATATGCATAAAGAATAGGTTGCCATGGTTATCTTCATAGTCTATGCTAACCTCCATGTCTAAACTTTTTCTTAACGTTCTATCTCCCACAGTTCTACAGGGCATTTTGCATTTTTCATTACCATTTAATTGCATAGACTAAATATGAAAGAAAGAATGTAAATATAATGTTAATAACTTTTTTATTTATTACATGATGAAATGATAATAATTTGGTATATTGATGAAGGAAATGAATTATTAAATCAAAAATATATTGGTATAAATAAAAGTATTGATCAATTACATTTTTCTTTTTTATTAATTTTTAAATTTTAATTCCACTATACTTGACATAATGTTCTATTAGTTTCAGGTGTAAAATGTAGTGATTCAACAATTGTATACATTGCAAAGTGCTCAGAATAAGTGTATTTTTTCTTCTTTTTTTATTGACATATAATGTATTATTTGTTTCAAGGGTACAGGTCTGTGATTCATCAGTCTTACACAATTTACAACATTCACCATAGCACCTACCCAATCCAATGTTCATCACCCAGTCACCCCTTCCCTCCCACCCCATCCCCTCCAGCAACCCTCAGTTTGTTTCCTGAGATTAAAGAGTTTTTTATGGTTTATCTCCCTCTCTGGTTTCACCTTGTTTCACTTTTCCCTCCCTTCCCATATGGTCCTCTGTCTTGTTTCTCAAATTCATTATATCAATGAGATCATATGATAATTGTCTTTCTCTGACTGACATATTTTGCTTAGCATAATGCCCTCTAGTTCTATCCATGTCATTGCAAATGGCAAGATTTTGGGTTTTTTGATGGCTGCATCATATATATATATATATATATATATATATATATATACCACTACTTCTTTATCTATTCATCTGTTGACGGATGTCTAGGCCCTTTCCATAGCTTGGCTATTGTGGACATTGCTGCTATAAACATTGGGATGCACATGCCCCTTTATCACTACATTTGTATCTTTGGGATAAATACCTAGTAGTGCAATTGCTGGGTCATAGGGTAGCTCTATTTTCAACTTTTTGAGGAACCTCCGTACGGTTTTCCAGAGTGGCTGCACCTGCCTGCATTCCCATCTACAGTGTAGGAGAGTTCCCCTTTCTCTGCATTTTTGAATAAGTGTATTTTTTAATCCCCATCACCTATTACACTCATCCCCCACCTGCATCCCATCTGGTAACCATATTTGTCCTCTATAGTTAAGAATCTGTTTTTTGGTTTGCCTCTTCCTCCTTTTTATTTTTTTAATCCTTTTTTCATTTGTTTTGTTTCTGAAATTCCACATATGACTGAAATAATATGGTATTCATCTTTCTCTCACCAACTTTTTTAGCTTAGTATTGTACTCTCTAGCTCCATCCATGTTGTTGCAAATGGCAAGAATTTATTCTCTTTTACAGCTGAATAATATCCCATTATGTATATATACCGCTTCTTCTTTATCCATTCATCTACTGAAAGATACCAGGGTTAGTTCATAATTTGATTATTGTAAATAATGCTATAATAAACATAAGTGTGAATGTATCCCTTTGAATTAGTGTTTTTGTATTTTTTGATGTAAATACTCAGTAGTGTGATTACTGAATCATAGAGTATTTCCATTTTTAACTTCTTGAGGAAACTTCATATTGTTTTTCACAGTGTCTGCATCAATTTGCATTCCTACCAACAGTGCACAAAGTTCCTTTTCCTCCACATCCTCACCAACCCCTGTTCTTTCTTGCATTGCTAACTTTGGCCATTCTTACAGGAGTGAGTTGATATTTCATTGTACTTTTGATTTGCATTTTCTTGATGGTAGGTGACGATGAACATCTCTAAATGTGTCTGTTGGCCACTGTGTGTTTTCTTTAGAGAAATGTCTGCTCATGTCTTCTGCCTATTTTTTAATTGGATTATTTGGTTTTGGGGTACTGAGTTGTACAATTTCTTTAAAAATTTTTTTCATAATTTTTATTTTTTATGTAAGCTTTAAGCCCAGTGTGGGGCTTGACCTCAAGATCCCAAGATCAATAGTCACATGCTCTACCAACTGAGCCAGGTATGTGCCTCTGAGTTGCACAAGTTCTTTATATGTTTTGGATAATAACCATTTATCAGAGATACTATTTGCAAATACCTTCTCCCAATTGGTAGGTTTTCTTTTAGTTTTGTTGATAGTTCCCTTTGCTGTGCAGAAGCTTTTTATTCTGATGTAGTCCCAATGGTCTTTTTTTTTTTTTTTTTTTTTTTTTTTGCTTTCTTATCCCTTGCCTCAGTGGACAAATGTTAAAAAATGTTGCTATGCCTGAAGTTGGGGAAATTACTGCCTGTGCTCTTTTCTAGGATTTTTAGTTTCAGGTTTCAATTTTAGGTCCTTAATCCATTTTTAATTCATCTATGTGTATGGTATAAGCACTGGTCCAGTTTCATTAGTTTGCATGTAGCTATCCAGTTCTCCCAACACCATTTGCTGGAGAGGTTGTCTTTTCCCCATTATATATTCTATCCTCCTTTGTTAAACTTTAGTAGATCACATAAATATTGGTTTATTTCTGGGTTTCTATTTTATTCTATTGATCTATGTGCTTATTTTTGTGCCTGTACCAGCATTGTAGCATGACTTAAACTCTGGAATTGAGATGCCTCTCGCTTTATTCTTCTTTTTCAATAGTGTTTTGGCTATTCAGAGTCTTTTGTGGTTTCATACAAATTTTAGGATTGCTTGTTCTAGTTATGTGAAAATGTTGTTGGCATTTTGATAGAGATTTTATTAAGTCTTTAGAGTGCTTTGGATAGTATGGACATTTTAACAGTATTGGTTCTTCCAATCCATGAGGATGTGAAGTTTTCCAACATGGTTGTGCATCTTCAATATCTTTCACCAATCTTTTATAGTTTTTAGGATATGGGTCCTTCACCTCCCTGGTTAATTTCATTCTAGGTATTTTATCTTTGGTGCAATTGTAAATAAGATTGCCTTATTAGTTACTCTTTTCACTACTTTATTATTGATATATATATAAAATGCCACAGATTTCTATACATTGATTTTTCTCTCCTGCAATTTTAGTAAATTCATTAATCAGTTCTAGCAGTGTTTTGCTGATATCTTTAGGGTTTTCTATGTAGAGTATGTCATCTGCAAATAGTGAAAGTTTGACTTCTTCCTTTATGATTTGGATGCCTTTATTCCTTCCTCTCATCTAATTGCTGTGGCTAGGACTTCCAGTACTATATTAAATAACTGTGGTGAGAGTGGACATCCTTATCTTGTTCTTGAACTTGGGGGAAATGCTCTCAGTTTTTCACCATTGAGTATGATATTAGCTGTGGATTTTTCTTAGATGACACTTACTATGTTGAGGTATATTTCCTCCAACCCTACTTTGTCAAGAATTTTTTTATTGTGAACGGATATTGTACTTTGTCAAATGTTTTTTTTTCTGCATCTATTGAGATGATTATATGGTTTTTATCTTTTCTTTTATAGATGTGATGTATCACATTGATTGAATTGCAAATATTGAACCACATTTGCACCCAGGGAGAAATCCCACTGGTTGGTGGTGAATGATTTTTTAATGTATAACTGGATTCAGTTTTCTAATATTTTGTTGTTGATTTTTTCATCTATGTTCATCAGATATATTGACTGTAGTTCTCTTTTATTGTAGTGTCTTTGCCTGATTTTGGTATAGAATGAATTAGGAAGTTCTCCTTCCTCTTGTATTCTTTTTTAATACTTTGAGAAGAACAGGTACTAACTCTTTAGATGTTTGTTTAGTTTCTTATTCTCTTTCTAGTTGCTTTAATGTGGGGTTAGATTATCTGGGAATTTTCTTGCTTTTTTAGGTAGGCCTGTGTTGTTATAAACTTTCCTCTCAGAAAAGCATTTGCTGAATCCCAAAGATTTTTGTATCATTGTGCTTTCATTTTCATTTGTTTTCATGTATTTTTAAAATTTTCTCCTTGGTTTCGGGTGCCTGGGTGGCTTAGTGGGTTAAAGCCTCTGCCTTCAGCTCAGGTCATGATCTCAGGGTCCTGGGATCAAGCTCCACATCAGGCTCTCTGCTCCTCAGGGAGCCTGCTTCCCCCTCTCCCTCTGCCTGCCTCTCTGCTTACTTGTAATTTCCATCTGTCAAATAAATAAATAAAATCTTTAAAAAATTTTTCTCCTTGGTTTCTTGGTTAACCCATTTATTTTTTAGTAGCAAGTTACTAAATCTCCATGTACTTGTGTGCTTTCCAGGTTTTGTGTTGTGGTCAGTTTCTAGTATCATAATATTATGGTGAGAAGAGATGCATGTTATGACTTCAATCTTTTTGAATATGTTGACACTTGTTTTGTAGGTGATAAGTGGTTTATTCTGGAGATTGTTTCATGTGCACATGAAAAGAATGTATGTTCTGTTGTTTTAGGATGACATTAATGTTCTGAATATATCTGATAGATTCATTTGGAACAATGTGTCCTTCAAAGCCACTGTTTTCTTTTTTGATTCTGTTTGGATGATTTACCCATTGATGTAACTGGGGTGTTGAAGTCTCCTATTTTTTTTTTAAATTTATTTTATTTTATTTATTTTTTAAAATTATTTATTTTCAGAAAAAAGGTATTCATTATTTTTTCACCACACCCAGTGCTCCATGCAAGCCGTGCCCTCTATAATACCCACCACCTGGTACCCCAACCTCCCACCCCCCTGCCACTTCAAACCCCTCAGATTTTTTTTCAGAGTCCATAGTTTCTCATGGTTCACCTCCCCTTCCAATTTACCCAAATTCCCTTCTCCTCTCTAATGCCCCTTGTCCTCCATGCTATTTGTTATGCTCCACAAATAAGTGAAACCATATGATAATTGACTCTCTCTGCTTGACTTATTTCACTCAGCATAATCTCTTCCAGTCCCGTCCATGTTGCTACAAAAGTTGGGTATTCATCCTTTCTGATGAAGGCATAATACTCCATAGTGTATATGGACCACATCTTCCTTATCCATTCATCCGTTGAAGGGCATCTTGGTTCTTTCCATAGTTTGGCGACCGTGGCCATTGCTGCTATACACATTGGTGTACAGATGGCCCTTCTTTTCACGACATCTGTGTCTTTGGGGTAAATACCCAGGAGTGCAATTGCAGGGTCATAGGGAAGCTCTATTTTTAATTTCTTGAGGAATCTCCACACTGTTCTCCAAAGAGGCTGCACCAACTTGCATTCCCACCAACAGTGGAAGAGCGTTCCCCTTTCTCCACATCCTCTCCAACACATGTTGTTTCCTGTTTTGTTAATTATGGCCATTCTAACTGGTGTAAGGTGATATCTCAATGTGGATTTAATTTGAATCTCCCTGAGGGCTAATGATGATGAACATTTTTTCATGTGTCTGATAGCCTTTTGTATGTCTTGATTGGAGAAGTGTCTGTTCATATCTATGGCCCATTTTTTGATGTGTTTGCCTGTTTCGTGTGGGTTGAGTTTGAGGAGTTCATTATAGATCCTGGATATCAACCTTTTATCTGTACTGTCATTTGCAAATATCTTCTCCCATTCCGTGGTTTGCCTCTTTGTTTTTTTGACTGTTGCCATTGCTGTGCAGAAGCTTTTGATTTTGATGAAGTCTCAAAACTTTATTTTCGCTTTTGTTTCCTTTGCCTTTGGAGACGTATCTTGAAAGAAGTTGCTGTGGCTGATATCAAAGAGGTTACTGCCTATGTTCTCCTCTAGGATTCTGATGGATTCCTGTCTCACGTTGAGGTCTTTTATTCATTTTGAGTTTATCTTTGTGTACGGTGTAAGAGAATGGTCGAGTTTCATTCTTCTACATATAGCTGTCCAGTTTTCCCAGCACCATTTATTGAAGAGACTGTCTTTTTTCCACTGTATATTTGTTCCTGTTTTGTTAAAGATTATTTGACCATAGAGTTGAGGGTCCATATCTGGTCTTTCTACTCTGTTCCACTGAAATATGTGTCTGTTTTTATGGCAGTACCATGCTTTCTTGGTGATCACAGATTTGTAATAAAGCTTGAAATCAGGTAACGTGATGCCGCCAGCTTTATTTTTGTTTTTCAACATTTCCTTAGCGATTCGGGTCTCTTCTGATTCCATACAAATTTTAGGATTATTTGCTCCAGCTCTTTGAAGAATACCCGTGGAATTTTAATCGGAATGGCATTAAAAGTATAGATTGCTCTAGGCAGTATAGACATTTTAACAATGTTTATTCTTCCGATCCAAGAACATGGAATGGTCTTCCATCTATTTCTGTCTTCTTCAATTTCTTTCATGAGTGTTCTGTAGTTCCTCGAGTACAGATCCTTTACCTCTTTGGATAGGTTTATTCCCAGGTATCTTATGGTTCTTGGTGCTATAGTAAATGGAATTGATTCTCTAATTTCCCTTTCTGTATTTTCATTGTTAGTGTATAAGAAAGCCACTGATTTCTGTACATTGACTTTGTATCCTGCCACGATGCTGAATTGCTATATGAGTTTTAATAGTTGGGGGTGGAGTCTTTGGGGTTTTCCATATAAACAATCATGTCATCTGCGAAGAGAGAGAGTTTGACTTCTTCATTACCAATTTGGATACTTTTATTTCTCTCTGTTGTCTGATTGCTGTTGCTAGGACTTCTAATACTATGTTGAACAAGAGTGGTGAAAGTGGGCAACCTTGTCTTGTTCATGATCTCAGTGGGAAGGCTGCAAGCTTTTTCCCATTGAGGATGATATTTGCTGTTGGTCTTTCATAGATAGATTTGATGAGGTTCAGGAATGTTCCCTCTATCCCTATATTTTGAAGCATTTTAATCAGGAACAGATGCTGGATTTTGTCAAGTGCTTTTTCTGCATCAATTGAGAGGACCATGTGGTTCTTCTCTCTTCTCTTATTAATTTGTTCTATCATATTGATTGATTTGCGAATGTTGAACCATCCTTGTAGCCCAGGGATGAATCCCACCTGATCATGTTGGATAATCTTTTTAATGTGCTGTTGGATCCTGATGGCTAGGATCTTGTTGAGAATCTTAGCATCCATATTCATCAGTGATATTAGTCTGAATTTCTTCTTTTTGGTAGGTTCCTTGCCTGGATTGGGGATCAGGGTAATGCTGGCTTCATAGAAGGAGTTTGGAAGTTTTCCTTCTGCTTCAATTTTTTGAAACAGCTTCAGGAAAATAGATGTTATTTCTTTTTTGAAGGTTTGGTAGAATTCCCCAGGGAATCCGTCAGGCCCTGGGCTCTTGTTTTTTGGGAGGTTTTTGATCACTGATTCAATCCTGTTATTAGATATCGGTCTATTCAGGTTGTTGATTTCTTCCTGGTTCAATGTTGGTAGTTTATATTTTTCCAGGAATGCATCCATTTCATCTAGGTTGCTAAGCTTATTGGCATATAACTGTTCGTAATAACTTCTGATGATTGTTTCTACTTCCTTGGCGTTAGTTGTGATCTCTCCCTTTTCATTCATAATTTTATGAATTTGGGCTTTCTCTCTTTTCTTTTGGATTAGTGTGGCCAGTGGCTTATCGATCTTATTGATTCTTTCAAAAAACCAGCTTCTAGTTTCATTGATACATTCTCATGTATCTCTGGTTTCTACCTCATTGATCTCAGCTCTAATCTTGATGATTTCCCTTCTTATGTGTGGATTTGGTTTGATTTGTTGTTGATACTCCAGTCCGTTAAGGTGTAGAGACAGCTGGTGTGTTCTAGATTTTTCAATTTTTTTGAGGGAGGCTTGGGTGGCTATTTATTTTCCCCTTAGTACAGCCTTTGCTATATCCCATAGGTTTTGGACCGAGGTGTCTTCATTCTCATTGGTTTCCATGAATTGTTTCAGCTCTTCTTTTATCTCCTGGTTGATCCAAGCATTCTTAAGCAAGGTGGTCTTTAGCTTCCAGGTGTTTGAGTTCCTTCGGAACTTTTCCTTGTGATTGAGCTCCAGTTTCAAAGCATTGTGATCTGAGAATATGCAGGGAATCATCTCAGTCTTTTGGTATCGGTTGAGTCCTGATTTGTGACCCAGTATGTGGTCTATTCTGGAGAAGGTTCCGTGTGCACTTGAGAAGAATGAGTATTCTGTTCTTTTAGGGTGGAATGTTTTGTATATATCTATGAGGTCCATCTGGTCCAATGTGTCATTCAATGCTCTTGTTCCTTTATTGATTTTCTGCTTCGATGATCTGTCTAATTCTGAAAGAGGCGTGTGAAGATCTCCTACGATTAGTGTATTCATATCAATATGACTCTTTAATTTTTTTTTAATATTTTTATTTATTTATTTGACAGAGAGAGATCACAGTAGACAGAGAGGCAGGCAGAGAGAGAGAGAGAGAGGGAAGCAGGCTCCCTGTTGAGCAGAGAACCTGATGCGGGGCTCGATCCCAGGACCCTGAGATCATGACCTGAGCCAAAGGCAGTGGCTTAACCCACTGAGCCACCCAGGTGCCCCATTATGACTCTTTATCTTGATTAACAGTTTTCTTAAGTAATCGGCTGCTCCCATATTAGGGCATAGATATTTACAATTGTTAGATCATCTTGGTGGATAGTCCCTTTAAGGATTATGTAGTGTCCTTCTGTATCTCTGACTACAGTCTTTAGTTTGAAGTCCAATTTATCTGATATGAGAATCGCTACCCCAGCCTTCTTTTGAGGCCCATTGGCATGAAAGATGCTTCTCCATCCCTTCACTTTCAGTCTGCGTGTATCTTTAAATTCAAAATGGATCTCTTGTAGACAACATATGGATGGGTCCTGTCATTTTATCCAATCTGCAACCCTGTGCCGTTTTATGGGTGCATTTAGGCCATTCACATTGAGAGTGATTATTGATAAATACGTTTTTATTGACATCGAGTTACCTTTGAAGTCTTTCTTTCTGTAGACTGTCTCTATATTTCTGTTCAATGCTATTCTTGGGATTTTTCCTCTTTTATAGAACCCCCCTTAATATTTCCTGCAGTGTCGGCTTGGTGGTTGCATAGTCTTTTAAGCCTTGCCGGTCTTGAAAACTCTTTATCTCTCCATCCATTTTGAATGTCAGTCTTGCTGGATAAAGTATTCTTGCCTGCATGTTCTTCTCATTTAGTGCCCTGAATATATCTTGCTAGCCTCTTCTGGCTTGCCAGGTCTCTGTGGACAGGTCTGACGTTATTCTGATGGGTTTCCCTCTGTAAGTAAAGAGCCTCTTTGCCCTGGCGGCTTTCAAGAGATTATACCTACAATTATAAATCCTCAATTTGACTATCAGGTGTCGTGATGTTTTTTTGGAATGTATAATCTTGGGTGGAAACCTTTCAGCCTCTAGTACTTGAACGCTGGTTCCATTCACGAGATTGGGAAAATTATCATAAAGGACTTGTTCCACTCTATCTTCTAGACTTCTTTCTTTCTCCTCCCCATCAGGGATTCCAATAATTCTGACGTTGGAACGCTTCATGGCAACATTTATTTCCCTGATTCTGTTTTCGTGGTTTCTAAGCTGTTTGTTCCAGGCTTCCTCCTGATCCTTTCTCTCTATCTGTTTGTCTTCCAGATCACTAATTCTATCTTCTGTCTCAGTTACCCTAACTTTGAGAGAGTTTAGATTAGATTGGAACTCATTGAGAGCATTGTGAACCTCCTCCCTGGTAGCTTTAAGCTCCACCCTAACATTGTGAACATCCTGTCTGGATGCTTTCAGTTCAGCCCTAATCAATTCTGTTTGGTCATCCATGACTTTCTCCAACCTAGCTATTGCCTGGATAATTGTTAGCCTGAATTCTCTTTCCGACATATTGTCTATGTTGATAGCCGTTAGCTCTTTTGCAGAAGGTCCATCCTCTGTATTTTTCTTCTGTTGGGCATTCCTCCTCCTAGTCATTTTGGTGGGAGATGACTGAACAGATGTAGCTGGATGTATCAACTGTGGTGCAGTCAAGGTGCACCCTGGAACACTTCTGAGCAATCAGGATACCCCACCCAAACAAGAGACAAAAGAAAAGAAAAAGAAAAAGAAAAAAAAAAAAGAAAAGAATAAGAAATAGAAAAAGAAAAAAAAAGAGAGAGAGAGAGACAGGAAAGAAAGGGAAGATGAAAAAGAAGGTTCAGCCCAGATGGGCCCCAAGGTAAGATTTATGAAGTAGACAAACAAAAAGAGATAAAAAGACTGATACAAGTATATGGCAAGAGAAAAAAAAATATGCAAATAAAGAAAGAACCTCGTCAAAAAGAACCAGAAGTGTAAGATTTATATGCTATCAGGACAAATACAAAAAACACAGAAACACTGGTAGAAGAAGATGGGAGAGTTCTTATAAATTCTCAGTGTGTACGAGAAAGGTTGTTTTGCTTCTTCCTGGATGTATCTTGATATTTTTGTTAAAGGACTCAACTTTCCTAAGTTAAAGGGGATTAAAAATTGGTTTACCTATAGGGGTAGTATTGATTGGGGAAAGGGGATTACTTTGAAGTTTAACTCTATATGAATATTAAGGATAAAAATAAAAAAGGAATAAACTAGACTAAACTAAACCAAAATTTTAAAAAAGGAATTCAAAAAATAAAAATGCAAAAGAAAAACATAGGTGTATGTATCAAAAATTTCAGGTTAGAAAGGTATTATGGAATTTGATGTACTGTACAGCTCACTGTGATGGTAAATAGCTTTAAAAAATTACTTATGTGTAAAAAAAATATATATATATATATGTACCGGAATAGTGGGAACGAGTGAACAATACAAGTTTTCCTATGAAGTAGTGGTTGTTCCCTTGTAGTCCTTTTTTTTTTCTTTCTTGGTTTTTTTTCTGGGGGAGGGGCCTGCCACGTGGGTTGTCAGTCAATGATGTTTCCTGAGTTGAGTCCTCCCGCCCCCCTCAAGGGGGTGGGCTCTGAGGAAACTGGTTTTTTTCAGGCTTTTGTTCTCTGGCGGTTTTTATGCTTGTTCACTTTTCTTCCTCTCACCTTGACCGCCTTTGACGGTTTTTGTAGTGTTAGAAGAAATCAAACCACACCCTGATCTCCCCCTCAGAGAGAAGCCTCATTCTGGGTGCAGAAGCTGAATATGTTCCCCCTTGGCCGCTCTCAGAGCAGGTTCCAAGTTGCAGACCCTGGGGGCACAGGATCTTTTGCTCGTACCCAAAGCCAAGGCAGTGGCGGCTGTCTGAGTGCTCCCGACCGCCAGAGAGGTTCCAAGCAGCAATCGCACACTGAGATTTTGCCATTGGTCCGGGCTGGGAGTGCCCGGCTTGCGCACACCTCTTTTCAGAGGCTGCTATGAGTCAGGCGCGTGTCTGGGGCACTGAGAACAGGGCGCTGGTCTGTAAGCCCCAGGCTGGGCTTTTGCGCGCCTCTGTAAGGGGAAGAGTTTCGGGGGCGCGGCTTAGGCTTTGAAACATTGGCGTGGGTCAAAGAGCACAGGCCGGGCCTTTGTAACTCAGGGGAGCATGAGGGACGTGCGCGCGTATCTCAAGCTTTGTGGTAGGGCCAGCGGCTTTCTGCAGAGCGGCGCGGCTCCCATCCACTCACAGGAACTAGAACCCACACACTCTCTGGTGCGCTGGCGGCTTAGGGACCAAGAGCGGTTTCTCCGCCTCACTCTCTCTGCCTCAGCGCTGGGGAGGCTGTCTGGGACCAGGGACTTAAGCCCCTGTCCCTAGCTGCCCGATTCCCACAATTCCCCCCGTGATCCTTTGCTCTTTTGGAGTGCTTTCAACCAGTCTCCAAGTTAATGCTGGTCCCCAGACGCAGGGCACTCTCCCTCGGATTGGGGTATTACTTTCCAACCAGTTGTCTCTGGTGGCTCCCTCCCCCTTTTGTTTATCTTCCGATATCAGTCAGCCGTTCCCATTCTGCTTTACGTGCCCACTGGCGTCTTCTGCCCCTGTAGAGGTCCAGACATGTATAATTCTGATCTCAGGCTGATTTCATGGGTGATCGGAGTTCTTTGGTAGGTAATCAACTCACTTTGGGGTACCGGCTGAAAGGTGCCTCTTCCTACTCCCCCGCCATCTTGCCCCCCCCAAGTCTCCTACTATTAATAGATTATTATCAATTACTTTGTTTGTGTTTGTTGTTAACTCTTATGCATTTGGGTGCTCCCATGTTGGTTGTTTCAATATTTACAATTGTTACAATGTGTTCAAATTTATCATTTGGTATTATACAGTCTTTGTCTCTTTTTACGGTCGAGGTTTTAATGTCTATTTTATCTGATATGAGTATTGCTGCTCTGGTCTTCTGTTCACTTTCATTTGCATGACAAATGTTTATCCAATACCCACTTTCAGTCTGCACTTGTCCTTAGGTCTGCAATGAGTCTCTTGTAGGCAGCATATAGATGGGTCTTGATTTTTTTTTTTTTTTTAGACATTATGTCACCCTATGTCTTTTGATTGGAATATTTAGTCCATTTATATTCAAAATAATTATTAATATGTGTATATTTATTGGCACTTGTTGCTTATTTTATGATTATTTTCATATTTCATATCTGTCCCTTTCTTCTCTTGCTCTCTTCTTTCTTAATTGGCTTTCTTTAGTGAAATACTTGGATTCATTACTCTTTATTTTTTGCATATCTATTACTGCTGTTTCACTTGTGTTTACTATTTGGGTTATATATAACATTTTCTGCATTCATCAGTCTATATAGAGCTTATAGTGGCTTAATTTTGAATGCATTCTTTACTCTCTTCCTTCCATGTTTCAGATACTTGTTATCACATTTGACAGCTTTTTATGTTGAGCTTCTCTTGACTGATTTTTACAGATATATTTTTGGTTTTGTGCTTTCTAGTATTTTAACTCTTGTGTTTTTGTTTGTTTTCTACTCACAGAGTCTCCTATAACATATCTTGTAGGGCTGGCTTAGGAATCATGAATTTTTTTTTAAAGATGTATTTATTTATTTCAGAGAGAGACAGAGAGAGAGAACAAGAGGCATTGCAATGGAAAAGGGAGAATCTCAAGCAGACTCCATACTGAGCACAGAGCCTGATTTGGGACTCAACCTCACAATCCTGAGATTATGACCTGAGGCAAATCAAAGAGTCTGATATTTAAACAACTGCAACACCAAGGCACCCCAAGGGGCATGAATTCTTTTAACTGTTGTTTGGGAAACTCTTTATCTCTCCTTCTATTCTGTATGATAGCATTGCTAGATAGAGGACTCTTGGCTGCAGACTTTTCCCTTTCAGCATTTTGAAAGTATTGTGCAACTCTCTCCTGGCCTGCAATGTTTCTGCTAAAAAAATCATCTGATAACCTTATGGGTTTCCTTTGTATTTAACTTTCTTCTCTTGCAACTTTAAAAATTCTTTCTTCATGGCTATTATTTGCCATTTAAGTTACTATGCTCTTGGTGTGGACCTCCTTGGGTTGAATTTGTTGGGGAATCTCTGAGCCTCCTGAATTTAGATCTCTTTTCCCTCCCAAGACTTAGCAAGTTTTTGTTATTATTTCTTCAAATACATTTTCTGAATCACTTTCTCTCTCTTCTCCTTCTGGGATCCCTATAATATGAATGTTTTTATGCTTGATGGTGTTGCTGAGTTCTCTAAGTCTATTCTAATTAGGCAATATTTATTTGTCTTTCACCAATTCAGCTTGATTTCTTTCCATTACTCTATATTTCAGGTCACTGATATGCCCCTTTGCTTCCTGTACCCTACTGTTTATACCGTCTACAGTATTTTTAATGTCATTTATTCAGTTCATCATCTCTGATATGTTATTCTTTATCTCTTTGTCAAGGGTTTCAATGATTTCCCCCACTCTTTTCTGAAGTCCAGTAAGCATTGTTATAATCATTACTTTAAATTCTATATTTGGTTACTTATTTCTGTTTTTCTTAGATCTTATGCTATGATTTGGTTCTGTTCTTTCATTTGAGACTTATTCCTCTGTCTCCTCATTTTCTCTATTTCTCTGTGTCTATTGCTTTATGTTAGGAAAGTCAGCTGTGTTTTCTGCTTTTAAAAGTAGTGGCTTGGGACGCCTGGGTGGCTCAGTTGGTTAAGCAGCTGCCTTCGGCTCGGGTCATGATCCCAGCGTCCTGGGATCGAGTCCCACATCGGGCTCCTTGCTCGGCAGGGAGCCTGCTTCTCCCTCTGCCTCTGCCTGCCACTCTGTCTGCCTGTGCTCACTCTCACCCCCTCTCTGTCTGACAAACAAATAAATAAAAAAAAAAAAAAAAAAAAAAAGTAGTGGCTTTATGAAGAAGAGATTCTGTAGTTCCCAGCAGTGCAGCAGTCCCTGTTCTCCAAAACCTGGCACTTAAGGGTAGTCTTTTATGTGTGTTGCTTACATCTTGCTATTGTGTTTGAGTTTCTTTTTCTTTCAGTCTAGTTGTTTGCCCTGACTCTCTGCATGTTGTGGACTCTGTTACTCTCTGTGGTGTTAGTGAGACCTGGGCAGGCAGGTTCTGAAGGGAGAATCCTCAGGAGAATGCATAGGTGGGGCACACTGCTAAGAGGTTGGATAACAAGTGTCTGTAAAGCATAGCCTCCTACAGGTGGCCTTGTGTTTATACGAGGGGCTGGAGAAAGAAAGTAGTGACTGCCAACTCCTTTGTTCCCAGAGAAGATTCTTGGCCTTTTAGTTAAGATCAAGTGTCCCCTGAGAAGTCCCCAAGATACTTTAAAATCAGTATAAACAGATCTTCCCTTCATTTCCTCCTACATTGTGCAAAGTGTTGCTTCTGTGGTGTTTCTCTGTGGGCTGTTATCTCTTTAAGTGTGGTGACATTGCTCTCACTGGACCCTCTGGCTTGTCCAGCTAACTTTTAAAGCCCTAGATTCTAAGACCAACTAGTTATACAAACTCACAGAATTCAGTCCCTCTGATTTTCAAAGCCAGATTTTATGGGGATTTGTCTTCCTGGTGAAGGCTTCCTGGTGCAAGGTACGATTTCTTTCTCCTCTCCACACCCACAGCTCCCTCCCTCCTGAGGATAGCTCCCAAACAACATTCCTGCTCTTCCTAACCTCTCAGATACAGCTTTTTCTCTACATTTAATTGTGGAGTTTCTTCTGCCTGTCTTTGGCTTGCTCCTTGGTTTATTTCTGTGAATCTAAGTGATATATAGTTATAAATGTGGGATGGGAAGAGCTTAGGGTCCTTCTACTTTGCCATCTTCTCAAGCTTCTCTGCCTCAATATATTACTTTTTTATTTATAAAATTATATCTTATGAAATTCCAGTTATGGGATAAATAAGAACTAGCGATATAACATGAGGTTGACTATAGTTAACACTGCTGAATGGTGCACTTGAAAATTATTAAGAGAGTAAATTCTAAGAGTTCTCATAACAAGTGAAAAACTTCTTTTTTGTATCTATAGGTGTTGACAGATGTTAACTAATCTTGTAGTAATTATTTCACAATACATGTAATTCTAATCATTGTGCTGTAGACCTTAAACTTATAAAGTACTGTGTATCAGTTATATCTCAGTAAAACTAGAAAGAAGTATTAATCTATTACCTTTTCTGTATTTTAATATTTACTTTATTTTTTATATTTTTTGGTATGATTACTCAAAAAATTAAATGGCTATAAATAATAATAATCAGGCCACTACCCGGACTCCCATCTGATCCCAGGCTCTTAGACTTAAATCATGCCTAAGTTCAAGCAACGAAGAAGAAAGCTAAAAGCCAAAGCAAAAAGATTATTCAAAAAAAGAGAAGCCTCTAACTTTCAGCCCAAGCTAATCACACCTCCTCCGCCACCACCCTCACCAGAAAGAGTGGTTATTCCTTCAGCAGATTCTTCCCTTATCAGAAGTTGGCTAAGACCATCCTGGAACTTTAGACTTCCTAATATCAAAGATACTGTAAAACTTTGGACAAATAGAGTGTGGTCTATATACAATTGGTGCCAGAACTGCATGGCCCAGAGTTTAGAAGTATTGAAAGACACCATCTTTCCGTCCCGTTTCTGCCGCCGAGAACTCCACAGTCTAAAACAACGGTTTTGCATTTTGGAAAGTGAATTATGCAAGCTCCAGGAAACACTGAAGACTGTCTTGGAAAATTCTTCCTGCCCAAGCTGTGGTCAAACCTGTCACATAAGTGGTAAACTCAAAAATGTGCCCGCCCGCGTGCTAAACACCCCTGGAGAATCTCGAGCGATACTTCCTCCCACATTGCCACAGCCAGCCACCCCTACTCCTGCTCTTCTTCCTCCGCCACCCCTGCCCCCTCCACCTCCTCCTCTGCCTCGGCCTCCACCACCCACAGCACCTGTGCTGCTCAGAAAATCCGATCGCACTAAAGCCCTGCAGGCTGGGCCATTAAAAAGAGATGGACCCATGCAGATAACAGTTAAAGATCTACTGACTGTGAAGTTAAAGAAGACACAATGTTTTGATGCAAGGAAGAAGCTTACAACATCACCAAAGGCACAGAATCCACTAGTTACTGTCTCTGACCTGCAGCGTGTCACCCTGAAGCCCAACTCCAAAGTACTATCAACTCGAGTTACAAATGTCTTGATTACCCCTGGTAAAAGCCAGATAGACCTGCGGAAACTACTTAGAAAAGTTGATGTAGAGAGAAGCCCAGGTGGAACCCCACTTACCAATAAAGAAAACATGGACACAGGAACTGGGCTTACTCCAGTAATGACTCGGGCCTTGAGGAGAAAGTTTCAGATGGCTCACCCTAGAAGCCCAACTCAAACTCTGCCACTTTCTACAAGCAGCTTTGATGAACAAAACTGATGCTAACTCTGCCTGATGCCACATGATGATCCATAAAACACACAGATAAAATCACCCCAATCCTTTTTTTTTAATGTAGTAGGGTTTATATAAATAATTATACTAATATATAATTCCATTTGAAGAATTAAAGTATTTACACAGCCCCCATACATATTGTGATATAAAATAATAATAATAATAATAATAATCAATAAAAGAAAATTCTCAGTCTCTTGGTCATTAATTTCATTTCATTATCATTACTGAAAGTGATGTTCTCTTATAGAGAAGGAAAATATTAAAAAGTAATCTTTTCCAGGTGTCAAATATGCCATGTTTGCCACTGTTCGGCAGGAAAAAAAAAATTCCACTGCAAAGTCTTTTGCAGTAAAGCAGTGGTTCTCAGCTAGGAATAATTTTGTTCCCCTTTCTAGGAGACATTTTACAATGTCTACAAAATTTTTGTTCTTCACAACTAGGGAGGGAGGTGCTATTAGCATTTAGTGGGTACAGGACAGGGATGATTCTAAATATCCTACAATGCACAGGACAACCCCCTACAACAAAGAATTATCCAGTCCAAATGTCAATAGCACTGAAGTTGAGAAATAGTGGCTAAAGCAATGATTCCCAAAATTACACAATCATTCAGAGCCCAATAAATATTATTAAGAATGCATAGCTCAGCCAAGTAAAATACTGAATGAATCAGAAACTCGTGTTTAGAATACTTCACCATTACGAATTTCTCCCCAGCTTGAAAGTTTTTTTTTATTATTACCTGTATTCTCATCTGACAGTGCATTTCACCTCTGTAATGACTTTATGTTTTCAGGTAAGGCTGAGAAAGGAAGAAGAACATTTTATCAACATCATCTCTCAAACCTTCTCTAAGCATAACAGTTAAAGAATTAAATTTGGAAAAGTGAAAGGCATTGCGAATCCAAAAGAACTTGACTGAATCCACATAGAAAACCTAAAACCACATGCAATCCCTATTATAGTCAAAAGGAAGATAAAGGCAAAGAACAAAAGCTATATATTTTTCTTAGAAAACAGAAAATCCTATATTTGAGCTAACTGGATATAAAATTTCCTTATCTAGAACTGCTGTCTGGAAAAACTCCCTTAGGAGTCAGTACTGAAAATTATTTCATTTTTAATTTAAAATTTAATGAATCATTCACTAAATGAAAAAGTCTTCAATAGAAATCATTCTTATACACTAGTTCTCTTTTTGTCAGGGCCAGTTTATAGCCAATCTGAATTTATACCTTCCAAGACTATTTTATTAGCATATAATCAGTGCAGGTTATTCAGTAAATCAGGCGTTCTTTCTCAGTAGTAAAAAGATATCATTTTGTTGTTGTTGTAGGTGTTCTATTGCTTCCCATTTTTTTGTATGATAAAAGTAGGTGGGGGAAGTGGATACCATATAATAGTATTTTTACCTGCGGATAAAAAGTAGGTGGGGGAAGTGGATATCCTAGTGTTGCATTTTCCATCCTGTGACCATATTAATATCATAAGCTCAGATTCTTTTTTTTTTAAGATTTTGTTTATTTATTTATTTCACAGACAGAGATTACAAGTAGGCAGAGAGGCAGGCAGAGAGAGGAGGAAGCAGGCTCCCTGCTGAGCAGACAGCCTGATGCGGGGCCTGATCCCAGGACTCTGGGATCATGACCTGAGCTGAAGGCAGAGGCTTTAACCCACTGAGCCACCCAGGTGCCCCATAAGCACAGATTCTTGATCTTATATGGAATTTTTTTACATAGACTGTCTGGAATAAATTAAATATTAAGACATAAAATAGAGTCACCAAAAGTGCATGAAAATTTGAAAAGATTTGGATATGTGAATAAGCTGAACCTAGGACTGCATGTATTTTATTATTTCTTATGAGAAAAGCTTATGTTTACAATAATAACTTTATGTTATAGAAAACTTTTTTTTTAAGATTTTATTTATTTATTTGACAGAGAGAAATCACAAGTAGATGGAGAGGCAGGCAGAGAGAGAGGGAAGCAGGCTCCCTGCTGAGCAGAGAGCCCGATGTGGGACTTGATCCCAGGACCCTGAGATCATGACCTGAGCCGAAGGCAGCGGCTTAACCCACTGAGCCACCCAGGTGCCCCAATATAGGAAACTTTTTAATACGAATTTCTAATTTAAAGTAAATTAGCCCCAAATAAGTTATTGTTACAAATTTAATTAACCCTTTTCTGCATGTAAGACCTTTTAAAAGCAAGAGGAGCAGTAACAAACTGCTGAAAGATTATGAACACTGACTGGCCTGAAATTTGGCTCCCCTGCAGCTCACCTTTAGGAAAAATGAGATTTAAATATAGATTCTAGCCAGATGTGAACTTCCCTTCATATATCATTTTGGGTGTTCAAAATACATCACTAATGCTACACAGAATGGGAGGCAAATTTGGTATGTGCTTCAACTTCACTTACTATATGATAGCAGCTATCTTAATTGATAAACCATTGAGAGATACCACCAGCTATCTAAATTTATAAACCATTGAGAGATGCCACCATTAACTGCTGGATGAGTTTGACTTCCAATTACAGGTCTGTTTAGAGCCACATAACACTGAGAAAAAATATAACATGAACAATAATAGTTGGAAAACTGAAGATCATATTTCATGCTTTTCTTTATATTCTGATCTTCCCTCAAGTTTGCCATCTTGGCATTTAGAGTTTCTTGGCACACTTTAATATGAATAAATATTTCCCTTTAGTAAATTCACACAGTATTTGTAAAAGCATATATTTTGAATGTCACAAGCGTTTATTTTTCCTTCTGTTTCCTTTTCTCCAGAAACATACCTAGTAAGAAGTTGCAATGGCCTATGTCAAAGAGGTTACTACCTGTGTTCTTCTCTAGGATTTTGATGGATTCAGATTTCACATTTAGGTCTTTCATCTATTCTTCTTTTTTTTTTTCTTTCTTTCTTTCTTTCTTTCTTTCTTTGGTGTAAGAAAATTGTACAGTTTCTGTCTTTTGCATGTTGCTATGCAGTTTTCCCAAGACCACTTGTTCAAGAGACTCTTTCCTGCTTTGTTGAAGATCAGTTGACTATATAGTTGTGGGTTCGTTTCTGGGTTTTCTACTCCATTCCATCGTTCTATGTGTATGTTTTTGTGCCAGTATGATACTGCCTTGGTCAATACAGTTTTGTAATATAACTTGAAGTCCAGAATTATGATGTCTCCACCTTTGCTTTTTTTTTTTCAAGATTGCTTTGGCTATTTGGGGATTCTGTAGTTCCACAAAATTTTAGGACTATTTGTTCTAGTTCTGTGAAAAATGCAGGTGGTATTTTGATAGAGATTGCTTTAAATGTGTAGATTACTTTGGGCAGTTTAGACATTTTAATAATATTATTTCTCTCAATCCATGAGCATGGAATGTTTGCCCATTTCTTTGTGTCCTTTTCAATTTCTTTCATCACTGTTTTATAGTTTTCAGATATTTTAAATTTCTTCTTAGGCTTATTTCTATGTTTCTTATGGTTTTTGGTGCTATTGTAAATGGTATCAATTCCAGGATTTCTCTCTCTGCTGCTTCCTTATTCGTGTATAAAAATGCAACAGATTTCTGTATATTGATATTATATCCTGCCACTTTACTGAATTCATGTATCAGTTCCAGGAATTTTTTTGGTTGAGTCCTTTAGGTTTTCCACAAGGAGTATCATGTTATCTGCAAATAGTATAAGTTAGACATCTTCCTTGCTGATTTGGATTCTTTTTATTTCTTTTTGTTATCTGATTGCTGAGGCTAAAACTTTTGGTACTATGTTAAATAACAGTGGTTAAAGTGGATATTTCTGTCTTGTTCCTGACTATAGAGGAAAAGCTCTCACTTTTTCCCCACTGAGGATGATATTAGCTGTGGGTCTTCATATATGGCTTTTATGACATTGAGGTACGTTCTTCCTAAACCTACTTTGTTGAGGGTTTCTACTAAGAATTGATGCTATACTTTGTCAAACTATTTTTCTGCATCTACTGAAATGATAATATGGTTCTAATCCTTTCTTATATTAATGTGGTATATCACATTGATTTGTGACTACTGAACCATCTTGCAGCCCAGGAATAAATCCCACTTAATCCTGGTAAATGAACCTTTTAATATACTTTTAAATTTGATTTGTTAATATTTTGTTGATAATTTTTGCATCTATGTTCAGGGATATTGGATTATACCTTCTGTTGTTGTTGTTTTTCCTGTTTTTGTTCTTTGTTTTGGTTTTGTATCTGTTTTTTAGTGGAGCCTTTCTCTGGTTTCGGAAGCAGGATACTGCTGGCTTCTAAAATGAGCATGGAAGTTTACCTTCTTTTCCTATTGTTTGGAATAGTTTGAGAAGAATAGGTATTATCTCTCCTTTAAATGTTTGGTAGAATTCCCCTGCGAAGCCATCTGGCTTTGGACTTTTGTTTGGAGGGGAGTTCTTTTTTTTTTTTTTAATTTGCCTTTTCTCTTTAAAAAAATAATTTAATTTTATTTTCAGTGTTCCAAAATTCATTGTTTATGCACCATACCTAGTTCTCTATGAAATAATTGCCCTCCGTAATACCACCACCAGGATCACCGCACCCCCTAAACCCCTCCAAAACCTTCAGTTTGTTTCTCAGAGCCCACATTCTCTCATGGCTTTTCTTCACCTCCAATTTTCCCCCACCCACTTCTCCTTTCCATCTCCCAATGTCTTCCGTGTTATTTCTTATACTCTAGAAGTAAGTGAAACCATATGAAATTGACTCTTTCTGCTTGACTTACTTCACTCAGAATAATCGTTTCCAGTCCCATCCATGTTGATACAAAAGTTGGGTATTCATCCTTTCTTTTTTTTTTTTTTTTAAAGATTTTTATTTATTTATTTGACAGAGAGAGATCACAAGTAGGCAGAGAGGCAGGCAGAGAGAGAGGAAGGGAAGCAGGCTCCCTGCTGAGCAGAGAGCCCGATGTGGGACTCGATCCCAGGACCCTGAGATCATGACCTGAGCCGAGGGCAGCAGCTTAACCCACTGAGCCACCCAGGCGCCCGGGTATTCATCCTTTCTGATGGAGGCATAGTACTCCATTGTGTATATGGACCATATCTTCTTTTTTTTTTTTTTTTGTCTTTTTCCAATTTATTTATTTTCAGAAAAACAGTATTCATTAGCCGTTTGTCCATTGAAGGGCATCTTGTTTCTTTCCACAGTTTGGTGACTGTGGCCATTGCTGCTATGAACATTGGAGTACAGATGACCCTTCTTTTCACTACATCTGTATCTTTGGGGCAAATACCCAGTAGTGTAATTGCAGGGTCACAGGGTAGCTCTATGTTTAATTTCTTAAGGAATCTCCACACTGTTTTCCAAAGTGGCTGCACCAAATTGTATTCCCACCAACAGTGTAAGAGTGTTTTCCCCTTTCTCCACATCCTCTCCTGCACTTATTGTTTACTGTCCTGTTAATTTTTGCCATTCTAACTGGTGTAAGGTGGTATCTCAATGTGGGTTTTGATTTGAATTTCCTGATGGCTAATGATGATGAACATTTTTTCATGTGTCTGTTAGCCATTTGTATGTCTTCTTTGGAGAAGTGTCTGTTCATGTCTTCTGCCCATTTTTTGATGTGATTATCTGTTTTGTTTGTGTTGAGTTTGAGTTCTTTATAGATCCTAGATATCAGCCCTGTGTCTGTAGTGTCATTTGTGAATATCTTCTTTTATTCTGTGAGTCACCTCTTTGTTTTGTTGATGGTTTCCTTTGCTGGACAGAAGCTTTTGATGTGGATGAAGTCCCAAAAGTTCACTTTCGCGTTTGTTTCCTTTACCTTTGGAGACATATCTTGAAAGAAGTTGCTGTGCTGGATGTCGTAGAGGTTACTGCCTATGTTCTTCTCCAGGATTTTGATAAATTCCTGCCTCACGTTGAAGTCTTTTATTCATTTTGAGTTTATCTTTGTGTATGGTGTAAGAGTATGGTCGATTTTCATTCTTCTACACATAGCTGTCCAATTTTTCCAGCACCGTTTATTGAAGAGACTGTCTTTTTTCCACTGGATAGTTTTTCCTGATTTGTCAAAGATTATTTGACCATAAAATTGCAGATCCATATCTGGAGTCTCTACTCTCTTCCACTGGTCTAAGTGTCTGTTTTTGCACCAATACTATGCTGTTTTGGTAATCACAGCTCTGTAGTAAAGCTTGAAATCAGGCAACATGATGCCCCCACTTTTGTTTTTCTTTTTCAACATTTCCTTAGCAATTCAGGGTCTCTAAAGATTCCATACAAATATTAGGATTGTTTGTTCCAGCTCTTTGAAAAATGCTGGTGGAATTTTGATCACGATGACATTGAAAGTATAGCTTGCCCTAGGCAATACAGACGTTTGAAAGCTTTATTCTTATAATTCATGAATATGGAATGCTCTTCCATCTTTTTGTGTTCTCTTCAATTTCTTTCATTTGTGTTCTGTAGTTCTTCGAGTATAGACCCTTTACCTCTTTGGTTAGGTTTATTCCAAGGTCTTTTCTGGTTCTTGGTGTTATAGTAAATAGAATCAATTCTCTAATTTCCCTTTCTATATTTTCATTGCTAGTGTGTAAGAAAGCAATTGATTTCTGTACATTGATTTTGTATCCTGCCACATTACTGAATTGCTGTATGAGTTTGAGTAGTTTGGGGGTGGAGTCTTTCAGGTTTTCCATATAAAGTATCATGTCATCTGTGAAGAGAGAGAGAGTTTGACTTCTTCTTTGCCAATTTGAATACCTTTTATTTCCAATTTCTGTTGCTAGGACTTCTAGTACTATGTTGAACAACAGTGACAAGGATGGACATCCTTGTCATGCTCCTGATCTCAAAGGGAAGGCTGTCAAGTTTTCCCCATTGAGAATCATAATCACTGTGGGATTTTCATAGATAGATTCTATAAAGCTGAGGAATGTTCCATCTATCCTTATACTTTGAAGGGTTTTATTCAGGAATGGATGCTGTATCTTGTCAAATGCTTTTCCTGTATCCATTGAGAGGGCCATGTGGTTCAACTCTCTTCTCTTGTTACTTTGTTCTTAAACATTTATTGATTTTTGAATGTTGAACCACCCTTGCATCCCATGGATAAATCCCACCTGGTCATGGTGGATAATCTTTTTAATGTACTGTTGGATCCTATTAGCTAAGATCTTGTTGAGAATCTTGGCATCCATATTCATCAGAGATATTAGTCTGACATTCTCCTTTTTGGTGGGGTCTTTGCCTGATTTGGGGATCAGTGTAATGCTGGCTTCATAGAGAGAGTCTGGAAGTTTTCCTTCTGTTTCTATTTTTGGAAACAGCTTCAGGAGAACAGGTATTATTTCTTCTTTGAATGATTGGAAGAATTTTCCAGGGACTCAATCAGGTCCTGAGCTCTTGTTTTTTGGGGAGTTTTTGATCATGGCTTCAATCTCGTTACTAGATATTGGTCTATTCAGGTTTTCAGTTTCTTCCTGATTCAGTTTTGGAAGTTTATAGGTTTCCAGGTATACACATCCATTTCTTCTAGGTTGTTTGACTTATTGGCATATAACTGTTGATAATAATTTCTGATGATTGTCTCTATTTCCTAGGTGTTTTTCATGGTCTCTCCCTTTTCATTCATAGTTTTATTAATTTGGGTCCTCTCTCTTTTCTTTTGGATTAATTTGGCCAATGGTTTATCAATCTTATTGATTCTTTCAAAAAACCAGCTTCTAGTTTCATTGATGTGTTCTACAGTATCCCTAGTTTCTATTTCATTCATCTCTGCTCTAACCTTGATTCTTTCCCTTCTTGTTTGTGGGGTTGGCTTAATTTGTTGTTGATTCTCCAGTTTTTTAAGGTGTAAAGAGAGCTGGAGTATTTTGGATTTTTATTTTTATTTTATTTTATTTTATTTTTTGAGGGAGGCTTGGATAGCTATGCATTTCCCCCTTAGGCCTGCCTTTGCCATATCCTATAGGTTTTGGACCAAAGTGTCTTCATTACTTTAAGTATTAGTTTCCAATGGGTTGATTCTGGTGACTCCCTCTCTCTTCTGTTTATCCTCTGATATCAGTCTGATCATTCCCACTATGCTTTACCTCTCTGCTGGTGTCTTCTGCCACCATAGAGATCCAGAGGTGTATAATCCTACATCTCAGTCTGGTTTCATGAATGTTCAGAGTGTTCTGGTATGTAATTAGCTCACTTTATGAGACCAGTTGAAACATGGTCTCCTACTTCTCTGCCATCTTGCCCCTCCTCTGGGGGAGTTTTTAATATTACTTATTCCATTTCTTTACTGGATATTGGTCTGTTAATGTTTTCTATTACCTCCTTTTTCAATTTTGGTAGTTTATTTCCTTCTAGGAATTTATTAATTTCTCCCAGATTGCCCAATTTGCTGGCATATAATTTTTCATAATATTTTGTTATATTTTTGTGGTGGTGGTGAGTTCTCCTTTCTCACTTATGATTTTATTTGGGTCCTTTTTTCTTTTTGATAAGTCTGGTTAGGGGTTTATCAATTTTATTAATTTTTTCAGAAAGCTCCTGGTTTCCTTCACCTGTTCTGCTATTTTTCCTTTGTTTGGTTCTGTATCATTTATTTCTGGTCTAATCTTTATTATTTACCTTCCTCTGCTGGCTTTATGCTTCTTTGTTGTTCTTTTTCTAGTTCTTCTAGATGTAAGATTTGGTTGTTATTTGAGATTTTTCTTGCTCCTTGAGGTAGGCTTATATTGCTCTATACTTTTCTCTTATGACCACTTTTACTTCCCAAAGGATGTGGATGGTCGTGTTTTCATTTCCATTCGTTTCCATGTATTTTTAAAAATTTCTTCTTTAATTTCCTAGCTGACCCATTCACTCTTCAGTAGGATAGTCTTTAATCTCCATGTATCTGTGGTCTTTCCAATTTTTTTCTTGTGGCTTACTTGAAGTTTCGTAGCATTGTGGTCAGAAAGTATGCATGAAAAAATCTCAATCTTTTTCCATTTGTTGAGGCCTGATTTGTAATATTGTATGTGATTTCTTCTGGAGAGTGTCCCATGTGCACTTGAAAGGAATGTACATTTTGCTGCTTTAGGATGAAATGCTCTGTATATATCTGTTATGCCCATCTGGTCCAGTGTGTCATTGAAAGGCACTGTTTCTTTGTTGATTTTCTGCTTAGATTATCTGTCCATTGATGTAAATGGGTTGTTAAAGTCACTTATTATTGTATTATTATAAGTGAGTTCCTTTTATGTTTGTTATTAACTATTTTATATTTTTGGGTGCTCCCAAGTTGGGGGCATAAATATTTATAATTCTTAGATCTTGTTGGAAAGACCCCTTTATTATGATGTAGTGCTCTTTTTCATCTCTTGTTACAGTCTTTAAAGTCTAGTTTGTCCCATATAAGTATTGGTACTCCACCTTTATTTTGACATCCATTTGTGTGATAAATATTTCTCCATCCCCTCACTTTCAATCTACAGGTATCTTTAGGTCTAAAATGAGTCTCTAGTAAGCAGCATATAGATGGGTCTTGCTTTTTCTCATATATATACATATATATATATATATATATATATATATATATATATTCATTCTTACACCCTATGTCTTTTGGTTGAGCCTTTTGTCTATTTGTATCCAGAGTAATTATTGATAGAAATAAATTTAGTGCTATTTTATTACTTGCTTTGTTGTTGTTTCTGGAGATTTTTCTCTTTCCTTTGTAGTCTCTGTCACTTTTGGTCTTTCCTTCCCACTCAGTGTTCCCTTTAATATTTCTTGCAAGGTTGGTTTAGTGGTCAAGAACACTTAGTTTTTGTTTGGGAAATTGTTTACCTCTCCTTCTATTCTAAATGATGCACTTGCTGGGTAGAGTATTCTTTTCTGAATATTTTTTTTTGCTGTGTAGAGTGTTCTTTTCTTCAGATTTCTCCCATTTGGTATATTGAATATATCACACCACTTTTTTTCTGGCTTGCCATGTTTCTGTGGAGAGATCTACTGCTAATCTTAGTTGTCTTCCCTTGTAAGTTAAGGACTTCTTTTGTCTTGCTGCTTTTAAGATTTATCTTTATCTCTAAATTTTGCCACAGTATGTTGGCCTGCTTTTGTTGCTTTTGATGGGAGTTCTCTCTGCCTCCTGGATTTGAATGACTGTTTCCTTCCCCAGATTATGGAAATTTTCAGCTATAATTTCCTCAAATAAACCTGCCTCCCCTTTCCTCTCTCTCCTTCTGGGACTTCTATGATAGGAATGTTATTATGCTTTATGGGGTAACTGAGTTACCTAAGTCTACTTTCATGATCCAAGATTTTTCTCTCCCTATTGTGCAGTTTCAATACTTTCCATAATTTTATTTTCTACATCACTGATTTACTCCTCTGCTTCTATTCTTGTGTTCATTACATCCAGCTGGTTTCAAATCTCTATTGCAGTTTTCTTTTTGTCTTGGCTTGTTTTTAGGTCTTTAATCTCTGCAGTAGAGTTCTCCCTGATGTTTTCCATGCTTTTCTCAAGCCCAGCTAGCTGTGTTTTAGGGACAAGGCCAGCCTAAGGTTTTTCTATTGTGTTTCAATCTTAGGTCCTAAGATTACATTTTGCAGATGGGCAAGATGAGGAAAGATTTCAGTTCTGACACTACTAAATTTGTTCAAGTCCAAACCAATAGAAAATCACTTATGCCATTAGCATCATCTTAATAAATGAATAAGATTAGCAGCGCTGTTGTAAACAAGACAGAAAAATTTAATATGTGGACACTGGATTTTGAGTCCAAATAAGCTTTTCACATTAATTGAAAGCAAATAATATTCTAATTTACAGTATACATTTTAGGATTTACAGATGTACTTAATCAAAATTAAGAATTCAGATAATTATTCTACAAAATGTGTATTTCCATTATCCCTCTAAAGTAAGCTCAGACAATAATAGTAGGAATATGTGTATTGGTAAACACCATATCAGCAATTATTGAAAGCTGAAAGATGATTGAAATTATCTGTTTAAATGAAAAAAAAGTTTTATAAATCTTTAAATACTTGGGTATTTGGCAATTTTTAAGGGATGGTTTATGCTTCATCTTGACCAGAAGCAAAAAGGTTGACCACTTAACTTCTTTATATAACTTTCATCTTCACTTAAATTATCTTCTTACACTCTTAAATGTTCCCAGTACTTATAAACATACTTTTTATTAAACATCCATTTTTGTGAGTCATCTCTCTGTAGGTTCTAAAGTCTTTCTTTTAAATTTCAACCCTTTTCTACCATATGTCTGGAATACTATTCAAGTCCCATTTCAACAACCTGTTTCTCTACCATCAAATTCCTGAAAATTTTACCTCTTCCAAAAATCCACCACAGCTTAGTTTTCATGTATTTCACTTTTGAATTTGTTTAATTCTTTCTATTTTCCATGTTCTTAATACCTACTTGCATCATTCTATTCCAGATTATATATTTGTATAGAACAAAAGTGATATAAATTTGTTTCACCTTGGATCTAACCTGATAAACATCCTTATGATGGGAATATATAAGTGCTGTATACAGTGTCTGTGTTTTTGTGTGTGTATGTGTGCATATAGTTCCTACAAACTTGAAATTATCTACATCTCATTTCAGAAAGATATTTAGTCTCAAACTTCTAGAATGAGCTTGTATATAACAAGGATTGAAAATAAACCTTACATTTTTAGGATGACTTTAGGCAATGTCAGTGTTAGTGTTGGCTATTATTTTGAACATTAGGAAATAGCATGACTTAATGTAACCAACATTCTGAGACTAAATTTAAAACAAACAAACAAAAAACCCTCTGCCATTACATATCTTTTTTCAGTTCAAATTAGAATATATTCTATTTTCATTACAACAGAGAGAAGTACAAAGAATGGGTTTCTCATAACCACAAATCAATATATAAACCCTGATCAATGAATGTGAAGTTCCTCTGTATATTTTAAAGGTTTTTATATGTTTTGTCACACTGTACAGCAGGAAGCAATCCATCAGATTTTAAAAAGAAGGAATCCAATAAAGATAGGCTAGATGATTCTCATATCTCTCATACTTCTGGTACTAGTACTAGCTTTTCTGTCTGCTATATCCAATTATCTAAATGTGGATAATTTGAAAGGTCATACATACAGACAAAAATACACACCACCCACCCACCCCCACATTCATTTTACCTCTTCCATGTATTTTTTTTAAAGATCTTATTTATTTATTTGAGAGATAATGTGAGTGAGTAACCAAGCATGAGTAGAAGGAGGGGTAGAGGGAGAGGGAGAAGCACGTTCCCCACTGAGCAGGGATCCTGATGTGGAACTCAATCCCAGGACCTCAAGATTATGACCTGAGCCCAAGGCAGAAGCTTAACTGACTGAGACACTCAAGTGCCCCACTCTTTCATGTATTTTCCATGGGAATATTGAAATGTATCTTTGTCTTGGTTTTACACTACTTGAAAACAGAAAATACTAATATTGATCCAGGAGTGTTATGATGATTAATCATTTGAAGTCTGAAACTAGAAATACCTTAGACACCATTGAGCCATCTGTGCAACCTCTATCATCTTTCAAAAAGCAGAAGTTGTATGTGCAACTAAACTTTGTTTGATGGGTAAAGGAACTTCTTTTCATATGGTGGACTCTGAAATCTTTTTTTCTACATAGGAAAGCTTCATTGTGAGGTTGTGATTACTCATGGGCTGCAGCTGTCAGACTTTATCATATAATAGCTAAATGAGATATCATAGCATAACATATATTACTGACACATTTTCTAGTCTATTCCTAAACCATGACCAAGATTTATGACTAGCATGACTGCAAATCACAAGATGACTTCTTCACTCAGAAACCTGTACTGAAATATTAGGCCACAGTTATTTTGTGAGACAAGGAGTAATTATTTCCTCCCCAGGGATGAGAAACAATTTGTGCCAAGTGAGAAAAAGCAAACATGTGGGGAAATGGTTGCTTTCTTGTTAAGGCTATATTGTCATATTTAACATCTAAAACTGGAGATTAATATCTTTGATTGTTATTCAGACCCTAGAAATACTGTGCAGAGGCATAGCTTTTTGGCAGGTGATGCAGATCTCTAGGGACTTGGCAATCCTATATTCTTTTCTGAAGATTTTCCTTTTGGATCTCATTGTGGTACTAAGTTCATCTACGAAGAAATAAACCCTGAAGGAATTTGAACTTGTGACCCAGGAAAGGGAAAATTTGTCAAAATTTTCACTTACATTGTTGTTATCCGTCTGGCTATGACTGTTCTTATAAATACTGCAGGAGGATAGAGATGGACTGATATGGCCTGGTGGGTTAAAATGTGATTGACTATTTCAGTTGAACAGGAGAAATAGGCTACAGTATATACTCCTGCCAGGAGAAGAACTTATAAAGTTAAGTAGAGGTTAGGAAAGGTTTGTGCCTGGCAAAATTGAGTCAATTGTTCCACTGGGAATGTGGAAGAGAAGAAGAGATGATATTAAAACTCAACATTTAAAAGAATTATTTTACTTCTTTATTATTCTGTAATCATTACAGCTTTACAAGTCCCTACTTTTTCTGCAGTAATCTACATTTTTGCTGAATGGTTTAGCACATCTGCAGTAAAAAATGTGTAAAAAGGAAAAACTCAATGAATTTAATAATCTGTGTGCTTGGTTTGACTGACTTAGGAGAGGATTCTAAAATATATAAAAATTATTTCAGGTCATTTAAACTGCTAGCAAAATTGTAGCTATTGGTTAAAGTAATGAAAGTTGAAGTTAGCCCCCAAATGACATCCCATCCCTGACCTAGAAAAGAAATGAAAATGAAAGTTTGCAACTCCTGTAGCATACATTTATTTATAAAGTGCTCAGAAAGCAGAATACCCAGAAACTGTGGGCAGTTACACTCTTGTGAGCCAAACTTAATATAAAATTATTTTCTTGGGGTACAGGATTTCACCTTTGTGTTATTTTATCTGAATGTGGATGTCCCAACCCTAAACTTCTGAACTCAATGTGAACTAGTGTTGTACCATACACATTCTCAAAATCTGTATTCCTTGTGCTAGGGAGTAGATTCAGATGTTAAAAGAAGAATGAGAAATTGAATCTTGAGGGTACGTGTGAAAGGATCTTAAGTACTATTTATAACCACCTAGGAAAAAAAGTATATAGAATTCCTGAGTGGTAGCTCTGTTGGTCAGGTTTTGTTGTTTTTACAGTTGTTTCTTCTGTTTTGTTTTGTCCAAACCTCAGTGTAGAAAATCACCGTGGCTGCAAAATGAAGTCCTTCACTTTTGAAATCCAGAATTAGTAGTTTGAATTTAACATTATAATTTAATCAATTTATGTATGCCAGATTACATGCAAATAAAAGATCTGTCTGCTTAATGTATTCCAGGTTGCCTATATGGCAGAGACTCAAGAAATCTATAGCCCACCTTTCCCAGAGCTGTTTTAGCAAATTAGGAAGAGTTAATAATTTTGGTCCTATTAAATTTACCATATACATCTTGATGGAGCCATAAAAAAATGCATCTGCTTGAACAAAGAGTGAATTAAGATCCTAAATTCTTTGACTACTTCTTAGAAATACAACTGAATATTCATCCTGTAAGTCTTCTTTCTGCCTCCACCACTGCCCCCCTCAAAAAAAAAAACATCTTTTTTCCTTGGAAATCAATTTTATGTGAATATGAGACTATCTTGAGGTGAATATTATGAAAGTAGTAAGTTTACTCTATGGGAGTGACAGACACTTCCCCTTCAAGAAAACAAGCAAACTAAAAGAAACAAACAAATAAAACCCTCAGGAGTACTGTAATACAACCTCTGGTCAATTGTCCCATTGTCCAACCAGCTTTCTGTTCCAAAGTTAGACCTTTATTGAATTGGGAGCATTTTGAATTAAGAGTAATGGTTTGACATAGTCAAATTTGAGCAGTTTTTTTTTATTCTTCTCACAAGCTCTGTGGAATAATTTTTGTAAGACAGTGCAACACTAAGTTTAAGTTGAAACTATTTTAATATTTCCATTATGCACATTGTTTCAGCAGTTAAAGTTCAAGGGCAAAATTTCAGTCCTCTCTACTCCTTTCTCCTTACCTTGCAGATATGTTTAATTTCTCTAACTATGGTCCCATTTTTATTTAGTTCACTTAAGGATGCTTGGCTTTTTAATGTAATGGTCATCAAACATAGTAATAAAACAAAAATTGAATTATATGCACTACTGGGCAAGCATGAGATGATTTTTGCTAGCATATGTAAGGTGTGAAAATCTGGGGAAAAATACTATTCAATTTCAGTTACACTTGAGCACACTGTAGTGCACTGGGAATGAGATCAATCTTAATGGCACTGAAAAAGGTAGAAGCAGGGAAAGTTGGAGATCACCGATTTGAACCTAACTAAAAGGACCTGACAAAGATGTTAGAAAGCCAGATGATAAAGCCAATTTCTTAGTACTGTGCTAGTCCAGGGATGGAATATGTTTAGCAGTTGACATTCTGCAGGGGTACACTGATAAAATCAGCAGTGAAACCAAAAGATATATATATATATATATATATATATATATATATATATATATCCCTTCTTTTTCCTCCAGTTTTGGGTCTCTCCTGATTTGTTCTGTGTATATTTTTCTGGGCTCATTCATCTACTCTTTTCTGGGCAAAATACCAAACTAGAAAAACGCACCTCAAAAAAAAAAAAAAAAATGAGAGACAGTACCAACTGCTAGGGACTTAATCAATATGGACAGTTGTAATGTGTCAGAACTAGAGTTCAGAATGACAATTATAAAGATACTAGTTAATGAGGTGTAATAAAAAATGGAGGCTCTTACTTCTAGGATAAATGAGGCAGAAGAGAGAATTAATGACATAAAAGAGCAAACGATGGAGAAGAAAGAAGCTGAGAAAAAGAGAGATGAACAACTACTGGATCACGAGAGGAGAATTTGAGAGATAAGTGATACCATAAGACAGAAGAGTATTAGAATAATTGGGATCCCAGAAGAAGAAAGCAGGGGAAAGAAGGTATATTAGAGCAAACTATACCAGAGAACTTTCCTAATCTGGATATGGAAATAGGCATCAACATCCAGGAAGCACCCCCTTCAAATCAATAAAAATAGCTCAACACCCCATCATTTAATGGTAAAACTTACAAATCTCAGAGATAAAAAGAAAATCTTGAAAGCAGCTCGGGACAAGAGGTCTGTAACCTATAATGATAGAAATATTAGATTGGCAACAGACCTATCCCCAGAGACCAGGGAGGCCAGAAAGTACTGGAATTATATATTCACAGCAGTAAGTGAGGAAAATATGCAGCCAAGAATACTATATCCAGCAGGCTATCATTGAAATAGAGGGAGAAATAATATGTTTTTAAGAAAAACAAAACCTAAAAGAATTTCAAAACACCAAACCTGCCCTATAGAAAATGTTGAAAAGGGTCCTCTAAGCAAAGAGAGAACCTAAAAGTAACATAGACCAGAAAGGAACAGAGAAAATATAGAGTAACAGTAAATTTACAGGCAATACAATGTCATTTAATTCATATTTTTCAATAGTTACCCTGAATGTAAATGGGCTAAATGCCCCAATCAAAAGATACAGGGTAT
The DNA here is from genome assembly GCF_020171115.1 of Neogale vison. Taxonomy (NCBI): domain Eukaryota; kingdom Metazoa; phylum Chordata; class Mammalia; order Carnivora; family Mustelidae; genus Neogale; species Neogale vison. The sequence continues at coordinate 51,358,247 of NC_058105.1, read as the reverse complement.
TAGAATGGATTAAAAAACAAAACCCATCAATATGCTGTCTACAAGAAACTAATTTTAGACCCAAAGATAGCTCCAGATTTAAAGTGAGGGGGTGGAAAACAACTTAACATGCTAATGGACATCAAAAGAAAGCTGGGGGGCGCCTGGGTGGCTCAGTGGGTTAAGCCGCTGCCTTTGGCTCAGGTCAGGATCTCAGGGTCCTGGGATCGAGTCCCACATCGGGTTCTCTGCTCAGCAGGGAGCCTGCTTCCTCCTCTCTCTCTCTGCCTGCCTCTCTGCCTACTCGTGATCTCTCTCTGTCAAAGAAATAAATAAAATCTTTTAAAAAAAAAGAAAAAAAAAGAAAGCTGGGGTGGCAATTCTTATATCAAACAAATTCAATTTTAAGCCACAGACAATAATAAGAGATGAGAAAGGACACTATATTATACTTAAAGCGTCAGTATAATAAGATCTAACAGTTTGAAATATCTATGCCCCCTGACAAGGGAAAAACCAATGATATAAACCAATTAATAACTATATCAGAGAAACACATTGACAATAATACAATAATAGTAGGGGACTTCAACACTCCCCTCACTGAAATGGACAGATCATCTAAGCAAAAGATCAACAGGAAAATAAAGGCTTTAAATGACACACTAGACCAGATGGACATCACAGATGTATCAGAACATTGAATCCCAAAGCAACAGAATACACATTTTTCACTAGTACACATGGAACATTCTCCAGAATAGGTCACATCCTGGGTCACAAATCAGGTCTCAACTGGAACCAAAAGATCAGAATCATTCCCTGCATATTTTCAGACCACAATGCTTTGACACTAAAACTCAACCACAAGATGAGAAAGTAGGAAAGAATTCAAATACATGGAGGCTAAAGCACAACCTAGGAAAGAATGAATGGGCCAACCAGGAAATAAAAGAATTTAAAAAATTCATGGAAGCAAATGAAAATGAAACACAACTGTTCAAAATCTTTGGGATGCAGCAAATGCAGTCTTAAGAGGAAAGCATATGCAATACAAACTTATTTAAAAAAAGATTTTATTTATTTATTTGAGAGAGAGAGAGAGAAAGAGAGAGAGAGAGTATGAGAAGAGGGAGGGTCAGAGGGAGAAGCAGACTCCCTGTTGAGCAGGGAGCTTGATGTGGGACTTGATCCCAGGACTCCAGGATCATGACCTGAGCTGAAGTCAGTCGCTTAACCAACTGAGCCACCCAGGTGCCCAGCAACACAAACTTTTTTCAAGAAAAAAGAAAGGTCTCAAATACACAATCTAAACCTACACCTAAAGGAGCTGGAGAAAGAACAACAAACAAAGCCTAATAAAAGCAGAAGAATATAAATAATAAAGATCAGAAGAGAAATCAATGAAATAGAAACCAAAAGTAGCAAATTAGACAATCTGGAAGAAATAGATGCATTCCTAGTGGTGTAGAAACTACCAAAACTGGAATGGAAAGAATAGAAAACGTGGACAGACCCATAACTAGTAAGGAAATAAAAGCACTCATCAAAAATCTCCAAAAAACAAGTGCCAGAGCCAGATGGCTTCCCAGGGGAATTCTACCAAACGTTTAAAGAAGAATTAATAACCATTCTCCTGAAATTGTTAAAAAAAATAGAAATGGAAGGAAAACTTCCGAACTCATTTTATGGGGCCAGCAATACCTTGATCCCCAAACCAGACAAAGACCCTATCAAAAAGAATTACAAACCAACATCCCTGATGAACATAGACGCAAAAATTCTCACTAAAATACTATCTAATAGGTCCAAGAGTACATTAAAAAGACTATTCACCACAGACAAGTGGGATTTATTCCTGGGCTGCAAGGTTGGCTCAACATCTGCAAATCAATCAATGTGATATGATATGTTATGAAAGAACAAGACCCAAAAGATACTCTCAATAGATGCTTAAAAAGCATTTGACAAAGTACAGCATCCTTTCTTGATCAAAACTCTTCAAAGTGTAGGGATAGAGGTTACATACCTCAATAACATCAAAGCCACCTATAAAAGACCCACAGCAAATATCATTCTCAATGGAGAAAAACTGAAAGCTTTTCCATTAAGGTCAGAAACAGAGCAGGGATGTCCATTATCACCACTGCTATTCAACACAGTACTAGAAGTCCTAGACTCAGCAATCAGATAACAAAAAGCAATTAAATGCATCCATATCAGCAAAGAAGAAGTCAAACTATCGCTCTTTGCAGACGATATGAAACTATATGTGGAAAACTCATACTCATGGATTGGAAGAACAAATATTGTGAAAACGTCTATGCTACCTAAAGCAATCTACACATTTAATGCAATCCCTATCAAAATACCATCAACTTTTTTCAAAGAAGTGGAACAAATTGTCCTAAATCTATATGGAACCAGAAAAGACTCTGAATAGCCAGAGGGATGTTGTAAAAGAAAACCAAATCTGGCAGTACCACAATTCCAGACTTCAAGTTCTATTACAAAGCTTAATCATCAAAACAGTATGGTACTGGCACAAAAACAGACACATAGATCAATACAACACAATGGAGAGTCCAGAAATGGACCCTCAACTCTATGGTCAACTAATCTTTTACAAAGCAGGAAAAAATGTCCAATAGAAAAGAGACAGTCTCTTCAACAAATGGTGTTGGGAAAATTGGACAGCCACATGCAGAAGAATGAAACTGGACCATTTCCTTACACCATACATAAAAATAGACTCAAAATGGATGAAAGACCTCAATGTGAAACAGGAATCCAGACAAATCTTGAGGAGAATACAGGCAGCAACCTCTTCGACTTCAGCCACAACAACTTCTTCCTAGAAACATTGACAAAGGCAAGGGAAGCAGGGACAAAAATGAACTATTGGAACTTCATCAAAATAGAAAGCTTTTGCACAGCAAAGGAAACAGTCAACAAAACCAAAACACAACTGACAGAATGGGAGAAGATATTTTCAAATGACATATCAGATAAAGGTCTAGAAACCAAAAATCTATAAAGAACTTATCAGACTCAATAACCAAAGAACAAATAATTCAATCGAGAAATGGGCAGAAGACATGAACAGATATTTCTGCGAAGAAGACATCCAAATAACCATCAGACACATGAAGAAGTGGTCAACATCCCTCAGCATCAGGGAAATACAAATCAAAGCCACAGTGAGATACCACCTCACATCAGTCAGAATGGCTAAAATTAACCAGTCAGGAAATGACAGGGGTTGGTGAGGATGTAGAAAAAGGAGAACCCTGCTACATTGTTGGTGGGGATGCAAGCTGTTGCAACCATTCTGGAAAACAGTATGGACGTACCTCAACTAGTTGAAAATAGAGCTACCTTAAGACCCAGAAATCACACTACTGAGAATTTACCCTGAAGATAAAAATGCAGTGATCTAAAGGGTCACATGCACCCAAATGTTTATAGCAGCAATGTCCATAGTATGAAAAGATCCTAGATGTCCGTCAATAGATAAATGGATAAAGATGTGGAATATATATACATACACACAATGGAATATTATGTAGCCATCAAACCCCCAAATTTTGCCATTTACAATGACATGGATGGAACTAAAGGGTATTATGCTAAGCAAAATAAGTCAGTCAGAGAAAGGGAATTATATGATCTCACTGATATTCTGATATTAGGAATTTAAGAAACAAGATGGAATATCATAGGGGAAGGGAGGGAGAAATGAAACAAGATGAATCCAGAGAGGGAGACAAACCATAAGAGACTCTTAATCTCAGGAAACAAACTGAGGGTTGCAGGAAGGGAGGAGGGTGGGAGGGATAGGGTGGCTGAGTGATGGACATTGGAGAAAGTATGTGCTGTGGTGAATGCTGTGAATTGTGTAAGATGAATCACAGACCTGTACCGCAAAAACAAGTAATACATTATATGTTTTTAAAAAGTGAAAAAATTAAATGTGATTAGAAACTGAGAGAGCTATATTTTGAAATGCTTTATTTGAAAAAAAAGTAGGAGAGTTTAAAAAGTATCAGATGCCTATGAAGGACAAAGAGGAGAAAGGTAAAAGAGTGAGGAAAAGCCATAATTGTCATGGTTGCCTAATTTTGTCATCAGAAATTAACTTTTGGAGCATTGATTAATAGCCTTGATCTTCTTCAATCTATTTGTTCCTCTGTGATGTAACCAAAAAATTTATTTTTAACTAAGACTTCTACAAGTGCCAGAGAAGAGTTAATATATCTGCTTTTTCCAGTGAACAAATAGTAATGACTTGGATTTATAGTCTTCCTTTTCCAAAGAATTCAGGGGAAGATGTCTTGTTCCTAAATTCATCTCATATAGCAAAAAGATTTTAACAAGAAATTTTGGTGGTGTCAGAGACATTGCTAATGAGGTTTGTTGAATATCAGGTTTCATAAAGTAGGGTATTAGTACTTTGCCTTCAAGTAGAACTCACTTAGTACCACAACTCTGAAAATATTCATAAATTCTTTCAAGGGCAATGTGTTTCATGGACTATTTTCAAACACCATATTTCCCATCCTCGCATTCCCAGGACTATATGAACCATCAACTAAATAATGTATCTAAACTATCCTACACCTAAGGCATACAAATGTTTGAGTAAGTGCTTGTCAGAATGTTCTTCATTGATGCTGAAGAGAAATACGGCTATTATTTTTGTTTTTGTTTTGTCTTGCAGTCACCAAGTTGGCCAAAAAACATTGTTTTCTCACTTTGTTTGGTTCTCTAGTGCTAAAACTGTATTTCAGTTTTCCAATTCTTTCTGATGCATCCCTGGGCTGCATTCATATAACGTCTAGAATTTTTATTAGAATTTGGATATTTTATATGATTTAATTTTACTAAACATACTCCCTCAAATATCGAATAATGGAGTTTTTTTTCTCAATTTATTTATTTTCCAGGAATGCATCCATTTCATCTAGGTTGCTAAGCTTATTGGCATATAACTGTTCGTAATAACTTCTGATGATTGTTTCTATTTCCTTGGCGTTAGTTGTGATCTCTCCCTTTTCATTCATAATTTTATGAATTTGGGCTTTTTCTCTTTTCTTTTGGATTAGTGTTGCCAGTGGCTTATCGATCTTATTGATTCTTTCAAAGAACCAGCTTCTAGTTTCATTGATACGTTCTACTGTATCTCTGGTTTCTACTTCATTGATCTCAGCTCTAATCTTGATGATTTCCCTTCTTATGTGTGGAGTTGGTTTGATTTGTTGTTGATCCTCCAGTTCCTTAAGGTGTAGAGACAGCTGGTGTGTTCTGGATTTTTCAATTTTTTTGAGCGAGGCTTGGATGCCTATGTATTTTCCCCTTAGGACCGCCTTTGCTGTATCCCATAGGTTTTGTACCGAAGTGTCTTCATTCTCATTGGTTTCCATGAATTGTTTCAGTTCTTCTTTGATCTCCTGGTTAATCCTAGCATTCTTAAGCAAGGTGGTCTTTAGCTTCCAGGTGTTTGAGTTCCTTCTGAACTTTTCCTTGTGATTGAGCTCCAGTTTCAAGAATAATAGAGTTTTGACTTTAGCATATTGTTATACATACAAACGGTAAAAAATTATGCCACCATTGTTTCCTTTTTAAAAATTCAACTATATTAAGGCATAAATCATGCACAGTAAACTGAGTCCATTAAAATTGTACAATTTTACAAGTTTTGAGTTTTGTTAGACATATGTACCCATGATAATATTAGCACATTCAAATATGTACCATTTCTATCACCACCAAAAGTTTATGGTGCCAATTTGCATTCATCCCACATTCTATTTGTCCCAGGCAACAGAAAATTTGCATTCTGTCCCTCTAAATTAACTTGCAGTTTCCTGAGTTTCACCTAAATGAAATAATGCAGTATGTGTTATTTTTCACTAGCTTCTCTCATTTAGCATTATTATTTTCTGATTCATTCATTTTTTTCAGGTGTATTAATATTTTATTTTTTTTATTGTTGAGTAGTATTCCACTATATGAATATATTACATTTTGTTTATTTATTAAGTAGTTGAAGGACATTTGTATTGTTTCAAATTTGTGTTATTGCAAATAAAGATGGTATTAACTTTATATGTACAGGTTTTTGTAGGTATATGTTTTCATTTCATTTAGATAAATACTTGGGAATGAAATTGCTGAGTTTTAAAATAAGTGTATGTATGTATTTTAGGAAATTATTATACTGTTTCCCCCCAAAATGTACTATTTTTCATTCCCATCCAAAATGTATAAAAATGCCAGTTACTCCTTATCCACATGAAAACTTCTTTTTTAATTAAGAATTTAGTCATTTGAAGTTTCTAGCAGTATGCCATTGTAGTTTTAAATTGCATTTCCCTGATGACCGATATATCTAGTATCTCTTCATATGCTTACTGACAATTTGTGTGACTTTGTGAATTTTCTGTTCAAATGTTTTGTGAATTTTAAATGTTTACTACTGAAGTGTAAGAACTATTTCTGGAAGCCAGACACAAGTCCATTGATATAAGTATTTTTTTTTTTTTTTGTTAAGCATGTAGTTTATTTATTTTTTTTCCAATTTATTTATTTTCAGAAAAACATTATTCATTATTTTTTCACCACACCCAGTGCTCCATGCAAGCCGTGCCCTCTATAATACCCACCACCTGGTACCCCAGCCTCCCACCCCCCCCGCCACTTCAAACCCCTCAGACTGTTTTTCAGAGTCCATAGTCTCTCATGGTTCACCTCCCCTTCCAATTTACCCAAATTCCCTACTCCTCTCTAACGCCCCTTGTCCTCCATGCTATTGGTTATGCTCCACAAATAAGTGAAACCATATGATAATTGACTCTCTATGCTTGACTGATTTCACTCAGCATAATCTCTTCCAGTCCCGTCCATGTTGCTACAGAAGTTGGGTATTCATCCTTTCTGATGGAGGCATAATACTCCATAGTGTATATGGACCACATCTTCCTTATCCATTCATCCGATGAAGGGCATCTTGGTTCTTTCCATAGTTTGGTGACTGTGGCCATTGCTGCTATAAACATTGGGGTACAGATGGCCCTTCTTTTCACGATACCTGTATCATTGGGGTAAATACCCAGTAGTGCGATTGCAGGGTCATAGGGAAGCTCTATTTTTAATTTCTTAAGGAGTCTCCACAGTGTTCTCCAAAGAGGCTGCACCAACTTGCATTCCCACCAACAGTGGAAGAGGGTTCCCCTTTCTCCACATCCTCTCCAACACATGTTGTTTCCTGTTTTGTTAATTTTGGCCATTCTAACTGGTGTAAGGTGATATCTCAATGTGGTTTTAATTTGAATCTTCCTGAGGGCTAATGATGATGAGCATTTTTTCATGTGTCTGATAGCCATTTGTATGTCTTGATTGGAGAAGTGTCTGTTCATATCTTCTGCCCATTTTTTGATGTGTTTGTCTGTTTCGTGTGGGTTGAGTTTGAGGAGTTCATTATAGATCCTGGATATCAACCTTTTGTCTGTACTGTCATTTGCAAATATCTTCTCCCATTCCTTGGGTTGCCTCTTTGTTTTTTTGACTGTTTCCTTTGCTGTGCAGAAGCTTTTGATTTTGATGAAGTCCCAGAAGTTTATTTTCGCTTTTGTTTCCTTTGCCTTTGGAGACGTATCTTGAAAGAAGTTGCTGTGGCTGATATCAAAGAGATTACTGCCTATGTTCTCCTCTAGGATTCTGATGGATTCCTGTCTCACGTTGAGGTCTTTTATCCATTTTGAGTTGATCTTTGTGTACGGTGTAAGAGAATGGTCGAGTTTCATTCTTCTACATATAGCTGTCCAGTTTTCCCAGCACCATTTATTGAAGAGACTGCATTGAATGACACAGTGGACCAGATGGACCTCATAGATATATACAGAACATTCCACCCTAAAACAGCAGAATTCTCATTCTTCTCAAGTGCACACGGAACCTTCTCCAGAATAGACCACATACTGGGTCACAAATCAGGACTCAACCGATACCAAAAGACTGAGATGATTCCCTGCATATTCTCAGATCACAATGCTTTGAAACTGGAGCTTAATCACAAGGAAGAGTTCAGAAGGAACTCAAACACCTGGAAGCTAAAGACCACCTTGCTTAAGAATGCTAGGATTAACCAGGAGATCAAAGAAGAACTGAAACAATTCATGGAAACCAATGAGAATGAAGACACTTCGGTCCAAAACCTATGGGATACAGCAAAGGCGGTCCTAAGGGGAAAATATATAGCCATCCAAGCCTTGCTCAAAAAAATTGAAAAATCTAGAACACACCAGCTCTCTCTACACCTTAAAGAACTGGAGGATCAACAACAAATCAAACCAACTCCACACATAAGAAGGGAAATCATCAAGATTAGAGCTGAGATCAATGAGGGAGAAACCAGAGATACAGTAGAACGTATCAATGAAACTAGAAGCTGGTTCTTTGAAAGAATCAATAAGATCGATAAGCCACTGGCTACACTAATCCAAAAGAAAAGAGAGAAAGCCCAAATTCATAAAATTATGAATGAAAAGGGAGAGATCACAACTAACGCCAAGGAAGTAGAAACAATCTTCAGAAGTTATTTCGAACAGTTTTATGCTAATAAGCTTAGCAACCTAGATGAAATGGATGCATTCCTGGAAAATTATAAACTACCAAAATTGAACCAGGAAGAAATTGACAACCTGAATAGACCAATATCTAATAACGAGATTGAAGCAGTGATCAAAAACCTCCCAAAAAACAAGAGCCCAGGACCTGACGGATTCCCTGGGGAATTCTACCAAACCTTGAAATAAGAAATAACACCTATTCCCCTGAAGCTGTTTCAAAAAATTGAAGCAGAAGGGAATCTTCCAGACTCTTTCTAAGAAGCCAGCATTACCCTGATCCCCAAACCAGTCAAGGACCCTACCAAAAAGGAGAATTTCAGACCAATATCACTGATGAATATGGATGCTAAGATTCTCAACAAGATCCTAGCCAACAGGATCCAACAGCACATTAAAAAGATTATCCACCATGATCAGGTGGGATTCATCCCTGGGCTACAAGGATGGTTCAACATTCGCAAATCAATCAATGTGATACAACAAATTAATATGAGAAGAGAGAAGAACCACATGGTCCTCTCAATTGATGCAGAAAAAGCATTTGACAAAATCCAGCATCCGTTCCTGATTAAAACGCTTCAAAGTATAGGGATAGAGGGAACATTCCTGAACCTCATCAAATCTATCTATGAAAGACCAACAGCAAATATCATCCTCAATGGGAAAAAGCTTGCAGCCTTCCCATTGAGATCAGGAACAAGACAAGGATGCCCACTTTTACCACTCTTGTTCAACGTAGTATTAGAAGTCCTAGCAAGAGCAATCAGACAACAGCGAGAAATAAAAGGTATCCAAATTGGTAATGAAGAAGTCAAACTCTCTCTCTTCGCAGATGACATGATTCTTTATATGGAAAACCCAAAAGACTCCACCCCCAAACTACTAGAACTCATACAGCAATTCAGCAACGTGGCAGGATACAAAGTCAATGTGCAGAAATCAGTGGCTTTCTTATACACTAACAATGAAAATACAGAAAGGGAAATTAGAGAATCGATTCCATTTACTATAGCACCAAGAACCATAAGATACCTGGGAATAAACCTAACTAAAGAGGTAAAGGATCTGTACTTGAGGAACTATAGAACACTCATGAAAGAAATTAAAGAAGACACAAATAGATGGAAGACCATTCCATGCTCTTGGATCGGAAGAATAAACATTGTTAAAATGTCTATACTGCCTAGAGCAATCTATACTTTTAATGCCATTCCGATCAAAATTCCACCGGTATTCTTCAAAGAGCTGGAGCAAATAATCCTAAAATTTGTATGGAATCAGAAGAGACCCCGAATCGCTATGGAAATGTTGAAAAACAAAAATAAAGCTGGCAGCATCACCTTACCTGATTTCAAGCTTTATTACAAAGCTGTGATCACCAAGACAGCATGGTACTGGCATAAAAACAGACACATAGAACAGTGGAACAGAGTAGAGAGCCCAGATATGGACCCTCAACTCTATGGTCAATTAATCTTTGACAAAACAGGAAAATTATAAGTATTTTTCCATAAAGATTTTATTTATTTGACAGACAGAGATCACAAGTAGGCAGAGAGGCAGGTAGAGAGAGGCGGGGGAAGGCAGGTTCCCCCCTGAGGAAAGAACCTGCTGCAGGGCTTCATCCTGGGACCCTGGGACCTGAGCTGAAGGCAGAGGCTTAACTCATTGAGCCACCCCAGTGCCCCACAAATCCATTGATATAAGTATTATAAAAAATTTATTCCAGTTTGTGACTCATATTCTTATTTTCCTAAAGAGCAAAGAATATTTAAGTTTGATGAAGTCTCATTTAACAATATTTTTTTCTTTTTAATTTTTTAAAAGATTTTATTTATTTATTTGACAGGCAGAGATCACAAGTAGGCAGAGAGGCAGGCAGGTAGAGAGAGAGGAGGAAGCAGGCTCCCTGCTGAGCAGAGAGTCTGAGGCAGGGCTCAATCCCAGAACGCTGGGATCATGACCTGAGCCAAAAGCAGAGGCTTTAGCCCACTGAGCCACCCAGGTACCCCTAACAGTATTTTTCTTTCATGGTTATTGACTTCTGTGACTTGAAAATATTTGCCTACACAAAAATCAGAAATATCATATCCTATGTTTCTTCTAAGATGCTATACTTTCAGGTTTTTATAATTTTTTACTATTATGTTAGTCACCGTACATCATTAGTTTTTATGTAATGTTTCATGATTCATTGTTTGCATATGACACCCAGTGCTCCATTCAATATATGCCCCCCTTAATACACATCACATGGCTCACCCATGCCCCACCACCCTCCCTTCTAAAGCCCTCAGTTTGATTACCAGAGTCCAAAGTCTCCCATGTTTCATCTCCTCCTCTGATTTCCCTCCATTCATTTGTCCCTTCCTTCTCCTACTGTCCTCCATGCTATTCCTTACGTCCCACTAATAAGTGAAACCATATGATAATTGTCTTCCTCTATTTGACTTATTTCACTTAGCATAATCTCCTCCAGTTCAATCCATGTTCATGTAAATGGTGGATATTCATCCTTTCTGATGGCTGAGTAGTATTCCATTTTATATATGAACCACATCTTCTTTATCCATTCATCCATTGAAGGGCATTTTGGCTCTTTCCACAGTTTGGGGATTGTGGGCATTGCTGCTATGAACATTGGGGTACAGGTGACCCTTCTTTTCACTACATCTGTATCTTTGGGATAAATACCCAGTAGTGCTATTTGTGGGTCATCACGTAGCTCTATTTTTAACTTTCTGGGGAACCGCCCCACTGTTTTCCAAAGTGACTGCACCAACTTGCATTCCCACCAACAGTGTAAGAGGGTTCCCCTTTTCCCACAACCTCTACAACATTTGTTGTTTCTTGCTTTGTCAATTTTTGCCATTCTAACTGGTGTAAGGTGGTATTTCAATGTGGTTTTGATTTGAATTTCCCTGATGGCTAATGATGCTGAACATTTTTTCATGTGTCTATTAGCCATTTGTATGTCTTCATTGGAGAAGTGTCTGCTGTTCATGTCTTCCGCCCATTTTTTGACTCCGTTATTTGTTTTTGGGTGTTAGTTTGAGAAGTTCTTTATAGATCTTGAATACCGGCCCCTTAACTATAGTGTCGTTTGCAAATATCTTCTCCCATTCCATGGGTTGTCTCTTTGTTTTGTTGACTGTTTCCTTTTCTGCGCGGAGCTTTTTATCTGGATGAAGTCCCAAAAGTTTATTTTCACTTTTGTTTAACTTGCCTTTGGAGAAGTGTCTTGAAAGAGGTTGCTGCAGCTGATGTCAAAAAGGTTACTGCTTATGGTCTCCTCTAGGATTTTCATGGATTCCTGTCTCACACTGAGGTCTTTCATCCATTTCGAGTTTATCTTTGTTCGTGGTGTAATAGAATGGTCAAGCTTTCTTTTCTATATAGCTGTCCAATTTTCCCAGCACCATTCATTGAAGTGACTGTCTCTTTTTTTTTTTTAAAGATTTTATTTATTTATTTGACAGAGAGAAATCACAAGTAGATGGAGAGGCAGGCAGAGAGAGAGAGGGAAGCAGGCTCCCTGCTGAGCAGAGAGCCCGATGCGGGACTCGATCCCAGGACCCCGAGATCATGACCTGAGCCAAAGGCAGCGGCTTAACCCACTGAGCCACCCAGGCGCCCCAGAAGTGACTGTCTCTTTTTCATTGGATGTTTTTTCCTGCTTTGTCAAAGATGAGTTGACCATAAAGCTAAGGGTCCATATCTGGGCTCTCTATTGTGTTCCATTGATCTATGTGTCTGTTTTTGTTCCAATACCATGCTTTGAGTGGGAATGAAAAATAGTACAATTTTTGGGAAACAGTTTAATAATTTCTTAAAATATATACATACACCTATTATAAATCTCAGTAATTTCTCTCCCAAACAATCTTGAGCATGATGGCTTTTAGCTTCCAAGTGTTTGAATTTCTTCCAAAGTTTTTCTTGTGATTGAGTTCCTGTTTAAAGCATTATGGTCTGAGAATATGCAAGGAATAATCTCAATCCTTGGTATTGTTTGAGACCTGATTTGTGACACAGTATGTGGTTTATTTTGGAGAAAGTTCCATGTACACTCAAGAAGAGTGAGTATTCTGTTGTTTTCAGGTGGGATATTCTGTATATATCTATGAGTTCCTTTGGTTCCAGTGTGTTATTCAAAGCTCTTGTTTCTTTGCTGATCTTCTGCTTAGGTGATCTGTCCATTGCTGAGTGTGGAGTGTTGAAGTCTCCTATTATTAAAGTATTACTATCAATATATTTCTTTATTTTGGTTAACAGTTGTCTTATGTAGTTGGCTACTCCCACGTTGGGGGCATAGATATTTATAATTGTTAGATCTTCCTGTTGGATAAACCCTTTAAGAATGATATAGTGTCCCTCTATATCTCGTACTACAGTGTCTAGTTTAAAATCTAAATTGTCTAATACAAGAATTGTTACCCCAGCTTTCTTTCTTTTTTTAAAATTCTTTTTAAAGATTTTATTTATTTATTTGACAGACAGAGATCACAAGTAAGCAGAGAGAGAGGAAGGGAAGCAGGCTCCCTGCTGAGCAGAGAGTCCAAGACAGGGCTTGATCCCAGGACCCTGGGATCATGACATGAGCTGAAGGCAGAGGCTTTAACACACTGAGCCACCCAGGCGCCCCCCAGCTTTCTTTTAAGGTTCATTAGCATGGTAGGTGGTTCTCCATCCCCTCACTTTCAGTCTTGATGTATCTTTAGGTTCAAAATGGGTCTCTTGTAGACAAAATATGGTGGTTCCTATCTTTTCATCCAATCTGCACACCTATGCATTTTATGGGAGCATTTAGGTCATTCATGTTGAAAATGATTACTTAAACATATGATTTATCCATCATGTTCCCTGTAAAATCTTTGTTTCTATATATTGTCTCTGTAAATTTATGGTCTATATTACCCTTGGGGTATTTCTTCTCTTATAGAATCCCTCCTAATATTTCTTACAAGTCTGGCTTCATGGTCACATATTCTTTTAGTTTATCCTGATCTTGGAAGCTCCTTGTCTCTCCATCCATTCTAATAATGTTGGATCATGTATCCTTTGCTGCATGTTCTTCTCATTTAGTACCCTGAAAATGTCCTGCCAGACTTTTCTGGCTTGCCAGGTTTCTGTGGAGAGGTCTGACATTATTCTAATGTTCCTTCCTCTGTAGGTAAGAAATCTCTTCCCCTTTACGACTCCCAAGATTGTTTCCTTGGATCTAAAATTTACAAATTGTACTATTATATGTTGTGGTGTCAGTCTGTTCTCATTGATCTTGCAAGGGCTCTTTTCTGCCTGTTGGACATGAATTCTTGAGTCCTTCCCCAGTTTAGGGAATTTCCTCAGCTTTGGTTTGCCCAAATATATCTTCTAGACCTCTCTCTCACCACCCCCTCAGAGATCCCAATAATTCAGATGTTGGTACCTTTCATTGGGTTATTAATCTTTCTCAGTTTGATTTTTGAGTTTAAATTTGTTTTTCTTATGATGCCTCAATTTCCTTCTTTTTTATCATCTTATCCTCTATCTCATTAATTCATTATTCTCCCTCATTTATCCTGCAGTTAACAATATCCAGTTTAGACTGCATTTCATTCATCACATTTTTAAATTCATCCTGATTCGATCTCATTTTTGCTCTTAGAGATTCTATATTACCATCAATATTTTTCTCAAGCCTAGACATCGCCTTGCTAATTGTTACTCTGAAGTCAATTTCTGATATCTTGGTTATATCCATATCCAGTAGTTCTGCGGCAGAGGCCACAGTCTCTGAATCTTTCCTTTGTTGGGGGTTCCTTCTCATAGTCATTCTGTTGAAGGCTGGTTTAGGAAATGCACAGGGTCTAATTATTGACCACAACCCAAGCAAGATGCCCCTGTTTTATAGGGACCTTAGGGTTGTTGGTCTCTTGTTCTTTCAGCCTGTCTTCTGGAGGAGGGTCCTGCCTCACAGTTACTCAGGCAACCTTGTCTGGGCAGAGTTGTTCTGCCTCCTTGGATGGGGGGATGGGCTCTTTGAAAACTGGTGTTTAGGGGACTTATTTTTCTGGTGGCTTTCCCTGGTGGCTTTCTGCATCTATTCTGAGAGTCAGAGCAGAAGTAACCATATCCAAACCTCTGTCTCAGATCAGAAAGATCATAGTTGGTTCTTCACTGAGCTCTTCAGGCCACACTGTCTTCATTTCTGTCTGTACTATAAAAATCCTCAGCATTCTGGTTTGTGAACTCCACAGTTGCACTCTCAGCTCTCATTTCCAGGGATGGGCATGTCTCTGCCCTTTGTGCTTCTAAAACTGCAATCCACCCCCAATTTGCATACTCACCCTCAGAATCTCCAGGTTTCAATCTGGGAGGCTGCCCTAAATTCTTTTCCCTGCTGCTACTGTTCTGTAAGTCTGTGCCTGGTTCCCAGTGCAGGAGTTTTTTGCCCTCTGGAAATGAAGGATCCTGGAGGCTCCCTCCCCCTTCCATTTATCTTCTGATATCTGCCCACTCAATCACATCTCCCTGCCTCATACCTCGAGACCAACCACTAGAGATATTCTGTTTGTAGAGATCCAGATATATCTTCTTATATCTCAGGCTGATTTCATGGGTGTTCAGAGTGTTCTGGTAGATACCCAGTTCAATCCAGGGGACCAGTTGAAATAGGGTCCTCTACTCCTCTGCCATCTTTTCTCCCCTCATATTTTCAGATTTTTATATTGAGGATTATGATCCATATTGAGTGAATTTTGAATAATGGTTGAGGTAAGGTTCAACATAATTATTTTTTTAACCATATAGATAACAGGTACAGCACTACTTATTTTACATTTTCCTTTCTCCATTAAATGGCCTTGGTAATTTGTTGAAAAATATTTCAAATATATATATGTCTATAGATATATCTATAGATATCTATATCTATAGACTATTTTTATCCTATGGTCAGTATGTTTTCCTTTCCTCCACACCAGACTCAATTACTATAGCCTTATAGTAAGTCTTGAAATTGGGTAATATAAGTCTTCTTTGTTCCTTTTGAAAAAAATTGTTTTGGCAATTCTAGGTCATTTGGATTTCCATATACATTTAAGATCAACTTGGCAATTTCTACCTACAATTAAAAAAAATCCCTGCTGGAAATTTGATTTGGATTGTGTTGAATTTACAAATTAATTTTGGGAGAATTGACATTTTAACAACATTGCATTTTCCCATCTGTGATGGTGGGTCTCATCTTTATTTTCTTCCTGCTACTTACTTTTGGTTTATTTTTGTCTTTATATTTTTAGCTTATTGAGGTGGGAATTTAGGTCATTAGTATTAGTATGCTTTTTTTTTCTAATATAAGCATTTAAAACTGTGAATCTCTTCCTAATGACTGCATTTTATTAATGACATTTTATTTTAATTACCATTCAAGTAGAATAATTTTTGGTTTTCTCAGTTTCTCTGCAATTTCTTTTTTAGCTCATGAATTATTTAGAAGTATCTTGGTTAACTTCTAAATATTTGAGAATTTTGTAGATTATTGTTTCTGATTTCTAATGTAATTCTGCTCAGAAAATATACTCTGATTACAATACTTTTTATTATTTAAATTTCTATTTAAAGTCATGTTAATTAATATGCACTGTAATATTAGTTTCAGATGTTCAGTACAGTGATTCAGCACACCATGCTCATCAGAGCAAGTGCACTCCTAATACCTATCACTTATTTAACCCACACTCCCAACTGCCTCCCATCTGGTAACCATCAGTTTGTTCTCTAGAGTCAAGAGTGTGTTTCTTGGTTTGCCTCACTCTCTCTCTTTTTTTCCCCTTTGCTTATATATTTTTTTTTCTTAAATTCCACATATAAGTAAAATCATGTGGTATTAGTCTTAGTTTTCTTTGGTATGAAATGAAAACTGGAAATTTACCCTACACCAGTTGCTTTCTTCAAATTTTGACTTCTCTTTCAAATCCACATAATTTTAATTTATAGTTTTTAATTTGTCAGAGAAAAATTTTAAGAGTTTACTCATTCTGACCATAGAGTTCCCATAAATCTATTTTTGAAAAATTTAAAACATGGGAAATTGTTTATTCAGTCATGATAAATGAAAAATACTATAATGAGCAGAATTTGGTCCACTTCTAGAAATTAAAATCATTATCATTTATAAAGTATAAAATGAAAAGGAAATTTATCTAAGTCCTCTTAGAGTTTATTTCTTGGTATTTGTATGTTGCTGATTTTTTTTCATCCTGTAGAATTTGATATATTATATTTTTAAGAACATCACATTTAATTTAATGATCACATAAATAATAAAATTGATCCAAAAATATGTTGAAAGGCAATGAATTAATAAATAATAAATGAATTACATGGCTAATTAATTAATTAAGCTAATTAATTAAGTTAATTAAATCCTCTAGAATTTCAAAGGAAGAAAAGGATATCAAGACCAGAAGATTAGAACAGTTATTCACGGAGAAGGTAAGATATGAATTATTTCTAGAAGGGGACATTTTATTTATTTTTAATTTTTTAAATTAATTTTTCAATTTTTAAATAAGCATTTAATGTATTTTTATCCCCAGGGTACAAGTCTGTGAATTGCCAGGTTTAAACATTTCACAGCACTCACCATAGCACATACCCTCCCCAATGAGAAGGGGACATTTTAAATGAGTGTTGGTCACTACAGGTAGAGTGGAAGAATCATTCCAATGTTTTTCTTCTTATGGAAATTTAGTTCTTGAATTCAAGAAGGTATATGCCAAGCCTGTCTCTTTATTGAAAATTTAACTGGAATTAAGAACTAAATGCTTAAAACATATCATGTAGCATTTTGATAAGAAGTTCAAAGAGCTTTTTGGTATTACAATATGATGATTAAGCTTTCTAATTTTTTTTAAAGATTTTATTTATTTATTTGACAGAGAGAGATCACAAGCAGGCAGAGAGGCAGGCAGAGAGGGAGGGGGAGGCAGGTTCCCTGCTGAGCGGAGAGCCCGATGTGGGGCTTGATCCCAGGACCCTGAAATCATGACCTGAGCCGAAAGCAGCAGCTTAACCCACTGAGCCACCCAGGCACCCCTAAGCTTTCTAATTTTAACAAAATTTAAAATGAACATACTCTACTTGCCAGAAGTTTTATATTGTGTAATTATTTTTTTATTCTTTGAAATTTAACTTTTAGATTAAAGAAGCAAGGTAATAAGAATAAACTAGATATAATATATTTAATCACAAATCTAACCTCCAGGGTGTATCCTAGAGTGAACACTGACTAAAGACATTTCGATGCTGTCCTCTATAGGGATTGCTAATGTTCAGTATGATGAACCTGAAGCCCGACAAAACTATGGGTCTTCAAAGGAAGATTTGATTATGATGAGAATACAAGACAGGGAAATGGTTTCATATATTTTAAAAAGATTATAAACAAATGAGTCAAAATTGAAAAGTTATTACTTAAGCATCAGATAAAATTCTCTTAATTGAAGTAATTTATTTATTGAACATCTCAACTAATTGACACAATTCTTTTGTATTTTGAAATAATATAATCATACAATATTCTTAAGAAAAGCAAAAATTATAATAGACAAAGTGATATATTGTGTTTATTTTCTTTTCTGTGTTCTTTATATTTGTCATTACAGTTAGTCACATTTTCTAATATATGAGAATCCAAATAAGCCTTCCACAACCAATAACAATAAATATTAAGATATAATTGATTATTTTAAGAAATGTATACTTTGAATGAGGCTCCAAAGAATGCTTAGTCGTGGATTATTTCAAATCCACATAAGCTATGAACAAAGTGGCTGTACAGTTTGCATTCCCACCAACAGTATAAGAGGGTTCCCCTTTCTCCACATCCTCTCCAACACATGTTGCTTACTGTCTTGTTAATTTTGGCCATTTTAACTGGTGTAAGGTGGTATCTCAATGTGGTTTTGATTCAAATCTTCCTGATGGTATGATGATGAACATTTTTTCACGTGTCTGTTAACCATTCTTATGTCTTCTTTGGAGAAGTGTCTGTTCATGTCTTGTGCCCATTTTTTGATGTGATTATCTGTTTTGTGTGTGTTGAGTTTGAGGAGTTCTTTATATATCTTGGATATCATCCCTTTGTCTATAGTATCATTTGCGAATATCCTCCCATTCCATGGATTTCCTCTTTGTTTTGTTGAGTGTTTCTTTTGCTCTTCATAGCAGCAATGGCCATAGTCGCCAAACTGGAAAGAATCAAGATGCCCTTCAATGGACAAATAGCTAAAGAAGATAAGGTCCATATATACAATGGAGTACTATGCATCCATCAGAAAGGATGAACACCCAACTTTTGTACCAACATGGACGGGACTGGAAGAGATTATGCTGAGTGAAGTAAGTCAAGCAGAGAGAGTCAATTATCATATGTTTTCACTTACTTGTGGAGCATAAGGAATAACACAGAGGACATGGGGAGATGGAGAGGAGAAGTTGGGGGAAATTGGAGGGGAGGACAAACCATGAGAGAAACTGAGATTCTGAGAAACAAACTGAGGGTTTGGGAGGGGAGGGGTGTGGGAGGTTGGGTGAGCCTGGAGGTGGGCACGTATTGCATGGATCATTGGGTGTGGCGCATAAACAATCAATGCTGGAACACTGAAAAGAAATAAAATAAAATAAAATGGGAAAAAATAAAATAAAATCCACATAAGTGTCTAGAGTAGAATTATCTAATAGAACTTCCTGTGAAATTGGAAATGTTCTACATCTGCACTATCTGTTGTGATAACCACTATTCACATGTATTTATGTGTGTGTATTCACACTTAAAATGAGGATAGTGTAGCATAGGAAATGAATTTTTATTTTTGTTACTTAATTTTTATTAATTAAATTGGCTAGACATTTAGAGTTCTCACATACGATTAAAGTGAAAAGGTAATGATAAAACTTAAGTCGTTTTTTTTTTTCCTTTGCCTTAATACATCTTTAAATGTGAATTTAGTTAAAAACCGAAAATTCAGAAAAGCTTTTTAATCCATTGCAGTCTGTCTTCAAATAAGCAAGAAGATTCTTTAATTGAATATGCAATCCAAATATTTAGGTTGTTTGTTCATTTGTGAAATGGTTTAAATACTCTCTTGAGTTTTAATTTTTTGAAATGCTGGGTATTTGGCACTCTTAAACTAGTTGAAATTGATTAAAAATTAAAAATTATGAAATTAAAAATTTGTTTGAATTAAAAATGAATATTTGTTTAATTTGTTAAAATATTTATATATATTTTTTTGTTGTAGAAAAGAATCCTGAACGAATAATCTTGTTTAAGTTATACAAAACCATTTTAAGTGTTTAGGTTTTGGTAATGGCTGGTATCATTCTAATACACAGCATGACAATAATTTCTCAAGTGAAAGGAGACTGTGATGAATAAGCAAAATTGTCCCTCTTCAAATTATATCATTAAACTCTTAAGGATTTGCAGTTCATATGGTTAGAAATATTTATGAACTTCTTTTTTTCTGTAGTAAGATATTTTCTGGGATGTTGGTGGTGGTGGGAAAGCATGACAAGAATGGAATTATACAAATACAAATATTGTAGACGTCCATAGGGTTTTTATACTCATCTAGATATTCTTGATGTTTTTGGCTTTCTTTCTTTCTCAGTACTTGAACACGCTTAACTTAGTGTACTATTGTCCATGGACTTAATGTACATCACTGTAGTGACTGTTAAGGAAAAAAATAAATTTCCTCAAATCCCAATAAATCTTTTTGAAATACCGTTCAATATTCTACCTTTAATTTTCTATCAGTTAAGTCATCATAACTGATAGAGGTTAGAGTAAGAAGTACTGGCAGAAAGTTTGGGGAAAGACAGGAAGAGGAAAAGCAATCTGCAGTCTCTATTTTCAACTTCAGGGCTTTTATAATATAAGTGCTATTAATATGTCAGCTCTTATGTTCTTGGTCTTTAAAAGTGCCTTACACTAACTTCAGTTAACTGTTTATTGCTTTCATTCTCCACTTCCTCTGCTGTGAAGTGTCTTGCTAATGCTAGGAAATCTGATGATTATATATTGCTATTCCCCACTGAAGAGAGAAATAAGTGCTCAGTCACTCTTCAACATTATTTTCCACTTTCAATACCTACTGTGCTATGTGTCTCAGTAGAATACTTTGTAGGTGGTTAAATTCAAATTTATTTTTCTACAAATATAATGTTACAAAATTTGACCTAATGGCCATAATCTGTATTATATGGTGTATAGATAGCCTTTCTGACTGGTGTGAGTTGATATCTCATTGTGCTTTTGATTTGTATTTCCCTGATACCGAGTGATATGGAGCACTTTTTCATGTGTCTGTTGGCCATCTGGATGTCTTCTTTGCAGAAATGTCTGTTCATGTCCTCTGCCCATTTCTTGATTGTATTATTTGTTCTTTGGGTGTTGAGTTTGTTAAGTTCTTTATAGATTTTGGACACTAGTCCTTTATGTGATATGTCGTTTGCAAATATCTTCTCCCATTCTGTCAGTTGTCTTTTGATTTTGTTAACTGTTTCCTTTGCTGTGCAAAAGCTTTTGATCTTGATGAAATCCCAATAGTTCATTTTTGCCCTTGCTTCCCTTGCCTTTGGTGATGTTCCTAGGAAGATGTTGCTGCAGCTGAGGTCGAAGAGGTTGCTGCCAGTGTTCTCCTCAAGGATTTTGATGGATTCCTTTCTCACATTGAGGTCCTTCATCCATTTTCAGTCTATTTTTGTGTGTAGTGTAAGGAAATAGGCCAATTTCATTTTTCTGCACGTGGCTGTCCAATGATCCCAACACCATTTATTGAAGAGGCTGTCTTTTTTCCGTTGGACATTCTTTCCTGCTTTGTCGAAGATTAGTTGACCATAGAGTTGAGGGTCTATTTCTGGGCTCTCTATTCTGTTCCATTGATCTATGTGTCTGTTTTTGTGCCAGTACCATGCTGTCTTGATGATGACAGCTTTGTAATAGAGCTTGAAGTCCGGAATTGTGATGCCACCAACTTTGGCTTTCTTTTTCAATATCCCTTTGGCTATTCAAGGTCTTTTCTGGTTCCATATAAATTTTAAAATTATTTGTTCCATTTCTTTGAAAAAGATGGATGGTACTTTGATAGGAATTGCATTAAATGTGTAGATTGCTTTAGGTAGCATAGATATTTTCACAATATTTATTCTTCCAATCCAGGAGCATGGAACATTTTTCCATTTCTTTGTGTCTTCCTCAATTTCTTTCATGAGTACTTTATAGTTTTCTGAGTATAGATTCTGTGCCTCTTTGGTTAGGTTTATTCCTAGGTATCTTAGGGTTTGGGGTGCAATTGTAAATGTGATTGACTCCTTAATTTCTCTTTCTTCTGTCTTGTTGTTGGTGTAGAGAAATCCAACTGATTTATGTGCATTGATCTTATATCCTGACACTTGACTGAATTCCTGTACAAGTTCTAGCAGTTTTGGAGTGGAGTCCTTTGGGTTTTCCACATAGAGTATCATATCATCTGCAAAGAGTGATAGTTTGACTTCTTCTTTGCCGATTTGGATGCCTTTAATTTCCTTTTGTTGTCTGATTGCTGAGGCTAGGACTTCTAGTACTATGTTGAATAGCAGTGGTGATAATGGACATCCCTGCCGTGTTCCTGACCTTAGTGGAAAAGCTTTCAGTTTTTCTCCATTGAGAATGATATTTGCGATGGGTTTTTCATAGATGGCTTTGATGATATTGAGGTATGTGCCCTCTATTCCTACACTTTGAAGAGTTTTGATCAGGAAGGGATGCTGTACTTTGTCAAATGCTTTTTCAGCATCTATTGAGAGTATCATATGGTTCTTGTTCTTTCTTTTATTGATGTGTTGTATCACATTGACTGATTTGTGGATGTTGAACCAACTTTGCAGCCCTGGGATAAATCCCACATGGTCATGGTGAATAATCCTTTTAATGTACTGTTGAATCCTATTGGCTAGTATTTTGGTGAGAATTTTCGCATCTGTGTTCATCAAGGATATTGGTCTATAGCTCTCTTTTTTGATGGGATCCTTGTCTGGTTTTGGGATCAAGGTGATGCTGGCCTCATAAAATGAGTTTGGGAGTTTTCCTTCCATTTCTATTTTTTGGAACAGTTTCAGGAGAATAGGAATTAGTTCTTCTTTAAATGTTTGGTAGAATTCCCCCGGGGAAGCTGTCTGGCCCCAGGCTTTTGTTTGTTTGGAGATTTTTAATGACTGTTTCAATCTCCTTACTGGTTATGGGTCTGTTCAGGCTTTCTATTTCTTCATGGTTCAGTTGTGGTAGTTTATATGTTTTTAGGAATGCATCCATTTCTTCCAGATTGTCAAATTTGTTGGAGTAGAGTTGCTCATAGTATGTTCTTATAGTAGTTTGTATTTCTTTGGTGTTAGTTGTGATCTCTCCTCTTTCATTCATGATTTTATTTATTTGGGTCCTTTCTCTTTTCTTTTTGATAAGTCTGGCCAAGGGTTTATCAATTTTATTAATTCTTTCAAAGAACCAGCTCCTAGTTTCGTTGATTTGCTCTATTGTTTTTTTTTTGTTTTTTTTTTTTTTTTTTTTTGGTTTCTATTTCATTGATTTCTGCTCTGATCTTTATGATTTCTCTTCTCCTGCAGGGCTTAGGGTTTCTTTCTTGTTCTTTCTCCAGCTCCTTTAGGTATAGGGTTAGGTTGTGTACCTGAGAGCTTTCTTGTTTCTTGAGAAAGGCTTGTACCGCTATATATTTTCCTCTCACGACTGCCTTCTTTGTGTCCCACAGATTTTGAACCGTTGTATTTTCATTATCATTTGTTTCCATGATTTTTTTCAATTCTTCTTGAATTTCCCGGTTGACCCATTCATTCTTTAGAAGGATGCTGTTTAGTCTCCATGTATTTGGGTTCTTTCCAAACTTCCTCTTGTGGTTGACTTCTAGCTTCAGAGCATTGTGGTCTGAAAATATGCGGGGAATGATCCCAATCTTTTGATACCGGTTGAGTCCTGATTTAGGACCGAGGATGTGATCTACTCTGGAGAATGTTCCATGTGCACTAGAGAAGAATGTGTATTCTGTTGCTTTGGGATGAAATGTTCTAAATATATCTGTGATGTCCAGCTGGTCCAGTGTGTCGTTTAAGGCCTTTATTTCCTTGCTGATCTTTTGCTTGGATGATCTGTCCATTTCAGTGAGGGGAGTGTTAAAGTCCCCTACTATTATTGTATTATTGTTGATGTGTTTCTTTGATTTTGTTATTAATTGGTTTATATAGTTGGCTGCTCCCACGTTGGGGGCATAGATATTTAAAATTGTTAGATCCTCTTGTTGGACAGACACTTTGAGTATGATATAGTGTCCTTCCTCATCTCTTATTATAGTCTTTGGCTTAAAATCTAATTGATCTGATATAAGGATTGCCACTTCTGCTTTCTTCGGATGTCCATTAGCATGGTAAATTCTTTTCTACCCCCTCACTTTAAATCTGGGAGTGTCTTTGGGCTTAAAATGAGTTTCTTGGAGGCAACATATAGATGGGTTTTGTTTTTTTATCCATTCTGATACCCTGTGTCTTTTGATTGGGGCATTTAGCCCATTAACATTCAGGGTAACTATTGAGAGATATGAATTTAGTGCCATTGTATCGCATGTAAGGTGACTGTTACAGTATATTGTCTCTGTTCCTTACTGATCTACCACTTGTAGGCTCTCTCTTTGCTTAGAGGACCCCTTTCAATATTTCCTGTAGAGCTGGTTTTGTGTTTGCAAATTCTCTCAATTTTTGTTTGTCCTGGAAGCTTTTAATCTCTCCTACTATTTTCAATGATAGCCTAGCTGGATATAGTATTCTTGGCTGCATGTTTTTCTCGTTTAGTGCTCTGAATATATCATGCCAGCTCTTTCTGGCCTGCCAGGTCTCTGTGGATAAGTCAGCTGCCAATCTAATATTTTTACCTTTGTATGTTACAGACTTCTTTTCCCGGGCTGCTTTCAGGATTTTCTCTTTGTCACTAAGGCTTGTAAATTTTACTATTAGGTGACGGGATGTGGGCCTATTCTTATTGATTTTGAGGGGCATTCTCTGAACCTCCTGAATTTTGATGCTTGTTCCCTTTGCCATATTGCAGAAATTCTCCCCAATAATTCTCTCCAGTATACCTTCTGCTCCCCTCTCTCTTTCTTCTTCTTCTGGAATCCCAATTATTCTAATGTTGTTTCGTCTTATGGTGTCACTTATCTCTCGAATTCTCCCCTCGTGGTCCAGTAGCTGTTTGTCCCTCTTTTGCTCAGCTTCTTTATTCTCTGTCATTTGGTCTTCTATATCGCTAATTCTTTCTTCTGCCTCATTTATCCTAGCAGTGAGAGCCTCCATTTTTGATTGCACCTCATTAATAGCTTTTTTTTATTTCAACTTGGTTAGATTTTAGTTCTTTTATTTCTCCAGATAGGGCTTTTATATCTCCCGAGAGGTTTTCTGTAATATCTTCCATGCCTTTTTCGAGTCCGGCTAGAACCTTGAGAATTGTCATTCTGAACTCTAGATCTGACAGTTATGTCCATATTGATTAGGTCCCTAGCCTTCGGTACTGCCTCTTGTTCTTTTTTTGTGGTGAATATTTCCGCCTTGTCATTTTGTCCAGATAAGAATATATGAAGGAGCACGTAAAATACTAAAAGGGTGGCAACAACACCAGGAAAATATGCTTTCAGAAAGTTGTTGTTTTTCTGTTTCCAGAATTGCTGTTCTTCTCTTGGATCTGCCGATGGATTTGCAGGTGTTTGCAATCTTTAGATTAGGTATCTAGCTGATCTCCTGCTAGCTAAAATAGTCTCAGCCTGCTACTTCTCCGCCATCTTGACCTATATGGTGTATAGATAATAGGATAATTTTCCTAAGGAAAATAGCTAATATATGCTATATATAAGGAGTTTTAACTTGTGATAATAATGCCTTTCTGGTGAGTGTAGCCTTCACTTTTCTGATGTATGGTTTTGTAAAAATGACAAGTGGTTTTACTCATTATTCATGAATGGCTCAATATGTAGATTCTTAATGATATGAAGAATAAATTTTTATTCTGTTCAATAAATTGTCTAAATGGTAGGAATTTTAAGCCCTGCAAACTTTACTCAAAATAAATTTATTCTTGGGACACCTTGGTGGCTCAGTGGGTTAAAGCCTCTGCTTTCGGCTCAGGTCATGATCCCAGTGCCCTGGGATCAAGGGCCACATCGCATCAGGCTCTCTGCTCAGCAGGGAGCCTGCTTCCTCCTCTCTCTCTGCCTGCCTCTCCACCTACTTGTGATCTCTATCAAATGAATAAATAAAATCTTTAAAAAATAAAAAAAAATAAATTTATTTTTAAATGTAATCATTGGTTTTATTTAATTTGGAAAAAGAAGTAGGTCTTTTAAAATCTGAAAGTGATTTAAGGATTGAAATTTTTAAATTTCACATAATTATTACATACACTTAGAAAAACGTAAAAGACCCTTTTGAAGGAAATATGCACTTCCTAAACTCTGTTACTGCTTTGCTTCTGTCTTGTTTCAGTTGCTTGCTCTAGCCTTTCAGTGATTATTTTTAAGATACTAATTGAGTGCATTATCAAACATTGTTGTGGCGGTTCTGCTGCATGAGCACTGGAGGAATTAAAGGAGAATGGGGAAAATTCACTTACAATTGTTTGAAAGAAACACTAGAATGAATAAACTCTGGTACTCATTTAGTTTCTCATGTGTCTTTTCTTATGAAAAGTCACAGATCGGGACAACTAGCTTCTTAGAATTAGATTCAAAAAATTTGCTCAAAGATTATTTATGACCTTACTAGAAGATTCTGTACTCTGTGAGGGATTGTAGAGGGTACTGATAAACAAATCTTAACTTTCTTCTCTATGGTCTTTTAAGTGTTGGGCTATCTCAGGATTCAGTACCAGTTTCAACCTGAAATTCATTCAGTCAGAAACAGGAAATAGTTAGAAGCAGCTAGTAGCTTTCCAGGGAAAGAAAATAGTCCTTCACAAGACCCCTATATGTAGGGTGACTCCGTGAAAAGTAATTATTTCAAGGTACATTACCTAAGGCCCAAAAATTAAATCTTGAGGTGGCATTTTGCTTATCTTAACTCCCTAGATACCGAAAATAATTAAATTATTTTAAAAATATAGAAACAATCTATGCTTCTTGGAAACAACACAAAATACTACATAGGAAATTATTGGGTCAATTAAAAAATTGGCATATGGTTCACAGATTAAAGTATTGTGTCAATGTTAAATTTCCTGACGTCGACAACTGCACTGGAGAAATGTAAGAGAATATGATTGTTTAGAGGAAATGCTTACTGAAATTTTTTTTTAATTTAGGGGTAAAGATCATTATGCAAATTACTCTTAATAGTTAAAAAAAATTGTATGCATATCTATGTGTTGGGGACCATGAGTATGCGCATGTGTATAAATAGGGGAGAGAAACATCAAACAGTAAAAGAAATAGAAAATGGAGAGATAAAATGCTAAAATATAAATTTATGTAAAGGATATGTTTAAGATTTTCATTTCAGTGTTATTTTTGAAACTTCCTTTAAGCTTATTTCCAAAAAAGTTAAAAAAATAATATGTGAGGAGTCAAGATGGTGGAGAAGTAGCAGGCTGAGACTACTTCAGCTAGCAGGAGATCAGCTAGAGAGCTTATCTAAAGATTGCAAACAGCTGCAAATCCAGCGGCAGATCGAAGAGAAGAAGAACAGCAATTCTAGAAACAGAAAAACAACCACTTTCTGAAAGGTAGGACTGGCGGAGAAGTGAATCCAAAGCAACGGGAAGATAGACCCCGGGGGGAGGGGCCGGCTCCCGCAAGCCGTGGAGCAACAGAGCACAAAATCAGGACTTTTAAAAGTCTGTTCCGCTGAGGGTTATCGCTCCAGAGGCTAAACCAGGGTGAAGCCCACGCGGGGTCAGCGTGACCTCAGGGCCCGCAGGGTCACAGAAGGATCGGGGGTGTCTGAGTGTTGCAGAGCTTGCGGATATTGGAACGGGAAAGCCGGCTACAGAGACAGAGCCGACAGTAAGCTCACAGCTCGGTGTTGCCTTGAACCAGTTGCAGGCTCGGTGAGCTCGGAGCGCGGCCGGAGGTTAGGCAGACGGGAGTTATTAGGAGCTGTTCGGTGAGGGCGCACTGGGGAGCGGGGCCCTGGGCTCTTGGCTCCTCCGGGCCAGACACGAGGAGGCCACCATTTATATTCCTGTCCTCTGGAACTCTACGGAAAGCTCTCAGGGAACAAAAGCTCCTGAAAGGAAAACCGAGGGGATCACTCAGCCCGGCCCCTGGTAAGGGCGGTGCAATTCCGCCTGGGGCAAAGACACTTCAGAATCACTACAACAGGCCCCTCCCCCAGAAGATCAACAAGAAATCCAGGCAAGACCAAGTTCACCTACCAAGGAGTGCAGTTTCAATATCAAGGAGAGCAGCAGAATTCCAGAGGAGGAGAAAACAAACCACGGAACTCAAAGCTTTCTCCCTGTGATTTTGTAGTCTTGCAGTTAATTTAATTTTTTTCTTTTTCATTTTTTTTCTCTTCTTCTGCTAAATTTTTTTAACTTTTACCCTTTTCTTTTTTTAACGTTTTTAACTAGTTTATCTAATATATATATATATTTTTTTTTCTTTTTTATACTTTTCTTTATTCGTTTTCTTTTTTTAATTCTTTTTTTTCTTTTCTTTTCTTTCTTTCTTTTTGAACCTCTTTTTATCCCCAAATCAGAAGAGATCCCAATCAGAAGAGATTGGAAGATCCCAATCAGAAGAGATTGGGAGATCCCAATCAGAGGAGATCCCAATCAGAGGAGATCCCTCACCCAATCTTGAGGGGGGAGAAATCCCCCCTCATGATTTGGGATCTATTCTGATTTGGTTAAAGCATATTTACCTGGGATTGTTGCCACCCTTTTAGTATTTTACTTGCTCCTTCATATACTCTTAGCTGGACAAAATGACAAGGCGGAAAAATTCACAACAAAAAAAAGAACAAGAGGCAGTACCGAAGGCTAGGGACCTAATCAATACAGACATTGGTGATATGTCAGATCTAGAGTTCAAAATGACAATTCTCAAGGTTCTAGCCGGGCTTGAAAAAGGCATGGAAGATATTAGAGAAACCCTCTCCAGAGATATAAAAGCCCTTTCTGGAGAAATAAAAGAACTAAAATCTAACCAAGTTGAAATAAAAAAAAGCTATTAATGAGGTGCAATCAAAAATGGAGGCTCTCACTGCTAGGATAAATGAGGCAGAAGAAAGAATTAGCGATATAGAAGACCAAATGACAGAGAATAAAGAAGCTGAGCAAAAGAGGGACAAACAGCTACTGGACCACGAGGGGAGAATTCGAGAGATAAGTGACACCATAAGACGAAACAACATTAGAATAATTGGGATTCCAGAAGAAGAAGAAAGAGAGAGGGGAGCAGAAGGTATACTGGAGAGAATTATTGGGGAGAATTTCCGCAATATGGCAAAGGGAATGAGCATCAAAATTCAGGAGGTTCAGAGAACGCCCCTCAAAATCAATAAGAATAGGCCCACACCCCATCACCTAATAGTAAAATTTACAAGCCTTAGTGACAAAGAGAAAATCCTGAAAGCAGCCCGGGAAAAGAAGTCTGTAACATACAATGGTAAAAGTATTAGATTGGCAGCTGACTTATCCACAGAGACCTGGCAGGCCAGAAAGAGCTGGCATGATATATTCAGAGCACTAAACGAGAAAAACATGCAGCCAAGAATACTATATCCAGCTAGGCTATAATTGAAAATAGAAGGAGAGATTAAAAGTTTCCAGGACAAACAAAAACTGAAAGAATTTGCAAACATCAAACCAGCTCTACAGGAAATATTGAAAGGGGTCCTCTAAGCAAAGAGAGAGCCTACAAGTGGTAGATCAGAAAGGAATAGAGACAATATACAGTAACAGTCACCTTACAGGCAATACAATGGCACTAAAATCATACCTCTCAATAGTTACCCTGGATGTTAATGGGCTAAATGCCCCAATCAAAAGACACAGGGTATCAGAATGGATAAAAAAACAAAACCCATCTATATGTTGCCTCCAGGAAACTCATTTTAAACCCAAAGACACCTCCAGATTTAAAGTGAGGGGGTAAAAAAGAATTAACCATGCTAATGGACATCAGAAGAAAGCAGGAGTGGCAATCCTTATATCAGATCAATTAGATTTTAAGCCAAAGACTATAATAAGAGATGAGGAAGGACACTATATCATACTCAAAGTGTCTGTCCAACAAGAGGATCTAACAATTTTAAATATCTATGCCCCCAACGTGGGAGCAGCCAACTATATAAACCAATTAATAACAAAATCAAAGAAACACATCAACAATAATACAATAATAGTAGGGGACTTTAACACTCCCCTCACTGAAATGGACAGATCATCCAAGAAAAGATCAACAGGGAAATAAAGGCCTTAAATGATACACTGGATGAGATGGACATCACAGATATATTTAGAACATTTCATCCCAAAGCAACAGAATACACATTCTTCTCTAGTGCACATGGAACATTCTCCAGAATAGATCACATCCTCGGTCCTAAATCAGGACTCAACCGGTATCAAAAGATTGGGATAATTCCCTGCATATTTTCAGACCACAATGCTCTGAAGCTAGAAGTCAACCACAAGAGGAAGTTTGGAAAGAACCCAAATACATGGAGACTAAACAGCATCCTTCTAAAGAATGAATGGGTCAACCGGGAAATTCAAGAAGAATTGAAAAAAATCATGGAAACAAATGATAATGAAAATACAATGGTTCAAAATCTGTGGGACACAACGAAGGCAGTCGTGAGAGGAAAATATATAGCGGTACAAGCCTTTCTCAAGAAACAAGAAAGCTCTCAGGTACACAACCTAACCCTATACCTAAAGGAGCTGGAGAAAGAACAAGAAAGAAACCCTAAGCCCTGCAGGAGAAGAGAAATCATAAAGATCAGAGCAGAAATCAATGAAATAGAAACCAAAAAAACAATAGAGCAAATCAACGAAACTAGGAGCTGGTTCTTTGAAAGAAGTAATAAAATTGATAAACCCCTGGCCAGACTTATCAAAAAGAAAAGAGAAAGGACCCAAATAAATAAAATCATGAATGAAAGAGGAGAGATCACAACTAACACCAAAGAAATACAAACTACTATAAGAACATACTATGAGCAACTATACACCAACAAATTTGACAATCTGGAAGAAATGGATGCATTCCTAGAACCATATAAACTACCACAACTGAACCAGGAAGAAATAGAAAGCCTGAACAGACCCATAACCAGTAAGGAGATTGAAACAGTCATTAAAAATCTCCAAACAAACAAAAGCCTGGGGCCAGATGGCTCCCCAGGGGAATTCTACCAAACATTTAAAGAAGAACTAATTCCTATTTTCCTGAAACCGTTCTAAAAAATAGAAATGGAAGGAAAACTTCCAAACTCATTTTATGAAGCCAGCATCACCTTGATCCCCAAACCAGACAAGGATCCCATCATAAAGAGAGCTATAGACCAATATCCTTGATGAACACAGATGCGAAAATTCTCACCAAAATACTAGCCAATAGGATTCAACAGTACATTAAAAGGATTATTCACCACGACCACGTGGGATTTATCCAAGGGCTGCAAGGATGGTTCAACATCCGCAAATCAGTCAATGTGGTACAACACATCAATTTAAGAAAGAACAAGAACCATGGGATACTCTCAATAGATGCTGAAAAAGCATTTGACAAAGTACAGCTGCCTTTCTTGATCAAAACTCTTCAAAGTGTAGGGATAGAGGGCACATACCTCAATATCATCAAAGCCATCTATGAAAAACCCACCTCAAATATCATTCTCAATGGAGAAAAACTGAAAGCTTTTCCACTAAGGTCAGGAACACGGCAGGGATGTCCATTATCACTGCTGCTATTCAACAAAGTACTAGAAGTCCTAGCCTCAGCAATCAGACAACAAAAGGAAATTAAAGGCATCCAAATCGGCAAAGAAGAAGTCAAACTATCACTCTTCGCAGATCATATGATACTCTATGTGGAAAACCCAAAGGACTCCACTCCAAAACTGCTAGAACTTGTACAGGAATTCAGTCAAGTGTCAGGATATAAGATCAATGCACATAAATCAGTTGGATTTCTCTACACCAACAACAAGACAGAAGAAAGAGAAATTAAGGAGTCAATCACATTTACAATTGCACCCCAAACCCTAAGATACCTAGGAATAAACCTAACCAAAGAGGCACAGAATCTATACTCAGAAAACTATAAAGTACTCATGAAAGAAATTGAGGAAGACACAAAGAAATGGAAAAATGTTCCATGCTCCTGGATTGGAAGAATAAATATTGTGAAAATGTCTATACTACCTAAAGCAATCTACACATTTAATGCAATTCCTATCAAAGTACCATCCATCTTTTTCAAAGAAATGGAACAAATAATTTTAAAATTTATATGGAACCAGAAAAGACCTCGAATAGCCAAAGGGATATTGAAAAAGAAAGCCAAAGTTGGTGGCATCACAATTCCGGACTTCAAGCTCTATTACAAAGCTGTCATCATCAAGACAGCATGGTACTGGCACAAAAACAGACACATAGATTAATGGAACAGAATAGAGAGCCCAGAAATAGACCTTCAACTTTATGGTCAACTAATCTTCGACAAAGCAGGAAAGAATGTCCAACGGAAAAAAGACAGCCTCTTCAATAAATGGTGTTGGGATAATTGGACAGCCACGTGCAGAAAAATGAAATTGGCCTATTTCCTTACACTACACACAAAAATAGACTGAAAATGGATGAAGGACCTCAATGTGAGAAAGGAATCCATCAAAATCCTTGAGGAGAACACTGGCAGCAACCTCTTCGACCTCAGCTGCAGCAACATCTTCCTAGGAACATCACCAAAGGCAAGGGAAGCAAGGGCAAAAATGAACTATTGGGATTTCATCAAGATCAAAAGCTTTTGCACAGCAAAGGAAACAGTTAACAAAATCAAAAGACAACTGACAGAATGGGAGAAGATATTTGCAAACGACATATCACATAAAGGACTAGTGTCCAAAATCTATAAAGAACTTAACAAACTCAACACCCAAAGAACAAATAATACAATCAAGAAATGGGCAGAGGACATGAACAGACATTTCTGCAAAGAAGACATCCAGATGGCCAACAGACACATGAAAAAGTGCTCCATATCACTCGGCATCAGGGAAATACAAATCAAAAGCACAATGAGATATCAACTCACACCAGTCAGAATGGCTAAAATCAACAAGTCAGGAAATGACAGATGCTGGCGAGGATGCGGAGAAAGGGGAACCCTCCTACACTGTTGGTGGGAATGCAAGGTGGTGCAACCACTCTGGAAAACAACATGGAGGTTCCTCAAAATGTTGAAAATAGAACTGCCCTATGACCCAGCAATTGCACTACTGGGTATTTACCCTAAAGATACAAACGTAGTGATCCAAAGGGGCACGTGCACCCGAATGTTTATAGCAGCAATGTCCACAATAGCCAAACTATGGAAAGAAACTAGATGTCCATCAACAGATGTATGGATAAAGAAGAGGTGGTATATATACACAATGGAATACTATGCAGCCATCAAAAGAAACGGAATCTTACCATTTGCGACAACATGGATGGAACTAGAGCGTATCATGCTTAGCGAAATAAGTCAAGCGGAGAAAGTCAACTATCATATGATCTCCCTGATATGAGGAATTGGTCATGCAACATGGGGGTTTAAGTGGGTAGGAGAAGAATCCATGAAACAAGATGGGATAGGAAGGGAGACAAACCATAAGTGACTCTTAATCTCACGAAACAAACTGTTGGTTGCTGGGGGGAGGGGGGTTGGGAAAAGGGGGGTAGGGTTATGGACATTGGGGTGGATATGTGGTTTTGGGTAAATTGGAAGGGGAGGTCGACCATAAGAGACTATGGACTCTGAAAAACAATCTGAGGGGTTTGAAGTGATGGGGGGTGGGATGTTGGGGTACCAGGTGGTGGGTATTATAGAGGGCACAGCTTGCATGGAGCACTGGGTGTGGTGAAAAAAATAATGAATACTGTTTTTCTGAAAATAAATAAATTGGAAAAAAATAATATGTGAAAGCTCCCCTTTTCCAGATTTTTCTTATGTATATACTTGCACACACAGATGTTTTTAAATGTAAATCAGATAATGCTATATATTTAATTTTATTATTTGATTTTTTCAAGTTTTATTTAAATTCCAGTTAGGTAACATATAGTGTGATATTAGTTTCAGGTATAGAATTTAGTGATTTTTCACTTACATACAGCACTCAGTATTCATCACAAGTGTTTTCCTTAATACACATCACTATTTAACCCATCACCCAGCTCACCTCTAGCAACCCTCAGTTTGCTCTCTATATTTAGGAGTCTTTTTCCTGGTTTGCAACCCCCATCCATGTTCATGTGTTCTGTTTCTTAAATTCAACAAATGAGTAAAATGATATGGTATTTGCCTTTCTTTGAATAAATTATTTTGCTTGGAAATAATACTCTCTAGCTCCATCCATGTCATTGCAAATGGCAAGATTTTATTCTTTTACATGGCTGACTAATATCCCATTGTTTATACATACCATCACTTCTTTATCCATTCGTAAATTGATGGATTTGGGATCGTTCCATAATTTGGCTAATGTCGCTGAGGCTGCTATAAACATGGGGGTGTATGTATCCCTTCAAATCAGTATTTTTTCATCCCTTGGGTAAATGTAAATACCTACTAGTGCAATTGCTGGATCACAGAGTAGTTCTATTTTTAAACATTTGAGGAATCGCCATACTGTTTTCTAGAGTGGGTGAATGGGTTTGCATTCCTATTAACAGTGTAAGAGGGTTCCCCTTTCTCTGCATCCTCACCAACACCTATTGTTCTCTGTGTTGTTGATTTTAGCCATCTTGTTGGTGTGCAGTGATATCTCATTATAGTTTGGATTTATATTTCCCTTTTTTAGTATATGTGCTGCCAAAGCGAGCACTGGATTTATATTTCCCTGATGTTGCATGGTGTTGATCTCCTTTTCATGTGTCTGTTAGCCATCTGTATGTCTCTTTTAAGAAATGCCTATTCATGCCTTCTTCCCAGGTTTTAACTGGATTATTTGTTTTTTTGGGTGTTGAGTTTCATAAGTTCTTTATATATTTTGGGTACTAACCCTTTATCAGATATATCACTTGCAGATATCTTCTCCCATTGTATGGGTTGCACTTTAGATTTGTTGATTGTTTCCTTCACTGTGCACACACTTTTCTTTTTTAAAGATTTTGTTTATTTGTTTGAGGGAGAGATAGCGAGGTAGCAAGAACTCAAGCAGGGTGAAGGGCAGAGGGAGAAGAAGACTTCCCGCTGAACAGGGAGCCCAATGTAGGACTTGATCCCAGAACTCCGGCATATTTTCCTGGGGTTGTTGCCACCCTTTTAGTATTTTACTAAATGCCTGAGCCTGAGCCAAACGCAGGCATTTAACTGAATGAGCCACCCAGGCACCTATGCATGCACTTTTTATTTTGATGAAGTCCCAATAGTTTACTTTTGCTTTTGCTTCCCTTGCCTAGTGACACATGTGTAGCAAGAAGTTGCAATGCTCTATGTCAGTGAGTTGCTACCTGTGTTCGCCTCTGGGATTTTGATGGCTTCCTGTCTCACATTTAGGTCTTTCACCCATTTTCCTTTTATTTTTCTGTGTGGTGTAAGAAAATGGTCTAGTTTCATTCTTTTGCATGTTTCTGTGCAGTTTTCCTAACACCATTTGTTGAAGAGACTGTCTTTTTTCCATTGGATATTATTTCCTTCTTTGATGAAGATTAATTGATCACATAGTTATGGGTTCACTTCTGGGTTTTTTATTCCATTGATTTATGTGTCTGTTTTTGTGCCAGTAAAATACTGTCTTGTTGACAACAACGTTGCCATGTAACTTGAGTCTGGAACTGCGATGCTTCCAGGTTTACTCTTCTTCAAGTTTGAATTTAGTTATTCTTTTGTGGTTCTATACAAATTTTAGGATTGTTTGTTCTAACTGTGTGAAAAATGCTGGTGATATTTTGATAGGGATTGCAATACCTGTGTAGATTGTTTTGGGTAGTATAGACATTTTAAAAATATTTGTTCTTTCAACCTATGAACATGGAATGTGATTCCATTTCTTTTTGTCATCATCAATTTCTTTCATCAGTGTTTTATAGTTTTCACTGTACAGATCTTTTGTGTCTTTTGTTAGGTTTATTTCTAGGTACCTTAAGTTCTTGGTGCAATTGTAAATGGTGTTGATCCCTTGATTTCTTTTTCTGTTGCTTCGTTATTAGTGTATAGAAATGCAACAGATTTCTGTACATTGATTTTGTATTCTATGACTTTACTGAATTCTTTCATCTGTTCTAGAAATTTTTTTGGTGCTCTATTGAGTTTTCTTTTTTTTTTTTTTCTATTGAGTTTTCTATGTAGAGTATCATGTCATCTGCAAATACTGAAAGTCTGACTTCTTCCTCCCTGATTTGCAGTTCTCTGTGATCGGTAATCTTGTTCCTGGCAAAATGCTTCTGCTTATCTTCTTGGTGAGGGACCTGTGTCACTGATTCTCAGGTGTCCTTACCCAGGTGGAATTGTGCCTCCCCTTGCCAGGGAGCCAGCCTCAGTGTAAGTGGCCCCGGATTGCACTATGTGGCACTATTTTGCTCCCTGAAGGCTTTCAAGCACTGATGTATGAAATGAAAATGGCTGCACATTGATTTGTAGCCCTGGAGCTGAAAGTTAGCACCCCTGATTTTCAGTGAGTCCTCATAGAAAAGCAGTCAATCACTCTTGTGTCTCCCTGCTTTCTGTTGAAAAACTCTTTGTTCACCCAGCCTGTGACCTAGTGTTTTTATCTCAGGCACATGACCCAGTTTCGAGTCTCCAGACTTCATAGACTCCTACAGCATGAAACTGCGTCATTCCTCCCAGGGGAGGGAGGGAGGTATTCCAGTGCTTCTTCTTTTTGCTGGGCTCCTGTCAGGAGTGCAGTCACACAACCTTACAGCAGTTTATGGCAACACTGAGCAGAACCCTGCCACAAAGACTCATTGTTTTCAGCCAGTTTCTCTGCTCTGATGCTTGGAAACTCTGCCACACTCCGGCATTCTCATTTTTTTTTTTTTTTTGACTCCAAGGTTTCTGGGGAAACACTGTCCTACCTAGGATTTGACCCCTTTTCACCATCTAATCAGTGGGAAAGTCCCCCACTGTAGCATACTTCTTAAAGTTCCAATTTTGTGCTCTACTGCTTATAATACTTGTGATAGCTTCCTTGAACAAGTTCCCACCCCTCCACCTTATCTTCCAATATATCGCCCCAGATTCATGTCCCCACACTTCTTACCTTCCAAAAAGTTGTTACTTTTCTATTTGTAGAATTACAGCAGTTCATTTCTCAGATCTCTGATTTGTTTTTCAAGTGTTCAGAATGATTTGATAAATATCTAGTTGAATTCCAGGGAGAAGTTGAAATTAGGGTCCCCTATTCCTCCTTCTTTGTCAATTTCAGACCAATATCACTGATGAATATGGATGCTAAGATTCTCAACAAGATCCTAGCCAACAGGATCCAACAGCACATTAAAAAGATTATCCACCATGATCAGGTGGGATTCATCACTGGGCTACAAGGATGGTTCAACATTCGCAAATCAATCGGGGCGCCTGGGTGGCTCAGTGGGTTAAGCCGCTGCCTTTGGCTCAGGTCATGATCTCGGGGTCCTGGGATCGAGTCCCGCATTGGGCTCTCTGCTCAGCGGGGAGCCTGCTTCCCTCTCTCTCTGCCTGCCTCTCCATCTACTTGTGATTACTCTCTGTCAAATTAAAAAAAAAAACAACAAAAAAACATTCGCAAATCAATCAATGTGATACAACAAATTAATATGAGAAGAGAGAAGAACCACATGGTCCTCTCAATTGATGCAGAAAAAGCATTTGACAAAATCCAACATCCGTTCCTGATTAAAACGCTTCAAAGTATAGGGAAAGAGGGAACATTCCTGAACCTCATCAAATCTATCTATGAAAGACCCACAGCAAATATCATCCTCAATGGGAAAAAGCTTGCAGCCTTCCCATTGAAATCAGGAACAAGACAAGGATGCCCACTTTCACCACTCTTGTTCAACATAGTATTAGAAGTCCTAGCAACAGCAATCAGACAACAGTGAGAAATAAAAGGTATCCAAATTGGTAATGAAGAAGTCAAACTCTCTCTCTTCGCAGATGACATGATTCTTTATATGGAAAACCCAAAAGACTCCACCCCCAAACTACTAGAACTCATACAGCAATTCAGCAACGTGGCAGGATACAAAGTCAATGTGCAGAAATCAGTGGCTTTCTTATACACTAACAATGAAAATACAGAAAGGGAAATTAGAGAATCGATTCCATTTACTATAGCACCAAGAACCATAAGATACCTGGGAATAAACCTAACTAAAGAGGTAAAGGATCTGTACTTGAGGAACTACAGAACACTCATGAAAGAAATTGAAGAAGACAGAAATAGATGGAAGACCATTCCATGCTCTTGGATCGGAAGAATAAACATTGTTAAAATGTCTATACTGCCTAGAGCAATCTATACTTTTAATGCCATTCCGATCAAAATTCCACCGGCATTCTTCAAAGAGCTGGAGCAAATAATCCTAAAATTTGTATGGAATCAGAAGAGACCCGAATCGCTAAGGAAATGTTGAAAAACAAAAATAAAGCTGGCGTCATCACCTTACCTGATTTCAAGCTTTATTACAAAGCTGTGATCACCAAGACAGCATGGTACTGCCATAAAAACAGACACATAGACCAGTGGAACAGAGTAGAGAGACCAGATATGGACCCTCAACTCTATGGTCAATTAATCTTCGACAAAACAGGAAAAAATATACAGTGGAAAAAAGACAGTCTCTTCAATAAATGGTGCTGGGAAAACTGGACAGCTATATGTAGAAGAATGAAACTCGACCATTCTCTTACACCGTACACAAAGATCAACTCAAAATGGATAAAAGACCTCAACGTGAGACAGGAATCCATCAGAATCTTAGAGGAGAATATAGGCAGTAATCTCTTTGATATCAGCCACAGCAACTTTTTCCAAGATACGTCTCCAAAGGCAAAGGAAACAAAAGCGAAAATAAACTTCTGGGACTTCATCAAAATCAAAAGCTTCTGCACAGCAAAGGAAACAGTCAAAAAAACAAAGAGGCAACCCACGGAATGGGAGAAGATATTTGCAAATGACAGTACAGACAAAAGGTTGATATCCAGGATCTATAATGAACTCCTCAAACTCAACCCACACGAAACAGACAAACACATCAAAAAATGGGCAGAAGATATGAACAGACACTTCTCCAATCAAGACATACAAATGGCTATCAGACACATGAAAAAATGCTCATCATCATTAGCCCTCAGGGAGATTCAAATTAAAACCACATTGAGATATCACCTTACACCAGTTAGAATGGCCAAAATCAACAAAACAGGAAACAACATGTGTTGGAGAGGATGTGGAGAAAGGGGAACCCTCTTCCACTGTTGGTGGGAATGCAAGTTGGTGCAGCCTCTTTGGAGAACAGTGTGGATATTCCTCAAGAAATTAAAAATAGAGCTTCCCTATGACCCTGCAATTGCACTCCTGGGTATTTACCCCAAAGACACAGATGTCGTGAAAAGAAGGGCCATCTGTACCCCAATGTTTATAGCAGCAATGGTCAATTTAGATGACTTTTACTTATTTTTTTTCTGACTTTTAAGGCTAAGAATTCCAGTACTATGTTAAATAACAGTGGTGACAGTGGACATCCCTGTCTTGTTCCTCACCATAGATGACAAGCTCTCATTTAGTCCCCACTGAGGATGATTTTTGTTGCTGATTTTTCATATATGGCCTTCAGGATGTTGAGGTATGTTCCCTCTATCCCTTCTTTGTTGAAATGTATTTTTATCATGAATGGATATTGTACTTTGTTAGATTCTTTTTCTGCCTCTATTGAGAGAATCATATGGTTCTTATGCATTCTTTTATTAATTCGGTGTATCACATTAATTTGCAAATACTATGCCACACTTGCAGCCCATGGAATAAGTCCCACCTGGTTGTGGTGATGATTCTTGTAAAGTGCTGTTGGATTCATTTTGCTAGTATTTTGTTGAAAATTTGTGCATCCACGTTCATCAAGGATTTTGGCCTGTAGTTCTCTGTTTTAATGGAGTGTTGTCTGGTTTTGGATTTCAGGGTAATGCTGGTCATAGAATGAGTTTGGAAGTTTTCCTTCCATTTTTGTTTTTGGACATAGTTTGAGAAGAATAAGTATTAATGTTTGGTAGAATTCCCCTATGAAGTCATCTGGCCCTGGATGTCTGTTTGGGAATTTTTTTGATTACTGATTCCATTTCATTACTCTTTGTGGGTCTGTTAAAGTTTTCTATTTCTTCCTGTTTCACTTTTGGTAGTTTATATGTTTTTAGGAATTTATCCATTTCTTTCAGACTGCTCTATTTATTGGCAGATAATTTTTCATAATATTCCCTTGTAATTGTACTTCTGTGTGTTGGTTGGTATTTCTTCTCTCTCATTTGTGACTTTATTTATTTGGATCTTTTTTCTTTTTTATAAGTCAGACTAGGGATTTATCAATTTTATTAAATTTTTCAAAGAATTACCTCCTGATTTCATTGATATGCTCTATTTTTTAAACTTTCTATATCATTAATTTCTACTCTAATCTTTATTATTTTCTTCCTTCCACAGGCTTTAGGTTTCATTTATTTTTCTTTTTCTAGCTTATTTAGCTGTAAGGTATTGTTGTTTATTTGAAACTTTTCCCCCTTACTTCTTGAGGTAGGCTTCTATGGCTATGTACTTCCATATTATGACCACTTTTGCTGCATCCCAAAGGTTTTGGACCATTGTGTTTTCATTTTCATGTATTTGTTTTTTAATTTCTTCTTTAACTTTCTGGCTTATCTATTCATTAGTTAGTAACATGTTGCTTAACCTCTATGTATTTGTGATCTTTCCAAGTTTTTTTTTTCATAGTTGACTTTAAGTTTCAGAGTGGTCAGAAAAGATGCATGGTATGATCTCAATCTTTTTATACTTGTTGTTGTCTTATTTGTGACCTAATGTGTCATCTCTTCTGAAGAATGTCCCATGTGCACTTTAAAAGAATGTTTTTCTGCTGCTATAGCTTAAAATGTTCTGAATATATCTTTAAGTCTATCTAGTCCAGTGTGTCATTCAAAGCCATTATTTCCTTGTTGATTTTCTGCTTAGATGATCTTTCCATTGATGTAAGAAGGGTATTAACATCCCCTACTCTTAGAGCATTATTATCAATGAGCTCCTTTGTTTGTTACTGTTTTATATATTTGGGTACTACCATGTTGGATGCATACATATTTATTATTGTTAAATTTTCTTGATGGGTGGTCCTCTTTATTATGATATAGTATCTTTCTTCATCTCTTGTTACAGTCTTTAGTTTAAAATCTAGTTTGATGTAAGTATTGCTACTTTGGCTTTCTTTTGACTTCCACTTGCATGATAAATTCTCCATCCTCACTTTCAATCTGCCTTTTTCTTTAGGTCTGAAATGTCTTATGTAGACAGAATATACATGGATCTTGCCTTTTAATCCATTCTGGCATCTTATGTCTTTTGATTGGTGTGTTTAGTCTATTTACATTCAGAGTAGTTATTGATAGATACTATTTAGTGACATTTTATTTTATTTTATTTTTTGTTGTTGTTGTTTCTGGAGATTTTCCCTATTTTTTTTTTTGTAGTCTTAGTCACTTGTAGTTTTTCCTTCCCATTCAATTGCCTGTTTAATATTTCTTGTAGAGCTGATCATTTAGGGGTCATGAACTTCTTTAGTTTTTGTTTGTCTGGGAAACTTTTTATCTCTCTTTCTATTCTAAATGAGAGCCCTGTTGGACAGAGTATTCTTTTCTGCAGATTTTTTCCATTCAGCAAATTTACTATATCATACCACTTCCTTTTGGCTTGCTCTGTTTCTGTAGACATCTATAGTTAGTCTTATGGATCTTTCTTTGTAAGTTAGGGACTTCTATTGTCCTGCTGATTTTAAGATATTTTCTTTATCACTATATTTCTCAAATTTCGCTGCAACATATCTTGGTGTTGGCCCACTTTTGTTGACTTTAATGGGAGTTCTCTGTGCCTCCTGGATTTGGATGTCCGTTACCTTCCCCAGATCAAAGAAATTTTCAGCTCTAATTTCCTCAAATAAACCTTCTGCCCCTTTTTCTCTCTCTTTCTTGATACTCCTGAGATATGCATCTTATTATGTCTCACAGGGTCACTGAGTTCCTGAAGTCTACTCTTATCTTCCATAATCCCTCTTTCAGTCTTTTTTTTTCCAGCCTCATTATTTTCTATTATTCTATCTTTTATGTCACTTATTCATTCCTCTGCTTCTTTATCCTTGTGGTTATTACATTCAGAGAGTTTCAAATCCCAGTTATTGCAGTTTTCATTTATGACTGCTTTTAACTCCTTTATGTCTGCAATAAGTGTCTCATTGATGTCTTTCATGCTTTTCCAAGTCCAGTGAACATCGTTATGATTTTTGCTTTAAATTCTATATCA
This sequence comes from Neogale vison, assembly GCF_020171115.1. Taxonomy (NCBI): domain Eukaryota; kingdom Metazoa; phylum Chordata; class Mammalia; order Carnivora; family Mustelidae; genus Neogale; species Neogale vison. The sequence continues at coordinate 51,315,861 of NC_058105.1, read as the reverse complement.
GGGACGCCTGGGTGGCTCAGTTGGTTAAGCAGCTGCCTTCGGCTCAGGTCATGATCCCAGCGTCCTGGGATCGAGTCCCACATCGGGCTCCTTGCTCGGCAGGGAGCCTGCTTCTCCCTCTGCCTCTGCCTGCCTCTCTGTCTGCCTGTGCTTGCTCTCTCTCCCTCTCTCTCTGACAAATAAATAAATAAAAAAATTAAAAAAAATAAATAAATTCTATATCAGATGTGTTATTTATATCTGTTTTGCTTACATCTTTGAGTATGACCTTTTCTTGTTCTTTCTTTTGGGATGCATTCCTCTCTCTTGGCATTTTGTCTAGATGTCTGTCTTCATTGTGATAGACATGCCTGTTATGTTTATTGCTCCTCAGAGTAATGGTTTTATGAAGAACAGATCATATAGTGTCCAGGACCTAATGCTTCAGGAAGTGTCTCTGCTGTGTGCTGCATGCACTCTGGTGCTGTATTTTGATTGCTCTATCCCTCAGGTCAGTAATCTAAAGAGGTTCTTCTTGCCTATGGTGGGAAGTGTTTGGACCTGAGCTAGAGTGTGGTGAGTTTTATTTAGGTGTGTTCTGGTCTGATGGTTAAATGAATCCTGATGCTATTTCCACTGGAATTAAAATTTGAAGAACTCTATGGTTGGTAGATGTGGTTTGTGTGCATGATGGTTTTCTGAGCAAGAGGCCTGTTGCATTGGTCTTTAGGCACACTCATCTGGGAAAAATAATACCAACAGAGTGCAGGGAGGGAGGTAGTACTTGGGGTAAACACTTTAGGCAGCTAGTGTTGGCAGTGTGCTGTTTACTAAAGTTGGCTTATGCTGAGGGGTTGGGGATGCAAGTGGCACCATCCAGCACCTTTCTCCCTGAAGAGGGGTCTCCATGTCTGCTGCCTTCATAGAAACACTCCCAGAAGAGTCATCATCTTCCTCTGTGTGTCACAGGCATTTTCCATGCTGTCTGTCTCTGGGTTGCTTGCCTGTCTGAAACAGCACAGTGCATTTTGAGCTGTATCCTAGCCAAGCCTGATGATTTGTTTAGGGACATGTTGTGGCAGGTACTTGAACTGGTCTTCTGGTGGAGGGTCTCGACACACTGGGACTTATGCAGGTTTGACTGAGAAGGGCCATTGCACCAGAGTGCAGGGGCATGGGTTTTGAAACAAAACAGGTTAAACAGCCAATGTCTGATTTAGCTGCCCTCTGTAGGTTTCTCTGCACCTATGCCGAGGGGTGGTTGAGAGAATTGCCTGTGGTCTCCTTCATACTGGAGAGGTGGTTCTGGGATTGCCATTTCTCACAGGAACACTTCAAGAAGAGTGAACAGCCTCTCCCTGTGGACCTCAGGCTATCTTCAGATCACATAGTGTGCTTGCCTGACCTCTCCAGGAACAGGGCAGTGCCCACATGTCTCTATCCCAACCAAGCCTGCCAAACTCTCAAACTCCAGTCTTTGAACCCCACTAGTTGCAAACTCATGAAATTCAGCCCCTTTCATTTTCCCAGCCAATGGCTTTGGAGAAATGTTCTTCTTGCATGAATCCTTGTGTGTTCCACTCTCTCTTACCTTTCTCTGCAATCAGTGATCCCTCCCCTCTGTAGCACCCTCAATCTGTTTCCCCCCAAACCATGTCTCCATCTCCACACTTCCTACCTGCCTCCATATGACCTCTTTTCTTCCTCTAGTTGTGCAGTTTATCAGTCACCAGATCACCTTCTTGGATAATCAGAGTCATTTGATAATTATCTAGCTGTGTTCAAGGGATAAGGAAAGCATAGTCTCCTCCTATTATACTGCCATCTTATCTCCTAGTTCTATTTGATTTTTTTCTTTTCCATTTATCAATATATATTGAATTGTTAGTGTTTCAGTCACCTGATTTCCAGGTCCATGTTCTTACTGTAGCCAAGCTTTTAAAGACCTAAAGCTCTGTCCTTCTCAATGGCTCATTGAATCCTATACATGTGTGTGTGTGTGTGTGTGTGTGTGTGTGTGTGTGTTTAAACTTTGGTAACATTTACATAATAGTAAAAAATTAAAAGTTTGAGAACCCATATCTCTGGGGTCCTCCTATGTGGACAATTTTTTCTATGAAATTCAACCTAAGTTGTTTCTTATTCTTTTATGAAAAAGGTAGTGCACTCATATGATTCAAATTTTGAACAGTACCAAAGGGCATATGGCAAAAGTATTCTTTCTACCCTCTTCCCTTGTTAACCATCCCCTCTTTTCAGAAACAGTCAATGTTATTTCTTTCTTGAGCATACTTCTAGAAATACCATAGGGTTTTACAGCATGTGTATATGTGTTTGTACATGACCAGTTACATCTTCACAGTATAGAGATATATGTATATATGTATATATTAATGTATCTGTATATTATATTCAAATTCATCATATATTTGTTGACCACTTTCTATGTGCCAAAATCTATTTTTATTTTTTAAAATATTTTATTTATTTATTAGAAAGAGTGTGAGGGGGTGAAAAGTGCAGAGGAAGAGGGAGAGGTAAAAGCAGAGAATCTCAAGCAATCTCTGCACTGAACATGGAGACTGAATAGGGGCTCAATCTCACAGTCCTGAAATTGACTTGAGATCATGACCTGAGCTCAAACCAAGAGTCAGACCCTTAATTGACTGAGCCACCCACGTGCTCCAGAAGCTATTTTTAGCTTTTGATATATCATATATAATTATATATATACTTACATATATAATATAAATAATAATCATATATAATGTATCACTAATTTATATATACACATATAGTATATAACATATATACATATGTGTACATATGCATATATAAATCTATATCTATCTATCTATAAATCAGTGATATATAAATGAATAAAGCAAAATTTCTACTCCAATGTAGATATTACTCTAATGACAGTGGACATACAATGAACCACAAGTGTAAGTGTAATATGTTAGAAGGTAAAAAGCACTCTTAAGCTAAGAGGGCAGAGAAAGCAAGGTTGATAGTGCCAGGCCAGTATAGAGGAATAGATTGGGTTGGAATTTTAAATGGGATGGTCAAGATAGGCATCCTTGAGAAAATAATATATAAGCAGAGACTTGAAAGAGGTTAGGGAGACTGTCTTGCTGATATCTAGAGCATATCAAGAAGAGGGAACAGAGGCCTTTAGTATAAAGGCCTTAAAGTGGCAGCATCATGCCTGGTATCTTTTAGGGATAGCAAAGGTATCAGTGTGATTGGATCATAGTGAACTGAAGAGAAAATGGTTCCAAAGGAGGTCAGAGAAGAAGTGTGGAGACAGTTCAACTAAATGGAGTGATACTGGAAGGCTTTGAGTAGAAAAATGATATTATCTGACTTAGGTTTTAAGAAGATAATTCTTTGACCTGTGTTGAGAATACACAGTGAAGGGATGGGTAAAAGCAAGGAGATAGGTTAAGTGGCTCTTGCAAGAATCCAGACAATGATGATGGTTTGGATCAGGTTCATAGTAGTGGTAAGATTAAGCATATAGGAGTTCAGGGCTAACAAGATTTCGTGACACGTTGGATGTGGGGCGTGAGGGAAATAGAAGTAAAGAGTAATTCCAATAGTTTTGATGTGAAAAACTGGAAATATGAATTTGCCATTGGGGCAGACATGTTTTGAGGGGTCTGAGGTTTTCATACAATTTTGGGGGTCCACCTCAGGAAAATGAACACAAAATTACACAACAAATGGAAGTAATAGGTAAAATGTGAATATTTATTTATAATGAGATAATAAATCACAACTTTATAAATATTAAAAATTAGCAATTACCATGAACATTACAAACTCAGAAAAATAATATTTTTTGAAACATCTCTATCTGTTATTGTTTATTGAGTTTCCAAAAGTTCTGTCTGTTCTCTGAATATGCCTTTTAAATTGTCCTATTCCTGCTTCAAGTATATGTAATACTTCATCTTTCTGAATATATCATTGTTTTATAAAGTTTTCTTCTTGTATATAGTCTTCACTTCCTTCAAGTTTCTTTTGTTCTGTATTTTATATTTTATCTCTTTTTTTGTAAGTTCTATTTTTTTTTCCCTAGCTTTTATTCCCGTCTTTAACTTATATGTTATGTGTTGGATACTTTCCTCAGGATTAACCAATCCTTGGTTATCTCTTCATGTTTGAGAGTCCTGATTATAACTCAGAACCTAAGATATATCTTGTTTACAAAGTGTGTGAACACACTATTTATTTGTGACCTCCTGCTAACTGCACATTTAGGTATTTGTCTTGGGGTCAGTAGGTTCTACACAGGGGTTTTTCCAATCTTTTGCCTGGAGGATGGAAGATTGGCTGTTAGTGTTCTGCAAGCTTAGTAAAGGAAGCATTCAATTAAATATGCATATGGCTGCTTAATCCCCTTGTTTTAAGTAGTGTTCAAGTCCACTGTGCCTGGTTGTCTTCCAGTTCAATTACCTGTTTTTTACCCATAGCTGGAGAATAATTTAACATTGTCAATTTCTATGGAAAGGTCAAATAAGATGAAAGTAAATTTATATTGGGTTTGGTGACATGGAAGTCATTAATGATCTTATTAGGGATTTTTAATGAAATGATTGAGCAAAATTAATTTGAACTGGGTTGAGGAGTAACTGGAATGTAGGAAAATTGTGACAAAAATATAAGCAACATTTTCAGGAAATGTGGGGAGACATAGAGGGTGATATCGGGGGAAAGATGGTGTTAAGATGCTTTTAGGAGTTGAGCATATATAAATGAAGATGGAAAGGATTCAATAGAAAATGAGTACATGATGATATAAAAAGAGAGGAGATAATCACAAGTGGGAAACTCTTGAGAATCATAAAAAGGTTGGGAACCAGAGCAAAGGTGAAAGGTTTGATTTAAGTAGAAGGGCCTCCTCTTATTTTGTTACAGAAGAGAAAATGGGATGGTTATGTACACATAGGTTTGTAGGTTGGTGTCTCTCTCTCTCTCTCTCTCTGAAAGAAAAAAGGAAGGTTATTGATAGAGATCAAAAGAAGATTTGGAGATGAGGAGTCATAGGTATTTTAGAACAATGGGGAAGATTTGAAGTAGCTATGGAATTATATATTATTAGTTGACAAGGAAATTAAGATTATAAAGAGGTTTAGGGTTCAATGGTGACCATGAATATAGTGGTAGCAGTATGTCTAGTTGCATGATTCTCACCAACAATGCTCACTAATCTGAATATAGTAAAAATAGAAACCTTTGACATTTAAAAAAATGTGAAGTGTTCAAAGCAAGTTTTATTTACCTAAGTAATATTTTCTCTTCATCATCCAGGAATTTTGTTAGTAAAAATAAGGTAACAGATTCAAAGTGAGATCTTTGGAAAATCTTTTTAAAATATAGAGTGAAACTACCATGATTATCACATAAAATCAAACTATTTGAGACATTTTCTATGTTGCTTTTTCATTTGACTCCTGCATTACATGCTGCTGATTTCTTTTTGATCCATCTCTTCATGATTTACTTAGGCATGATTTTTCTAATGCTTGATATTATCCTGTCAGTTTAGAAAACTTCCTAGTAAATCAAATTTGATGATGCCTATGATTGCAAATAACAAATATGTCAAAACATAAATGTCATTTTTCTTAATTTGATAGCAAAATCCATTCATGGGATTTCTGAATACTATTTTATAGCTATGAAGTGAATTCCATTCAAAATTTAGACATGCATGTGAATGAAGATTTGTTCTGTTTAAGCAGTGTTTATTTTGAACCTAGCACTATTGTTAGACCCTAGGGATTCAAAGATGAATAAGACAAACCCTGTTTGTGTATTCAAGGAGCTCATAAATTTGAGGTAGAAGTGAAAACAGGGGTGGGGGGCCAACCAGAGAAGAACCTTATATTCCATGTTAATAGATTTTAAATTTTAACCTGTGGGCAAATTAAAACCTCCAAAGAACTTTTATTAGGAAAGTGACATGATCAGTTTTCTGTTAAGGTCACTTTCATAGCAGTGTAGAAAAAGGACTAGAGAAGAATAATATAAAGGAGAGAGAGAATTAATATTCCTGGAGTGCCTACTATATGCAAGGCACAGTATTAAATGTTTTGTAAACATAACATCACTTAATCACCACAATAAAACTTAAAAGCAAGCATTATAATCTCTATTTTATAGCTGAGGAAAATAAGGTTTAGAAAGATTACTTTCCCCAAAGTTAAAATTATGGTAAAATATATGGTTGGCATCTGAACACAGCCTGACTCTAAGATCTATGCTCTTCCTCTGGACTATACTCTAAATTAGGTTGTACTGTATCAATCTAGAAGGGAATGATGATGAAAACTTGTGTCAAAATTGTGGTTGTGAGAATGGAAAGAAAGAGAAAATGTGAGAATCATTGAGGAAACAAAATTAGCAACAAGATGAGGGCTTTGTATAGATTTGCAGAAGGAAGGGGAAAAGTAAGGTAGAATGAGGTGTCAAGAACATCTCTCTCAATTTTCCTAAATGAGTAACTGGATAATGGTATTATGAACTGAAATTGTGGAGGGGAAAGAATAAGGGGAAAAAGAAATGTTGAAATCATAGGGCAAAATGGAAACAGCACAGGTAGGATTATCTTAGTAGCTTTTTCTGCAATGGAAGAAGAGAGATTAATTATATGTTCAAGTGTAGATAAATTATAACAGGGAGAGAATGATGTTGAGAGATGTTAGATTCAATAACTCCTGTATTATCTCTTAAAAATGAGTGGAAAACAGGAGTCAAAAGAAGGAAAGTGAGCTTCAAAAGAATAGTACTAAAGGATTCAATTAACCACCAAGGGCAGTAAGAAAGGGAACTAATCACCATTTTCTTTTTTTTTTTCCAATTTATTTATTTTCAGAAAAACATTATTCATTATTTTTTCACCACACCCGGTGCTCCATGCAAGCCGTGCCCTCTATAAAACCCACCACCTGGTACCCAAACCTCCCACCCCCCCCGCCACTTCAAACCCCTCAGATTGTAGTTAAATCACAAAGTGGTTATTTTAGTTTACTACTATAGGCTACCCAGACTGAAACTTCGTTTCTAGTTTACAACTTAAAATTTTTACCCTATTTTTTCCTATTTTTCAAAATAAAGTCATCAGACATTGTAGTTTAGATAATTGATATTATTCATCTATGAGGGTAAACATTCTTTTTTTTTTTGCAAAGTAATGGAAACAAAGAACAATTTTACTAAAAGTATGCAGGTCTTTTGAATTACTCTTATCTCAGTCTGATATAAATACTAAGTCAGCCACGTAAAAGAAATTAGGAATGTCTTTCTTTTATTATTTTCTGGAGGAATATAAGACTGAAATAATGTGTTTCTTTAATTTCTCTAGAAACATTTTAGAGTGAGTGTTTCCTTCATTGGAAGATTTTTTTAAATCTGTAAATTAAATTTATGTGATAACTGTAGGGTTATTCAGGTTTTCTATTTCTTCTTGAGACAGTTTTGATAAATTATACATATATATATGTCAATTTTGTCTTGAACTAATGTATCTACAGCCACTTTCTTGGCTAACTGTAAACCTAAGTTTACTGTCGCAGAGTATAATGTTTTCACTCTTAAACTTCATATAATCTTATATAAAGTATATAATTGGATTTTTGCTGTTTAAATTTTTTGTTCTACATTTTTATTTCTTTTTTAATCATTTAAAAAAAGTTTCCATTTAAAATCCATTTAGTTAACATACAGTGTAATTAGTTTCAGGTATAGAATTTAGTGATTCATCACATACATACAAAACCCAGTGCTCATCATAAGTGGTCTGCTTAATACTCATCACCCCTTAAACCCATCCTCCAGTCCACTTCCTGGCAAGTAAATTCTCAGATTGTTCTCCATAGTTAAGAGTTTGTTTTCTGGTGTGTCTCTCTTTTATTTCCTTCTATGTTCATCTGCTTTGTTTCTTGCAAATGACAAGTTTTTCATAGCTAACTAATACATACATACATATATATACCATCTCTTCATATATATATGTATGTATGTGCATATATATACACACATATATATGTGTGTGTACATAGGTATATATATGTATATATGTGTGTGTACATGTGTGTGTATATGTGTGTGTGTGTGTGTGTGTATGTATATATATATACACCATCTCTTCTTTGTCCACTTATCAGTGGATGGATATTTGGGCTTTTTCCATAACTGGGCCATTGTTGATAATGCTGCTATAGTAAACACCAGGTGCATGTATCCCTTCAAATCAGTATTTGTTTGTATCCTTTAGGTAAATACCTAGTACTGCAATTGCTGAATGTTAGGGTGGTTCCACTTTTAACTTTTTGAGGAACCTCCATACTGTTTTCCAGAGTGGCTGCACCAGTTTGCATTTCCACCAAAGTGTAAGAGGGTTTGCCTTTCTCCACACCCTCACCAACACCTATTGTTTTCTGTGTTGTTGATTTTAGCCATTCTGGCTGATGTGATGTGATGTGTTCCCTTTCACTCTCTGCCTGCTTCTCATTGTAATTTTGATTTGAACATCTTGTCATGTGTTAGCCATCTGTATGTCTTCTGTGGAAAACTGTCTGTCCATGTTTTCTGCCCCCATTTTAAGCTGGATTATTTGTTTTTTCTGTGTTGAGTTTGATAATTTTTTTTTACAGATTTTAGATACTAACCCTTTACCAGATATGTCATTTCCAAATATCTTTTTCCATTTTGTAGGTTGCCCTTCAGTTTTATTGTTTCCTGAGCTGTGCAGAAGGTTTTTATCTTGATGAAGTCCTATTATTTATTTTTGTTTTTGTTTCCCTTGCCTCATGAGACATGTCTAACAAGAAGTTGAAATGGCCTCTGTCAATGAGGTTACCACCTGTGTTCTCTAGGATTTTGATAGATTTAGGTCTTTCATCCATTTTGCATTTATTTTTGTGTATGGTGTAAGAAAGTGGTCCAATTTCTTTCCTTTGTGTGTTGCTATGCAGTTTTCCCAACACCCTTTTTTGAAGAGACTGTCTTTTTTCCATTTCCCATATAGTTGTGGGTTTGCTTCTGGGTTTTCTCTTCTGTTCCTACATGATGATTTTTGTGCCAGTACCATATTGTCTTGATCACTATAGCTTTGTAATATAACTTGAAGTCTGAAATTGTGATGCCTCAAGCTTTGCTTTTCTTTTTCAAGGTTGCTTTGGCTCTTTTTTGTTTCCATACCAGCTTTCGGATTGTTTGTTCTAGTTCTGTAAAAAATGCTGGTTATATTTTGATAGTCATTGCATTACATGTGTAGATTGTTTTGGGTAGTACCGATATTTTAACAATTGTTCTTCCAATCCATGAACATAGAAAGTGTTTCCATTTCTTTATGTTATCTTCAATTTCTCTCTTCAGTGTTCCATGGTTTTCAAAGTACAGATCTTTTACCTGTTTGGTTAGGTATATTTGAACACATCTTGTGTTTTTCTGGTGAAATTATAAGTGAGAAAAATTCCTTCATTTCCTTTGTGCTGCTTTATTATTCATGTATAGAAATGCAATAGATTTCTGTAATTTGATTTTGTATCTTGAGAACTTTATTCAATTTATGAATCAGTTCTAATAATCTCTTGGTGGGCTTTTTTGGGTTGTCTTTGTAGAGTATCATGTCCTCTGCAAATAATGAAAGTTTGATTTCTTCCTTGACAATTTGGATGCCTATATTTCTTTTTGTGGTCTGATTGCTGAGGCTGGGAGTTCCTATATTGTGTTAAATAACAGTGGTGAGAGTGGACATCCCCGTCTTGTTCCTGACTGTAGAGGAAAAGCTCTCAGTTTTTCCCCACTGAGGATGATATTAACTGTGAGTTTTTTGTATATAGCCTTTGTGATTTTGCGGTATATTCCCTCTATCCCTACTTTGTTGAGGTTTTTTTATCAAGAATGGATGATGTACCTTGTGAAATGCTTTTTCTGTCTCTATTGAGAGGATCAGGTTTCTTATCTTTTATTTTATCACCTGGTGGATCACTTGATTAATTTGTAAATATTGAACTGTAATTACAGCCCCAGAATAAATCCCACCTGATCATGTGACTGATTGCTTAAATGTACTGTTGTATTCAATTTGCTAGTATTTTGTTGAGAATTTTTGTATTCATTTTCATTAGGGATGCTGGCCTATAGTTCTCTTTTTTAATGTCTGGTTGTGGAATCATGGTAATGCTGACCTCATAGAATGAGTTTGGAAGTTTTTCTTCCATTTCTATTTTTGGGAATTGTTTTGAGAAGAGTAGGTATTACTTTGAATGTTTGGTAGAATTCATTGGGAAGTCATCTGGTTCTGGACTTTTGTTTGTTGGGAGATTTTTGATCACTGATTCAATTTTTCTTTACTGTTTATAGGTCTTGTTGAAGTTTCAGTTTAAAATCTACTTTGTCAAGGCATCTGGGTGGCTTAGTGGGTTAAGCCTCAGCCTTCAGTTCAGGTCATGATCTTAGGGTCCTCGGATTGAGCCCTGCATTAGGCTCTCTGCTCAGTGGGGAGCCTGCTTCCCTTTCACTCTCTGCCTGCTTCTCTGCCTACTTGTGATCTTTGTCTGTCAAATAAATAAACAAAATAAAATCTAGTTTGTCCTATATAATTATTGTTACTCTGGCTTTCTTTTGATGTCAATTTGAATGATAAATATTTCTTCATTCCCTCAATTTCAATCTTCAGGTCTACAAAGAGTCTCTTATAGGCAGCATATAGATGGGTCTTGTTTTTATTTTTATTTTATTTTTTTATCCATTCTGACACTTCATGTCTTTTGATCAGAGCATTTAGTCCATTTACATCCAGAGTAATTATTGATAGATATTATTTAGTGCCATATATTACTTATTTTGTTTTCTCCTATGTGGTAAGGGTCTCCCTGATGTCTTCCATGCTTTTCTCAAGTTGATATCCTTATGATAGTTGCTTTAAATTCAGGATCAGGCATATTACTTTTTTCTGTTTTGATTATATCCCTGACCATGACCTTTTTTTAGTCTTTCTTTTGGGATGACTTCCTCAGTCTTGGCATTTTTGTCTAGGTCTCTGATTCTTAAAAATAAAGACTGTTTTGCTCCCTGCTCCTGAGTGTAATGGCTTTATGAAGAGGTCATATGATGTCGAGGGGCTAGCACTTCTGAAAGTGTCTCTGCTGTGTGCTGTTTTTTGGTGGGGGGGGGCTGTTCTATGCTAAAGGACTATCATTTGCAGAGTTTCTCTTTGCAGTGGGGAGTGTTTGGACCTTTGCCAGAGTGTGATGAGTTTTAACTAGGTGAGTTCTGGTCTGCTTGTTAAAGCAGACCTGATGCTATTTCCACTAGAACTGAAGCTTTGTAGAACTCTATATTCAGTAAACTGGTTTATGCAGGGTTTTGTACTGTTCTTTTTTTGGGAGGTGCCTCCTGCACTGGTTTTTAGACCTATTTGCTGGAGAAAGGAAGTACCAGCAGAACATAGAGGGTCATGACTTAGTATAAGCAGATTAGGCAACTAGTGTTGGTGCTGTTTACCGAAGTTGGTTTATGCTGAGGAGAGGGGAAGTTTCAGGGAAGGACTTTCAGAGAAGCAAATCATTTTCCCTCATGTGTCTACAGGCATTTCCTAGATTTTTGATTTCACACTGTCTGTCTCTGGGCCACTTTCTTGTCTGGAGTAGCGCAGCACACCTTGGGGTCTCTCCAATATAGACCTGATGATTTTTAAAATTCCAAACTTCAGGGGACCTGGTGTTATGGGGACCTGCACTGGTTCTTTCGGAAAGGGTCTTGCTGCCCTGAGGCTGATGCTGGTTTGACCCAGAAGAATGGTCATCCCAGAGCATTGGGGCATGGGATTTGGTACAAGCATTCTAAACAGCCAGTGACTGGGTTATTCACCCTCAACATTATTATTCCAATCCATGAAGATGGAATGCCTTTCCATTTCTTTGTGTCATCATCAATTTCTTTCATCGGTGTTTCATAGTTTTATAGTTTTAGAGTAAAGATCTTTTACCTCTTTGGTTAGATTTCTTCCTAGACATCTTGTGATTTTTGGTGCAATTGTAAATGGGATTGATTCCTTGATTTTTCTTTCTGCTGTTTCATAATTGGTGTATAGAAATGCAACAGATCTCTTTACATTGATTTTGTATCCTGCGACTTTACTGAATTTGTGTATCAGTTCTAGCAGATTTTGGTGGAGTTTTTTGAGAGTTTCTATATAGAGTATCATATCATCTGTAAATATTGAAAGTTTCACTTCTTCCTTATTGACTTGGATTCTTTTTATTTCTTTTTGTTGTCTCATTCCTGAAGTTAGAACTTCCAATATTATGTTAAATATCAGTAATGAGAGTAGATATCCCTGTTTTGTTCCTGACTACAGAGGAAAAGCTCTTAGTTTTTTCCTATTAAGGACTTTATTAACTGTGTGTCTTTCACATATGGCCTTTATTATCTTGACGTATGTACGTTTTAACCCTATTTTGTTGAGGATTTTTATTATGAATGCATATTCTAATGTGTATTTTTCTGCATCTTTTGAAAGGATAACATTATTTTCCTTTATTTTATTAATTTGATGTTTCATGTTAATTGATTTGTTAATATTGAACCACCCTTGAAACACAGGAATAAATCTCACTTGGTTATGGCTAGTGATTCTTTTAATGCATAGTTGGATTCAGTTTGCTAGTATTTTATTGAGAATTTTTCAATCCATGTTCATCAGGGATATTGTCCTGTAGGTCTCTTTTTAGTGGAGTCTATCTAGTTTTGGTATGTGGGTATTACTGGCTCATAGAATGAATCGGTAAGTTTTCCTTCCATTTCTATTTTTTGAAATAGTTTGAGAAAAATAGGCATTAACTCTTCTTTCACTGTTTGGTAGAATTCACCTGTGAGGTCATCTGGCCCTGGACTTTTGTTTTTTTGGGAGATTTTTAAATTACTGATTCAATTTCTTTGTTGTTTATGGGTCTACTTAGGTTTCCAATTTCTTCCTGCTTCAAGTTTGGTAGTTTATATATTTCTTATGTATTTATGTGTAATCTTATATGTAATTTATGGGTAAATTTATCCATTTCTTCCAAGCTGTCCAATTTGTTGGCATATAGTTTTTCATAATATTCTCTTATAATTATTTGTATGTTTGTGGTGTTTGTTGTTATTTTTCCTTTCTCACTTGTGGTTTTATTCATTTGGGTCTTTTCTCTTTTCTTTTTGATAAATATGCCTATAGGTTCCTTTTTTAAAAAAAGACTTATTTATTTATTTATTTGATAGAGCAAGAGAGCACAAGCAGGCAGAGCAGCAGAAGGATAGGGAGAAGCAGGCTCCTCACTGAGCAGGGATCCTGATGTGGGGCTCGATCCCAGGACGCCGGGATCATGACCTGAGCTGAAGGAAGTCGCTTAACCAACTGAGCCACCCAGGCGTCCCAACAGGTTACCAATTTTTAAGATTTTTTCCAAGAATCAGCTCCTGGTCGATCAATGTTTTCTTCCAATTGTTTGTTTGTTTGTTCTTTATTATTTATTTGTCCTCTAATCTTTATTATTTCCTTTCTTCTGTTGGTTTTAGGTTTCCTCTGTTGTCCTTTTTCTAGTTACTTTAGGTGAAAGAATAGGTTGTTTATTTGAGATTTCTCTTGTCTCTTAAATTAGGCTTGTATTGCTATATACATCCCTCCTAGGACTACTTTTGTGCATCCCAAAGTTTTATATCATTCTGTTTTCATTTTCATTTGTTTGCATGCATTTTTTTCTTTTTTTATTTGATATCCTGATTCATACATCCATTGTTTAGTAGCATGTTGTCTAGCCTCCATGTATTTGTGGTCTTTCTAAATTTTTTCCTGAGTTCTATTCTCATGCCATTGTACTCAGAATAGGTACATGGTATGATTTCAATCTTTTTGCATTTGTTAAGGCTTGATTCATAACCCAATATATGATCTAATCTGGAAAATGTCCCATGTGCAGTTGAAAAGAATGTGCATTTGCTACTTTAGGATGGAATATTCTGAATTTATCTGCTAAGTCCATCTGATCCACTGTGCCATTCAAAGCCATTATTCCCTTTTTCATTTTCTCTTTAGATGCTCTATTGATGTAAGAGAGGTGTTAAAGTCCCCTACTATTACTGTGTTACTATCAATTAGTTTCTTTTTAATTTTTTTTTTAAATATTTGGGAGCTCCCATGTTGGGTGCACAAATATTTACAATTATTCTTTCTGGACTCTCCCCTTTATTATAATAGTATGCCCTTTTTCATCTTTTGTTACAATCTTTGTTTTAAAGTTTAGTTCTTTTGATAGAAGTATTTGGACTCTAGCTTTCTTTCACATCATTAGCATGATAAATGTTTCTATATCCTCTCACTTTCAATCTGCAGGTGACTTTAGGTCTAAAATTAGTCTCTTGTAGGCAGCATATAGTGGGTAGTGGGATCTGTTGTTTTTTTTTTTTTTTAAATCCATTCTGACATCTTATTTCTTCTGATTGGAGTGTTTGGGCCATTTACATTCAGAGTAATTATTGATAGATATGTATTTATTGCCATTTTATTACTTGTTTTGCATTTTTTCTGGAGAATTTCTCTGTTCCTTTCTAGTTTTTATTGCTTTTGGTCTTCATTTTCCACTGAAAGAGTCTTCTTTAAAATTTTTTTTTTGCAAGACTAATTTAGTGAACACAAGTTCTTTTAGTTTTTGTTTGTCTGGGAAACTCCTTATCTCTCCTTTCATTCTGAATGATGGCCTTGCTCGATAGAGTGTTCTTGGCTGCAGATTTTTCACATTCAGCACTTTGAATGTGTTATGCTACTTTCTTCTGGCTTGCCATGTTTCCATGGAGAGTTCTTCTGCTCACCTTATCATTCTTGTCTTGGAAGTTATGGACTTCTTTGACTTGCTGCTTTTAGGATTTTTTCTTTATCACTATATTTTGCAAATTTCACTACAATATGTCTTGGTGTTGGCCAGCTTTTGTGGATTTTAATGGGAGTTCTTTGTGCCTCCTGGATCTGAATGTCTGTTTCCCTCCCCAGATTAGGGAATATTTCAGCTATTATTTCCCCAAATAAAGTTTCCCCCCTTTTCTCTCTCTTGTTCTTTTGGGACTCCAATAATGGGAATGCTATTATATTTGATGGTGTCACTGATTTCCCTAACTCTGTTCTTGTGTCCATAATTCTTTTTTATTCTTTTTTGCTCAGCTTCATCATTTTCCACTATTTTGTCTCCTATATCTCTTATTCAGTCCTCTGCTTCCAGCCTTCTAGTCATCGAGTTAAGCCTGTTTTAAATCTCATTTATTGCGTTATTCATTTCTACTTATTATTAATTTTTTCCTCTTCAGTAAGTGTCTCCTTGATGTCTTCCATGCTTTTCTCAAGCCCAGCAAGTATCCTTATGAATGTTGCTTTAAGTTCTCCATCAGGCATGTTACTAATATCTGTTTCACTTAGATCTCTGGTAATGACTGTAAGGACCTATTTAGCAAGAGGCTTTTATTAAAGTTAAACTGTCCCTGCTCCCCTTCCCCCAGGGGATTCACTTAAAAACAAGTCCCGGAAACCAGCTCCAGGTAACAAAGCCCAGATACAAGGGTGGGTCAGGCCAGGTGGAGACATCCAATTAGTGGGGGGTTGCATAATGTGTCCCTCGCTACCAAGGAGTATGGGCCCCCGCCCTTTGGGAGCCTTTTTGGCGTCAATCCTAATCAAGGTGTAACAGGCTGGTTCAAATGCCTACTAGGGTAAATTGTAATTCAATTTGTCACCTAGCATCACTGTGGAGTTTCCTGTATGTGTTACAATTTCATTGGCCACCTGTGTGTGGCCAGGCCCGACCTCATGGCCTTTGCCCTTAAAAGCTAATCTGTGAAACAGAGAAGGGTCGCTCTCTCTTGTAAGAGGTATATCCCCAAATGTTCAGTTAGATTCTTGATGCTTGGCATGAAATAATGCTTTGCTTGACCTTTGCTTTATATCAGTCTCGCTTCTTTAATCATGGACCCATTACTGGGGCATAACAATGACCTTTTCTTGTTCTTTCCTTTGGGGTGAATTCTTCCATTGTGACATTTTATCTGTCTCTGCCTTCTCTGTGTTAGAAAAGTCTTTTAGGTTCCCCCCTCCAGAGAGTATTGGATTTGTGGAGAAAAAGTCATATATTGTCCAGGGACTGGCACTTCAGGTTGTATCTGTGGTGTGTGTTGGGTGAGTTCTGCAGTTGTGTTTTGTCTGCTCTATTCTTCAGGGCAGTATCTATAGAGGCTCTCCTTGTCGTTAGTGGGCAGTGTTTGGTCCTTGGCCAAAATATGGTGAGTTTCAACTGAGTGTTATTGTCTGATTGACAAATGAGACCTAATATTACTTCCAGTAGAACTGAAGCCCTCCAGAAATCTCCGGTCAGGAAATGTGGTGTGGGTACATCTGGGGGCACATCTTTTGCTCATCTGGCGAAGTGGCCCACCATCCTGGAAGTGAAACAAGCTTGATGGAGAAGGGCACTCCTGACAAAGTGCAGGGATGTGTGGCTTTGTGTAAGTAGGTTAGGCAGCCAATGTTGGTGCTGTGATGCTTCCTGCGGGCTGCTCTGTTTTTATGTTGAGGGTTATGGAGGGAAGAGTCACCAGCAGGTTCCTTTGTTAATGAAGAGGCAACTCTGTGAATGTTGTCTGTCAGGGAAACACTCTGAGAAGAGCAAATAATCTCCCTTTTCTGTGACTCAGGCATTTTTCTGATTACTGTTTCCACACAGTCTACCTTCAGGCTATTTGCCTGCATTGTCCAGAATTAAGGAAGTGTCTTCAGAGCTCTACCACAGCCAAGCCCACTGACCTTTAAAACTTAAGATTTTAAGTCCTGCTGATTGTAGTAACTCACAAAAATCAGACTTTCTCATTTTCCCAGCAGTGGTTTTGGGGAAATAGTCACCTTGTGCTTTCCCTTGTGTTCTCTCCTCACATTCACCTTTCGCTGTGAGTATGGCTTCTTCCCCTCCACAACACTTGAGATCCATTTCTCCCTTAAATCATTTTTCTGCTCTTCCTACCTTCTTTGATGTGCCTTCTCTCCCCTTAGTTGTAGAGTTTATTCTGTCATTCTTCAGGCTCATTTTTGGGGTGTTTAGAATGATTTGATAGTTATTTAGTTGTGTTTGAGGGAAGAGATGAGCCTAGTGTCCTTCTACTCTGCTGTCATCTTAGTTCCAAACTCTCCAATGCCTGATTATATCATTTTTATCCTTTCTTTCACCTATGTGATGTTTCATGTTAATTGTTCTGTGCATCTTGAACCACACTTGTATCCTGGGAATAAATCCCACATGATTGTGGTGCATTTTTTGTTTGTTTGTTTTGTTTCATTTTAATTTATTGTTGGGTTTGATTTGCTAACATTTTGTTGAGGAGTTTTGCATCTATATTCAAACGCAATTTTGGCTTGTAGGTAGCTTTTTTGGTAATTTTTTTTAATCTGGTTTTGGTATTAAGGTAATGCTGTCCTCCTAAAATCATCTTGGAAGTTTTATTTCTTCTTCTTCTTCTTCTTTTTTTTTTTTTGAAAAGTTTGAGAAAAACAGGTATTAACTATTCTTTATATGTTTTCTAGAATTCACCTGTGAAGACATCTGGTCCTGGACTTTTGTTTGGAGGTTTGTTTGTTTTTATTTTTTTACTGATTTAATTTTATTGCTGGTAATCAGCCAATTCAAATGTCCTATTTCTTCCTGCTTCAGTTTTGGTAGGTTATATGCTTCTAGGAATTTTTCCATTTCTTCTAGGTTTTCCAATTTGTTGGCATTAATTTTTCATAATTTTCTCTTATAATTCTTTGTATTTCTGTGGTGTAGTGTCAGTTGTTATTTCTCCTCTTTCATTTTTGATTATGATTATTTGAGTCTCTCTCTCCCTTTTTTTTGGAGGAGCTTGGCTAGAGATTTATCAATTTTGTTGATTTTTTCAAAGAAGCCAATCCTGGTTTCATTGATTTGTTCTATTGTATTTTTAGTTCCTACATCATTTATCTCTGCTCTTGAATTTATTATTTTCGTCCTTCTATTGGTTTTGAATTTTGTTTGTTCTCTTTATAGCTCCTTTAGGCATAAGGCCAGATTGTTTATTTGAGGGTTTTATGTTTGTTTGTTTGTTTTTTCGTTTGTTTTTCCTTCTTGATGTCAGCCTGTATTGCTATAAACTCTTTTAGAACCATTTGCTACATCCCAAAGATTTTGGACTGTTGTATTTTCATTTTCATTTTCTCCATATAATTTTTTATTTCTTCTTTTGATTTCTTGGTTCACAGCATGTTATTTAGCCTCCATGATTTTGTGCTCTTTCCAGGTTTATTTTTGTGGTCAATTTCCTGTTGATTAGCATTATAGTCAGAAAAGATGCCTGGTGTGACTTCACTTGTCTTGAATTTGTTTGAGACTTGTTTTGTGGCTAATATGTGATTTATTATCAAAAATGGTCTTGGTGTAGTTGAAGAGAATGTGTATCGTTGTATTATAATTGAATTGCTGAATATGTCTATTAATTCCATCTAGTCCAAGGTGTCATTAACAATCACTGTTTCCTTATTGATTTTGTCTTTAGATGATCTGTCTATTGATGTAATGGGTGGTTAATGTTGATTAGTTCCTTTATGTATGTTATTAACTGTTTAAAGTATTTGAGGGCCCCCATGTTGGAAGTATAAATACTTATACTTGTTATATCTTCTTTTTGGATTGTCATCTTTATGATTATATAGTGCCTTTCTTTCCTTTGTCCCTTGTTACAGATTTTGTTTCAAAGTCTATATTGACTGATATAAATATTGCTACCTCAGCTTTCTTTCCACATGAATTTTCATGATAAATATTTTTTTTAAAGATTGTATTTATTTATTTGTCAGAGAGAGAGGGAGAGAGAGCAAGCACAGGCAGACAGAGAGGCAGGCAGAGGCAGAGGGAGAAGCAGGCTCCCTGCCGAGCAAGAAGCCCGATGTGGGACTCAATCCCAGGATGCTGGGATCATGACCTGAGCCGAAGGCAGCTGCTTAACCAACTGAGCCACCCAGGCGTACCATGATAAATATTTCTTCATCCCCTCACTTTCCATCTGTGGGTGTCTCTAGGTCTGAAATGAGTCTTTTGTAGACAGCACATTGATGGGTCTTCTTTTATCCATTCCATCCCCCTATTTCTTTTGATTGGAATTTTTAATTCATTTACATTCAAACTAATTATTTATAGGAGTCTATTTGTTGCATATTGTTACTTGTATTATGCTTATTTTTGTAAATCTTTATTCTATTCTTCTCTTGTCTTCTCTCATGTTTGCCTGGCTTTCTTTAATGATATACTTTAATTCATTTTTCTTTATTTTTTTGTGTATCTGCTACTGACTTTAGATTTGTGGTTACTATTTGGTTTATATTTAACATCTTTTGCATATAGCAGTCTATTTTATCATGTGCTATCATATAGCAGTCTAAGTTTAAGTTTATCATTGATTAAGTTTGAACTTTACTTCTCTTTCCCCATGTTTTAGACTATGGTATTCTAATTTACATCCTTTTTTTACAGGTATATTTAATTTTACCGTTTTTGTGCTTTTTAGTTTCCTTAATCTTAGTATAGTTTTTCCTTCCCAATACTCCCCTTTAATATTTCTTGTAGGGCTGGTTTAGTGGTCATGAACTCTTTTAACTTTTATTTGTATAGGAAACTGTTTATCTCTCTTTGTATTCTGAATGATAGTCTTGCTGGATAGGGTATTCTTGGCTACAGATCTTTTTTCCTTTCAACACTTTGAATATGTCATGCCTGTTACGTTTGGCCCACAAAGTTTCTGGTTAAAAAAAAAAATCTGTTGATAGGGTTTCCCTTGTATATAACTGTCTTTTCTCTTGCTGATTTAAAAATCCTCTTTAACATTACTTTTTGCCATTTTAATTACTATGTACCTTGCTGTGCACCTCATTGGTTTGATTTTTGGGAAGGATTTATGTGCCTCCTCGAATTGGATGTATTTTCTTCCCTATGTTTAGGAAACTTTCAGCTATCATTTCTTCAAATATATTTTCTGTTCCTTTTTTTCTCTCTATTCTTCTGTGATCCCTATAATGTGGATGGAGTCACTTAATGGAGTCACAACAGACTTCCCTAAGTCTATTTTTATCTTGCATATTTTCTTTTCTCTCACCTGCTCAGCTTGATTATTTTCCATTACTCTGTCTTCCAGGTTGCTAATCCATTCTTCTGCTTCTTCTAGTCTACAGTTTATTCCATTTAGTATATTTTTTATTTCATTTATTATGTTCTTTGTTTCTTTTTATTATTATTATTATTTTTTTAATTTTTTTAATTTTTTATAAACATATATTTTTATCCCCAGGGGTACAGGTCTGTGAATCACCAGGTTTACACACTTCACAGCACTCACCAAAGCACATACCCTCCCCAAGGTCCATAACCCCACTCCCCTTCTCCCAACCCCCCTCCCCCCAGCAACCCTCAGTTTGTTTTGTGAGATTAAGAGTCACTTATGGTTTGTCTCCCTCCCAATCCCATCTTGTTTCATTTATTCTTCTCCTACCCACTTAAGCCCCCATGTTGCATCACCACTTCCTCATATCAGGGAGATCATATGATAGTTGTCTTTCTCCGCTTGACTTATTTCGCTGAGCATGATACATTCTAGTTCCATCCATGTTGTCGCAAATGGCAAGATTTCATTTCTTTTGATGGTTGCATAGTATTCCATTGTGTGTATATACCACATCTTCTTTATCCATTCATCTATTGATGGACATCTAGGTTCTTTCCATAGTTTGGCTATTGTGGACATTGCTGCTATAAACATTCGGGTGCACGTGCCCCTTTGGATCACTACATTTGTATCTTTAGGGTAAAATGTTCTTTGTTTCTAATTGTTTTTTTTTTTTATATGTTGTTAATAGTTTCAGTGATGTCCTTCACTATTCTTAAGTCCAGTGAGTATCTTTATTATCAATGCTTTAAATTCTTTCTCAGACATATTTCTTATTTCTATTTCATGTTGTTGTCTTTCTGTGATTTGGTCCTGTTCTTTCATTTGGAACATATCCCTATCTCCTCATTTTGTCTAAATCTCTGTTTTCCTGTGTTAGGAAAGTCAACTACATCTGCTTTTGAAAATAATGGGGGTGCCTGGGTGGCTCAGTGGGTTAGGGCCTCTGCCTTCAGCTCAGGTCATGATCTCAGGGTTCTGGGATCAAGCCCCACATCAGGCTCTCTGCTCAGAGGGGAGGCTGCTTCCTCCTCTCTCTCTGCCTGCTTCTCTGTGATCTCCATCTGTCAAATAAATATGTAAAATCTTAAAAAAAGAAAGAAAATAATGGCCTTATGAGGAAGAAGTCCTATGGTGCCTTACAGTGCAATGTCCCTTTGTTCACCTGAACCAGCCCCTTCACTCATGTCTGCTATGTATGTTATGTGTACCTTGCTATTATGATGTCTTGGCTGCTTTGTCCTTTAGTTCATTCATTTGCAGTGGTTCTTTTTGTCTGTTGTGGGCAGTGTTTGGTCTCTGTTTGGTTAGTGGACCATTCTGGGGTCATCTTAGGCTTGAATTTGCTCAGAGCAGGTGTTTCCCAAAGATGTGGTATCTTTAAACTGCAGGGCACTTTACTTTCCTTGTGTTTTCCCCTAAGAAGTTTTTTTTTTTTTGGTAGGCGGGGCCAGCAATCAGAGCCTGGGTTCTGTAGTGTGACTGGTGTGTGTGGTTCTTTCCCTCACCTCAGGGCAGAAGTCACTTGAAATTGTACTGGCCTGTGTTGTGGCTTTTTGCATACTGCCAGGTTTGTGCCCCCAGTTTGAATGGGCGCATCCAAGAACATATTGGAAGGGGTGAGTTGTGCAGTGCTTATAAGTTTTGTGCAGTGGTGAGAGGGGATGTGCTGCTACCCCAGCATCTGGAACTGGACTGGCCATGGTAGGATACATAGATGTGCTGTGAAATGAGACCTGCAGCTGCTGTGGGGACTGGGGCTGCCTGGGTGGATCTGCAAACACGTATGGGTGAGCTACACAATCTCAACAAGCTATGTACTGGTTTTCCCTGTGGTTTCACTGCCACTGCCACTGCCACCAGGAACAAGAGCCCATAATTGTATAGGTCAGGAGATGTGGTGTTGGCAAGGTTTGCACCAGTCTTCTGAGGGAGAAGACCTGAAGTGCTGGGAATGAGGTAAACTTGATTGGAAATGGTGAATCTGCCCAAGTTCAGTGGGGTGGTGGTGGTGCAGGGCTTCATGTAAATAGATTATGTAGTGAATGTCTGTGTTGGGCTGGTTCTCACAGTTAGCCAGGGGAGGGAAATACCACCTTCCAGCTCCTTGGTTCCTGGAGGAGTCTCCCAGAAATCACTGACTTTCTGGGCCAAACTCTTACAATAATAAATAACTATCCCTTCCATATGCTCCAGGTATTTTATGAACTACTGCTTCTATGCTGTATCTGCCTGGGCTGTTTGCTGTGCTGTCTCTTAAGGGTGGACTGACTCTGTTTCTTATTATCCTCCCAGCTTTCCCAATACTGAATCCACTGATTTTTAAAATTCTGGGTTTTAAGTCCTGTTGTTTGTAAGAACTCATGAAATTCAGTCCCTCTAGTTTACAAAACCAAATGTTACGGGGATTCTTCTTCCCTGTGTGGGCTCCCCAGTGTAAGAGTCTGTTTTTCTTCTTTTTCCTTGCCAGCAGATCTCTCCCTCCTCTGGATGGCCCATGGTTCTTTAGTTCCCAACAGTGTCTCTGTTCTTTCTACCTTCTTTGATGCTGTTTCTTTTCTACATTTAGTTGTGCAGTTTGTCCTGCTAGTCTTTGGGTTGTTTTTAAAGTTATTTAAACTGATAAGAGCATTATCTAGTTGTATCTGTGGGACAACATGAGCTTAGTATCCTTTACCCTATCTTCTCCCTGTCTCTGAGTTTTCTCATTTTGTAAATAATATACACAGTGCATTTTAGCAGGGTTATAAACTCCATGAAGCCAGAGGACATAAAAAACGATTCTTATATTGTTAACCTCCACACAAACTAGTAGAATGTCTAGAATTAAATAGGCGTTGAGTTTATAGTTCTTCCTGATTCACCCTGGAGATCTTTTTACCTCATCTTATTTTCTTATTTCTTTTTTATTTTTCTGTATTTTTTGAGAGGGTGAGAGAGAAAGAGACTGAGGGAAGGGAAGGGAAAGGGAGAGAGAGAGAGAATCTTAATCAGGCTTCATCTCAGTGCAGAGCCCAATGTGAATCTCAACTCAGGAACCTGAGACTGTGACCTGAGACAAAATCAAGAGTTCCACACTTAACTGACTGAGCCACCCAGGTGCCCCCTACCTCATTTTAAAATAGATCATAATTATTTACTTTTGTCAGTCTTTTTGTTTGTCTGTTTTGTTTGTATACTTTATAAATCCCACCTTTGGAGCTCATTCCAGCTGGGTCTTTTCTTTGCTATTTTGATCCCATCTCTCTCTCTCTCTCTCTTTTTTTTTTCCCAATTTATTTATTTTCAGAAAAACATTATTCATTATTTTTTCACCACACCCAGTGCTCCATGCAAGCTGTGCCCTCTATAATACCCACCACCTGGTACCCCAACCTCCCACCCCCCTGCCACTTCAAACCCCTCAGATTGTTTTTCAGAGTCCATAGTCTCTCATGGTTCACCTCCCCTTCCAATTTACCCAAAAGCACATACCCTCCCCAATGTCCATAACCCTACCCCCCTTCTCCCAACCCCCTCCTCCCCAGCAATCCACAGTTTGTTTCGTGAGATTAAGGGTCACTTATGGTTTGTCTCCCTCCCTATCCCATCTTGTTTCATGGATTCTTCTCCTACCCACTTAAGCCCCCGTCTCTCTCTTTATTTTTTATTTCTTCTTTCTTTTTGGTGGTGACTTCTGATTGCTCAGAAGCATTACAGGGTACACCTTGCCTGGATTGCAGTTGATATATTCAGCTACACATGCCCTCAAGCACCTCTCACCAAAATGACTAGGAGAAGGGACACCCAACAGAGGAAAAATTCAGAGACTGCCCTCTCCATCAGAGCTATTGGATATAGACATAAACAGTATTTTGGAAAGGGAATTCAGGGTAACAGTTATCCAGGTAATGGCTAGGTTGAAGAAAATCATTAGTGACAGCATGAAATTGCTAAGGGCAGAAGTAAAATCTACCTGGGAAGAAGTTAAAACTGCTATCAATGTGATCCAATCTAATTTAAATACTCTAACAGCTAGGTTAACTAAGGCAGAAGATAGAATTAGTGAGCTAGAGGACAAACTGGTAGAAAAAAAAGGTCAGGAGGATGCCTGGAACAAACAGCTTAGAAGCCACGAAAACAGACTTAGAGAAAAAATTGATACCATGAAATATTCCAGTGTCAGAATCTTGGGCTTTCTGAAGGGGAGGAGAAAAAATTGACACCATGAAATATTCCAGTGTCAGAATCTTGGGCTTTCTGAAGGGGAGGAGAAAGAAAGAAGACTAGAAGATATAGTTAAACAAATTTTCCATGAAAATTTTCCCAATCTGGGGAATGGAACAAGCGTTTGTGTCCTAGAGATAAAAGGAACATTTCCAAAATCAACAAATCTAGAAACACCTTGAGGCGCTTTATTATGAAAATGAGGAATCATAATGTTAGACAAGACCTTCTGAGGACAACTAAGGGGGAGAGATTCCTTATGTACAGAGGAAGTTCCATCAGAATAATGTGAGACCTGTCCACAGAAATCTGGCAAACCAGAAAGGGCTGGCAAGACATATTTGGGTGCTAAATGAGAAAAACATGCAGCCAGGAATACTTTATCCAGCAAGGCTGGCATTCAAAATTGGTGGAGAGATAAAGAGCTTCCAAGACTGGCAAGGCTTTAAAGAGTATGTGACCACTAAGTTGGCACTACAAGAAATATTAAGGGGGGTTATATAAATGAAGAAAGAACCAAAGAGTGTCATGGAGCATAAATTTACAGAGACAATCTATAGAAACAAGGACTTCACAGGCAACATGATGTCAATAAAAATGTATCTTTCAGTAATCATTCTCAATGTGAATAGCCTAAACACTCCCATAAAATGGCACAAGGTTGCAGATTGGATAAAATGACAGGACCCATCCATAAGTTGTCTATGAGAGACCCATTTGGAACCTAAGGATACCTTCAGACTGAAAGTGAAGGGATGGAGAAGCATCTTTCATGCCAATGAGCCTCAAAGAAAGCATGGGTAGTGATTCTCATATCAGATAAATTAGATTTTAAACTAAAGACTGTTGTCAGAGATAAAGAAAGACACTACAGCATTCTTTTTTTTTTAAAGATTTTATTTATTTATTTGACAGAGAGAGATCACAAGCAGGCAGAGAGGCAGGCAGAGAGAGAGGAGGAAGCAGACTCCCTGCTGAGCAGAGAGCCTGATGTGGGCCTTGATCCCAGGACCCTGAGATCATGACCTGAGCCGAAGGCAGCAGCTTAACCCACTGAGCCACCCAGGCGCCCGACACTACAGCATTCTTAAAGTTTCTATCCACCAAGAAGATCTAACAATTGTAAATATTTATGCCCCCAATATAGGAGCAGCCGGCTACATAAGACAACTGTTAATCAAGATAAAGAGTCATATTGATATGAATACATTAATAGTAGGGGATCTTAACACACCATTCTCAGAAATAGACAGATCATCCAAGCAGAAAATCAATAAAGAAGCAAAAGCATTGAATGACACTTTTGACCAGAGGGACCTCATAGTTATACACAGAATATTCCACCCTAAAAGAACAGAATACACATTGTTCTCAAGTGCACATGGAACTTTCTCCAGAATAGACCACATACTAGGTCACAAATCATGGCTCAACCGATAACAAAAGATAGAGATTATTCCTTTCATATTCTCAGACCACAACGCTCTGAAACTTGAACTCAACTGCAAGAAAAAGTATGGAAGGAATTAAAACACTTGGAAGCTAAAGACCACCCTGCTTAAGAATGTTTGGATCAACCAGGAAATCAAAGAAGTACTTAAACAGTTCATGGAAACCAATGAGAATGAAGACACTTCAGTCCAAAACCTATGGGATACAGCAAAGGTGGTCCTAAGGGGGAAATACATAGCCATCCAAGACTCTCTCTCTCAAAAAAAAAAAAAATCCATAATACACCAGCTCTCTTTACACCTCAAAGATCTGGAGAAGCAACAATAAATTAAGCCAACCCCTTGCACAAGAAGGGAAATAATTGAGACTAGAGCAGAGATCAATGAGATAGAAATTAGAGATACAATAGAACACATCAACAAAACTAGAAGCTGGATTTTTGAAAGAATCAATAAGATCCATAAACTGTTGTCTAAACTAATCCAAAAGAAAAGGGAGAGATCATGACTAACACCAAGGAAATAGAAGCAGTCATCAGAAATTATTATCAACAGTTATGCTAATAAGTTAAGCAACCTAGATGAAATGGATGCCTTCCTGGAAACCTATAAACTTCCAAAACTGAATCAGGAAGAAATGGACAACCTGAATAGACTAATATCTCATAACGAAATTGAAGCAGTGATCAAAAGCTCCCAAAATACAAGAGCCCAGGACCTGACGGATTCCCTGGAGAATTCCACCAAACATTCAAAGAAGAAATAATACCTGTTCTCCTGAAGCTATTTCCAAAAATAGAAACAGAAGGAAAACTTCCAGACTCTCTGTATGAAGCCAGCATTACCCTGATCCCCAAAGCAGGCAAAAACCCCACCAAAAAGGAGCATTTCAGACCAATATCCCTGGTGAACATGGATGTGAAGATTCTCAACAGATCCTAGCTAATAGGATCCAACAGTATATTAAAAAGATTATCCACCACGACAAGGTGGGATTTATCCATGGGATGCAAGTGTGGTTCAACATTCACATATTAATCAATGTGATAGAACAACTCAATAAGAGAAGAGAGAAGAACCACATGGTCCTCTCAATGGATACAGAAAAAGCATTTGACAGGATACAGCTTCTATTCCAGATTAAAATGCTTCAAAGTATAGAGATAGAGGGAACATTCCTCAACTTCATAAAATCTATCTATGAAAAACCCACAGCAAATATCATCCTCAATGGGGAAAAGCTGACAGACTTCCCTTTGAGATCAGGAACACGACAAGGATGTCCACTCTCACCACTGTTGTTCAACATAGTACTAGAAGTCCTAGCAACAGCAATCAGACTACAAAAACAAATAAAAGGTATTCAATTTGGCAAAGAAGTCAAACTCCCTTTCTTTGCAGATGACATGATACTTTATATGGAAAACCCAAAAGACTACATCCCCAAACTACTAGAACTCATACAGCAATTCAGTTATATGGAAGGATATAAAATCAATGTACAGAAATCTGTTGCTTTCTTATACACTAATAATGAAAAAAAATAGATAGGGAAATTAGATAATCTATTCCATTTACTATAGAACCAAGAGCCATAAGAGACCTGGGAATAAACCTATCCAAAGAGGTAAAGGATCTGTACTCAAAGAACTACAGAATGCTCATGAAAGAAATTGAAGAAGATACAAAAAGATGGAAGACTTTTCCATGCTCATGGATTGGGAGAATAAAAATCATTAAAATGTCTATAATGCCCAGAACAATCTATACTTTCAGTGCCATCCTGATTGATATTCCACCAGCATTTTTCAAAGAGCTGGAACAAATAATCCTAAAATTTGTATGAAACCAGAAGAGACCCTGCATTGCTAAGGAAATGTTGAAAAAGAAAAACAAAATTGGGGCATCACATCGACTGATTTTAAGCTTTACTACAAAGCTATGATCACCAAGACTGCATGGTACTGGCATAAAGACAGAAACATAGACCAGTGGAGATATGGACCTGCAACTCTATGGTCAAATAAACAAAGCAAGAAAATAATATCCAGTGGAAAAGGACAGTCTCTGCAATAAATGGTGCTGGGAATATTGGACAACTATGTGTAGAAGAATGAAACACAACCATTTTCTTACACCATACAGAAAGATAAACTTGAAATGGATAAAATACTCCAATGTGAGGTAGGTATCTATCAAAATCATAGAGAAGAACATAGCCAGTAAGCTCTTCAACATTGGCCACAGCAAGTTTTTTCAAGATATGTCTCCAAAAGCAAATGAAACAAAAGTGAAAATGAAGTTTTCAGACTTCAAGACCAAAGCCTTCTTCATAGCAAAGGAAACAGTCAGCAAAGCAAGGAGGCAACCCATGGGATAGGAGAAGATATTTGCAAATGACACTACAGACAAAGGCCTGATATCCAAGATCTATAAGGAACTCCTCTAACTCAACACACACAAAAACAGAAAATCACATTAAAAAAATGGGCAAAAGACGTGAACACACACTTCTCCAAAGACATAGAAATCGCTAACAGACACATGAAAAAATGTTCATCATCATTAGCCATCAGGGAGATTCAAATCAAAACCACATTGATATACCACCTTACAACAGTTAGAACGGCCAAAATCAACAAGATAGTAAACAAAAAGTGTTGGAGAGGCTGTGGAGAAGGGGAACCCTCTTACATTGTTGGTGGGAATGCAAGTTGGTGCAGCCACTTTGGAAAACAGTGTGGAGGTTCCTTAAGAAATTAAAAATAGAGCTACCCTATGACCCTGCAATTGCACTACTGGGTATTTACCCCAAAGAAACAGATGTGGTGAAAAGAAGGGTCATGTTTACCCCAAAGTTTATAGCAGCAATGGCCACGGTCACCAAACTATGGAAAGAACCAAGATGCTCTTCAAAGGATGAATGGATAAAGAGGGTATAGTCCATATATAGAATGGAGTATTATGCTTCCATCAGAAAGGATGAATACCCAACTTTTGTATCAACATGGACGGGACTGGAGGAGATTATGCTGAGTGAAATAAGTCAAGCAGAGAGTCAATTATCATATGTGGAGCATAAAGAATAAGATGGAGGATTTGGGAGATGGAGAGGAGAAGTGAGTTGGGGGAAATAGGAGGGGGAGACAAACCTTGTGAGTGTGTGGACTCTGAGAAACAAGCTGAGGGTTTTGGAGCGGAGGGTAGTGAGGGGGTATTGGTTGAGCCAGGTGGTGGATATTACAGAGGGCACATATTGCATGGAGCACTGGGTGTGTTGCATAAACAATGATTTCTGGAATACTGAAAAAAATAAAATTAAATTTTAAAAAATAGTCCATGACTAAGAAGGAGTACATAATTGTTGCCATTATGGTCTTTAAGATTGCAAGAAAAAGACATACTCAGATTACCCTTAGGCATGGAGGCTTGTTGAAAGGATCTATGAAAAAAAGATGTATTGAGTTCACTCATCAGTTGCATTTTCTATGTGTACTAATGTTTTTAAGGCTTAGTATGTGCTTAGGTTTGAATCCTGGGTCTGCCTCTTCCAAACTGTGTGACTTTGGGCAAGTTGCTAAATATCAAAGTGTTCCTAGTTTTTATATTTTTAAGTTCTATATCTAAGGATAAAAATAGTACCCACCTCATTAGCATCAGTGAAGATTAAAGACAGTTACACACATATACTTATTGCAGTGTCTGACCCATAGTAGATTCTTAATAAATGGTAGCTTCTTCACATGACAACAGTAATAGGAGTACTACTAGTAGTAGTAGTAGTAGTTGTTAGTGTAGTTATTATTGTGTATGATGTAGAGAACCAGTATATAGCTTAGTGTCATTCAGGATAACGTCCTGAGCTCTAATGATGTGCCTTCTCTTTTTCACCTAGTGTGTGAACTTCCCAAAATAGATGATTTGATAAACTTGGCTTACCAACATTCAACATGGACATCCAAAATCAGCTTAGAATTAGGTGTACTCCCTCCTGCCCAACCTATGATTTTCTTCAGGTAAATGCATTAATCCCTAGTTCAATCTATTAGGCTTAAGCTAGCAGGGTTGCTTTTACTCTCTAATACATACAGTGGATATGCAACTATAAGAGAAAACAAGCAAACAGATAAACAAAGCTTGTAGCGTTTTCTTCAATAGATTTTTAAGTAGGTCCACACCCAGTGCGGAGCCCAATGCAGGGTTTGCACTTGTGACCCTGAGATGAAGACCTGGACTGAGATCAAGAGTCAACTTGAGCCACATAGGCATCCCTCAACAGGGTACTGTTTCTAAGTTGGACACTATGTTTTTATATACTATTCTTTGAACACTTCCAGTCTAGTGACCTTCCTAAATTATTATATCTGAAAAAAAATTTTCTCAAAAAACATGCTTTTTTTTTTAAAAAATTTCAGGCCTTCCCACCTTGAGTCCTTGAGCTATTTTGTCTTTTGTCTCCCCCAGCACGAGCTTCCTTATAGCTCCTGAGAATGTCAATCATAGTATTGAGTCAAGTTAATATGACATAATTGAATCACTTAAAACATAAAACCTGGTGTAATAGGATATTAGCAGTCTTGGTTTTCAGAAGTTATGTCATTTCTTTCTACCTGAACTGCAGTTTTTATCTAGCTATGTAAGATCCAGATAAAATGAGTTAAATATTCCAAATGAAGGAAAAATCTCTAAGGACCCCTATTGTGAAGTCCTTCACTTTTAAACAGGCTAGTGGATAGCTGAATAAAAGAAGGCATCTGTGGCCTAAAGTTACCTTAAACCCCAGTGGCTATTAGTTCTGCCTTAAATACTGTGTTTATATTTTAAATACTTCTTCACTGTTGAAGCATTTCAATTCATGTCTACATCTCCCAATTTTTAACTTAAGCTTAACCATGATGAACTTCAGACAGCTCTTCTTTTTTAAAAAAATTTTGATAATTTTGGTCATAATTTAAACAAAACTCTCTTTAAAACTCATGTTTAAGACATAAAATCCTAGCAGATAGAGCACATAGGCATGAAAATAAGGCATGGGATAAGATAATGTCCAACAAATTTTATAGCTAAAATACCTAGAGGGAAGCTGTGGTTGCCCATCCTGCTTCTCAGGGAGCGTCTTTGTGTACTTATCAGCCAGAGTGCTACCATTCAGGTCAATAGGCCTATTGTGATCAACAATGTCCAAACAGTTTATAATTCTCAAATAATCAGCATTTTCAAAGAGGATTCTGAACCAGTGAATAATGTTTGGAAGGTGACAATAATAATTTTTATTTCATATCTGAAACAACACTGCAAATAACGAGAAGAAAAAGTGAAGTTACACAGAATAGCCTGGCTTTCAGGGTTTCAAAAAATTATTAAGCATCTCTTTGTAAGAGATCAAACTTCCTACTCACCATAATCTTCTAGTGTTTTTTAAAAGAATAGCAATCCATGGCTTGAACTGTGCTATTAAAAAAGAAATCAAAAGAATTCAAGTGAGTCAACTGCTGCTTAGTAGCTGCTCTTAACTAAGAGCTGGTATCTGGGGTTCATATTACATCAGTATGACTTAATATTCTTCCTTGACAAGACACTTTCCCCACTCTTCCACAGCATCTGTATCACAGTGGGCCAATCAGTCTGCATACAGTTACACCCATTCTTTTTCTATTTTTCAGGATATTTCTAGTATTTCAGATTTAACCCCCTACATCTTTGTTTTCACAAATAAACAAAAAGTCCCCAATGTTAAGATAAAAACAATTTTAAGACACTTAGAATTGTACAATTCATTTCAAAATCATAATATTATATTTTTATAAGTTTTGGTTGTGAAGAGAAATTGTTTACATTCTGCCTTTCACCAAATGCTGGTGTTTATTGTACTCAGAAAAAAGGAGAGTTGGCTTTAACCATATTTTATTTTTAAATGTATTCTTTTTTTTTCTATAGAAGCTGCATTATTCTACAAGCACTTTTTAGAAACATGAACTCAGAGCTCACTCCTGACTATTTTTTTTATTATTATTATACTCAATTTCCTTAAACAATACTCAATTGTTTGGGGTGAATAGATGGACCTTGACCTCACAACAGAGGTTAAAATGGAGACTTAAGAAATTTGTTACCTACAGGTCATGATCCCAGGGTTCTGGGATGGAGCCCCGCATCGGGCTCTCTGCTCAGCGGGAAGCCTGCTTCCTCCTCTCTCTCTGTCTGCCTCTCCGCCTACTTGTGATTTCTGAGTGTCAAATAAATAAATAAAATCTTTAAAAAAAAGAAATTTGTTACCTAAAATTTTTCTAAATCTCTATTTCTCTGTGTTGATTATAATCTACCAGCTGCTTGTGACAGTCAATGGAAATTTACTGCAATAAATAGAGTCAAAAGCATTTCAAAGGGAAGTGAATTGGTAACCATTTACAAAGGAAATGAATTAAAATTGCATTAATGTAGAAGTCCGCCTGGGTCTTTGAAGTAATATATATTGCTTACTCTGATTGACCACAAAAGATACTTTCTATAGGCTGAATGATTAGAAACTAATGGGACTATTACATTGATTCTTTCTAGGATGAAGTTAACACTTATGGTGGTGCTCTTTATCATGCAGAGCACAAAAATTGTCATGGAGAGAATTCATATCCATGTTTTGTTTTCTGGTAAACTTTATCATGAAAATGAATTAATAATGCCACTTTGTCTTCATTAAATCTTTGTTCTAAGCAAACAGTATCAAAATGTTAATGCCTTTTCTCCCAATTCATACTATTCATTTTTAATATTATGTTTACATTGTTTGACATGTTATAGTATTACTCAACATGCTCAAACTGTACAATCATAAGAATTAGATATGAGGTCAAAATATATCTGACGAAAATTCCATCATTTTGATAATTTCAAAGAAGTCCCAACAGAATCAAATCCCATTTTATCACCATATTATTGCAAGTTCATTTCTTTTCAATTATAGAAGGTATTTATATATTCCAATAATTATCGTGCTAGGTTTAATTTGGGAAGTTAAAGGACTAATTTGGGGAGCTGAAGGAGTCACAGGGTCCCCCTCATTTTCTTTCTTTTTTTTTTTTTAGATTTTATTTTTTTGACAGAGAGACAGCAAGAGCAGGAACACAAACAGGGGTAGTGAAAGATGGAGAAGCAGGTTTCCTTCAGAGCAAGGAGCCCAATTCAAGGCTCTATCCCAGGACCCTGAGATCACAACCTGAGCTGAAGGCAGACACTTAATGACTGAGTCACCCAGGTGCCCCCACTCTTTTTCTTTAGAGACATTTGGAGTGACCTCAGTATGTAAGGGGGCTAAGGCAGACTTCATTAGACCCTACTTTATGAGGGAAGCAAGGGGCACACTTCTACCTTGTTCATGGCATCATTTTAAGTTCTTTCTAACTCTCTCCCATACTTCTAAATCTAAAGTCCCTTGGTCTGGAAACCAAGGGTTATATTTAACGATAATCTTTAATAAACTCTGGAGTTGGTCCTCCGTCACTGTGGCCCCACACTCACTTTTAGGAGCTATTTAAAGATCTTAATATATTGTTTTTGTTCCACTGAGAGATAGTGACCCATGATAGAGATAGAAAATCCAAGCCTAAAATTTCTCTCAAACCAACAAGCCCCAGCAGGCTTCCAACAACTTAGAGGGGACACCAGTTGTGGATTTTGTCCAGCAAACCCTGAGCCAGTGAATAAAGATTACTCCAGACACCTTAGTAGAAGAATGGAGAAGACCTGGGGACCAGACCCTCTAGTGGAAAAAGGTCTGGAGCCAGGTTTTATCTCTGCTTTTATTGGAGTTTTATCCATATACCAGATGCAAGAGCAAAATAAGAAGGAATGTGTAGCATTAATGAGTATGTGATCTCCAGATAAATGTTTCTCCTGAGTCAAGTATTGACTCCCTGAATGAGTGCATTGAGTCTCAATGAGGATCTGGGTGTTTTCAGCCCAGAAACCTCAAAGGGGACCCAGTTTTCTGGACACTCCTTCTTTGCTTTTCAACTGGTCTCTTCCAGGGATGCACGTGTTTTGTTTTGTTTTGTTTTGTTTTTAAAGATTTTATTTATCCATCGGACAGAGAGAGATCACAAGTAGGCAGAGAGGCAGGCAGAGAGAGAGAGAGAAAAGGAAGCAGGCTCTCCACCGAGCAGAGAGCCCAACGTGGGACTCGATCCCAGGACCCTGAGATCATGACCTGAGCCGAAGGCAGAGGCTTAACCCACTGAGCCACCCAGGCGCCCCGGGATGCACGTGTTTTTAAAATCTTATCTAGTCAGGCACTATGAATTCCCATATTATCATAAGGCACAACTTAGCACATGTTATTGTCCTATAAAGAAAGTTTCTTTATATGTGTTTCTGGAACATCTACATTTGTTGATAGCTATAGATGTTCCTTGTAAGGTACCACGTTTTTTCTCTACATTGTGGCAACTCCCATGAAAAAAGAACTCTAAAAGTCACATCTTTGCCTTTTCCTTTACAACACTATGGCAAAGAACCTTGAAGAACAATTTATATTCCATATTCTTGTACTCAAAGTGCTTACAGAATTTCTAAGAGTGGGATTTGAAGGACATAAAAACAAAAACAGAGACACCTGGGTGGCTCAGTTGGTTGGGTGGCTGCCTTCAGCTCAGGTCATGATCTTGGGGTCCTTGGATCAAGCCCCACATCGGGCTCCCTGATCAGTGGAGAGCCTGTTTCTCCCTCTCCTTCTGCCTGCCTCTCTGCCTACTTTTGCTTTCTCTCTCTGTATATATATCTTTTTGTCAAACAAATAAATAAAATCTTTAAAAATAAATAAATAAAAACAAAAACAAACACAGATTGGGATTGTACTTATTAGCTGTGTAATTTTGGGATGTTTTCTAATACCTGTGGGCTTAAGTTGTCATTTTTTTAATTGGTGGGGCTCATATCAGGGTGATTCTTAAAGTCTTTTCTAAATTCAAATTTTATATTTTGGGATAAAGCAGCTGAATTTGTCAGAGGAGAAAATGATTTTTTTTTCCTGATTTTTTTTTCTGGAAGGGAAGTTTTTTAGGTCTACACAAGATGCTTCTTTTCTTACACCATTTTGTTACACAAGAATTCCTCTTGGGGCACCTCGGTGACTTTGGCAGTTAAGCATCTGTCCTCAGCTCAGGTCATGATCCCAGGGTCTTTTGAATGAGCCCTATGATGGAGCCTGCTTCTCCCTCTCCCTCTGTCTTCCTATTTTTTCCTCTCTCTTGAATAGATAAATAGAATATTTTAAAAAAAATCTTTCTTTGATGAAAGCAAATAAGCTAGAGGGAAAGGCTCCAGTTAATATTAGTGGTATGCTCATATGATCTTGCAAATCCAAAGTGTATGTTCACCTATTCCAGAGGTGTGGACAATCACTTCTGTAGTTTGGGGTTTCTCAAAGATACTGATGTATATGGGATAAAAACAATCTTAAAGCCACATATGCAATTCTGTGGTTGCGACACTATGCACAACATCTCATGTTTATTGATCCAAATACAGTTTAACAAAGTCTACAACTTATTACAGTGTTAAAGACAAAGACTCAACCAATTTTTCTTGGAATAAGCTAACTAAAAATACATTTGATTTTTGAAATTGCAATGGCAATAAATGTGTGTTATAACAAGAGAAGCAATACAGAAATGAAAAAAACAAAGAAGCAAAAAAAAACCCAACAACACCAAAAAATCCCAAACTAAAAACCCTTAAACATGGACACTCACATACAAAAAAATGAACTTAGGTATAGACCTTACACACTTTACAAAAATTAACTCAAAATGTATTGTAGACCTAAATGTAAAATGCAAAACTCTAACACTTCTAGAAAATAACAGAGGAGAAAACCTAGATGACCTTGGGTATGATAAATATCTTTTTAGATACAACACCAAGCATATGACCTATGAAAAATATAATTGATAGGCTGGACTTCATTAAATTAAAAATTTCTACTCTATAAAAGACAATATCAAAATAATTAGAAGATAAGCCACAGAGTGGGGGAAAATATTTGCAAAAGACACAACTGATGAAAGACTGTTATCCAAAATATACAAAGAACACTTAAAACTCAATACCAAGAAAGCAAGCATCTTGATTAAAATGAGGCCAAAGAAGGGTAAGTGCCTGGGTGGCTCAGTTGATTAAGCATCTGACTCTTGTTTTTGGCTCAGGTCATATCTCAGGGTCTTGGGATCAAACCGTATGTCAGGCTCCACAGTCAATGGGGAGTCTGCTTGGGATTTTCTCTCTGCCTCTGCCCCTTCCCCCATGCACTCACTCTCTCTCTCAAATAAATAAATAAATCTTAAAAAAATTGTCCAAAAACCTTCATACACACCTCATTTAAGAAGATACACATATGGCAAATACGTATTTGAAAAGACGCTCCTCATGATGTTATCAGGGAAATGCCACTACATGCCCATTAGAAAGGACAAAATCCATTCTGGCTTTGAGAATATCAGATGCTGGTAAGGATATTGATTAACAAGAACTTTTGCTTATTGTTGATAGGAATGCAAAATGCTATAGCTATTTTGGAAAACAGTTTGACAGTTTCTTACAAAACTAAACATACTCTTACCATACAATCTAGCAATTGCACAACTTGGTATTTCTGCCCCAAAGTTAAATACATATGTCCACACCAAAACTGCACATGGATATTTATAGTAGCTTTACTTAGAATCCTCAAAAATTGGAAAAAACCAAGATGCCATTTAGTAGGTGAGTGGATAAAAAAGCTATGCTATATCCAGAAAATGTGATATTATTCAGCACTAAAAAAGAAAGAATAGTTAATAATACTATATTGAATATTTGAAAGTTTCTAAGAGAGTAAGTCTTAAAAGTTCTTATCACAAGAAAAACACATTTGTTAACTATGTGAGGTGATGGATGTTAACTAAACTTATTGTGGTAATCATCTTGCTATATATGTATATATTAAATCATTATGTTGTATTCCTCAAAATAATATAAAGTTATGTGTCAATTACATATCAATAAACTGGGGAGAAAAAGGGGAAAAAAAGAAGAAATGAGACATCAAGACACAAATTTATGATTCCAAATATATGACATTCTGGAAAAGACAAGACTATGGTGACAATAAAAATATCAATAGTTTCTGGGGGGATGGTGAT
Organism: Neogale vison; assembly: GCF_020171115.1. NCBI lineage: Eukaryota > Metazoa > Chordata > Mammalia > Carnivora > Mustelidae > Neogale > Neogale vison. The sequence continues at coordinate 51,278,795 of NC_058105.1, read as the reverse complement.
AGAGAAAGATGAATAGGCAGAGCACAGAGAATTTTTAGGGCAGTGAAAATACTCTATGTGATACTGCAATGGTGGATAAATCTTATTATACATTTGTCCGAATCCATAGAATGTAGTACAACAAGGATGAATTCTAAGCTAAACTATAGATCGTGAGTGATTATGATGTGTCAATGTAGGTCCATCCTTGGAAAAAAGAAAAAGTATCATTCTGATGAATGATATTTATAATGGGGAAGGCTATGTATGTGTGGGGGCAGAGTATATGGGAAATCCCTGTACCTTTATTTTTTTGTGATTGTAATACTGCTCTAAAAATATAGTCTTATAAAAACCTTAAATATCTCTCTCCATTCATGCTATCCATCTCTGTCCACTAAGGTAACCAGGGTTAACCTCCCTGGGATGTTCACCACTTTTCACTGTACTCATGCAAGCACATCAAGTAAGCTCTTTTTTCCCAAGATGCAAGATGCCATAAAACTGAAGGTGACTAAAGAAAAATGACCTCCAAAAGAAATGTCCTTCTTACATATAACCTATTTCCCCCTGAGCTCAGTCCCAAAGATAAATCTCCTTTGCCATTTCTATGGTTCTTATGCCTTATAAATGAAAAGAAGCCACTCATTTTTTTAAAAAGATTTTATTTATTTATTTGTCAGAGAGAGAGGAGTGAGAGTGAGCACAGGCAGACAGAGTGGCAGGCAGAGGCAGAGGGAGAAGCAGGCTCCCTGCCAAACAAGGAGCCCAATGCGGGACTCGATCCCAAGATGCTGGGATCATGACCTGAGCTGAAGGCAACTGCTTAACCAACTGAGCCACGCAGGCATCCCAAAGCCACTCATTTTTGAAGAAACCATTCTTTTGGGGGTGATGAGGGAGTACAGGGCTTCCTTTCTAGTATCTATAAACTTAACTGTAGATATAGAAGTTACTTTCCACACTGTAACATTTGAATGATTTTTGTGTCTAAACATTTAGCCCTACTAGGGCCCTTTTATTAGCCCTATTATGGGATGTTCAGAGCAGATTCAAAAGTTTCTTTTGAAGTACTTCAACAAAGAGGGAACAAAAAACATGTTCAGTTGAAAAAAAGTAATTAGTTGACCACACTCTCACTTCCAAATTGATAGTCTTATTCACACTGTGTACCAGCTTTGACCTCATTTATAATTATAAATGTTTGTGACAGAAACAAAATGGAGACTTGGGGTTAGAGGGTTAGAAATGCCATATTAGGAACTGGGTTGGACTGTATCCCTTACATTATTCCACCACACAGGTTGTCTTGTTCCTGTGGTATATACAGTCTTGACCCAAGTTATCAGTAAAAAAATGATTTGCATATCAGTGTTTCTGAAGGAAATGAAGGGTGGAGGAGCAGGTTCATTCTATGTTTACAATGTTGATTCTGAAATGTCACTCTTTAGATATAATTTATAACTGGATGAAGAGCCAGCTTAGCAAGAAATCAGGACTTTTGTATAATAGAATGAAGAGACATTTTTTAACCTAATGGGACTCTGCATGACAAAAATTTTAAGAAGAGAATGATACTGGATAAATTATAATCTGCTAGTTCGATTCCCAGAAGGAAAGAATCCTTTTACATAATGTTGCCATAAGAGTTACCAGAAGATTTATAGCTTTTGCAAGGAAGAATTTAATAGTTATCTATAAGAGTGTGAATTAAGGTAGAAAATCTTGAATAAAGCAGAAAATTACTTCTGTAATTGCAAATTCTCATATTTCTGGAAGCCTAAAGATGGAGGTGTCATTGCTCTCTGAGTAGACCTTGGGATGAGCAGAGGTTTAATTGGCATAATTAAAAGAAGAATTAAAAATATGTATTGAGGACCTTAAAAAAACCTCAGTGAATACTTTCTTTAGCAATTAAAGACAATAACTCATAGGAATTGGAGATAATTATGCCAACAGTTTGCCAGTGGCATATTCATTTAGATTTAAATTCAAACAAAAGAGAGGAATTTGATAGTTCTTTTAATTATATCAAGTCTTATCCAAAATATACACACAAGGAGAGTTTGTATAGCTTGGATAAAATAGTGGTTAGACAGATCTTTAATTCAACAGAAAAGCATCACCTCTCTTGAGAAATTAATCAGAAAAATCTTGTATGGTAAGCCTGTTAATAAGGAAGATTATCATTAGTGTCAATAGACACAGGTAATTTGGGCAACAGATGTAGGTAATCTGCAAGAACTTTGGCTTCCAACAACCATCTTAGGTATGCCCAGCTGTGTCTGCCAATGATAATCCATCATAAGGCAACATGCTATTTACTTTCCCTTACAATGACAGGGATTTAAGATGAAGATGAAAGAGAACCAAAGCCTATAAGGTAATTTACAACTATCTTGAATTTAAACTTTTCCTTTTTTTTTTTAACCCCTGTCACCTGGCATTACTGAAAAGGTAACACGATGCCTAATTGCAGCTATCATAATCATCTGCTGTCAAAATTAATATAGGAGAATAAAATAATTTACTGAGTTTCTGGTTTATAGTACTTGCTAGTGCTACACGGAATTATTTGATAGAAATTAGACAAGAATATTATTTGTTAGGAAATTATTCATTTTTAATGGTCAGGCTCTTTCACATAAGGATGATCTTATCAGGTATTCTTAAGGATAAACAGCCGAATTTACATTTTCACCGTAAGTATCATAAGGAGTCCTCTAAAGAAAGTAAGATTTATAATAATCCTGCTCAAATGAATAGAGAAAAAGAGTCTATAGCCATAGCACTCTGAACATGCCTGATCTCATCTGATCTCAGAAGCTAAGCAGGATTGGGCCTGGTTAGTACTTGGCTAGGAGAAAAAGAGAGAGAACAAAACACCCTGTCCCTCTGCCAACCCATACCATTATCATTGTGTGTGTGTGTGTGTGTGTGTGTGTGTGTGTGTGTGTGTTAAGTCGGTGAGAATAAGATCCATAACTCATTCAGATACAAGACATGGCAGTTTTAATATATTTTTTCCATTAGGTACTGAAGATAGTAGTGTGTGGTTCCTTGCTAAATCAAAATAGAAGTTCAGAGCTCTCTTTTAATAAAGTGAGGGTCCTAGGTTCTTTCCTATGCCTATAAAGTAGTTCATAGCTTAAAATCTATGTGCCATTTTATGTAGTTGCTTTGATGTATCCATTACCAAGGAACGTGAAAAACAGACATACTTAGGTCTTCTCTGATCCTTGGCCTATTCCTGAGTTTTATTTCAACAGAGATTCTCACTATGAAAGGAATGATGTGAAACTCTGAGAAGTCAACATACAGAATACAACTGCTATTAAAATGCAGTGCCAGGATGACATGATTCTTTATACAGAAAACCCAAAAGACTCCACCTCCAAACTACTAGAACTCATACAACAATTCAGCAACATGGCAGGAGACAAAGTCAATGTAGAGAAATCAGTGGCTTTCTTATACACTAACAATGAAAATACAGAAAAAGAAATTAGAGAATCGATTCCATTTTACTATAGCACCAAGAACCATAAGATACCTGGGAATAAACCTAATCAAAGAGGTAAAGGAACTGTATTCGAGGAACTACAGAACACTCATGAAAGAAACTGAAGAAGACACAAAAAGATGGAAGATCATTCCATGCTCTTGGATCAGAAGAATAAACATTGTTAAAATATCTATACTGCCTAGAGCAATCTATACTTTTAATGCCATTGTGATCCAAATTTCACTGGTATTCTTCAAAGAGCTGGAGCAAATAATCCAAAAATTTTATGGAATTAGAAGAGACCCCGAATCGCTAAAGAAATATTGAAAAACAAAAATAAAACTGTGGGCATCATGTTACCTGATTTGAAGCTTCACTACAAAGCTGTGATCACCAAGACAGCATGGTACTGGCATAAAAACAGACACATAGACTAGTGGAACAGAGTAGAGAGACCAGATATGGACCCTCAACTCTACAGTCAAATAATCTTCGACAAAACAGGAAAAAGTATACAGTGGAAAAAAGACAGTCTCTTCAATAAATGGTGTTGGGAAAACTGGACAGCTATATGCAGAAGAATGAAACTCAACCATTCTCTTACACCGTACACAAAGATAAACTCAAAATGGATAAAAGACCTCAATGTGAGACAGGTATCCATCAGAATCCTAGAGGAGAACATAGGCAGTAATCTCTTTGATATCAGCCACAGCAACTTCATTCAAGATATGTCTCCAAAGGCAAAGGAAACAAAAGTGAAAATGAACTTTTGGGACTTCATCAAGATCAAAAGCTTCTGCAGAGCAAAGGAAACAGTCAACAAAACAAAAAGGCAACCCACGGAATGGGAGAAGATATTTGCAAATGACAGTACAGACAAAAGGTTGATATCCAGGATCTATAAAGAACTCCTCAAACTCAGCACACACAAAACAGACAAACATATCAAAAAATGGGCAGAAAATATGAACAGACACTTCTCCAATGAAGACATACAAATGGCTGTCAGACACATGAAAGAATGTTCATCATCACTAGCCACCAGGGAGATTCAAATTAAAACCACATTGAGATACCACCTTACACCAGTTAGAATGGACTCCTGTATACTTAAATCAGGCCAATAATGTCCCTCATATTTGTAAAATACCCTACATGTTTCTATTCCTTTTATAAGAAATTCAAGTTAAAAAACAAACAAACAAACAAACAAAAACAATCAAAACCTACAATTATTTTAGGAGACCAACTTGGAGCCAGGTGGATTCCCTCATGGGTATGAGGCTATTTAAGGTGACCTGAGGAGGAAGAAAAGGACATTTGGCAGTACAGTTAACCCTTGAACAGTGCAGAAGTTAGAGGCACCAACCCCTTGATGTGGTAGGAAATCCATGTACAAATTTTGACTCCCCCCAAACTTAACTACTGATGGCCCACTATTGACTGGAAGCCTCACTGATAACACAGACAGTTAATTCACACATATTTTGAATGCTGTATGAATTATATACTATATTATATACTATATTCTTCTATACATATATACTATATGATGAAGTAACCTAGAGAAAAGACGTCTTTAAGTAAATCATAAGAGCAAGTATATTTATAGTACTGTACGTATTTCTCCAAAACAACCCCACGCATAAGTAGATCTGCACAGTTCAAACCCATATTGTTCAAGGGCCAACTCTATATAGCATCTTTATTAGCTTCTATAGATCCCAACTTCTTAAGTATACTAAAGGCTTTTTTTGCAGAGTGGCACAATAATTTAAAGTCTATTCCAACAGAAGTCTTTGAACATTTATTTAAATAGTATGAAATTGTAATTTTTGCAGGTGAGAAATGACTTAATATTGTCATTTTTATATGGTTCAATCTGAGATTTAATTTTCCATACCCTACCTCACTTTAACATACTGGAAAAAAACATGGGAGCTTTGAGCAGATAGAACTGGATGGAAATTTCAGCTCTATCAACTGTGTGCCTTTGGGAAAGCATTATAATCTATCTGAGCCTTAGTTTCTTTATCTTCAAATTGAGAAGACCAATACTTAGTTGAGAACATGGTTGTGTGAATTAAAGACAACACGCAAAAAGTACAAAACAATAAATAGTTGTTATTATTGTACAATACAATAAATAGTATTGTACTACTAATGTTAAATTACACTGTGCTAAATGCTAAAGTTACACTGTGGTTATAGTCATACAACTGTATGAATATACTAAAGTCATTAAATTGTACACTTGAAATGGATGAATTGCATAGTATATGAATTATATCTCAATAAAATTGTTTTTAAATACTCATAATGAGGGACACACATAAAGAACAAGAGCTTAAAGCTATTTGGAAAAAAAATATTTAAACGTGGCCTTTCATAAGGCTCATTTATAGACTTCAAACAAGCAAACCAGCTTCTGAGTATTTCTTGAAGTAATCTAGTTTAGCATGATACAGTCACTGCAAAGCATTATTTCTAATTTCCTATTTCTGGTATTAACCACAGTAGAAAGGGTTGTTGTTTATTGCTATTCTGCAACTGGCAAACACCAAGTTTTGATGTAACAAATGTCATGAAGTAAAGATTTATTTTAAGATTTACTTCACAGTTAAAGAAAAAGCTACAACTGACAGACCATTTGGCTATCTCATGTCTCAGGCCTCCCAGTGTTTGGTGCACAGCCATATGAATAAGAAAGCTGTGTTCCTCAACACTTTCTCATTCCAATTGCACAAGCACAATGTGTGTCAGGTTTTGAGCAGCAGCACAGCTTAGACATAGTCCAGTCACCACACACAGCCTGGGCAATGTAAAAATAACAACAGGGAGGCTTAAAAAGAGGGCATAATAGTTATTTGTCCAGATGACCAAATTACATTTTCCTCTTCTAACTGTTAGACATTTACAAGGACACAATTTGGAGATGCCTTTGGGTCCTATTTACTTCCTATGTAGAAACTAACCATTTGCTAATAGAGGCCCTTATTTTTATATAGGGAATTTTACCTTACTGGATGCAAATCTGGACAGAAAGGGTTTCCAGTTTTAAATACTGCATTATGTACATTTGTAAATACTCCATCCTATTATGGATGATCTTTTTACCCAAAAGTGTTATACAATAAATTTATTTTCTTTCTCACCTTCTCTGTAATTTATGCATAAAAAAGGAACGGTTATCAAAGATTTTAGGTCAATAGTTCCATCTGAATTTACACATCACTCTCTAAAGATGCAGTATCTTATTGTTTAAACATGTGTGTATGTGTGCTTGTTTTCAATCAAGAATATCTATGAATGATATCCAGAATTAAATAACAACAACAACATACTAGAATGCAGCCATTCTAGTATGGATAGATGTGACAAGTCTACCAGCATTGAACTGACTCCTATGCTAATGCTAGCAAGACATCCGAGGTAGATAGAAGCAGGGAGGGTTAGTTCAATGTAAAGTTGTGAAAGAAGCAATATCTTTCTTTAATATTTTTCCAGCTCATTTGTTCCTGGGTGCCCAGCGTTTTGTTGTCTTCGGGGTACTGAGAGCTTGACACTGCTAAATATCATGGGAACTGGTTCTTCCAGGAAGCCCAATGCTCTGGATCTTTTTCTTCTTTAGTCCCTCTTATCAATAGTTATGCATTTTGTATATCCCACTCAGTAGTCATACTTTTGAAAATATTTATTTATTTATTTGAATTAGAGAGAGAGAACAGGGAGAGGGGCAGAGGAAGAGGGAGAGAGAGAATCTTCAAACAGATTCCCTGCTGAACAGAGAGACTGATGTGGGGTTCAAACTAGGAACCTGGGATCATGACCTGAACTGGAATCAAGAGTCAGACATTCAACCAACTGAGCCATCCAGGCACTGCTCTTTAGTCATACTTTATTTTATGGATAGTCTGATAAAATAATTGAAGTGGAGGAGTACATTATTTTAAAGGTTTATACATTTTGCCTTTTCTAAGAAGTATTTATATTATAACAGGGGCTTTAAGGTCTTAAACTATAGTTAATTAAGTTAGGTAAACTTTTTTTTGCCTCTCAGATAATATTGTATAGATTGTGGCTATCTTCTTGGTTTATATATAAGAACAACACACACACATACACACATTTACAAAGGAAATTTTACACACAGAACTTTATTGGATGTTAATCTGGACAGAAAGGGATTCAGGGATTTGAGTTTTCAATTATATATACATGTGAATTATATATAAATGTATCTGAAGTCGATGCAACATGAAGAGGGAGCTGCAATCAACAAAGATATAAGATATATAACAAAGATATAGAAAAAGTAAGTCTTAAATATTAAAACTTGTCTATGGACCACAGCTAAATATTAGCAGCAGACAAATCAAGTACTATTGGAAAAAGCAAAGATGGAGTAACATCTTTGAGTATTCTAGAAAGCACAGAGATATTTAGATAGGCTCTATCAACATCAACTATAGCCACAAACCAATGGCTGTTTTCACAGAAGTGGGAAGGATAGCTTCCAGTCATAAGTCTTTTGAGTTGCAGCAATTTTGAATAAAAATAAACAATATCTGTAGGGCTAGTAATTTACAGATATACACAAACAAGTGTATTAAAGGGCACACATCTACACTCCTAATCTTCAGATATACAAATTATACAACATTTAGGATTTTGAACAATTTGCCATCATCACATTTTGCAGCTATGAATTATTTATGGATAAAAGAAGATCTTTTCTCAATTAAATCAATGAAGAAAATGGAGACAAAGGTTTATTAAATCTATAAACTTACTTATTTTTACATAATTTGATGCAAAATATAAGTGGATGCTGAAGATATAAAACATCTATGGAATAAGGAATGCTTGGTTGCTAGGTGTTAAATTACTTAAAGATTAAAGACAACCTCTTCAGGGGCACCTGGGTGGCTCAGTGGGTTAAGCCTCTGCTTTTGGCTCAGGTCATGATCTCAGGGTCCTGGGATCAAGCCCCCCATCAGGCTTTCTGCTCAGGGGGGAGCCTGCTTCCCTCCCCCTCCCCCGCCTCTCTGCCTACTTATGATCTCTGTCTCTCAAATAAATAAATAAAATCTTTTTTTTTGAAGTTGCACATAAAGGGTTTATTTTAAATGTTTTAAGGATAGGATAGAATTACATCATAATTATAAAAATTACTTATAGAATTAACAGATTTATATTGTTTATACTTCTAAATGCAGAGAAAAGGGAACTGTCTATACATAATATAAAATAAAATTAAAAATGAATTCAAGCCTGAAAGATGAGGTTATTTACCTAATTGTAAGATGCCAACATGAAGAACTCTGAACTATGCACATCTGCTCACACCACACTAATGGTGGAAATACAAAAAGTGCAGCATTTCCAAGGAACCATAGACATTTTGACCATAATTATTTTGTTATAATTATTGTTCCTGTTTTGTCTTTGGAGAACTTTCTTTTTTCTTTTTCTTTCTTTTCTTTCTTTCTTTTTTTTTTTTAAAGACAATCAGCTCACGCATGGTTTCAGGCACTACAATTTGTGACAATCAGAACAGTCTTCAAATGGTTCCATAGGGTTCAGAGATTCGAGCCCAATGCACTGCAGGGTTTGGCATGTAAAACAAGAATAGGATGAACTCTGGCTGAGAGGTGACTGGGCGCTTCGCGAATGCACAGTCCCTTCAAATGCTGCACGACAGACAGAGCTGGGAAATCACCTTCTGCTGGCTCTGGCTCGCCAGTGCATTCTCATCCTACAACCACTAAAATGGCACAGGAAGCAAATATAGAGAAAACAGAAAACAAATCAAAACAAAGGTAGAAAACAAACAAACAAAAAAAACAAGTATCTTTCACATGCAAGTTCAGTTAGTTACATTGAACATTCTACTTAGAATAGAGCAGGCAAAAAAGGATGATCTGCATTTAAGGTTCTCCTCGGAAGCTTCATGTGGCAGCCGGACGTCACTGCACGTGACACGGGAACACGATAGCAGGTTAGTGAGGAAGGCTGGGACATTTTGTACAGGTTCAGGGCTTGTGCAGTCACAAGTCCCATAATTTTGGAAACTTATGTCGGGCTCATACAACAAGGAACCAACATTCTGATACCAGGAAAAGGCAAGCAATGCATGCAGATCTGAAACATGAGCCTAGAACAAAGCCTGAAGTACCGGGCGAGGGAGTGGAATCAGTCATCGCTCAAATGTGGGTTAAGGCATCAAAATAAAAGAGAATGGGGGGGGGAGAAAGGAAAACAACAAAAAAAAAACCCTTACCCTTCTTTCCGCCCTAAAGGCAACAAATGGAAATGATGAAAATAATGGTGATCATCACCTGTCACGTTCATCAGGAGAGTGGCAGACCATGTGGTATTGAAGGTGCTAAAGGTGCTTGCAGGAAAACCACAGTGCAAGTCATCAAGTGACACTGGGAAGGTTGCCACTGACCTAGCCCTCAGGATACTCCGAACACTGATTTTCAGTCCAAAGTCACTGTACCATGTTTGCACTGTGCACACACTGGACACCCTACTCTTGAGGCACACGTGTCTGCCTGTGCTCGGGGAGCAGACTCAGCCTGGAGACTGGCATGCAGGGACTCCTGACCAGAGCCACTGGGAAAAAGGTGACAGACAGTCATGCCCCATGACCCCTGCTGAAGCCAGAGAAGTGAGACCAGGCAGGCACCGCAGGGAGAGGCGCAGAGGCAGACAAGCTCCCCCTGCAGCCCGAGGGGAGGGACTGCATCCTAGAGCGCCGGGGTCACCATCCAACAGCATGACAACGCACAGCCTTCTGAAGGCAAAGCAGGCACCATGCAGACCATGAGCAGTAAGGCCACCAACAACAGAATCTCCAATACTGAGAACAGCCATGACAGAGGCTGCACATACTGCTGGTAGTTGGCTGGCAACATGTGCATTTAGCCTTCTGCCCCAACCTCGGGTAAGCTCTCCAACCTCTACACTGGATTCCATACTGCCTCTCTCCTGGCTTTCAAACAGTCAGGGTTCATCTGAAACAATGTGACAGATGACCATGTTGCTGCCACCTAACCACTTCTGTGATTCTATTTCGGTCAAAACCACCTTGCAGGAACAAGCCACGAAAGGGCTGTGAGGCTGAGGGCCGCAGTCACACCCACAAGCTAGAGCGATGACAGGAGAGTCCACGTCAGCAGAACACCGGGAGCCAAGACCGCTCAGCACCACAGAAGGTGTCAGGGGACCCAGGCCGTTACATGTCTACATATTCTCTGTGGGGAACAGCTGGGGGAAGCCTTCTGATCACAACCAGGTATCAGTAAGAATAGTAATAAAAATAAAAGTGTCCCAGAGAACTTGTGAGAAGGCCACAACACCACTCTCAAACTTGTATTTCTGGATCAAAGAACTAGGTTCTTCCAGGAACTTACCACATGCACACAAACCACTGATGCACTGTTGTCTCTCAAATCACAAAATAGAATCCAGACTGCTGATCGTACAGACTAACGGACCAGGTTGTGCCGTCCAAAGCACCCAACATCACACTGTATAGACCAAGTACCTGAGCTTTGCTTTAAAAACAAAACAAAATAAAACAAAACAAAAACCTATTTATGATAGAAAATGTAAACAAAAATTTACAAAGCTTAGAAATTAAAGGCATCTTTTTACCCAGCTTTCTGTTTTGTTAAATTCTAATGTGGGTCCCGCAACTCTTCACAAATGATTCCTATACGGACTCATGGTTTAAAGCCTCCAGAATGAAAAGGCGTCTGAATTCTGACGTCCAAAGCACACTGAACGTCCCTGTGTCTCCTGTGCCCACATTTAATTTTATTTATTTATTTGTTTTTAAAGATTTTATTTGTTTATTTGACCGACAGAGATCACAAATAGGCAGAGAGGCAGGCAGAGAGAGAGGAGGAAGCAGGCCTCCAGCTGAGCAGAGAACCCGATGCGGGGCTCGATCCCAGGACCTGGGATCATGACCTGAGCCGAAGGCAGAGGCTTTAACCCACTGAGCCACTCAGGCGCCCCCCACATTTACTTTTAAATAAACAGCAGTAATATACGAAATCAGACTGACTTAGGACAAGCACTCCTGTTAGGCTGGAGAATATTATTGAACCCCAGCCCGGATCCACAAGGAAAAGCCTGTCAAGGAAGGGTGTGTGTGTGTGTGTGTGTGTGTGTGTGTGTGGCATGTATGGACACACACAGATGTGGACAGGGAGAGGTCCATACATGTCTCAGTATCGACAGTGCCAGACCATGCTTGCAGCGTGGCAGCAGGTGGGGAGAACTACGGTGCTGGGGAGCTGGGGCAGTCCAGACCAGTCTACATGACCGCGGTGCTATCTTAACTTCACCAAACTTGCCTGGAACTCCCCTCCAGACACACAGACTTCTCGTAAGATGAAGGAGTTCTTACACAAAATGCTCTGTGTTCACATCAATCTGTACTATTCAGAACAAACTGGTTCTGCTGGCAGAGATTGTGGGTTTGCAGGGACATTTAAGCTTTCATTAAACTGGAAAGGAATCAAGTCTTTAAGTCTACAAATTAGATATTTAATAGTTCCACAAATTTGGCCAAGTCCATGATGACATCTAGGATGTTTTCACCAAATTGTAGACGTAAATATGGAAATTGTCTTCAAACTTGATGAAATAGACCAATGGTTTGGCCTCCACTTGATGAATGACCATGCCAGTCCTCTTAGAGCTGTCCTCTTTGGCATGTTCCACCTGTTTGCCTATCACTGTCCACAACTTCTCCCGGCTCCCTTTCAGCTGGAGGAGAATCGTTAGAATCGGGCATAATGTTAAGGTTGGCTTCTTTATAATCATCTAAGAGCTGGTATATGAGCAAGACGGGTTCCTTCTTGTAGGTGATATAGAACCACGTGTTCATGATGGGGGTGCGTGCCAGGACCAACCCCCTCCACTCGTCCTTGGAGCCATCCTCTGTCTCAAACATGTGCACTACCACCTTGCCGATCATCGTTTGGGCCAGGTGCGCATCGCTATTCCGAGAGGTCATTGCGGGACGTCCTTTTCTTCATCATACTTGTAGACACACCAGCATGGCCTGCATTTGCTCTGGACCGCTGGCGAAGGGTCTTCCCGAATGGGGTCTCCATTCATCTGTATTTAAGTGAGCAGCACAGCTGCCGGACTAGGGTGAAATTTGAATACTCTCCAATTTCAAACTTTTCACAGAATTTCACTGTTCCTATTAATACAGCACCCAAGTGCCTCTTTTACAAGTTCAGCAGAAACATGTGGACTCATAAGGACTCTGCCAGCTGCCCAGGCCGCAGTCTGCAGCCCGCCTTCCCGCGCCACACTCCTGCCCGGGGCCCAACCCAGCCAGAGCGTGCCGCCCCGCCCCCGCTCCGCTCCGTTGCAGCCGCCCGCCCCCCAATAAATAAAAAAAATCTTTAAACGCACAAACAAACAACCTCTTCTGCACTTTTGAAAGAAAAAAATATATAATTTTATTCAATAAAATCTGGACTATCCTGTTTCTATGCAGTACTAATCATTTCAGACACTACTCTCCCTTCATTCCATTTTTCTTACGGCTTTTAGTAATTTTTAAATTCTTCACTGACCAAAGTGATAAGGTGTAATTTACATATGAACATTTATTCTACATATAAAATCATACATTATGACCTAAGCCAAATTATTATATTTTTTGTTTTCAAAATAGAGAAAAGAGTGCACAAATAGTTCAAAAATTCAATATACCTTAACAGATCTTGCTATTTACTCCAAAAGAGTTACTAGAAAGAAACTTCTCAACTGTTAAGGTTGAGCAGTTTGGTAACTGGGGAATAAATTTATTTTTCTTCAGTAGAGTGAATCATACTCTTCATAAATAAAGGTAGTAAGGAATTTATATCCAGAATTTACTAAAATAAAATAACCTAAATTTTAATTGCAACATACACTCATTAGGAGCTCATTACATGTAAGATTCTGTGCTGAGGGAATATGGCAATACAAAGATGGAAAAACTAAACTCTGTTGTCAGAGTTTACCGTCAAAAGGGGAAGAAAAAGACAAATGAGTGTTTAATAAATCAAAGTCACATGGTGTTCTTACCTATTCTTTATTTCACAGTCATGGACATGGACTTATTTTTCTTTTATGTCTTCTCAAAAGAAGCATGAATTAGCCCTAATTTGAGGGTATGACTGAAAGAGAAAACTTTCATATGAAGTTAGTTTTTTAAGATTTGCCCTTTGCTATTTTGTCCTAACATGCTTATTTGATTTTTCGAAAACTTAGTTCTTGATCTAGTGGCAATCAATCCATAGTTAAGTATCACTAAGTTCTGGAGAAAGCATGATGCTGTGTACTATCACTAATATTACATGCTATATTTTTGGAAGAAAGTTTCTCTGCTTGTATTGGAGTATACATGTCCTTCAAATTCCTTTTCATTTGAAAATATCAGAGCAGTGAAAGATACAAAGAGTGGAAGAAGTGTAACATGTGGGTAAAATCTATGACAAAAGTCAAATAAAGCTCGAGACAATTTCTCCAGCTTTGAAGGCCAAGAGAAGCGTACTAAAATAAATATGGTCAGAGAAATAAGAAGTCATACTTCCTTTCATAAGAACTAGATAGCATTTTTTTTCCTTCCTGGCGAAGCAATATAATTCCATATGCATATGCTACACTGGCTCTTTGTTCCCCTAATTGGAAGCATAATCTGCTGCATTGTAAGTCATGCTCAAATCACTCATTAAGGTCACGTTTATTGGTATTTTTGACTTATTTAGCAGATATTTCCTAGATGTGAGTAGGTATGATGTTAGTGCTACCAAGAGGCTCCGGAACAAAAAATTTATGAAAGATCAGCAGAAACAATTATGATCCTTTGATTATAGGGGTTGGTACATAAAGTTGGATTTAAAGCTATAGTAAGAACTTGCATTACTGAGAAACACATGACACTATGCTCCATTTTAATCCAAGACTGGGTGATTGAACAAAGGAAGAGCGGCAAAGACAAAGTTCCCACTGCTACCACTTTAAATATTAGTTTGCTGACTTTCCAGGTCTAGTAATGGTGAAGAAACTTATGATGGACTAATCTTTCACTCATACAATTACAAGATCCATGTTTATGCAGTTTTTATCCTGAAACTACTGCCAAAAACATGAATGGTGGGACAGGTAGAAATCAAGCAGAAAGCTTGGCTTGAAGAGTCAAATAATAGAATTAAAAGGTGCTAATTCGGGGCACCTGGGTGGCTCAGTGGGATAAAGCTTCTGCCTTCGGCTCAGGTCATGATCCCAGGGTCCTGGAATCGAGCCCCATGTCAGGCTCTCTGCTCAGCAGGGAGCCAGCTTCCCCCTCCTTCTCTCTCTGCCTGCCTCTCTGCCTACTTGTGATCTCTGTCAAATAAATAAAATCTTTAAAAAAAAAAGAAAGGTGCTAATTCACATGGAAATTAAGGGGAGAGATTCTGACAAAGAGGAAGCTACAGAGAGTTCCCAAATCTGCAAATAAACTCCCCTCAAATCCTTGTATGATCCACAAACTAAGCATTTATCAGGAGATACTTAAAAGAACCCAGGACAAAAGAAGAGCCAGAAGATTGAAAATGCAGCATAGATATTTCAACAAACACCACAGCAAGTAAACCAGATTTTAGGGTTTTAGAGGGGCATGGTTAATACCTAAGGCCTACTGCTAAAACCCTGGAATGGTCATGTCTTAGAGGTGGAAGTAATGTTACAATATCAAGGCATTCACCTGAGGACAAAGGGGAAAAAAATTGAAAAAGAGTCACACTAACAGAACATAAACCACTCCTAATGATCAGCAATAATGATCAGCAAATAATTTACAACAAATACTCTTCAGAGAATTATAAAGCAATCTGGAAACTTGAAAACACATTATCTAAAATGTCCGGACTTAAAAAAAATACTTGCAGAGAAACAGGAAAAATTGATTTATAATCAAGAAAAAAAGCAATTAGTGGAAAAGGTCTAGATGACCCAGATTATGGAATTAGCAGGAAAAGACTAAAGCAGGCATTATACATGTGGTTGAGATCATAGAAGAAAAGACTGTCAAATTGAGCAAACAATTGGGAAATCTCAATGAAAAAAATAAAATCTGTTTTAAAAACTAAATGGGTGTTCTATAATTCAAAAGTGAGATCTCAGAAATGAAAAATTCACTTAAAAATATATTGGGAATAATAGAAAAAATGGTCAGTGAACTTGAAGATATGTCAATCAAAAGTATCCATATGAAGAAGAGGAAGAAAGATTGATGCAAAAATGAAGAGAATATCTGTAACTCCCAAGACATTATCAGGCATCTAATGTACTTGAAATTAGAGTCCTAGAAGGAGAAAATGAGGCATAAAAATATTGTTAAACTAATAGTTTAAACATTTCCGAATTCAGTTTTTTAAAAACCCACAAAAACAAACATTAATTTGCAGATTCAAGAAGCTTAGCTAAAAATAGATTAAATTTAGGGAGAGAATGTTATGTCAACTTCCCACGAAAAACAATGCAAACCAAAGAAAAAAGAAATAACATCTTTAATATGTTGAAAAAGTTGTCAACACAGAATTCAATATCTGGTAAAAATATTCTTTCAAATGAGAGTGAAATAAAGCAATGTTAAGATAAACAGAAGCAAAAAAAAAAGATAAAAGCTAAGAGAATTTGTTATCAGAATATATAAACTATAAGAAACGCTAAAGATAGTTCTTAAGACTGAGGAATTTATACCAGATGGGAACTCAGATCTACAGGGAAAAAAAAATGAAAAGCATCATGAATGACAAATATGAAGGTAAGTTTTTAAAAATATCATTTGCCTCTTACCTCAATATTTTTAAAAGATAATAGTTTAAAGCAAAACAATTGCTTTGTTTAGTTTATAACTTATATAGATATAAAACATATGATAATAATAGCACAGAAGTTCATGAGTATATGAAATTTTAACCTTCAAAGTATTTTTATAAGAATAGACATAATATTTATTTTAAGTATAAAATAATGTGATTAGGATGCACAGTCAAATTCTTAGAGCAACTACTAAAAATAATAAGAGATATAATTAAGTATCCAATAGAGGAATTAAAAATGGAATAACTATTGAATTAACCCAAAGAAAAGGTTTTAATTAGAAGGTATTGATAAGTGTACCTACATTTCATGTAATATTGATGAAATTAGGTTGAAATCTATTATCTTGTTGGTTGTTAGAGATCTTTTTTTTTGCTCCATTTGGACTTTTCCAATAACTTTTACTAGATGAGGAAGCAAGACACAACCATATGCTGCCTTCAAGAACCATATTTAAATATAAAGATGTTTATATATTAAAAGTAAAAGAATATAAAAATATATACAAGCAAATGGCAAGCTTAAACAAGCTGAAATAATTATAAAAATATCAGACAAAAAAGAATTCAAGAAAAGAGGAATTATTGGCAAAACTAGGGACATTTATCTTTGTTGAATATACTTTTATCCTCCCCCCTGTGAGAGAACAAATAATAGTAAAAAAATCGTTATCTGAAAATACTATCAACTAGTTTGATTCTATTAACATTTTATAATGTTTCAATCCAACAACTACAGAAAACTCATTCTCTTCACATGCATATGAAACCTTAAGCAAGACAGACCATATGCTGCACCTTAAAATAAGTCTCAATAAATTTCAAAATTTAAATATTTTGGAGAATTTCCTCTAAGCACAATAGAACTAAATTATAAATCAGTAACAAAAAGGTATCCAGAAATATCCTCAAATTCTTCAAAATTAAATAGCCTACTTGTAAATTACCATTGAGTCAAAGAAGTAATTATAAGGGGAATTATAAAATAAATCTACCTGGATAGTGGATACGTAGAACAGCAATATGTTGTTTGTGTTACTTGTGAAGGAGAAGAAATTCAAGGATTTCAAAATAAGGAAGTTACAAAGCTGGATATTGATGTGGGATTTCCCTCTTAAAGCAGACTTGGAACATGTCAAAGAGGTTATTATTACTGGCATTATAAGTATGTCAATGTGAAGAATAGGAGCATTGCTGAGGTTTCTATAGTGCTGGCTACTTACATGCTTTTATTATTTTTTAATATAGGATCTTTTTTAAATTTTTTTTTTATTTGACAGACAGAGATCACAAGTAAGCAGAGAGGCAGGTGGGGACTGGGAAAGGCTCCCCGCTGAGCGGAGAGCTCAGTGTGGGCCTCGATCCCAGGACCCTGAGATCATGACCTGAGCTGAAGGCAGAGGCTTTAACCCACTGAGCCACCCAGATGCCCTACTTACATGCTTTTAAACTACTGCCTTTCTTAGAAGGAACTCAAATATGAGGAGCTATGCAAGTACCACTGAAGAGGACTCAGTGTGGAGCATGACTCTATACTCCTGATCATAGCCCTTTTTTGCAGGGCACCCTTTTTAAAAAACATGATAGTGTAAATCTTTCCATATTTTGAGTGAGAATTAATGCTCAGTGAAAGATGACTGGTTCATATAAAAAGAAAAAAAAAACTACCTGAGAGATAATGAAAACATAATATAGCAAAACGTGTGGGAACCAGCTAAAGTTGTGCTTAGTAAGAAATTTATAAGTTTGAATATAAAAAAGAAACAAGTCTTCTTTATAGAAAATCAGAAGGACTCAAAGTTGCTGATCATAGTTTTTACCCTATGAAGCTAAAAAAGGAAGAGCAAATTAAACCCAAAGTAAAGAAAGAAAATAATAAAGACAAAAGTGAAAATCAATGAAATAGAAAACATGAACAATAGAAAAACTAACAAAGAAAAATCCGGTTTTTTGAAAAGTTTAATAAAATGGATAAAATCTGATGCAGATCAATCAATCAATAAAAGCAAATACAAATAACACATATCAGGAATGAAAGCAGAAGTATTGATACAAATCCTACACACATTAAAAGGGTATCTAAGGAATATTACTAATAACTTTATGCTAACAAAACTGAAAAATTAGATTATATGGACTAGTTCCTTGAATGGCAACAATTTCCAAAACTGAGAAAAAAATAGAGAAAATTATAATAGCTCCAGGAAGCAATAGCAATGGAAAGAACATGCCAGCTTTCTTCTGAGTGAAAATATTACCTCCATTTTTTATTTGTTGAAATATCAAGAGGGAAATCCATGGTTCTGTGAATGGCAAAATCACTTTCTAATTTGGATTAGAAAGTCAGCTCTCACTGATCTTCCCTGCCCCCCCAATGTTAAAAGGTCAGATGTGGGCTCTTCAAAGCAAATGTAACACTATTAAATTAATTAAAATTATTTTAAAACTAACAAAGTAGTTAATGTGATTACTCTAATTTAGTTGATGAAAATTTAATGTTATTTTTTTAAAGATTATTTATTTATTTATTTGACAGAGAGAGAGAACAGAAGTAGGCAGAGAGGCAGGCAGAGAGGGAGAGGAGGAAGCAGGCTCCCCGCCAAGGAGAGAACCCAATGCGGGGCTTGATCCCAGGACCCTGGGATCATGACCTGAGCTGAAGGCAGAGGTTTTAACCCTCTGAGGCACCCAGGGGCCCCAAAATTTAATGTACTTAAGACAAAAATATTATTATTAAATGCTTTCCATTTGGGAATAAAATGGAAAATTGTAGTAAGATCTCACATAAAATAAATTGAATGTATAATACAAGTACTCTCATACAAAGAAAATTTGCAAATCACGAGTTCTTGTTGATAAGTTCTATCAAATATTTAAGAAGGAAATAACATTGATGTTATACTAACTCTTTTTTTATACTAACTCTTTTAGAAGTGAAGGAGGAGAGAATCTTTTCCAAGTTTGTTTTATGAGGCCAAGATAAGCCAGGTACCAAAAACCTGACAAAAAACCTGACAAGAACAGAAAATAACATCCAATGTCCTTCATGAGTATAGATCAAAAAAAATTCTTAAAAATTCTTAACACAATATTAGTAAATTGAATACAATAATATTTTATAAAATGATACATCATGAATAAGTGGTGTTTATTCCAATAATGCAAAATTGGTTTAACATTGAAAAACAATGTAATTCACCATTTTAAAAGAATAAAGAAGAAAAATCATAAAATTATCTTCATAAATGCAGATGAATTCTTTGACAAATTCCATATTTCTTTATGGTTCAAAAGCAAAATATGCTAAAGAAAGTAGGAATGGGGTGTCTGGGTAGCTCAGAAGGTTAAATGTGTACCTTCAGCTCAGGTCATGATCCCAGAGTTCTGCAATTGAGCCCCACATCAGGCTTCCTGCTGACCAGGTTCTCTCTTTCCCTCTGCCTGCTGCCCCCTCTGCTTATACTTTCTCACTCTCTATCAAATAAATAAAATCTTAAAAAAAATGTAGAAATAGAAAGAAATTTACTCAATTTATTAAGGGGGATCTACAAAAACCTTTGGCTAATATCTTTCTTAATTTTGAACTAGTGGATGCATTTCACCTAAAAGTAGGAACAAGACAAAATGTCTTCTACCCCCATTATTCTTCAGTATTGTACTGGATGTCCTAGCCAGTCCAATAAGTCAACAGAAAGGTACAGAAAGTATAAAAATTGGAAAGGAAAAATTAAAACTCTTTTTAAGTAAAGAGGACATGATTATATATGTAGAAAATCATAAAGGATGTACATATTAGGGGAACCTGGGTGGCTCAGTGGTTTAAAGCCTCTGCCTTTGGCTCAGGTCATGATCCTGGGGTCCTGGGATTGAGCCCTGCATGGAGCTGTCTGCTCGCAGGGAGCCTCTTCCTCCTCTCTCTCTCTCTCTCTGCCTGCCTCTACCCCTACTTGAGATCTCTGTCTGTCAAATAAATAAACAAAATCTTAAAGAAAGAATGTGCATATTAATGATTAGAAATGAAAAGTAAAATTACCAAGGTCTTAGAATGCAAGATCAATATATAAAAATTAAAAAAAAAGGTGTTTCAGTGTATTAGCAGTATGCAACTGAAATTAAGTTCTTAAAGATTTTATTTATTTATTTATTTGACAGAGAGAGATCACAAGTAGGCAGAGGCAGGCAGAGAGAGAGAGAGAGAGAGGAAAGCAGGCTCTCCGCTCAGCAGAGAGCCCGATGTGGGACTCGATCCCAGGACCCTGGGAACATGACCTGAGCCGAAGGCAGCGGCTTAACCCACTGAGCCACCCAGGCGCCCCTGAAATTAAGTTTTTAAAAAGATTTATTTATTTATTTGAGAGAGAAAGCTGTGGTGGAAGGGCAAAGAGAGAGGGAGAGAATCTCAAGCAGACTCCCTGCTGATCAGGGGGCCCACCACAGGGCTCCATCTCATGACTCTGATATCATAATCTGAGCCAAAACTAAGAATCATACACGTAACTGACTGATACACCCAGATGCCCCAAAAAATAAATTTTTAAGAGAAAAAAAATACTTGAGAATAATTAGAATAAGAGATATACAAGACATCTACAGTAAAAACATCAAAGTATTGTTAGATAAATTTAAACATTCCTAAATAAATAGAGAGGACTTTTGGGTTCTGGTCCAAAATATAAAGAGTTTAGAAGTTATGACATCTAAAACAAACAAAAAGTATCACTCTGTCTTCACAAGGGAAAAAAAAAAAGCTCAACAAATTGAGAATCAACAACTCTTTTTCAAGGAATTGAGGGATCTAGTAGGGACTTGATGTCACAGGGCAAGCTGCCATCCTGAAAACTGAAAATACAAGCAAACACAAAGAATCGCAATTTACTAGGAGCAGAAATCTGCTGCTGGAGCCAATACTACAAGGAACACTTAGACTGTGATTGACAGATTGTTGGATGCTCAGTGTGGATGAGCTTGAGGACTAAAAAATGGGTACCCTAGTCTTAGAGATGCCTGCACATTTTTTTTAAAGTTTGTTCAGGAACACCACTATATTTTCAGGTTGAAGCAGAGGAAAAAAATCATGCTTCTGGGAGGGGAAGAGGAAAGTAACAATTCTGAAAAGCCCCTGGAACACTCTGCTATTCTTAAAAAATAGTCTGTTCTGAAAGGAAACTTTTGCCAGAGCATAAACAACTTGAGTTTTATGAGACCTGGAAGAAAGGAATTTTCCATCTCCAGTTACATCTAGTCTTTCTGACTCACCTACTATGGAAAAACAAGTAGTTGTGAAGGTTACAACCCAGGGATACAGGCTTACTAAAATATTGAGACCTAATCATAGAACTATACTCCACTCTTTCCGTTATATCTTAGTACAACATCAGTCAGATCACTGTACAATAACAGATTATAGCTAAATAATACTGCAAGTCTCAGACTCTACTGAAGGAGTTTCTAAAGAAACCCAAAGACAACAGGAGAGAGAAATAACACTAGAGGAAATTTTAGCCTGTGACACCTACAGCAACAGTGAATAATAAACACAGCCTAACTTCCAGTTAGATAAAATAAAACCTCATACTAAAGGTTGATTTACCTCAATCCCTATTACTCAGTATGTCATGTCTAAACTACCAACAGAAAATAACAAGGCATGCTGAAATACAAAGACAGTTTGAAGAGACAGAGCAAACATCCAACCAGACTCAGATATGGCTGAGATTTTGGAATTATTAATAAATAATTTAAAATTACTATGATTGATATGCTAGAAACTTTAACCAAAAAAAGTGAACATGCAAGGAATGGATGGATAATGTAAGCACATAGACAGAAGGTCAATGAAAAAATTAAAAGGAAGTGCTAGAAATAAAAAAAATACTGTAATAAAGTGAAGAATGCCATTGATAGGCTAATCAGTAGAATGGAGAAGGCCAAGAAAGAATCAGTGAACTTGAAGATATGAAAATAGAAACTTTGAGAAATGAAAAGTCAAGAAAAAAAAAACAGCTACCCAAGAAATGTGAGATAATTACAAAAGGTATAATATACATATATATTCATATATATTATACATATATACACATATAATATACATATATTATTTATATAATATACATATATATTCATATATTATATAATATACATATATATACATATATATTCAGGGAATACCTGAAGGAGAAGCAAGCACGAAAGAAATTGAAGAAATATTTGAGGTAATATTGGCTAAGAATTTTCCAAAATTAATGACAGATAAATGGAGATACATGCCATATTCAAAGATTGGAACATTCAATATTTTTAGTATGTCAACATTCCCCAACTTGATCTATAGACTCAAAGCAATCTCAGAAAAAAAATCATTTTTATAAAATTAACATGTAGGCTCTAAATTTATGGGAATAAAAAGAAAATTTAAGAGTCAAAACAATTAAAAAAATTTGTGTATAAGATTTTATTGACTGCAAGGCTACTATAAGTCTACAGTAAGGAAGAAAATGTTGCATTGGCATAAGGATTGGTTCTCTGGTCTATGTATCTGAATGTTCACATATATACTGTCAATTGAATTTTGAAAACGTTTTGAAGGCAATTCAATGGCAAAAGGCCTTTCAACAAAGTGTGCTACAAAAATATGGTAAACATATAAAAAAACAACCAATCTTGAGCCCTACCTCACAGCATGCATACCAATTAATTAGAGATGCACCATAGGTGTAAACATTAAAGAGGAACTACAAAGCTTCTAAAGGAAAACATAAAGCATATCTTGACAATTCTGAAGTAGACAAAAATTTCTTTGAAAAAAAACAAAATCAATGCTCATAAATTCAAAATTCAAAGGTTGAATTCATTAAAAACTTGTTATAAAA
The DNA here is from genome assembly GCF_020171115.1 of Neogale vison. Taxonomy (NCBI): domain Eukaryota; kingdom Metazoa; phylum Chordata; class Mammalia; order Carnivora; family Mustelidae; genus Neogale; species Neogale vison. Next base: position 51,255,549 of record NC_058105.1, on the reverse strand, counting down.
ATGAAAATATAAGCCACAAACTGGGAAAAATATTCACAATCCATATATCTGAAGATGACTCATATGTAGACTATATAATTAATGCCTACAAATCAACAATAAAATAACTCAGTAAGATGCCAAAAAAGTTGAGTAAATACTTCATAAAATAAGATATCCAAAGGCTAGTAAGCACACAGAAAGGTACATAACATCATTAGTCAACAGGGAAACAAATCAAAATCACCTTAAGATTCAAACCATCTGATAAACCATTGCCCATCCAGTAAAATGCCTAACATTTGGGGGGGGGAAGAGGAAAAGAAAAGACTAAATTTTGGTGAAGGTGTAGAAGGACTAGACCTCTCATATATTGCCGATGGGAGTATAAAAATGTTACAACCATAATGGAGAACTGCATGGATATTTCTTATAAACTCAAATATAAAACCCAGTGACCTGTAATTGCACTACTACATATTTACTCAAGAGAAATCAAACAACATATCCATAAGAAAACATCTATAATAATGATGATAGCAACTTAATTCATAGTAGCTCCAAACTGGAAACAACTGAAATATGCATTTAAAGAAAAATGAGAAAAAACATATAGTAGTATTTAGAAAATAGAATACTAGTCAACAATTTAAAAAAAAAACAATTAAAAAAGGTGCAAGATACAAATGCATATAACATGGATGAATCTCAAAAACATGATGCTGGTTGAGGGAAGATGGCAGCTGAGTAAGAGGACCATAGGCTTGTCTCTTCCCAGGAATACAACTAGATAACTATCAAATCATCAGTGATCTGATTTCCTCTGTCCCAGAAATACCTCAGAAAAAAACCTGAAGACTGACAGAACAAACTAACAAATAAAGGAGCAGAAAAGGCTACATCAAAGAAGGTAAGAAGTGTGGAAACATGGTTTTAGGAAAGAAAGGGATGGAAGGTTCTGTGGAGGTGAGGAAGGGGTACCTATGGAGAAAGGGGAGTGAGTAGAGGACACAGGGGACTGCACAAGAAGAACTTTTCCCTAAAGTCATTGGCTTAGAAAACAAGAGAGGCTGGTTTTTGTGAGTTCTTGAAGCTAGTGGGCCTTAAAGCCTGAAGCTTTAAAGGTCAGTGGGCTTGGCTGGGGTAGAGCCCAGAAGTCACTGTGCTGCTCCTGGAGTGAAGACAGGCCAACAACCCAGAGTCAGAAAGTCTGGAAACACTAAATTGAAAAATACCTGGAGCATATAAGGTGGAGATTATTTGCTCTTCTCAGAGTACTTCCTTGAGAGGCAGTGTTCATGCCTCTCCATGAACAAAGGAGTTGTTAGCCAGTGCCATTTCCCTGCCCTATTCCTAAGCCCAAACACATATATAACTGCTAGAAGCAAAGCAGTGCTGACACTAGCTGCCTAACTTGTTTATACCAATTCCCACAGTGCTCTGATAGGACTGCTCTTCTCAGCCAAGCATGCCTCAGTTCCAGCACAGTGGGCCCCTCCCCATAGAAGACCAGCACAAGCTACTGCTCACTTCATGTCCCTAAAGACCGGCATTTTAAAGGTCAGCAGGCTTGGGTGGAATAGTACAAGGAGGGCACTTCTTTGCTTCTGGAGAAAAGGCGGGCAAAAAACCTAAAAGCAGACAAAATGGAAACAACAATCTGAAAAATGCCTGAAGGAGAGAGGGAGGAGATTATTCACTTTTCCTGGAACACTTCCCTAAGAGGAAGCATTCACAGAGACTCCTCTCCATGAACAAAGGAGGTTGCTGGCACCATTTCCTCCCCTTATCCCTCAGCAGAAATGCAGAGGCACCTATAGGAAGCAGCACAGCACCAACACTGGATGCCTAACTGGCGCAAATGAATCCCCACACCCTTGCACTGTGACAGTACTGCCCTTTTCAGGCAATCTTCCCTCTGTGCCAGTGCAGTGGACCCCTCCTCCAGAAGAACAAACCTCTGCCTATGCCTTGTCTCCTGACCAGAGAGTTGTGCAGGTCTTCAGTTCTAGTGGAACTAGTATCAGGTCTCATTTTACAAGAAGACCAAACACACCTAGTTAAAACTCACAACACTCTGGCCAAGGACCAAATAATGTTCACTGTAGGCAAGGACACCCTTTGCAGATGACTGGCCTGAAAGAGCAGCCAAAACACAACAGCAGAGCCCATGGAGCACACGCCAGAGACACTCCATGGAATGCCAGGCACTGGACATTAAGTGATCTCTTCTTCCTAGGACCATTAGTTTTAGAAGCAGAAGACATAACTGGCTTTTCTAACACAGAGAAGACAGTACAAAATATCAAGATGGAGGAATTTATCCCAAAGGAAAGAACAAGATCAGGCCATGGCCAGAGATCTAAGTGAAATAGATATAAGCAACATGCCTGATATAGAATCTAAAACAACAAAAATAAATATACTCACTGGGCTTGAGAAAATAATAGAAAATATCAAGAAGACCCTTACTATAGAAATAAAAGAATTAAAAAAGAATCAGAGTTGAAAAATGTAATAAACAAGATTGGAAACAGGCTTAATGCAATGAATAGTAGGCTGAAAGAAGCAGAGAAGTGAATTAGTGGTATGGAAGAAAAATAAATCTTCGACAAAACAGGAAAAAATATACAGTGGAAAAAAGACAGTCTCTTCAATAAATGGTGCTGGGAAAGCTGGACAGCTATATGTAGAAGAATGAAACTCGACCATTCTCTTACACTGTACACAAAGATCAACTCAAAATGGATAAAAGACCTCAACGTGAGACAGGAATCTATCAGAATCTTAGAGGAGAACATAGGCAGTAATCTCTTCGATATCAGCCACAGCAACTTCTTTCAAGATACGTCTCCAAAGGCAAAGGAAACAAAAGCGAAAATAGACTTCTGGGACTTCATCAAAATCAAAAGCTTCTGCACAGCAAAGGAAACAGTCAAAAAAACAAAGAGGCAACCCACGGAATGGGAGAAGATATTTGCAAATGACAGTACAGACAAAAGGTTGATATCCAGGATCTATAATGAACTCCTCAAACTCAACCCACATGAAACAGACAAACACATCAAAAAATGGGCAGAAGATATGAACAGACACTTCTCCAATCAAGAAATACAAATGGCTATCAGACACATGAAAAAATGCTCATCATCATTAGCCCTCAGGGAGATTCAAATTAAAACCACATTGAGATATCACCTTACACCAGTTAGAATGGCCAAAATTAACAAAACAGGAAACAACATGTGTTGGAGAGGATGTGGAGAAAGGGGAACCCTCTTACACTGTTGGTGGGAATGCAAGTTGGTGCAGCCTCTTTGGAGAACAGTGTGGAGATTCCTCAAGAAATTAAAAATAGAGCTTCCCTACGACCCTGCAATTGCACTCCTGGGTATTTACCCCAAAGATACAGATGTCGTGAAAAGAAGGGCCATCTGTACCCCAATGTTTAGAGCAGCAATGGCCACAGTCGCCAAACTATGGAAAGAACCAAGATGCCCTTCAACGGATGAATGGATAAGGAAGATGTGGTCCATATACACTATGGAGTATTATGCCTCCATCAGAAAGGACGAATATCCAACTTTTGTAGCAACATGGACGGGACTGGAAGAGATTATGCTGAGTGAAATCAGTCAAGCAGAGAGAGTCAATTATCATATGGTTTCACTCATTTGTGGAGCATAACCAATAGCATGGAGGACAAGGGGCGTTAGAGAGTAGTAGGGAATTTGGGTAAATTGGAAGGGGAGGTGAACCATGAGAGACTATGGACTCTGAAAAACAGTCTGAGGGGTTTGAAGTGGCGGGGGGGTGGGAGGTTGGGGTACCAGGTGGTGGGTATTATAGAGGGCACAGCTTGCATGGAGCACTGGGTGTGGTGAAAAAATAATGAATACTGTTTTTCTGAAAATAAATAAATTGGGAAAAAACAAACAAACAAAAAAAAAACAAAAAAACAAAAAAAAAATAAAGAAAATAATAAAGCTGAACCAAAGAAAGAGAGAAGAATTATACAACAGGAGAATAGACATTGGGAACTCAGTGACTTCATCAAACATAATATTTCTATTATAGGAGTCCCAGAAAGAGAGAGGAAAAGGGGCAGAAATAATAGCTGAAGACTTCCCTAATCTGGGTAAGGAAATGGATTTCCTTCTGCAGGCACAGAGCACGCTCATAAAAATAAACAAAAGTAAGCAAACACAGAGCCATATTGTAAGGAAATTTGCAAAACATAGTGATAAATAAAAAATCTTAAAAGCAGCAAGACGAAAGTAGTCCTTAAAGTGTAAGGGAAAACACATTGGGCTAGTTGCAGCTTTCTCAACAGAAACTTGACAAGCTAGAAGAGAGTGGCATGATATATTCAACATGCTGAGTGGAAACAAACTGAAGCCAAGAATACTCTATCTACCAAGGCTATCATTCAGAATAGAAAGAGAGAAAAAGAGTTTTCAAAACAAACAAAAACTGAAAGAGTTAGTGACCTCTAAACCAGCCCTTCAAGAAATATTAAAGAGGACTCTTTGGAAAGATCAAAAGTGACAAAGAAAAGAAATGATGAGAGAAACTCTCCAGAAACCATTATAAAACAAATAATAAAATGGCAATAAACATATATCTATCAGTAATTACTCTGAATGTAAATGGCTTAAACACTAATCAAAAGACATAATTTGTCAGAATGAATTAAAAAAAAAAGACCCATCTATATGCTTCCTACAAGAGCCTCATTTTAGACCTAAAGTTACCTGCAGATCAAAAGTGAGGAAATGTGGAAATATTTATCACACAAATGGGTATCAAAAGAAAGTTGAAGTAGCAATACTTATATCAGACAAACTAGACTTTAAGACAAAGTTTGTAACAATAGATGAAGAAGGGCACTATATGGTAATAAAGGCGGCAATCCAAAAAGAAGATCTAACAATTTCAACTATTTATGCATTCAATATGGTACCATCCAAATATATAAAAAATTAATAATAAGCATAAAGGAAATCATTTATGATACAATAATAGTAAGGAATATTAATACCTCCTTATAGATTATCTAAACAGAAAATCAAGAAGAAAATAGTGACTTTGAATAACAAACTAAAACAGATGGATATAACAGATATATTCAGATCATTCCATCTTAAAACAGAAAACTACACATTCTTTTCAGGTGCACATGGGACATTCTCCTGAATAGACCTCATACTAGGTCACAAAACAGGTCTCAACAAGTACAAAAAATTGAAATCATACTATGCATCTTTTCTGACCATACTATGAAACTTGAGGTCAACTACAAGAAAAACTTTGAAAAGACTACACACATGGAGGTTAACCAGCATGGTACTAAACAATGCATGAGTCAACTAGGAAACCAGAGAAGAAATAAAAAAAACAAAAACAAAAACAAAAACACAACAACAACATGGAAATGAATGAAAATAAAAATACAAAGGCCCAAAACATTTGGGATAAGCAAAAGTGGTAATTTAAGAAAGATGTATATAGCAATACAGGCCTACCTCTGTCGTGGCTGGCGTGACAAACCGACCAGGAATGTGAGGGTAAGAGGATGGTGACAAGAAATTAAGAGACAAAGAGATGGAGGCAGGAGGAGCACCAAGGAGGATGTCTCATAGTGCCAAAGTTTATTTTGCAGAGTTCTGATTTATACCACACAGTAAGGGAATCACCTCCTGTACATCTGGTGCTAGTTTCTATTTTGGCCTGAGAGTAGCTGGCCATGCAGAGGTATCAGACAGCCTTGACCTTCGTGGTTTGGACACTTAGGCCATAACTCAATATTCACAAAACACAGGAGCCTTATTAACTTAGTCTTGAGACAACAGCTGCAATGGCAACAAGCCAAACCTTACAATGTTCTCATAACAATCACCAGGGAAAAACGGTGGCACTCTAGCTCACCACCTCTGAAAGTCCTTGGTTGAAGAGGTTCCCAAGAACTGTTGCTCTATTAGGTTAACCCCTTTCTAGGCACAAGGCTCCCAACATACCTCAAGAGAAGAAAAATCTCAAATAAACAACCAAAACTTACACATAAAGAAGATAGAAAAAGAAAGACAAATGAAACCTAAAGCCACAGAAGGAAGGAAATGAAAAAAGATTAGAGCAGAAATAAATGGTATAGAAACTAAAAAAACACAATACTATAGATCAATGAAACCAGAAGCTGGTTTATTAAAAACATGAATAAAATTGATAAATCTAGCCAGACTTATCAAAGAGAAAATAGAAAGGACCCAAATAAATAAAATCGCAGGGAAGAGAGGAGAAATAACAATCAATACCACAGAAATACCATTATAAGAGACTATTATGAAAAACTTTGTACCAACAAACTAAACAACCTAGAAGAAATGGATAAATTGCTAGAAGCATATAAATAATAATACTGAACAGGAAGAAATAGAAAACATGAACAGACTAATAGCCAGCACAGAAATAGAGTCAGTAATAAAAACTCTCCCAAACAAAAGTCCAGGGCCAGATGGCTCCCTAGGGGAATTCTACCAAACATTTAAAGAAGAGTTCATACTTACTCTTCCTAAAGTATTCAAAAAAAAAAGAAGAAGAAGAAAAGAAAAGGAAGAAAGAAAAGAAAAAAGAAAGAAAGAAAGAAAGAAAGAAAGAAAGAAAGAAAGAAAGAAAGAAAGAGTAAAGAAAGGAAAATTCCATACTTGTTTTATGAGATCAACATTACCCTGATACCAAAACCAGATGAAGACTCCATAGAAAAGAATGACAAGCTAGTATCCTTGATGAATATAGGTGCAAAAATTCTCAATAAAATACTAGCAAACTGAATCCAACAAAACATTAAAAAAAATAGTTCACCACGATCAAGTGGGATTTATTTCTGGGTTGCAAAGATGGTTCAATATTTATAAATCAGTCAAAGTGATTGATTATGCTACATTGATAAAAGATACTATAAGAACCATATGATCTCAATGATACAGAAAAAAAAAAACACTGGACAAAGTATAGCATCCATTAATGATAAAAACCCTCACCCAAGTAAATTTAGAGGGAACCTATTTCAATATAATGAAGGCCGTATATGAAGAATCCTCAGCTAATTTCTCCAATGAGGAAAAACTGAGAGCTTTTCCTCTATGATCAGGAACAAGACAGGGATGCCCACTCTCATCAATGTTATTTAGCTTAGTACTGGATGTCCTAGCCACAGCAATCAACAACAAAAAGAAATAAAAGACATCCATATCAACAAGGAAGAAGCAAAACTTTCCCTATTTGTAGATGACATGATACTCTATATAGAAATCCCCCCCAAAAACTCCACCAATGTGGTGGAGTCACAAGATACAGAATCAATGTACAGATATCTGTTGCATTTTATATACTAATAATGAAGCATAAGAAAAAGATATTAAGTAATTGATTCTATTTACAATCACCAGAAGTCATAAGATATTTAGAAATAAACCTAACAACAGAGGTGAACGTCCTGTGCTCTGAAAACTATAAACACTGATGAAGGAAATTGAAGATGCAATGGAAAGACATTTCATCCTCATGGATCAGAAGAATAAATATTGTTAAAATGTCAACACTACCTACAGCAATATATATATTCAATGCAACCCCTATCAAAATACCAACAGCATTATTTACAGAACTAGGACAAACAATCCTAAAATTGGTATGAAGCTATAAAAGACCATGAATAGCCAAAGCAAACTTGAAAAAGAAAAGCAAAGCCTGAGGCATCACAATTCTGGACTTCAAGTTATATTACAAAGCTGTAGTGATCAAGGTATTATAGTACTGGTATAAAAATACACACATGGATCAATAGGACAGAATAGAAAACCCAGAAATGAGCCCACAAGTATATGGTCAATTTCTGTTTGACAAAGCAAGAAAGAATATCCAATGGGAAAGACAAACTCTTCAACAAATAGTGTTGGGAAAGCTGGAGGACAGCCTGCAAAAGATTGAAAATGGACCACTCTTTTTTACAGCATACACAAACATAAATGCAAAATATTTGAAGACCTAAATGTGGGACAGGTAGTCATCAAAATCCTAGAGAGAACACAGGCAGTAACCCCTTTGACATCGGTCATAGAAACTTCTTTCTAGATATGTCTCCTGAGGCAAGGGAAACAAATGTAAAAATAAACAATTTGAAATACAATAGTTTCAAAAGCTTCTGCACAGTGAAGGAAATAATAATAATAAAAAAAAAACTTAAAAGGCAACTATGGAGTGGGAGAAGATATTTGCAAATGACATATATGATAAAGGGTTAGTATCCAAAATATATAAAGAAATTATCAAACTCAAAACTCTAAAACCAAATAATTCAATTAAAAATTGGCAGAAAACATGAATTGACATTTTTTTCTAAAGAAGACGTACAGATGACCAACAACAAATGCATGAAAAGATGCTCAATATCACTCATCATCAGGGAGATAAAAATCAAAACCACAATGAGATAGCACCTCATGCCCATCAGAATGGCTAAAATCAACAACACAAGAAACCACAGGTCTCGGCAAGGATGTGGAAAAAGGGGAACTCTTGCACTGTTCGTGGGAATGCAAGCTAGTGCACCCACTTTGGAAAACAATATGGAGTTTCTTCAACAAGTTAAAAATAGAACTACCCTATGATCCAGCAATTGCATTTCTAGGAGTTTCCCCAAAGAGTGAAAAAAATACTAATTCAAAGTGATAGATGCATCCTGACATTTCTAGCAGCATTATCAACAATTATCAACAATACTCAAACTGCCAAAGTGTCCATTGACGGATGAATGAATAAAGAAGAAGTGGTATAAATATATACAGTTACATATTAGCAAGACACTAAAAATTAATTTTCACCTTTTTCAGCAACCTGGATGGAATTAGAGAGTATTGTGCTAAGTGAAATGATTCAGAGATAGGCAAATACCATATGAATTCACTCATATACAGAATTTATGAAACAAAACAAGGGAGCAAAGGGGAAGGGGGCGGGAACCAAGAAATAGGCTCTTAATTATATAGAACACATTGATGGTTACAAGAAAGGAAGTGGGTGAAGGAAAATTTTAAATAGATGATGGGGATTAAGGAGTACAATTTTGGTGATAAGCACCAGGTTTTGCATGGAAGTGCTGAGTCACTATATTGTATACCTGAAATTCATGTTACACTGTATTTTAACTAACTGGAATTCAAATTAAAAACTTCATAAAAAAGTAAATACTTCATAAAACAAAAAATGAAAAACAACAACAACAACAAATTATTCTCACGGAATGCAGAAAAACACAAAAGATTATGGGCTGTATACTTAAATTGATATGAAATTTGGAATAGATATTACTAATTTATTTTTGTAGATATCGGATCAGTCATTGCCTGGAGCAGGGGCTGGAAAGAATACGTTTTAAAGGGGAATTGAATATAAAAACACCCAAAGGAACTTTATAAAGTGATGCAATTTTATTTTCTTTCTTTAGTTTTTTTTTCTAATTTAAAATTAACTTAGTTAACATATTGCATATTGTTAGCTTCAGGAGTAGAATTTAGTGATTCATCAGTTGCATATAGCACCCAGTGTTCATTACATCAAGTGTCCTCCTTAATGCCCATCACCCAACTATTCCACCCTCCCACCAATCCCCCTCTAGCAACCCTCAGTTTGTTCTCTATAATTAAGGGTCTCTTATGGTTTCCCTCTCTCTCTGTTTTCATCTTATTTTATTTTTCTTTCTCTTCCCCCATGTTCATCTGTTTTGTTTCTTGAATTCCACACATGAGTGTTATTTGATTGTCATTATAAGTAGATAACTACATACATTTGTCAAATTCCCAAAATTTTCTACCTAAAATCTTGGTATTTAACTATATATAAATTATATCTCAATAAATAAAATATTAAAAAAGTAGATATTAAGAAAGTTACAATTTCAATTTTTTTTAATGTTTTATTTATTTATTTGTGAAAGAGAGCATGCACAAGCAGAGGGAGAAGCAGGCTCTCCACTGAGCAAGAAGCCCTATGTGTGACTCAGCCCCAAGACCTTAGGATCATGACCTAAGCTGAAAGCATATGCTTAACCAATGGAGACACCCAGGTGTCCCCACAATTTCCATTCTTTATAATTACTGAATAATTGTTTATAAGAAAGGTAGTACTAGTAGTTTTTATAAAGGAGAATATGCATTTTGGAAGATCTGTATGTTTTGTTTTCTTTTGAATTCATATTATGGAATCTAGAGCTTGGATCTAAGGATTATTCTTGAGAGAAGATATTTTTGGAGGAAATTTTATGATCCATTCACCAACTAGAATGGAAAACAATGGTCCGTAGATGTACTACTGTTAGTTATACATGCCAGGCCAAGGCCCGAGCTTTGCATCAGGAAATGAATTTTATCCCTTCAAATACATTTTCCATTGGCATAATATCCATTAGCTTGCTTTCTAAGCAGGGTGGATGTTTCATTTCTTTTATTTCAAAAATGGTTGATTCTTTAAAACCAATTCAAGAAAACTTAAAAAGCCAAGTCCCAGCTTAAGAAAAATGGTTGAAAAGTTGAACTTGTGTAACTTGAATATATGAGACCAAAATGATTAATCAGTAGTGTCAGTAGCCATGGTTGCCTGAGGATGTTAACAATGTTACAGTATAGTGAAGTGATGATACACAAATTGAGACTTCTCCAAGGGAGATAATATTCCTCAAGCCAAAGTGGCTTTTGGTTTCCACAGAGCAGCATAAAGAACCATACATGGATACCACAAAAATAATTTAGCAGAACCAGTGAAAGAAACTTAGAACACTTGGGTTGGAGAGAGAAAACTTGTATATTTATCTTTCAATAGCGCCAATGTATAAAGAATACATTTTGAGCAAATATACAATAAGAGCACTGAAACTCTCATTAGGGCATGAAGCAAGTCCAGCCATTTGGTTTTTGAGCTTTTATTACATGCTTAGCTCTATTTCAACTATTTTATAGACATTAACTCATTTAATCCCTTGTAGTGGGTTATGATTTTATTATTTGAATTTTACAGATTATTTGTTTGAGACTCTGAGAGTTTGAGTAATTTGAACATATCACTGAATATATGAGAAACCTACTAAATAAGTAGGACTTGACAAGGCCACCCAAAAATCATACTAATACTTTTCCCAAGTTCTTTAGGGAGACGACATTAGAGACAGATTCCAGAGGAGCTTCATTAGGTTGTAGTTATATCAGTGTTTTTTATATTAGGTTTTAATTGCTGCTATAACAAATTACAACAAATACAGCAGCTTAAAATAACAACTGTTTATTATCTCACAGTTTGCATATGTCAGAAGTCCAGGTGGGCTCAACTCAGTTCTCTTCATATGCTGTCACAAGGCCAAAATCAGGGTGTCCCAAAGAATGGGATCTTATTGACAGGTTCTGGGGGAGAATCTGATCCCAGATCATTCAGGTTGTTGGCAGAGTTCAATTCCATAGGACTGTAGAACTGAGGTCACCATTTCCTAGATGACTATCAGGAGGAATTATTCTCAGCTCCTAGAGTCTACACGCATTCCTTGGTTCATGGCTTCCCTCTTTTTCGAAGACAGCAACAGTGTGTTGATTTCATCTTGTGTGTTGAATCTTTCTGATTTCCACCACTGACTTCCTCTTTTGCCACCAGCAGGAAAATTCTTCACTTTAGGAGCTATTATCTAATTGGGTCAGGCTCACACAGATAACCTACAGATCTTAAGGTTTTAATTATATCAGCAATATTCTCTACAACAGTGTTTGATCTTGGGGGTCAGAAACCTTGGTAAAACATCTTTAGAATTCTGTGTACCACACCTTTGGTTTTAGTTACTTGAATACATTCATAAAGGTAAATTAGAAGACATGGAAGTAATTGTAGAAATAAAGAGAATGCGTTGTGAATGTTGAACCACACTTGCATCCCTTAATAAAGGCCACCTGGTCATGGTGGATAGTCTTTTTTTTCCAATTTATTTATTTTCAGAAAAACAGTATTCATTATTTTTTCACCACACCCAGTGCTCCATGCAAGCCGTGCCCTCTATAATACCCACCATCTGGTACCCCAACTTTCCACCTGCCCCGCCACTTCAAACCCCTCAGATTGTTTTTCAGAGTCCATAGTCTCTCATGATTTACCTCCCCTTCCAATTTCCCCCAACTCCCTTTTCCTCTCTAACTCCCCAAGTCCTCCATGCTATTTGTTATGCTCCACAAATAAGTGAAACCATATGATAATTGACTCTCTCTGCTTGACTTATTTCACTCAGCATAATCTCTTCCAGTTCCATCCATGTTGCTACAAAAGTTGGGTATTCATCCTTTCTGACGGAGGCATAATACTCCATAGTGTATATGGACCACATCTTCCTTATCCATTCATCCATTGAAGGGCATCTTGGTTCTTTCCATAGTTTGGCGACCGTGGCCATTGCTGCTATAAACATTGGGGTACAGATGGCCCTTCTTTTCACGACATCTGTGTCTTTGGGGTAAATACCCAGGAGTGCAATTGCAGGGTCACAGGGAAGCTCTATTTTTAATTTCTTGAGGAATCTCCACACTGTTCTCCAAAGAGGCTGCACCAACTTGCATTCCCACCAACAGTGGAAGAGGGTTCCCCTTTCTCCACATCCTCTCCAACACATGTTGTTTCCTGTTTTGTTAATTTTGGCCATTCTACCTGGTGTAAGGTGATATCTCAATGTGGTTTTAATTTGAATCTCCCTGAGGGCTAATGATGATGAACATTTTTTCATGTGTCTGATAGCCATTTGTATGTCTTGATTGGAGAAGTGTCTGTTCATATCTTCTACCCATTTTTTGATATGTTTGCCTGTTTCGTGTGTGTTGAGTTTGAGGATTTCATTATAGATCCTAGATATCAACCTTTTGTCTGTACTGTCATTTGCAAATATCTTCTCCCATTCCGTGGGTTGCCTCTTTGTTTTTATGACTGTTTCCTTTGCTGTGCAGAAGCTTTTGATTTTGATGAAGTCCCAGAAGTTTATTTTCGCTTCTGTTTCCTTTGCCTTTGGAGACATATCTTGGAAAAAGTTGCTGTGGCTGATATCAAAGAGATTACTGCCTATGTTCTCCTCTAGAATTCTGATGGATTCCTGTCTCACGTTGAGGTCGGTGGATAGTCTTTTTAATGTACTGTTGGATCCTATTAGCTGGAATCTTGTTGAGAATCTTCACATCCATATTCATCAGGGATATTGGTCTGAAATTTTACATTTTGGTGGGGTCTTTGCCTGGTTTGGGGATCAGGGTAGTGTTGGCTTCATAGAAAGAGTCTGGAAGTTTTCCTTCTGTTTCTACTTTTTGAAACAGCTTTAGAAGGACAGGTATTATTTCTTCTTTTAATGTTTGGTAGAATTCTCCAGGGAATCCATCAGGTCCTGGGCTCTTGTTTCTGGGAGATTTTTGATCACTGATTCAATATTGTTACTAGCTATTGGTCTATTCTGGTCGTCCATTTCTTCATGATTCAGTTTTGGAAGTTTATAGGTTTCCAGGATTGCATCCATTTCATCTAGGTTGCTTAAATAATATTGGCATATAACAGTTGATAATAATTTCTGATGATTATTCTATTTTCATGGTGTTAGGCATGATCTCTCCCTTTTCATTCATAATTTAATTAATTTGGGCCCTCTCTTTTCTTTTGGATTAGTTTGGGCAATGGTTTATTGATCTTAATGATTCTTTCAAAAATCCAGCTTCTAGTTTCATTGATGTGTTCTACTGTATCTCTAGTTTCTATCTCATTGATCTCTGCTCTAGTTTTGATTATTTCCCTTCTTGTGTAAGGGGTTGGCTTAATTTATTGTTGATTCTCCAGATCTTTAAGGTGTAAAGAAAGCTGGTGTATTATGCATTTTTCTATTTTTTTTTTTTTCAGGGAGGCTTTGGTTGCTATGTATTTCCGCCTTAGGACCACATTTTCTGTATCCCATGGGTTTTGGACTAAAGTGTCTTCATTCTCGTTGGTTTCCATGAATTGTTTAAGTACTTCTTTGATTTCCTGGTTGATCCAAACATTCTTTAGCTTCCAAGTGTTTGAACTCCTTCCATAATTTTTCTTGCGGTTGAGTTCCAGTTTCAAAACATTGTGGTCTGAGAATATGCAGGGGATAATCTCAATCTTTTGTTATCAGTTGAGCCCTGAATTGTGACCCAGAATGTAGTCTATTCTGGAGAAAGTTTCATGTGTGCTCAAGAAGAATGAGTATTATCTTGTTTTAGGATGGAATGTTCTGTATATATCTTTGAGGTCCATCTGGTCCAATGTGTCAATCAATGCTCTTGTTTCTTTATTGATTTTCTGCTTGGATGATATGTCTATTACTGAGAATGGTCTATTAAGATCCCCTACTATTAATGTATTCATATCAATATTACTCTTTATCTTGATTAATAGTTGTCTTATGTAGTTGGCTGCTCCTGTATTGGGGGCATAAATATTTACAATTGTTGAATCTTCTTGGTGGATAGACTCTTTACGAATGATGTAGTGTCCTTCTTTATCTTTAACTACATTCTTTAGTTTAAATTCTAATTTATCTGATACAAAAATTGCTACCCAGACTTTCTTTTGAGGTCCATTGGGATGAATGATGTCTCTCCATCCCTTCCCTTTCAGTCTGGATGAATCCTTAGGTTCAAAAATGGGTCTCCTGTAGGCAACATATCAACAGGCCCTCTCATTTTATCCAATCTGCAACCCTGTGCTGTTTATAGGAGCATTTAGGCTGTACACATTGAGATTGGTTATTGAAAGATATGCTTTTATGGACATCATGTTGCCTGTGAAGTCCTTGTTTATATAGATTGTGTCTGTAAATTTCTGCTCCATGACACTCTTGTGTTCTTTCTTCTTTTACAGCACCCCCCTTTAATATTTCTTGTAGTGTTGACTGGGTGGTCACATACTCTTTTAAACCTTGCCAATCTTGGAAACTCTTTATTTCTCCATCCATTTTGAACGTCAACCTTGCTGGATAAAGTATTCTTGGCTGCATGGTCTTCTCATTTAGTGCCCTGAATATGTCTTTCTAGCCCTTTCTGGCTTGCTGGGTTTCTGTGGACTGGTCTGACGTTATTCTGATGGACCTTCCTCTGTATGTAAGGAATCTCTTCCCCCTTAGCTTCTCTTAAAAGCTATTGTCTGAAATTATGATTCATCAGTTTCACAATCAAGTGCCTTGAGGTCTTTCTAGATTTGTTGATTTTGCGGGGTGGTATTTCTACCTGTAGGACACAAACGTTTGTTCCATTCCCAGATTGGGAAAATTTTCATGGAGAATTTGTTCAACTATATCTTCTAGTCTTCTTTATTTCTTTCTCCACCCCCTCAATGATCCCAATAATTCTGACATTGGAACTTTTCTTGGAGTCATTTATTTCCCTTAGTCTGTTTTCATGGCTTCTAAGCTGTTTGTTCCAGGCCTCCACTTGATCTTTTTTCTCTATCAGTTTTTCCTCTAGATTACTAATTCTATCTTCTGCCTCATTTACCCTAGCTGTTAGAGTATTTAATTTAGATTGGACTCCTTGATAGCATTTTAAATTTCTTCTAAGGTGGCTTTCACCTCTGACCTAATTGTTTCCATTTTGTCACTAACAGTTTTCTCCAACCTAGCTATTGCCTGGATAATTACTACCCCAAATTCCCTTTCTGACATACTGTTTATGTCCATATCCAATAGCTCCAATGGAGAGGGCAGTCTCTGAATTTTTCCTCTGTTGGCTGTTCCTTCCCCTAGTCATTTTGGTGAGAGGTGCTTGAGGGGATGTGTAGCTGGATGTATCAACCACGATCCAGGCAAGGTGCACCCTGGAATGCTTCTGAGCAATCAGAAGTCACCACTAAAAAGAAAGAAGAAAGAAAAAAGAGAGAGAGAGAAGAGAAAGAGAGGGACAGAAAAAAAAGGGAAGACCCAGCCATAATGGACCCCAAAGGAAAGATTTATAAGGTATACAAAGAGAAATGGTTGAACAAAAGACTGACAATTGTAAATGACAAGAAAAAAAAAAACAAAGAACCCAGCAAAAATTAGCCCCAAGAGTATGATTGACATAATACCAGAACAAAAACAAATACACAGAATCACTGACAGATGAAAAAGATGAGAGTGTGGTTATAAATCTTTGTTGTGGAGGAGGTAGATTATTTTGATTCTTCCTGGGTGTATCTTCATATTTTTGTAAAAGGACTCAACTTTCCAGAAATAAAGGGATATTAAAACTGGTTTATATATAGGGGTAGTATTGAATAGGGAAAGAGGATTACCTTAAACCTTATATCTATATGTATATTAAAAAAATAGAAAAGAAAAAGAAAAATACAAGTATATGTATAAACAATTCAAGGTAAAATGTTATTATGGAATATATTGTATTGAACCACTGGTTGTAATGGTAAGTAGGTTACAAAATATTAAAAAATACAAGAATAGTGAAAAAATACTTAAAATAAAACGTTGTATCTATGAAATATACAGGTTTTAGGGCAATACCAGAAGCTTAATTTATTGTTTTCCCCTGATATTGGGGTTTTACAGTTTTATGGGGACTCTGTGGTGGTTGTCCTCTCATTCTTTTGGCTGGCTTTCTAGGGGATAGGCCTGCCATGTTGTTTTTCAGTCAGTCTTCCTAGGGTTGAGTCCTCCTGCTTCCTATCAAGGGGCTGGGCTCTGTGGAAACCGGTTTTTCACACCTTTGTTCTCTGGAGATTTTTGTTCTTTGGTGGCTTTTTGAAGCTCTTTGGAGGTTTAGTGGAAAACAACTCAGTCTGCTGAAACCTCAGTCTGCTCCTTTCTTGTTGGTCCAGAACACACTGACTCCCCCTCTTAAATCTCCACTGAGCCATGCAACTGCCCATAGGCAGTGTATGTCCTCAGTCACCATCTCAGGGGTTGCCCAAAGCAATCAATGTGACAGAACAAATCAACAAGACAAGAGAGAAGAAATACATGGTCCTCTCAATTGATGCAGAAAAAGCATTCGACAAGGCAAGACATCTGATTCTGTTTAAAACAATTCAAAATGTAGGGATAGACATTCCTCAACTTCATAAAACCTATCTATGAAACACCATCCTCAGTGAATATCATCCTCAATGGAGAAAAGCTGACAACCTTCCCTTTGAGATCAGTAACATGACAAGGATGTCCACTCTCGCCACTGTTGTTCAAAAAAGTACTAGAAATCATAGCAACAGCAATCAGACAACAAAAACAAATAAAATATATTCAAAATGGCAAGGAAGAAGTAAAATTCTCTCTGTTCACAGATGACAGGATACTTTATATAGAAAACCCAAAGGATACCACCCCCAAACTACTAGAACTCATACAACAATTCAGTAATGTGGCAGAATACAAAATCAATGTACAGAAATAAGTTGCTTTCTTATACACTAAAAACAAAAACACAGAAAGGGAAATTAGAGAATCAATTCTATTTACTATAGCACCAAGAACCATAAGATACCTGGGAATAAAACTAACCAAAGAGGTAAAGAGTCTGTACTCAAGGAACTACAGAACACTTATGAAAGAAATCGAAGAAGACACAAAAAGATGGAAGACCATTCTATGCTCATGGATCAGAAGAATAAACATTGTTAAAATGTCTATACTGCCTAGAGCAATCTAGACTTTCAGTGCCATTCTGATCAAAATTCCACCGGTATTTTTCAAAGAGCTGTAATAAACAATCCTAAAATTTGTATGGAACCAGGAAAGACCCCCACATTGCTAAGGAAATGTTGAAAAAGAAAAATTAGAAGTGGGGACATCACATTGCCTGATTTCAAGCTTTACTACTAGGCAGTGATCACTAAGACAGCATGGTACTGGCATAAAAACAGATGCATAGACCAGTGGAACAGAGTAGAGAGCCCAGATATAGACCTGCAACTCTATGGTCAAATAAACAAGGCAAGAAAAAATATCCAGTGGAAAAGGACAGTCTCTTCAATAAATGGTGCTGGGAATATCGGACAGCTATGTGTAGAAGAATGAAACTCGACCATTCTCTTATGCCATACACAAAGATAAAATCAAAATGGATAAAAGACCTCAGCATGAGGCAAGAATCTATCAGAATCCTAGAGGAGAACATGGGAAGTATCCTCTTTGACATTAGCCATGGCAACTTCTTTCAAAACATGTCTCCAAAGGCAAAGGAAAAAAAAAAAGAAAAATGAACTTTTTGGACTTCATCAGGATCAAAAGCTTCTGCACAGCAATGAAAACAGTCAACAAAACAAAGAGGCGACCCATGGAATGGGAGAAGATATTTGCAAATGACACTACAGACAAAGGACTGATACCCAAGATTTATAAGGAATTCCTCAAACTCAACACACACAAAACAAGTAATCAGGTCAAAAAATGGGCAGAAGACATGAACAGACACTTCTCCAAGGAAGACATACAAATGGCTAACAAACACATGAAAACATGTTCATCATCATTGACCATCAGAGATATTCAAAGCAAAACCACATTGATGTACCACCTTACACCAGTCAGAATGGCCAAAACCAACAAGACATTAAACAACAAGTGTTGGAGAGGCTGCGAAGAGGAACCCTCTTACACTGTTGGTGGGAATACAAGTTGCTGCAGCTACTTCGGTAAACAGTGTGGAGATTCCCTAAGAAATTAAACATAGAGCTACTCTTTAAGAAATTAAAAATAGAACTTCCCTATGACCCTTCCATTGCACTACTGGGTATTTACCCCAAAATACAGATGTAGTGAAAAGAAGGGCCATCTGTACCCCAATGTTCATAGATAGCAACAATGGTCATAGTCACCAAACTGTGGAAAGAAGCAAGATGCCTTCAATGGACAAGTGGATAAAGAAAATACGGTCCATATATACAATGGAGTATTATGCCTCCATCAGAAAGGATGAATACCCAACTTTTATACCAACATGGATGGGACTGGGAGAGATTATGCTGAGTGAACTAAGTCAAGCAAAGAGTCAATTATCATATGGTTTCACTTACTTGTGAGCACAAGGAATAACATGGAAGATATTGGGTCTTGGGTGGAGACTGGAGATGGAGAGGGGAAGTGAGTGGGGGGAAATAGGAGGGGGAGAAAAACTATGAGAGGCTGTGGACTCTGAGACACAAACTGAGGGTTTTGGAGGGGAGGGGGTTAAGGGGTGAGTGAGTCTTTTGGTGGGTATTATGGGGGGCATGTATTTCATGGAGCACTGGGTGTGGTACATAAACAATGAATTTTGGAACACTGAAAATAAAATAAAATTAAATTAAATTAAAAGAAGAAATAAAGGGAATGTTGATAACATTAAACACTTAATTTTAGTTTTAATTTTGTAAAGTATGATTTTGTCAAAAATAAAGAGCAATCACAAGGCAAAGATATTCCAATTAAGCACCCTTAGGATGGGCACTTTTTCTATGAGGTCCATCTGGTCCAGCGTGTCATTCAATGCTCTTGTTTTATTGATTTTCTGCTTCGATGATCTATTTCTGAGAGAGGTGTGTTAAGATCTCCTACTATTAATGCATTCATATCAATATGACTCTTTATCTTGATTAACAGTTTTCTTATGTAATTGGCTGTTACCATATTGGAGGCATAAATATTTACAATTGTTAGATCACCATGGTGGATAGTCCCTTTAAGAATGATGTAGTGTCCTTCTGTATCTCTGACTACAGTCTTTAGTTTAAAATCTAATTTATCTGATATGAGAATTGCTACCCCAGCCTTCTTTTGAGACCCATTGGCATGAAAGATGCTTCTCCATCTCTTCACTTTCAGTCTGGGTGTATCTTTAGGTTCAAAATGGGTCTCTTGTAGACAACATATGGATGGGTCTTGTCATTTTATCCAAGCTGCAACCCTGTGTCATTTTATGGGTGCATTTAGGCCATTCACATTGAGAGTGATTATTGATAGATACATTTTTATTGACATCGTGTTACCTTTGAAGTCTTTCTTTCTGTAAATTGTCTCTATATTTCTGTTCAATGCTATTCTTAGGATTTTTCCTCTTTTATAGAACCCCCCTTAATATTTCCTGCAGTGTTGGCTTGGTGGTTGCATAGTCTTTTAAGCCTTGCAGGTCTTGGAAACTCTTTATCTCTCCATCCATTTTGAATGTCAGTTGCTGGATAAAATATTCTTGGGTGCATGTTCTTCTCATTTAATTCCCTGAATATATCTTGCCCCCCTTTCTGGCTTTCCAGGTCTCTGTGGACAGGTCTGACATTATTCTGATGGGATTTCCTCTGTAAGTAAGGAGCCTCTTTGTCCTAGCGGCTTTCAAGAGATTATATCTACAATTATGATTCCTCAATTTGACTATCAGTTGTCGTGATGTTTTTTTGGAATCTATAATCTTGGGTGGAGACCGTTCGACCTCTAGTACATGAATGCTGGTTCCATTCGCGAGACTGGGAAAATTTTCATGAAGGACTTGTTCCACTATATCTTCTAGACTTCTTTCTTTCTCCTCCCCTTCAGGGATTCCAATAATTCTGACGTTGGAACGCTTCATGGCATCATTTATTTCCCTGATTCTGTTTTCGTGGTTTCTAAGCTGTTTGTTCCAGGCTTCCTCCTGATCCTTTCTCTCTATCTGTTTGTCCTGAAGATCACTAATTCTATCTTCTGTCTCAGTTACCCTAGCTTTGAGAGAATTTAGGTTAGATTGGAACTCATTGAGAGCATTGTGAACCTCAGCCCTGGTAGCTTTTAGCTCTGCCTTAACATTGTGAATCTCATCTCTGGTCGCTTTCAGCTCGGCCCTAATCAATTCTGTTTGGTCATCCATGGCTTTCTCCAACCTAGCTATTGCCTGGATAATTGTTAGCCTGAATTCTCTTTCTGGCATATTGTCTATGTTGACAGCTGTTAGCTCTGTTGCAGAAGGTCCATCCTCTGTATTTTTCTTCTGTTAGGCATTCCTCCTCTTAGTCATTTTGGTGGGAGATGACTGAACAGATGTAGCTGGATGTATCGACTGTGGTGCAGTCAAGGTGCATCCTGGAACACTTCTGAGCAATCAGGATTCCCCACCCAAATGAGAGACAAAAGAGAAAAAGAAAGAAAGAGAGAGAGAGAGAGAGAGGAAAGAAAGGGAAGATGAAAGAGAAGGTTCAGCCCAAATTGGCCCCAAGGTAAGATTTAGGATGTATACAAACAAAAACAGACAAACAAAAAGACTGATAAAAGTATATGACAAGAGAAAAATATATATATATGCAAATAAAGCAAGAACCTCAACCAAAAGAACCCCAAGTGTAAGATTTATATACTATAAGGACAAACACAAAAACACAGAAACAGTGGTGGAAGAAAAAGATGGGAGAGTGGTTATAAATTCTCAGTGTGGGTGAGGAAGGTTGTTTTGATTCTTCCTGGATGTATCTTGATATCTTTGTTAAAGGACTTAACTTTCCCAAGATAAAGGGAGATTAAAAATTGGTTTACCTATAGGGGTAGTATTGATTGGGGAAAGGGGATTACTTTGAAGTTAACTCTATATGAATATTAGAAAATAAAAATAAAAAGGAATAAGCTAGACTAAACTAAACTAAAATTAAAAATAAAGAAATTAAAAAAATAGAAATGCAAAAGAAAAACACAGGTGTATGTATCAAAAAGTTCAGGTTAGAAGGTTATTATGGAATTTGATGTACTGGACAGCTCACTGTGATTGTAAATAGGCTAAAAAAATCATATATATATATATATATATATATATATATATATATATATATAAATGAACCAGAATAGTGGGAATGAGTTAAAAATAAAAGTTGTCCTATGAAGTAGTGGTGTTTGTTCTCTTATAGTATTTTTTTTTCCCCTTTCTTGGTTTGTTTTCTGGGGGAGGGGCCTGCCACGTGGGTTTTCAGTCAGTGATGTTCCCTGAGTTAAGTCCTCCCGCCTCCCTCAAGGGTGTGGGCTCTGAGGAAACTGTTTTTTTTTTTTTTTTTTTCAGGCTTTTGTTCTCTGGCGGTTTTTATGTTTGTTCACTTTTTTTTTTCTCTCACCTTGACTGCTTTTGATGGTTTTTGTAGTTTTAGAGGAAAACAAACTTCACCCTGACCTCCCTCTCAGAGAGAAGAAGCCTCAGTCTGACTGCAAAACCCAAATAAGTTCCCCCTTGGCCGCTGGCAGAGCAGGTTCAGAATCGTGGTCCCTGGGGATGCAGGATCTTTCGCTTGTATCCAAAACCAAGGCAGCCGCGGCTGTCTGGGAGCTCCAGACCACCAGAGAGGCTCCAAGCAGCAATCACACTCTGAGATTTTCCCGCTGGCCTGGGCTGGGAGTGCCTGGTCTTTCTGGGTCTAAGAATGCCCAGCTTGCTCGCACCTCTTTCATGGGAGGTTCTGGGTTGTGCATGCATTTCAGGCTCTGAGAACAGGGCATAGGTCTGAAAGCACCAGGCTGGGCCTTCACGCACCTCTCTCAGGGGAGAGTTTGGGGCATGCATCTAAGGCTCTGAAACAATGGCGCGGGTCAAAGAGTGCCGGCTGGGCCTTTGTGTACCTGTCTCAGGGGAGGATGAGGGGCACGCGCATCTCTGGCTTTATAGCAGGGCTTGTGCGTTCTGTCATCTGGTGAGGCTCCCAGCCCCTCCCGGGAGCAGGACCCCACGCATTCTCGGGTGTGCTGGTGGCTTAGGGACCAAGACCTGGTTTCTCTGCCACACTCTCTCTAGCTCAGCACCAGGGGAGGCTGTCCTGGGACCAGGGACTTAAGCCCCTGTCCCTAGCTGCCCCGATTCCCACAACTTCCCCCCAAAGAACCTTTGCTCTTTTTGAGTGCTTTCAACCAGACTCTAAGTTAATGCTGGTCCCCAGATGCAGGGCACTCTCAGATTGGGGTATTACTTTCCAACCGGTCGCCTCTGGTGGTTCCCTTCCCCTTTTGTTTTTCTTCCGATATCAGTCTGCTGTTCCCACTCCACTTTACCTGCCCACTGGCGTCTTCTGCCCCTGTAGAGATCCAGACGTGTATAATTTTGATCTCAGGCTGATTTCATGGGTGATCGGAGTTCTTTGGTAGGTAATCAGCTCACTTTAGGGTACAGGTTGAAAAGGTGCCTTAGCTAACAGTTCTATTATGCCACATAATTACCATTTCTTCTAGTGGTAGAAACAAATATGATCTAGTCTCTTAGCAAATTGTATGTTTATAATACAGTTTTATTGTCTGTGATCCTTGTACTCTGTATTAGATTTCTAGGGCTTTTTAACCTATTAGTTGCAAGTATATACCTTTAAATGACTTCTCTCCCTTTCAGGTAACCATCATTCCACTCTGGGCTTTTTACTTCTTTTTTTCCCTTGTAAAGTTTCCACAAACAAGTGATATCATACAGTAATTGTCTTTGTCTGTCTGACTTACCTCACTTAGAATAATACCCTTCGGGTTCACCCATGTTGTAAATCGCAGGATTTCCTTTTTTCTTATGGCTGAATAGTATTCCAGTACACTTGCGCACATGTGGGTGTATGTATGCCACAACTTTTTCATTCATTCTTCTGTTGATGGACACTTAGGATGACAGTTTTAATAGTAATTATGCAAGTTTCAGTAAAACCAAATTGAATCACTAATTCAACCAATTAACATTCAATTTTTAGTGTAAAATTTAATCTTTGTGCATATGGACTGTGATGGCTAAACTACACAGGAACTAGAGAGCTGGGATAACCTCACTTTCTTCAATTCAGACTCACAGGGTGATGTTCAAAGCATTGTCTAGCCTGGGCTTGCATCTGAAGGCTCTGAGGAGGCATTTGCTTCCAAGCTTATTCACATTGTTGGCTGAATACAGTTTCTTGTGGCTGTAGAGCTGAGGTCCCTGTTTCCTTTCCTGCTCTTAGCTAGGAGCTTCTCTCAGCTCTCCAGCTTCATACCAGTGATAGAACACTGAGTTTTTCTCATTCTTTAAATTATTCTGACTTTTCCTTCTGTTGCATCTTTTGTCTTCAACCAGAGAAAGTGCTCTGCCTTCAAGGGTTGATGTCATTAGATTGGGTCCACCTGAATAATCCAAGGTAATCCTTCTATTTTAAATTCTGTAACTTTAATGACATCTCTAGTCTCTTTTGCTATGTAACATAACATAGTCACAAGATGTAAGGATGAGGTTATGGACATTTTAAGAAACCATTGCTTTCCAGAAGTGATGGAAAATAAAACAATGAATTAATTTGAGGTGAAGTTGTAAAGCATAAATGCTTGCTAGGAAGTCTGTAAATCATTCTCCAGACTAGGCAGTACTGCATCATTGAAAGATTTTGATCTTTACAAAAAATTACTTGGCATGTTATTTAGAGGTTCAACTGGAGGCAAACTAGAGGCATAGATCCAGCTAGGAATTTATTGCATAATTCAGGTAAGAAATGTAGATGACTTGGAGCACCTCATGTGAAGGGCAAGGGCCTCGGTTTTCGTTTGTTTGTTTGTTTGTTTTTACCTGGTACATTTCTCACCCAGAACTCTACTCAAGTTTCAGATCTTAGTGTCCTTTTCTCAAAGAACACTTGCAGGTAAACCTTCTCCTAATCTACAATAGCATCTCCACTCTTTGTATTAGGGTATTAATTGTCTATCTTCCCTGTTAGGTTTCTTTTGATTATCTTCCTTGCTGCTCTTTCAGGTCTGTGAAAGCAGATATTGGTTCTATCTGTTTCACTTTTGTAAAAGTGGCACTTAACAATATATTGAATGAAAATTACTAAGTGATTTAGATTCCAGTTTGGCCATTTGAGTAAGGAGCTAAGTTATGAACTGAAGTAGGAGATATATTTCTGTAATGCTTCATTCCCTTCCTAATGTATAACATTGACTTTGCCTCAATTCCATTGCCTAAACACTACTGAACTTTGCACAAACTTTAAAACCAACTGAGAATTGCATGCCTCAAGTGATGATATTAGTCTCTGTGGCCCACATTTTCTTCTTTTACCATATTTCTTCTATTCCAGTTACTCCACAATATGGTGTATATGTGTGTATGTGCATGCATATGCACATGCATGCATGTGTGTGTGTTTAAGGCCATTGTGCTTGTCCATGTGAAATGAGGATTGATACACATTAATGAAGTATTTAGCAATAACACTCAACATTTTTAATATGCTTCTAATGGTAAAATCTGGTTTAAAAGGATTACTTCATGATGGAAAAGTTGATTTTTATAGACCTGTCAATGCTTAATTTAGTAATTATTGTTCAGGTAGCATTTTCAGGCTGAAACAACTGAAAGAAGGATCTCACTTTGTAATTATCAGGTATGAACCTGACCAACTGACAAAGAGAGTGACAATGAAAGAGTATATTGATTTCCTTTAACCAGTTTAAGACATTACCATCATCACTTCTAAGCCTTCATTTCAGAATGTTTGTCTTCTTTGCACAAGTTCCCTATAACTCTTTTCAGTTTGTCACCTTATTAGCACAGATTTGCTTTTATTTATTTTTTATTTTTTTATTTTTTAACTGTGTGAGCGACTGTATAATCTAATATAAATGT
The DNA here is from genome assembly GCF_020171115.1 of Neogale vison. NCBI lineage: Eukaryota > Metazoa > Chordata > Mammalia > Carnivora > Mustelidae > Neogale > Neogale vison. The sequence continues at coordinate 51,229,972 of NC_058105.1, read as the reverse complement.
TTTATGAACTAGTATTGTCAGTTACTAATACTTTATAGAAACACACACTGGGTGGTGTAATTATTTAAAGTTTAAAATACATTGAATAGAACTATGTTCTGATAAGTATTTCAGAAGTTGAATGAATAGACTGAAGTTCAGAGGACAAATGCTTTTTAAACAAAATTATTCATTTCATTTCCCATGTTTGAAATAATTATTTAAAAGCTTTCATTCAAGCTAAAAAGGATTTCCTTTGTCTTAATTGTTCTTATAGTTAATTGTAGTGTAATATCTACTGTTTTGAACAACGATGCTACACAGTAATGAGGTTTATGCTAATTTTATCTTCAGACATCAATATTACAGATAAAAGCCCATAAAATTGCATTTTTCTTTAGTATAAATTTATATTAGTATTTATTTATTTTGCTTACTACACATATTAACTAATATATGAGTGCCTTATAATCAGGTTTTAAAATCTTCTTCATTGAACCGTAGTTTATTTTATGAGCAGCATGGGGACAATGAACAGGGCAGTAATTTTTAAATAAGATCAATGATCTTCCTTCTGGTACATAGCAGATACTTAGAATAAATGCTAGAATGGTCTATTTGTCTTTTTCAAAATGTATGCATTTGGGGTGGAGTTTAGGATAGTCTCAGAAAAGCATGACGGTATAGGAAGATAGAAAAAATAATCCTGGAGCTTGAGTAAATATAAAAGGAATGAATGAGACACACTGATTATAGGATTTGCCTGCATTTATTTTATATTGAGAAATGGTAGTAAACCCTTTGGGAAATTAGCTTGAAATTTTAACATAAATAAGTTAAATATAATAAAACAGGTGTCTCTGAGACTTGATAGGATGGTATTCAATGAAAACATTGCAACTGAAGATAATCTGTTCAAAAATAGATTTAACAGGAGAAAGAGCATCAGATGTTACAAAGATACATAGTGAAAAAATCCATTTATCTCGAGACAGAAGCATGGTAAGGAGCAATACCAAAATAATGGTGGGAATCTCATGTGACCTATTTGATCTAATGGAGGACATGGATGATGGTTTTTAACGGTTATCACACAACTAGCACAATGGTAAAGGAATCTTAATGAAAACCTCAACTTCAAGAAATATGCCTAACGTTTTACTGTTCTGAAAGCAAAGCATATGATGAACTCTTGACTTTCTGAGCAGGTTTACCTGATAGTACTTGAAAAAATGATAAAGTGATAGCACTTGAAGAAGTGATAAAGGGGAATCAAGATAGTCAAGGACATGTCTCACATGTATTTTAATTTCACTAAAACCTATAGACAGAATGATCTGTGATTATTGTGTGGACTAAGTGCTAAAATATATAGATTATACTGTAAAGGTAAATTTTTATTCATAACTTGCTGAATAGTTGAACCCAAAGTCTTTACTGGTGAATCACTGTTGACCTAAAGAAAGGTCTCGAATGCCTTGTCACAAAACTCTACATTTGTTTATGTCCCTTTCAATATATTGAGCCATTATCTGAATGAAGACATAGTGGTCTTGCTTGTAGAATGTGCTAATGCCTAAATTCCTAGATGGATAACAGGTAAGATGAATCAGAGACTCAAAGATTTCAAGTCAAGGTTAGAAGAATGCCATGAAGTAATGAGATGAAATTTAACAGGGATAATTATGAAGTTCTCTATGTTAAAAGTGGAAACATTTGTAGAATTTCTACTGCACAATGGATAACAAGAAATGCCTTAGTATCCCAGAATTATTAAAAGGACTAGGGGGAAAGAGTTATGATAGCAGAGGAATAGGGAACCTAAGTTTGTCTGGTCCCTCAAATTCAGCTAGATACTTATCAAATCATTCTGAAAACCTAAGAAATCAGAGATCTGAGAAAAGAAATGCTGCAATTCTTTAAGTAGAAAAGCAGCCACTTTTTGGAAGTAGGAGGTGCAGTGGCTTGAATCTGGTGTGGTATATCTGAGGATACAGCAGAGGAGAGGAAGCCTGCTTAAGGAGACTACCACAAAGTATTATAAGCAGTGGAGTGCAAAATCTGAACTTTTAGAAGTCTACTACAATAGGGGGTATCCCTGGTTTAAAGGTGCTCAGATGGCAAAATGGGGCAGAATCCCAGGTGGGACAGCCTTGTCTCAGGATCCCTGGGGTAGCAAGAAGAACAGGTGGTGTATGAGTGTGGCAGTTTCTAATCAAAGAAGCAGGGAAGCTGGCTGAGAGCAGCGAGTTTAGGTGCTGGCTTTCTGCTCTATATTGCTGTAAATTGCAAATTGCTGCATGGTCATGTGACTGCTTTCCTGGGAGGGGTCTAGGAAAAGGCAGAAATGTGGCAAGATCTCCTTCCCTCCCCCAGGAGGAATAGTAGGGTTCAGTGTCACAAGAATCCATAAAATTTGAAGTTCTGAAACTTATCCATAAATCTGAGATAAAAACAACACTCCATCATAGGCTGGGTAAACACAGAGCTCTGACAGAAACCAGAGACTTGTGGTGGGTATTAAGGAGGGCATATATTACATGGAGCACTGGGTGTTGTACATAAACAATGAATCTTGGAACACTGCATCAAAGACTAATGAGGTATTTCATGGTGACTAACATAACACAATTAAAAAAATTAATTAAAATTTAATTTAATTTAATTAATTAAAATTAAATTCAAATAAAATTAAAACACAATTAAAAAAAAAGAAAGAAACCAGAGAGATAAGAATGATTGACAGCTTTTCTGTGAAGGCTCACTGAGTATGTGTGGGGGAGGGGCAGACATGAACCTTTAATGTCAGGGTTAGAGAATCAGACACCACCATACTCATCCCACACTTTGGTGCTGAAAGCCTTCAGGGAGCAAAACAACACCAGATGGTGGAATCCAGATCTACTTACACTGAGCAAGGAAAGTACATTTACAATAGGGCAAGTATACCTGAGAATCAGCGAAACAGGCCCCTCCTCCAGAAGACCTATAGAAACAACTGGCTGTCAACAAGTTTAATAATCAGAGAAGGCTGAACATTTTCAGCTTCTGGGGAAAATATAAATATTGTATAATGTTCTTTCTTTTTTTTAGTCTTTCAGTATTATTTTTTCAGTTATTTTCTTATTTTTTCAAATCTTTTTTATTCTTTTAAAATTTTTATTGTTATGTATACATTTTACTTACTTTTTTCTTCCATTTTATTTCATTATATGTGTGTGTGTGTATGTATGTATATATTACATATATATATATTTTTTTTTCTTTCTTATTTTAGAATATAGTTTCTTTTAACAAGCAGACCAAAACACACCCAAGATCTAGTTTTTTTTGTTTTTGTTTGATTTTTTTCCTGTTGCTGTTGTTGTTGTTTTTTCTCTTTCTTTCTTTTTGTCTTTTCTGGACAAAATGACAAGGTGGAGAAATTCATCCCAGAAGGAACAGGAGGTAGTACTCACTGCCAGGATTTAATTAAAATGATATAATTAAGATGTCTGAACCATAATTTAAAATAAAAAATATAAAGATACTATCTGGTCTTGAAGAAAGCATAGAAAACACTAGAGAATCCCTTACTGTAGGAAGAAAAGAGCTAAAATCTAGCCAGGCCAAAATTTAAAATGCTGCTACTGAAATGCAGTTCCAAGTGGAAGTTATAAAAATAAAGATGAATGAAACAGAAAAGAGAATCAGTGATATAGAAAATAAAATGATGGAAAATAAGGAAGCTAAAATGAAGAAAGAAATAAAGCTATCAGATCATGAAGGGAGACTTAGAGAAATCAGCAGTTCCATAAAACAAAATAAGAACTGAATAACAAGGTTCCTAGAAGATGAGGAGTGGAAGAAAGGGGCAGAGGGTTTATTTGAACAAGTTATGACTATGAACTTCATTAATCTGGAGAAAAAAACAGGCATTCAAGTAAAGGATACACAGAGAACCCCCCCCTCAAAATCAATAAAAATAGGTCAACACCTTGACATATTATAGTGAAGCTTGCAAATTTCAAAGATAAAGAGAAAATCTTTAAAGCAGCTTGGGACAAGAGATCCTCAATGTACAAATGTAGACACATAAGGCTGGCTGCAGACCTGTCTAAGGACTGGCATAATATATTCAATATGTTAAATTGGAAAAATATGCAGCCAGGGATACTTGATCCAGCAAAGCTGTCACTCAGAATAGAAGGAGAGATAGATTTTCCAGGTCAAACAAATTCTAAAGGAATTCATGAACACTAACTCTGCCCTGAAGGAGAGAGAGCCCCAAAGTAAAAAAGACCAGAAGGGAATAGAGAAAATCTACAGGAACAATGACTTACAAGTAGTACAATGGCACTAAATTAATATCTTTCAATAATTACTCTGAATGTAAATGGACTAAATGTTCCAATAAAAATGGTATCAGAACAGATAAAAACAACAACAACAAAACCCCCAAGATAAGACTTATCAATATACTGCTTACAAGAGACTCATTTTAGACCCAAAGACACCTCCACTTTGAAAATGAAGAGGTGCAGAACCATTTAGCCACTAATAAAGCATCAAAAGAAAGCTGGAGTAGCCCTCCTTATCTCAGACAAACTAGATTTTAAATGAAAGACTGTAATAAGGAAGAAAGACATACACTATAGTATACTTAAAGGCTCTCTCCAACAAGAAAATCTAACAATTGTAAATATTTATGCCCTTAACTTGGGATCAGGTAGTTATATAAACAAATAAATAAGAAAATTAATGAAGATCATTGATAATAATACAATAATAGTAGGGGATTTAACACCCCACTCACAGCAATGGACAGGTCATCTAAGCAGAAGATCAACAAGGAAACAGGGCTTTGAATGACACACAGGACCAGATAGACTTCATAGATACATTCAGAGTATTTCATCCTAAAGCACAGAATGCACGTTCTTCTTGAGTGTGCATGGAATGTTCTCCAGAACAGATAACACATCAGGTAACAAATCAGGTCTCAGCTTGTACAAAAAGATTGAGATCACACCATGTATATTTTCAGACCACAATGCCATAAACCAAGAAGTCAATAACAAGAAAAAAAAATTTGGAAAAAATACAGAAAGATGGAGGTTAAAGAGCATTCTACTGAAGAATGAATGGGTTAACCAGGAAATTAAAGAATCAAAAAAAATACATGGAAGCAAACAAAAATGAAATCACCACAGCTCAAAGCTTTTGGGGTGCAGCAAAGGCAGTCCTAAGAGGAAAGTTTGTAGCAAAACTTGCCTTTCTCGAAAAATAAGAAAAGTCTCAAATATACAACCTAATCTTACAGATGAAGCAACTGATAAAATAATAGCAAATAAAGTCAAAATCCCAAAGCAGAAGAGAAATAATAAAGAATAGAGTAGAAATCAATGATATAGAAATGAAAACAAAAACAAAAACAGTTGAACAGATTAATGAAACGAGAAACTTGTTCTTTGAAAGAATTCATAAGATCAGTAAACCTCTATCCAGACTTATCAAAAAGAAAAGAGAAAGTACCCAAATAAATAAAATCATGAATGAAAGAGGAGAGATCACAACCAACACCAAGGAAATACAAACAGTTATAAGAGAATATTATGAGCAATTATATAGCAACATATACAGCAATCTAGAAGAACCGGATAAATTCCTAGAAATAAACAAACTATCAAAACTGAAACAGGAATAAATAGAAAATGTAAACAGACCCAAAATCAGTGAAGAAACTAAAGTAGTAATCAAAAATCTCCCAACAAGCAGGAGTCCAGGGCTGCATGGCTTCCCAGGGGAATTTTACCAAAAAGATTGTTTGCTTTTTATTTTATTTCCAACTCTACAAGGGTGAATAATTTGGTACAGCTGCTAGAAAATCAATCACAATCTTGGGTTCCATTAAAAGAAGTGCAGAGTATAGGAATAGGGGGCCAGGCCATTCCTAAAGCACTCTGGTAAGTTTTGTGTACCCCTCATTTTTACTGATGAACTGCTCCTGTCCAGAGGAGAAGGCCTGGGTAATATCATGTGACATGAGGAATGATCAAAGAAAATAAGGCTATTATTTCTAGAAAAGAAGAAATTTAAAAAGGATACAAAAATTGCCTTTATTTATTTTAAGAACTGTCTTGTGGAAGACGGATTAAACTTCCTCCATAATTTTAGTACCTAGCATGATCTAGTATATAATAGATACTACAAAAAAGTGCTAAAATAATTCATTCATTGAAAAATTATTTGTTGAGCAACTCATTTGTGCCAGGTATTATTTTAGGTGCTAGAAAAACAGCATTTACAAATAGATATAGTACATGCCCTTACGTAATTACATTCCAGTCCGAGGAGAGAGACAATAAGTGGAACAGATATAATGCAACTAGGGAGGTAGTTGAGTGCAGTGGTTATAAAAGGAAGCTTTGGAGCTAGACTGTTGGACTTCAAATTCATACTTACTGGCTCTGTGACCTTGTATAAATTAGCTGTTCTTATTGTGCTTCAGTTTTCTCACATGCAAAATAAGCATATTAATAATTCCTACTTCAAAGAGTTTTGTGAGGCCTAAATGAGTGATTCCATGTAAAGTTCTGTGGCCAGTGCCTGGCTTATAGTAAGTATTCAATAAGTAATATCCATTATTATTATAGTAATAAATGTTTTAAAGAAATATAAGGAATGGAAAGTTGACAGATGAAAGAATGTAAAAATGAACATTATTCCATGGAGGGAAATGTGGAATGCAGGCAGATTGTAATTGTGATGTGTTCTAGCTCTATACCTTTCTATATGTTCATTTTCCAACATTATCTCCTCTCCTTTGTTTGCCTGGATGATCTCTATCTTTTGAAGCCAAGTTAGGTTGCACCTTTCCTAGAAAACTGAATGGATCCACTTTAATACTAGAATTAACTACCCCTTTCTCTAAGCTGCTTCTTTTTTAATTATAATGTGTTATATTCAAATGTTTGAGGAGGTTTAAGGCATAATGGTTAAGATCTCAGGTTTTGGAGTCAGAACTGAGTTTGATTTACCAATCTGTCACGTACTGGTTATTTTACTCTGAATATCACTAAAGATCTCCAATCTTTGGTTTCCTCATTTGTAAATTGGGGATACTTTTATATACTCTACAAGGTATTTTTAGGAATTTAACAAGAAATTGTTTGCCTCAGACAGTAAAATATTTCAATCCCAGTTCTGCCACTACATTTTGGGGATTTGGATAAGCCATTCAACTTCTCAGAGCTTCATTTTCCTAATCCATAAATAAGGGGAATAGGAATTTTTCAATGGAGTTACTATGAGAATTAGAAACATAAAACACCTGGAACATAATAGGCTTTCAAAATATGTGTGCCCAGTTTAATTAGGTTAACAATTAGAGCTTTTTAAAAAAAGATTTTATTTATTTATTTGACAGAGAGAGATCACAAGCAGGCAGAGAGGCAGCAGAGAGAGAGGAGGAAACAGGCTCCCCGCCAAGCAGAGAGCCCGATGCGGGCCTCGATCCCAGGACCCTGAGATCATGACCTGAGCCAAAGGCAGCAGCTTAACCCACTGAGCCACTCAGGTGCCCAACAATTAGAGCTTTTAAGTGGTGAAGTGTATTGCCTTCTGAAGCCATAAGATCCTTGTCACTGGAAGAGTTTACAGTATATGGCAGTATACTGGAGACATTTTCGGGAGGATTCCTGCAGTGCCTAGAGAATGGGTGAGGTCAGGGCTTCCCAAACTTAGATCCATGGATCAGCTGCCCCATTACCATCAAGTCTAATTTAATAGGTCTAAGATGAGAACCACCAATCTAGATGACTGCTATATTGTCTTCTGATTAAAGGTTAATTATTCTGTAAGTCAGAGTTCAGTTCATAAGTGCTTAGTTAATTCCATCAAATGAGCTTGTCTCTACATCCTCCCTACCCAGGCTTCCACCCTTCCTACCCACACATATTATTAAATGGTTTCTTAATTAAATAAGTCCAAGAAAAATTATTTTAATTTATGTTATTTATTCATCAGTCAAGTTAAACTAGAATCAGGCTATTAAGAGACATCCAAGAATTATAATTTCTTAACGAGTCATAGAATTAGTTGGCAGTTTTTTCACATTATTAAATAGGCTTTTTGTTTAATGTTATGCTGCTATTATCAAAGTATTTAGGCATTTTCTCAGATCGAAAGTTTCAAAACTACAGTGTAGCTAAATAAACCATGACATAGCACATTCAGAAAGTAAGAGCACATATATCACATGATGTTGGATAAAAACCTTTTTCCTGCTGCATGTTAACTTTTCCATCTGCAGAATGGGAAAGAGTAAATGCAAATAACATTACTTATAAGGCATTTTAAGTTTAAGTGTTATCATATACTTTGGTTTTCATTAATTTTAGTGTTCTACTTTTTTTTGTACTGAGTGATATTTGGCATCTCGATTTATTTACTATTTTAAAGATTTTATTTTTTTTTTTTTACTATTAGAAGGCTTTTATAACAAGGTTTGGAAAGTTTAATCCATAGTAGAAATGTACTTGTGCTTGGTACTTACTGTATAAAAGACACATGAAGGATATATATTTAGGGAATCTGAAAAAAACAATGAAAGTCTAACAAGATGGAATTATTTTGAGAAAAGAAAGTTTCTGTCCAACAGTATGGACTTCTCATTGAAAATATTAAGGGAAAAAGCTGAAGTTTTGAACTCTTCTATTTGGGAAAGTGTTTTTAAAAATTATTACTTTCAGTTTTGTGTTTGGCATTAGAGCTCCTTACAGCTTCTTTTTCTATCCTTTTAACATGGACATGCATGCACCAGTTATGATAATGCATATCTTTTCAGGGTCTTAAAGAGCATATTTTGAAGGGCCTTGAAGCATAATTATGAAAAATATTTGTTTATATTATCTTTTTAGGTCTTTTTGAAGAAGTATCTGCAGACCAAGAAACATCTGGGTTTCATGGGATGCCTGGCTGGTTCAGTCAGTAGAGCATGTGAATCTTCCTTTCAGAGTTGTAAATTTGAGCCCTGCATTGGGTGTAGAGATTACTTAAAATTTTTAAAAAAATTAATAAAGGAAATATTTGGGTTATAAACAAAAGGCACTATAAGCATATTGAATTTTATTATAACTGACAAATCTTATTAGGCTTTTATAACAATTCCAACTCTTGTTTCATTATACTTTAATTTTTAGTATGTTTTTTGTACTAAAGGAAAAAAGTTCTTGATTATAATTTTACAAATCCACCTGTCCTGTCATTTTTTTCTGTATTATTTAGTTGCAGAGGGTGGATAAAATTTAACAAGGTAGGAGAGATAATTTGTGGGACATCTGGGTGGCTCAGTGAGTTAAGCCTTTGCCTTCAGCTCAGATCATGATCTCCAGGTCCTGGAATTGAGCTCTGCATTGGGCTTTCTGCTCCGTGGGGAGCTTGCTTCCCCCTTTCTCTCTGCCTGCCTCTCTGCCTACTTGTGATCTCTCTTTCTCTCTCTGTCAAATAAGTATATAAATAAATTATTTTTAAAAAGAAATAATTTCTTACTAAAAGTAACTAATTCTGCATCATTTCCCATTAAACCAGAATTGGATGGAAAAATAAATCAGAATTTTTCCACACTGTGGCAGAAGCATTTAATTTTAACTGAATGTCAGATTGTTAAAGGTAACAAAGATAGAGTATATGCAGAAGCACTTGCAAAAGAGTTATGATTCTATTCTAATTATGCCAATTTATTTTTTAAATGAAAGTATTCTCCTGCAATTATTTTGATAAATCCTTTTAAAACTCTTCTTCTCTGTAATGCAGTTAGTATCCCACTGGTAGATAGTGTAGGCAGTTACCAGAATTATCTTTATATTCAGTCAATAAGAAGTACATAATTTTGAAAGTGACCACATAAAGGATGAGAACAGCTACTTCCTTTGAGGAGTTAAGCTAATTGCTTGGTTTCAAAATTTTTTGACCAATAAGAATTTGTGAAAGGAAGCTCCACCCATAAAATTTTATTAATGTCTGACATCCTTCTAAATTGCTTTTTGCAGCTGTATTTTGATTGCCTAAATATACTCAGTCTTTGAGTTAGTAGGTTAAAGTCTATTTCTTAGATAGGCATACTTAGCTGAAATAGTCACAATGTCATTCAATGTCTTGTCTTCTAGAAATAAAAGCTATTTATTTGCTAATTCATTTAAGTGTTTCTGAACACTTATGGCTATTTAAGCTATCCAAAGGTAGCTGTTTTGCCTCCAGAAATAAATGTTGCCTTGAATCAATATAATACTCTTTGATTAGTGTCTTGCTCAGTGCTCTTAGAAATCACTTGGATAGTATAATCCATATCCTATTTTAGCATGTTATTCATAAAATAATCAGAACATTTTTGTTAAATATTTTGCCAAAATCAAAATACTTAACATGTGAACATCGTGTGTTCTTGAGAATCCTAATTCCGGAGAAACCCTTTTCTCCATTTCTTCTCTAAATGCCTATGAGGTCAATTGTTAAGCAAGTCAAAAATTTATCATATGCTTTGCTTTCAGAACACTGAAACTTCAGGCATATTTCTTGAAATTTTAGACTCCCTTAAGTTATTATTTTTTTCCCAATGTGCCAGTTGTGTAATAACTATTAGACAGTATCATCTGTAGCCTGCCTGTTTCCAAACAAGTTGTACAGGATTTCCATTTTTAGTTATTTTTTTGTTTCTCCTCACCATGTCTTTGCCTCTAAATTCATGGATTTTTTTTCCATTCTGTATTTTTGCAACATCTTATGTTCTTTGTCCTGTTAAATCTATTTTTAACAGATTATTATCTTTAATTACAATTTGTCACTGAGTACCATGCCATCAAGCCCCAGTGACACTTATTCAATCTATTTAACCTTTTTGTGAGAGAATTTCTAGATGCTTTCATTTGTCATCCATACTCTCACCATTGGTATAAGACAGCTGAAGCTAAAACTATGGCTCCCAAATAACTTCCCTATTATTTTCTCATGATAATTACTGAGATCCTTTCCAAGTGCTTTTCTTGCTTTGTCCTATGCACAAAGTACAGGACATCAGATTCAGGCACACAATATTTTAAAAGCATTTTCTCTCTTTTTTATGGCCTCAGTTTGAAGTTTTTTTAATAAGATTGGAAAACCTCCTTTCAAACATTTTCCCCCAGGTTTTCCTAAAATGAACACTATTCCTTATGTGGCCAAGAAAATAATATTCTGTTCACAGACACTTTTATTTTTAACTCCATCCTGTCTATGAGCTTTCATTTTTCTTTATTGCCTGTGGAATAGGGAAATATTTCTTAAGCCCTTTCTCTCCTTCAAGGAGATCACATTACACTTAGAACAGTAGTAATTGGTGAGCTCCATGGTCAGGAATACAAACCTAAAACACACTCTATAGGCCAATGAAACACCATTTTCCTCAGCATTCTTACCTTCTAGATTTCAAGTTGAACTATTATACTTTATGGTTTCCTTTGACGATACCCTCCCTTGTGTAAACTGCTCACATAAACTGCTGCAACAATTTTACAATTTATTAAACCTATTGACAGCTAGGTCCTTGGCAATGAATGGTACTTTTGGGATGAATGTTATATAATCTTTCAACTTCATTCACAATTTCTACCTTTTTCAAAAAAAAAAAAAGAAAAGATATTATTTATTTATTTGAGAGAGAGAACAGGAGGAGGGGCAGGAGAGGGAGAGAATTTGAAGCAGACTCTGTGCTCAACATGAAGCCCAATGAGGGGCTCAATCCCATGACCCCAAGATCATGACCTGAGTTAAAACCAAGAGTCAGACCCTTAACTGACTAAGCCACCTAGCCTCCCCACATATTTTCTACCTTTAAAACTACCTGAATCCTTGATGGCAAGTTGCAAGTTTTAATATTCCATTGGATCATGAAATCATGGAGTTGAATGGGATTTGTATAGTTCATTTAGTCATCTCTTTTGCCCCAAAATAGAAGGCAATAATTATCAAATATAACATATTTATTATATCTACCTTCTAATTTGATTGGAAGTGGATTTTGCTTGGGAGTAACTAAAATGATGGTAGGGGGGAAATGTTTGTTTTACAGCTGATTTGCATCATTCATTTATTTGTTCGATATTCAAAAAATATTTATTGAGTATCAATTATGTGTAGAGGCATTGCAATGAGTGCAGGAATATCATGATGAACAAGATAGACATGATCATTGCTCTTATGGATAATGAAGTCTATTAGGGTGACACAAGCATTAAACTCCTGTTATTTATTTATTTAAACTCCATTATTTTAGACTAAAATGAGTGTTAGCAGTCATACCAGATAGCAGCTGAGGTGGAATCAGAGAAAGAGCATCAGAAAATTCTACTTTCATTTTCCGTATTCTAAATACTGAACTGAGCAGATGTATGAACTTTGGGAAACTGAATAACAACAAATAGTGTCTAGATGTTCATGGATCATTAATAAGACTTTACAGGATATTGATATTTTATAAGGGGAGTGGCCCTATTCTTAAGGAGTATTATTTTTGCATTTTAATGAAAACAAGGGGTAAACTATAATGAATATTGTAGTTATTCCATCTCCTCCCTAGGTTCTAAGTTACTTAGAAGCAATACCACATCTACTTTTGCTCACATTTTGCATTGTAGTTCCTTTATACCATGTAGGCACATAAATACATATAATTGGAATAAGATTCATGAAACTATTCTAAGCATAAGCATACTGATCTGAAAATTACTGTGGAGTAGTATAGACCCTTTGAGCTAACATCAATTAACTTTCTCTTGGGCTGGTGACAAGATAGGTAAATAGCACACTATTTTCATTAAAAGAGATGTGCATGTGTGTTTGTGACCCTGCTGGATTTTGAACACTTATACAAAAGCAACAACAGCAAGCCAAAGGGCCCTCCTCGGTTCATTATAAAATCAGGTATAGGGATGAGTTCTCTCAGTGAATAATGTAGTTACATGTCTATGCTAGGTGTGCCAACACAGATTTGAAACTTTTAATCATAAATCACATTCACAAGGTCTACCTCTGTCTGTAGCATCCATATTGAGTTGTTATAGTGCCATTGGACTTGGGATAAAAACCTCTTCTTCTGGAGGTTATCATAACATGTAGAGGTTATTCTGCCACCAATAGGAAAGCAAGCATGCTAGATGTATGTGAGCTGTCAACTGATGAACTTTCCTTGACCTGAAACATCAGATATACACTAATTGCAGTGAAAGGGCAATATAAAATTCTATTTCTTTTCTATTACACACAATGTTGAACAGAGTTGGAAGAGTGGAACTACAGGAAATAATTTTAAAAATGAGACCAGATCATCTCTAATGTCTCCTTTCAGCCTTAAAATTCTCTAAACCAAGAAGAGCTATAAAATCAAAGACTGCCTGGCACCAAGTATGTGATGCAGCAAGATGGAGGACAAAAGAGAGAGATGCCACTTGAGGAAAACTAAGAAGTGAGTTCGCCACCAAAATCATTCCTACCCAAACAAAATGAAACAAAATAAAACTCTCTGCAACTCTCCTCCAACAACAACAACAATAACAATAAAACTCCAACTAAATTCAGCCCTTGGACTACCAATTTTCAATTTCTACAAAATGTTACTCCCTAGTTTTCTTCCAAATTCAGATGAGACTTCAAAGTCTCATCTACACACACACACACACACACACACACACACTATAAATTAAAACTCATGGAGATTTTTCAAAGGTACATTTCAAAGTTTCTTGTATTTTTTCTACATAATTATAGATTTTTCAACTTTGTCAATGTACTTGTTTTCATTATGACTTCATTTTATTTGACTTTTCTTTATCTATCATTATTATAGATCAGACAGGTATTATGATTGTTCTTCAAGAAACTCAGAACAATTTGGGAGTAAAGCCCAAGGGAGAAGGTAAACTGGAAGGTGGATTACATGGTGTAAATCAGAGTGCTAGAGATCGCTAGATGGCAGTGAAGAGGGCTGTCACTGAGAGATTCCACTGCCATGGAAAGAAGAGGATAAAGGTTTCAAGGAATTCATGCAAGTTGGTGCAGCCTCTTTGGAGAACAGTGTGGAGATTCCTCAAGAAATTAAAAATAGAGCTTCCCTACGACCCTGCAATTGCACTCCTGGGTATTTACCCCAAAGATACAGATGTCGTGAAAAGAAGGGCCATCTGTACCCCAATGTTTATAGCAGCAATGGCCACAGTCGCCAAACTATGGAAAGAACCAAGATGCCCTTCAATGGATGAATGGATAAGGAAGATGTGGTCCATATACACTATGGAGTATTATGCCTCCATCAGAAAGGACGAATATCCAACTTTTGTAGTAACATGGACGGGACTGGAAGAGATTATGCTGAGTGAAATAAGTCAAGCAGAGAGAGTCAACTATCATATGGTTTCACTTATTTGTGGAGCATAACCAATAGCATGGAGGACAAGGGGCGTTAGAGAGGAGTAGGGAATTTGGGTAAATTGGAAGGGGAGGTGAACCATGAGAGACTATGGACTCTGAAAAACAGTCTGAGGGGTTTGAAGTGGCGGGGGGGTGGGAGGTTGGGGTACCAGGTGGTGGGTGTTGTAGAGGGCACAGCTTGCATGGAGCACTGGGTGTGGTGAAAAAATAATGAATACTGTTTTTCTGAAAATAAATGAATTGGGAAAAAAAAAAGGTTTCAAGGAATTCAGTTTATTTCAGATGCCCTTTGTCCTTATCTTTCCCTTGTTTCATGAGCTACTTATTTTTTACATGCAATAAGAAGAGGAAGTCTCCACAGGGAGTTCAAAGTCTCACCATGGATCTTCTACTTTTTTTTATTTTTAAGATTTTATTTATTTATTTGACAAGGAGAGAGAGATCACAAGTAGGCAGAGAGGAAGGCAGAGGGAGAGGGGGAAGCAGGCTCCCTGTTGAGCACAGAGCCCAATGCGGGACTTGAGCCCAGGACCCTGGGATCATGACCTGAGCTGAAAGCAGAGGTTTAACCCACAGAGCCACCCAGGGGCCCCTTTTATAAGACTTTTAAATTAAAGCAAGAAATTATTATTCTCCATGGTGCCTGAACTCCTCTCTTTACTCAAAGAGATGATCTATTAAGAACAGTTTGGGCACAATGGGAGCAAGTTGGACTGCAGCTTTCTAGGCTCACAATTAATGGACAAATTCAATGCTTCTACTTGGGGTAAATAAGACAAGGATATCTGGCAACTTTTGTTAGAAATACATTTAAATATAAAATCATTCCAAATGACTGTACTTTTGTTGTTTGTGTGCACAGTGAGTTCCAGGTGTTCCATGGAGTCCCAAGTCACTCCAGAGTAATATACAATTGTGTGTGACTCCTGAACTTTTCTGTGGTCTCTTTTCAATGCATACATCAAAGGAGGCTCTGAGGGGGAATTGGAGAAGCTGATGACCAGCAAGGGGGACATAGTCACACTATCCAGACAAATGAGAAAGAGTCAGTGCAAAGATCAATGATAGAACACTTGCAATGAGCAAATAGTCACTTGTTAGACTATCAAGAAAATTATCCCTTCAAGTTTCTTTTAAGGACTGAATAGAAGCATTGTTAATTTAGACAATTTTTATGCACGCTTTAACTTGTCAGACATAAGTTTTTTCAACATAGAAATTCAACCCTAAGTAGCTTTGCAGTTTCAAACTTACAACTCAAGTCCAGCTTTTATTATTTTTTAAGGAACAGTTTTATGTATCATCAGTGTTAATTAAAACATTATGTTCAGTTCTTAAGTTGAATTGTGGATTTGAAATATGAATTTCTCAGAACAATATACTAATGTTCAAAAATGATGTCTTTGTGACTATTCAGTGTATGGAAATTTATAGAAGTAAATGTGGTTTTGGATGTGCAGGTTATACTTTACCATTAAGGCTGATTATTTATAGAAGCTGAGAGAACAGATGGCTATCAAAAGAGTTTTAAATAAAACAAATAAGCAATTGAAAAAAGGTACAGTATGCACAGGAATTCTTGCCATAATCAGGACACTTTATGTTTTCTAGAAAGAGCTGGTCATGTTGTCCCTGCCAGCAAAGCACTTTGGAACCACTGGACAAAATGCTTGAGAAGATATGCAACTCGGTTCTTCCTCTGGAATGTAACACGGTTTCCTTGGCGTTAGTCTCAGCTGGGTCTGAAACCTCCAATGAGTAGCAGGCTCAGTTCTCCCAGTTAAATACACAGTATTTTTCAGAAATCATATTTTCAGTTTCAGAAAAATGGTGGAAGAATAAGGGAGTCTTGTTTCATCTGCTTCCTTGAATTCAGCCAAACATATATAAAATCATTCTGAACACTGTGAATTTAACCTGAGATCTAAGAAAAGAATTGCTGCAACTCTAAAAATGGAAATGTGACTACTTTTTGCCAGATATGAGGTATGGAGATGTGAATCTGAAGGGATACATCAGCAGATGAACCATGGGAGTGGGGGAGGGAACCTCCACAAGCTGGTTCCAGGAAAGTTATATAGCAGTGGAATGAAAAATTGGAACTTTTATTGTTGTTTTGGACTGGAGAAGTGATTTTTTAAAAAATTTAATTTTGTTTTCAGTGTCCCAAGATTCATTGTTTCTGCACCACAGCTGGTGTTCCAGGCAATATGCACCTACCTTAATACCTACCACCAGGCTCACCCAACCCCCAACCCACTCCCTCCAAAACCCACTGTTTCTCAGAGTCCACAGTCTCTCATGGTTTGTCTCCTCCTCTGATTTCCCCCAACTCACTTCTCTGCAACTCCCAATGTCCTCCATGTTATTCCTTATGCACCATAAGTAAGTGAAACCATATGATAATTGATTCTCTCTGCTTGACTTATTTCACTCAGCATACTCTCCTCCAGTCCTGTCCATGTTGATATAAAAATTGGATATTCATCCTTTCTGATGGCTGTGAGATATTCCATTGTAAATGTGGAACATATCTACTTTATCCATTCATCCATTGAAGGGCATCTTGATTCTTTCAAGTTTGGTGATTGTGGCCACTGCTGCAATGAACACTGGAGTACAGATGGCCCATCTTTTCACTACATCAGTATCTTTGGGGTAAATATCCGGTAGTGCAATTGCAGGGTCATAGGGTAGCTCTATTTTTAATATTTTTGAGAACTCTGCACTGTCTTCCAAAGTGGCTCTACCAATGTGCATTCCCAACAACAGTGTAAGAAGGTTCTACTTTCTCCACATCCTCTCCAACACTTGCTGTTTACTGCCTTGTTGATTTTGGCCATTCTAACTACTTTAAGGAGATATCTCAATGTGGTTTTGATTTGAATCTACCTGATGGCTAATGATGATGAAGATTTTTTTATGTGTCTGTTAGCCATTTGTATGTCTTCTTTGGAGAAGTGTCTGTTCATGTCTTCTGCCCATTTGTGTGTGTGTGTGTGTGTGTGTGTGTGTGTGTGTATTCTCTCTTTGGTGTGTGTTGATTTTGAGGAGTTCTGTATAGAACCTGTATATCAGCTCTTTGTTTATAGAGACATTTGCGAATATCTTTTCCCATTCCATGGGTTACCTCTTTGTTTTGTTGACTCTTTCCTTTGCTGTGAAGAGCTTTGATCTTGATGAAGTCCCAAAAGTTCATTTTCATTCTTTTCCTTTGCATTTGGAAACATGTCTTGAAAGAAGTTGCTGTGCTTGATGTCCGAAGTGGTTACTGCCCATGTTCTCCTCTAGGATTTTGAGAGATTCCTGCCTCACATTCAAGTCTTTATCCATTTTGAGTTTTTCTTCAAGCATGGAGTAAGAGAATAGTCGAGTTTCATTCTTCTACACATAGCTGTCCAGTTTTCCCAGCACCATTTATTGAAGAAACTATCTTTTTTCCACAGTATAATTTTTCCTGTTTTGTCAAAGATTATTTGCCCATAGAGTTGAGGGTCCATATCTGGGCTCTGTACTCCATTCCACTGGTCTATGTGTCTGTTTTTATGCCAGTACCATGTTGTCTTGGTGATCGCAACTTTGTAGTAAAGCTTGAAATCAGGTAACATGATGCCAACAATTTTATTTTTGTTTTTCAACATTTCCTTAGCGATTCAGGGTCTCTTTGATTCCATACAAATTTTAGGATTATTTGCTCCAGCTCTTTGAAAAATACTGGTGAAATTTTGATCAGAATGGCATTAAAAGTATAGATTGCTCTAGGCAGCATAGACATTTTAACAATGTTTATTCTTCCAATCCAAGAGCATGGAATGGTCTTCCATCTTTTGTGTCTTCTTCAATTTCTTTGATGGTGTTCTGTAGTTCCTCGAGTACAGATCCTTTAACTCTTTGGTTAGGTTTATTCTCAAGTATCTTATGGATCTTGATGCTAAAAAAATTGGAATAGATTCTCTAATATCCCTTTCTATATTTTCACTGTTAGTGCATAAGAAAGCAGCTGATTTCTGTGAATTGATTTTGTATCTTGCCACATTACTGAATTTCTATATGAGTTCTAGCAATTTGGGGATGGAGTCTTTTGGGTTTTCCATATAAAGTGCCATGTCTTCTGTGAAGAGAGAGTTTGACTTCTTCTTTGCCAATTTGAATACCTTTTATTTCTTTTTTGTTGTCTGATTGCTGTTGCTAAGACTTGTAGTACAACTGTTGAACAACAGTGAGAGTGGGCATCCTTTTTGTGTTCCTGATCTCAAAGGGAAGTCTGTCAGCTTTTCCTCATTGAGGATAGCATTTGCTGTCGGCTTTTATAAATAGATTTTATGAAGTTGAGGAATGTTCCCTCTATCCCTATACTTTGAAAGGTTTTAATCTGGAATGGATTCTGTATCTTGTCAAATGCTTTTTTCTGCAACCATTGAGAGGACCATGTGGTTCTTCTCTTTTCTCATATTAATTTGTTCTATCACATTGATTGATTTGAGAATGTGGAACCATCCTTGTAGCCCAGAGATGAATCCCACCTGATCATGGTGGATAATCTCTTTAATGTGCTGTTGAATCCTGTTGGCTAGGATCTTGTTGAGAATCTTGGCATCCATATTCATCAGAGGTATTGGTCTGAAATTCTCCTTTTTGGTGGGGTTGTTACCTGATTTGAGGTTCAGGGTAATGCTGGCTTCATAGAGAGAGTTTGGAAATTTTCCTTCTGTTTCTACTTCTGGAAACAGCTTCAGGAGAACAGGTATTATTCCTTCTTTGAATGTTTGGTGGAATTCTTCAGGGAATCCATCAGGTCCTGGACTCTTGTTTTTTAGGAGGTTTTTTTGATCACTGCTTCAATATCATTATGAGATATTGTTCTATTCAGGTTGTCCATTTCTTTCTGTTTCAGTTTTGGAAGTTTATAGGTTTCCAGGAATGCATCCATTTCACCTAGGTTGCTTAACTTATTGGCATATAACCGTTGATAATAATTTCTGATGACTGTTTCTATTTCCTTAGTGTTAGTTGTGATCTCTCCCTTTTCATTCATAATTTTATTAATTTGGGCCCTCTTTCTTTTCTTTTAGATTAGTTTGGCCAGTGGTTTATCAATCTTACTAATCCTTTCAAAAATCCAACTTCTAGTTTCATTGGCGTTTTCTACTGTATCTCTAGTTTCTATCTCTTTGATGTCTGCTCTAATCTTAATTGTTTTCCTTCCTGTGCATGGGTTTGGCTCAATTTGTTGTTGGTTTTCCAGTCCTTTAAGGTGTAAAGAGAGCTTGTGTTTTCTCATTTTTTCAATTTTTTTGAGGGAGGCTTGGATGGCTATGCATTTCCCTATGCAGTCCCCTTAGGACTTCCCTTGCTATATCCCATAAGTTTTGGACTAAAGTACCTTCATTCGCATTGGTTTCCATGAATTGTTTAAGTTCTTCTTTGATTTGCTGGTTGATCCAAATATTCTTAAGTAGGGTGGTCTTTAGCTTCCAAATGTTTGAATTCCTTCCAAATTTTTTCTTGTGGTTGAGTTCCAGTTTCGAAGCACTGTGGTCTGAGAACACGCAGGGAATAATCTCAGTCTTTTGGCATTGGTTGAGCTCTGATTTGCGACCGAGTATTCGGTCTACTCAGGAGAAAGTTCCATGTGTTTTCGAGATGAATGAGTATTCTGTTTTTTTAGGGTGGAATGCTCTGTATATATCTTTGAGGTCCATCTAGTCCAATGCATCAATCAATGCTCTTGTTTCTTTACTGATTTTCTGCTTGTATGATATGTCTATTACTGAAGTGGTGTGTTAAGATTCCCTACTATTATTGTGTTCATATCAATATGACTCTTTACCTTGATTAACATTGGCTTATGTAGTTGGCCTCTCCCATATTGGAGGCATAAATATTTACAATTGTTAGATATTCTTTGTGGATATACAATTTAAGAATGATGTATGTCCTTCTCTATCTCTGACTACAGTCTTTATTTTAAAATCTAACTTATCTGATATGAAAATCACTACCCCAGCTTTCTTTTGAGGCCCGTTGACATGAAAGATGTTTCTCCATCCCTTCACTTTCAGTCTGGATGTACCCTTAGGTTCCAAATGGGTCTCATGTAGACAGAATATGGTCGACTCCTGTTATTTTATCCAATCTGCAATGCTGTGCTGTTTTATAGGAGCATTTAAGCAGTTTGTATTGAGAGTGATTATTTAAAGACATGTTTTTATTTACATCATGTTGCCTGTGAAGTCTTCATTTGTATAGATTATCTCTGTAAATTTCTGTTGTATGTCACTATTGGGTTCTTTCTTCTTTTATAGAATCCCCCTTAATATTTCTTGTAGTGCTGGCTTGGTGATCACATACTCTTTTAAACCTTGCCAATCTTGGAAGCTCTTTATCTCTCCACCCATTTTTGAATGTCAGCTTGGCTTGATAAATTATTCTTGGCTGCATGTTCTTCTCATTTAGTGCCCTGAATGTGTCCTGCCAGCCCTTCTGGCTTCCCGGGTTTCTGTGGACAGATCTGACGTTATTCTGATGGACTTTCCTCTGTAGATAAGGAAAAATTTCCCTCTAACTGCCCTCAAAAGCTCTTGTCTAAAATTATGTTTCATCAGTTTCACAATAATGTGTTTTGAGGTCTTTCTAGATTCGCTGATCTTGTGGGGTGAACTTTCTGCCTGCAGGACAGGAAGGCTTGTTCCATTCCCCAGACAGGGAAAATTTTCATGGCATATATGTTCAACTATATCTCCTAGTCTTCTGTCTTTTTCCATCCCTTGGGGATCTCAATAATTCTGACGTTGGAACATTTCATGGCATCATTTATTTCCCTCATTCTGTTTTCATGGCTTCTAAGCTGTTTGTTCCATGCTCCTTCTGATCATTTTTCTCTACCATTTTGTCCTCTAGATCACTAACTTTTTCTTCTGCCTCAGTTACTCTAGATTTTAGAGTATTTAGGTTAGATTGGATCTCATCAATACCATTTTTAACTTCTTCTTTGGTGGCTCTGAGTTCTGCCCTTAGAGATTCTATGTTGTCATGAATGGTTTTCTCCAAACTAGCCATTGCCTGGATAATTGTTACCCTGAATTCCCTTTCCAAAAAGTGTTTATATCCATATCCAATTGTTCTGATAGAGAGTGCACAGTCTCTGAACTTTTCCTCTGATGGGTGTTTCTCCTTCTCGTCATTTTGCTGAGAGTGATTGAGGGCATTTATAGCTGAATATATTAACCACGGTTCAGGCAAGATGCACCCTGGAAGGCTTTGGAACATTCAGAAGTCACCACCAAAAAGAAAGAAAAACGAAAAAAAAAAAAAAAAGATAGAGAGAAAGAGAGATGGGAAGGAATAAAAGGAAGAAAACCCAGCCAGGATGACCCCCAAAGTATGATTTATAATGTGTATAAACAGTAACGGATAAACAAAAAGACCAACAAATGTAAATGACAAAAAAGAAAAAAATAAAGAACACAGCCAAAATGAACCTCAAGAACAAGATTCATATAATACCAAAACAGAAACAAATACACAGGAAAAGTGATAGAAGAAAAAGATGGGAGGGTATTATAAATCCTTGATTTGGGCAGGAAGGTTATTTGGACTCTTCCTGGGTTTATCTTGTTATCTTTGTGAAAGGACTCAACTTTCCAGAGATAAAGGGAGATTAAAACTGGTTTGTATATAGGGGTAGTATTGAATAGGGAAAAAAGGATTACCTTGAAGCTTGTATCTATATGTATTAAAAAAAAAAGGAAATATTACGAGGGGGTTCTATAATAGAGGAAAATACTAAGAATAGCATTGAACAGAAATATACAGAAATCTACAGAAAGAGACTTCAAAGGTAACCCGATGTCAATAAAAACATATCTATCAATAATCACTCTCAATGCGAATGGCCTAAATGCGCCCATAAAATGGCACAGGGTTGCAGATTGGATAAAAAGACAGGACCTATCCATATGTTGTCTACAAGAGACCCATTTTGAACTTAAAGATACACGCAGACTGAAAGTGAAGGGATAGAGAAGCATCTTTCATGCCAATGGGCCTCAAAAGAAGACTGGGCTAGTGATTCTCATATCAGATAAATTAGATTTTAAACTAAAGACTGTAGTCAGAGATACAGAAGGACACTACATCATTCTTAAAGGGACTATCCACTAAGATGATCTAACAATTATAAATATCTATGCCCCCAATATGGGAACAGCTAATTACATAAGAAAACTGTTAATCAAGATAAAGAGTCATATTGATATGAATACACTAATCACTGGAGATCTTAACACGCCTCTCTCAGAATTAGACAGATCATCGAAGCAGAAAATCAATAAAGAAACAAGAGCATTGAATGACACATTGGACCAGATGGACCTCATAGATATATACAGAACATTCCACCCTAAAACAACAGAATACTCATTCTTCTCAGGTGCACATGGAACCTTCTCCAGAATAGACCACATACTGGGTCACAAATCAGGACTCAACCGATACCAAAAGACTGAGATGATTCCCTGCATATTCTCAGATCACAATGCTTTGAAACTGGAGCTCAATCACAAGGAAAAGTTCCAAAGGAACTCAAACACCTGGAAGCTAAAGACCACCTTGCTTAAGAATTCTTGGATCAACCAGGAGATCAAGGAAGAACTGAAACAATTCATGGAAACCAATGAGAATGAAGATACTTCAGTCCAAAACCTATGGGATACAGCAAAGGCAGGTCTAAGGGGGAAATACATAGCCATCCAAGTCTCCCTCAAAAAAATTGAAAAATCCAGAATACACCAGCTGTCTCTACACCTTAAAGAACTGGAGAATCAACAACAAATCAAACCAACTCCACTCATAAGAAGGGAAATCATCAAGATTAGAGCTGAGATCAATGAGGTAGAAACCAGAGATACAGTAGAACGTATCAATGAAACTAGAAGCTGGTTTTTGGAAAGAATCAATAAGATCGATAAGCCACTGGCCACACTAATCCAAAAGAAAAGAGAGAAAGCCCAAATTCATAAAATTATGAATGAAAAGGGAGAGATCACAACGAACACCAAGGAAGTAGAAACAATCATCAGAAGTTATTATCAACAGTTATATGCCAATAAGCTAAGCAACCTAGATGATATGGATGCATTCCTGGAAAACTATAAACTCCCAAAATTGAACCGGGAAGAAATTGACAACCTGAATAGACCAATATCTAGTAACGAGATTGAAACAGTGATCAAAAACCTCCCAAAAAACAAGAGCCCAGGACCCGATGGATTCCCTGGGGAATTCTACCAAACTTTCAAAGAAGAAATAACACCTATTCTCCTGAAGCTGTTTCAAAAAATTGAAGCAGAAGAAAAAGTTCCAGACTCTCTCTATGAAGCCGGCATTACCCTGATCCCCAAACCAGGCAAAGACCCTACCAAAAAGGAGAAGTTCAGATCAATATCACTGATGAATACAGTTGCTAAGATTCTCAACAAGATCCTAGCAGACAGGATCCAATAGCACATTAAAAATTTTATCCACCACGACCAGGTGGGATTCATCCCTGGAGTACAAGGATGGTTAAACATTCACAAATCAATCAATGTGCTAGAACAAATTAATATGAGAAGAGAGAAGAACCACATGGTCCTCTCAATTGATGCAGAAAAAGCATTTGACAAAATCCAGCCTCCGTTCCTGATTAAAATGCTTCAAGGTATAGGGATAGAGGGAACATTCCTGAACTTCATAAAATCTATCTATGAAGGACCCACAGCAAATATCATCCTCAATGGGAAAAAACTTGCAGCCTTCCCGTTGAGATCAGGAACATGACAAGGATGCCCAATCTCATCACTTTTTTTCAACATAGTATTAGAACTTCTAGCAACAGCAATCAGACAACAAAGAAAAATAAAAGGTATCCAAATTGGCAATGAAGAAGTCAAACTCTCTCTCTTCGCAGATGACATGATTCTTTATATGGAAAACCCAAAAGATTCCACCCCCAAACTACTAGAACTCATACAGCAATTCAGCAACGTGGCAGGATACAAAGTCAATGTGCAGAAATCAGTGGCTTTCTTTATACACTAACAATGAAAATACAGAAAGGGAAATTAGAGAATCAATTCATTTACTATAGCACCATAAACACAAGATACCTGGGAATAAACCTAACCAAAGAGGTAAAGGATCTGTACTCAAGGAACTACAGAACACTCATGAAAGAAATTGAAGAAGACACAAAAAGATGGAAGACCATTCCATGCTCTTGGATCGGAAGAATAAACATTGTTAAAATGTCTATACTGCCTAGAGCAATCTATACTTTTAATGCCATTCTGATCAAAATTCCACCGGCATTATTCAAAGAGCTGGAGCAAATAATCCTAAAATTTGTATGGAACCAGAAGAGACCCCAAATCGCGAAGGAAATGTTGAAAAACAAAAATAAAACTGGGGGCATCACGCTACCTGATTTCAAGCTTTACTACAGAGCTGTGATCACCAAGACAGCATGATACTGGCATAAAAACAGACACATAGACCAGTGGAACAGAGTAGAGAGCCCAGATATGAACCCTCAACTCTATGGGCAAATAATCTTCGACAAAGCAGGAAAAAATATACAGCGGAAAAAGGACAGTCTCTTCAATAAATGGTGCAGGGAAAACTGGGCAGCTATATGTAGAAGAATGAAACTCGATCATTCTCTTACACTGTACACAAAGACAAATTCAAAATGGATAAAAGACCTCAACGTGAGACAGGAATCCATCAGAGTCCTAGAGGAGAACATTGGCAGTAATATCTTTGATATCAGCCACAGCAACTTCTTTCAAGCTATGTCTCCAAAGGCAAAGGAAACAAAAGCGAAGATGAACTTTTGGGACTTCATCAAAATCAAAAGCTTCTGCACAGCAAAGGGAACAGTCAAAAAAACAAAGAGGCGACCCATGGAATGGGAGAAGATATTTGCAAATGACAGTATAGACAAAAGGTTGATATCCAGGATCTATAATGAACTCCTCAAACTCAACACACACAAAACAGACAAGCATATCAAAAAATGGGCAGAAGATATGAACAGAGACATCTCCAATCAAGACATACAAATGGCTATCAGACACATGAAAAAATGTTCATCATTACTAGCCATCAGGGAGATTCAAATTAAAACCACATTGAGATATCACCTTACACCAGGTAGAATGGCCAAAATTAACAAAACAGGAAACAACATGTGTTGGAGAGGATGTGGAGAAAGGGGAACCCTCTTACACTGTTGGTGGGAATGCAAGTTGGTGCAGCCTCTTTGGAGAACAGTGTGGAGATTCCTCAAGAAATTAAAAATAGAACTTCCCTATGACCCTGCCATTACACTACTGGGTATTTACCCCAAAGATACAGATGTAGTGAAAAGAAGGGCCATCTGTACCCCAATGTTTTTAGCAGCAATGGCCACGGTCACCAAACTGTGGAAAGAACCAAGATGCCCTTCAGGGGACGAATGGATAAGGAAGTTGTGGTCCATATACACTATGGAGTATTATGCCTCCATCAGAAAGGATGAATACCCAACTTTTGCAGCAACATGGACGGGACTGGAAGAGATTATGCTGAGTGAAATAAGTCTAGCAGAGAGAGTTAATTATCATTTGGTTTCACTTATTTGTGGAGTATGACAAATAGCATGGAGGACATGGGGTGATAGAGGAGAAGGGGGCTGGGGGAAGTTGGAAGGGGAGGTGAACCATGAGAGACTATGGATTCTAAAAAACAATCTGAGGTTTGAATTGACGGGTGGGTGGGAGGTTGGGGTACCAGGTGGTGGGTATTATAGAGGGCACGGATTGCATGGAGCACTGGGTGTGGTGAAAAAATAATGAATACTGTTATGCTGAAAAAAAACCAAACCAAAACAAAACAAAAGACAAAGAAAAATACAGGTATATGTATGAAAAATTTCAAGTTTAAAGGTTATTTTTAAAAACTATATTCATTTATTTATTTATTTGACAGATGGAAATCACAAGTAGGCAGAGAGAGGAGGGGGGAGTGGGATTAGGCTTCCTGCTGAGCAGAAAGCCCAACACAGCACTCAATCACAGGACCCTGAGACCATGACTTGAGCTGAAAGCAGAGGCTTAACCGACTGAGCCACCAAGGCACACCTCAAGTTTAAAGGTTATTATGGAGTATGTTGTATTAAACCTCTTGTTTTAGTGGTATGTAGGTTAAAAATAAAAGAGCAGGAATTTTGAGAACCAATTTAAAAAAAAATTGTGTTTTAGAAATATACAGGTTTTAGGGCAATACCTAGAGCTTAATATATTGCTTTCTCCTGATGTTGGGGTTTTGCAGTTTTTAGAGGACCCTGTAGTGGTTGTCCTCTTGTTCTTTTGGCTTGCCTTCTGGGGCTGGGGCCTACCGCATTGTTTTTCACTCAGTTTTGCTTGGTTTGAGTAGTCTTGCCCCCTATCAAGTGACTCTGCTCTGTTGAAAACTGGTCTTTCAGGCTTTTGTTCTCTCGGGGGTTTTTGTTCTTTGGCGGCTTTTTGTGGCTTTTTAGAGGTTTAGTGGAAGCAAACTGCACTCAGACCTCCACCTCAGAGAGTAGCCTCAGTCTGTTCCCTCTGGGTGTTCTGAACATACAGATTCTCCCTCTTCAAACTCTGCTGAACACTGCAACATCCCACAGGCTGTGCGCACCTCCAGCCACTGTCTCAAGGTTCACCCAAAGTGCCTGCTTGTCTCTGCACCTCTGTGCCACTAAAACCATGAATAATATTGGTCCAGGGAGCCTGCTTCTGGTGGCTGCCTTTGCCGGGACTACTGTCTGGGGACCAGGACCACACTGCTGTGTGCACTCAGTCGTGCAGCTGTTGCTGCTGAAGGATCCAGACCAGAGATAGTGCTGAGTTTCTTCAGGCATGGGGTGGGAGCGTCCAGACTCTCGATGGGCCCTAGAGACCTCTGATTAGTAGCCACACCAAGCTCTCTCAGGCACGGGCTGGGGTGCAATCATCCTTATTTTCACAGTGTGTGCAGAGTGCAAAGTGGTGTGGTTTTAGAGAGCGCCCTCCAGACACCCTCACGCGCTGGCGGGAGTGCACCCAGCTTAGCGGTAGTGCAAGCAACACACAGCCAGGCGCTCAGGGTCCAGGAACTGGAGGCTCCACCACACTCTCTTTGGCATGGGTGGTCACCAACAGTGGCTGTCCAGGGTCCATAGGCTTGGGCCAATGCCTGTGACTGCTCTGATTCCACCAGTTGCCCCTTAAGATCTTTTGCTCTTTTTGAGTTTTTCTAACCAGACTCCAAGTTAATGCTGGTCTCCAACCACAGTGCACTTCTGTATTGGTGTATTACTTTCCAGTGTGTTTTTTCTGGTGGCTCCCTCCCCCTTCTGCTTATCCTCCAATATCAATCCAATCATTCCCACTCCACTTAACTTCTCTGCTGGTGTCTTCTGCCCCCATAGAGATCCAGCAGTTATAATCCTACATCCCAGGCTGATTTCTTGGGTGTTCAGTGTGCTGGTAGAAATTTCACTCACTTTAGGGGATTGGTTGAAACAGGGCCTCCTGTTTCTCTGCCATCTTGTCCTTCCTTTGAAGTGAATTCAAAATTGGAACTTATAAAATCTGCTGTAGTGAGGGAAGTCTCTGCCTGAGAGATGCTCAGGTGGTGAAGGAGGGTAGAATCCTGGGTGGGATGGTGTGGTCTCATGATCCCCACTATCACAGAAAGGATGGGAGTGCCTTAGGGTTGCAGAGTTTATAAGCATTGGAGTGAGGAAGCAGGCTGCAATCAGTGATTCCAGGAATGGGCTCTCAACTCTGTATTACTGTAAGGACCTATTTTACTGTCCCTGCTCCCCTCCCCCAGGGGACTTAAAAACAAGTCCCAGAAACCAGCTCCAGGTGTGAAGGCCAAGAAAAACAAGGCTGTACCCACCTCGAGTCTAGCCCTGACATAAGTACAGACATCTTGGCAAAGCAAAAGCTGGCACCTTGCACTTTAAGAGTGGGTTAGCATGAGAATGGCCATCCTGAAGGCCGGGAAACCATTTTACTGGGCATCCCTAACCAATCCACAGGGTGCAGTAACTTGAGAGAAGAGAAAATAGCTAAAACCTGAAAAAACAACTTAATCACCTACCACCAGGGAGGTTAGGTGATGGTGCCATAGGGACCAATGTTAAAGAAAAATAAATAGTTAACTTGCAGAGATCACAATTCTGTAAGACAGGAGTCTCCCTTGGTTTGCAAATGTCCTGGTGATTTACAACAAAGAGGGCTATCTCTTCAATGTCCCAGTTTCCGGAGACAAGTGGCTCAGTTCCTCAAGGCCTAAGGTCACACCATAAAACTGAGGGAGGCTGAGGCGGAAGGAAATGTAAATAAAGTTGAATTTCTTCTTCTTTTTTTTTTTTCTTTTTTTTTTCAATTTATTTATTTTCAGAAAAACATTATTCATTATTTTTTCACCACACCCAGTGCTCCATGCAAGCCGTGCCCTCTATAATACCCACCACCTGGTACCCCAACCTCCCACCCCCCCCACCACTTCAAACCCCTCAGACTGTTTCTTCTAAACCTAAATCTCGCTTAACCACCAGGATGGTGCCAGGGTGACGCCGGGGTGGCAAAAGGTTAAACAAAGTTAAACTGTCAAAGTGGGGTGCATGATATATATGTAGCTATGAAGAAGTGCCTTGAAAATGCTATATAAACCCTTGGCTTTGAGTGCTTGGGGTCCTTATTGAAACCCACTGCGCCGGGCAGATACTTGGACCCCAGCTAGCTGGAAATAAACATAGTTGTGTGACTTGCATTATTGAGAGTGTTCTCTGTCTAATTGAGCGGTGGTCAACTCTGTACACTAACATTACCATAAACTTTGAACCTGGCAGGGTCAGGCTACCACTCTCTAAGTAGGGACCCCTTAAGTGGCAGAATGACCATGAGATCCTGCTTCTTCTGTAGCGATGATTGGCACAGGTACACAACACAGGAGTCTACAGAGTTTGGAACACATAAAAGTAAT
Source organism: Neogale vison (assembly GCF_020171115.1). Classification (NCBI taxonomy): domain Eukaryota; kingdom Metazoa; phylum Chordata; class Mammalia; order Carnivora; family Mustelidae; genus Neogale; species Neogale vison. Next base: position 51,200,515 of record NC_058105.1, on the reverse strand, counting down.
TGACTGCTTCTCCCTGACAGTGCACTGAAGAATGGGGGATACAATCATTCAGCTCTGAGGCTGGGGATTGGGGCCCCACCATTTTAATTTTATTTTTTTAATCCTCTACAGCAGTGCAGAAAGACTTCAGGGAACAAATGTCACAAAGACCAACACAAAGTAGCTTATGTTGAGCCTGGCCTCCTGGCAATGGGTGGTTTGGCTCTATTGAGGCAAAGACACTTGAGAATCAGTGCAATAGGCCCCTCCCCCAGAAGAACAGCAGGAACATCAGGCTAATACCAAGTTTATGGATAACACAGAACTGCAAAACTCCAGTGCTAGTGGAAAATAGTATATAGAACTTGAGGGTTTTTTTCTTGTGATTTTTAGTCCTTCAGTTTAAAATTTTCTTTTCTTTATTTCATTTTTCCTTTTTCAACTAGTTTCTTATTTTATCAACACTTTTCTTTAAGTCTTTTAAAAAAATTTTCATTTTTACATTTACATTTTATGGTTATAGTCTTCATTTTTGGCTTCTTTTCACTGTATTCATATATATATATGTGTGTGTGTGTGTGTGTATGTGTGTGTGTGTGTTCTTTCTTTCTTTACAACTTTGGAATTTAATGTCTTCTAACAAACAGACCAAAATACACCAGGACCAAGAAATCACCCTGTTTTGTCCAATGGTGAAATCATATTCTCTCTTTTCTTTTTTTACTTATTTTTATTTTTTTCTTTTTTGGTTTCTGAACTCTTCAGTTTTGTCTAGTGTGTATTTTGCTGGAGTCATGCTTGATATTTTTGATTTTGTTATCTCATTCATCTACTTTTCTCTGAACAAAATGACTAGAAGGATAGATTCACAAGAACAGCAACAAAAAGAACCAGAGGTGATACTCTTTTAGATTTAATCAATATGGATATAAGTAAAATATCAGACCTAGAATTCAGAAATATGTTTATAAAGATGCTAGCTGGCATTGAAAAAAGTATAAAAGGCACTACAAAATCCCATAGTTCAGAAAAAGGGAACTAAAATCTAATAAGGCCTAAGTTAAAAATGCTTGAAGTGAGACACAGTCTAAAGTGGGTGTTCAGCGATGAGGGTAAATGAGGTAGAAGAGAGAGTCAGTGACATAGAACACAAAATGATGAAAAGTAAAGAAGCTGAGTTAAAGAGAAAAAAAATCTAATGGATCATGAGGGGAGGCTTTGAGAAATCAAAGTGAAAAAATATTAGAATCACTGGGGGCCCTGAGGAAGAAGAAGGGGTGGGGGCGGACAGAAAATGTGATTGAACAAATCATAGCTCAAAACTTCCCTAATCTGGGGAAGGAAACAGGCATTCAGGTCCAAGAGGTTGAGAGAACACCTCTTTAAGCCAATAAAAATAGCTAAACACCCCAACATATAATAGTGAAGCTTATAAATTTCAGAGATAAAAGAAAATTCTGAGGATAGTGAGAGAAAAGAGGTCCTTAACCTACAAGGGTAGAAATATTAGACTGGGAGAAGACTGAAACTCAAAGACCTGGCAGGCCAGAAAGGGCTGGTGTGATATATTCAGGCTATTAAATGAGAAGAACATGCAGCCAAGAATACTTTATCTAGCAAGGCTGTCATCTGAAATGGAGGGAGAGATAAAAAGCTCTAAGGAGGTCGAAGAGGTTGCTGCCTGTATTCTCCTCAAGGATTTTGATGGATTCCTTTCTCACATTGAGGTCCTTAATCCATTTTGAATCTATTTTTGTGTGTGGTGTAAGGAAATGGTCCAATTTCATTCTTCTGCACGTGGCTGTCCAATTTTCCCAACACCATTTATTGAAGAGGCTGTCTTTTTTCCATTGGACATTCTTTCCTGCTTTGTCGAAGATTAGTTGACCATAGAGTTGAGGGTCTATTTCTGGGCTCTCTATTCTGTTCCATTGGTCTATGTGTCTGTTTTTATGCCAGTACCATGCTGTCTTGATGATGACAGCTTTGTAATAGAGCTTGAAGTCCGGAATTGTGATGCCACCAACTTTGGCTTTGTTTTTCAATATCCCTTTGGCTATTTGAGGTCTTTTCTGGTTCCATATAAATTTTAAAATTATTTGTTCCATTTCTTTGAAAAAGATGGATGGTACTTTGATAGGAATTGCATTAAATGTGTAGATTGCTTTAGGTAGCATAGACATTTTCACAATATTTATTCTTCAGCAACATCTTCCTAGGAACATCGCAAAAGGCAAGGGAAGCAAGGGAAAAAATGAACTATTGGGATTTCATCAAAATCAAAAGCTTTTGCACAGCAAAGGAAACAGTTAACAAAACCAAAAGACAACTGACAGAATGGGAGAAGATATTTGCAAACGACATATCAGATAAAGGACTAGTGTCCAAAATCTATAAAGAACTTAACAAACTCAACACCCAAAGAACAAATAATCCAATCAAGACATGGGCAGAGGACATGAACAGACGTTTCTGCAAAGAAGACATCCAGATGGCCAACAGACACATGAAAAAGTGCTCCATATCACTCGGCATCAGGGAAATACAAATCAAAACCACAATGAGATATCACCTCACACCAGTCAGAATGGCTAAAATCAACAAGTCAGGAAATGACAGATGCTGGCGAGGATGCGGAGAAAGGGGAACCCTCCTACACTGTTGGGGGGAATGCAAGCTGGTGCAACCACTCTGGAAAACAGCATGGAGGTTCCTCAAAATGTTGAAAATAGAACTGCCCTATGACCCAGCAATTGCACTACTGGGAATTTACCCTAAAGATACAAACGTAGTGATCCAAAGGGGCACGTGCACCCGAATGTTTATAGTAGCAATGTCCACAATAGCCAAACTATGGAAAGAACCTAGATGTCCATCAACAGATGAATGGATCAAGAAGATGTGGTATATATACACAATGGAATACTATGCAGCCATCAAAAGAAACGAAATCTTGCCATTTGCGACAACATGGATGGAACTAGAGCGTATCATGCTTAGCGAAATAAGTCAAGTGGAGAAAGACAACTATCGTATGATCTCCCTGATATGAGGGAGTGGTGATGCAACATGGGGGCTTAAGTGGGTAGGAGAAGAATCCATGAAACAAGATGGGATAGGGAGGGAGACAAACCATAAGTGACTCTTAATCTCATGAAACAAACTGTGGGTTGCTGGGGGGAGGGGGGTTGGGAGAAGGGGGGTAGGGTTATGGGCATTGGGGAGGGTATGTGCTTTTGGGTAAATTGGAAGGGGAGATGAACCATGAGAGACTATGGACTCTGAAAAACAATCTGAGGGGTTTGAAGTGGTGGGGGGGGGTGGGAGGTTGGGGTACCAGGTGGTGGGTATTATAGAGGGCACGGCTTGCATGGAGCACTGGGTGTGGTGAAAAAATAATGAATACTGTTTTTCTGAAAATAAATAAATTGGAAAAAAAAAAAGCTCTAAGGACAAACAGAAATTAAAATAATTTTTGATCAATAAATCAGCCCTCCAAGAAATATTAAAAGGGATCCTGTAAGCAAAAAGAGAGCCCCAAAGTAACAGACCAGAAAAGAACAGAGACTATATACAGAGACAGTGACTTTGCAGTTCACACAATAGCATTAAATTTATATCTCTCAACAGTTACTCTGAATGTAAATGGGCTAAATGCTCCAATCAAAAGACACAGGGTATCAGACTAAATAAAAAAGCAAGGCCTATCCATATACTATCTACAAGAGACTCACTTTAGACCCAAAGACACATCTGGACTGAAAGTGAGATGGTAGAGAACCATTTATCATGCTCATGGACATCAAGAGAAAGCTGGGGTAGCAATCCTTATATCAGACAAATTAGATTTTAAACCAAAGACTGTAATGAGGGAGGAAGAGGGACAATATATCATACTTAAAGTGTCTGTCCAACAAGAAGGTCTAACAATTTATTTAATAATAATTAGTTAGTAATAAATAATTTAATTTATGTTTCTAACTTGGGAGCACCCAATTATATAAACCAATTAATAGGAAAATTAAAGAAATACATTGATAATAATACAATAATAGTAGAGGTCTTTAACACTCCACTCACAACAATGGACTGACCATTTAAGCAGAAGGAAACAAGGAAACAATGGCTTGGAATAACACACTGGATCAGAAGGATCTCACAGATATGTACAGAGCATTCCATCCTAAAGTTACAGAATACATATTCTTTTCAAGTGCATATGAAACATTCTCCAGAATAGATCACATACTGGGCCACAGATCAAGCCTCAATCAATACCAAAAGACTGGAATTATTGCCTGCATATTTTAAGGCCACAGTGCTTTGAAACTTGAACTCAGTCACAAGAGGAAATTAGGAAAGACCGTAAGTACGTGGAAATTAAAGGGCATCCTATTAAAGAATGAATGGGTCAACCAGGAAATTAAAGAAGACTTTAAAAAAATCATAGAAACAAATGAAAATGACAACACAACTGTTCAAAACCTCTGTGATGCAGCAAAAGTGGTCCTAAGAGGAAACTTCATAACAAAACAAGCCTTTTTCAAGAAGCTAGAAAATTACTAAATATACAAACTAACCTTACACCTAAAAGAACTAGGGAAGAGAACAGCAAATAACCCCTAAATGAAGCAAAAGAAGAAAAATAATAAAGATTAGAGCAGAGATCAATGAAATAAAAACCAGCACAGTAGAACAGATCAATGGAACTAGAAGCTGGTTCTTAGAAAGAATAAGATGAATAAACCCCTAACCAAACTTACCAAAAAGAAAAAGAGAAAGAGAATGGTCGAGTTGAAGATATGAACAGACACTTCTCCAAAGAAGACATACAAATGGCCAAAAACACATGAAAACATGCTCCACATCACTTGGCATCAGGGAAATACAAATTAAAACCACAATGAGATACCACCTCGCACCAGTCAGAATCGCTAAAATTAACAAGACAGGAAACAATGAATGTTGGCAAGGATTCAGAGAAAGGAGTACAGTCTTACACTGTTGGTGGGAGTGAAAGCTGATACAGCCATTCTAGAAAACAGTATGAAGAGTCCTTTAGAAGTTAAAACCAGAGTTACTCCACAACCCAGCAATTACACTACAGGGTATTTACCTCAAAGATACAAATGTTGTGATCTGAAAGGGCACCTGCACCCCAATGTTCATAGCAGCAATGTCTACAATAGCCAAACTGTGGGAAGAGATGAGATGTCCATGCACAGGTGAATGGATAAAGAAGATGTGGTATACCTACACAACAGAATTTTACTCAGCCATCAGAAAGGATGAATACTTACCATTTCCATTGACATATGGAACTGGAAGGCATTATGCTGAACAAAATAATTTATTCAGGGAAAGACTATTATCATATGGTTTCACTCTTATGTGGAATATAAGAAATAGAGCAGAGGACCATAGGAGAAGGGAGGGAAAACTGAATGGGAAGAAATCAGAGAGGGAGAAAAACCACGAGAGACTCTTAACTATAGGAAACAAACTGAGAGTTGCTGGAAGGGAGATGTTGGGGGATGGTGTAATTGGGTGATGGGCATTAAAGAAGGTATATGATGTGATGAGTGTTTGGTGTTTTATGCAACTGATAAATTACTGAATACTACATCTGAAACTAACGACGTACTATATGTTAACTAATTGACGTTAAATTAAAAAAAAAAGGAAATTGTTGTAATAAACCAGGCAAGAAGTTATTGTGGCTGTAACAGATATTTAGCTCTAGAGATAATGAGAAATGGCTGGATTTTGGATTTTTAAAGAGACAACAGTATTTCCTGATGATATGGAATATGAGATAAACAGAGGGATAAAGAGTGGCTTCCAATTTTTTAGCTTGAGCTTCTGGATAGTAAAACTTTTTATTTACTATGAAGGGAAAGATTATAACTTCTGTAGTGGGAAAAGAAGGATATTTGAGTTCAGTTTTGAAGACATTGAGTTTCAAATGTCTTTTAGATATCTAAGTAGAGATGCTGATAGGCAATTGGAAATAAAAGTATGGTTTTCAGGGGTAAGGACTGAGCTATTGTTAAAAAATTGAGTTTTAGCTACATAAATGGCACTTAAACTGTGTTATTGGATTAGTTCACCATTGATGGAGATAAAAAGAGGACATGAACATTTGACACAATACCTGGTTTCCCCAGAAGGCATCTTCAACTCTATAAACAGAAGCCAGGGGGGATCCACAAATTATCAGGGGGATCCTGAATTTGAATGGGGATCCTTCAAATTATTCTTCTCCTCCAAAAGGAATTAATAATGGGCTCTGTACATTGGAACTAAGATCACACCTTCTCATAATTTTTACCTCACCCTCATTGTTTAATAGGGAGTCTGATTATTGGGAAAGACTTCAGCTTCTCCAGTTATTCTCAACACTATTGATGGGTTGAAAGTGAAGTTCATACTGGGACTAAGACACTGCTTCCTCTAGACATTCTATTCTCCATAATGGGAATCAAGGTCCGTTCTGAGCACTGGAAGTAACAATTGGCTTCTTCAATTCCATAGACATTGTTACTTGCCATTACTAATGACATCATCTCTTCTATTCCAATTTCAATTCCAGTTTTATTACAATGGCTCATTTGCATACTCCCACAACTCCCATGTCATGAAATGATTTTTTTAAAGTGCAGGATTATCCTGCACATTGCAGAATGTTTACAACCTCTGGTTCCTCTTCAGTAAATATCAATGCTCCTCCCACTCATTATGACAACAAATATACCCCTACATATTTCTGACTGTCCCATGGGGAAATCATATCCTCCTTGTTGAAAATCACCACTCTATTTTATGCAAAATATCATGGTTGCTAAATTGCTAAGTGAAACATCATTGATTCACCCACAGTACCATTAAATTCTTCAGAATTTTCTCTTCTGGTTATCAAGATCTATAAAGATACCCTTATTTTTACATTTCAATTGTGAAAATTCTCTCAATCTTTAAAATCACCACCAGCTATTTTCAGACTTAGCTAAAAGGGGAGGAGCGCTATACCTGCAGAACCTCTTACGTAATAATGCTAGAACAATTAAGACACTGGGTAATATGCCTGAACTCTTCAGAATATGGGACACTGTCTAACTCTCTTTTTTTGATACAAAATTGGAAAATACATTGGCTGTGATAAAAAGGATTATGTGTAAAAAAGGACTCTACTTAGCTCATAGTAAACAAGTAAACATCTGTTTTTCTATCTAAAGAATATCTGTACTTCTGAAATAATTGCAAGTCTTATTTAGAAACAAAATATGTTCGGGGGCACCTGGGTGGCTCAGTGGGCTAAAGCCTCTGCCTTCGGTCAGGTCATGATCCCAGGGTCCTGGGATCGAGCCTCACATCGGGCTCCCTGCTCAGCCGGGGGCCTGCTTCCTCCTCTCTCTGCCTGCCTCTACTTGTGATCTCTGTCTGCCTAATAAATAAAACAATAAAAAAAGAAACAAAATATGTTCATATACATTGGTAGTTTATGACACTGGAGGGGCTTCAAGAATTTTTGCCACAAGTTGCCGAACGAGTTCTAACCAGATTAGAACAAACATTTTGCAAAATATACAGCTCTTCAGAGACTTTTTAAAAAAGATTTTATTAATTTATTTGACAGTCAGAGATCACAAGTAGGCAAAGAGGCAGGCAGAGAGAGAGGAGAGAGGAGGAAGCAGGCTCCTTGCTGAGCAGAGAACCCGATGTGGGGCTTGATCCCAGGACCCTGGGATCATGACCTGAGCTGAAGGCAGAGGATTTAACCCACTGAGCCACCCAGGTGCCCAATATACAGCTCTTCAAATAAATTTTCAGTGCTCAAAGAAACAATCTTTGCCCTTTTAAACCTGAAGTGTCATTATCAGAAATATTTTAATATTTCTTGAGTATCCACCCATTGGGTGCCTAGTACTGTACCAAGCTTTAAAGTAAGTACCTTCCCAGTTTTTATGGATTGTAATCTCACAGCTGAGACATTGACTTACAGATTTTTAAAAATCATCTCTCTTTGCTATCATGAAAAGTAGCAGAATTTTGGTTTTATGATAAGATGTGTTAAGTAAGTATAATGAAAGGACCCTTGGGCACAGATTTTCTACTACAAACTAAGAAACCTCCCTACAGGATACCTGCTTGAAGGAGCCGCTGATCCTTGGAGTCAGAGAATGATCCTTATGATCATTAAGTTGGATTGACAGACAATGCCTTGAGATAAGGGCAGGGGTTTCTACTGAGCTCCTGCAGGTCACAGTGTAGTTAGAAGTGAATATTTTTATACATTGATATTATTTCCAAAACTTGAAACTGCATCTGCATAATAGACATGTGTGGTTAATTGTACAAAAGAGGAAGATATAATCCAGGGGTGAAATAATTACCTCATCCAACTGCAAAATATTTATCTGTGCTATTTCTATGACTGGATACTTCAGGAAAAGGTTATTGCTGAACAGCTTCAGAGTCAGATGATTATATAAGACACACTCCAACATTTTGGCTTCAATATCAGTGTATTTTGAAAGGCTTAATGAAAAATCTGACTGCTGGCAAGTCTTAAACTTCTGCCAGTAAATGCTGCTGAATCTTCAGGAAGCAATGTGTTATTTGATCTCTTTCCACTTCCCTCAGTTATTCTCTGGCTTCTTGTTACTAAAAGATAATCACTTATGGGAGCAATTAATTCACTTAAAGATTGTTTTTAAATTTGTTATGACAAGATGTGTGCTCAAAATTATAAGTGAAAAAAAAAACCTTGATTTACATGTCAGAGGAACTAGAGTATAGATTGAGTGGATATAAAGAACATCATCATTTCTGACCTGAGATTGACATCTTTTTTTCTCAGTTGTTTGTTAATCTTCATGCTGGGTAGTAGAGTTAGCTGACCTATGTCTTTTGAATACTTGGTTACTTCCTTTTAGAAACATATTGTGTCATCCTTGAGTTGTCTTTGCTCATTCCTTTTTTTTTTTTTAATGAAAGAATTGTATTACAATGGCTTTGTACCTTCTTTGCCATCACCTGAAAAAAAAATGCTCACCTGGTAGAATCTTCTTCCATTACAACCAAACATGTTGCTATAGACTGAATATTTATATTCCCCCAAAATTTGTAAGTTGAAACCTAATTCCCAATATGATGGTATTAAGTTGGGTGGTCTTTGGGAGGTGATTAGGTCCTGAGGTTGAAATACTCATGAATGGGATTGGTGTTCTAAAATAACAACAACAACAACAACAACGACAACAAAAAGCAACAACAAAAAACACAAAACCCAACAGAGATCTCCCTTGCCTTTTCCACCTTGTGAGGACACAACAAGAAGATAGCAATCTATGAACCAGGAAGTGGGTCTTCACCATACTCCAAATCTCCTGGCACCATAATTTTGAACTTGCAGCCTCCAGAACTGTGTGACATAAGTTTCTATTGTGTGGTATTCCGTTATAGCAATGTGAGATATTCTGTTACAGCAGCCTGAAGATACTAAGACACATGTTGATTTCAAATTCTGTCTTCTTTTTTTTTTAAGATTTTATTTATTTATTTGACAGACAGAGATCACAAGTAGGCAGAGAGAGAGAGAGGAGGAAGCAGGCTCCCACTGAGCAGAGAGCTCAATGCGGGGCTTGATCACAGGACTCTGGGATCATGACCTGCACCGAAGGCAGAGGCTTTAACCCACTGAGCCACCTAGGCGCCCCCAAATTCTGTCTTCTGTGATGCAAACAATTCATTTCTGTGTTACTACTGCATTTTTCGTATGAAAACCTTATCTATTTTTCACATGTAAAATTATCTGAAGACTTTAGTTTACTTCATCCCAGAGTCCTACACTTGTCACATTTGCTTTATTCACAGTGCAGAGTTGCAGAGACAATAAACACTTGAGTGAGTGTTGGGAGAATGCTTGGGTGGTGACCCACAGTTTTAGACTAAACTATTGTTTGATTAATAATAGTATCTTTTGGAATCACCTTATAGACACACTTAGAAACCTGTGATCTTTCAGTATCTGAAATAAAAAGAAAAAAAAGTGACTATTTTAACTCCTTCATGATTAGGAATTTGTTTTCCCAAACAGGAAACTATTAGAATGTGGGATGTGGAATAAAAATGGGTTAAGGATGAGGGAGCTAAAAAGAATGAAAACAGTGTGACATTCTTTTTTTTTTTTTTTAAGATTATTTATTTATTTATTTGACAGAGATCACAAGTAGGCAGAGAGGCAGGCAGAGAGAGAGGAGGAAGCAGGCTCCCCGCCGAGTGAGAGCCCGATGCGAGGCTCAATCCCAGGACCCCGGGATCACGACCTGAGCCGAAGGCAGAGGCTTTAACCCACTGAGCCACCCAGGTGCCCCACAGTGTGACATTCTTGAATGAAATATGTGGTAATACCAGACATTCCAGTTTTAAGCCAACAGAGTACCAGATAAATCAAGTAAAATAAAACCTGATGGAGCACCTCATTAAGCATCTGTCTTCAGCTTGGGTCTTGATCCCAGGGTCCTGGGATTGATTCCCGTGTTGGGATCCCTGTTTGGCAGGGAGCCTGCTTCTCCCTTTCCCACTCCTCCTGTTTGTGTTCTCTCTCTCACTGTGTCTCTCTCTGTCAAATAAATAAACAACTTCTTTAAAAAATAAAAATACAACCTGGCAACATTACAAATATCTTCTTAACATTTCAGTGTGGAAAGAGACATCTCTAAGTTCATGTAAAGTATTCTTTCATAGTTATGGAGAAATGCTGATATTATATTTATTTAATTATACTCACTTAATATTTTATTGTGTCAAGAACAATTAAAGTGTGATCTACTCTCTTAACAAATTTTTTATTACACAATACAGTATTGCTATCTATAGGCATAATGTATAGCAGATCTCTAGAACTAACTCATCTTGCATAACTGAAAATTTATAACCATTGACTAGTAACTCCCCATTTTCCCCTCCCTCCAGTGCTTGGCAACCATCATTCAACTTTCTGTTTCTATGAGTTTGACTCTTACAGATATCTCACGTAAGTGGAATCATGCAGTATTTGTCCTTCCGTGATTGGCTTATTTTATTTGGCATAATGTCTTCTAGGTTTATAAATTTTTGTCATATGTCTTCTTTTTAAAAACTGAGTAATTTTCATGTATATATATTTCCATTATACATTCATTTGTCAATGGGCATTTAGATTCTTTCTATACCTTGGCTATTCTGAATAATGTTGATGTTATATTTAACATCACTATGGTTTTCCAAGATAGAAACTGAGAATAAGGTCTTACTTTGAAAGATTTCTAAACACTTAGTGACTTAACACATTAATAGTTGCATAGGTCTTTCTACTTTATAGAGTTTCTAAAATACTGAACATGAGAGCATTAAAAATGCATGTAACTGAGAGGTGTAAGGTTTGATTCAGCTAGCCAGTCAACCAGTCAAACAGCCATCAAACAAATATTCATTCAGTATCTGCTATATGTTAACACTATTGAAAGTACAAAGGTAGATCAATCATTGATCCCACACTCAAGAAACTCACAGACAAATAGAGACAAAAAAATATGGACATCAATAGAAAATAATGGACCACTAGTTAATTTATAATAATTTAATAACTTAATAACTGACATCTATCTGGAAAGGAATTGAGAGGGCTTATAACTAGTAAACTAGAAAAGCTAGTAAACTAGAAAAAAATATAAACCATGGATTAAAAGAGGAATGCATGCATGCTAATTATAAAAATAAATATAATTCCTGTAATTGAAGTGCAATGGTGGCTATGAGCTTCCAGAAAACCAGAAAAAAGTAAGTTAGAAGTTATGAAAAATAGGACCAATATGAAATCCGTATCAACCCTCAGGAGAGACAAAGTTTCTCATAGTGCTAATTACTATCATGTAATTCACTGAATGGTGCAACAAAAAATTATACTTTTAAGGTAGACACAGAATATTTCATAATAGTGGGACACCTGGATGGCTCAGTCAGTTGAACATCCAACTCTTCATTTTGGTTCAGGTAGTGATCTTATGGTTGTGAGATCAAGCCCTGCAAGGAGCTTCATGCTCAGCATGTAGTCTGCTTGAGATTCTCTCTTTCCCTTTGCCTCTTCCCCCCATCCTCACTCACATTCTCTCTCTCTCTCAAAATGAATAAAATCTTAAAAAATACTATTTCATAATTGTTAATAAAAGCTGAAAGGGCAATATACAAGGGTAATCCTGTGAAGGGAATTCTAGGTGAGAGTAAATTAAAGTGGTTGAAGCATAGTTTTCTGTGGTCTCAATAATAAAAGTATAGAACTTACAGGGATAATTCCAAGATATTGGCCTGTAGACTGGTGATTATCATGGTTCTGTTTTAACTAATACATGGAAAATGGGGGAAAATAAGTAAAATATTGAGTTTTAAACAAATTTTAATTTGTTTAATTTTTTGGTCTTTTATTCTGAAATAATTTCCTCTTTCATCTTGTGTTGCTAGGTAACTTTTTTTAAGTAAAGTGGAAAGGTAAAATAAAAACGATAACTTAAGATCACAGTTAAAATATAAGATAGTGTTTTGAAGAGAAATCTAGATTAAAAAAAAAATCTAACTCCTATATCCCAGACCTCATTAGCTTGCAACTAAAACAAAATCCTTGCAGTAGCCAAATTGTTATAACATGAGTCCCTCACTTAACAAATTTCCTGCCCCAAAATATCACCTAGGGTTAGTATATTGCTTCACAATGCATTATGATCTTCATAATGAATTTTTCCAGATTTTCTGTTTTGTGTTCCATGTCTTGAAACTATAAGGCTGTCTCTTTTAGCTAGTAATCCTTATAAAACTGCTACTCTCTTAGCTTGTTGCACCATGAGTACCTATCACACATAGTCTTACCCACTAGCCTCAAGGAGGGATGCAGCTCTCTCCTTAGGTAAGAAGTACCTCGTGATAATGTTGTTGAGGAGATTCAATGAGAAAAAAATTCATGTAAAGCACTTAGGAAGGGACAGGCACATACTAAGCACTCAATAAATGGTACTGACAGTTATATTTGTTCCTGGTCTTTGTTATCATGACCCTTATGATACATGCTATTGTTCCCAATTATTCACTCTCTCCATAAGAGGGTTATACATTCTCACCTGTGGCCGTGTGACTTGAAGTGTTTTCATGTGGAGTATAAACTCTACCTCACTGATTTGCAACTTGAACTTTTGACTTCTTTAGTGAATAAAATATTAATGAAATATGTGCTATTTGAGCTGAAGACTTAAGAGACTGAAATAAGGACTGCTACTTCAACTTAGATCCCATAATGAAAAGATACAAATTACAGAGCCAGAGCTGACTCACGGTAACTGACAGGGAATTAAAACAAACAAACAAACAAACAAAAAAACCAAAACAAAACAAGCAAAAAAACCCTATTGGTTGTTGATAAACCAGTGAGGTTTTTTGTTTGTTTGTTTGATTCTTTGTGTTTTTCTGCCTTGGTATAGCCTCAAACAAGCTGACTGATACATATCTTCATATGTGTTTTCAGTTACTGTGAATACACCATCTTCAGTTACTATAAATACACATTTCTACCTCATATCTTCAATTATTGTACAAATACCAGGTGCTGATTTTTCATCCTATTTTTCATTCTTCCTTTGTATTTCTTTCTTATCTTTAGTTCCTTTAGCCTATGACATCCAAACTATTATTCGTTTAAGTCAAATTCTCCTGTGTGGAACACATCCTACTGGTAGGATGCAGGCACTCGATATATGATTTATAATAAGAAATTTGACCTCTTTTTAATGATCATTTTAGTTTTTCTAATTACTTTAATGATAATCAACAAGTTTGGGGCAAGTTTGTTGTTAGCAACTCTAAAACAGTTGCTAATGTCCCTTTAAAAAAAGGAAAGAAATCACTTTTTCTTTCCTTTGAGCCAAGAGACTTGAACTAGCAACATAATGTAGCTGGAATTTAATAATATTATTTAGCCATATTATATTAATTGTATGGTCTACTAATAACAAATGATAATGGTCTGCCACTTAAATATAGCTCCCTTTTAAAATAAATATATTTATTTAAATAAAGAAATGAGTTGATTTCCATAAAATGCCAAGTAATGAAATTTGGGATCTCTGTTCTATCTAAAGGCCTTGCTTTTACTCTTTGGTCTTGGTAAGGTATCATGACTGGCTCTTAGATTTACAAGGTTTAACTCCTGCTCTGGTACAAGCTTCTGGGCCTGATACTTTAAAATGTAACTCCAGATTCTGAAAGCCAGGAGAGAAAAGACCACATCAAAGAAGGTAAGAAGTGTGGAGATGTGGTTTGGGGGAGAAATGGATATTATCTGTTATGGAGGAGAGAAAGCCATGGTCACAGGGAAGGGCAAGAGAGAGAGGAGCACACAGAAGAACACACAAGAAGGTGCTTGAAAATTGAGAGAAGTTTCTTTTAATGAGTTCTTACAGTAAGTGGGGCCTATGGCCTGGAGTTTTAAAGGATGACCCTGTGCTCCTCTTGGAGAGAAGGCAGGCAAACCCTCTGGGGGCATAGAGCTTGGAAACAACAATCTGAAGAACACCTGGGGTACACAGTGGAAAGATGATTTGCTCTTCTCAAAGCATGTCCCTGAGAGGAAGCATTCACAGACATAACTCTCTGGGGACAAAGGAGCTGACTGGAACCATTTCCTCCCCCACCAGACAGCATAAATATGGAGCCACCTGTGGGAAGAAGCACAATTCAACACTCGCTACCTAAATTGCCTATACTAAGCCCCACACCTTCATGCATTAGTGAAACTGCTCTTCTCCATCATGCTCACCTCAGGGTGGCAGTTACCTCCTACAGAAGAGCAGCACAAACACTTGCCTGTACCACATCTCCTGACCAGCTAGTTTTGCAGGGCCTCATCTCTAGTGGAGGTGGTAACAGGTCTCATTTCACAAGCAGACCAAAGCACAAAGCAAACTTGTTAAAACTTACTACATTCAGACCAGGAACCAAGCACTGCATACAATAGGCAAGGGAGACTGTGAAAATGACTGGTCAGAGCACAGCAGCAGAGTTCATGCAACAAACACTTCCGGGACTTTCTGAGGTGCCAGGCCATGGGAACTACATGAACTCTTCTTGATAAGGTTATTACTTTCAGGAACAGGAAGCAAAACTGGCTTTTCTAACACAGAGAAGAAGGGAGAGACTTGGATAAAATGCCAAGATGGAGGGATTTTTCCAAATGGAAGAACAAGATAAGGCCACAGCCAGCCAACTAAGCAAAACAGATATAAGTAGCTTTCCTGATGGAGAACTGAAAGCGATGATTTAAGGATACTCATGAGGATTAAAAATAAATGTATAGGAAGACATCAATGAGACCTTTATAATAGAGGTAAAATGGTTTTAAAAGTATCAGAGACGAAGAATTCAATAAACGAGATTGGGAAAAGGCATGATGCAATAAACAGAAGACTAGAAAAAGCAAAGGAATTAATTAATGACCTAGATGAAAAAGTAATGGGAAGCTATGGTGATGAAAAAAGAAAGAAAGAAAAAATATGCAAATTTAAAGACTTAAGGACCTCAGTGATTCCATGAAACATAATACCATTTGTATTATAGGACTCACAGAAGAATAGACAACAGAAAACGGGGCAGAAAATTTATTTTAGGAAGTAATAGCAGAAGTTTCCCTAATTTGATGAAAGAAACAGATATCCAGATCAAGGAGGTACAGAGAAATCTCACCAAAACAAAAACAAAAACAAACAAAACAAAACAAAACAAACAAACAAACAAAACCAAAAAAGCAGGCACATGCTAACACATATTATAATTAAATTTACAAAATATAGTTATAAAAAATCTTAAAGGCAACAAGACAAAAGAGACCTTAACTGACAAGGTAAAACCTATAAGGCAAACAGCATTTACTGGGTTGCAAAAGTGGTTCAACATCCACAAATCAATCAACATGATACACCACACTAGTAAAAGAAAGGACAAGAAGTATATGGTCCTCTAAAAAGATGCACAAAAGCATTTGACAAAACACAGCATTCTTTTTTGATAAAACTCTGCTGTGTAGTGACAGAGGGAACATACCTCAATATCATGAAAACTATATGCAAAAGACATGCAGTAATGCCATCCTCAAAAGGGGAAAACTGACAGGTTTCCCTATAAGGTCAGGAACATGACAATGATGTCCCCTCTCACCACTGTTATTCAACACAGTATAGGAAGTCCTAACCTCAGCAGTCAGACAACAAAAATAAATAGAAGCATCCAAAAAGGCAAAAGAGAAGTAAAACTTTCACTCTTCACAATGACATGATACTCTGTAGACAATTCAAAGACTCAACCAAAAAATTGCTAGAAGTGATACAGTAATTCAGCAAGGTGGCAGTATATAAAATCAATGCATGGAAGTCCATTGCATTTCTGTACACTAACAATGAAGCAGAAGAAAGAGAAATCAAGGAATCATTTCCATTTTCATTTGCAGCAAAATCCATAAGATACCTAGGAATAAGCAAAGAGGTAAAGAATCTGTATTCTGAAAACTACAGAATGCTTATGGAAGAAACTGAGGAAGACAAAAAGAAATGGAAAAACATTCCATGCTCATGTATTGCAAGAAAAAAAATATTCTTAAAATTTCTATGCTACCCAAAGCAATCTATGCATTCAATGCAATTCCTATCAAAATAATATCATCATTTTTGACAGAGCTGGAAGAAACAATCCTAAAATTTGTATGGAACCACAAAAGATCCCAATTATTTAAAGTAATGTTGAAAAGAAAGCCAAAGATGGAGGCATCACATCCAGACTTCAAGCTGTATTACAAAGCTGTAGTCATCGGGACATTATTTTATTGACACAAGTACAGACACATAGATCAATGGAACAGAATAGAGAACCCAGAAATTGACCCATAACTCTATGGTCAACTAATCTTTAACAAAGCAGGGAATAATGTCCAATGGAAAAAAAGACAGTCTCTGCAACAAATGGTGTTGGGAAAATTGGACTGCCACATGCAGAATGAAACTGCCACATGCAGAATGAAACAACTTCTTATACCACTCACACAAAATAAGTGCAAAATGGCTGAAAGACCTAAATTTGAGACAGGAATCCATCAAATCCTAGAGAAGAAAAGAGACAGAAACCTCTTCAACCTTGGCCACAGCAACTTCTTGCTAGACATATCTTCAAAGGCAAGGAAACAAAAGCAAAAATGAACTATGGGGATTTCATCAAGATAAAACCTTTTGTAGAGTGAAGGAAACAATCAACAAAATTAAAAGGCATCCTACAGAATGGGAGAAGATATTTGAAAATGACTTATGAGATAAAGGGCTGGTATCCAAAATCTATAAAGAACTTACTAAACTGAACAGCGCAAAACCAGAAATCCAGTCAAGAAATGGGCAGAGGACATAAACAGACATTTCTCCAAAGATGACATACAAATGGCTAACAGACACATGAAAAAATGCTCAAGGTCACTCAGCATCAGGGAAATACAAATCAAAACGACAGGGAGATACCACCTCACACTGATCAGAATGGCTAAAATTACCAACCCAGGAAGGATGGCAAGGATGAGGATACCCTCTTACGCTGTTGGTGAGAATACAAGCTCGTTCAGCCACTCTGGAGAATAGTATGGAGGTTCCTCAAAAAGTTAAAAATAGAACTACCCTAAGACCCAGAAATTGAAGTACTAGGTATTTATTCAAAGGAAGCAAACACAATAATTTGAAGGGGAACAGTCATGCCAATGTTTATAATGGCAATGTCCATGTTAGCCAAAATATGGAGAGCCCAGATGTCCACCAACAGATGAATGTATAAAGAAGATGTGGTGTATATGCATACAATGGAATATTACTCAGCCATCAAAGAGAATGAAATCTTGCAATTTGCAGCAATGTGGCTAGAACTAGAGGGTATCATGCTAAGCATAATAAGTCAATCAGAGAAAGAAAAATAACATTTGATTTCACTCACGTAGAACTTTAGTAACAAAACTGATGAACATAAGGTAAGGGAAGGAAAAAATAAAATACAATGAAAAAAGAGAGGGAGGCAAACCATAAAAGACTTTTAACTGGAGGAAACAAACTGGTTGCTGGAGGGTTGGTGTGTGGGGGCATGGGGGTAATTGGGTGATAGGCATTAAGGAGGTCACTTGTAATCAACACTGGATGTTATATGCCAGTGATGAACCACTTTTTTCTGCCCTGGAAACCAATAATACAGTATATGGTACATAAGTTGAGAAATTAACATAAATAAAAAGTAAACATGAAAAAAAAGAGTAAAACCAGACCACTTTCTTATACCATCAACAAAAATAAATGCAAAATGGATGAAAGACTTAAATGTGAGACAAGAATACATTGAGACCCTGGAGGAGAACACAGGTAGTAACCTCTTTGACATCAGCTGTAACAACTTGTTTCTATGTATGTCCCTGAGACAAGGAAACAAAAGCAGAAGAAACTATTGGAACTTCATCAAGCTAAAAAGCACCTGCACAGAGAAGAAATAAACACAACCAAATGTCAACCAATGGAATGGCAGAGGATATTTTCAAATGACATATGTCATAAAGGGTTAGTATCCAAAAATATATAGAATTTATAAAATGCAACACCTGAAAACCAAATAATCCAATTAAAAATGGGCAGAATACATAATAGACATTTTCCCAAAAAAGCCATAAAGGTGGGGTGACCAACAAACACATTAAAAGATGGTGAACCATGAGAGACTATGGACTCTGAAAAACAATCTGAGGGGTTTGAAGTGGCGGAGGGGTGGGAGGTTGGGGTACCAGGTGGTGGGTATTATAGAGGGCACGGCTTGCATGGAGCACTGGGTGTGGTGAAAAAATAATGAATACTGTTTATCTGAAAATAAATAAATTGGAAAAAAAAAGATGGTCCACATCTCTACTCATCAAAGAATACAAATTAAAACTACAATGAGTTTGAAGTGGCGGGGGGGTGGGAGGTTGGGGTACCAGGTGGTGGGTATTATAGAGGGCACAGCTTGCATGGAGCACTGGGTGTGGTGAAAAAATAATGAATACTGTTTTTCTGAAAATAAATAAATTGGAAAAAAAAAAAAACTACAATGAGGGGCACCTGGGTGGCTCAGTGGGTTAAAGCCTCTGCCTTCAGGTCAGGTCATGGTCTCAGGGTCCTGGGATTGAGCCCCGCATTGGGCTCCCTGCTCAGCGGGGAGCCTGCTTCTTCCTCTCTGTCTCTCTGCCTGTCTCTCCGCTTACTTGTAATCTCTGTCTGCCAAACAAATAAAATCTTAAAAAAAACCCTACAATGAGATATCACCTCACTCCTCTCAGAATGGCTGAAATCAACACAAGAAACAATAGGATTTGGTAAGAATGTGGAGAAAGGGGAACCCTCTTGCACCGTTAGTGAGAATGTAAACCAGCGCATCCACTGTGGAAAACGGTATGGAGGTTCCTTGACAAGTCAAAAATGGAACTACCCTATGATTCACTAATTGTGCTACTAGGTATTTACCTAAAGAATACAAAATAATAATTCAAAGGGATACATGTAGCCCAATGTTTATAGCAGCATTATCTACAATATCTAAACTATGGAACCAGCCTAAGTGTCCATCAACTGATGAATGGATGGATATGTGGTATATATATGAAATGGAACATAAATCAGCCATAAAAAAGAGTGCAGTCTTGCTATTTGCAATGACTCGGGTAGAGCTAGAGAGTATTATGATACATGGAATAAGTCAGTCAGAGAAAGACAATACCATATGATTTCACTTAATGTAAGAAACAAAACAGGTAAACAAAGGGAAGGGAAGGAAAAATAAAATATGATGAAAACAGAAATAGAGGCAAAATAGGAGAATCTTTACAGGAAACAAATCAAGGGTTGTTGGAAGGGATGGGGGTGGGGGATACATTAAATGGGGAATGGGAATTAAGGAGTACACTTATGATGAGCACAGGATGTTATATGGAAGTGTTGAATAACTATCTTGCACACCTGAAATAAGATTGCACTGTATGTAAATGAACTGGAATTTAAATAAAATACTTAAATAAGAAAAATAAAATGTATCTCCAGATTCTAATTTTTAAGTTTCACTTAAAAGACAAAACTCTCTCTTTTAGTTACCTTCCCATGGGCTTAAACAATTTCAAAAAATACATACTTCAAACCCCTCAGATTGTTTTTCAGAGTCCATAGTCTCTCATGATTCACCTCCCCTTTGAAGTGGTGGGGGTGTGGAAAGTTGGGGTACCAGGTGGTGGGTATTATAGAGGGCACGGATTGCATGAAGCACTGCGTGTGGTGAAAAAATAATGAATACTGTTTTTCTGAAAATAAATAAATTGAAAAAATTAAAAAAATACATACTGCTCTAATTTTATTGCCAATTTTAGTATATACATGACAACTAAACACCACTATTAAGATTTTTTATTCTGACCTCTTCTCAACTTCATATACAGTCCACTAGTCAAAGGTATGTGTTGGATCCCAAGTGTAAAAGTGATCTATTGCTTCTAGTAATAGCATTTTCTTTCCCCTTATTAGCACCCCAATAATTTCAAGGCTTTGGGGATCCACATAGCTAACTTGACCTAGTTATTTATAGTAACCCATGGTTTTTTCCTTAGGTGAAGTTTCAACTATAGTGTCTTCTTAGTGTTTACCAGAAGGATAAACTGTTTTTCTTATAGCATGTATTTTTAAATTTAATATAAATGTCTTTGTTGCAGTATGTTGCTCAGTTTTCCAAAGCAATTAACTTTCTTTGAAATTAATTTATTTTTTGTCCTTCCCTACAATGTAATAAAGGTTTTCTCTGGAATGGTTAATATGCTAGGCCTCCGTTAAGAGCTCTCACAGCCTCAGGGGTAGGCATGAGGAGAGGAACTGGACCAAGGGCTACTAATAAGGTTGGGACTAGGCTGTCACTAGTAAGATCTAGCAAAATAGAAAATGAGGTTGCACTGAGGTCTTTTTCTTTCAGTTGTTATCAATTGTATCACTATGGTTGACTCTATTTGAGGAGACTGTTCCACAGACATCTTCAAAAAGAGCCAAAGAATATTTTTTATTTTATTTGAGAGAGATACAGGAAGAACACTAGCAGGGGGAGCAGCAGGCAGAGGGAGAAGGAAAAACAAACTCCTCACTTATCAGGGACCCCAACATGAAGCTCAATCCCAGGACCTGATCCCAGGACCCAGAGATCATGACCTGAGCTGAAGGCAGACACTTAATCATCTTCACCACCCAGATGTCCCCAAAGAATATTTTTAATATTACTGGATTCCCCAGCTTCCAGCAACAACTTGTTGCCCTATGCTTGTGAGAGATACACACCAAAGATATATATGTGGAATGTGCTTGAGTTCTGTTGGTTACTATGTGTTTTCTCTTACAGATTTACCTCTAATCAATTAATTACACATCTTATACTTGTGATTTCCTAGTTTGTCATTTAATGGTGGTTTTTTTTTTTGAAGTATTTTAACCATTCATCAATAATGATATAATAGTGCTATAATTTATTGAAATTCTACTATGCTCCAGGCATTTTTTCATATTCATTCACTCAACAATTACTGAGATCTAACTATGTTCTCTATGAACTATCCTGGGCACTGGAATCACATGAGTGAGTGAGGTAAACAAGATACATGGCCTCTTGGAAATAGCAATATATAAGGGAGATGAAAAGTAAACAGGCAATGATAATTTTAAAAACATACATTTATAGATAATATAAAGTAATGTGTGGGGAAATTCAGAGTGTAAATGCAGAGATTCTTAATTTATAGAGGGTTGTCAGGGAAGGCCTCTCTGATAAGATGACATTTGAACAAAGACATTAAGTGAGAGGTACTCTACTACATCTCTGATTAAATTTCCTACCACTTTTTCCTTATAACATTGCAGACACACTGTTTTAGACAACACTGACCACCTTGTTATTCCTTCAAAATAACTTTCCTATCTTCTCTGCCTGGGGTGTTCTTCTCTTATTTACATAGCTTCTTCTCTTACTTCATTAGATGTAAAAATCAAAAGGAATAAAATGGTTGAGTGTGGGAATTCAGTAAGTGGCAAAAATGGAGATAAATACACATTTTGGGTTTGGGCAAATGGGTAAATGGCAATATGAAGAATATAGCTCTGGTTTGAAGATAGGAGGATTAATTTCACTGTGAAAAGTCAGATGCACGTGTCTGACAATAAGGTAAGAGATCTGAACTGTCAATACTTTCTGCTTGGTTTTTAAATAAATAAAAGAGTTATAGATTTTGGAGTCAGCAGCTCATAGATGGTAATTGTCAACCACAGAACTAAGTGAGATCACACAGGCAGAATGAACTATGACAAGAGAAGAGGTTTTAACACAAAACAATGGAAAACAGCTGGGTAGGGGAAGATAAACTCTTGAAGGATACTGGGAAAGAAAAGCCATAGAGAAATAAATGGAATTCCAGGAGAACACAGAGATATTGAAGCCAAGGTATACAGATTTTGAAATTAGAAGGTGGACAAGAGTGAAAAATGCTATTGAAGTAATCAAAGCAGGTTTAGTTTGGTGGTAGGTATGGAAGACAAATTATTTTGTGTTGACAAGTGAGTGGGAGGATAACAATGAGAAATATGTAAACTTAGGCAACTCTTTACAACATTTGAATATAAAATGGTGACATGGGATGAGTAATATCTAGATTAGAACTTTATCTCAGAATAGGGGACCTAAGATGGTAACAGAATAGGAGAACCGTAGGCTCATCTTGTCTAATGAACACAACTGGATAACTATCAAATCATTCTAAATATCCCCCAGGGGCGCCTGGGTGGCTCAGTGGGTTAAGCTGCAGCCTTCGGCTCAGGTCATGATCTCAGGGTCCTGGGATCGAGTCCCGCATCGGGCTGTCTGCTCAGCAGGGAGCCTGCTTCCCTTCCTCTCTCTCTGCCTGCTTCTCTGCCTACTTGTGATCTCTCTCTGTCAAATAAATAAATAAAATCTTTAAAAAAAAATACCCCCCAAAATTGGCCTGAAGACTGACAGAACAAACTCCACAACTAGAGGGAGAGAAGAAGCTACAGCAAAGAAAGTAGGGAGTGCATAAATGTGGTTTACAGGAGAAACAGATTGTGACTGCTTTGGAGGGGAGAGAGCCAAAATTGTGGAGAAGGGAGAAAGAGGTGGAGCGCACAAGGGAATGTACCAGGAGAATATTTCCCAAAACCATTGGCTTGAAAAATAAGAGAGGATAAATTTCATGTGTTCTTGCAATCAGTGGGTCTTAAATCCCGGTGTTTTAAAGGTTAGAGGTTTTAGCTGTGATGGACACCTGAGGGCACTTCCCTGGTCATGGAGCGAGGGCAGGCAAACAACCTGGGGACAGACCGATTGGAAATCGTGATCTGATAAACATCTAGAGCACACAGGGGGAAGATATTCGCTCTTCAGGAGTGATTTTCTGAGAGGCAACATTCACAGAGATACCTTCCTGGGAACAAAGGAGATGGCTGGTACTATTTTCTTCCCCTGCCCCTCAGCATCAATACAGAGCCACCTGAAGGAAGCACTTCAGTGTGGACACTGCCTGCTTAACTTGCTTACATCAAGCCCCACACCCCCGTGCTGTCAGGACCACCCTTCACAGTCAAGCTTGTGTAAGTCCCATTGCAACAGGTCCCTCCTGCAAACAATAGCACAAACTGCTACCCAAATCACATCTCCCAACCAGAGTTCTGCAGGGCCTCAGCTCTGGTGGAGTTGGTGTCAGATCTCATTTCACAAGCATATCAAAGCACACCTGGTTAAATCTTGTCACATTCAGTCTAGGGACCAAACACTTCCCACAATAGGCAAGGAGAACCTCTGCAGATGACTGGCCTAGAGGATGGAGCAAGGTAAAGCACAGCAGCAAAGCTCAGGCAGCACACACCAGAGATGCTTCCTGAAGTGCTAGGTCCTGACCAGTACACTACCTCTTATTCCTAAAACCATAACTTTCAGGAGCAGGAAACATTATTGACTTTTCCAACACAGAGAAGAAGGCAGAGACTTAGACAAAATGCCATGATGGATGAATTCATTCCAAATGAAAGAACAAGATAAGGTCATGACCAAAGATCTAAACAAAACAGATATATTCAACATGTCTGATGGAGGATTTAAAGCAACAATCATATGGAAATTCACTGAGCTTGAGAAAAAGAATGGAAAACATCAGTGAGACCCTTACAACAGATATAAAAGAATTAAAAAGGAATCAATCAAAAATGAATAAAGTAATAAATGAGACTGAAAACTGGCTTGATGCAAAGAACAGCAGGCTAGAAAATGCAGAATGAACTAGTGACTTAGAAGACAAAATAATGAAAAACAATGAAGCTGAACAAAAGAGAGAAAGGAGAATTATGCAACATGAGAATAGACTTAGGGAACTCAGTGACTCCATCAAATGTAATAGCAATAATATTATAGGGCTGGCAGAAGAATTAGAGAGACAAGGGGGCAGACAATTTATTTCAAGAAATAATAACAGAAAACTTCTCTAATCTGGGGAAGGGAAGAGTTATTCACATCCAGGAGGCACAGAGAACTCTCATGCATATAAAGAAAAATAAATAAATAAACAGGCCAATACCAAGACATATTGTAATTAAATTTGCAAACTGCAATGATAAAGAAAAACTCTTAAAAGCAGCAAGACAGGGGCTACTGAGTGGTGCAATCTGTTACATGTTCAACTCTTGTTTTTTTTTTTTTTTTAGAATTTCCTCACATATATTATTTTTTTTAAATTTATTTTTTATTTATTTTCAGCATAACAGTATTCATTATTTTTGCACTACACCCAGTGCTCCATGCAATCTGTGCCCTCTCTAATACCCACCACCTGGTTCCCCCAACCTCCCACCCCCCTCCCTGCCACTTCAAACCCTTCAGATTGTTTTTCAGAGTCCATAGTCTCTCATGGTTCACCTCCCCTTCCAATTTCCCCCAACTCCCTTCTCCTCTCTAACTCCCCATGTCCTCCATGCTATTTGTTATGCTCCACAAATAAGTGAAACCATATTATAATTGACTCTGTCTGAAACTCTTGGTTTTGACTCAGATCATGATCTCAGAGTCAAGAGATTGAGACCCATGTCAGGATCCACACTCAGCATGGAGTCTACTTGAAACTCTCTATCTTCCCTCTGCCCCTCCCACTCATGTGCTTTCTAAAATAAATAAATCTTTAAGATAGTCATCAAAACAAAAGAAGTCCTTAACTTACAAGGAAAAACCTATTAGGTTAGCTGTTTCTCAAAAGAAACATGGCAAAAGAATGGCATGATATATTTAAAGTACTGAATGGGAACAATCTGTAGCCAAGAATACTCTATTTAGTTAGGGTGTATTCAGAATGGAAGGAGAGATACAGTTTCCCAGATAAACAAAAACTAAAGAAGTTTGTGAACACTAAACCAGCCATGCAAGAAATATTAAAGGGGAATTTTTGAGTCCAAAAAGAGACAAAAAGTTACAAAGACCAGAATGGAACAAAGAAAATCTCTGGACACAATGACAAAACAAGTATTAAAATGGGGCCAAATGCATATCTATCAATAATTATTCTGAATGTAAATTGATTAAGTATTCAGTCAGAAAATATAGCGTGACAGATGGGTTAAAAAAGAAGATTAATCTATATGGTGCCTACAAGAGAGTCATTTTAGACCTAAGAACACCTGCAGATTAAAAGTGGGGAGTGCCCATCTATCTCAGTTGGTAGAGCACAAGACTCTTAAAAGTGGGGGATGGGGTGCACCTGGGTGGCTCAGTTGGTTAGGCCTCTGCTTTTAGCTCAGGTCATGATCCTGGGGTCCTGGAATCAGGCCCCAGGTCAGGTTCCCTACTCTGCAGGGAGTCTGCTTCTCCCTCTGCCCTTCCTCTGACTCATGGTCACTCTCTCTCTCTATTTCTCTCTCTCTCTCTCTCTCTCTCTCTCTCATGTGCATGCTCTCTCACTCAAAGAGATAAATAAAAACTAAACAAAAATCTTTTTAAGAAACAAGTAGGTGGTAGAGACTCATTTATCATGCAAATGGATGTCAAAATAAAGTCAGAGTAACAATACTTATGTCAGACAAACTGGACTTTTTTGTTCTTAAATTGTTTTCATCCTGTTTTGGTGTTATGGTAGTACTGACCTCATGGAATGATATTGGATATATTCCCTCTATCCCATTATTTGTGAGATTTTGATAAAGATTGTTATTAATTCTTTCTGTAATGTTTGGTAGAATTCAGAAATGAGACAATGTGGTCTCAGGCTTTTCTATGCTCAGAAATTTTTGAGGACTAATTCAGCTTTCATTCTTTTATTGGTTTAAGAAGTCTTCTAATTTATTGGATTCAAGATTCATGATGACTTGTGATTTTTTTTTCTTTTTAGCAATTATCTTCTCTTCTAAGTTATCTGACTTTTTAGCATAGTTTTTAAATGGTTACTTGTTATCACAGTATGTATTTCAGTAGTTATAGTTTGTTTTGTTTTCTCTTCCATTTCTCATTTTGGTGTTTGAGTTTCCTCTTTTTTTCTTAGTTAATGAAGTTAAATCATTGTTTTCTTTTTGGAAATCTTGTCATTTTTTTTTAAAGATTTTATTATTTATTTGACAGAGAGAGATCACAAATAGGCAGAGAGGCAGGCAGAGAGAGAGAGAGGAGGAAGCAGGCTCCCCGCTGAGCAGAGAGCCCGATGCGGGACTCGATCCCAGGACCCTGAGATCATGACCCGAGCCGAAGGCAGCGGCTTAACCCACTGAGCCACCCAGGCGCCCTCTTGTCATTATTTTTAATGTTATGTTATTATTTATTCTGAGCTCTATTTTACTTTTTCTGCTTTTTGTTTGTTATTTACTTCCTCTACTAAATTTTATCTAAGTCTCTTCCTTTTCTTGTTCTTTGTGATGTGATGTTGTTGTTTATTTGAAACTTTTCTTTTTTTTTAATACAAGCACTCATTGTATAAATTTCACTCTACTATCTGCTTTTGCTGCCTCCCATAGGCTTTAGAATATATGCTTTTGTTTTGAGACATATACTTTTTAAATGATTTTTTTTAATTTGACACAGAGAGAGAGAGACAAGCAAGAGAGGAAACACAAGCAGATGGAGTGGAAGAGGGAAAAGCAGGCTTTCCGCTGAGCAGGGAGCCCAGTGAGTATTCCCAGGGTCCTGGAATCATAACTGAGCTGAAGGCAGATGCTTAATGACTGAAACACCCAGGTGTCCAGAGACATATTTTATTTGCAATTTGATTTTTTAATTGGTACATTCCTTGTGTGGTAATGTATTGTTTAATATTTGCATGTTAAATATTTACCTTGTAGATTTTCCAGTCTTTGTTTTATTGTTCATCTTTATTTTTGTATCATTGTGATTACAAAATATACTTGATATCATTTTAGTTCTCCTTAAATTTGAAATTTTTGTTATTTCCCTTTTGTTGTGATTTAACCAGGGGATTCTTCTGTGTGTACTGAAGACAATGCATATACTATTTTTCTTGGATATAATTTTTTTAATTTAATTTCATTTTTCTCTGTTTGACTTATTTTGCTAAGCATGATACGCATTTTTTCAGTGTCCCAAGATTCATTGTTTATTCACAACACCCAGTGCTCCATGCAATACGTGCCTTCCTTAATACCCACCACCAGGCTCACCCAACCCCCCAACACCTTTCCCTCCAAAACCCTCAGTTTGTTTCTCAGAGTCCGCAGTCTCTCATGGTTCTTGGATGTAATGTTTTATATATAACTTTGAAGCCATGTATTCTGAAGTTTGCTTCAAGTAAAAAAAAAATGTTCTTGTTGAAAAAAAAATGTTCTTGTTGAAAACAGTAGCATTTAACTGAGGGTACTCATATAAAATAAAACATATCAGAGGCGGACTTAAGGTGGCAGCCTAGTAGGGAGACAATATGTTTGCCTTGTCCCTTGAACACAGTCAGGTAAATATCAAGAAATACTCAAATTAATCTGAAGACTGAGAGAACAAACTGCACAACTAGAGGGAGAAAAACAGCTACATTATAGAAAGTAGGAACTGTGGAGAATTGATTGTGGGAGAGAAAAGATTTACAGGTGTTGCAGAGGGGAGCCCTGATCATGGAAAGAGGAGTGAGAGGGAAAGAGATACAGAGAGAGTGACAGCAGCATGTCGGGGATTGCACAAGAAAAAAAAAAAATTCCCCCAGCCATTGACTGGCAAAAGAAAGGGCCTGGCTACCATGTCTTTATAAACAGTGGAGCTCAAAGTCTGAAGTTTTAGAAGTCTGTGCCATCACTGAGATAGTATCTGGTAGGCTTAGCAGTACTTCTGTGGGGAAGGAGGGCAGAGGCCCAGGAGCTGACAGCATGACTCAAAAATTCCCCTGTGTCACCTGGAGGAAAAAGCATTCCCCTTCTTAGAGTGCATTTGGGAGAAGTGGCCTTGCCTTACTGGGGGCAAAAGAGCTCATAGGCACTAATGTTCTTCCCTGTACATTAGAATAGAAACATAGTCACTTGCTGAGGGAAGACAAACTTGGTGCCAGCTTTTTTCTCTGCCTTACCATAAACTCTGAAATGCTGTGCAATCATATGACTGTTTTTCTGGGACTAGTCAGCACCAGCAATAGCGCAGTAAGACCCTCCCCCTCCCCCAGGGGATCATTGCAGGTCTGCAACACACAGGGTCCCTAAAATTTGAAGTTTTGAAACACCTCTGTCCCCCACCCATCAGCAATGATGGTAAAAGTACAACCTCAGCTAGCAATGAAGCATCCCAAGTGGAGGCTGGAGCCTTTTTCTCCAAACCCCACCCCTTGCACTTGAGCAGGTTGATCTTTACTTGGGCAAATGTGCCTGAAAACTAGTGCAGCAGGCCCCTCTCCCAGAAGATAACACAAACCTTTTACATGCAATGTCTTCTGATTATAAGGTACTGCAAATGTTCAGGTCTTGGGGAAATAGGACCTAGTTCTTTTAAAAAGAAGACCAAAACACACTTAATTAAAACTTGCCACACAGTAGACAAGGTACAAACACTCCCTACTGACGCAAGGAGAACCTGTGCAGAGGACTGACCTGAGGCAAGGAGCTTTCAAAATAAAATAGCAGAGTTTACATGCTGAAACACTTCCAGAAGCACCAGGCAGTATAAGGACCCCTTCTTAACATAGCTGTTATTCTCAGGAACAGGAACACAACACACTTTCCTAACACACACACAAGCACACACACACACACACACACACACACACACAGCACAGTGACCTAGGCAAAATGACAAGACAGACGAATTCACCCCGAAAGAAAGAACAGAAAGAAGTCATGGCCAGGGAGTTAATCAAAACAGATATAAGTAAGATGCCTGAAACACATTTTAAAACAAAATCATAAACATACTAGCTGGGCTTGAGAGAAGTAGAGAAGACCCTATAGAGTACCTTACTGCAGATAAAAGATCTAAAACTAGTGAGTCCAAAAAAAAAACTATAAATGAGATGCAAAAAATGATGGACATAAGAATGGACAAAGCAGAGAAATGAATCAGTGATGTAGAAAATAAAATTATGGAAAATAATACATCTAAAAAGAAGATGGAAAAAAAAGGTATTAGATCATGAATGAAGACATAGGGAACTCAGTGACTCCATAAAGCATAGTAATATTTCTTTTATTTTTATAGTAACATTTCTATCATAAGAGTCCCAGAAGAAAAACACAGGGAAAAAGAGCAGAAGGTTTACTAAGCAAATTATAACTGAAAACTTCCCTAATCTAGGGAAGGAAAACAGACATCAAAATCGAAGAATTACAGAGAATTCTCATCAAATTCAACAAAAGCCAGCCAACACTAAGACATATCATAGTCAAATTCACAAAATACACAGAGAAGAAAAGAATCCTGAAAACATTAAGGGACAAAAAGTCCTTAACTTACAAGAGGAGACAGATTAGGTTCACAGAAATTCTGTCCACAGAAACATAGAATACAATAAGAAAGTAGCATGAAGTATTCAGTGTGCTGAATGGAAAAATTATGCAGCCAAGAATACTTTGTCCAGCAAGGGTATATTCAGACCAGGAGAGATAGAGACTTTCCAAGACAAACAAAAACTAAAGGAGTTTTTGACCATTAAACAAGCACTGCAATAAATATTAAAAAGGACTCTCTGAGTGGAAAAGAGAGATCAAAACCAATAAAGACTAAAAAAGAACAGAGAACATCACCAGAAACACCAACTTTACAAGTAATTAAAGGGTACTAAGTTCATATCTGTCGATAATTACTCTGAGTGTAAATGTACAAATGTTCCAATCAAAAGAAAGAGGGGATCAGAATGGACAAAAAATCAAGACCCATCAATATGCTGTCTACAAGAAACTCATTTTAGACATAAAGACACATGCAGATTGAAAATGAGGGGCTAGAGAACCATCTAGAGGACATCTATCATGTTAATGAACATCAAAGGAAGCTGTAGTAGCCATACTTATATCAGACAAACTAGTTTTTAAATCATATTGTAACAAGAGGTGGAAAGGGCACTACATTATAATTAAACTGTCTATCCATATATCATGCCTCCTTCAAAAAGTATGAACACCCAACTTTTGTATCAACATGGATGGGGTTTTAGGAGATTATGCTGAGTGAAATAAGTCAAGCAGAGTGAGTCAATTATCATATGTTTTCACTTACTTGTGGAGCATAAGGAATAACATGGAGGACATTGGGAGTTGGAAAGTAGAAGTGAGTTGGGGGGAATCAGAGGGGGAGATGAACCATGAAAGACTATGGACTCTGAGAAAAAAACAGAAGGTTTTGGAGGGGTGGGGTGTTGGGTGAGCCTGGTGGTGGGTATTAAGGAGGGCGTGTATTGCATGGAGCACTGGTGTGGTACATATACAATGAATCTTGGAACACTGAAAATCTAACAATTATAAATATTTATGTGCCCAACTTAGTAGCACCAAAATATATAAATCAATTAATAACAAGCAAATAATAACAAACATTGATAAAAATAAAATAATAAAAGGGGACTTTAACATTCCACTTACAGCAATGGACATGTTATATAGGTAGATTAACAAAGAAACAATTGTTTTAAATGACACACTGGACCAGATGGCCTTAGCAAATATATTTAGATTATTTCATCCCTAAGTACCACAGTACATATTCTTTTCCAGTGCACATGAAACATTCTCCAGAATAGATCACATACTGGGTCACAAATCAGGCCTCGACAAGTTAAAAAAGACTGACATTATACCATAAATATTTTCAGACCACAACACTATGAAACTTGAAGTCAATTGGTGGTGGGTATTATGGAGGACACGTGTTGCATGGAGCACTGTGTGTGTGCATAAACAATGAATTTTGGAACACTGAAAAAAATTAAATTAAAAAAAGTTTGGAAAGACCACAATGGTGGGTAAAACACATTATACTAATGAATGAATGGGTTAACCAGGAATTAAAGAAGAATTTTTAAAAATACATGGAAGCAAATGAAAATGAAAACATGACAATCCAAAACCTTTGGGATGCATCAAAGACAGTTCTAAGGGAGAAGTAAATTACAATATAGGCCTACCTCATGAAACAAGAAAAGTCTCAAATACAACTCAATCTTACACCTCAAGGAGGTAGAAAAGGACTAACAAATAAAACCAAAAGCTAGCAGAAGGGAATTAGTAAGATTAGAGCAGAAATAAATGATATAGAAACACACACCAAAAAACAAAACAAAACAAAAAACAACAACCAGTAGAACAGGGCAATAGAACTAAGTGTTGATTCTTTGAAATAACTAGTAAAGTTGATAAGCCACTAGGTAGATTTATCAATAAAAGGGAAAAAAAAAGAAACAAAAAGTACCCAAATACATAAAATCATAAATAAAAGAGGAGAGATCACAATCAACACCACAGAAATACAAACAATTATGAGAATATTATGACAAATTATATGCCAATAAGCTGGGCAAACTGGGGAAGTTTGCAGAAATGGATAACTAACTAGAAATGGAAGAAATGGATAAATAACTAAAAACATATAAACTACCAAAATTGAGAGAGAGACAAATAGGAAATTTGAACAGCCTCATCACCAGCAAAGAAATTAAATCAGTAATCAAAAATTTCCCAAGAAATGAAAGTCCAGGGACTGATGGTTTCCCAAGGTAATGTTGCCAGATATTTTAAAATTTTAAAAAAATTATTATATTTCAAACCCCTCAGATTGTTTTTCAGGGGTTTGAAGTGGCGGGGGGTGGGAGGTTGGGGTACCAGGTGGTGGGTATTATAGAGGGCACAGCTTGCATGGAGCACTGGGTGTGGTGAAAAAATAATGAATAATGTTTTTCTGAAAATAAATAAATTTGAAAAAAAATATTATATTTATTTGAAAGACAGAGATAACAAGCAGTCAGAGAGGCAGAGGGTGGGGGGGAGCAGGCTCCCTGCTGAACAGAGATCCTGATGCAGGGCTCGATCCCAGGACCCTGAGACCATGACCTGGGCCGAAGGCAGAGGCTTTAACCCACTGAGCCACCGAGGAGCCCCTGTTGCCAGATATTTAAAGAAGAATGAATGCCTACTCTTCCGAAACTGTCCCAAAACATAGAAATGGAAGGAAAACCTCCAAACTCATGCTAAGGGGCCAGTATTACCTTGATCCCCAAACCAAAGAAAACCCCACTAAAAAGGAGAATTACATTCTAATATACCCAATGAACATGGATGCAAAAATTCTCAACAAGATACAAACAAATAGAATCAAAAAGTACATTTAAAGAATTATTCAGGGGAAGGGGACAAGATGGCAGCAGAGCAGGGGACCTCACTTCATCTGATCCCTTGAATTTAACTGGATATCTATTAGACCATTCTGAACACATGTGAATTCAACCTGAAATGTGAGAAGTTTTATCTGGATCTCCACAAGCAGAAAAATGACCACTTTTTGCTAGGTAAGAGGTGCAGAATCTTGAATCTTCAGGAGAAAAATCTGAAGATAAACAGAGAGGGGAGGTAGTCTCCATAAGAAGACCTCCAGAAAGTGATATATAACACCAGAGTAAAAAAATAGGGACCCTTGGAAATCTGCTCTAGTGAGAGGCACCCCTTCTGAAAAGGGCACAGAAGAAGAGCAGGGCATAATTATAGTAGGATCACTGCGGTCTCCAGATTCTAGGAGACTCAGAAATAATGGGGAAAACTGAACTGATAGAATGCCCAAGGAGTGGAGTAGAAAAACTGGTTAAAATCAGTGAGCCCAGAAGAGACTCTCAGCTCTGGTCACCATAAACTATGAACTAAGTCAGTAGGGAGACCATCCTTTGCCTGACTTCCCTGAAAAGAACTAGAGAGTACAGGTGTTTAAAATCTAGGGGAGATATAAAACAGCTTGTGTCCATGACAGGGACAGCTATCAGGGCTGTGAGGCTCACAAAAGGATGCTGGGGAGCTGTGGAAAAAGATGAATGGCTGAGCCCACAGCCACTGGCAGTTGCAGAATCACAAGGTGAGACACTCACAGGTCCCCATAACTCTCCTTGAAGAAGTGCAGCCCACTGGAGCCACAGGATTCAGTGGTTTTGCACAAAACATCCCATCCCCATGACTGGGAAACAGCTTTCAGGACATTGTGACCCCCCAAAGGGACACTTGGCCAGCACCCATCATGACCTGGGAGCTATGAAAGAGGGTGCCTGTGTGAGCCCACAGAAGCTAATAAATGAAAAGTCACAAAGCAGAGAGACATTTGCAGTTCCCAATGACTACCCTGGGAGAGGTGTAGGGGTCATGTATTGAGTGAGTCTGTGGGGTTTGGTAGGCACAGAGGTGGAGACAGTTTGACCTGGAGGATCTGATGAAGAAGGGAGACCAAGACGTTGAGGTTCTGGGCTGGAGATTCCTGCATGGCCATATTTGCTTTGACCCTGTAAAGAGAAGTAGAAAGATGTTAGGGAAGAAAAATCATACAGCCAACCACCTCACATTAAGCCCATCCCCATGACAAGGGGTGAGGTAACTCCACTCAGGCAAAGATGCCAAGAAGCCAAGCAGAAGACATACTGGAAGAACAGGTGACTGAGAAGTCTATTTCCCACAGGACTGTAAAACTCTAGCACCTGGGATAAATAATATAGGGAGCTCCAGGTGTTACCTCATGACTCATTTACATTTCAGGCTAAAATTTTATACTAATTTTTCAGTTTATTTTCTTATTCCTTCCTTTTTTTGACCCTGTTCTTGTTTCAAATGGATTTTTCCCAAATGATATTTTAAAATTGTTTCTTAACTTTTATTTTTTTACATATATGTTTTATACATTTATGTCCCACAATAGCCTGCTTTCACACCACTCAATTTTATCTTGAGATTCATTTTGCTTTATTTGCAACTTTGAGTTATATTGTCTTCTAACACACAGACCAAAAATCTAGCAGAATCAGGCAGATCACTCCACTTTATCCATCATGAGAATATAATCTTTCCACTCCCCTCTTTTTTTCTTTCTTTTTATTGTTTTGGGTCATCATGGCTTTCATGGCTTATCTGTAGTATTTTTCAACCACTTTGTATTTTTTCTAAGGTATAGTTTGCTTGGGTCATGGTTGATATTTTGGACTCTGTATATTCCTTCAACCATCCCTCAACAGAATGAATAGGAGAAACTCACAACAAAGAGACAGAGACATTGTCCTGCTACAGAACTAATGGATATGGATAAAAGCAAGATGTCAGGGATAAACTTCAGGATAGCAATCATGAAGTCAGTAGTTAGACTTGAGAAAAGCATTAGTGACAATATGAATCTCTAAGGGCAGAAATGCGATCTAATCAGGCTGAACTTAAAAATGCTATGAATGAGTTGTTGTGTAACTGGATACTCTAACAGCCAGGGTAAATGAGCAGAAGAATGAATCAGTGATCTAGAAGATAAGCTAATAAAAGGAAGGAAAGTGACAAAGATAGGGATAGGCATCTAGCAACCCATGAAAATAGGTCAATGATGCCATGAAAAGTTCCAACATCAGAGTTATTGGTATCCCTGAGGTGGTGGAGAGAGAGAAAGGGCTAGAAGATATAGTTGAGCAAATATTAGCTGAGAACTTCCCTAATATGGGGAAGGAAATAAGTGTTCGTGTCCACAAGGCAGAGGAGACACCTCCCAAAATCAATTAAAATAGATCAATAAACCAACAAAATAATAGTGAACCTTGCAAATCTTAGAGCCAAAGAAGTCATTCTGAGAGAAGCTAGGGGGAAGAGATTACTTTTCTATGGTGGGAGGAACATCAGAATAATATAAGAACTAACCAAAGAGACCTGGCAAACTAGAAAGAGCTGGCAAGATGTATTCAGGGTACTAAATGAGAAAAACATGCAGCCAAGAATAATTTATCAAGCAAGGCTGTCATTCCCAATGTATAGAGAGATAAGGAGCTTCAAGGACCAGTAGAAACTGAAAGAATATGTGGCCACCAAGCCAGCCCTGAAAGAAATATTAAGTGGGATTCTATAAAAGAAGAAAAACCCCAAGAGTAATATAGACCAGAAATTAATAGAAGCATTCTATAGAAACAGGGAATTTAAAGGTAATATGATGACACTAAATTTATATCCTTTAATAGTTACTCTCACTGTGAATAGGCTAAATGTTCCCATCAAAAGACACAGGGTTTTGGGGCACCTGGGTGGCTCAGTGGGTTAAAGCCTCTGCCTTCAGCTTGGGTCATGGTCCCAGGGTTCTGGGATCAAGCTCCACATTGGGCTGTCTTCTTGGCAGAGAGTCTGCTCCCCTTCCTCTCTCTCTGCCTGCCTTTCTGCCTACTTGTGATCTCTGTCTGAAAAAAAAAAATACATAGGGCTTCACATTGGATAAAAAAAAGCAAGACAGATGCATATGCTATCTACTCATTTTGAACATAAAGACAGCTCCAGATTGAAGTGAAGGGATGGAGAAATATATACTATGAAAATCAACCTTGAAAGAAAGCTGGGGTAGCAATTTGTATATTACACAAATTAGATATTAAACCAAGGACTATAGTAAGAGATGTCGAGGAACACTATATCATACTTAAAGGGTATAACAACAAGAAAATTTAGCAATTGTAAATATCTATGCCCCCAATATGGGAGCAGACAACTACATAAACCAAAATAAGAATCAAATTGAAAATAATAGATTAATATAGGAAACTTCAACACTTCACTCATAGCAATGGACAGATCATCAAAGCAGAAAATCAACAAAGAAATAGGAACATTGAAGGACGCATTGGACCAGATGGGCTTTGTAAATATATATAGAACATTCCATACTAAAACAACAGAATACCCATTTTTCTCAAGTGCACATGAAACTTTCTCCAGAGTAGATCACATACTGGGTCACAAATCAGGTTTCAACCCATACAAAAAGATTAAGATTATTCCCTGTATATTTCAGACCACAGTGCTTTGAACCTGGAACTCAACCAGAAGGGGAAAAAATGGAAGGAATGAAAACACTTGGACATTAAAAGACATCCTGTTAAAGAATGAATCGGTCAACAAGGAATTAAAGAGGAACTTAAACAGTTCATGCAAATCAATGAAAAGGAAAGCACATTGGTTCAGAACATAGAGGATACTGCAAAGGCAGTCCTTAGAGGGAAGTGCATAGCCAACTAAGCCTCTCTCAAAAAATTAGAAAAATCCCAAATGCACAGGCTAACCTTATACCTAAAGCATCTGGAGAAAGAGCAGAAAATAAAGCCTAAACCAAGCAGGAGAAGAGAAATAATAACTATTAGAGCTGAAATCAGTGAAATAGAAACTAGAAGAACAGTAGAACAGATCAATGAACATAGAAACTTGTTCTTTTAAAGGATTCATAACATTGATAAACCTCTGGCAAGATTTATCCAAAAGAAAAGAGAAAAGACCCAATTAATAAAATCATGAATGAAAGGGTAGAAATCAGTACCAATACCAAAAAATAGAGACAATTATTAGAACTTATTACCAGCAGTTATATACCAAAAAACTAGGCAATCGAGAAGAAATGGATGCATTCCTTGATACTTATAAACTACCAAGATTGAAACAGGAAGAAATAGACAATCTGAAAAGACAAATAACCAGCATGATAATTGAAACAATAATCCAAAACCTCCAAAAAACAAGTCCAGGGATGCAAGGCTGCCCAGGGAAATTCTACTAAACATTTAAAGAAGAAATCATACCTATTCCACTGAAGCTGTTCCAAAAAATAAAACTGTAAGGAAAACTTAGACTCCTTCAGTAACTCCAGCATTACCCTAATCCTAAAGCCAGACCCCATCAAAAAGGAGAATTACAAACCAATAATCCTGATGAAAATGGATGCCAAAATACTCAACAATATCCTAGCCAATAGGATCCAACAGTACATTAAAAGGATTATTCATGGGGTACGTGGGTGGCTCAATGGTTTAAGCCTCTGCCTTCAGTGCAGGTTATGATCTCTGGGTCCTGGGATTGAGCCCCACATCAGGCTCTCTGCTCAGCAGAGAACCTGCCTCCCCCTCTCTCTCTGCTGGCCTCTCTGCCTACTTGTGATTTCTGTCTGTCAAATAAATAAATAAAATCTAAAAAAAGAGAAAAGATTATTTACCATGACCAGGTTGGATTTATTCCTGGGATGAAAGTTGGCTCAAAATTTGCAAATCAATGTAGTAGATCACATTAACTAAAGAGACAGGAACCATATGGTCCTCTCAATTGATGCAGAAAAATTGATAAAATACAGTATCTTTTTATGATTAAAACTCTTCACAATATAGGGATAGAGGAAACATACCTCATATCATAAAAGTTATCTATGAAAAATGCACAGCAAATATCACTCTCAATGGGGAAAAAATGATAGCTTTTCCCCTAAGATCAGGAACACGACAGGGATGCCCACTCTCACCATTGTTGTTTAACTTAATACTAGAGTTTGTAGCCTCGGCAATCAGACAGCAAAAAGAAATAAGATGCATTCAAATTGGCAAAGAAGAAGTCAAATTCTCTCTCTTCACAGATGACATGACACTTTACGTGGAAAACCAAAAAGAGTCCACCTGCAAATTACTGGATCTCATACAGCAATTCAGCAATTTGGCAGGATACAAAATCAATGCACAGAAATCAGTTGCATTTTTATACACTAACAATGTGACTGAAGAAAGAGAAATTATGTAATCAATTCCATTTACAATAGCACCAAAAACCATAAGATACCTTGGAGTAAACCTAACCAAAGAGGTTAAGGATCTATACTCTAGAAACTAGAGAACACTTATGCAAGAAATTGAGGAAGATACAAAGAGATGGAAAACATTCCATGCTCATGGATAACAAGAATAAACATTGTTAAAATGTATATGCTGCCCAAAGCAATTACAAGGAACAATTTCACTTTGAATGCAATCCCTATCAAAATAGCATCGACATTTTTCACAGAGCTGGAGCAAATAATCCTAAAGCTTGTATGGAACCTGAAAAGACCATGAATGGCCTGGGGATGGTTGAAAAAGAAAACCAAAGCTAGGGGCACCATGATGCCTTACTTCAAGATATATTACAAAGCTGTGATCTTCAAGACAGCAAGGTATTGGCACAAAAACAGTCACATAGATCAATGGAACAGAATAGAGAGCCTTGACACAGACCCTCAACTCTATGGACGACTAATTTTCAACTAAGCAGGAAAGAATATCCAATGGAAAAAAGACAACCAGTAATGGTGCTGGGAAAATTGGACAGCTACATGCTGAAGAATGAAGCTGGATCATTCTTTTACACCGTACATGAAGATAAACTCAAAATGGATGAAAGACCGCAGTGTGAGTCAGGAATCCATCAAAATCCTAAAGGAGAACATAGGCAATAAACCCTTTGACATTGGCCACAGTGACTTCTTTCAAGATATGTTTTTAAAGGAAGGGAAACAAAAGCAAAAGTGAGCTTTTGGGACTTCATCAAGATAAAAAGCTTCTGCACAACAAAGGAAACTGAACAAAACTAAAAAGCAACCCACGGAATGTGAATATTTGCAAATGACATTACAGATAAAGATCTATAAAGAACATCTTAATCTTCATGCCCCAAAACCAAATACCTCAGTCACAAAATGGGCAGAAGATATGAACAGCCATTTCTCCTAAGAATACCTACATATGGTTAACAGACATATGAAAAAATGTCCAGTATCACTAACCATCAGGGAAATACAAATCAAAACCACACTGAGATACCACCTTACACAAGTTAGAATGGCAAAAATTAATAAGACAAGAAACAACAAGTGTTGGTGAGGATGTGGAGAAAGGGGAACCCTCTTTCACTGTTGGTGGGAACACAAGATGGTACAGCCACTCTGGAAAACATTAGGGAGATTCCTCAAGACATTAAAAATAGAGTCACTGTACAACCCAGCAATTGCACTACAAGGTATTTACTGCAAAGATACAGATGTAGTGAAAACAAGGGCCACATGGACCCCAATATTCATAGTATCAATGTCCAGAATAGCCAAACTGTTGAAGGAGATGAGAGGTCCTTCAGTAGATGAATGGATAAGGAAGATGTGGTTCATATATACAATGGACTATTTCACTGCATCAGAAAAAATGAAGACCCACCATTTGCACTGACATGGATGGAATTGGAGATGATTATAGGACTTGAAATAAGTCAAGCAGAGAAAGATAATTATCATATAGTTTCACTCATATGTGGAATATAAGGAATAGCATGGAAGACCACGGGGGAGGGAGGGAAAAGTGAATGGGAAGAAATCGGAGAGGGAGACAAACCATAAGAGAGAGACTCTGGACTCTTGTAACAAAACTGAGGGTTATATGAGGGAGGGGGTGGACAATGGGGTAATAGGAATGGATATTAAGGAGGCCAAGTTTGGTGATGAACACTGGGTGTTACATACAACTAGTGAATCATTGAACACTACATCAAAAACCAAGATGTACTATATGTTGGTAAATATAACATTAAAGAAAAGCATTATTCACCATGATTATATGGGATTTATTCCTGAGCTGCAGTGTTGGTTCAATATTTGCAAAATGCTTATGTGATGCATAATATTAATAAAAGAAATGGTAAGAACCATATCATCCTTTCAATAGATGCAGGAAAAGCATTCGACAATATATTGTATCTATTCTTGGTAAAAATCCTCAACAAGTATGAATAGATGGAACACACCTCAACATCATAAAGACCATACACAAAAGACCCATGGCAAATATCATCATTAATGGGGAAAAATGAGGGCTTTTCCTCTATGTTCAGGAATAAGACAGAGATGTCTCCTCTCACCATGGTTATTTAACATAGTACTGGAAGTTTTAGCCTCAGCAAGCAGACAATAAAAAAGAACAATCACATTAAAATTGTCAGGGAATATGTCAAACTTTCCCTATTTGCAGTCAGTGTGATACTCTATGTAGAAAATCCAAAGGACTCCACCAAAAAAATTCTGGAATTAATACATGAATTCAGGAAAGTTGCTGGATATCAAACCATTGCATAGAAATCTGTTGCATTTCTATACACCAATTATGAAGTAACAGACAGATTAATCATGGAATCAATCCCAGTTATAATTGAACTAAAAAACAATAAAATACTTAGCAGTAAACCTAATGAAGGAGGTAAAATATCTGTACTCTCAAAACTATGAAACACTTATAAAGAAAAATTGAAGATGTTACAAAGAAATGGAAAAACATTCCATGCTCATGGAATGGAAGGAAAAAATCATTAAAATGTCAATAGTACCCAAAATAATCTACATATTTAAGGCAACCCCTATCAAAATACTAGCTGTATTTTTCCAGAACTAGAATAAACAATCCTAAAATTTGTATGGAACTACAAATATTTCAAATAGTCAATGCAATCCCAAAAAGGCAAACTAAAGCTGGAGGCACCATGATTCCAGATTTAAAGCTAAACACAAAGCTGTAGTCATCAGGAAATTATTTTATTGGCACAAAAAAGACACATAGGTCAATGGAACAGAATAGAATACCCAGAAGTTGACCAAAAACTATGGGCAACTAATCTTCAATAGGCAGGAAAGAATATCCAATGGAAAAAAGACAGTCTCTTCAGGAAATGGTGTTGGGAAAACTGGACAGCAACATACAAAAGAATGACACTGGACCACTTTCTTACACCATACACAAAAATAAATGTAAAATGTATGAAAGACCTAAATGTGAGATCTGAACCTGTCAAAGTCCTAGATGAAAACACAGGCAATAGCATTTTTGACGTAGGCTGCAGCAATTTCTTTCTAGACATGTCTCCAGAAGCAAGGAAAACAAAAACAAACAAACAAACAAAAAAAGGAACTATTGGTACTTTATCAAGATAAAGACTTTCTGCATAGTGAAGGAAACAATCAACAAATCTAAAAGGCAGCCTAGAATAGAAGATATTTGCAAATGACATATCTGATAAAGGGTTACTATCTAGAATCTGTAAAAAAAAACTTACAGAACTTATCACCCCCCCCCAAAAAAACCCTAAATAATCCAGTTAAGAAAGGGGAAGAACACATGAGTAGACTTTTTTTTTCCAAGAAGACATCCAAATGGCTAACAGGTACATGAAAAGATGCTTAATGTTACTCACTGACAAATCTATTTGACAAACTACAAATCTAAACTATGATGAGATATTATCTCATACTTGTCTGAATGGCTAACATTAACAACACAGGAAACAACAGACATTGGTGAGGATTCAGAGAAGGGGGAACTCGCCCACACTTTGGAAGGAATGGAAATTGCTGCAGCCACTCTGGAAAACAGTATGGAGGTCCCTCAAAAATGTAAAATCAGAACTATGCCAGAACTTAGCAATTACATTAGTAGGTATTTACCCAAATGATACAAAAATACTGATTTTGGGGGATACATGCACCCTTGTGTTTATAACATTATTATCAACAACAGTGAAATTACAGAAAGAACCTGAATGATGTTCATGGACTGATGAATGTATAAAGAAGATGTGATATATGTATGATGCATACATAGACAATAGATTGTTATTCAGGCAACAAAAATAATGAAGGGTGCCTGGTAGTTCAATCAGTTCAGTGTTTGAGTCTTGAACACAGCTCACATCTTTGTCTCAGGGTTGTGAGTTAAAGATCCACATGGAGCTCCACACAGAGTATCAAGTCGACTTAAAAAAAAAACTCTCCCTTTTAATTCATAATTTTATTAATTTGGGTCCTCTCACTTTTCTTTTGGATGAGTTTGGCCAGTGGTTTATCGATCTTGTTGATTCTTTCAAAAATCCAGGGGCGCCTGGTGGCTCAGTGGGTTAAAGCCTCTGCCTTCGGCTCAGGTCATGATCCCAGGGTCCTGGGATGGAGCCCTGCATCAGGCTCTCTGCTCAGCAGGGAGCCTGCTTCCTCCCCCCTCTCTCTCTGCCTGTCTCTCCGCCTACTTGTGATCTCTATCTGTCAAATAAATAAATAAAATCTTGAAAAGATCCAGCTTCAAGTTTCATTGATGTGTTCTACTGTATCTCTAGTTTCTATGTCATTTTTCTCTGCTCTAATCGTGATTATTTCCCTTTTTGTGTGTGGGGTTGGCTTAATTTGTTGTTGATTCCCCAGTTCTTTAAGGTATAAAGACAGCTGGTGCATTTTGTTTTTTCTGGTTTTTTTTTTTTTGTTGTTGTTGTTGTTTGTTTGTTTTTGAGGGAGGCTTGGATGGCTATGTACTTCCCGCTTAGGACCGTCTTTGCTACACTGCATAGGTTTTGGACTGAAGCATCTTCATTCTCATTGGTTTCCATGAAGTGTTCAATTTATTCTTTGATTTCCTGGTTGATTCAAACATTCTTTCTTTCTTTCTTTCTTTCTTTTTCTCATTAAACTTTTGTTTTAATGGGTCTCAAAATTCTGTGACAGATTTTTGGTTAAGTTATTTCCATTAAAAAGTACTGATTTTAAAAACTAATAACTTAAAACTGCTACACACACATACATACATACACACACACACACACACACACACACACACACGGTCCACAAAACGTTCTCCTTTCCTTCTGAAGGTTTTACGATGCATTATTATCATTAACCAGTCTTTTACTATTAAACTTAAATGGCCAGTTGACACAAACAGTTCTGAGACTGTTCTTCCACCACTGATTAAGACTGGGGTGGCAGGTATTGAGGATAATATTCAATTACCCTTCTGAGCTTTCTGGGCAGACTTGGTGACCTGGCCAGCTCCAGCTGCCTTCTTGTCCACTGCTTTGATGACACCTACAGCAACTGTCTGTCTCATGTCACGAACAGCAAAACGACCCAGAGGAGGATAGTCAGAGAAGCTTTCAACACACATAGGCTTGCCAGGAACCATATCAACAATGTAGCATCACCAGATTTCAAGAACTTGGGACCATATCCCAGCTTTTTTCCAGAATGATGATCTATCTTCTCCTTCAGTTCAGCAAACTTGCAAGCAATGTGAGCTGTGTGACAATCCAGCACAGGTGCATATCCAGCACTAGTTTGGCCTGGATGGTTCAGGATAATCACCTGAGCTGTGAAGCCAGCTGTTTCCATTGGTGGGTCATTTTTGCTGTCACCAGCCACATTGCCATGACGAACATCTTTGACAGATACGTTCTTGACATTGAAGCCCACATTGTCCCCAGGAAGAGCCTCACTCAAAGCTTCCTAGTGCATTTCAAAAGACTTGACTTCAGTTGTAACATTGACTGGAGCAAAGGTGACCACCATGCCAGGTTTAAGAACACCAGTCTCCACTAGGCCCACAGGGACAGTACCGATACCACCAATTTTGTAGACATCCTGGAGAGGCAGACGCAAGGGCTTGTCAGTTGGACGAGTTGGTGGCAGAATGCAATCCAGAGCTTCAAGCAGTGTGATTCCACTGTCATTCCCATCTTTACGGGTGACTTTCCATCCCTTGAACCAAGGAATGTTAGCGCTTGGCTCCAGCATGTTGTCACCATTCTAACCAGAAATTGGCACAAATGCTACTGTGTCGGGGTTGTAGCCAATTTTCTTAATGTAGGTGCTGACTTCCTTAATGATGTCCTCGTATCTCTTCTGGCTGTAGGGTGGCTCAGTGGAATCCATTTTGTTAACACCAACAATTAGTTGTTTTACACCCAGTGTGT
Source organism: Neogale vison (assembly GCF_020171115.1). Taxonomy (NCBI): domain Eukaryota; kingdom Metazoa; phylum Chordata; class Mammalia; order Carnivora; family Mustelidae; genus Neogale; species Neogale vison. The sequence continues at coordinate 51,156,185 of NC_058105.1, read as the reverse complement.
AAGCCAGAAGGGCGTGCTCACGGGTCTGCCCGTTCTTGGAGATACCTGCTTCAAATTCACCAATGCCAGCAGCAACAATCAGGATGGCACAGCCAGCCTAGGATGTGCCTGTAATCATGTGTTTGATAAAGTCTCTGTGTCCTGGAGCATCAGTGATGTTCACATAATACTTGCTGGTCTCAAATTTCCACAGGGAGATATCAATGGTGATACCACATTCACGTTCAGCTTTCAATTTATCTAAGACCCAGGAATACTTGAAGGAGCCTTTTCCCAACTCAGCAGCCTCCTTCTCAAATTTTTCAAAAGTTCTTTTGTTGATCCCACCACATTTGTAGATCAGATGACCAGTAGTGGTAGACTTGCCCGAATCTACGTGTCCGATGACAACAATGTTGATATGAGACTTTTCCTTCCCCATTCTGGCTTAGGTTGAGTGGTGGTTTTCATGAAACCTCTGTTCTGGTGGCAAACCCATTGTGAAAAAAAGCTGATCCAAACATTCTTAAGCAAGGTGGTCTTTAGCTTCAAGTGTTTGAATTTCTTCCAAACTTCTTTTTGTGGTGGAGTTCCAGTTTCAAAACATTGTGGTCTGAGAATATGCAACTTCTTTCAAGATATGTCTCCAAAGGCAAAGGAAACAAAAGCAATAATGAACTTTTGGGACTTCATCAACATCAAAATCTTCTGCACAGCAAAGGGAACAGGCAAAAAAACAAAGAGACAACCCATAGAATGGGAGGAGATATTCACAAATGACACTACAGATGAGAGGCTGATATCCAAGATCTATAAAGAAGTCCTCAAACTCAACACACCTAAAACAGATAATCACGTAAAAAAATGGACAGAAGACATGAACAGATACTTCTCCAAAGAAGAAATACAAATGGCTGACACATACATGGAAAAATGTTCACCATCATTAGCCATCAGGGAGATTCAAATCAAAACCATATTGAGATACCAGCTGACACCAGTAAGAATGGCCAAATTAACAACACAGTAAACAACAAGTGTTGGAGAGGATGTGGAGAAAGGGAAACCATCTTGCACTGTTGGTGGGAATGCAAGTTGGTACAGCCATTTTGGAAAACAGTATGGAGATTCCTTAAGTAATTAAAAATAATAAATATAAGCTATATTCTGAAGGACTTTGAATCTTAATTCCAGGGGTTTGATCAGGATCAGCTACATAATTTGTCCGACAAGTGCAAAATGACAAGCTGGGGCCCCTCTTCATAAATCATTAAGAATTTCAGGACAGCAACTATGGAGAACAGTGTGGAGATTACTCAAGAAAGTAAAAATAGAGCTTCCCTATGACCCTGCAATTGCACTACTGGGTATTTGCCCCAAAGATACAAATGTAGTGAAAAGAAGGGCCACCTGTACCCCAATGTTCATAGCAGCAATGGCCACAGTCGCCAAACTGTGGAAAGAGCCAAGATGCCCTTCACCAGTCAAATGGATAAGGAAGATATAGTCCATATATACAATGGGGTATTATGCCTCCATCAGAAATTATGAATACACAACTTTTATATCAACATGGATGGGACTGGAAGAGATCATGCTGAGTGAAATAAGTCAAGCAGAGAGAGTCAAATATCACATGGTTTCACTTACTTGTGGAGCATAAGGAATAACACGGAGGACATTGGGAGATAGGAGAAGTGAGATGGGGGAAATTGGAAGGGGAGACAAACCATGAAAGACTGTGGACTCTGAGAAACAAACTGAGGGTTTTGGAGGATTGAGGGGTGGGGGGTTGGGTGAGGCTGGTGGTAGGTTGTATGGAGGGCACTTATTGCATGGTGAACTGAGTGTGGTGCATAAACAATGAATTTTGGAACACTGAAAAGAAATAAAATAAAACGGAAAAAATCACATTGTATGCTAATTCATTAAAGGAAAATCAATAGAAAATAGATAATGATATGTGACATTATAAAACAAAGAATGAAAGCTTGCTATTTGTTTTTTTTTATTTTTTTAAAGATTTTTATTTTATTTATTTGACAGAGAGAAATCACAAGTAGATGGAGAGGCAGGCAGAGAGAGAGGGAAGCAGGCTCCCTGCTGAGCAGAGAGCCTGATGTGGGGCTCGATCCCAGGACCCTGAGATCATGACCTGAGCTGAAGGCAGAGGCTTTAACCCACTGAGCCACCCAGGTGCCCCTAAGAGACTCTTAACTATAGAGAACAAACTAAGTGAAGTTTGATGGAGGGAGGTAGATGGAGGATGGAGTAAATGGGTGATGGGTGTTAAGGAGGCCCCTGTTATGATGAATCACTAAATTCTACTCCTGAAACAAATTACCCTGTATGTTTACTAACTAGAATTTAAATTAAAGAAATTGAAAATAAAATAAAGTATATCAGAGGGGAGCTGGGTTGGGAGATGAATGAAATAATTGAATGGGATTAAGTGTACACTTATCATAAGGAGCATTGAGTAATGATGTATTGAATTTTTGAATCACTATATTGTACATTTGAAACAAATGTAACACCGTATGTTAATTATACTGGAATTAAAATTTAAAAACTGAATAAACAAAAGAACAAACAAAGAAACAAATTACTGTGACATAATTTAATCTAAAAAGAAAGGCATATTGAATTACATTGTACTTATCAATTATAATTTTTAAAACAAAATTTTTAGATTACTAATAATATAACACAAAACTTGCATTCATTTAGTGTAGGAAAAATTGTCTAATTTGAATGTCAATCAGTAATTTTAAAAGTTGGTAAAATTGCTCAACCTTTAGTTTTATTCATATTAATAATGTTACAAAATATGTGAATTTACTTAAGAAGAGCAACTGGGAAAAGTAATCTTAAAGTAGAAAAAAAAAAGAATGGAAAACAAGTAAATAAACATACCAGTGAATTTTTATGTATATTAAAAGAAATATTGCTTCAATCACGTTATTGTGCAATAAAAGTCTTAGATTAAGTGTACTTCTCTATTACCAGATTTTGGTATTCATAACAACATAATTATCACTTAATTTAATTTTCTCAAGAATAAAATAAATAGTTGCACTTTGGTGGTTCAACCATTAAGCATCTGCCTCAGCTCAGGTCATGGTCCCAGAGTCCTGGGATTGAGCTCTGCTTAGGGCTCCCTGCTCAGTGGGAAGCCTCCTTCTCACTCTCACTCCCCTGCCTGTATTACCTCTCTCACTGTGTCTCTCTGTCAAATAAATAAATAAAATCCTGATAAAGTAAAATAAAATAAAAAAGAATAGAATAAATTAAAAGTGCAAAGGATATGACAAAATAAAATAATAAAATTTTCAAAAGGGGATCTAAAAAGAAAAAGCTCCATCTCATTTAATTTTTATTGCAACCCCTGAGTTGCCTGCAATGCCTGAGTCAGACATTGATATACTTCTCCATTGTATAGTTGAGCCTCAGAATGGTTAAAAACTTTCCCAGGGCTGAATATTTAATAAATGAAGTGGTAGAAACAGAATTTTAAGCTGAATTTTCTCTTTCTAAAGTCTTTTATTTTTTTAGTCCATACTCCTAGTTGTTGTAAACTGCAAAACTTTCTAGGAAGAAAGCACAAAGCTGATTAGAAAAAAGTTAAGTTACATGCTGCTTTTTCCTATAGCTGAATAAATGGACTACAGCAATATAATAGAAAGCACTATCTAATTTCTTGCATTACTGCAAATATTCCTTAGATGTCAAAATAAAAGTAGATCAAAATTTTTATCAAAATTAATTTTAGTCATAGAACGTATATAAAAATACAAGTATCCACAGGGGGGTTTGGTTAACACCATTATGCGGTGTTTCTTTCTTTCTTTCTTTCTTTTTTAATTTCTTCACAGTGTAACAGAATTCATTGTTTTTGCACCACACCCAATACTCCTTGCAATCCGTGCCCTCTGTAATACCCACCACCTGGTACCCCAACCTCCCACCCCCGCCCCTTCAAAACCCTCAGATTGTTTTTCAGAGTCCATAGTCTCTCATGGTTCACCTCCCCTTCCAATTTCCCTCAACTCCCTTCTCCTCTCCATCTCCCTATGTCCATGTTATTTGTTATGCTCCACAAATAAGTGAAACCATATGATAATTGACTCTCTCTGCTTGACTTATTTCACTCAGCATAATCTCTTCCAGTCCCGTCCATGTTGCTACAAAAGTTGGGTATTCATCCTTTCTGATGGAGGCATAATACTCCATAGTGTATATGGACCACATCTTCCCTATCCATTCATCCGTTGAAGGGCATCTTGGTTCTTTCCACAGTTTGGCGAACATGGCCATTGTTATGCAGTGTTTCTTAAGGTGAATATTGGTCTTATCTTGGATCAATATATACCTCAGAGTTTGATACATGTGTGACTGTCTTCAACACCATATCTAGTTAATATCTACAACCTGCTTTTTATCAGTGTTTTTGAAACTTCCCTATAGCCCCAAGAATGTTTAGAGATTTGTAGTACTTTGTATCCCCATGGATTCTTTACTTTCAATCTATAAACAATAGATCTAGATAACATAACTGTTTTGAACAAAGTTGTAATTGCTACACAAACATTTCCTCAAGCTCTTGGAAGTGCCAATGAGAAAAGATCAATGACTATATATTGTAAATGAACAGAGTGTTCAAGGGGACAATGGTTTAAAGAGATTTTCATTTTATGTTATTATTTATTATTTATTATTTATTCATTTATCTTGAGAGAGAGAGAGCACTTGATCAGGGGGAGGAACAGAGGGAGAGGGAGAAGCAGGGAGCCTGATGTGGAGCTTAATCCCAAGGCCCCTGGATCATGACATGAGCTGAAGGCAGACACTTAACCAACTGAGCCACCCAGCCACCCCTAAAGAGATTATTTTAAAGAAATTTGGGGGCACCTGGGTGGCTCAGTGGGTTAAGCCGCTGCCTTCGGCTCAGGTCATGATCTCAGGGTCCTGGGATCGAGTCCCGCATCGGGCTCTCTGCTCAGCAGGGAGCCTGCTTCCTCCTCTCTCTCTCTGCCTGCCTCTCTGCCTACTTGTGATCTCTCTCTGTCAAATAAATAAATAAAATATTAAAAAAAAGAAATTTGGTGTGTGAGGGTTTAGAATTCAAATTCATATTCATAGCTATTTTATAAAGTGGTTTACATATCCAAATTTTTCAGAAAGCTGACCGTGTCTGATTATTCCTTGTTCATAAATAAGACACTAGTTTATTTTCATTTTATTTTTTTAAAGATTTTATTTATTTATCTGACAGACAGAGATCACAAGTAGGCAGAGAGGCAGGCAGAGAGAGAGAAAGAAACAGGCTTTCCACGGAGCAGAGAGCCATATGTGGGGCTTGATCCCAGGACCCTGGGATCACGACCCAAGCTGAAGGTAGAGGCTTTAACCCACTGAGCCACCCAGGTGTTCCAACACTAGTTTATTTTGAATTCATTCCTACATTCACCATGCTTCTGGGTTTTGATTTTTGTAATGTAAAATGATCTTCAATATATCCTCATGAGAACTCCTTTAGTTGACCTCCTAGGATATGGAATAAGCCTAGAGCCCAATCCTGGATTCTATTTTGTTTGGTTCCTGTCACATAGTGAACAGTATGAATTAATAATGACAAATTGATATGCATAAAACCCACAATTTGAGGTCTTGATATTATCATTCATAGTAATTTAAGTTTACACTTTTATCTTTTGAAACAAACCCAGCTAGAATCAAGCAGAACAGGAAAATTACTGTTCTTACCTACAACTTAATTAATGAAACCTCATATGGAGATTAGCATTGTAATCAATATTAGTCAAAACTTTTTTCTTCTTTGAGAGTTACAAAGAGTGAATCTTTATACTATAAAAAGAATATAAAAATATGGGAAGGTACAGAATAATATAATAAAGAATTTGGGGGCATTTGGGTGGCTCAATGAATTAAAGCCTCTACCTTCGGCTCAGGTCATGATCCCAGGGTCCTGGGATTGAGCCCTGCATCTGGCTCTCTGCTTAGCAGGGAGCCTGCTTCTCCTCCTCCCCTCTCTCTGGCTGCCTTCCTGCCTATTTATGATCTCTGTCTGTCAAATAAATAAATACAATCTTAAAATTTTTTTTCAAAGGAATGGAAAACAGTCTCTATAAGAAAAGGTTAAAAGGGTTGGAGTACTTAGTTTAGCAAAAAAGATGGCTAAGTCATGAAAGTTGTAATCTTCAAGGATATAAAGGGATTATGTGATCAGACTACTGAGCAGTTTTTCCATCACTAGAAAACTGAATATGAAGAAATTGTGTTAAATTAAAATAGAGAGTGATATTTGGAGAGTGGTTAGGCCAGACATAGATTTGAGAGATTTTGGCACCAATGTAATAGTTAAACTCATGTTATTAGATAAGATTAACAAAATATTATAGAAGAGAAGTATAAAGATAAACTGTGAGAAAACACATACATATAGGTATTGGGAGGAGGAATTAGTATGTTAAAAATTGGAAGAAGACATAACAATGCAGTTTCATCAAAGAAGAGAGTTTTTATTGAGTACTTAATATGCTAGGAATTTTTCAAAGTGGTTACCAGATATTACATCATTTAATTCTCATGACAACCATATGATTTGCATACTGTAAGTTACAAAAAGGATACAATAGTAAGTTGAAGGAATGGAATGAAAATTTTTGCTGTTATACATGTTTTTAAGGATGGAGGAAACTTGAATATGTTTTTATATGTGTCTGAATAAATGATATTATCATTAATACACTTTTTGAGAAAACTTATGCTACATAATATGTGTTCTCTCAACTTGTTTCTTTCCCTCTCAGAATATATCTATACATGTGTACAATTGGGGTTAGTCTCTTTCACAACTTTTTCAACATCCCTCAGCCCAGAATCATAAAAAAAGAAAAAGAAAACTGATTATATTATTTCTTCACAATTGGGATGATAAGGGAAATTTAGAAGGACAAAATCATCTTGTCACATACCTCTCTGACAGAGATTTTATATTTATGAGCAATTTAAAATTAAAGCATGATTAGACGATACATGACAAAATCCACAAGTAGCATCATATGAATTGTGAAAAACTGGGAGTTTTTTTTTTTTTTTTGTCTAGGATTAGGAAAAAGACAAGGATATCCACCTTAGCTAACTTTATTTAGCAAAGTACTAGAAACCCAAGCAGCAGCAATCAGACAAGAAAAATAAATAAAAGTCGTCCAAATTGGTAAGGAAAAGTAAAATGATCACTATTTGGACATGACATGATGCTATACATAGAAAACCCTAAAGGCCACCAAATATATATATATATATATGAATTAAGCAATGAATTCAGTAAAGCTGCAGGTATAAAAATAATGTACAGAAATCTGTTGTGTTTTCATACACTGATAATTATGTGGCAGAAAAAGGGATTAAGAAAAGCAATCTCATTTGTAATTGTCCATGGAAAGAATACAATGTCTATGAATAAATTTAACCAAGAAAGTTAATTACCTGTACTTAAAAATGGTAAGACCAAATGATGAAAGAAATTGAAATTAGAGGTATTTCATATTTGTGGATAAGAAGAATTAATATTGTTAAAATGTCTATACTACCCTGGGTGCCTGGGTGGCTCAGTGTGTTAAAGCCTCTGCCTTCGGCTCAGGTGATGGTCCCAGGGTCCTGGGATCGAGCCCCACATCAGGCTGTCTGCTCAGTGGAGAGCCTGCTTCCACCTCTCTCTCTGCCTGCTTCACTGCCTACTTGTGGGCTCTGTCTGTCAAATGAATGTATAAGGTATTTAAAAAAACAAAACAAAACAAAAAAACTTCCTGTGACAGGTCCCAGGATAATGAAAATAAAATGGTTCAAAATCTGTGGGACACAACAAAGGCAGTCCTGAGAGGAAAATATATAGCGGTACAAGCCTTTCTAAAGAAAAAGAAAGGTCTCAGGTACACAACCTAACCCTACACCTAATATTGAAAGGGGTCCTCTAAGCAAAGAGAGAGCCTACAAGTGGTAGATCAGAAAGGAACAGAGACAATATACAGTAACAGTCACCTTACAGGCAATACAATGGCACTAAATTCATATCTCTCAATAGTTACCCTGAATGTTAACGGGCTAAATGCGCCAATCAAAAGATACAGGGTATAAGAATGGATAAAAAAACAAAACCCATATATATGTTGCCTCCAAGAAACTCATTTTAAGCCAGAAGACAGCTCCAGATTTAAAGTGAGGGGGTGGAATAGAATTTACCATGCTAATGGACATCAGAAGAAAGCAGGAGTGGCAATCCTTATATCAGATCAATTAGATTTTAAGCAAAAGACGATAATAAGAGATGAGGAAGGACACTATATCATACTCAAAAGGTCTGTCCAACAAGAAGATCTAACAATTTTAAATATCTATGCCCCCAGTGTGGGAGTGGCCAACTATATAAACCAATTAATAACAAAGTCAAAGAAACACATAAACAATAATACAATAATAGTAGGGGACTTTAACACTCCCCTCACTGAAATGGACAGATCATCCAAGCAAAAGATCAGCAAGGAAATAAAGGCCTTAAACAACACACTGGACCAGATGGACATCACAGATATATTCAGAACATTTCATGCCAAAGCAACAGAATACACATTCTTCTCTAGTGCACATGGAACATTCTCCAGAATAGATCACATCCTCGGTCCTAAATCAGGACTCAACTGGTATCAAAAGATTGGGATCATTCCCCGCATATTTTCAGACCACAATGCTCTGAAGCTAGAACTCAACCACAAGAGGAAGTTTGGAAAGAACCCAAATACATGGAGACTAAACAGCATCCTTCTAAAGAATGAATGGGTCAACTGGGAAATTAAGGAAGAAATGAAAAAAAAATCATGGAAACAAATGATAATGAAAATACAATGGTTCAAAATCTGTGGGACACAACAAAGGCAGCCCTGAGAGGAAAATATATAGCAGTACAAGCCTTTCTCAAGAAAGAAGAAAGGTCTCAGGTACACAACCTAACCCTACACCTAAAGGAGCTGGAGAAAGAACAAGAAAGAAACCCTAAGCCCAGCAGGAGAAGAGAAATCATAAAGATCAGAGCAGAAATCAATGAAATAGAAACCAAAAAAACAATAGAGCAAATCAACAAAACTAGGAGCTGGTTCTTTGAAAGAATTAATAAAATTGATAAACCCTTGGCCAGACTTATCAAAAAGAAAAGAGAAAGGACCCAAATAAATAAGATCATGAATGAAAGAGGAGAGATCATAACTAACACCAAAGAAATACAAACTATTATAAGAACATACTATGAGAAACTCTACGCCAACAAATTTGACAATCTGGAAGAAATGGATGCATTCCTAGAACCATATAAACTACCACAACTGAACCAGGAAGAAATAGAAAGCCTGAACAGACCCATAACCAGTAAGGAGATTGAAACAGTCATTAAAAATCTCCAAACAAACAAAAGCCCAGGAGACGGCTTCCCGGGGGAATTCTACCAAACATTTAAAGAAGAACTAATTCCTATTCTCCTGAAACTGTTCCAAAAAATAGAAATGGAAGGAAAACTTCCAAACTCATTTTATGAGGCCAGCATCACCTTGATCCCAAAACCAGACAAGGATCCCATCAAAAAAGAGAGCTATAGACCAATATCCTTGATGAACACAGATGCGAAAATTCTCACCAAAATACTAGCCAATAGGATTCAGCAGTACATTAAAAGGATTATTCACCACAACCAAGTGGGATTTATTCCAGGGCTGCAAGGTTGGTTTAACATCCGCAAATCAATCAATGTGATACAACACATCAATAAAAGAAAGAACAAGAACCATGGGATACTCTCAATAAATGCTGAAAAAGCATTTGACAAAGTACAGCATCCCTTCCTGATCAAAACTCTTCAAAGTGTAGGGATAGAGGGCACATATCTCAATATTATCAAAGCCATTTATGAAAAACCCAGCGCAAATATCATTCTCAATGGAGAAAAACTGAGAACGTTTCTGCTCAAGTCAGGAACATGGCAGGGATGTCCATTATCACCACTGCTATTCAACATAGTACTAGAAGACCTAGTCTCAGCAATCAGACAACAAAAAGAAATTAAAGGCATCCAAATCGGCAAAGAAGAAGTCAAACTATCACTCTTTGCAGATGATATGATACTCTATGTGGAAAACCCAAAAGACTCCACTCCAAAACTGCCAGAACTTGTACAGGAATTCAGTAAAGTGTCAGGATATAAAATCAATGCACAAAAATCAGTTGCATTTCTCTACACCAACAACAAAACAGAAGAAAGAGAAATTAAGGAGTCAATCCCCTTTACAACTGCACCCCAAACCATAAGATACCTAGGAATAAACCTAACCAAAGAGGCTAAGAATCTATACTCAGAAAACTATAAAGTACTCATGAAAGACATTGAGGAAGACACAAAGAAATGGAAAAATGTTCCATGCTCCTGGATTGGAAGAATAAATATTGTGAAAATGTCTATGCTACCTAAAGCAATCTACACATTTAATGCAATTCCTATCAAAGTACCATCCATCTTTTTCAAATAAATGGAACAAATAATTTTAAAATTTATATGGAACCAGAAAAAACCTCGAATAGCCAAAGGGATATTGAAAAAGAAAGCCAAAGTTGGTGGCATCACAATTCTGGACTTCAAGCTCTATTACAAAGCTGTCATCATCAAGAGAGTATGGTACTGGCACAAAAACAGACACATAGATCAATGGAACAGAATAGAGAGCCCAGAAATAGACCCTCAACTCTATGGTCAACTAATCTTCAACAAAGCAGGAAAGAATGTCCAATGGAAAAAAGACAGCCTCTCCAATAAATGGTGTTGGGAAAATTGGACAGCCATGTGCAGAAAAATGAAATTGGATCATTTCCTTACACCACACACAAAAATAGACTCAAAATGTATGAAGGACCTCAATGTGAGAAAGGAATCCATCAAAATCCTTGAGGAGAACACTGGCAGCAACCTCTTCGACCTCAGCCGCAACAACATCTTCCTAGGAACATCGCCAAAGGCAAGGGAAGCAAGGGAAAAAATGAACTATTGGGATTTCATCAAGATCAAAAGCTTTTGAACAGCAAAGGAAACAGTTAACAAAATCAAAAGACAACTGACAGAATGGGAGAAGATATTTGCAAACAACATATCAGGTAAAGGGCTAGTGTCCAAAATCTATAAAGAACTTAGCAAACTTAACACCCAAAGAACAAATAATCCAATCAAGAAATGGGCAGAGGACATGAACAGACATTTCTGCAAAAAGACATCCAGATGGCCAACAGACACATTAAAAAGTGCATCCAGATGGCCAACAGACACATTAAAAAGTGCTCCATATCACTTGGCATCGGGGAAATACAAATCAAAACCACAATGAGATACCACCTCACACCAGTCAGAATGGCTAAAATCAACAAGTCAGGAAATGACAGATGCTGGCAAGGATGCGGAGAAAGGGGAACCCTCCTATACTGTTGGTGGGAATGCAAGCTGGTGCAACCACTCTGGAAAACAGCATGGAGGTTCCTCAAAATGTTGAAAATAGAACTGCCCTATGACCCAGCAATTGCACTACTGGGTATTTACCCTAAAGATACAAACGTAGTGATCCGAAGGGGCAGGTGCACCCGAATGTTTATAGCAGCAATGTCCACAATAGCCAAACTATGGAAAGAACCTAGATGTCCATCAACAGGTGAATGGATAAAGAAGAGGTGGTATATATACACAATGGAATACTATGCAGCCATCAAAAGAAATGAAATCTTGCCATTTGCGACAACATGGATGGAACTAGAGTGTATCATGCTTAGCAAAATAAGTCAAGCAGAGAAAGACAACTATCATATGATCTCCCTGATATGAGGAAGTGGTGATGCAACATGGGGGCTTAAGTGGGTAGGAGAAGAATAAATGAAATAAGATGGGATTGGGAGGGAGACAAACCATAAGTGATTCTTATTCTCACAAAACAAACTGAGGGCTGCCTGGGGGGAGGGGGTTTGGGAGAAGAGGGGTGGGGTTATGGACATTGGGGTGGTATATGCTTTGGTGAGTGCTGTGAAGTGTGTAAACCTGGTGATTCACAGACCTGTACCCCTGGGGATAAAAATATGTGTTTATAAAAATAAAAAAAAATAAAAAAAAATGGACAGACAACGGTCACCTGGGTGGCTCAGTTGGTTAAGTGACTGCCTTCAGCTCAGGTCACAATCCCAGGTTTTTGAAATGACTTGTCAGGGACCCTAATTCTCCCTCTCCCTCAGCCTACAGCTTCCTCCACAGATAGTTTCTTTATCTTTCTGTGTGTCAAATAAATAAGTAAAATATTAGAAAAAAAATGGGTAGGAGACCTGAAGAGACATTTTTCCTAAAAAGACATACCAAGGGCCAACAGACACATGAAAATATGTTCAGCATCTCTAATCATGAGGAAAATGCAAGTCAAAATCACAATAAGCTATCACTTCACAACAGCCAGAATGCCATCAAAAAGAAGAAATAACAAGTGTTAGTGAGGAGATAGAGGAAAAAGAACTATCATGCGATGTTCGTGGGAATGTAAATTGGTGCAGTCACTGTGGAAGATGGTATGGGGATTCCTCAAAAAGTTAAAAATATAAATACTGTAGAATCCAGTAATTTTACTACCAGGTATTTACCCAAAGGAAAGAAAAACACCATTTGAAAAGATTTATGCACTCCAATATATTGTAGCATAATTTACAATAGCCAATATAGATGCAAATTAGTGTTCACCAATAGATGAGTGAATAAAGAAGACATGATATATATATATATATATATATATATATATATATATAGAATATATATCTCACCACAAAAAAGAAGACATGATATATGTATATAGAATATATATTCTATATATATATATATATATATATATATATCTCACCACAAAAAAGAATTAGATTGTCTCACTAATGACAAAATCGATGGACCCAGAGGATATTATGCTAAGTGAAATAAGTCAGACTGAGGAAGACAAATACTATATGATTTCACTTATACATAGAATCTAAGAATAAAACAAATGGATAAACAAACAAAGCAGGAAGAGACCCATAAATACAGGAAACTAATTGGTGGTTACAAGAGGCTGGGGGAAGAGGGTTGGGCAAAATGGTAGGAAAGTGGGAGATATAGACTACTAGTTATGAAATGAATATCACAGGGGTGAAAGGTTTAGCATAGAGAATATATAGTCCATTGCATTAAAATAGCATACAGTGACAGATGGTAGCTAGACTTGTGGTGAGTGTAACATAATGTATAGGGTTGTTGAATCATGAAGTTGTACACCCAAAACTAAGGTGACTTTGTATGTCAGCTAAACTTCAATTAAAAAAAATAGAGAGAGAATCTAAAGCATGATTTAAATGTCACTCCATTGATTCAAGTAGTGGTTGTTTTTATTAATCAATGACTATATATATATATATATATATATATATATATATGGGCTCATTGTTGATCTGCTAGTATCATTTATATATGGATTGGCGGATCATTTCAGTTGCAAATTTTAAAACCATATGCATAGGAAATTATTAGAAAAACAAAAATCAAGAATTTAGGCATTAGCTTGGCAACATATAACTTCTATGAGTTGGGCAAGTCACTTAACCTCTCTTCCAGTTTCCTACTTGTAATATGGAGCTAATAATACTATCTTGTGGAAATATGTTGAGGATTAAACAAAATAGTGTATATTTCAGATTCTGTTTCTTTAATAGATGGCATGTTATAAGACATAACATGATCAGAATATGTAAAGCTTCTGTGCCACTCAGCTCATAAAGCTCTCTTGTTGCTTTAACACCACATAAGAATATTTCTGGATTACACTGCTGCTCCCTGGAGAAAGGTAAGGGACATTAGAGCATAAAAAACTACCTTACCTGGGCCCAGACTAGATTAGACAACTAGAAAACCTCTATACCCATGAGCAACACTAGATTAAGATCTCTATCAACCAGTGCTTAATTGACCCACAGACTCATGAAAGTAAATGATTATTTTAAGCCGTGATTCTTGGAATGATTTTATAGCATTTTTGTGGCAATATACCCATTAGGGGCTTAGCACAGTGCTTGCCACATGCTTGGTGTTTGGCAAATGTTAGTTGCTTTTTCTTTTTACATATAAAATGAAGTAAACACTTTATACATTTTACCTACAATTTAAAACATGCAGATATTAGGAAACATTTGCATGATTGAATGTTTCTGTTTCATGTCATGCAGACAGCACTTGTGCAATAAACTGAAATAACAAATCCTTCACAAAGTGTTCTCAGATTTTGACATGTTGGTTGATGTATTCTTCCCATACAAGTGTAACTTCCTCCCAGTAATGCTAATATGAATTACGTGTGTTCATTAAAAGGAAAATATACTCTACAAATACTAGACAAATGAATTAATTTAGGAACGCAGTCTCATCTTTTTAACTTCTCACTCATCACCTTATGTATTTTTCATGTTGTGGTAAATGTAAAGGGAAGCATTTAAAAATATTTATTTGTTATTATAGAGATAGAATCCGATTTTATAATGCTACTTTAATATTAAATATGTTTTAAGGAAGTCTCTTAAAAATGATCTTGACCACTCATTTTCTGTTACAGTTATTTAAACCTATTAATTTCAATTTATTGCCTTCAAAGTTTCCTTTAATTAATGTAATCACAAACCTCCATTTACCAGATGTCTCTACTTCTTCACTAATACTAAAAACTAGTCATATTCCAATAGAATTTATTTATTTCTTTGTTGCTGTTCATTGTATTAAATGCAGTGTATTAAATTGGCACTGCTTTCTTTAAAAAGTCTTTATGCACCTTATGATTATTTGCTTATAACACAAATCTTCAGAACATACATTGCTTTACTATTCACTTAATTCTATTTGGGATTTTGTATTTGGAAGAGATGGGGGTGGATGGTAGCTTATGTAGCAAAGATAGAATGAGTGTCTTTTCTTTATATGTTCCTATCTTCACAAATACATCACATATTACTTAAATCTGCAGCTTGATTTTTACAGGCATAATTAAAGGCATGCTACCATAGGATATCTAAAGGATTGCAAGGTAAGCGTGGCATGGTATAAAGAAATACATATTTTTTGCTACCCTGTTGCTCCCTGGAGAAGGGTAGTAGACATCAGAGCAGCACAAACCACTTTATTTGGGCCCAGTCTAGACCAAACAACTCTTAGCCATCCCAAAGATCCATTAGCAAAACTAGGTTAAGATCAGAAAGACTGCCTTATATTTAAAAAAAAAGTAGAGTAAGGTGAGAATTTTTTCCATTAATTTGATGACAACTTAGAAGTAATTCAAAGATGTTAGGTTAGATAATAGAGTGTGAGAGACTAGATGGGAGAGAAGCTAAAACTAGCAGGTGTTAACTTATATCCAATATTTGTGCCCCAACATCTACAAAACATAAGTATTTATGTTTCTCTTTATCCTATTACAGAAAAGTCTAGTTTAGGGGCACCTGGTTGGCCCAGTCAGTTAAGTGTTCAACTCTTGACTGCAGCTCAGGACATGATCTCAGGATCATGAGATTGAGCGCCACATTGGTCTCCATGCTGAGAATGGAGCATGCTTAAGATTCTCTCTCTCTCTCTTCCTCTGCTCATATGGTTTCTCTCTCTCTAAAATAAATAAATTAATTAAATAAATAAAAAATAAATAATAAAAAATAAGTTTAATTTAATTTGGGTGGTGTTTATACATCAAATCCACTCTCCTATGTACTGTAAGATCTTTTCCATTAATTATCTCTTCTTGCATCTATAGCCTCAAACTCCTTGGGTAAAATAGAGATATAAATATTATCAAATATTCTCCTTCAAAAATATACTCCTTTGAACGTGTATCACCCTTTGTCCAGAGCCTTATCTCCTCCTCTTCACATGAGATATTTTACAAACACTACTTTTCTCAGTTGTCTTTGATTTCCTCTACTCCAAATCAATTTACTTCATTTTGGTTTCCTTCCTCATCATGTTGCTTAAGTGTTTATGGGAAAAATAATTAATGACTTCTAAATTGGTAATTTCAGTTTCAGCACCTTTATCACTTGACCAGTTCATTGCAGTTAACATTGCAGCACATGCTCTACCTCTTGAAAATCTTACTTTCATTAGCTTTTGTGATTATCCTTTCTTGTTTCTCTTCTCTTCAACATGTTCTTTTCTTCTCCTTTGTTGCCTTTTCTCATTTCACTGCTTCTTTAATATTGGCATTTTCTTAAATGCACTAAAATTTTTAGCTCCCTTTTCACTTTAGACATTGTTTATATGCTTTAATCTATGTCTCCATGGTGTCAACTAACACTTAAAGTCCTGAAAACTAGATAGCTGAAGTCCAGATTTCTATATTCAATTTCTTAGAAAATTTTCCTTAGATATCTTACAGACAACTCAAAAGAATTTATTAAAAACTGATCTCATGGGGCACCTGGGTTGCTCAGTGGGTTAAAGCCTCTGCCTTCAGCTCAGGTCATGATCCCAGGTTCCACATTGGGCTCTCTGCTCAGCAGGGAGCCTGTTTCACCCCACCCACACTCTGCCTGCCTTTCTGCCTACATGTGATCGCTATCTGTCAAATACATAAATACAATCTTTAAAACAAACAAACAAACAAAAAAAAAAACTGCTCATTATTTTTTCCAAAGAGTTTTCTTTTTCCTGTATTTCCATTCTTAGTAAATGGTAGCATTAACTATTCACCCACCCAAGACAGAGATCTGATAGACTCCTTCTAATCTTCAGTTTACATTATCATAAAAATTTCAATTTTCATGAATTCTTTTATATGTTTTAAAATCTCTTTTCATACCCATCATTTTAGTTAGTGCTGGTATTACCCATTCTCTATAATAGTTCATTAGTTTCTTTAGTCTTTTTTTGTTTTAACTTTAGGGTTTCGGGGACAAGAAAGTTTCAAAAACACAATTGGATTTAATTAGTGAATATATCAAAGCTTCTTGAAAAAATTCAAGATGCAAAAATTATTTGTATTTCGGTAAAGTAACAAAAATTTTTGGCAAATAAAATTCAAAATGTCACTTATTAAGAAAAAGCATCAAATACTTAGAAATAAATATAATGAAATATGTAATAAACAATTATACCTAAACTAACAAAATATTCTGAAAAAATGTCAAAAAAAGATATAAATAAATGGAAAAGCATACCATGTTTGTGGACTGATTGGAAGGCTTGATAATGTTATGGATGTGAATTCCAAAATGGATGGGTAAAGTAAATGTAATCCCAATCAAACTCCTGCAGGATATTGTGTAAATTGAGAAGGCAGTTATAGAATTTGTGTCACAATGCAAAGGTCTTTGAATAGTTAACACAATCTTGAAGAAGAGAAAACAAAGGTGGACGACTTAGCACTCTCTCATTTGAAGACTAATGATAAGCTTGTTAAGATTCAGGCAATGTGATATTGTTAAAATGATTGGCAAGTAGACCAATGGAGTAAAACAGATTCCAAAAATAGGCCCACAAATAGCCACTTAACTTACATCAAAGATCACATTGTAATTAAGTGAGGGAAGATAATCTTTTTAATAAATGGTGTCAGAGTAATTGCATATTTATATGCAAAAAAGGACCTTCATTCTACATCACACCATGCACAAAAATCAAATTAACTTGGGTCATAGACCTAAAAGTAAATGATAAAACAATTGAACTATTAAAACTATGGCTCATAAAATAAATCTGACCAAGTACCTCTGTTTATAAATAAAGTTTTATTGGAACACAGCCAGCTCAGTCATTTATGTAGTGTTTATGACTGCTTTCATGCTACAAGGCAGAACTGAGTAGTTATGATGGAGAGCATATGGCCCACAAAGTCATACAGTTGTACTAGCTTGCCTTTTACAGAAAAAGTTTGTGAAACTTTGTTCTAAGAGAAAACAGAAAAATATCTTTGTAATGATGGCATGGTATTTTTTTCTTATTAAATAAACATAAAATAAAAATCATAAAAGACTAAATAAAATGATAAATTGTCTTCATAAGTTAGGAACATCTGTTTATTAGGCTTTGTGCCCAGAATATAATAAAAACTCTTAGCAATCATTAAGAAAAAATAAAATCTAATTTAAAAATGTGCAAAGGAGGACAAGGGGCGTTAGAGAGGAGTAGGGAATTTGGGTAAATTGGAAGGGGAGGTGAACCATGAGAGACTATGGACTCTGAAAAACAGTCTGAGGGGTTTGAAGTGGCAGGGGGGTGGGAGGTTGGGGTACCAGGTGGTGGGTATTATAGAGGGCATGGCTTGCATGGAGCACTGGGTGTGGTGAAAAAATAATGAATACTGTTTTTCTGAAAATAAATAAATTGGAAAAAATAAAAAATAAAAAATAAATAAAAATGTGCAAAGGATTTGTTTTTGGTTTTGGTTTTGTTTTTAAAGATTTCATTTATCTATTTGAGAGAAAGAGCAAGAGAACACAAGCAGGGGGTTTGGCAGAGGGAGAAGGAGAAGCAGGCTCCTTTGTTTCCCCAAATTATTGTTCATGGTCCTGCTTAAACTCTTTAATTCCCCCCCAACTGTGTAAAATGGTGATTTTCCACTGACTGTAGATTAGAATAATCAGGGATCTTTTACAAATTATTTATTCACTGTAAGTCAATAAATTAGAATCTTGGAAAGGTAATGTCTGGACACCAGCCTTTTTAAACTTTCTTAACTTATGTGCACCAAGGAGATTCATTGACCTACAGTATAATGTTTTAACGTCTTAGTATGTCTATGCTCAAGTACTTAATAGCTGAACTGGCCAAGTTTCTTCATCCTATGTTGTTCCCTCTTGCCTTATCTTTTTGTGAGATATGTAGGGGAAGAAAAACAATTTCCTCTCTACTCTTCTGAGTTCTTAGCTTAGGTCTTGGTAATAAAAACCAGATGACAAGGAGAAAAACAAACAGAAATTTATTAACATGCACTCCTCATGTATATATGGGAAATGTGAAGGGAAAAATAAATAACTCCTGAAGGTGGCCTAAGCCATCTGTTTAAATTCCATCTCCAACTGAAGACAAAAGAAAGGAGGAAGAGACAGTCATAAAAAGTTACCAGTGAAAGTACAGTAAAGGAGGATAAGTTTCATTATGCCTAATTTGAACCAAATTCACTTGATTTAGAGTCATCCTTCTCTTCCTGACTCAGAAAGGGACATATTCTTATCAAATGGAGAGTTCCTTCTAAGTTTTTCTTTCAAAAGGGTAACCTTTACTTTGTTTTCAGAGTTCCTCCTACGTCTGCTATTTCTCAAAATATAAGCTCAAAATAATCTTTGTCAAAGAGGCATATTTTAGTGTGACATATTCTGCTACCCTTTAGATATTCTTCTTGCAAGATTCAATTTAAATGTACCCACCTTGTGAAGCCTCACCCCTGCCACATGTAAATTTAGATCCTTCACAGTCACTTACAGCACCTATCACTTACTATAGTAGATAGCACAAGAGCTTCATAAGGATGGTCCTCTACCTTAGATATAATTTTATCTCTAGTAGAGTGTATAGAATAAATCCAATAAAACTTAAATGAATGAACACATTAATCTCTTATTTTGAGACTCACAGAAAAAAAAAATCCCCTGGTTACCCTCATCTAATTTAGCAGAATATACTGTCTTCTCAAAATAAATATATATTCAGAAATCGATATGAGCTAATAAGTTTATCTAAGCAAGATAAAATGCAAAGAAATGTGTATAGAATAATCTTCCAAAAATATACAAAATTATGTGAAAACTACAAATAACAAACATGGTATTCTTGGTCAAAAGCAAAGAAAGCAAAACCAGTTACTGCATACATTAAAAATGTTAAACCAGTTACTGCATACATTAAAAATGTTACTTTGAGGGGCCCCTGGATTGCTCAGTGGGTTAAGCCTCTGCCTTCAGCTCAGGTAATGATCTCAGGGTCCTGGGATCAAGCCCCACATCGGTCTCTCTGCTCAGTGGGGGAGCCTACTTCTCCCTCTCTCTCTCTGCCTGCCTCTCTGCCTACTTGTGATTTCTCTCTGTCTGTCAAATAAATACATAAAATCTTTTAAAACAAGTTTTAAAACAAAGCTCTCTCAAAGAGAGCTTTTTAGACAAAGCAGTCTCCTACATAAGAAAACCTTAGAGGAAGATAATTCAGACAATTTGGCATATCTTGAGCACCAAATCATGAGCACTACCTTTGAATTAAAAAAATGTGTACAAATTGAAGGACAAAAATCAGATGTCATTCATTTGTACATTGTTAGCACTGTTCTCAGTGCAGAATGGATTCAACAAAAGATGAGGTAAGTCTATATAGGGTGGAAAATGGGTATGTTGCTTGCTCTTGAGTCCAACAACTCAGGATTCCTTATTGATTTGTATAATTATTATGAGCAGCAACATAACCAAATCTAACAGAAATTAATCCTAACAGAGTTTGTAGAAGAGACAATCTTAACAGAGAGTTAAGATGCCATCTTGTCATTTGGTAGGAAAAAACCAGAATCACTTCCCTCATAACCTGACACTAAATTTTCAAGGCAAAAAGCAACAACAACAAAAACGAAAACCTGCTAAACTTTATTATCCCAAATTTACAGTATATACATTCATTAAATGAATTCTCCAAACTCACAGAAATATTCTAGCACTATGGTTTCTTTAAAACTTCTTAATGGATATGGGATTGCTAGATATCTTTACCCAAACTGTGTAAGGAAATGCTCTGTTTTATTGTCACTCTCAGAGTTTGAAGAAAACTTGTGAAATGATTTAGCATATTGCTTTAAAGCTTTAACACAAATTTGGGGGACTGTGAGAATTACTGTTGTTGGTGATGGCAAGACTAGAAATGTAAAATATTTTTTCTACGTATCCTCACACTGACATTGTGATAAAATCTCTGACTTATTTTTTGATTCTACCCCTTCTGTTTCATCCTCTACCCCCAACCCAACCATTGCTCCTAAATACCAGGGTTTCCTAAGCTCTTTGAGAACTACTCTACTTTACTTTGGGAAATTCAAAGAACAAGATGGATTGTTTATCAATCTGCAGTGCTTTCATAACCTCAACTCCAGATTCTCATTTTTATTGGAAAACATATAGCCACTGTGTTATTTTGATAGGAAGCATTTTGAGTGTGCTAGCTTGACCCATAATATTATTGCCACAAGTCTCTGACAGTGATTCATACTGCACAGTCCTTCCTTGTCATTTTCAAAATGGCTTTGACCACACAGGGGTGAGACAGCAAGACTAGGTTGATTTTTTTTTTTTCTTCTGGAAACTTGACTACATGATTTTTAGTCTATGGTCTCTCTGAGACATCATGGGTCAGTACTTTGACATAACTCATTCTTTTCTTCAACATTTACTTCATCTTATTCCAGTGGCAATCCTTATCCATTCCTCATTTGTTATTTAGTTTCCAGTTTTAAATTCAGTTATTGAAGAGAAGCAGTACTCAAACTGGGTGTGATGCAAAAATAATGAATACTGTTACGCTGAAAAAATAAAAAAAAATTTAAAAAAATTATTTTATATATTGAAAGTTTCACTCTTATTTTTCAATATTTGAACACCCTTTCTTAAATGCCAAAACATAAATGGTTATAAAGAATTGTGTAGAGGGGGGTACCTGGGTGTCTCAGTGGGCTAAAGCCTCTGTCTTTGGCTCAGGTCATGATCCCAGGGTCCTGGAATCAAGCCCTACATTGGGCTCTCTGTTCAGTGGGGAGCCTGCTTCCCTTCCTCTCTCTCTGCCTGCCTCTCTGCCTGCTTGTGATCTCTGTCTGTCAAATAAATAAATAAAATCTTTAAAAAAAGAATTGTGTAGAGGGAAGGGAACCAATGTGGTGAAGGAATAAGGGGCTCTATTTCAACAGGTCCTCTGAATTGAGTTGGATATCTACCAGACCACTGGTAGATGACACCCATGAAATCAGCCTGAGTTGTAAAAAGATATATCAGGATCTATACCAACAGAGTATCTCCAGAGACTGGTTTTACATTATGAAGCAGGGACCCACAATTCTGCGGGCAAATATCAGAAGATAAATGGAAGGAGTGGGGGGAGATGCCATAAGGACTGGCACCAGAAAGGTGAAATAACACAGGAATGTAAAAAAAAAAAAAATGTCCCATGCTGGGATGGGCAGAGACTCGCAGATGTAGCCATGGAAAAAGGACTTTAGGGCAGGCCCCAGACTGAAACCTGAAGCTGCGGGGGTGCACGTGTGAATTGGGAGTGGCTGGTGGTTTTAGAAGCACAAAGGACAGAGACATGCCTGGACCTGAAAGTGAGGGCTGGGAGTGCTGCTGTGGAGCCCACAACCCAGAATGTTGTGGTTTTTAGTAGCACAGACAAAACAAAAACAACAGTGTGACCTGGAGGGCTTTCTGGAGAATAGACTGCATTTACTCTGTTCTGAGACAGAGAATTAGATATGGTCACTTCTGCTCTCTCAGAAGAGACACAGAAAGCCACCAGGGAATGCTGCCAGATAACAAAAGCCCCCCAAACTGGTTTTCACTAAGCCCATGCCCCCCACAGGGGGCAAGGCAATTCTGCCTAAGCAGGTTTGCATGAGTAACAACATGGCAGGTCCCACCTCCAGAAGACAGACTGAAAGAACAAGAGACCAAAAACTTTAAGGTCCCTATAAAACAGGTACATTTTCGTTGGGTTATGGTCAATAGTTTGGACTCTGTACATTCCCTCAACCACCTCTCACCAGAATGACTAGAAGGGAGAAACACCAACACAGGAAAAATTCAGAGATTGTGACCTCTGCCAAGAAAGGAATGGATATGGACATAAGCAGCATGTCAGAAATAGAATTCAGGGTAACAGTCATGTAGACAATAGCTAGGTTGAAGAAAAACCATTAAGGTAACATAGATTCTCTAAGGACAGAAGTGAGAACTGATTTGGCAGAACTTAAAAATGCTATCAATGAGTTCTAATCTAATCTAGATACTCTAATAACTAGGGTAAATGAGGCAGAAGAATGAATTAGTGATCTAGAAGATAAGCTAATAGAAAAGAAGGATCAGGAGGAGGCCTGGAACAAACAGCTTAGAATCCATGAAAACAGAATTAGAGAAATAAGTGATGCCATGAAATGTTCTAAAATTAGAATTATTGGATCCCTGAGGGGTTGGAGAGAGAGAGAGGGAACTACAACATATAGCTGAGCAAATCCTAACTTAGAATTCCCCTAATCTGGGGAATGAAACAAGAGTTCATGTCCTAGAGGCAGAGAGAGCACCCCTCAAGGTCAAAGAGGGCAGGCTAAACTTGCAAATCTTAAAACCAGGGAAAACATCTTAAGGGCAGGTAGGGGGAAGAGCTTCATTATGTACAGTGGGGGATCATCATAATAACTTCAGACCTGTACACAGAAACCTGGCAAGTCAGAAAGGGCTGACAAGGTATATTCTAGGTACTAAATGAGAGGAACATTGGTCAAGAATATTTTATCTGGCAAGGCTGTCATTTAGGATGGATGGAGAGATAAAGGGCTTACAAGACTACCCAAAACTGAAAGAATATGCAATCACTATGCCAGTCCCACAAGAAATACTATGGGGGGTTCTATAAAAGAAGAAAGACTCTGAGAGGGATATAGAACATTTTATTTGAAACATAGATTTACAGAGACAATCTGTAGAAACAAGGACCTCACAGGCAGAATGATGACAATAAAAATATATCTTTCAATAACCATTCTCAATATGTACAGCCTAAATGTTCCCATAAAATGGTACAGGGTTGCAGACTGGATAAAAAGACAGAACCCGTCCATATGCTATCTACAAGAGACTCATATTGAACATAAAGATACATCTAAACAGTGGAGCACAAAAGAAAGCTGGGTTAGCAATCCTTATATCTGACAAACTAGATTTTAAGCTAAAGACTGTAGTCAGAGACTACAGAAAAGACACAAACTGGATAATACATAAGACTCGATACCATTCTTAAAGGGTCTATCCTTTAAGGGTCTATCTTTTATCCTTCCAAGAATACCTAAGAATTAAAATATCTATGTCTCCAGCATAAGAGAAGCCAACTACATAAGACAACTGTTAATCGAAATGAAGACTTATTGATATAATATGTTAACTGGAGGGGATCTTAACATTTCACTCTCAGCAATAGTAGGATCATCTAAGCAGAAAATAAACAAATAAACAAGAGCTTTGAATGACACACAGGACCAGACAGACCTCATAGATATATACAGAGCATTCCACCCTAAAACAATAGAATACACATTCTTCTCGAGTGTACATGGAACTTTCCCTAGAATAGACCAAATACTGGGTCACAGAGCAGGTCTCAACCTATACAAAAAGACTGAGATTATTCCCTGCATATTCTCAGATCACAATGATGTGGAACTGGAACTCAATTACAAGAAAAAGTTTAGAAGAAATTTAAACAGTTAGAAGCTAAAGACTATCCTGCTGAAGAATGTTTGGGTCAATCAGGAAATCAATGAAGTACTTAAACAATTCATGGAAACCAATGAGAATGAAGACACTTCAGTCCAAAACCTATGGGATACAGCAAAGGTGGTACTAAGGGGGAAATACATAGCCATCCAAGTCTCCCTCAGGAAAAAAAAAAATCCTGAATTCACAAACTGTCTTTACACCTTAAAGATCTGGAGAATCAACAAAAAATTAAACCTAACCCACACACAAGAAAGGAAGATTAGGGCAGAGATCAATGAATTAGGAACCAGAAATACCGGAGAACACATTAATGAAACTAGAAGCTGGTTCTTTGAAAGAATTAATAAGACTGATAAACTACTGACCAGACTTATCCAAAAGAAAAGAGAAAAGACCCAAATTAATAAAACTATGACTGAAAAGGGGAGATCATGATTAACAATAGGGAAATAGAAATAATCATCAGAAATTATTATCAACAGCTATATGCCCATAAATTAAGTAACCTAGAAGAAATGGATGCCTTCCTGGAGACTATAAACTTCCAAGACTGAAACAGGGAGAAATTGACATCCTGAAAAGACCAATATCTAGTAACAATATTGAAGCAGTGATCAAAAACCTCCTAAAAAACAGAGCCCAGGACCTGATGGATTCCCTGGGGAATTATATCAAACCTTCAAAGAAGAATTAATACTATTCTACTGGAGCTGTTTCAAGAAACAGAAATAGAGGGAAATTTTCCAGTCTCTTTCTATGAGACCAGCATTACCTTGATCCCCAAACCAGGCAAAGAGCTCACCAAAAAGGAGAATTTCAGACCAATATCCCTGATGTATATAGATGCCGAGATTCTCAACAAGATTCTTGGTAACACGATTCAACAGCCTGTTAAAAAGATTATCCACAGGGCACCTGGATGGCTCAGAGTGTTAAGCCTCTGCCTTTGGCTCAGGTCACGATCCCAGGGTCCTAGGATCGAGCCCCGCATCGGGCTTACTGCTCTGTGGGGAGCCTGCTTCCCCCTCTCTCTCTGCCTAATTATGATCTCCCTCTCTCTGTTAAATAAATAAAATATTTAAAAAAAAAAAAGATTATCCACCATGACCAGGTAGGATTTATCCTTGGGCTGCAAGAGTGGTTCAATATTTGCCAATCAATGATAGAACAAATTAATAACAGATAGAACAAATTAATAACAGATGAGAAAAGAAATATATGGTCCTCTCAATTGATGGAGAAAAAGCATTTAACAAAATACAGCATCCTTCCCTAATTAAAACTATTCAGAGTATAGGGAGTGAGGGAATATTCCTTAATTTCATGAAATCCGTCTATGAAAAACCCACAGCAAATATCATCCTCAATGGATAAATCCCGACATCCTTTCCCTTAAGATCAGGAAAGTGACAGGGATATCCACTCTTGCCACTATTATTCAACATACTAATAGAAGACCCAGCAACAGACAACAAAAAGAAATGAAATATATTTAAATTAGCAAAGAAGTCTAACTCTCTCTCTTCTCAGATGACATGATATTTTACATGGAAAACCCAAAAATCTCCACCCATAAATTACTAGAATCCATACAGCATTTCAGAAATGTAGCAAGATATTAAATCAATGCACAGAAAATCCCATTGCTTTCTTATACACCAAAAAGGAAACTCTGGAAAGAGAAATTAAAGAATGTATTCCATTTACATTAGCACCAAAAATGATAAGATAGCTTGGAATTAACCTAAGCAAAGAAGTAAATGATCTATACTCTAGGAACTAAAGAACACTCATGAAAGAAACTGAAGAAGAAACAAAAATGAAAAATATTCCATGTTCATGGATCAGAAGAATAAGCATTGTTAAAATGTCTATGCTTCCCAGAGCAATCTATACTTTCAGTGCTATTCTAATCAAAATATTACAGGTATTTTTCAAAGTGCTGGAACAAACAATCCTAAAATATATATGGAACAAGAAAAGACCCCGAATTGCTAAGGAAATGTTGAAAAAGAAAAACAAATCTGAGAGCATCATGTTGCCTGATTTCAAGCTATATTACAAAGCTGTGATCACCAAGACAGCATGGTACTGGCACAAAAACAGAAACATAGACCAATGGAACAGAGTAGAGAGCCCAGATCTGGACCCTTGAAGGTACAGTCATATAATCTTGGACAAATCAGGAAAAGAATATCCAATGGGAAAAAGACAGTGTTCAATAAATGGTGTTGGGAAAATTGGACAGCGGTATACAGAAGAATGAAGCTCCACCACTCTCTTTCACCATACACAAAGATAACCTCGAAATGGATGAAAGACCTCATGTGAGAGAGGAATCCACGAAATCCTGGAGGAGAACATAAGCAGTATCCTCTTCAACACTGGCCACAGCAACTTCTTTCAAGACAGTCTCCAAAGGCAAGAGAAAAAAAAGCAAAAATGAACTTTTGGGACTCCATCAAGATCAAAAGCTTCTGCACAGCAAAGGAAACATCAACAAAACAAAGAGGCAACCCATGGAATGGGAGAAGTTACTTGCAAATGATACTACAGACAAAGGGCTGATATCCAAGATCTATAAAGAACTTGTCAAACTCAACCCCCCAAAACACAAATAATCAAGTCAAAAAAATGGGCAAAAGACAGGAACAGACACTTCCACAGTGAAGACATACACATGGCTAACAGTCACATGAAAAACTGTTCATCATCATTAACCATCAGGGAAATTCAAATCAAAACCACACTGAGATACCACCCTACACCAGTCAGAATGGAAAAAATTGACAAGGCAAGAAACAACAAATGTTGGAGAGGATGTGGAGAAAGGAAAACTCTCTTACACGGTTGGTGGTAATGCAAGTTGGTGCATCTACTTTGGAAAGGAGTGTGGAGGATTCTCAAAAAATAAAAAATAGAGCTCCCCTATGGCCCTGCAATTGCACTACCTGCTATTTACCCCAAAGGTACAGATGAAATGAAAAGAAGGGGCACATCC
The DNA here is from genome assembly GCF_020171115.1 of Neogale vison. Classification (NCBI taxonomy): domain Eukaryota; kingdom Metazoa; phylum Chordata; class Mammalia; order Carnivora; family Mustelidae; genus Neogale; species Neogale vison. Next base: position 51,128,617 of record NC_058105.1, on the reverse strand, counting down.
ACCCCAATGTTCAGAACATCAATGTCCACAACAGCTAAACTGTGGAAAAAGCAGAGATGCCTTTCAACAGACAAATGGATAAAGATTATTATGCATCCATCAGAAAGGATGAATACCCAACTTTTGTAGCAACATGCACGGGACTGGAAGAGATTATGCTGAGTGAAATAAGTCAAGCAGAGAGAGTCAATTATCATATGGGTTCACTTATTTGTGGAGAATAACAAATAGCATGGAGGACAAGGGGCATTAGAGAGGAGTAGGGAATTTGGGTAGATTGGAAGGGGAGGTGAACCATGAGAGACTATGGACTCTGAAAAACAGTCTGAGGGGTTTGAAATGGCGGGGGTGTGGGAGGTTGGGGTACCAGGTGGTGGGTATTATAGAGGGCACGGCTTGCATGGAGCACTGGGTGTGGTGAAAAAATAATGAATACTGTTTTTCTGAAAATAAATAAATTGAAAAAAAAAAGATGTAGTCCATATATACAGTGGAATATTATTCAGCCATCAGAAAGGATGAATACCCAACTTTTTCATTAACATGGATAGGACTGGAGGAGATTTTGATGACTGAAATAAGTCAAGCAGAGAAGATCAATTATCATATGGATTCACTTACTTTTGGAACATAAGGAATAGCATGGAGGACATTAAGAGAAGGAAGGGAAAATGAGAGGGAGAAATTGGAGCGGGAGATGAACCATGAGAGACTTCAGACTCTGAGGAACAAACAGGATTTTAGAAGTGAGGTGTGTGGGATCAGGGGTTGGCCCAGTGATGAGTATTAACGAGGGCACTTGGGATGCTTGGGTGGCTCTATTGGTTAAGTGTCTGCCTTTGGCTCAGGTCATGATCCCAGGGTCCTGGGATCAAGTCCAGAATCAGGTTCCTTGTTCTGTGGGGGGCCTGCTTCTCCCTGTGTCTGCTGCTCCCCCTGCTTGTGGTCTCTCTCTGTCTCTCTTTGACTAATAAGAAAATTAAATCTTAATAAAAAAGAAAAGGAAGGCTTGCATTGCATGGAGCTCTGGGTGTTATACATAAACAATGAATCTTGGAACACTACATCAATAACTAATGATGTACTGTACGGCGACTAACATAGCACAATTTAAAAAAAAAAGAGAATTGTTTAGCATTCCAATCACCGTATCAACTGAAAAAATCAGTCCTTTCATTTGTTATTTTAAGGAAATGCTTTATGTAAGGTATCATGTCTTTGAGCCAACACATTTCTTTTATTCTTGAATATTGATAGTATGCTGTTGTAAATTTTCCCTGGGGTTTTAGGACGTGCTGAGGATAAAGTTGTAGCACTTCAGAATATGAAATAAAAATAAATGTATATGTTATCCTCTTATAGTCTTCAAACTTGCACCTACTAATTGTATTTATTGTCCATAAATGGCTTACTTTCTTATTATATTAGTCTTGAAGTTGTTAAATCCTAGTATCATAGAAGGTAGTATGTATCAATATATTCATCCCAGAGGAAAAATAACCCATATACAATGATTCCTTGTAAGTTTGCTGACAGACTATTCTTTAGCTTTTATTATGTTTGGATTCTGATGATGCCAATCTATCCCTACAGCTCCAAGGAGAAGAATACTTTCTTAAATGGGGTCAAGATAGAAGTAAAAGTTCTCTAGAATCTCAGATTGCATAAGTGTGAAAGTTTTAAGACAATTCAATATTACTTTGTGCCACTTTTAATACTGGCATGGGAAAATGAAAAAAAAAAGTTACTTAGAGAAGGTGTTTCACTTGACCTTATTAATACCTATTCTGCATTAAAACTGTTCTGTGGGAGGTTGGGGTACCAGGTGGTGGGTATTATAGAGGGCATGGCTTGCATGGAGCACTGGGTGTGGTGAAAAAATAATGAATAATGTTTTTCTGAAAATAAATAAATTGAAAAAAAAATAAATGTAAAAATTCTTATACCAAATTAAAAAAAAAACTGTTCTGAGATATGGATCACATAAAGGATGACTTAATTACCATGGTTTTTGCTTATAACTTACAGAATGTTTCAACAATATAAATGATATATCTGATCAACTTGAACAATGTTGCTAAAGCATGGAAAGGTATATATGAAGTCAAATACCATTGTAAAAATAGATTCTCAAGACATCCGTAAAAAGGAAAAAAGAATAAAAAGATTCAGAATTTCATGTCAGAATTCAGACCCATGTGATTATATGCATTTGATCCTGTTAGGTGATCAAATTATTTATTTTACATTTCTCATTTTTAAATTTTATTTGTTTATCTGACAGAGAGAAAGAGACAGTGAGAGAGGGAATACAAGAAGGGGGATTGGGAGAGGGAGAATCAGGCTTCCCACCAAGCAGGGGTCCGATGTGGGGCTCAGTACCAGGACCCTGGGATCATGACCTGAGCCAAAGGCAGACGCTTAATGACTGAGCCACCCAGGTGTCCCTTATTTTACATTCCCAAGATAAAATTAATGGCCTTTGAAGGATTCCAACTTGTGAATGACCATGTCAATATTTTTCTCACTTATGAAGTACAGCTGTGTGGTGAAAGACTAACATTTCCAAAAACTAAAGAAGGCTCATGCGTACCAATAATAATCTACTTATAGAAAATGCAGTATCTTATTTTCTTGATATACAGCATACAGTCTATGAGTAAATGTCATGCTGAAATAAGTCCATGTTTTCATAAATAAAATTAACTTTCTAATGATATTTTAGACCAGCAACATTGTAGTTTTGAATGCACCATATTTTGTGCACTCTAGAATCAAAACACTAAACACATACATATATCTAAATAAGAGAGAGAGAGAGAGGGATCATTTTAGCCAAATTAAATTTAAATTCCCTACTCCAATGGAAGTCAGTTCGGTGCTCATTTCTTTGAGCTGTAATTTGATACCTATAGCATTTTCATTTAAATTATTTGAAAATTGACATGTAGAAGCTTTCTTGTTAAAACTGTGAAACCAGGGCTCCTGGGTGGCTCAGTCAGTTGAACATCAGACTTGATTTCAGCTCAAGTCATGATCTCAGGGTCATCAGATGGAGCCTCAGGTTGGAAGGGGGTGTCCATACTCAGTGGGGAGTCTGCTTGAGAATTTCTCTCTGTTTCTTCCTCTATCCCTCTCCTCACTTATATGTTCTCCATTTCTATGTCAAAATAAATAAATAAAAGTCTTTATTTTATTTTTTTTAAACCCAGTGAAGCTAGGTTCTGTGACTAGGAACACTAGGAACACTAGGAAAAGGTTAAGTGAAACTAAAAAATCAAGGTGGTGTGTGGCTGGCTCAGTTGGCAAAGCATGAAACTCTTGATCTTATTATTATGAGTTGGAGCCCCATGTTGAGTGCAGAGATTACTAAAAATGAATAAATACATTTTTTAAAAAGAGGTGAAAGTCAAAACAGTAAGGCTTAATTAAACTCTTGCAGGAAATATGGAAATCACAAATGAAGTAGGCCCTGTGAAGAAAGTAAATCCTTTACCACTTGAGGATTTCTCTTTTCCTTCTTCAAATATTTGAAGCAGGGTAAATAAAAAAGGATTTCTCACTAAGATACCTTATTGTTTTTAAGTGTTGGATAAATGTTCCATTGTAACTGAGCATCAAAAATTATCAGATAGATTTGTACATGCTAGTGATTGATAGTTATTCCATATCCTGTGAAATGTTGTGTGAAAGATGATTATTATTATGAAACTACTTTACAATATTTTTTTAATCTCTGATAGCATTGTGTATATAATTTTGTAGCTTCAGCTTCCTCAAAGTAGCAAGATGTAGGCTTCCTATTTTCCCATATATTCAAATAGGGATTTCTAAAGTTAACAAAACTACTAAGAATGGTCTGTATCAGGGGTGCCTGGGTGGCTCAGTGAGTTAAAGCCTCTGCCTTTGGCTTAGGTCATGATCCCAGGGTCTAGGGATTGAGCTCTGCATCAGGGTCTCTGCTCTGCAGGGAGCCTGCTTCCTCCCCTCTCTCTCTCTGACTGTCTTTCTGCCTACTTGTGATCTCTGTCTGTCAAATAAATAAGTAAAATCTTAAAAAAAAAAAGAATGGTCTGTCTCAACCCATCAGAATTACAAATTGTTTTGAAGACATTTTGTGCATGTTAGAAATTATCTAGAATATTATCATGGTTCAAAGTGCCCTGAAATTTTCAAAATGTTCTTGGAAACATTTTTTGAGCACCAACTTCTGGTTTTATTAATTCTTAGTGAAGGAGCATGCATCTCTACATTTTGAGTTACCATTGTTTTAGGAGTCATTAACCAAAAATAACCATAGGTTCTCTGTATAGTAAGAATTCCATATTTTATTTTCACTGGGGAATTATTAAAATTATAAAGATTCCATGGCCAAACTGAGCCCGATTAAACAATTTCTTCAATACTGATAAAGTTTAAGGACACTGATTGGAAATTGAACAGCTCTCTGGTTATTAAAATAAATATCTTCTCTTCTAGATATTTATCAGCTATTCCATTCTTAATTTTGAGCATACTGAATTTTGTTCACTAGGTAATTAATTAGCTTAGTGTGCTAAGCATGTTTTACTTTGAAGCATATTTTAAGCTTTGTTAGGGCAGTTGAAAGGTTGTATTTGTTCTAAAGTTGAAATAGCCTTATGACTTAGGTGTGCAAATAGGTCTCTTCAAAATTTTTTCATTTAAATTCCAGTTAGTTAACATACAGCATAATGTTAGTTTTGGGTGTACAATTTAGTGATTCATCACTTACATGCAACACTTGATGCTCATCACAAGTGCACTTCTTAATACCCATCACCTATTTAACCCATCCCACCCACCACCCCTCCAATAATCATGTTTGTTCTCTATAGTTAAGGTTCTGATTCTTGGTTTGCCACTCTTATTCCCCCTATGTTCACTTGTTTTGCTTCTTAAATTCCACATATGAGTAAAATCATATGGTCTTTTCCTTTCTCTTACATAATATTCTCTAGTTCCGTCCACGTCATTGCAATGGGAAGATTTCATTCTTTTTACAACTGAAGAATATTCCATTGTGTGTATATATATATGCTATCCTTTCTTTATCCATTCATCAGTTGAGGGATGCTAGGGCTCTTTCCATAATCTGGCTATTTTCAATGATGCTGCTAGAAACACTGGGTGCATGTATGTCTTCAAATCACTATTTGTATCCTTTGCGTAAATACCTACTAGTGAAAAGGCAAAAATATAGGTTAATTCTATTCTTAAATTTTGAGGAATCTTCATACTGTTTTCCAAAGTGGCTGCATAGTTTGCATTCCCACCAACAGTGTAGGAACGTTCCCTTTTCTCCACATTCTTGCCAATATCTGTTGTTTCCTGTGTTGTTAATTTTAGCCATTCTAACAGGTGTGAGGTGATAGATCAGTGTAGTTTTAATTTGTATTTCCCTGATGAGGAGTGATGCTGAGTATCTTTTCATATGTCTGTTATCCATCTGTATGTTTTCTTTTTTTTTTAACACATGATGATGATTTATTTATTTATTTTATTATGTCCTGTTTGTCACCATGCAGTACATCATTAGTTTTTGATGTAGTGTTCCACAAATCATCGTTCGCATATAACACCCAGTGCTCCATGAAATATGTGCCCTCCTTAATACCCACCACTGGGCCAACACCTGACCCCACCACCCTCCCTTCTAAAACCCTCAGTTTGTTTCCTGGAGTCTATAGTCTTTCATGGTTCATCTCCCCCTCTAACTTCCCCCCCTTCATTTTTCCCTTCCTTCTCCTAATGTCTTCCATGCTATTCCTTATGTTACAAAAGTAAGTGAATCCATATGATAATTGATCTTCTCTGCTTGACTTATTTCAGTCATCAAAATCTCCTCCAGTCCTATCCATGTTAATGAAAAAGTTGGGTATTCATCCTTTCTGATGGCTGAATAATATTCCATTGTATATATGGACTACATCTTTATCCATTTGTCTGTTGAAAGGTATCTCTGCTTTTTCCACAGTTTAGCTGTTGTGGACATTGATGTTCTGAACATTGGGGTGGATGTGCCCCTTCTTTTCATTTCATCTGTACCTTTGGGGTAAATAGCAGGTAGTGCAATTGCAGGGCCATAGGGGAGCTCTATTTTTTATTTTTTTGAGAATCCTCCACACTCCTTTCCAAAGTAGATGCACCAACTTGCATTACCACCAACCGTGTAAGAGAGTTTTCCTTTCTCCACATCCTCTCCAACATTTGTTGTTTCTTGCCTTGTCAATTTTTTCCATTCTGACTGGTGTAGGGTGGTATCTCAGTGTGGTTTTGATTTGAATTTCCCTGATGGTTAATGATGATGAACAGTTTTTCATGTGACTGTTAGCCATGTGTATGTCTTCACTGTGGAAGTGTCTGTTCCTGTCTTTTGCCCATTTTTTTGACTTGATTATTTGTGTTTTGGGGGGTTGAGTTTGACAAGTTCTTTATAGATCTTGGATATCAGCCCTTTGTCTGTAGTATCATTTGCAAGTAACTTCTCCCATTCCATGGGTTGCCTCTTTGTTTTGTTGATGTTTCCTTTGCTGTGCAGAAGCTTTTGATCTTGATGGAGTCCCAAAAGTTCATTTTTGCTTTTTTTTCTCTTGCCTTTGGAGACTGTCTTGAAAGAAGTTGCTGTGGCCAGTGTTGAAGAGGATACTGCTTATGTTCTCCTCCAGGATTTCGTGGATTCCTCTCTCACATGAGGTCTTTCATCCATTTCGAGGTTATCTTTGTGTATGGTGAAAGAGAGTGGTGGAGCTTCATTCTTCTGTATACCGCTGTCCAATTTTCCCAACACCATTTATTGAACACTGTCTTTTTCCCATTGGATATTCTTTTCCTGATTTGTCCAAGATTATATGACTGTACCTTCAAGGGTCCAGATTTGGACTCTCTACTCTGTTCCATTGGTCTATGTTTCTGTTTTTGTGCCAGGACCATGCTGTCTTGGTGATCACAGCTCTGTAATATAGCTTGAAATCAGGCAACGTGATGCTCTCAGATTTGTTTTTCTTTTTCAGTTTTTTTTTTTTTTTTTGGTGATTTGGTGTATTTTTTGGTTCCATACAAATTTTAGGATTCTTGTCCTAGAGGCAAAAAGAACTCCTCTCAAGATCAAGGAAAACAGACCAATGCCCTAGCATGTAGTATTAAACCTCACAAATCTTAGAACAATGAAAACTATCTTAAGGTCAGTTGGGGGAAGAGATTACTTACATACAGAGGAAGGAGCATCGGAATAATATCAAAGCTGTGCACAGATACCTGAAAAGCCAGAAAGGGCTGAAAAGCCATATTCAGGGTACTAAATGAGAAGAACATGAAGCCAAGACTACTTTATCTGGCAAGGCTGTCATTCAGAATGGTTGGAGAGATAAAGAGTGTCCACGACTGCCAGAAGCTGAAGAATATGTGACCACTAAGTTAGCCCTGCAAGAAAGATTAAGGAAGGTTTTGTCAAAGAAGAAAGACCCCGAGAGTGATACAGAACAGAAATTTACAGAGATAATGTATAGAAACAAGGACTTCACAGGCAACGTGATGACAACATAATAATATCTTTCAATAATCACTCTCAATGTATATGGCCTAAATGCTTCCATGAAAGGGCATAAGGTTGCAGATTAGATAAAAAGACAGGACCTATCTATATGTTGTCTATAGGATACTCATTTTGAACTTACAGATACATCCAGACTGAATGTGAAGGGATGGAAAACCATCTTTCATGTCAACAGACCTCAAAAGAACATTGAGGTAACAATTCTCATATCAGACAAATTATATTATAAGCTAAATACTGCAGTTAGAGATACATAAGGACTATATATCATTCTAAAAGGGTCTGTCCAACAAGAAGGTCTAAGAATTGTAAATATGTATGCCCCTGACATGGGAGCAGCCAACTACATAAACAAACTCTTAACCAAAATAAAGAGGCATATTGATAACAATACATTAATAGTAGGAGACTTCAACACTCCACTCTCAGCAACAGACAGATCATCTAAGCAGAAAATCAACGAAGAAACAAGAGCTTTGAATGACATACTTGACCAGATGGACCTCACTGATATACACAGAACATTCCACCTTAAAACAACAGAATACTAATTCTTCCCAAGTGTACATGGAACTTTCTCCAAAACAGACCATATGCTTGGTCACAATTCAACTGATACCAAAAGATTGAAATTTTCCCCTGCATATTTTTAGATCAAAATGCTTTGAAACTGAAACTCAGTCACAGGAAAATTTTGGAAGAGATTAAAACACTTGGAAGCTAAAGACCATCCTCCTGAAGAATGTTTGGGTCAATAAGGAAATTAAAGAACTTAAATAATTCATGAAAACCAATGAGAATAAAAACACATTGGTCCAAAACCAATGGAATACTGCAAAGGCAGTCCTAATGTGGAAAAACATAACCATCCAAGCCTCCTTCAAAAAAATTAAAAGTCCCAAATCCACCAGCTAACTTTATACCTCAAAAAACTGGAGAAAAAAAACCAACAGAGCCTAAGTCATGCACAAGAAGAGAAATAGTTAAGATTAGAGCAGTGATCAATGAAATAGAAACCAGAAATTTACTAGAGCAGATCAATGAAACGAGAAGCGAGTTCTTTGAAAAAAAAAATGACATTGATAAACCACTGACCAAACTTATCCAGAAGAAAAGAGAAAGGACCCAAATTAATAATATGAATGAAAGGGGAGAGATCATAATCAACACCAAGGAAATAGAAACAATTATGATAAATCATTTTCAATAACTATATCTCAATTAATTAATCAACCTGGAATAAACAGATGCTTTCATGGAAACCTATCACCTACCAGGACTGAAACATCTGTGTCTTTAGAAAAATGTCTATTCATATCTTGTGCTTATTTATTAACTGTTTGATTTACATTTTGGGGGGCATTGAGTTTTATAAATTCTTTATGTATTTTGGATACTCACCCTTTATCAGATATGTCATTTGCAAATATCTTCTCCCATTCTCTAGGTTGAATTTAGCTTTGTTGGTTGCTTCCTTCACTCTGTAGAAGCTTCTCATTTTGATGAAATCCCAAAATTTATTTTTGCTTTTGTTTCCCTTGCCTTATGAGACATATCTAGAAAGAATTAGCAAAGGCTGATGTCAAAGAAGTTACTGCCTATGTACTCCTCTAAGATTTTGATTGCTTCCTGTCTCATATTGAGGTCTTTCATTCATTTTGAATTTATTTTCTGTATGCTGTAAAAAAAAAGTGGTTCAGTTTCATTCTTTAGCATTGTTTTGTCCAGTTTTCCCAATGTCATTTCTTGAAAAGGCTGTCTTTTTTCCACTGAATATTCTTTCCTGCTTTGTCTAAAATTATTTCACCATGTAGTTGTGGGTTCATTTCCGGGTTTTCTATTTTGTTTATTGATTTATGGGTCTATTTTTGTGCTAAGACCACACTGCTTGATGACTACCGCTTTGTAAAATAGCTTGAAGTCTGGAATTCTGATGCGTACATCTTTTTTTTTTTTTTTTTTTTTTAAGATTTCTTTGGCACTTCAGGTTCTTTTGTGGTTCCATACAAACTTTAGGGTTGTTTGTTCTAGCTCTGTGAAAAATGTTGGTGGTATTTTTGATAGAGGTTGTATTAAATGTATTAAATGTAACTTTGGGTAGTTTAGACATTTTAACACTGTTTCTTCTTTCAGTCCGTGGGAATGGGATGTTTTTCCATTTATTTGTGTCCTTTTCAATCTCTTTCATAAGTGTTCTATAGTTTTCAGAAGTATAGATCTTTTACCTCTTTGGTTAGGTCTATTCCTGAGTCTTTTACAGTTTTTGATACAGGTTGTAACTGGGATTGATTCCTTGATTTCACTTTCTATTTATTCATTATTGGTGTATATAAATACAATAGAATTCTGTACTTGATTTTGTATCCTGTGACATTACTGAATTTTTGTATCAGTTCTGACAATTTTTTGATGGATTCTATTGTGTTTTCTAAACGGAGTATCATGTAGACTGCAAATAGTGAAAATGTTTCTTCTTCCTTGCCAATTTGAATGTCTTTTGTTTCTTTTTGTTATCTGATTCCTGAGGCTAGGACTTCCAATACTTTGCTAAATAACCTTGGCAAGAGTGAACATCCCTGTCTTGTTACCAACCTCAAGGAAAAGTTATCAGTTTTTCCCCATGGAGAATGATATTAGCTGTGGGTTTTTCCTATATGGTCTTTATTATGTTGAGTTATGTTCCCTCTAATCCTCTTTTGTTGAGAGTATTTATCATTAATATACATTGCATTTTGTTAACTGCTTTTGTATCTATTGAAGGATTATCTGTTTCTTACTCTTTTATTAATGTGGTGAATAATGTTTGATTTGCCAATATTGAACCAACTTTGCAGTCCAGGAGTAAGTCCCACTTGATCATGATGAATGATTCTTTTAATGTACTGTTGGATTTGATTTTCTAATATTTTGACAAGAATTTTTGCATCCATGTTCATCACGGATAATGGTCTGTAATTATCTTTTATAGTGGAGTCTTTACCTGTTTTTTTTTTTTTAACCTGGTTTTGATATCAGGTGGTGCTGACTTCATAGAATGAATTTGGAAGTTTCCTTACATATATATTTTTTGGGGATAATTTGAGAAGAATAAGCATTAACTTTTATTTAAATGTTTGACAGAAAAGAAAAAAAAATGTTTGGTAGAATTCCCCTGTGAAGTAATCTGGAGCTGGACTTTTGTTTGTTGGGAGATTTTTGATTACTAATTCAATTTCTTTGCTTTTTTTTCAGTCTATTCAAGTTTTCAATGCCTTCCCATTTTAGAGTTGGTATTTTATATGCTCCAAGGATTTTATCCATTTCTTCCAGATTGTCCAATTTGTTGGGATATAATTTCTCATAATATTATCTTATCATTGTATTTCTGCAGGGATTGCTGTTTCTCCTTTCTCATTTGTGATTTTATTTATTTGGGTCCTTTCTCTTTTATTTTTAATAAGTGTGTCTAGGAGTCTGTAAATTTTATTTAGTTTTTCAATGAAGCAGCTCCTGGTTTCATTGATTAGTTCTCGTTTTCTTTAATTTCTATATCATTTATTTCTATTCTAATCTTTATTATTTCCCTTCTACTGCCTTTAGGCTTTGTTTTTCTTTTTCTAGCTCTAGTTTGATCACCTCATAGGCACTGTCAACCACCTGTTTGTGAACCTCTTTCCACTGTTCCTTATCTTCATCAGTGCCTAAGTCCAGGTGCAGATTCTTCAGAGAGACACCAGCAATGTTTACTCCACTCCATATAGGCACACTGGAGTCTCCATGCTCCCCGAGGATCCACCCGTGACAGCTTAATGGGTGAACTCCCAGCCTTTCCCCTTTAGGTAACGGAACTGGGCTGAATCCAGATTGCAACCACTTCCAATTAACAAAGTTTTTGGGAAAGCCACTTATCTTCCAAGCCACATAGGTCAAGATATCCACTGGATTGGAAACAACAAGAAACTTGCAATTTGGACTGTATTTTACAACATTAAGAATGATGAACTTAAAGATGTTCCCATTACGCTGGACCAAATTAAGACGGCTTTCTCCCTCTTGCTGATGTGCCCCAGCTGTGATAATAACCATCTTGGAGTTTGCAGTCACATTAAAGTCTTTGCCAGAGACAATTTTTGGTGTTCTAAGGAAAAGGCTTCCATGCGTCATCTCTCCCTTCAGTTTGTCTTCCGTTACATCAACAAGAGCAAGTTCATCTGCCAAGTCCTTCATTAAGATACTGATGGCACAAGCCATGCCAACAGCACCAACCCCATCCCAACCCCTGTAATCTTATTTTGGGGGACATGTCCTTCCTTAAGAAGATTCTGAATCAGCTGATCTTTGAGAGTTGACATTTTGGACTTAGAACCAAAAAGAATTGGGAGTGCACGTGGGGAGGGAGGGCCGGTGTCAGCGGTGCGGGAGACTGGATCCGGACTTGGAAGCAGCGGCTCTGACACCCTCAATATGGTTTTGATTTGAATCTCCCCGATGGCTAATGATGATGAACATTTTTTCATGTGCTTGTTAGTCATTTGTATGTCTTCTTTGGAGAAGTGTCTGATCATGTCTTCTACCCATTTTTTGACGTGATTATCTATTTTGTGTATGTTGAGTTTGAGGAGTTCTTTATAGGTAAATCCTAATTGGCCGTATTTTTTTTTTTTTAAGTGTTGCTGGATTTGGTTCACTACTATTTTCTTGAGGATTTCTGTGTCTCTGTGCAAGATATTATCTGTAGTGTTTTTTAATATATATATATATATATATATTCTTTTTTTAAAATTAAATTAATTTATTTACTTTCAGAAAAACAGTATTCATTATTTTTTCACCACACCCAGTGCTCCATGCAATCCGTGCCTTCTATAATACCCACCACCTGGTACCCCAACCCCCCACCCCCCACCACTTCAAACCCCTCAGATTGTTTTTCAGAGTCCATAGTCTCTCATGGTTCACCTCCCCTTCCAATTTACCCCAACTCCCTTCTCCTCTCTAACACCCCTTGTCCTCCATGCTATTTGTTATGCTCCACAAATAAGTGAAACCATATGATAGTTGACTCTCTCTGCTTGACTTATTTCACTCAGCATAATCTCTTCCAGTCCCGTCCATGTTGCTACAAAAGTTGGGTATTCATCCTTTCTGATGGAGGCATAATACTCCGTAGTGTATATGGACCACATCTTCCTTATCCATTCGTCCGTTGAAGAGCATCTTGGTTCTTTCCATAGTTTGGTGACCGTGGCCATTGCTGCTATAAACATTGGGGTACAGATGGCCCTTCTTTTCACGACACCTCCTCAAACTCAACACACACGAAACAGGCAAACATATCAAAAATGGGCAGAAGATATGGACAGACACTTCTCCAATCAAGACACACAAATGGTATCAGACACATGAAAAAATGTTCATCATCATTAGCCCTCAGGGAGATTCGAATTAAAACCACATTGAGGTATCACCTTACACCAGTTAGAATGGCCAAAATTAACAAAACAGGAAACAACATGTGTTGGAGAGGATGTGGAGAGAGGGGAACCCTCTTCCACTGTTCGTGGGAATGCAAGTTGGTGCAGCCTTTTTGGAGAACAGTGTGGAGATTCCTCAAGAAATTAAAAACATATATATTTTTTTAATAACTGATGTCTTTGCCTGGTTTTGGTATTAGAATTATACTATTCTCAAAGAATGAATTGGGAAATGTTCCCTCCACTTTTATTTTTTGGAAGTGTTTGTAAAGGAATTTTGTTCATTATTCTTTAAACATTTGGTGGAATTCACCAGTGAAGCTGGGTTCTGGGCTACTCTTTTAATTAACAATTAAGTTTATTCATTTTTTATATAGTTCTATTGAGGTTTTCTAATTCTACTTTAGTCATTTCTGGTAGTTTGAGTCTTTTTAAAAATACCATTTCATCAGGGCACCTGGGTGGCTCAGTTGGTTAGGCAGCTATCTTCAGCTCAGGTCATGATTCTGAAGTCCCAGTATTCTGTCCTGAATCAGGCTTCCTGCTCAGCAGGTGTCTGCTTCTCTCTCACCCTCTTGTCTTCACCCCACTGCACTCTCTCTCACTCTCTCTCTCAAATAAATAAATAAAATCTTATGAAAAGAATACCATTTCATCTAGATTATCTAATTTGTAGGCATATATTTGTTCATTGTTTCCTCTACACTTTTTTCCCCGTGTGAGTTGATGGTTATGTCCTTTTTCTTATTGTTGAGTTTAGCAATTTGAATCTTCTTTCCTCTTCTTTTGGTTAGTCTAGCTAAAGGTTTGTCAGCTTTGTTGATTTTTGCAAAGAACTAAAGTTTGATATTTACTTAAATCTTTAAGCCTTAAATCTTTGATATTTTACTTCTTGGATTTTAAACTCTCCTTACGCCCTCTCTCTAAATATAAAGACAAAGTTGGTTTATATGTGATTAACATGAAAAACTAACATAACCCTGAAGACATTTTTTCTTCACCTAATATAGACGGTTTCTGGCTAGTACAATACTCAATGATTATTATAATTATTCTTCTATCTTATTGTTAAGCCACTTTCAAAAGTTTACAATTTGCCTATTTGAGCCCCACCATCATGTTAGCATTCCAGGCAACATATCAGTATTCTTTCCAGCAGGAAATAGACTAACACTTCCAATCCTGAAAAAGACCTCCTTCAATTTCCACATACCATTCCATTAACAACATTTTGGTCTGATCCTATTATATGGACCCCCTGAGCAACAAAGAGGCTGGAAACTGAGCTCTAATCATCAATAAAATAAGGAAAGACTACTTATCAAAGGATATATCTATCCTTGTATAAGTAAGTGTGATGTGTACATATTTTGAAACTATATATTACATTTTATTACATACTTCATTTCATATTCTAATTAAAAAATACATTTAGTAGCATTTATTAAGAACCCCAATAAAACAATATTCTCTGTGTATGTGTGTGTATAGTATGTGTTCGGGGATTTGATGATTCAGATCTAATTATTATGAGAGTGAACATTTGTGATCTATTCACTACTTCATTTTCTTGTCTATTATACTTTCATTCCTGATCCTTTCTTAGAAATTTAAAGTGTTTTCTCTAAGCTCTATAATCAATTAGAATACTGGTTTCCAGATAGTTGTATGAACAGGAATCATCTGGGAAATTTATCAAAAATGTAGATTCCAGGTTCTATCTCAAGAGATTTTAAATTAGGTCTGTGGTAGAACCAGGAACTTGCACAATTAACATGGGACCCCAGGTTGTTCTGGCCACAATATTTGAAAATAAAAAATTCACTGAGTTAGGGGATTTTGTGATTAACCATTTTTCTTTTTAAATGTAAAATGAATTTGACAACTAAGATATAGTTCTTCTTCTTTTTTAAATTTTTAAAATTATTTTATTTTTTATAGTTTTTCTTTTTTTTTTTAACATATAATGTATTATCAGCCCCAAGGGTACAGGTCTGTGAATCGCCAGGTTCACACTTCATAGCACATACCTTCCCCAATATCCATAACTGCACCACCCTCTCCCTACCCCCTCCCCCCACAAACCCTCAGTTTGTTTTGTGAGATTGAGAGTCTATTATGGTTTGTCTTCCTCCTTATCTCATATTGTTTCATTTATTCTTTTCCTACCCCACAAACCCAAACATTGCCTCTCAACTTCCTCATATCAGTAGATCATATGATAATTGTCTTTCTCTTACTGGCTTATTTCGCTAAGCATAATAGTATCCAGCAGTTGCATTCACGTCATCGCAAATGGCAAGATTTCATTTCTTTTGATGGTTGCATAGTATTCCATTGTATACATATATCACTTCTTATTTATCCATTCATCCGTTGATGGACATCCTGGTTCTTTCCATAGTTTGGCTATTGTGGACATTGCTTCTATAAACATTCAGGTGCACATGCCCCTTCGGATCACTACATTTGTATATTTAGTGTAAATATCCAGTAGTGCAATTGCAGTGTCATAGGGTAGCTCTATTTTCAACTTTTTGAGGAACATCCATGCTGTTTTCCAGAGTGGTTGCACCGGCTTGAATTCCCACCAACAGTGTAGGAGGGTTCTCCTTTCTCCACATCCTTGCCAGTGTCTGTCATTTCCTGCCTTGTTAATTTTAGTCATTCTGACTGGTGTGAGGTGGTGTCTCATTGAGGTTTTGATTTGTATTTCCCTGATGCCAAGTGATGTGGAGCACTTTTTCTTGTGTCTGTTGGCCAACTGGATGTCTTCTTTGCAGAAATATCTGTTCATGTCCTCTGCCCATCTCTTGATTGGATTATTTGTTCTTTGGGTGTTGAGTTTGATAAGTTCTTTATAGATTTTGGATACTAGGCCCTTATGTGATATGTCATTTCCATATATCTTCTCCCATTCTGTCAATTTACTTTTTTTTTGTTTGTTTGTTTTTTTTTTTTTTTTTCAGACTTTTATTTTTTTTTCCCAATTTATTTATTTTCAGAAAAACAGTATTCATTATTTTTTCACCACACCCAGTGCTCCATGCAAGCTGTGCCCTCTATAATACCCACCACCTGGTACCCCAACCTCCCACCCCCCCGCCACTTCAAACCCCTCAGACTGTTTTTCAGAGTCCATAGTCTCTCATGGTTCACCTCCCCTTCCAATTTACCCAAATTCCCTACTACTCTCTAACGCCCCTTGTCCTCCATGCTATTGGTTATGCTCCACAAATGAGTGAAACCATATGATAATTGACTCTCTCTGCTTGACTGATTTCACTCAGCATAATCTCTTCCAGTCCCGTCCATGTTGCTACAAAAGTTGGATATTCGTCCTTTCTGATGGAGGCATAATACTCCATAGTGTATATGGACCACATCTTCCTTATCCATTCATCCGTTGAAGGGCATCTTGGTTCTTTCCATAGTTTGGCGACTGTGGCCATTGCTGCTATAAACATTGGGGTACAGATGGCCCTTCTTTTCACGACATCTGTATCTTTGGGGTAAATACCCAGGAGTGCAATTGCAGGGTCGTAGGGAAGCTCTATTTTTAATTTCTTGAGGAATCTCCACACTGTTCTCCAAAGAGGCTGCACCAACTTGCATTCCCACCAACAGTGTAAGAGGGTTCCCCTTTCTCCACATCCTTTCCAACACATGTTGTTTCCTGTTTTGTTAATTTTGGCCATTCTAACTGGTGTAAGGTGATATCTCAATGTGGTTTTAATTTGAATCTCCCTGAGGGCTAATGATGATGAGCATTTTTTCATGTGTCTGATAGCCATTTGTATTTCTTGATTGGAGAAGTGTCTGTTCATATCTTCTGCCCATTTTTTGATGTGTTTGTCTGTTTCATGTGGGTTGAGTTTGAGGAGTTCATTATAGATCCTGGATATCAACCTTTTGTCTGTACTGTCATTTGCAAATATCTTCTCCCATTCCGTGGGTTGCCTCTTTGTTTTTTTGACTGTTTCCTTTGCTGTGCAGAAGCTTTTGATTTTGATGAAGTCCCAGAAGTCTATTTTCGCTTTTGTTTCCTTTGCCTTTGGAGACGTATCTTGAAAGAAGTTGCTGTGGCTGATATCGAAGAGATTACTGCCTATGTTCTCCTCTAAGATTCTGATAGATTCCTGTCTCACGTTGAGGTCTTTTATCCATTTTGAGTTGATCTTTGTGTACGGTGTAAGAGAATGGTCGAGTTTCATTCTTCTACATATAGCTGTCCAGTTTTCCCAGCACCATTTATTGAAGAGACTGTCTTTTTTCCACTGTATATTTTTTCCTGTTTTGTCGAAGATTAATTGACCATAGAGTTGAGGGTCCATATCAGGGCTCTCTACTCTGTTCCACTGGTCTATGTGTCTGTTTTTATGCCAGTACCATGCTGTCTTGGTGATCACAGCTTTGTAATAAAGCTTGAAATCAGGTAAGGTGATGCCGCCAGCTTTATTTTTGTTTTTCAACGTTTCCTTAGCGATTCGGGGTCTCTTCTGATTCCATACAAATTTTTGGATTATTTGCTCCAGCTCTTTGAAGAATGCCGGTGGAATTTTGATCGGAATGGCATTAAAAGTATAGATTGCTCTAGGCAGTATAGACATTTTAACAATGTTTATTCTTCCGATCCAAGAGCATGGAATGGTCTTCCATCTTTTTGTGTCTTCTTCAATTTCTTTCATGAGTGTTCTATAGTTCCTCAAGTATAGATCCTTTACCTCTTTAGTTAGGTTTATTCCCAGGTATCTTATGGTTCTTGGTGCTATAGTAAATGGAATCGATTCTCTAATTTCCCTTTCTGTATTTTCCTTGTTAGTGTATAAGAAAGCCACTGATTTCTGCACATTGACTTTGTATCCTGCCACGCTGCTGAATTGCTGTATGAGTTCTAGTAGTTTGGGGGTGGAGTCTTTTGGGTTTTCCATATAAAGAATCATGTCATCTGCGAAGAGAGAGAGTGTGACTTCTTCATTACCAATTTGGATACCTTTTATTTCTCTCTGTTGTCTGATTGCTGTTGCTAGGATTTCTAATACTATGTTGAACAAGAGTGGTGAAAGTGGGCATCCTTGTCTTGTTCCTGATCTCAACGGGAAGGCTGCAAGCTTTTTCCCATTGAGGATGATATTTGCTGTGGGTCTTTCATAGATAGATTTGATGAGGTTCAGGAATGTTCCCTCTATCCCTATACTTTGAAGCGTTTTAATCAGGAACGGATGTTGGATTTTGTCAAATGCTTTTTCTGCATCAATTGAGAGGACCATGTGGTTCTTCTCTCTTCTCCTATTAATTTGTTGTATCACATTGATTGATTTACGAATGTTGAACCATCCTTGTAGCCCAGGGATGAATCCCACCTGATCATGGTGGATAATCTTTTTAATGTGTTGTTGGATCCTGTTGGCTAGGATCTTGTTGAGAATCTTAGCATCCATATTCATCAGTGATATTGGTCTGAAATTCTCCTTTTTGGTATGGTCCTTGCCTGGTTTGGGGATCAGGGTAATGCTGGCTTCATAGAAAGAGTCTGGAAGTTTTCCTTCTGCTTCAATTTTTTGAAACAGCTTCAGGAGAATAGGTGTTATTTCTTCTTGGAAGGTTTGGTAGAATTCCCCAGGGAATCCGTCAGGTCCTGGGCTCTTGTTTTTTGGGAGATTTTTGATCACTGCTTCAATCTCGTTATTAGATATCGGTCTATTCAGGTTGTCGATTTCTTCCTGGTTCAATTTTGGTAGTTTATATTTTTCCAGGAATGCATCCATTTCATCAAGGTTGCTAAGCTTATTGGCATATAACTGTTCGTAGTAACTTCTGATGATTGTTTCTACTTCCTTGGTGTTAGTTGTGATCTCTCCCCTTTCATTCATAATTTTATGAATTTGGGATTTCTCTCTTTTCTTTTGGATTAGTGTAGCCAGCGGCTTATCGATCTTATTGATTCTTTCAAAAAACCAGCTTCTAGTTTCATTGATACGTTCTACTGTATCTCTGGTTTCTCCCTCATTGATCTCAGCTCTAATCTTGATGATTTCCCTTCTTATGTGTGGAGTTGGTTTGATTTGTTGTTGATCCTCCAGTTCTTTAAGGTGTAGAGACAGCTGGTGTGTTCTGGATTTTTCAATTTTTTTGAGCAAGGCTTGGATGGCTATATATTTTCCCCTTAGGACCGCCTTTGCTGTATCCCATAGGTTTTGGACCGAAGTGTCTTCATTCTCATTGGTTTCCATGAATTGTTTCAGTTCTTCTTTGATCTCCTGGTTGATCCAAGCATTCTTAAGCAAGGTGGTCTTTAGCTTCCAGGTGTTTGAGTTCCTTCGGAACTTTTCCTTGTGATTGAGCTCCAGTTTCAAAGCATTGTGATCTGAGAATATGCAGGGAATAATCTCAGTCTTTTGGTATCGGCTGAGTCCTGATTTGTGACCCAGTATGTGGTCTATTCTGGAGAAGGTTCCGTGTGCACTTGAGAAGAATGAGTATTCTGCTGTTTTAGGGTGGAATGTTCTGTATATATCTATGAGGTCCATCTGGTCCAATGTGTCGTTCAATGCTCTTGTTTCTTTATTGATTTTCTGCTTCGATGATCTGTCTAATTCTGAAAGAGGCGTGTTAAGATCACCTACGATTAGTGTATTCATATCAATATGACTCTTTATCTTGATTAACAGTTTTCTTAAGTAATTGGCTGCTCCCATATTGGGAGCATAGATATTTACAATTGTTAGATCATCTTGGTGGATAGTCCCTTTAAGGATTATGTAGTGTCCTTCTGTATCTCTGACTACAGTCTTTAGTTTGAAGTCTAATTTATCTGATATGAGAATCGCTACCCCAGCCTTCTTTTGAGTCCCATTGGCATGAAAGATGCTTCTCCACCCCTTCACTTTCAGTCTACGTGTATCTTTAGGTTCAAAATGGGTCTCTTGTAGACAGCATATGGATGGGTCCTGTCGTTTTATCCAATCTGCAACCCTGTGCCGTTTTATGGGTACATTGAGGCCATTCACATTGAGAGTGATTATTGATAGATACGTTTTTATTGACATCGAGTTACCTTTGAAGTCTTTCTTTCTGTAGACTGTCTCTATATTTCTGTTCAATGCTACTCTTGGCATTTTTCCTCTTTTATACAAACCCCCTTAATATTTCCTGCAGTGTCGGCTTGGTGGTTGCATAGTCTTTTAAGCCTTGCCGGTCTTGAAAACTCTTATCTCTCCATCCATTTTGAATGTCAGTCTTGCTGGATAAAGTATTCTTGGCTGCATGTTCTTCTCATTTAGTGCCCTGAATATATCTTGCCAGCCTCTTCTGGCTTGCCAGGTCTCTGTGGACAGGTCTGACGTTATTCTGATGGGCTTCCCTCTGTAAGTAAGGAGCCTCTTTGCCCTGGCAGCTTTCAAGAGATTATACCTACAATTATAATTTCTCAACTTGACTATCAGGTGTCGTGATGTTTTTTTGGAGTGTATAATCTTGGGTGGAGACCGTTCAGCCTCTAGTACATGAACGCTGGTTTCATTCGCGAGATTCGGAAAGTTTTCATGAAGGACTTGTTCCACGACATCTTCTAGACTTCTTTCTTTCTCCTCCCCTTCAGGAATTCCAATAATTCTGACGTTGGAACGCTTCATGGCACCACTTATTTCCCTAATTCTGCTTTCGTGGGATCTAAGCTGTTTGTTCCAGGCTTCCTCCTGATCCTTTCTCTCTATCTGTTTGTCTTCCAGATCACTAATTCTATCTTCTGTCTCAGTTACCCTAGCTTTGAGAGAGTTTAGATTGGATTGGAACTCATTGAGAGCATTGTGGACCTCCTCCCTGGTAGCTTTAAGCTCCGCCCTAACATTGTGAACATCCTGTCTGGTCGCTTTCAGTTCGGCTCTAATCAATTCTGTTTGGTCATCCATGGCTTTCTCCAACCTAGCTATTGCCTGGATAATTGTTAGCCTGAATTCTCTTTCCGACATATTGTCTATGTTGATAGCCGTTAGCTCTGTTGCGGAAGGTCCATCCTCTGTATTTTTCTTCTGTTGGGCATTCCTCCTCCTAGTCATTTTGGTGGGAGAAGACTGAACAGATGTAGCTGGATGTATCAACTCTGGTGCAGTCAAGGTGCACCCTGGAACACTTCCTGATCTCCGTCTCAGAAGCCTCAGTCTGGGTGCAGAAGCTGAATAAATTCCCCCTTGGATGCTGGCAGTGCAGGTTCCAAGTTAAAGACCCTGGGGGCGCAGGATCTTTTGCTCGTCCCCAAAGCCAAGGCAGTGGCGGCTGTCTGGGAGCTCCTGACCGCCAGAGAGGTTCCAAGCAGCGATCGCACACTGAGATTTTGCCGCTGGCGGGGGCTGGGAGTGCCCGGCTTGCGCGCACCTCTTTTCAGAGGCGGCTGTGGGTCGGGCGCGCGTCTGGGGCACTGAGAACGGGGCGCTGGTCCGTAAGCCGCAGGCTGGGCTTTTGCGCGCCTCTGTCCGGGGAAGAGTTTCGCGGGCGCGAGGCTTAGACTTTGAAACAATGGCCCGGGTCAAGAAGCGCCCCAGGGCCTTAGAAACCCAGGAGAGCTGGAGCGACGTGCACGCGCATCTCAAGCTTTGTGGCAGGGCTAGCGCGCGTTCTGCAGACCGGCTCCCATCCCCTCACAGGAGCCGGAACCCCGTGCTCTGGGGCACGCTGGCGGCTTAGGGACCAGGAGCCGGTTTCTCCGCCGCACTCTCTCTGCCTCCGCGCCGGGGAGGCCGTCTGGGACCGGGGACTCAAGCCCCTGTCCCTAGCCGCCCCGATTCCCACAGTTTGCCCCCGCGATCCTTTGCTCTTTTGGAGTGCTTTCAACCAGTCTCCGAGTTAATGCTGGTCCCCAGACGCAGGGCACTCTCGCTCGTATCGGGGTATTACTTTTGCACTGGTCGCCTCTGGTGGCTCCCTCCCCCTTTTGTTTATCTTCCGATATCAGTCCGCTGTTCCCATTCCGCTTTACCTGCTCACTGGCGTCTTCTGCCCCTGTAGAGATCCAGACGTGTATAATTCTGATCTCAGGCTGATTTCATGGGTGATCAGAGTTCTTTGGTAGGTAATCAGCTCACTTTGGGGTACCAGCTGAAAAGACGCCTCTTCCTATTACCCCGCCATCTTGTCCCCCCCTGTCAATTTACTTTTGGTTTAACTGTTTCCTTTGCTGTGCAAATGTTTTTGATCCTGATGAAGTCTCAATAGTTCATTTTGCCCTTGCTTCCCTTGGCTTTGGCAATGTTCCTAGGAAGAATATGCTGTGGCTGAGGTCGAGGAGGTTGCTGCCTGTATTTTCAAGGATTTTGAAGTCACAATGAGGTTGTTCATCCATTTTAAGTCTATTTTTGTGTGTGGTGTAAGGAAATGGTCCAAGTTCATTTTTCTGCATGTGACTGTCCAATTTTCCCAACACCATCTGTTGAAGAGACTGTCTTTTTTTCCATTGGACATTTTTTCTTGCTTTGTCAAAGATTAGTTGACCATAGAGTTGGGGGGGTCTATTTCTGGGCTCCTTTTCTGTTCCATTGATCTATGTGTCTGTTTTTGTTTGTTTGTTTGTTTGTTTTTGCCAGTACCATACTGTCTTGATGATGACAGCTTTATAATAGACCTTAAAGTCTAGAATTGTGATACCACCAACTTTGCCTTTCTTTTTCAATATTCCTTTGGCTAGTCAAGGTCTTCTCTGGTTCCATATAAATTTTAAGATGATTTGCTCCATTTCTTTGAAAAAAAAAATGGATGGGATTTTGTTAGGGATTGCATTAAATGTGTAGATTGCTTCAGTAGCATAGACATTTTCACAATATTTTTTCTTCCAATCCAGGAACATGGAAATTTTTTCTATTTCTTTGTGTCTTCTTCAATTTCTTTCATGAGTACTTTATAGCTTTCTGAGTATAGATTCTTTGCTTCTTTGTTTAGGTTTATTCCTATGTATCTTATGGTTTGGGGTCCAATTGTAAATAGGATTGGCTCCTTAATTTCTCTTTCTTCTGTCTTGTTGTTGGTATAAAGAAATACAACTGATTTCTGTGCATTGACCTTATATCCTGACACTTAACTGAATTCCTGTATGAGTTCTAGCAGATTTGGAGTGGTGTCTTTTGGGTTTTCCACATATAGTATCATACCATCTGCAAAGAGTGAGAGTTTGACTTCTTCTTTGCCGATTTGGATGACTTTAATTTCTTTTTGTTGTCTATCACTGAAGCTAAATAGCAGTGGTGATAATGGACATCCCTGCCATGTTCCTGACCTTAGCGGAAAAGTTCTCAGTTTTTCTCCATTGAGAATGATATTTACGGTGGGTTTTTCACAGATGGCTTTGATGACATTGAGGTTTGTACCCTCTATCTCTATACTTTGAAGAGTTTTGATCAGGAAAGGATGCTGTATTTTGGCAAATGCTTTTTAAGCAGCTATTGAGAGGATCATATGGTTCTTGTTCTTTCTTTTATTAATGTATTGTATCATATTGATTGATTTGTGGATGTTGAACCAACCTTGCAGCCCTGGAATAAATCCCACTTGGTCATGGTGAATCATCCTTAATGTACTGTTGAATCCTATTGGCTAGTATTTTGGTGAGAATATTCGCATCTGTGTTCATCAGGGATATTGGTCTGTAATTCTCTTTTTTGATGGGATCCTTCTCTGGTCTTGAGATCAAGGTAATGCTGGCCTCATAAAGTGAGTTTGGAAGTTTTCCTTCCATTTCTATTTTATGAAATGGTTTCAGGTGAGTAGGAATTAATTCTTCCTTAAATAATTGGTAGAATTCCCCTGCGAAGTCATCTGGCCTTGGGATCTTTTTTGTTGGGAGATTTTTGATGACTGCTTCTATGTCCTTACTGGTTATGGGTCTGTTCAGGTTTTCTATTTCTTCCTGGTTCAGTTTTGGTAGTTTATATGTCTCCAGGAATGCATCCATTTCTTCCAGATTGTCAAATTTGCTGGCATAGAGTTGCTCACAATATGTTCTTATATATTTTTTGTTTTTCTTTGGTGTCAGTTGTGATCTCACCTGTTTCACTCATGATTTTATTTATTTGGGTCCTTTCTCTTTTCTTTAAACCCCCTGGCCAGGGGTTTATCAATCTTATTAATTCTTTCAAAGTATCAGCTTCTAGTTTCATTGATTTGTTCTATTGTTTTCTTGGTTTCTATTTCATTGATTTCTGCTCTGATCTTTATGATTTCTCTTCTTCTGCTGAGTTTAGGCTTTTTTTGTTGTTCTTTCTCCAGCTCCTTTAGGTGTAGGGTTAGGCAGTGCATTTGAGACCTTTGTTGTTTCTTGAGAAAGGCTTGCATTGCTATATATTTTCCTCCCAGGACTGCCTTTGCTGTGTTTCACAGATTTTGAACCATTGTGTTTTCATTATCATTTGTATTCATGAATTTTTTCAAGTCTTCTTTAATTTCCTGGTTGACACATTCATTCTTTAGAAGGATGCTGATTAGTCTTCATGTATTTGGGTTCTTTCCAAATTTCCTCCTGTGATTGAATTCTAGCATCAGAGCATTGTGGTCTGAAAATATGCAGGGAATGATCCAATCTTTTGTACTAGTTGAGACCTGATTTATGACCCAGGATGTGATCTATTCTGGAAAATGTTCCAAGTGCACTAGAGAAGAATGTGTATTCTGTTGCTTTGGGATGGAATGTTCTGAATATATCTGTGACATCCATCTGGTACAGTGTGTCATTTTAGGCCTTTATTTCCTTTTTGATCTTTTGCTTGGATGATCTGTCCATTTCAGTGAGGGGAGTGTTAAAGTCCCCTACTATTATTGTATTATAGTTGATGTGTTTCTTTGATTTTGTTATTAATTGGTTTATATAGCTGGCTGCTCCCATGTTAGGGTCATAGATATTTAAAAATTTTAGATTTTGTTGGACAGAACCTTTGAGTATGATATAGTGTCCTTCCTCATCTCTTATTATAGACTTTGGCTCAAAATCTAATTGATCTGATATAAGGATTGCAACTCTGCCTTTCTTTTGATGTCCATTAGCATGGTAAATTGTTTTCCACACCCTCGCTTTGAATCTGGAGGTATCTTCAGGTATAAAATGAGTTTCTTGTAGACAGCATATTGATGAGTTTTGTCTTTTTTTTTTAATCCTTTCTGATATCCTGTGTTTTTTCATTGGGGGGATTTAGCACATTTACATTGAAAGTAACTATTGATAGATATGAATTTAGTGCCATTGTATTGCCTGTAAGGTGGATATTACTGTATATTGTCTTTTTTCCTTTTTGATCTACTACTTTCAGGGTCTCTCTTCACTTAGGGGAACCCTTTCAATATTTCCTGTAGATCTGGTTTGGTGTTGGCAAATTCCTTCCTTTTTTTTTTTTTGTTGTTGTTGTTTGTTTTGTTTTGTTGTTGTTGTTTTGTCCTGGAAGCTTTTTATCTCTCCTTCTATTTTCAGTAATAGCCTAGCTGGTTATAGTATTCTTGGTGGCACGCTTTTCTTGTTTGGTGCTCTGAATATATCATACCAATTCTTTCTGGCCTGCCAGGTTTCTGTGGATAAGTCTGCTGCCAATCTAATATTTTTACCATTGTATGTTAGAGAGTTCTTTTCCCGGGCTGCTTTCAGGATTTTCTCTTTGTTGCTAAGACTTGTAAATTTAATTATTATGTGATGGGGTGTGGACCTACTCTTACTGATTTTGAGGGGGGTTCTCTGCACCTCCTGGAGTTTGATGCTTGTTCCCTTTGCCATATTAGGGAAATCCTGTACAATAATTCTCTCCAATGTACTTTCTGCTCCCCTCTCTCTTTCTTCTTCTTCTGGAATCCCAAATATTCTAATGTTGTTTTATCTTATGGTATCACTTATCTCTTGAATTCTCCCCTCATTGTCCAGTAGTTGTTTGTCTCTCTTTTGCTCAGCTTCTTTATTCTCTGTCATTTGGTCTTCTATATCACTAATTCTTTCTTCTGCCTCATTTATCCTAGCAGCAAGAACCTCCATTTTTTATTGCACCTCATTAATAGCTTTTTTAAATTTCAACTTGGTTAGATTTTAGTTCTTTTATTTCTCCAGACAGGGTTTCTTTAATATCTTCCTTGCCTTTTTTTGAGCCCAGCTAGCACCTTGAGAATCATCATTCTGAGCTCTAAATCCAACATATTACCAATGTCTGTATTGATTAGGTTCCTGGCCTTTGGGACTGCCTCTTGTTTTTTTTTTTGTTTGTTTGTTTGTTTGTTTTTTGTTTTTTTTTTTGTTTTGTTTTGTTTTGTTCTTGTTTTTGGTGGTGAGATTTTCTGCCTTGTCATTTTATCCAGATAAGAATATATGAAAGAGCGAATAAAACAGTAAAAGGGTGGCAAAGACCCCAGGAAAGTGTGCTCTAACCAAATCGGAAGAGACCCCCAAATCGTTGGGGATCAAAGGGGGTAAAAAGAAGTTCAGAAAAAAAATTTAAAAAAAGGAAAAAAATATAAAAAAGAAAATATATATAATAGACTGGTGAATAGAACAGTCACCCACTTAATTTTGGGAGTACTTTGGTCTCTTAGAAGGAACTACATCCCAGAATTTTAAAGAATGAAAAACTTTTTAATAATAATGGTAAACACAATGAAGGAATGGAATATGACTATAAAGTTGAAAATTTAAAAAAATTCTAAAAAAGGAGTTGATATGATTAGTTGTTTGGGAGAATAAAGAAAAAGAATGTGGAGAAAATTTGCTCAGGTTGGAGACTAGAACAAAGCCCTGTGCTAGATTTAGGGTATATGTGGATCTATTAGAAGTTGTTTCCCAATTTTTATAGAAGAAAAAACCCTATGTGTATACAAAAAAGAAAGTAGGATACAATGAAAGATAAACTATGACTATAATAATGAAGGTTCAAAAAGATTTTTATGATAGTTTAAGATAATCTAGTTAAATGCGTTAAAAGAGAAAAGAGTAAAAGTTTAAAAAATAAGCATAAGAAAAAATAAAAAAAAATTAATTAACTTTGCAAGACTAAAGAATCATATTTAGAAAGCCATGAATTCCATGTTCTGCTTTCTCCTCCTCTGGAATTTCGCTGTTCTTCTTGGTAAGTGAACTTGGTCTTGGCTGGATTTCTTGCTGATCTTCTGGGAGAGTGGCTTGTTGTAGTATTTCTCAAGTGTCTTTACCTGAGGTGGAATTGCACCACCCTAACCAGTGGCCGGGCTAAGTAATCTGCTCAGGTTTGCTTTTGGGAGCTTTTGTTCCCTGAACCCTTTCCGTAGAGTTCTGGAAGACAGGAATGAAAATGGTGGCCTCCCAATCTCCACTCCAGGGGAGCTGAGAGCTCTGGGTCCCTCTCCTCAGTGTACCCTTGAAGGAAAGTGCTCAGTCACTTCAATGTCCCTGGCTTCTGGCTGCGCTCTGAGCTTACCCAGCCTGTGACCAAGCATCTCTGTCTCTGGCACACAGTCCCGCCTAATATCTCCAAACTCAGCAGATCCCTGTGCTCTCCCAGGGAGCTCTCCCTGTATCTCGTGTGGTCCCTGCTCAAAGAGCAGTGGCCTGACTGTACCAAGGATCACGGTTTAAGGTAACCTCGAGTTGAGAGTTCACTCCTGGGCTCTGTCTCTTAGCGGGCTTCCCTGCACTAATACTTGTGAGCTCTGTGACACTCAGACACCCCTGATCCTTCTGTGACCCCAGGGGACCTGAGACCATGCTTTCCCCATGTAGGCTTCCCCCCGGCTTAGCCTCTGGAGCGATGTGCCTCAGTGGAGCAGATTTTTAAAAGTTCTGATTTTGTGCTCTGTTGCTCCATCACTTGCCGGGAGCCAGCCCCTTCCCCCCATGGTCTATCTTCCGATTGTTTTGGATTCACTTCTCCACAGGTCCTACGTTTCAGAAAGCGGTCAATTTTCTGTTTATAGAATTGCTGCTCTTCTTCTTTTCAATCTCCTGTTGGAATTGTAGGTGTTTGGAATGATTTTATAAATTATCTAGCTGATCTCCTGCTGTCTGATGTCATCTCAGCCTGCTACTCCTCAGCTATTGACTCCTCCTCTCTGGCAGTATGGACATTTTAATGGCATTTATTCTTCTGATCCATGAGTACGAAATGGTCTTCCATCTTTTTGTGTCTTCTTCAGTTTCTTTCATGAATGTTCTGTAGTTCCTCAAGTACAGATTTTTACCTCTTAGGTTAGGTTTATTCCCTGGTATCTTATGGTTCTTGGTAGTATAGTAAATGGAATTGATTCTTTAATTTCCCTTTCTATATTTTCATTGTTAGTGTATAAGAAAGCAACTGATTTCTGTACATTGATTTTGCATCCTACCACATTACAGAATTGCTGTATGAGTTCTAGTAGTTTGGGGCTGGAGTCTTTTGGGATTTCCATATAAAGTATTGTGTCATCTGCTAAGAGAGAGAGTTTGACTTCTTCTTTGTCAATTTGAGTACTTTTTATTTCTTTTTGTTGTCTAATTGCTGTTGCTAGGACTTCTAGTAATATGTTGAATAACAGTGGCAAGAGTGTACATCCTTATTGTGTTCCTTATGTCAGAGGGAAAGCTTTCAGCTTTTCCCCATTGAGAATGATATTTGCTGAGGGTGATATTTCATAGATATGTTTTATGAAGTTGAAGAATGTTCACTCTATTCCTATACTTTGAATCATTTTAGTCAGGAACAGATGCTGTATCTGGTCAAATGCTTTTTCTGCATCAATTGAGAGGATCATGTGGTTCTTCTCCTCTTACTGATTTGTTCTATCATATTGATTGATTTGTGGATGTTGAAGTATTCTTGCATTGCATGGATAAATCCCACCTTGTCATGGTATATAATCTTTTTAATGTATTGTTGGATCCTATTAGCTCAGATCTTGTTGAGAATCTTGGCATCCATATTCTTCAGTGATATCGGTCTGAAATTCTCCTTTTTCAAGGGACATTTGCCTGGTTTGGGGATCAGGGTAATTCTGGCTTCATAAAAAGAGTCTGGATGTTTTCCTTCTTATTTTTTTATTTTTTTGAAACAGCTTCAGGAAAACAGGTATTATTTCTTCTTTGAATGTTTGGTAGAATTCTCCAGGGAATCCATCAGGTCCTGGGGTCTTGCTTTTTGGGAGGTTGTTGATCATTGCTTCAATCTTGTTACGAGATGTGGGTCTATTCAGGCTGTCAATTTCTTCCTGATTCAGTTTTGGAAGTTTATAGGTTTCCAGGAATGCATCCATTTTGTCTAGGTGGTATAACTTATTGGTATATAACTCTTTTTTTAAAAAAAGATTTTATTTATTTGTTTGACAGACAGAGATCACATGTAGAAAGAGAGGCAGGCAGAGAGAGAGAGGAGGAAGCAGGCTTCCCGCTGAGAAGAGATCCCAATGTGGGGCTTGGTCCCAGCACCCTGAGATCATGACCTGAGACAAAGCAGAGGCTTTAACCCACTGAGCCACCCAGGCGCCCCTGGCATATAACTCTTGATAAAAATTTCTGATGATTATTTCTATTTCCTTGGCATTAGTCGTGATCTCTCCCTTTTCATTCATAATTTTATTAATCTGGGCCTGTCACTTCTCTTTTGGATTAGTTTGACCAGTGGTTTATTGATCTTATTGATTCTTTCAAAAAATCAACTTCTAGTTTTGTTGATTTGTTCTTCTCTATGTCTAATTTCTATCTCATTGATCTCTGCTCTAATCTTGATTTTTCCCTTCTTGTGTGTGGGATGACTTAATTTGTTGTTTATTCTCCAGTTTTTTAAGGTGTAAAGAAAGCTGTTTTATTCTGGATTTTTCAATTTTTTTCCAGGGAGGCTTACATGGCTATGTATTTCCCCCTTAGGACTACCTTTGCCATATCTCATAGTTTTTGGACTGATGTGTCTTCATTCTCTTTGCTTTCCATGAATTGTTTTCATTCTTCTTTGTTTTCCTGGTTGATTCAAACATTCTTAAGCAGGGTGGTTTTTAGTTTTTTTGTTTTTTTTTTAAGATTTTATTTATTCATTTGACAGACAGAGATCAAAAGTAGGCAGAGAGGCAGGCAGAGAGAGAAAGGAGGAAGCAGGCCCTCCACAGAGCAGAGAGCCCAATGTGGGGCTTGATCCCAGGACCCTGGGATCATGACCCGAGCTGAAGGCAGAGGCTTTACCCCACTGAGCCACCCAGGTGCCCCTGGTTTTTAGTTTTGAACTGTTTGAATGCCTTCCAAACTTTTTCTTGTTGTTGTGTTCCAGTTTCAAAGGATTGAGATTTGAGAATATGTGGGGGATAATCTCAGTCTTTTGGTGTTTGTTGAGCCCTGATTTGTGATCCAGTATTTGTTTTATTCTGGAGAATGTTTCATGTGCACTCAAGAAGAATGTGTATTCGGTTGTTTTAGGATGGAATGTTCTGTATAAATCTATGAGGTCCATCTGGCCCATTATGTCATTCAATACTCTTGTTTCTTTATTGATTTTCTTCTTTATGATCTATCATCCCATGTCTTTTGATTTGAGTATTCTGTCAGTTCACATTCAGAGTAATTATTGCTAGATATGTATTTATTGCCATTTTATTACTTGTTTTGTCATTGTTTCTGGAGATTTTCTCTTTTACTTTCTAGTCTTTGTCACTTTTGGTCTTTCCTTTCCACTAAAAAAATTCCCTTTAATATTTCTTTTAAGGCTGTTTTATTGGTCACAAATTCCTTAGTTTTTGTTTGTTGGGAAACTCTTTATCTCTGCTTCTCTTCTGAATGATAACCTTGCTGGATAGAGTATTCTGGGCTGCAGATTTTTTCCTAATCAGCCCATTTAATATATCATGCCATTCTTCTCTGGCTTGCCACATTTCTGTTTAGAAAGCTGCAGATAGTCTTATGGGGTCTTCTCTTGTTAAATCTGGACTTGTTTTTCCTTGCTGCATTCCAGATTTTTTCTTTATTATTATATTTTGCAAATTAAGTTACAATATATCTTGATGTTAGCCAGCTTTTGTTGATTTTTTTAAAAGATTTTTATTTATTTATTTGACCGAGAGAAATCACAAGTAGACGGAGAGGCAGGCAGAGAGAGAGAGAGGGAAGCAGGCTCCTGATGAGCAGAGAGCCCGACGCAGGGCTCGATCCCAGGATCCTGAGATCATGACCTGAGCTGAAGGCAGTGGCTCATCCCACTGAGCCACCCAGGAATTCTTTGTGCCTCTTCAATCTGCATGCCTGTTCCCTTTCCCAGACTAGAAAATTTTTCAGCTATTATTTCCTCAAAAAGATTTTCTGTCCCCTTTTCTCTTTTCTTCTTCTTAGGTGTGCAACTATGTCTTGTCTAAATGTCTCATGTGAATGAGGCAGGTCTCATCTAATGTCCATGTTATTCAGTAATGTCTGTTCTTCTTGGTTGATCAGAATCTGGGTAATTTCTAGTACTTTGCAAACTTTAGAATCTCCATTTAGTTTATGTATCCTCAATAGTTGTATTCTGCCTTGCACATATGCAACGTAATAATCATTGGTATACTTATGTGTATTCCTGGAGCTTCTCTCTGCATAGCTCCCTTTTCTTTTATTTTGCCTTACAAAATCCACCCACCTACACAGAACCTAACTTTGAGCTCTGTTCAGCTCTGGAAGATTGACATGGTTTGTTCTCCACCTATTTAATACATTCTGGAAAGTGCCTCTTGGCTGAAAATCAGGAAAATAATTGGGCTCACCTCCTGTGTTCCCCTTTGTCAGCAATCATAATCTTGTACTGCCGGTTGTATAATATTTGAAAACTATTGCTCCATATATTTTGTCAAGTTTTATACTTATGCATAGTGGAAGGGGTAACATGGTACTAAATATATGATCCTGGCTAACAGTCAAATTATAGTCTGACCAATTTTTATTTCAGACAATTTTAAACCTACATAAAAGTTGAAAGAAGAGCATACATACCCTTAACTTAGATTTACCAATTATCATCTTTCCCTGGTTTATCTGTCTTTATTTATTTATTTATTTATTTATTTATTTCTTCTTTCTTTCTATTACCTTTCCTTCTTTCTTTCACTATGATCTATTATCAATTATTTGCTGAACCATCAGAAGTAGTTTCAGATAGCACAAAATTTGGCATTTAAGTATTTTGCCATGTAGCTCTTCAAAACAAAGAATCTATTGTTAATAACCACACTACTTATGTTATATCCAAGAAATAAAACTTTGTTAAATAAATATTTTCTGGAAGAGATTATGCTGAGTTAAATAAGTCAAGCAGAGAGAGTCAATTATCATATGGGTTCACTTATTTGTGGAGCATAACAAATAGCATGGAAGACATGGGGAGTTAGAGAGGAGAAGGGAGTTGGGGGAAATTGGAAGGGGAGGTGAACCATGAGAGACTATGGACTCTGAAAAACAATCTGAGGGGTTTGAAGTGGTGGGGGGTGAGAGGTTGGGGTACCAGGTGGTGGGTATTATAGAGGGCACGGCTTGCATGGAGCACTGGATGTGGTGCAAAAATAATGAATACTGTTATGCTGAAAATAAATAAATTTTAAAAAGAAATATTTTCTAATATAGTTTATATTAAAATTTCTTCAACTTTTCCTTCACAGTTCTTTAGACTTTTATTTTTCAATCTAGGGACCATTTTTAAATCTAGGGACTTATATTTGATTATTAGAATCTTTAGCTTCCTTTGATCTAAAATAGTCCTCTTTGCCTTTTTTTTTCAATTTATTTATTTTCAGAAAAACAGTATTCATTATTTTTTCACCACACCCAGTGCTCCATGCAAGCTGTGCCCTCGATAATACCCACCACCTGATACCCCAACCTCCCACCGCCCCGCCACTTCAAACCCCTCAGATTGTTTTTCAGAGTTTATAGTCTCTCATGGTTCACCACCCCTTCCAATTTACCCCAAAGCACATACCCTCCTCAATGTCCATAACCTTACCCCCCTTCTCCAAACCCCCCTCCCTCCAGCAACCCACAGTTTGTTTCGTGAGATTAAGAGTCACTTATGGTTTGTCTCCCTCCCTATCCCATCTTGTTTCATGGATTCTTCTCCTACCCACTTAAGCCCCCATGTTGCATCATCAATTCCTCATATCAGGGAAATCATATGATAGTTGTCTTTCTCCACTTGACTTATTTCACTAAGCATGATACGCTCTAGTTCCATCCATGTTGTCGCAAATGGCAAGATTTCGTTTCTTTTGATGGCTGCATAGTATTCCATTGTGTATATATACCACTTCTTCTTTATCCATTCATCTGTTGATGGACATCTAGGTTCTTTCCATAGTTTGGCTATTGAGGACATTGCTGCTATAAACATTCAGGTGCACGTGCCCTTTTGGATCACTACGTTTGTACCTTTAGGGTAAATACCCAGTAGTGCAATTGCTGGGTCATAGGGCAGTTCTATTTTCAACATTTTGAGGAACCTCCATGCTGTTTTCCAGAGTGGTTGCACCAGCTTGCATTCCCCCCAACAGTGTAGGAGGGTTCCCCTTTCTCCGCATCCTCGCCAGCATCTGTCATTTCCTGACTTGTTGATTTTAGCCATTCTGACTGGTGTGAGGTGATATCTCATTACAAAATTGACATTTTTAAAAAGTTCAGGTCATTAATGTCAGATTGCCTCATCATGTTTTAGGTGATGCCAAGTTTGATCACTTGTTTGTTGTTTATGCCTGATTTCTTCAATGTAATGTATATTTCCCCTTTACAGTTAATATATATTCTGTTGACTGATATTTTGAGAACTGTAACTGTCCCGTGATCCAATATCCTTTTACCCAACAGTTTTAGAACCATTGGTAATCATTGTCTGAATCCATGATTACACTGAGGATTGCAAAAATGGTGATTATTCTAATTCTATACGTTCTTGCATATTTTTAAATCTGAAGTTCATTTGTAATGAAGAATCTCATAATAATTTTAATATTAGAAATAAACATTTTTGGAAATGAAGTAAATTATAAACTCTGAGAAAATATCCTTACTGAGTATTACAGTTTTTAGTGTCATTGATACAGCATGACTCCCAGCATTTTAGTGATTTCAACTGAGCTCTCTGGTCAGGAACATTACAGTAGTGATATAGAACATTACTTCATATCAGAAAATTATCTCATGTCTCTTCTTAATCAGTCTCATTCCCATCCCCCAGGGAAATTTGCTTTTCTGGTTTTGCTCATCATAGATAGGTTGTTCTTGTTATAGAATTTCAAATAAGTAGAATCATGCTCTATGCATTCATTTGTGTGAGGCTTATTTCACTAATCAGCATATTTTTGAAATTTATTTATATTGTTGTACATATTGGTAGTTTGTGCCTTATCATTTTTGAGTAGTTATTTTTAAAATTTTTAAATTTTTTATATACATATATTTTTTTCCCCAGGGGTACAGGTCTGTGAATCGCCCAGTTTACACACTTCACAGCACTCACCAAAGCACATACCCTTCCCAATGTCCATAATCCCACCCCCTTCTCCCAAGCCTCCTCCCCCCAGCAACCCTCAGTTTGCTTTGTGAGATTAAGAGTCACTTATGGTTTGTCTCCCTCCCAATCCCATCTTGTTTCATTTATTCTTCTCCTACCCCCTTAAGCCCCCATGTTGCATCAACACTTCCTCATATCAGGGAGATCATATGATAGTTGTCTTTCAACGATTGACTTATTTCGCTAAGCATGATATGCTCTAGTTCCATCCACGTTGTCGCAAATGGCAAAACTTCATTTCTTTTGATGGCTGCATAGTATTCCATTGTGTATATATACCTCATCTTCTTGATCCATTCATCTGTTGATGAACATCTAGGTTCTTTCCATAGTTTGGATATTGTGGACATTGCTGCTATAAACATTCGGCTACACGTGCCCCTTCGGATCACTACGTTTGTGTCTTTAGGGTAAATACCCAGTAGTGCAATTGCTGGGTCATAGGGTAGTTCTATGTTCAATATTTTGAGGAACCTCCATGTTGTTTTCCAGAGAGGTTGCACCAGCTTGCATTCCCCCCAACAGTGTAGGAGGGTTCCCCTTTCTCTGCATCCTCGTCAGCATCTCTCATTTCCCGACTTGTTGATTTTAGCCATTCTGACTGGTGTGAGGTGATATCTCATTGTGGTTTTGATTTGTATTTTCCTGATGCCAAGTGATATGGAGCACTTTTTCATGTGTCTGTTGGCCATCTGGATGTCTTCTCTGCAGAAACGTCTGTTCATGTCCTCTGCCCATTTCTTGATTGGATTATTTGTTCTTTGGGTGTTGAGTTTGCTATGCTCTTTATAGATTTTGGACACTAGCCCTTTATCTGATATGTCATTTGCAAATATCTTCTCCCATTCTGTCAGTTGTCTTTTGGTTTTATTAACTGTTTCCTTTGCTGTGCAAAAGCTTTTGATCTTGATGAAATCCCAATAGTTCATTTTTTCCCTTGCTTCCCTTGCCTTTGGTGATGTTCCTAGGAAGATGTTGCTGCGGTTGAGGTCGAAGAGGTTGCTGCCCATGTTCTCCTCAAGGATTTTGATGGATTTCTTTCTCACATTGAGGTCCTTCATCAATTTTGTGTCTATTTTCATGTGTGGTGTAAGGAAATGGTCCAATTTCATTCTTCTGCATGTGGCTGTCCAATTTTCCCAACACCATTCACTGAAGAGGCTGTCTTTTTTCCATTGGACATTCTTTCCTGCTTTGTTGAAGATTAGTTGACCATAGAGCTGAGGGTCTATTTCTGGGCTCTCTATTCTGTTCCATTGATCTATGTGTCTGTTTTTATGCCAGTACCATACTGTCTTGATGATGACAGCTTTGTAATAGAGCTTGAAGTCCGGAATTGTGATGCCACCAATTTTGGCTTTCTTTTTCAATATTCCTTTGGCTATTCGAGGTCTTTTCTGGTTCCATATAAATTTTAGGATTATTTGTTCCATTTCTTTGAAAAAGATGGATGATACTTTGATAGGAATTGCATTAAATGTGTAGATTGCTTTAGGTATCATAGACATTTTCACAATATTTATTCTTCCAATCCAGGAGCATGGACATTTTTCCATTTTTTTGTGTCTTCCTCAATTTCTTTCATGAATACTTTATAGTTTTCTGAGTATGGATTCTGTGCCTCTTTAGGTAGGCTTATTCCTAGGTATCTTATGGTTTTGGGTGCAATTGTAAATGGGATTGATTCCTCAATTTCTCTTTCTTCTGTCTTGTTGTTGGTGTAGAGAAATGCAACTAATATCTGTGCATTGATTTTATATCCCTACAATTTACTGAATTCCTGTACAAGTTCTGGCAGTTTTGGAGTGGAGTCTTTTGGGTTTTCCACATATAGTATCATATCATCTGCAAAGAGTGATAGTTTGACTTCTTCTTTGCCAATTTGGATGCCTTTAATTTCCTTTTGTTGTCTGATTGCTGAGGCTAGGACTTCTAGTACTATGTTGAATAGAAGTAGTGGTAATGGACATCCTTGACATGTTCTTGACCTTAGTGGAAAAGCTTTCAGTTTTTTCCCATTGAGAATGATATTTGCGGTGGGTTTTTCATAATGGCTTTGATAATATTGAGGTAGGTGCCCTCTATCCCTACACTTTGAAGAGTTTTGATCAGGAAGGGATGCTGTACTTCGTCAAATGCTTTTTCAGCATCTATTGAGAGTATCCTATGGTTCTTGTTCTTTCTTTTATTGATGTGTTGTATCACATTGATTGATTTGTGGATGTTGAGCCAACCTTGCAGCCCTGGAATAAATCCCACTTGGTCGTTATGAATAATCCTTTTAATGTACTGTTGAACCCTATATGCTTGTATATGCTTATTATTGGGTTGTTTATCTCTTTATTAATTCATATGTATTTAAAAATATTTCTAAACACTAGTAGATTGTAATTTTCTTGTTTTGCAGTTATGTTCTTCAAGTCTGTGGCTGATTTTTTCATTTTCTTAGAATTTGTGTTTTGATGAAAATTTTTAATTTTGATGGTATAATACATTGTTTTTATTCTTTTATGGTTTTTAATTTCTGTGATAAAAACCCTGACTCTCACCAGCTCAAAAATGTATTTTTCTGTTTTCATTGTATACTTTATTATTTTAAGCTTTTGTGTTTAGGACTATGATCTACCTAAATCAATTTTTGCATCTACTGTGAAGTTGAGTTCAGAGTTGTCCTCTGTTCCCTCACCACCATATAGATACTCAGTTATTCTAACATAGGTTTTAAAAAGATGTTCCTTCAACAATTAGATTAGTTTATCACTTTTGTCAAAAATCAAATAACCACGGGATTCTATGTCTATTCCTGGGCTCTTCATTCTGCTCCCTTGATCTATTTGCCAATCTTTATGCCAGTACAATGGTTTCATGATGACTGTAGCTTTGTAGTATATATTGAAGTCATATTGTGTAAAATGTCTATCTTCACTTTTTTTCAAAATTCTTTTGATATTATAGGTCCTTTCCACTTTCATATACATTTTAGAATAAGTTTGTCAATTCCTGCAAAAATAGCTAGTAGGATTATGGCTGGTATCTTTTTGAATCTTTATGTTGTAGGGAGAATTATTATCCTTAAGACTTGACTTTTCCAATTCACATTTTTTGGGTCCTTTATAATTTATTCACAATGTTTTATAGGTTGAAAGTCTGAGGTCTTACCTGTATTTTGTTAAATTCATTCCTGTCCACTCACTATTTTTGTAGTTTTTGTAAGTGTATTTTTTCATTTTTAAATTATTTTCTCCTTATTATAATACTATTTTGAACCATTATTTTATATCCATGACATTACCTTTGCTACTTAAAAAAAGTAGGTTAAACCCATCTCTGGTGCAAATGAAAAACTTTCAAATTCATGAAAGTCTTCTAGGTTTGCATAATTTTTTTTTCTTAAATTACTACACCTCTTTTTCCCACAGCTAGGTGGCACCTGATGTCATCATTAGTGCCTATACAATTCTGTATCACTTAATGGTGAATAAAAATGTCTTAGTTGTCCTTCTGAACCATCGACCCTGCAGAATTAAATGGGACAATCTAGAATCTCTGTCACATTAGGTTATGTGATCATAACTTCTAAACACACAGATGTTAGATCAAAACATCTGAATATGTGTAGTCACATGTATTTTTTTTAAATATGCTTGGACTCAGTGAAAATAAGATAATTTATATATATTTATTTATATAGATAGCTTTATTGAATATATATATATATATATATATATATATATATATATATTAGTTGCATTTTATTTATATATTTATATAGATGACTATATGGCCAAAACAACAACTACACTATAGCAACAATGAAGTCATAAAAAGAAAACAGATGTACATTTGACTAATTAGCACTTGACTAACCAAAGAAAGAAAGAAAGAAAGAAAGAAAGAAAGCCAGAGGTGGAGATGATCTATTCCAGTGGTTTTTAAAGCTTTTTGTTCTTCTTATAGCCAAATACCATTTTTTTCATAAGAAATGTTATGCAGAGTTCAAGTATAAAACAATTAGAAAAAAGCTGATTTGGTTTAAGTGGAGATCAATGTCTTAGACCCCATGCATTCCTACAGACCTTTTGTTTACACTGGAGCTCAGAAGAAATGCTGGAAAAACTGTTTCAAATTATTGTATTTAAAAGAAGAACAATAATCTGGGTTCTGAGATTTGGACTAGCTATTACAAAAGTTTTTGTGTCTGAGCAAGTCACTTAATCTTCTCTTGGTATTAGTTTCTCATCTCTTAACTGGGGAGCATGATACCTGTTGTACTTACCATAGAATTATTGTAGGGATCAGATAAGATGATACACATTGAATAGGCTTTAGAAAATCTGAAGACTTTATCAAATGTTAAATCATATTATAGCTATTATAAAAGTTATTTGTACATTGCATAAATATTTTTGTGATTAAAATATGGCTTGTAAAATAAAATAAACAACTGGTTATATTTTAAAGAAATTTCTATCTTATCATCAGTCTTATTCTTGTTGGGTTTTATCTTGTGTTTTCTTATCTATGGATGGTAGATGACATCTGTATGGTGAGAAGGAACAGACTAACCAGAAAGCAGGGAATTATAATAGTGTTATAAATATACAGTGTACTTGGAGTTTGAGACAATGTGGC
Source organism: Neogale vison (assembly GCF_020171115.1). Lineage (NCBI taxonomy): Eukaryota > Metazoa > Chordata > Mammalia > Carnivora > Mustelidae > Neogale > Neogale vison. The sequence continues at coordinate 51,089,495 of NC_058105.1, read as the reverse complement.
ATAGCAATGGCTGTGAGCAACAGGAGATAAGGTGGTCATTCTGAAACATGGCTAGTGGTCTCAACTAACAGTTTCCAACAGCCACAAACCCTATTAAAACACAAACCATAGCTTGAGACTGAAGGATAGTATTCTTTTACAGTCACTCTGGAGAAGGTTTTACTTATGTGCTTGTTTTATAGGCATGAATTCTGAATATGTATCCCTGGATATGGTTGGCAATGGTGTCAGCATTACAAACCAACCATAGGTAATTATTTGGAGAGTTACCAAAGTCAAGCATAACAACATAAACAGTCCTTCTAAATACCTTTTATTAAGAGAGTTGAATAGGTGCACTGGTCTGATCTATAGTTTGTTTTTGAATTCATAAGCATCTGAAACTTGAAGCTATTTTGAAATTAATATAAGTGGGAGTTTATTAAAATGAGTTTATAGGTATTAATCATCAAACACAGTCACATATTTTAGCTTTCAAAGAGTTCTACTTAGACAAGTAAGCCCTTGAAAAGAAATGGAAAAGAGAAATGTTAACATCCCTGGGAAGAAGGCAATTATTTAATCTTCTAAGTTTACATTCAGAACACATCCATAGCAAATATAATTTATGTCTACATCATAAATATTCCACAAGAAATGTTTATGAGTTCCCAGAACTTGAAGTCACCTTTTTGGACAATAGACCATTCTGAGATATACCATCACCTCCACCTGAGAGGTAACTATTACAGCCTATTTATTATATCTCCTGATTTTATGGAAAGTATCTGTAAAAAATACAGCAGTGTCCTCTGAATAACATAAAAATAAAAGTATCCATCTTCATTGTATTTTTTTTCTTATTCTGTCACCTAAATATTTCCTAGTCTAACACCTGAAGCTCAGGGAGGTGTGAGGAGTTTGCTTATTTAATGCAGTGCTTCTGCATTGCCTTTGGAAACAAAATAAGGCAACAAGTTCAATATTTTGAATGAAGTTTCTAGAAAAGTCCAAAGTGTTTTTAGTTGTTATTCTGGACTACTATGTAGTCCTTCTTCTCTATTTACAAGCAAATATTAAAAAAACATACTTTATAAATCATGCAAGAAGCTTTTTTTTTGTATACATGTAGACTCTACCCTGCATAAAAATGTTTAGATTTTCTGTGAAACCTATGCTTCTAAGAAAGCCAAGGTCTAGCAGTACAGCAATATGGATAATGACAACTAAACAGAGAACTAGACATGACTCAATTAAATAATGGTACATGGAGTATCTAAGAAATTCTAATTACTGTCTAAGTCATGATCACAAGTCCACATTTCTGATATGTGGGAGAACACAGGGTTAAATAGAAATATTTTGCTTAAGTAAATATAAATGAGGTAATGGAAGACTCAAACCCTAGTCCAATGACTTGAACATAGTAAGAGCTCAGAAGAATTTGTTGAATCATTAAAATTTCCCTGTTCATTCAATTTCAGCTCCTTCTTCTTGAATCACTTGTAAAATAATGTAAACCAACTGTTTTTCTTTTCTTTTCTTTCTTTCTTTCTTTTTCCCCTCCTCCTCCTCCTCCTCCTCCTCCTCTTCCTTCTTCTTCTTCTTCTTCTTCTTCTTCTTCTTCTTCTTCTTCTTCTTCTTTTTAAATCAGAGAAAGAGTGAGCACAAACAGGGGAAGTGGCAGGCAGAGGGAGAAGGCTCCCTGCTGAGCAAAGAGCCTGATGTGAGTCTCAATCCTAGGATTTTAGGATTATGACCTGAGTTGAAGTCAGCCGCTTAACCAGCTGGGCCCCCCAGGCATCCCTAAAACAAACTTTTAAGAAAAAGCATGAGGGGATATCTTTATGAGCTGAGTATTGGAATTTTTTAAAAAATCAGATACAAAAAATACTAACCAGAAAAGATAAAATTGATATATTAGACTACTTTAAAAATGAATAATTTTGTTCATTACTAAATGAAATGGCAAGCCTGAAATTGAGATAATGTGTTTATAATACAACTGTGAAATGATTAGCATATAGAATATAATCTTCAGAAACTACTACAAATCAATAAGTAAAAACCATAATGCATTAGTTAAAATGGGCTGGAGTTGCTACAAGAATTTTGTAAAAGATGAAACAAATGAGGAGAACAAAAACATGAAAAGGCATTGTCTTATTACGAATCAAAGAAACACAAGTTGAGTAACATGAAATAGCATTTTACAGAACTGAAAAAATTAGGATTATCAATATTAAATGTGGGCAAGAACAAGGATCAATGGAAATAGAATCTTCTGAGGCAGGAGTAAATTTGGTACACACTTTGAAAAATAATTCGACACTTTCTTATACAGTTTCATATATCTATCTATCTATCTATCTATACCATGCATGCACACACACACACACACACACACACACACATATTATATATTTGTATACCCTATGCCCCAGTAATTCCAAATTAGGAGTAGGTTTTATAGGAACTCTTGCTCGTGCAGCATTGTTCATAATATTGCTAGGAGAATGGATAAATGAATGGATAAATAAATTATAGTATTCTGAAATATAAAATATCATATAACACTGAAAAACAACAAATTGCAGCTCACACACAAAATTGGATAGATCTTAGGGAGAAAGTAAAAAGGTAAGTCACCATAGTAAAGTATAATTCCATTTTTTATGGAGCTAAAAAGCAAAGCAAACAAACAATGTATTATTTAAGAATACATGAATATGTGATACATTTATTTTCAAAAGTAAGTGAATAATAAACATGAGATTGCAAATTGAATTATTATCTTTGGAGAAAGGCAGGGGGCTGAAATAAGGAAAAGTTACATAGGTAGAGTCAGACTTTTGCGACTTGTAGCAATGAGGTTGGGTAGTGGGATTTCAGGTGTTTATATTATTTTTATGTGTTGCAGTTGTCAATATATATTAAATATGTTCTTTTATATGATTTAAAGATCATATAGTGTACAGTTAAAATATTCAAATACCATCAGTTCCTGCTAATCAGGACCTACTTACTACTTTAGTGAATTTTTTATTGCTCCCCCCATCTCCTCTATACTAATCAGATACAGAATTATAAGTGCCCAGGGATTATCTCTGTTGGCTCTGAGATATAGCTCTCTGTATCTTTCAGCATTAGACCAATCCTATGGACTTTTTCCCTACTCCTACATTTCAACATGGTGTCCTATCTACTACCCCATTTACTTGCAGATTTCTTGAATGATATTTTTCCTGCTTAGCATTCTGAGGACTGTTTTCTACAAAGTCTAAGATTTAGTTCCCTGCCTAACCATTAGGATCCTTCTTTATCATTTTGGTTCTCAAATATTTTCTCAGTTGGGATTGAGACTTCTGTGTTTCTTGAATACTCCCATATTCATCTGGATGCACCTTCAAACCCAGTGCTGGGAGAATACTCCCCATTCCTATTGTTTAAATTCTATATTTATCCCTTATCCCACCTGCTTATATTACTGAGTGGAATCCTGAAACCTCTCATCCAAATCCTGAGTTAATAAAAAAAAAATCAGGGGCGCCTGGGTGGCTCAGTGGGTTAGAGCCTCTGCTTTCGGCTCAGGTCATGATCCCAGGGTCCTGGGATCGAGCCCCTCATAGGGCTCTCTGCTCAGCAGGGAGCCTGCTTCCTCCTCCCTCTCCGCCTGCCTCTCTGCCTACTTGTGATCTCTGTTTGTCAAATAAATAAATAAAATATTAAAAAAAAAATAAAAATAAAAAAAAATCAGAGACTTCTTGAGGTTGTTAAATATAGTAAAGGTAATGATTGCCATTATTTCATTTCTGGAGTTCTAAGATACATTCACATAAATATAGTTCAATGATTGTTTAGAAAATGTAATTCTTTGGAAAATATTGGGTAGATATCGTCACATAGTAGGTTTCCCTTCCAAGGAATATTATCAGAGAATAGGATCTACTTATTTCTAGACAGAATTCATCACACATAATTGTGTACGTATCACAATGTGTTAAAATATAAACTCTGGTGACCCTTGAAATTTTTATCAGATCACAGCAAAAATTAATTCTATTTTCATATGTTATCTTTCTCCTTCTCAAACAAAGTATTAAAATGCCAATTTCTTGATTTTTGAGCTACTTTTAGCCAAATTCTTGGAAGGTATAATTAGTGTGGATTCAGTTTTTCTATTTAAGAATCATCATTCCCATTTTCAAACACTGTATTTATTAGGCATTTATATTTATCAGTTCCCCAAAATCACTTATTTTAGGACTTAAGTATTTACTGAGATATGTCAAGATCCCACCTTTTTTCCTTTGGTTGCTTAATCAATATCTTCCTGTATTTAGTACTCAGATATTCACCTTCAAAAATTTCTTAAAGGTAATGAACTGTGCTCTCTTTAGAAGTACATACACCATTAATACTCCCAAGCAATATTTTCTCTCTAAGAAGCTGGTTGAAAGCAAAGTAAACTTTTAAAGATATTTGTCCTTTGGTCTCCTTAAAACTCTTCCTTCCAGTGATAGAATTACCAAACCAAAACAAAAATAAAAACAAAAACAAAGCAATTCCCATCCATTTGTCATTTGGACATACAGAAGAACCCTCTTAAGGCTGATTAGCAATTTATTTACTTGTTCATTTTAATCATTCATTCATTATAATAATTTATTCAGCATATCCTATTCCCCTATGTGGCAAACATTATAATAGGCAAGGGAGGACACTGAGATGAATAATGGTCTTGTCGCTTTTCCAGAGGTGCTCTGTCTTAATTGTGGCTTAAATATCCAATAAGCTAGATACAGAGTATATGGCATTAGGGCTCCGCCCACCCCACTAAACTAAAGCCTTCTGTTACTTTGATGTCATACTTCAGCTTGGCCCTACTCACTCTTCAATCTATTTTGTGGCTATAGGAAAAGTGTTCAGGCAGAAGGGGAAAACCTTAAAGGATAGATGCTTTGCTTCTGATTAGCACATGCTTGTAATTTTGAACCAAAGGATGTGTTTCAAATGAGTAGTTTAAATATTACACATCAAAGGGTTAAAGGACTTATATGTTTCATTTCAATTTCACTGCAGGATCCTGATATGTCTTATTCAAACCCACTGTTAAAGGTAGTCATGTGCTAGAGATACTGACTCTAAAAATGTGAGAGAAATGATGCTGGATTACATTGAATTTAATCTTCCTTCTTTCTCTTATTTGAACCTGTCAGCATTATTTTAAAATGTATTTCACATAATCTGCAGGTAGAAATTGCTGGTAGGCACAAGAAGGGAAAACCTCTCCACCAGTGTATTCTGTTTCTTTTCTTTTCTTTTTTTTAAGATTTTATTTATTTATTTGACAGAGATAGATCACAAGTAGGCAGAGAGGCAGGCAGAGAGAGAGGGAAGCAGGTTCCCTGCTGAGCAGAGAGCCCGATGCAGGACTTCATCCTAGGACCCTGAGATCATGACCTGAGCCCAAGGCAGCGGCTTAACCCACTAGCCACCCAGGTGCCCCGTGTATTCTGTTTCCTTTTCTTTCTTTCTTTCCTTTTTTTTTTTTTTTTTTTTTTGTATTCTGTTTCTTAAGGAAAGAGTTAGGAAAAGTTCCCCTAAAGGATAGGGGAACTACAAAGTGAGAAAGAGCCAAAATGATGAATGCAAATTTCTCTTTAAATTTGACAAAGAGAATGTCGGTAAAAAAGGGTAATCTGGTAGCAGTTAAATTGCTGAGTGAAAAGTGCAAAACCTTTTGTGGACAGATGTCATCTAGGCTAGTCTATTTTGTCAGAAGGGAGGACAAACAACAATTCAAGTGTATTCTTACAGAAAGATTATAAGTATTAATCTTTTTTTTTCCCCAATTTATTTATTTTCAGAAAAACAGTATTCATTATTTTTTCACCACACCCAGTGCTCCATGCAAGCTGTGCCCTCTATAATACCCACCACCTGGTACCCCAACCTCCCACCCCTCCGCCACTTCAAACCCCTCAGACTGATTTTCAGAGTCCATAGTTTCTCATGGTTCACCTCCCCTTCCAATTTACCCAAATTCCCTACTCCTCTCTAACGCCCCTTGTCCTCCATGCTATTGGTTATGCTCCACAAATGAGTGAAACCATATGATAATTGACTCTCTCTGCTTGACTGATTTCACTCAGCATAATCTCTTCCAGTCCCGTCCATGTTGCTACAAAAGTTGGATATTCGTCCTTTCTGATGGAGGCATAATACTCCATAGTGTATATGGACCACATCTTCCTTATCCACTCATCCGTTGAAGGACATCTTGGTTCTTTCCATAGTTTGGCGACTGTGGCCATTGCTGCTATAAACATTGGGGTGCAGATGGCCCTTCTTTTCACGACATCTGTATCTTTGGGGTAAATACCCAGGAGTGCAATTGCAGGGTCGTAGGGAAGCTCTATTTTTAATTTCTATAAGTATTAATCTTTATCCAAAAAGGAGAACACATGTATCTGTTTGTTTAAAAGTTGACGTATGTATATTTTCAGTGTTTGCTGTAATATTTGGTTTTGTGCAAAAATATTTCAAGTTTCTTTTAATTATTTACCCAAGGAAATATGTTGACATTATGCTGCATAAAATTGGGAGGGTTTACTCTAGAAAATTACAGAAGAAACTGAATACATTTGCTTCAGTATGGAATAAAATATATTTATATCTAAAATAATGTAAAGTTCACATATTAGCATTCATTAATAAGAACATATTGTTCAACTTTCAAGGATAATAATATTTCATGCATACAGATACATTCAATGCAGTTATCAAACTGCCTGCTCAGTAATTAGTGTTACCTGAAGCTTGAGAAAATTCAAAATTGTTATGTTAACATGTGGAGATAGGAGAAGGGAGTTGGGGAAAATTGGAAGGGGAGGTGAACCATGAGAGACTATGGATTCTGAAAAACAATCTGAGGGTTTTAGGGCTGGGGGCTGGGAGGTCGGGGTACCAGGTGGTGAGTATTATAGAGGGCACAGATTGCATGGAGCACTGGGTGTGATACAAAAGCAATGAATACTGTTATGCTGAAAATAAATTTAAAAGAATTAAAAAATTGTTATGCTAACTGTATTCAGTGACTACTGTGCATAGGAGATAAATACAACACATCACAAGGAATATATATGCACTTTAACTAAGGAATTTATATTTCACAATCATTGATTTATCAGTTAAAATACGGGCATTTAAAATTTGTTCATGGTAGATTGGTGCATGTTTTGGAAAATGACATGTGCTATTAAAGTGCCTCTTAATAATTTAGTTATTTTTAAATTGGGCCTTCTCTTGCCCTGCAAAATGATAATGCTCTTATTTATCATTCTGCCCAAGTTAGACTACAATAGAGTGAATCAGTTCTTTAGTTATGAATACTGTAGCACAGTCAACCCTGTTTCTCTCTGTATTTAAAGAAACAGTCTGTTGAATAGATGGATAAGGCTATGATTCTTATAAGCTAGAATGTGTCATTTATGTGGTCAAGGTCCTCCAACTGAGTCTTTACCTGTACAGCAAACATTAGAAGGAAGCTCAGTGTAGAGGTCAACCATGCAATTTGTGATTTCACATTTGTTTCTGCTTGCAGTCAAAAGCACAATATTGCTCAGAGCTACTCATTTGTAAGCTAAACTGGCACATTTTCAAGTTTTTATTTTATTTTATTATTTTTCAAGATTTTATTTGTTTATTTGACAGAGACAGAGAGAACAAGTGCACACACAAGCAGGGGAATAGCATAGGGAAAGAGAGAAGTGGGCTCTTTGCTGAGCAAGAAGCCCAGTGTAGGGCTTAATTCCAGGACCCTGGGATCATGACCTGAGCCAAAGGCAGTTGCTTAACTGACCGACCCACCCAGGTTCCCCAAGCGTTTTTATTTTAAGGACTAACAATACAAGGATGGTAGTTTCATGAGAACAAAAGGTAAGGATAAGTCTAGTCAGAGACAAACTTTCTGATTAGAGAAGAAAAATATTCCAAATGTATCCAAATAGCCAGCAGTTTGATTTCATTATACAAAATAAAAATTATAATTTCATCTGTTTCATCATACCTTATTTCATTTAAACCATACTAAACAAAATCCCACTTGAAACAAAAAGTGTTTTTCTTCCATTTTACATAGGAGAAAACTGATACTCAAATACAGCTAGGATTCAAGTCCAACTAAATCTGATATAACTTGCTGCTATGCTGCCCCATGGATGTGTAAGCTAAATATTTCCAACTACTTATATCATCTGGTAAATAACAGTAATAATAACAACTATTTATTTTGTGTCTACTATGTATCCAACTCTATGCTAGATATCTTACATACATTATCTGATGCTGATAACAATTCCTTGAGGTGAGTACTTTTATTATCCCTGTTTATAAAATTTTGAAATAGAGAAGTAAAGAAAAATAAAGTTACAGAGCTAGCATAACTGGTAGAATCAGAATGTGAATCCAGGTAATGTGATTTTGGTGCCCATGTACTTAACTCTAGACAAACGTGCCCATGTTCTTAACTCTAGGTAAAATTCAAGTCTAATTAAAAGGTACATTTCTGCCATTACCCTTCAGAGTATATCAGAATTATAAAATAAATTTATATAGTACAGGTCAGTCATGATCCCAGGGCTTAAATTTTCTCTGTAGCATCCTCACCAGCTGGTAATCCAACATCTCCAATGGCAATAAGCACATGCTATCTCACATGAGTTTCTTTATATATCACAAGTGGTTTTGGGGTCTATAAGATCAGGAACAAAAAATTGGCAACTTCCTAACATCATGGAAATAAATAAGATCTTGAAAATCATTCACTAAATAACTATAAATGATTTCTTGTTATTGGTTTCAAAACATTAGGTACTATATCAACATAGTGATAATATAATTCCCAATGGATGAGAGTCCTTTCAAAAGTGATATTTCTAGGGGCACCTGGGTGGCTCAGTGGGTTAAAGCCTCTGCCTCCGGCTCAGGTCATGATCCTAGGGTCCTGGGATTGAGCCCCTCATCAGGCTCTCAGGGAGCCTGCTTCCACCTCTCTCTCTCCCTCTGCCTGCCTCTCTGCCTACTTATGATCTCTGCCTGTCAAATAAATAATAAATTTTAAAAAGTGATATTTCTAGTCTAATTATTTATAAATAAATTTTGGTAATTTTATTTCTTCAGCAATAAAATGCATTGTTGCCTTTAGATATTTAAGACACTATCCTGCTATTGTTCGAGGCTAAATAAATGCAATTTTTCTCACTGAATTTGAGATTTTCTGGCTAAAAATATTGAATCACTATATTGTACTTCTGAAGATAATATTACATACATCTGAAGCTAATATTACACTGTATATTAACTAAGTGGAATTTAAATAAAAACTTAAAAAATAAAAAGAATGGTGGACTAAATTTGTCTATAAAAAAGAGAGATTGACTATGTCAAAAGGTATATATGGGTCACAAAAGATTAGAACTTTAAATTTGACTTAGAAATGTGGTATCTATTGATGACTTGACAAATTTTAATATAACAGTTGGGGGCAAAATCTCAATTAATTTAATTAATTAAAGTTGCTGCAGAAAATGTTAGAGGGACTTTCAGTTATGGCCACAGAAAGAGGTTGGGGATTTCTGTCTTCAAATTACAAATATGAAACTGGATAAAATAATCAAAACAAACATTTTGGGGTACTGGAAATTGAGCAATAGTTAACAAAAACTGAGATATGTTTATTCTAGAAAAACTGCATGAGATTTTAGTAAAAATGGGGAGAATATTATGGTCTTGTTTCTTGGGGAAGCTTTTCTCCCTACTTCTCCACCAGTTTGCTTAGACAGTCAAAATGAAAGCATTTGAACACTCAGAGGCAACTAATTAAAACCACAAAATTTGCTTCTAGAAAAGGGGACTTAATTCTGGTGGAGAAAGAATAAAACCTCAATAGTTTTTCTAGCTAAAAATGGTACACTAGAGTAAGAAAAATAAAAGAAACCCAAGTTTTGCAAACTGAGTTTGCAGTTCCAGTTAAGGTAAGAGCCCAGCTAGAAATTTAATAGCAACATTCTGAAAATAAGAGTGAGAGAACAGATATAAGCTCTCCACACACTGCAGTTGAAAGAAAAAAAAATATTCATGTATAGGGAACTCTTTGGAAAGCCCAGTAAAAAGTATAAGCCAAGGGGGACTTAACAGCAAATTTTGAATCCACACACAGATCGATTGGCATTGGGTGAGTACATTTCAGATTCAAAAAATGTATATAAAATATCTGCCTGAATTATTGATTAACCATGATGCAGTTATAGGGGTGACCCCTTGAAAGTTAGACTAAATATAAAAGAAAACAGGCACCTGGGTGGATCAGTTGTTTAAGTCTCAGCAGGGACCTTGCTTCTCTTTCTCCCTCTGATGATCTCCTTGCTTGTATTCTTGCTCTCTTTCTTTCTGTCAAATAAATAAATAAAATCTTAAAAACTAAATATAGAAGAAAACAGTCAAGGACATCAGTGGCTTTGGTGATGGATACAGAGTTCATAGTTGTCTATAAAACAATAAAACAAACAGAAAATGGCCCTGAAAAATATATAAATTTAATATATTATTTAAATATCTAGTTTTTGCAAAAATATTACAAGATACACAAAGAAACAGCAAAATATAGTCCAAGCTCAGGAAGAAAAAAAATCAATAGAAACTGACTCTGAGTGGGCCCAGATGTTAGAGTTAGCAAAGAAGAACCTCAAAGAAGATATTTTAAATATGTTCAAAAATTAAAGAAAAAAAAATTAAGACAATGGTTCAACAAATATACCCAATGGAGAGGCAAAAACTATGAAAAAAGTCCTAAATGGATGTTCTGGAACTCAATATGAAATAATCAAAATTAAAAAATATATATATGAAGTACAGAGTGAAAAATTTTGCAAAAATATGAAAGAATTCTGAGATCTGTAGGAAACACATCTCCATTTATGCATGATAGGTGTCCTGGAAAGATAGATGAATGGAAAAAAAAAAAGAGTAGAACAAGCTGAAGCTTGAAAAAATGGCAGAATAGGAGGATCCTGAGCTCACCTACTCATACAGACACACTGAGGTTGCACCTACATACAGTGAAATTCACTCAGAAAATGACCTGAAGAATAACAGAACATCCCTTCCCTGGCTAAATATATAAAGAAGCAGCTAAATCAAGAAGAATAAGAGAGTGGAGATGGATGTGGGAATATACCCCTTAGTATGGTGAGCCACAAGCTGGAGAAATAGAGGCACGAAAGTCCTCCCCGAGAAGTGAGGGGATCAAGCCCCACATTGGGTGCCTCTCACCCTGGGGGGTCTATTTTGGGGTGATAAGCCTTCATAATGTCTGGAATTTAAAATCAGCTTGGCTTAAATATAGGGGTGATGAAAATCAACTGGGTTTAACTCTGTAAGAGCCAGGGGGATGAAGAAAACTGAGACTTATAGAAACTGATAAAACAAAGGAATTGATAAGTTTTTAGAAACATACAGTTTTCAAGGACTAAATCAGAAAGAAATACAAATTCTGAGCAGACTGATGACTATAAAGGAAATTGAATTGATAAGCAAAACAAATCTCTAAACAAAAGTAGAGGACCAGATGGCTTCATAGGCGAATTCTACCAAGCATTTAAAGATGGGTTGAAATGTTTTCTCCTCAAAGCATTATAAAATATTGAATAAGAAGAAATGTTTTCTAACTTTATTTATTTTCCTAATACAAAAACCAAAGAGACTACAAAAAAAGTAAAATTATAGGCATTATCCCAGATAAACATAGATACAAAAATCTACAAAATATTAGCAAACCAAAATCAACAATGCATTAAAGGATTATTCACATGATCAAGTGGGACTTATTCCAGGGATACTAGGATGATTCAATATCCACACATTAATGTGACACACCACATTGATAAAATAAAGGATAAAAATCACTATAATCTCAGTAGATATAGAAAAATCATTTGAAAAATTTCAATATCTATTCATGATAAAAACTCTCATGATGGGGAGCCTGGGTGACTCAGTGGGTTAAAGCCTCCAACTTCGGCTCAGGTCATGATCCCAGGGTCCTGGTATCAAGCCCCACATCAGGCTCTCTGCTCGGCAGGGAGCCTGCTTCTACCTCTCTCTCTCTGCCTCTCTGCCTACTTGTGATCTCTGCCTCTCATATATATAAGTAAAAAATATTTAAAAAACTCTTATGAAAGTGGGTATAGAGGGAACATATCTCAATATGATTAAGGCCATATATAGCAAACCCACAGCTAACATCATACTCAATACTAAAAAGCTAACCATTTTTTAAAATCAGAAACAAAACAAGGATGTCCACTCTTGCCACTTTTATTCACCATAGTCCTGGAAGTTCTAGCCACAGCAATCAGACAAGAAGAAATAAAAGACACCCAAACTAGTCAGAAAGAAGTAAAACTTTCACTCTTTGCAGATGACATGATATTATATTTAGAAAATCCTAAAGATTCCATCAGTATTCATTTAGAAATAATAAATGAATGTAGCAAATCCACAAGAAACAAAATTAATATACATAATTCTGTTGTACTTCTATAACTAATAATAAACTAGAAGGAAGAGAAATTAAGAAAAGAATTCCATATACAATAACATTGAAAATAATAAAATACATAGGAATAAATAAGTAAGGAGGTGAAAGATGTGTATTGTGAAAACTATAAGATATTGAAGGAATAAACTGAATATGATCCAAATAAATGGTATGCTATACCATCCTCCTGGATTGGAAGAATTAATATTGTTAAAATGTCCATACTACCCAAAGCTATCTATAAATTCAGTGTAATTCCTATCAAAATGCCAATAGTATTTTTCATAGAACTAGAAAAATTACTACCAAAATTGTTATGGGACCACAAAAGATCTGAAATACCCATGGCAACCTTGAGAAAGAAGAACAAAGGTGAGATATTACAATCTTAGATTTCAAGACATACTTCTAAGCTGTAATAATCAATGGTAGTAAGTAGTGGCAGAAAGGTAGACCCATATGTCATTGGAATAGAATAAAGAGCCCCTAAATAAACCTATGATTTTGTGGTCAATTAATCAATGACAAAGGAGGCACATTCTTACACCATATATAAAAATAAACCTCCAATGGTTTAAAGATCTAAATGTAAATAACCATAAAATGACAAAAAGAAAACACAGACCATAAGCTCTTGGATATTGGCCTTAGCAATATATACATCTTTTATTATCTCATATATATATATATATATATATAAGATAATAGACAACTATTTATCTATCATATATATACACAATTTTCAAATTTTATTTTATTATATATTATCAAATATATTTTATTTTATTATCAACTAATATACTGCTAAGATATATATATATATAATATTATATATATGATAGGTAAATAGTTGTTGTTTTGTTTTGTTTTTGGATTGGTCTCCTCAGACAAAAGCAAAAATAAACAGTGGGGACTATCAAACTTCCACAATGAATGAAACCATTAACAAAATGAAAAGGCAACCTACTGAATAAGAGAAGATACTTGAAATAATATATACCATAAGGAATTAATATAAAAACATATAAAGAACTTGTATAACTCAACACCAAAAATTAAATAATTTAAGTAATTAATGAGCAGAGTATCTCAATAGACATTTTTCCAAAGAAGACATAAAGATGGTCAACAGAAACATGGTAAGATGCTCAGCTTTGCTAACAATCAGTGAAATCAAAACTACAATGAGATATTAGCTCATACCAGTCAGAATTGCTGATATAAAGAAGACAAGAAATAACAAGTGCTGGCAAGGCTGTTAAATAAGGGAATACTCATGTACTATTGGGATTGTAAATTGTTGCAGCCACTGTGGAAAATAGTATGGAAGTTCCTCCAAAGATTAAAAATAGAAGTAACATACAATCCAGTAACTCCACTTCTGGACATTTACCAAAAGAAAACAAAAACATTAATTTGAAAAAAAAATATATGAATCCCTATTTATTGCAGCATTATTTATAATAGCCAATATATGGGAGCAACCTAACTGTCCATTGGTAGATAAATGGATAGGGAAAATAGAAGTATGTAGTATGTGTTTGTGTGTGTGTGTGTGTGTGTGTGTGTGTGCGCACACACGCATGTATGTGTGTTATGGAATATTACTCAACCATAATGAAGAATGAGATCTTGTCATTTGTGACAGCATGGGTGGACCTAGAGGGTGTTATAATAAACAAAATAAGTGAGACAAAGACAAATACTATATGATTTTGCTACATATAGAACCTGAAAACCAAATGAATAAACAACAGGAAGAAGAAACAGACTCATATATACAAAGAATAAACATGGTTGACATAGTGGAGGAGGGCAGAGGGATAGATAAAATAGGTAATGGAGATTAAGACATATCAAGTTCCAATTATACAATAAATAAATCATAAGGATGAAAACTACAGCATAAGAAGTACAGTCAATAATATTATAATAACCTTATATGGTGGCAGATGGTATCTATACTCATCATAGTGAGCATTTAGTAATGTACATAAATGTTGAATCAGTATGTTGTACTACAGCAGTCTTTAAAAAACTATTCTATCCTCTCAACTTGTTTATGACCCAAACAAAGGAATAATCCTGGAATAATCTTACTTTCTTTTGAAAAGTGTTTTTATGTCCACTCAGCACTTTGGTGTTCAATTTTTAATATGTACCTGTACCTTATTTGAAGCAAGACCAATTTGTGAAAATATGGATTAGTGCACAAGTCAGGGAGTGACTTTGCTTTATCAAATTTCTCAAAATAAATTACTTCAATTAAGCTCTTGAATTTTTCTAAAAGTAATTTAATTTGATAACATTTAATTTATGTATACATTTTCAGGAATACATTATCTGCCACAAGTCAGGTATTTCAGGATGATTTTATACCTGTTAATGCATTTATTCATTATTCTTAGGCCACAAAATAAAAGTATATTGTATATATAGATCATAAAATATTAACAGTAGAAATAGTCTCTTCGATCACTTTTATCTTCTCCATAGTGCTTGATTTTATTTTAAGTACACTGAAGATTTTCAATAAATATTTAATTAACTGGACTGTGGGTTAAACCTGAATTTTGGTAATTACTTGAATAGTTATTTTACAATAGTAATACATATTCTTAAGTGAATCATCACATTGTGGTACAGTGGTCACAAAGTTGTTCCCATCTTTCAGAATCCCTGGCCCAGTTAAAGGTTTGGCATTGGAAGTAGGGAAAAAGCATGAACAGAAAATTCATGATATCTGAAAATGTTAACTGAAGCTACATTTCTTACCATTCTTACCTATTTATTCTACTTTTCTTGTATCCCTTTTTTCCAACATATTCTTTACTCCATTTTCCCCCTGAAATCACCATAGTTTTTTTTTTTTTTTCTGACAATTCTAGTCTCATGCAATTTTTTAAATCAAAAGTAGCCAGGTATCTAAAGTAGTCAGATTCATAGAAATAGAAAGGAAAATGGTGGTTCCCAGGTGGTGAAAGGAGGAAATTCAATGGGTACAGAGTTTCAGTTATTCAAGATGAAAAAGTTCTAGATATCTGCTGTACTCCCCCTTTTTTGTTTATGGCAGAGATCGTGCCTGTCTTAGGTCGTCAGTAGCAGAGAACATCCTTACCCATTATCAGACACAAGATATCGATGATCTCTGTCCTGTCTTAGGTTGGTATGTTTCTCTACTGATCTTACCCGTCTTTGACTACTGATCTAGCATGCTTAGTCACATCTGGGGAGATGTCCCAGCCTCTATTGACATAAGGGCTTGTACTATAGCTCGGCTCTGCTCTCGCTGCTGTGTTCTCCATTGGCGAACTTTTCTGAATAGAAGCAGAATGCCAATAAGAAGGAGGACAAGAAGACCAATTGTGCCAGCCCATTGTTTGGTAAACTGGAACATATTGCTAAATGTTTAAAATAGCTCTGGGAGGGAAGCTGGTTGCACACGTGTACTATTTACTCAAGTTATCTCAGCCAGAAGGATTCGTGTGAAATTTTGAAAATCGTCAGACCAAGCACCCTGCAAATACTGGGAGAGCTGTTGGGAGACAATCTGTATTAGTATAGGTTATGGGAGTTTAAATTGCCGGGAAGGGTGCCACACATCCCAGTCCCAATAGGGCCCCCAATATGTCCACTTGTTCTTGAACAAAATCCACTCTCTGGTTGACTATCAGGATTCCTGCTTGCAGATGTGCATTGATCTGAGTCTGTGTTTGAAGGGCAGATGCCGTTCCTTCTGCAAGGGTGTTCACAGCCTCCGCAGTGGGTATAGTTGTAGCAAGCGAGACTGCTGCTGCTGTGGCAGCTGCTGTAGATATAGCCAATGCTGTCACAATGGCGGCTGTGATACCAAAATCTCTCTTCTTTCTGGATAGCACCACCGGTAACTTGTCCTCTGGAATGGAAACTGGGATAGGAACATGGGTAGGGATACGCATAATCACAGCCAGCTTTAAGGCCGTGACATTCCAGCACTGGGAAAGATAGCAATTCTTAGTGCAATTCAATGTATCACTCAGCTCGCTAGCATTTGTTACGAGGAAAAGGAACAGTGGCAAGACGCATATGGGAGTGGGCTGATAAGTAATTTTATTGGGACAAGACACATTAACTGTTGTCTCAAAGGTACTAGAGTCATTTTGTTTATAAGAACAGCTGAGGAATTTGCCACCATTTAACATGGACACTGCTGAGATATCAGTACATGCTCCTAGCAAGTTACAGACCTGCCATGCATCAAAGGGAGAGGAGGGGTTGCCTTGCTTAGGATTTTGAAAGGAATAATTGTACCCTGTAAAGGTATTATTTTTATAAGTAGGAAAGCATGGAGTGAATGTAAAGCTATGCATTTCATTGATGGAAACTGAGCGCAAGGTACTCTGACATCCAGACCACTTTGGTGGCCATACCCTGTTATTGGTGCACCTGGGCAACTTAAAAGGTTGATATGGCCCCGAGGCATTAATAGGTTTCCCAGGGGCCAAACCCTGGATCACAGGTGGTCCCATTGAGGTATGTTTAGCAAGCCTTCATCTAGGAACCATGGAGCCGCCTTTTCCACTGTATTCAAAAAGGCCCAAGCAGTTTTTGCTTTTAGTGGAGTTCCATTGGCTTTCAGCAGGTCTTTTAAAGACCCTTCCAACCGCACTTTAGATACTTCAGATCCCATTATGAACACACAGACAACAGACACGGACGTTAAAGACACTAACTAGCACATTAACTTTTTACAAACATATACTTCAGTCGACCTTTACTCCCCACTTTACTGCGGAATTCCCACTTTTGAACGTGGCCTTTACTCCCCGCTTTAACACGGAAGAAAATCCCGGCTCTATGGCTGCCCCGCTTCTTGTTGCGGTCTTGTACAAGATTCCCACCACTTTGATCGTGGTCCCTTCCCTGCTTACCTGCGGTTTTTCTCCTTGCAAAGTTTACTTACTCGTTAATGATCCCCGGGTTTCGGCACCATTTGTTGCCCTCGACCCGCAAGGACGACAAGAAGCCCCCATTCAGATGCATCTTCTCTTTATTTCCGCAAGTCTACACACTTATATATGTTTACATGACCAATCAGCGAGCAGGGTGATCAATAAGGGGCCAAGCAATGGGGAGAGCCAATGAGAGTCCTGTTACTATGCTGATTAAATTTGAAACAGCCAATGACTATGTCCTCCTTTAGGCGGGCTTCACCAGAACGTTTGTTGTTTACTTGCAGCATATTCTGCTGGCAGTGAGCCACGCGCCATCTTGTAATGGTGGGGACTTTCCTGGCCGGAGGCGGTCCCCGACACTGTACAACATTGTGTTTTGAGTTAGTGATACTGTATTGTCCTCTTAAATATTTTAAGAGAGTAAAACTCATGTTATGTATTTTTTAACTACAATAAAAACAAACTATATTGATTTCAGGCCTTCTCTTTTTTTATGGCCTCTAGTATAAAAACATCTTCATTTTTATACCACATCTTCTTTATCCATTCGTTAGTCAATGAATACTTGGGCGGTTTCTACAGTTGGCTATTGCAGATAATACTGCTGAAAACACTGGGGTGCATGTACCCCTTTAAATTAGTACCTTTGTATTCTTCAGGTGAATACCTAGTAGCACAATTGCTGGAGGATAGGGTAGTTCTATTCTTCACTTTTTTTTTTAATTTTTTCAATTTATTTATTTTCAGAAAAACAGTATTCATTATTTTTTCACCACACCCAGTGCTCCATGCAGTCCGTGCCCTTAATAATACCCACCACCTGGCACCCCAACCTCCCACCCCCCCCGCCACTTCAAACCCCTCAGATTGTTTTTCAGAGTCCATAGTCTCTCGTGATTCACCTCCCCTTCCAATTTACCCCAACTCCCTTCTCCTCTCTAACACCCCTTGTCCTCCATGATATTTGTTATGTTCCACAAATAAGTGAAACCATATGATAATTGACTCTCTCTGCTTGACTTATTTCACTCTGCATAATCTCTTCCAGTCCCATCCATGTTGCTACAAATTTGGGTATTCATCCTTTCTGATGGAGGCATAATACTCCATAGTGTATACCCAGATATCTTTCACTTTTTGAGGAAACTCCATACTGTCTTCCAGGATGATGGCACCAGTTTGCATTCCTACCAACAGTGCAAGAGACGGAGATGGGTTAAACGAGTGATAAGGACTAAGGAGTACACTTGTTATGGAGAGCACTGGTGATGTATGGAATTGTTGAGTCACTACATTGTACTCCTGAAACTAATATAACACTGTATGTTAACTAACTGGAATAAAATAAAAACAACACACACACACACACACACACACACACACACCCCAAAAAAACAAAAACCTTCATTTTTTAAAATTAAAATTTGGCAACTACTAACTACATTATCTTTACTAGGGACATTTGATATTCTGCAAAATATATTTCTTCTGTTTAGTTACATCAAGGGAAATAAAGTTTGAAAGTAGCTGCTGGGTGTCCCCATATTTTGAGATCAAAATTTCACTGATTTCAATGTTTGTGACTCTAGGGCATTTTACTTTCTGTAAGAGGTGGTTGTAAGGCCCAAGCTTCCAGGTTTTTTTTCTAATCTTATTTGCCTGATTATAGTTGGGTTTGGGAAGGTTTACTTTCCAAATTCTTCCCAAGTACATTTCATTGAGATTGGAATGGATTTAAAAACAGGCAATGGCTATTAGGTATCTCATCATCCTTGATGTTAAAAGACAGTACTGCTGATATGATTTCTTATTGCAATGTGTGTTGATGGTAGGAATATTACAAAGTCTTTGTCTCCTCCCCTATTGATCCTCTCCATGTGTCCTCTGCTTATTACCTGTAGTTGCTTTAAAAACTCATCATTAAAAATCACAAAAACTAAAAATTAAAGGAGTCTTATTTTTAATGTAATTTGAGACACCCTATCTTTAATTGTGCTTTACTGTGTTTTCAATTTCTATTAGCTATTTTGTTAGAAGTTGGTAACTCCCATACAGTATTTTTCAAAGTATGCCTTCCTGATTATTGGAGGCTTTATCTGGATGTGGGATAAGGACTATAAACTCTGAATCAGTGAGTGACTTGCTCTTTACCAGACTGAGTTTACTGTCTCCTGAATTGATGTTGGTTGCTTTATTATTTATTTATTTATTTGTTTGTTTGTTTGCTTTACTTACTACAGCAGTAGGTCACACAACAGTTCCTCCTCACAGGTCGAATTTTGGTCAGAATGTCTTCAGTGAATTCATTAGCTATATTTGCATTCACACTCCCCAGGCAGACACTCTGTGGAGATCCATATTTATCAGGTTGCAAGATGAAAGAGAATGTCATTGGTCTAGAAAACCTGATGATTTGCTTGTTCTTCCAAAGTGAGATAGCATGGGAAGAGTGTTCTCCACTGAACCCCTGCTAGAATCACTATTTAGAGCTTAACTCAACAGCCAAAATATGTTGGTTCATGGAGGCTTTTGAAAATTGACTTTTCTGTTCCTTGAAAGCAGATTATACATCTTAATGAATTCCCTTGCATGTCAAATATTATTCAAGATATGTGACGCTACCTCTAAACATTTTTAAAAATTACACTAAAAATTCTTTTTTAATACATGTTAATTGTTTTAAATTAACTTATTTTTTAAGATTTTATTTATTTATTTGAGACAGAGAGTGAGACAGAGAGAGCACAATAGGGGGAATACCAGGCAGAGAAAGAGGAGATGCAGGCTTCCTGCAGAGCAGGGAGACAGACCTGGGACTCCATCCCAGGACCCTGGTATCATGACCTGATGTGAAGGCAGATGCTTAACTGACTGACCCACCCAGGAGACCCAAATTAACTTACATTTGAAATATTTTATTTCATTTTCATCATGATAGGTGTACTCCTTAATCCCCACCCCATATATACCCCATCCCTCTCCACAACTCCCTTCTGCTAGTCATCAGTGGATTGTCTATAGATAAAAGTCTGTTTCTTGGTTTGTCTCTCTTTTCTTCCTTTGCTTGTTTTGTTCTTTAAGTTATGAGTGAAATCATATGGTATTTGAATTTCTATGACTGATTTATTTTGTTTAACATTATACTCGCTAGCTCTATCCAATTTGTTGCAAATGACAAGATTTCATTCTTTTTATATTATGAAATAATACTCCATTGTATATAAAAAACACATCTTCTTTATCCATTAATCTATCAGTGGACACTTGTGCTGCTTCTAGAGTGTGCCTGTTATAAATAATGCTGCAATAAACATAAGAGATGCATGTATCCCTTTGAATTAGTGATTTTGTATTTTTTTGGGTAAGTACCCAATAGTGCAAATCCTTCAAAGGATAGTTCTATTTTTAAATTTTTGAGGAAAGTCCATAGTGTGTTCCACAATGGCTGTACTGTTTGCATCACCACCAACAGTGTATAAGGGTTCCTTTTCTTCTGCATCTTTACCAACATCTGTTATTTCTTGTTTTTATTTTATTTTATTTTATTTATCAGTCTGACAGGTGTGAGGTGATATCTAATTGTAGTATGTTTAATATTTTTAATTTAAATTCAATTGATATATATCATTAGTTTCAGAGGTAGAGGTCAGTGATGCATCAGTCTTATATAACACACAGCTCATTATATCACATGCCCTTCTTCATGTCCATCACCCAGTTTCTCTCTTTCCCCACTTCTCTCCCATCCAGCAACCTTCAGTTTGTTACCTATGATTAAGAGTCTCTTATGGTTTGTTTCCATTTCTGATTTTGTCTTATTTTTCCCTCTTTTCCCCTATGATCCTGTTTTGTTTCTTAAATTCCATATATGAGTGAGATCATATGATAATTGTCTTCTTCTGATTGACTTATTTATCTTAGCATGATAACCTGTAGTTAAATCCACATCATTGTAAATGGCAAGATTTCTTTCTTTCTATCTTTCTTTCTTTCTTTTTTTGAAAACTGAGTAGTACTCCATTGTATATATTTATATACCACATCTTCTTTATCCATC
Organism: Neogale vison; assembly: GCF_020171115.1. Classification (NCBI taxonomy): domain Eukaryota; kingdom Metazoa; phylum Chordata; class Mammalia; order Carnivora; family Mustelidae; genus Neogale; species Neogale vison. The sequence goes on along the minus strand of NC_058105.1, from coordinate 51,067,924 downwards.
CATCTGTCAATAGACATCTGTGCTCTTTCCATTGTTGAGATATTGTGGATATTGCTGCTATAAACATTGAGGTGCAGTGCCCCTTTAGATCACTGTATTTGTATCTAAGGGATCACTGTATTTGTACATAAGGGATGATACTGATAATATCAGTATTATCTACTGATAATACCCAGTAGTGCAATTTATGGGTTGTAGGGTAGTTCTATTTTCAACTTTCTTTCTTTCTTTTTTTTTTCACTATTTTACATTTTTAATTTTGAATATTCTTTTTTTTTTAACTAACCTATAATGTATTATTTGCCCCAGGGGTACAGGTCTGTGAATGATCAGGTTTATGCATTTCATAGCACTCACCATAGCACATACCCTTCCCAGTGCCCATAACCCAGCCACCCTATCTCTACCACCCTACCCCCCAACAACCCTCAGTTTGCTTCATGAGATTAAGAGTATCTTATGGTTTTTCTTCCTCCTGATCCCATCTTGTTTCATTTTTCCCTCCCTACCCACCATGACTTCCTGAACTGCCTCTTAAATTACTCATATCAGAGAGATCATATAATTGTCTTTCTCTGATTGACTTATTTTGCTTAGCATGATACCCTCTAGTTCCATCCATGTCATTGCAAATGGCAAAAGTTCGTTTCTTCTGATGGCCGTGTAGTATTCCATTGATGTGGGTGTGTAAGTGTGTATATGTATATACATAGATAGATAGATATCTTTATATATCTTTATCTATATATATATCTATATGTCTATATCATCTATATCTATATCTATATCTATATCTATATCTATATCACATCTTCTTTATCCAATAACCTGTTGATGGACATCTAGGTTCTTTCCATAGTTTGGCTATTGTGGGCATTGCTGCTATAAATATTCGAGTGCATGTGCCCCTTTGGATCACCACCTTTGTATCTTTAAGGTAAATACCCAGTAGTGCAATTGCTGGGTCATAGGGTAGCTCTTTTCTCAACTTTTTGAGGCACTCCATACTCTTTTCCAGAATAGTGGCACCAGCTTGCATTCCCACCAACAATATAGGAAGGTTCTCCTTTACCCACATTCTCACCAACATCTGTTGTCTCCTGACTTTTTAATTTTAGCCATTCTGTCTGCTGTGAGGTGGTATCTCATTGTGGTTTTGATTTGTTTTTCCCTCATGCTGAGGGATATTGAGCATTTTTTTCAGGTGTCTGTTGGTCATTTGGATGTCTTCATTGCAGAAATGTCTGTTTATGTCTTCTGCCCATTTCTCAATTGGATCATTTGTTCTTTGGATGTTGAGTTTGATAAATTCTTTATATATTTTGCATACTAACCCTTTATCTGCTAAGACATTTGCAAATATCTTCTCCCATTCTCTTGGTTGTCTTTTGGTTTTGCCCACTCTTTCCTTTGCTATGCAAAGCTTTTAATCTTGATGAAGTCCCAATAGTTCATTTTTGCCTTTGTTTCCCTTGTATTTGAAGATGTGTCTAGCAAGAAGTTGCTGCAGCCAAGGTCACAGAGGCTGCTGCATGTGTTCTTCCCTAGGATTTTGATGGTTTCCTGTCTCACAATTAGGTCTTTCATCCCTTGTGAGTCCATTTTTGAGTATGGTGTAAGGAACGGTCTAGTTTCATTCATCTGCATGTGGCTGTCCAGCTTTCCCAGCACCATTTGTTATAAAGAACGTCTTTTTTCCATAAGATAATCTTTCCTGTCTTCTTCAATTTCTTTCATGAGTGTTCTGTAGTTCCTCAAGTACAGATCCTTTACCTCTTTGGTTAGGTTTATTCTCAGGTATCTTATGGTTCTTGGTGCTATAGTAAATGGAATCGATTCTCTAATTTCCCTTTCTGTATTTTCATTGTTAGTGTATAAGAAAGCCACTGATTTCTGCACATTGACTTTGTATCCTGCCACGTTGCTGAATTGCTGTATGAGTTCTAGTAGTTTGGGGGTGGAGTCTTTTGGGTTTTCCATATAAAGAATCATGTCATCTGCGAAGAGAGAGAGTTTGACTTCTTCATTAGCAATTTGGATACCTTTTATTTCTCTCTGTTGTCTAATTGCTGTTGCTAGGACTTCTAATACTATGTTGAACAAGAGTGGTGAAAGTGGGCATCCTTGTCTTGTTCCTGATCTCACACATAGATGGAAGACCATTCCACGCTCTTGGATCGGAAGAATAAACATTGTTAAAATGTCTATACTGCCTAGAGCAATCTATACTTCTAGTGCCATTGCGATCAAAATTCCACCGGCATTCTTCAAAGAGCTGGAGCAAATAATCCTAAAATTTGTATGGAATCAGAAGATACCCCGAATCGCTAAGGAAATGTTGAAAAACAAAAATAAAGCTGGCGGCATCATGTTACCTGATTTCAAGCTTTATTACAAAGCTGTGATCACCAAGACAGCATGGTACTGGCATAAAAACAGACACATAGAACAGTGGAACAGAGTAGAGAGCCCAGATATGGACCCTCAACTCTATGGTCAATTAATCTTCGACAAAACAGGAAAAATATACAGTGGAGAAAAGACAGTCTCTTCAATAAATGGTGCTGGGAAAACTGGGCAGCTATATGTAAAAGAATGAAACTCGACCATTCTCTTACACCGTACACAAAGATCAACTCAAAATGGATAAAAGACCTCAACGTGAGACAGGAATCCATCAGAATCCTAGAGGAGAACATAGGCAGTAATCTCTTTGATATCAGCCACAGCAACTTCTTCCAAGATATGTCTCCAAAGGCAAATGAAACAAAAGCGAAAATAAAGTTTTGGGACTTCATCAAAATCAAAAGCTTCTGCACAGCAAAGGAAACAGTCATAAAAACAAAGAGGCAAAACAAAACAAAACAAAACAAAAAAAAAAGAGGCAACCCACGGAATGGGAGAAGATATTTGCAAATGATAGTACAGAAAAAAGGTTGATATCCAGGATCTATAAAGAACTCCTCAAACTCAACACACACGAAACCAGCAAACACATCAAAAAATGGGCAGAAGATATGAACAGACACTTCTCCAATCAAGACATACAAATGGCTATCAGACACATGAAAAAATGTTCATCATCATTAGCCCTCAGGGAGATTCAAATTAAAACCACATTGAGATATCACCTTACACCAGTTAGAATGGCCAAAATTAACAAAACAGGAAACAACATGTGTTGGAGAGGATGTGGAGAAAGGGGAACCCTCTTCCACTGTTGGTGGGAATGCAAGTTGGTGCAGCCTCTTTGGAGAACAGTGTAGAGATTCCTCAAGAAATTAAAAATAGAGCTTCCCTATGATCCTGCAGTTGCACTCCTGGGTATTTACCCCAAAGACACAGATGTCGTGAAAAGAAGGGCCATCTGTACCCCAATGTTTATAGCAGCAATGGCCACGGTCGCCAAACTATGGAAAGAACCAAGATGCCCTTCAACGGATGAATGGATAAGGAAGATGTGGTCCATATACACTATGGAGTATTATGCCTCCATCAGAAAGGATGAATACCCAACTTTTGTAGCAACATGCACGGGACTGGAAGAGATTATGCTGAATGAAATAAGTCAAGCAGAGAGAGTCAATTATCATATGGGTTCACTTATTTGTGGAGCATAACAAATAGCATGGAGGACAAGGTGCATTAGAGAGGAGAAGGGAATTTGGTTAAATTGGAAGGGGAGGTGAATCATGAGAGACTATGGACTCTGAAAAACAATCTGAGGGGTTTGAAGTGGCGGGGGGGGTGGGAGGCTGGGGTACCAGGTGGTGGGTATTATAGAGAGCACGGATTGCATGGAGCACTGGGTGTGGTGAAAAAAATAATAAATACTGTTTCTCTGAAAATAAATAAATTTAAAACAAAAGATAATCTTCCCCGCTTTTTCAAAGATTAGTTGGCCATAGAGTTGAGGGGTTCATTTCTGGGTTCTCTAATCTGTTCCATTGATCTATGCATCAGTAGCATACAGCCTTGATGATTACAGCTTTGTAATAGAGCTTGGCATCCTGAATTGTTGTGCCCCAAGCTTTGTTTTTCTCTGTCAACATTCCTTTGGCCTCTCAGGGTCTTTTCTGGTTCCATATGAATTTTAAGATTACTTTTTCCTGTTCTGTGAAAAAAGTTGATGGTATTTTGATAAGGATTGCTGAATGTGTAGATTGTTCTAGGTAAAATAGACATTTTAGCAATATTTATTCTTCTAGTCCATCACCATGGGATATTTCCCCATTTTTTGTATCTTCTTCAATTTCTTTCATGGGTATTCTATAGTTTTATGAATGCATATCCTTTATCTCTTTGGTTAGATTTATTCCTGGGTATCTAACAGTTTGGGATGCAATTTTTTTAAAAGATTTTATTTATTTATTTGACAGACAGAGATCACAAGTAGGCAGAGAGGCAGGCAGAAAGAGAGGAGGGGAACCCCGCTGTGCAGAGAGCCCGATGTGGGGCTCGATCCCAGGACCCTGGAATCATGACCTGAGTCCAAAGCAGGGCTTTAACCCACTGAGCCAACCAGGAACCCCCACCATTAGTTCTTTTTTTTCCCAATTTATTTATTTTAAGAAAAACATTATTCATTATTTTTTTCACGACACCCAGTGCTCCATGCAAGCCGTGCCCTCTATAATACCCACCACCTGGTACCCCAACCTCCCACCCCCCCGCCACTTCAAACCCCTCAGATTGTTTTTCAGCGTCCATAGTCTCTCATGGTTCACCTCCCCTTCCAATTTACCCAAATTCCCTTCTCCTCTCTAATGCCCCTTGTCCTCCATGCTATTTGTTATGCTCCACAAATAAGTGAACCCATATGATAATTGACTCTCTCTGCTTGACTTATTTCACTCAGCATAATCTCTTCCAATCCCGTGCATGTTGCTACAAAAAGTTGGGTATTCATCCTTTCTGATGAAGGCATAATACTCCATAGTGTATATGGACCACATCTTCCTTATCCATTTTAAATGGGATTAACTCCTTAATTTCTCTTTCTTCTGTCTCATTGTTAGCATGTAGAAATGCAACTGATTTCTGTGCATTGACTTTATATCCTGCTAGTTTACTGAATTCCTGTATGAGTTCTAGCAATTTTTGCATGGAATCCTTTAGTTTTTCCACATAGAGTATCACATCATTTGTGAAAAGTGAGAGTTTGCTTTCTTTTTCACAGATTTGGATATATTTATTTCTCTTCTGTTGCCTGGTTACTGAGGCTAGGACTTCCCCTATGATGTTGAACAAGAATGTTGGTCATGAACATCCTCGCCATGTTCCTGACCTTAGGTGGAAAGTTGTCGATTTTTCCCCATTGAGAATGATATTCACTTTGGGTTTTTCATATTTGGTTTATGTGATATTGAAGTATGTTTCCTCTATCCTGACACTGCGAAGAATTTTAATCAGGAAAGAATCCTGTACTTTGTCAAATGCTTTCTTTTCATCTATTGAAAAGATCAAACTGTTCTTGTCATTTCTTTTATTAATGTAATGTACCACATTGATTAATTTTCAAATGCAGAACTACCCTTGCAGCCCAGGAATAAATCCCACTTGGTTGTGGTGAAAAATCCTTAATATACTGTTGGAACCTATTGACCAGTATCTTGGTAAGAATTTTCACCTCTACGTTCATCAGGGGTATTGGTCTGTAATTCACCTTTTTGGTGGAGTCTTTTTCTAGTTTTGGGATCAGGACAATGCTGTCCTTATAGAATGAGTTTGGAAGTTTTCCTTCTGTTTCTATTTTTTTTTTTTGGAACAGCTTCAGAATAACAGGTATTAATTCTTCTCTAAATGTTTGGTAGAATTCACCTGGGAAGCCATCTGGCCTTGGGCTCTTGTTTGTTGGCATATTTTTTATTACCACTTCTATTCCCTTGCTGTTTATGGATCATTTCAGGTTTTCTATTTCACCCTGTTTCAGTTTTGGTAGCTTATATGACTCTAGGAATGCATCCATTTCTTTGAGATTATCTAATTGTTGGCATATACTTGCTTATGATATGTTCTATAATTGTATTTCGTTGGTGCTGGTTGTGATCTCTCCTTTTTCATTCATGATTCATATAGGGGTATTTTTTAAGATTTCATAATTTTAGAGAGAGAGCAAGAAAGAGAACATGAGCAAAAATGAAGGGTAAGAGGCAGAGGTAGAGGGAGAATCAGACTCTCCTGAGCAGTGACCCTGATGTGGGGCATGTTCCCAGGACTTCAGGATCCTGACCTGAGCCAAAGGCAGATGCTTTACCAACTGCACACTCAGGCACTCCAGACTATTTTTGAAGACAGAGTGTGAAGTGTGAGCCTAGGAACATGGAAAAATGCTGTGTGATGTTATGATTTATTATAAGAAACATATATTCTTCTTTTTAAATTTTTTTTATTTTTTATAAACATATAATATATTTTGATCCCCAGGGGTACAGGTCTGTGAATCGCCAGGTTTACACACTTCACAGCACTCACCATAGAACATACCTTCCCCAATGTCCATAACCCCACCCCCCTTCTCCCAACATCCCTCCCCACAGCAACCCTCAGTTTGTTTTGTGAGATTAAGAGTCACTTATTGTTTGTCTCCCTCCCAATACCATCTTGTTTCATTTATTCTTCTCCTACCCCCTTAACCACCCATGTTGCATAACCACATCCTCCTATCAGGGAGATCATATGATAGTTGTCTTTCTCTGCTTGACTTATTTCGCTAAGCATGATACACTGTAGTTCCATCAACGTTGTCACAAATCCAAGATTTCATTTTTTTGATGGCTGCATAGTATTCCATTGTGTATATATACTACATCTTCTTTATCCATTCATCTGTTGATGAACATCTAGGTTCTTTCCATAGTTTGGATATTGTGGACATTGCTGCTATAAACATTCGGCTACACGTGCCCCTTCGGATCACTACGTTTGTGTCTTTAGGGTAAATACCCAGTAGTGCAATTGCTGGGTCATAGGGTAGTTCTATTTTCAACATTTTGAGAAACCTCCATGCTGTTTTCCAGAGTGGTAGCACTAGCTTGCATTTCCACCAACAGTGTAGGAGGGTTCCCCTTTCTCCGCATCCTCGCCAGCATCTGTCATTTCCTGCCTTGTTAATTTTAGCCATTCTGACTGGTGTGAGGTGGTATCTCATTGTGGTTTTGATTTGTATTTCCCTGATGCTCAGTGATATGGAGCACTTTTTCATGTGTCTGTTGGCCATCTGGATGTCTTCTTTACAGAAATGTCTGTTTATGTCCTCTGCCCATTTCTTGATTGGATTATTTGTTCTTTGGGTGTTGAGTTTGCTAAGTTCTTTATAGATTTTGGACACTAGCCCTTTATCTGCTATGTCGTTTGCAAATATCTTCTCCCACTCTGTCGGTTGTCTTTTGGTTTTGTTAGCTGTTTCCTTTGCTGTGCAAAAGCTTTTGATCTTGATAAAATCCCAATAGTTCATTTTTGCCCTTGCTTCTCTTGCCTTTGGCAATGTTCCCAGGAAGATGTTGCTGCTGCTGAGGTCGAAGACGTTGCTGCCTATGTTCTCCTCAAGGATTTTGATGGATTTCTTTCTCACATTGAGGTCCTTCATCCATTTTGAGTTTATTTTAGTGTGTGGTGTAAGGAAATGGTCCAATTTCATTCTTCTGCATGTGGCTGTCCAATTTTCCCAAAACCATTTATTGAAGAGGCTGTCTTTTTTCCATTGGACATTCTTTCCTGCTTTGTTGAAGATTAGTTGACCATAGAGCTGAGGGTCTATTTCTGGTCTCTCTATTCTGTTCCATTGATCTGTGTGTCTATTTTTGTGCCAGTACCATGCTGTCTTGATGATGACAGCTTTGTAATAGAGCTTGAAGTCCAGAATTGTGATGCCACCAATTTTGGCTTTCTTTTACAATATTCCTTTGGCTCTTCGAGGTCTTTTCTGGTTCCATATACATTTTAGGATTATTTGTTCCATTTCTTTGAAAAAGATGGATGATACTTTGATAGGAATTGCATTAAATGTGTAGATTTCTTTAGGTTGCATAGACATTTTCACTATATTTATTCTTCCAATCCAAAAGCATGGAACATTTTCCCATTTCTTTGTGTCTTCCTCAATTTCTTTCATGAGTACTTTATAGTTTTCTGAGTATAGATTCTTTGCCTCTTTGGTTAGGTTTATTCCCAGGTATCTTATAGTTTTGGGTGCAATTGTAAATGGGATTGAGTCCTTAATTTCTCTTTCTTCTGTCTTGTTGTTGGTGTAGAGAAATCCAACTGATTTATGTGCATCGATCTTATATCCTGACACTTTACTGAATTCCTGTACAAGTTCTAGAAGTTTTGGAGTGGAGTCTTTTGGGTTTTCCACATATAGTATCATATCATCTGCGAAGAGTAATAGTTTGACTTCTTCTTTGCCTATTTGGATGCCTTTAATTTCTTTTTGTTGTCTGATTGCTGAGGCTAGGACGTCTAGTACTAGGTTGAATAGCAGTGGTGATAATGGACATCCCTGCCATGTTCCTGACCTTAGTGGAAAAGCTCTCAGTTTTTCCCCATTGAGAATGATATTTGCAGTGGGTTTTTCATAGATGGCTTTGATAATATTAAGGTATGTGCCCTCTATCCCTACACTTTGAAGAGTTTTGATCAGGAAGGGATGCTGTACTTTGTCAAATGCTTTTTCAGCATCTATTGAGAGTATCCTATGGTTCTTGTTCTTTCCTTTATTGATGTGTTGTATCACATTGACTGATTTGCAGATGTTGAACCAACCTTGCAGCTCTGGAATCAATCCCACTTGGTCGTGGTGAATAATCCTTTTAATGTACTGTTGAATCCTATTGGCTAGTATTTCGGTGAGAATTTTCCCATCTGTGTTCATCAAGGATATTGGTCTATAGCTCTCTTTTTTGATGGGATCCTTGTCTGGTTTTGGGCTCAAGGTGATCCTGGCCTCATAAAATGAGTTTGGAAGTTTTCCTTCCATTTCTATTTTTTGGAACAGTTTCAGGAGAATAGGAATTAGTTCTTCTTTAAATGTTTGGTAGAATTCCCCCCGCGAAGCCGTCTGGCCCTGGGCTTTTGTTTGTTTGGAGATTTTTAATGACTGTTTCAATCTCCTTACTGGTTATGGGTCTGTTCAGGCTTTCTATTTCTTCCTGTTTCAGTTGTGGTAGTTTATAGGTTTCTAGGAATGCATCCATTTCTTCCAGATTGTCAAATTTGTTGGCATAGACTTGCTTATAGTATGTTCTTACAATTGTTTGTATTTCTTTGGTGTTAGTTGTGATCTCTCCTCTTTCATTCATGATATGATTTATTTGGGTCCTTTCTCTTTTCTTTTTGATAAGTCTGGCCAGGGGTTTATCAATCTTATTAATTCTTTCAAAGAACCAGCTCCTAGTTTCGTTGATTTGTTCTATTGTTTTTCTGGTTTCTATTTCATTGATTTCTGCTCTGATCTTTATGATTTCTCTTCTCCTGCTGGGTTTAGGGTTTCTTTCTTGTTCTTTCTTCAGCCCCTTTAGGTGTAGGGTTAGGTTGTGTACCTGAGACCTTTCTTGTTTCTTGAGAAAGGCTTGTATCGCTATATATTTTCCTCTCAGGACTGCCTTTGCTGTGTCCCACAGATGTTGAACCATTGTGTTTTCATTATCATTTGTTTTCATGATTTTTCAATTTTTCTTTAATTTCCCGGTTGACCCATTCATTCTTTAGAAGGATGCTGTTTAGTCTCCATGTATTTGTGTTCTTTCCAAATTTCCTCTTGAGGTTGAGTTCTAGCTTCAGAGCATTGTGGTCTGAAAATATGCAGGGAATGATCCCAATCTTTTGATACCGGTTGAGACCTGATTTAGGACCAAGGATGTGATCTATTCTGGAGAATGTTCCATGTGCACTAGAGAAGAATGTGTATTCTGTTGCTTTGGGATGAAATGTTCTGAATATATCTGTGATGTCCATTTGGTCCAGTGTGTCATTTAAGGCCTTTATTTCCTTGTGGATCTTTTGCTTGGATGATCTGTCCATTTCAGTGAGGGGAGTGTTAAAACCCTCTACTATTATTGTATTATTGTTGATGTGTTTCTTTGATTTTGTTATTAATTGGTTTATATAGTTGGCTGCTCCCACGTTGGGGGCATAGATATTTAAAATTGTTAAATCCTCTTGGACAGATCCTTTGAGTATGATATAGTGTCCTTCCTCATCTCTTATTATTGTCTTTGGCTTAGAATCAAATTGATCTGATATAAGGATTGCCACTCCTGCTTTCTTCTGGTGTCCATTAGCATGGTAATTTCTTTTCCACCCACTCACTTTAAATCTGGTGGTGTCTTCGGGTTTAAAATGAGTTTCTTGTTGGCAACATATAGATGAGTTTTGTTTTTTTATCCATTCTGATACCCTATGTCTTTTGATTGGGGTATTTAGACCATTCACATTCAGGGTAACTATTGAGAGATATGAATTTAGTGCCATTGTATTGCCTGTAAGGTGACTGTTACTGTATATTGTCTCTTTTCCTTTCTGATCTACCACTTGTAGGCTTTCTCTTTGCTTAGAGGACCCCTTTCAATATTTCCTGTAGAGCTGGTTTGATGTTTGCAAATTCTTTCAGTTTTTGTTTGTCCTGGAAGCTTTTAATCTCTCCTTCTATTTTCAGTGATGGCCTAGCTGGATATAGTATTCTTGGCTGCATGTTCTTCTCGTTTAGTGCTCTGAATATATCATGCCAGCTCTTTCTGGCCTGCCAGGTCTCTGTGGATAAGTCTGCTGCCAGTCTAATATTTTTACCATTGTATGTTACAGACTTCTTTTCCCGGGCTTCTTTCAGGATTTTCTCTTTGTCACTGAGACTTGTAAATTTTACTATTAGGTGATGGGGTGTCGACCTATTCTTAATGATTTTCAGGGGGGTTCTCTGCACCTCCTGGAATTTTATGCTTGTTCCTTTGCCATATTGGGGAAATTCTCTCCAATAATTATCTCCAGTATACCTTCTGCTCCCCTCTCTCTTTCTTCTTCTTCTGGAATCCCAATTATTCTAATGTTGTTTCGTCTTATGGCGTCAATTATCTCTCGAATTCTCCCCTCGTGGTCCAGTAGCTGTTTGTCCCTCTTTTGCTCAGCTTCTTTATTCTCTGTCATTTGGTCTTCTATATCACTAATTCTTTCTTCTGCCTCATTTATCCTAGCTTGAGAGCCTCCATTTTTTATTGCACCTCATTAATAGCTTTTTTTATTTCAACTTGGTTAGATTTTAGTTCTTTTATTTCTCCAGAAAGGGCTTTTATCTCTCTGAAGAGAATTTCTCTAATATCTTCCATTCCTTTTTCGAGCCCAGCTGGAACCTTGAGAATTGTCATTTTGAACTCTAGATCTGACATATCACCATTGTCTGTATTGATTAGGTTCCTAGCCTTCGGTACTGCCTCTTGTTCTTTTTTTTGTTCTGAATTTTTCCGCCTTGTCATTTTGTCCAGATAAGAGTATATGAAGAAGCAAGTAAAATACTAAAAGTGTCGCAACAACCCCAGGAAAATATGCTTTAACCAAATCAGAAGAGATCCCAAATCATGAGGGGGGAGAAAGGGGATAAAAAGTTCAGAAATGAAAAAAAAAAAAAAAAAGAAAACGAATAAAGAAAAAGTATAAAAAAGAAAATGTATATATATTAGATAAACTAGTTGAAAAATGTTAAAAATAAAGTTTAAAAGTTAAAAAATTTTTAGCAGAAGAAGAGAAAAAATTGAAAAAGAAAAAAAATTAAATTAACTGCTAGACTAAAGAATCATGGGGAGAAAGCCATGAGTTCCATGCTTTGCTCTCTCCTCTGGAATTCCGCTGCTCTCCTTGGTACTGAACCTGCACTCCTTGGTAGGTAAACTTGGTCCTGGCTGGATTTCTTGTTGATCTTCTGGGGAAGGGGCTTGTTATAGTGATTTTTAAGTGTCTTTGCCCCAGGCGGAATTGCACCACCCATATCATGGGCTGGCTGAGTAATCCGCTTAAGTTTGTTTTCAGGAGCTTTTGTTCCCTGAGCGCTTTCCATAGAGTTCCAGAGGACGGGAATACATATGGCGGCCTCCTGGTCTCCGGCCCAGATGAGCCAAGAGCCCGGGGCCCCACTCTTCAGTGTGCCCTCAGAGAAGAGTGCCCAATAAACCCATCTGTCTGACCTCTGGCCGCACTCAGAGCTCACCCAGCCTGCGACCAGTTCAAGGTACCCCCGAGCTGTGAGCTCACTGTCAGCTCTGTCTCTGTAGCCAGCTTCCCTGTTCTAATACCAGTAAGCTCTACGACACTCAGACACCCCTGATCCTTCTGTGATCCTGCGGGACCTGAGGCCACATTGACCTTGTGTGGGCTTCACCCCTGTTTAGCCTCTGGAGCGATGTCCCTCAGAGGAACAGACTCTTAAAAGTCCCGATTTTGGGCTCCGCTCTCCACCGCTCGCCGGGAGCCGGCCCCTCCCCCGGGGTCTATCTTTCTGTCGCTTTGGATTCACTTCTCTGCCAGTCCTTCCTTTCAGAAGGTGGTTGATTTTCTGTTTCTAGAATTGCTGTTCTTCTTCTCTTCGATATGCCAGTTGGATTTGTAGTTGTTGCAATCTTTAGATAAGCTATCTAGCTGATCTCCTGCTACCTGATGTAGTCTCAGCCTGCTACTTCTCTGCCATCTTGACTCCTCTCTGTTTTTCTTTGTACCATTTCAGGCACAAAGCTTCTAAAAGCCTTTGAATTTCCATAATGAAAATGATAAAAATGTCTCTTGTTAGGTTTATAGTGTGACATTTGGAATGTTCCTGAGGATGGGGCTGGTTTCCAGGAGCACCAGCTATTTATTTAGAAGGTTGGAACTTTTGGTCCCATCTTCCTCACCTCCAGAGACGGAAGGAAGCCTAGAGGATGGATCAATTGTCAATGGGCAGTAATTTAATCACTTATGCCTAATGTAATAAATTCATTGAAACCCAAAAGAACAGGGTTCAGAAAGATTCTGGGTTGGTAAACACATGGAGATTCAGGGAGAATGGTGTGCTGAGGTAGTACATAGGAACTCCATGCCCTTTTCCCATGTTTTGTTCCATGAATTTCTTCCATGTGACTGTTCCTTAGCTGTGCTTTTTTATAATAAACTGGTAATAATCTGATAAGTAAATCTAATAAGTAAAATGTTTCTCTGAGTTTTATTAGCAACACTAGCAAGTTAAGTGAACCTAAGTAGGGTGTGTTGGGAACCTGTGATTTATAGCTGGTTGATCAGAAGCACAGGTGATAACCTGGGCTTGCAATTGGCATCTGAAGTGGGGTTGGGTGGGCAGTTTTATAGGACTGAACCCCTAACCTGTGGATCCGATGCTACCTTTAAGTAGATGGTGTCAGAATTGAGTTAAATTGCAGGACACATAGCAGTGTTAGAGATTTTCTTTATGTAGGGGAGAAACCCACATATTAGAATCGGTATCTGAACCTTAACATACTTGGAACAATCACTGTCAGAAGCACAGAAGAAAATCAGTAAAAAAGAACAAAGGAACTCACATCAGAGGAGAAATAGCTGACATTAGACAGCCTGAATTTGTATTGGATTCACTCACCATGGTTTTGTTATTTTCTTTTCTAAGCGTGCACTACAACTATTTCTAGTCTACCATTTGCCGTGCTTATTTGTAGTGTGTTCAAGGAATAAAATTCTTCATCATTAAAATATAACAGATGTGATTAAAGGTAAATATGCAACAAAACTTCATGTTACCTTAATTTTTACATGAATGATTTCTGGTTTCTTTAATTCACTGGTCCTTTCTATCAATGTGGAAGGTTAATAATTGACCTAAAGACATTTTTGTCTTCATAGGAGTGGTGTGTGTATGTATGCACGCGTGTGTGTGAATTCTGCATTCATTTATATGTGAATATTCTTTTAATACAGGAAAATAAAAAGGAGAGACATGATTCTCAGACAGCATCTGCTGCACAGGTTAATGTGCATGATGTAATTGTCATTTAATATGCAGAACAATATTTCTGTGGGTCTACCTAGTCTTTTAACATTCCTGCAATGTTGATCTCATGCATTATATTTTGGGTACCTTAAGATGTGAGTCTGTTTAACATTTTTCATAGAGAAGAAAGTGTATTGCTACCTCTTTTTTGCTAATATGGCATAAGAAAAATGAGGAGCTGAAATAAATATTTCCTTAATGAGAAACTAGTAAAATTTGCACATTTTTCAACTAGAAAATGGTTTTTAAACACCTAAAACGACTTTAGGGAGTGTTAGGTACTATTGGAGGTTTCAAATGTAGTGAGATATTTCATAACAACTTCTTGCAAGAGAGTAGTTAGAGTGAGGGAAGAACCACTTGCCAAGGGAAGAAATGAAGCTATTAAATTGCTAGCCCTTATGGGACTGAGCTGTGGATGGGATGAGATCTACCAGGGACAGCTTCTGCTCAGAGGACTAGAAAGTATGCTAAAGGGCAAGAAAGGAGGAAATTAACACAGAGTGCATTATTTCAATGAAAGAATTTAGTAGGTGAAAGAGAGCAAGAAAGATTTTTTAGCAAGTGTTATGCCAAGGAACTTTGAGAATAGAAGAATATGTATATATCAAATTTCTGTTGAGCTTTCTGTGTAGAGTGCTGTGTAAATCTTCTGCACTGGCCTGAGTTTTCTAGAGTTTCTAATTCTTTTAAATGCAACTCCTTTTATAGATTGGGCCACATAAGGCCCTGTGATTTATTTGGGTTACATGGAGGCACAGAACTCATGACCTTCATCTTGAGAAATCAATCATAGTTAGAGAATAAAGTACAAAACTACACCTGACTGAACAACTTGGGGATAAGTAGAAATTGATGGGAATTATTTTCTAGGTCTAAAGCCTCATCAGAACTTTCTGATTTATGGCCCTTAAGATAAAAAATAAAAGCAGAAGAGCTCAGTGACTTTTTCCCAAGCTTTAATAAAACTCTAATGCTAATGTTGAAGAAAGAGCTCATATAGAAGGAAAGTGGTTGGCTGTTCTCTCACAACTGATGTCCAAACATGTTAACATAAGACAATGACTAGAGTTACACTGTTCTAATTGTTCTTCATTTTTTTTTTTTGATAGCCATCTAACAACATGCCATTTAAAACATGTTTTTGCCATTTGACATATTCTTTTTTTTTTTTTTCAGATCACAAAGTATTTTATTTGGCATGGTATTTGTTTTTTTTTCCCCAATTTATTTATTTTCAGAAAAACAGTATTCATTATTTTTTCATCACACCCAGTGCTCCATGCAAGCTGTGCCCTCTATAATACCCACCACCTGGTACCCCAACCTCCCACCCCCCCGCCACTTCAAACCCCTCAGACTGTTTTTCAGAGTCCATAGTCTCTCATGGTTCACCTCCCCTTCCAATTTACCCAAATTCCCTACTACTCTCTAACGCCCCTTGTCCATGATCTTCAATACATCCACACTTGTCAGCATGATTAGTGAAAAGAAATAAAATCATTTACTTTCTTTTAGCAATCCTTTTTCCTTCTTTGAAAGCTATACTTCCAAATGAAACCATCAGCTTTTGAACTCTGTCAAAATCTAAAACCCATAGCATTTTTTAATAGCCTTGCAATTTCATCCAGATCTCTGAAGCTTGTACCAGAAGACTGTTTGAACTTTCTGTGATTCAGGTAGAATTCAAACTTTGCAGAAAAATCTTACCTTTTGGTTAAAAGCTTGCTTGTAAGTGTGCATTTTGTTCTTGATTTGAGCCAAGTACAGAAGACTAAAAACCTCACTCTGAAAGAAGAAAATGTTTCCTTTCTCACCCTTTACATGATGGCTTTCCTGTTTTTCTCTAAGCAAAACTCCTCCAGCTATCCACTGCATTAGAGAGTTAAGGTAAATAGTGAAAGGGGACTTGTTAAGGAATGTTATAGCTGTATTACAATGAGGAATGGTAATATGGCTAAGCGATTTCTGGTCATTTGGTCTTAAAGATTTATATATGTGGTTTTGAAACACCATCCGCCATCTTGTTATATATATATATATATATATATATATATATATATATATATAACTTTCATTCTTCCATTGGCTGATGGAATAATGTGGGTAGTTTGAAACTAAACAGAAAATACAAAATAACTGTTTTATGATCCAATTTCACATTGGACCACCAGTGACAGAATTATGTAAGTTTTCAAGACGGAAATTTGTGCATAACAAACTTTAGTCCAGTATTTTCATAATGGCAACATCCTGCCATCATCTTAATTTAGTGAAACTTGCACTTTATTTAAATGGTATAAACAACATGTAGTTTAAACAAAGTATATTGACAATGAATTCATTTTGAAAAAAAGTTATAGTAGGTTGATAACAACTATTGAGGTAATTTAAAATGAAAATTCATGTTAAAGTGTTATAGACAATGACTAAAAAATAACTTCTTTCTTAAAAAGATTTTAGTTATTTATTTGACAGAGAGAGACACAGCGAGAGAGGGAACACAAGCATGGGTAGTGGGAGAGGGAAAAGCAGGCTTCCTATTAAGCAGGGTGTCTGATGTGGGGCTCAATCCCAGGACTCTGGGATCAGGTCCTGAGCCAAAGGGAGACACTCAATGACTGAGCTTCCCAGGTGCCCCTAAAAATAATTGTTCTTTATGATGAACAATATAATATCCCAACTGACAGAGTGCTTTTCTTTTACCATCCCTTCAAGTTTTTAGCATTCCAATTTTAATTGGCTGCTCTAATAAATTGTTTACTTCTAGGAAGTTAGCAAATATAAATTAGATTGTAAAAAAATCAGTAATTACCATTAGATCTGTTTATAACTTCAGTGCTTTCACATAATCATTAGAAATCTGAAGGATGATTACCAAATTTCTATATTTTTTCAAAGCTAGCAATTGCAGAGTATGCAGCAGAAAAATATTATTATTATAAAAACTAATTAAAGTTGAAAGCAAAGATTTAATAAGTATAAATACCATTGTTTGTCAAATGTAAAAAACACACATTAATTATTATTTTTCAAAACCTTACCCTTAGACTCACAGAAAACAGCATTATGGAGTGTTGATGGGGGTAGGAATCTATGCTTTTAGGAGGTGAATACATCTAGAATTGTAGCATTATGATTTTGAGGAAGAAAATACTTTTCCACACAATGGTATTTTTGATAATTACAAATGAAAAATAATGAGTGCAAAAACATTTCCTTCTCATCTTCTTTAGTTGCTCTAGCACAATAGGAAAGGGAAGTAAAAAGCAGACAGCAAAAACACAACTTGTGAAATGCACAAAATTTGTCATCAAATTACAAGTAGTTGTGAAGAATGGGGAGAAACAGGAGGGAAGATGGAAAGAAATGAAGATGGCATAAAATGAGATGCTTTAAATTTAAATGATTTTTTTTGCATAAATCACCCTTCTAAACCCAACTAACAAAATAATTGTTCTAACCAATACCTTGTTTTATAATATGGGTTTAGCATTAACTGGGTCAAATGGTAGGTTATTGTGAAATGCCTCACAGAGCAGAAGAGGAAATATTGAATTGATTGGACTGTTCAAAATGCAACCAATAGTTGATTTCCAGTTTTTGAATAATGAATATTAACTGGACTCATTCAAATTATAGGAAACTGAAGCCAATTAACTAAAGCAAAAAAAGTAAATATGAATAAATAGGGACCATCAAGAAAGGCTGAGCAGAAAATAACATCTTGACTTATGGCAATTGGCTGGAAGTTGATCAAATTGTTAAATTCATCAGTTAAATTTCAGAGGGTCCTAAGAGGACAACAGTGATGTCTTTATGTACAACAACAAAAAAGAAATGCATGTGTTTATATTTGCATATTTCTTATGAAGGCTGCTATATTTGACCATGCTAGTTTCTCCTCTAGTCACTCCTTACTATTGCTAAGCTTCTTGAAAAAAAATTGTCTCCAACAACTGCCTACACTTCAATTCCTAACTGCTGTCATTCTCACTTCTTCCCACACTGCCACACTAAAATCATCATCAATAATCTCACTGCAAAATATATTGGACTTTAAAAAAAAATGATCTTTGATTTTTTACTTTGTTGACAATTACCTCCTTCTCTGTTTTCTAGGGTTTCTATTCAAGCTTTCTCCCCACTCTACTTCACTCATAATATATGTAAGGCACTTGGCAGAGTTTGTCATATAAAAGATGCAAGGTCAGTGTTCTCTCATCTCTCTGCCTGTCATTTAAACTTCATTGTCCTGAAGGATCTCACTGTCAGTCCTTTCCACTTTACACATTTTCCTTGAGTGATGTAATTCTCTCCCAGAATTTTAACTGCTATCTAAAAATCATTGACTTAAAATTTATATGTTTGTTCTCTATAGTAATTAAGAGCTTTCTCCCTTTCTCTCTCTCTTTTTTCCCTTTTTGATTTGTTTTGTTTCTTAAATTACACATAGAGTAAAACTGTATAGTATTTGTCTTTCTCTGACTGACTTATTTCACTTAGCATTATGCTCTCTAGCTCCATCCACATCATTGCAAATGCAAATGGCAAGATTTCATTCTTCTTTATGGCTGAATAATATGTATATATCCCACACCTTCTTTATCCATTCATCATGGACACTAACTGTATGTTATTTAACTGGAATTAGAATTAAAACTTAAAAAAAGAAAAAAAAGGGATGATGCTTCATAATGTATCTTTTTTTTTTCCCAATTTATTTATTTTCAGAAAAACAGTATTCATTATTTTTTCACCACACCCAGTGCTCCATGCAAGCTGTGCCCTCTATAATACCCACCACCTGGTACCCCAACCTCCCACCCCCCCGCCACTTCAAACCCCTCAGACTGTTTTTCAGAGTCCATAGTCTCTCATGGTTCACCTCCCCTTCCAATTTACCCAAATTCCCTACTACTTCATGCATAAATATTTCATTTTTAAAATACAGAAAGAAGAACCAAGATGCCCTTCAACGGATGAATGGATAAGGAAGATGTGGTCCATATACACTATGGAGTATTATGCCTCCATCAGAAAGGATGAATACCCAACTTTTGTAGCAACATGGACGGGACTGGAAGAGATTATGCTGAGTGAAATAAGTCAAGCAGAAAGAGTCAATTATCATATGGTTTCACTTATTTGTGGAGCATAACAAATATCATGGAGGACAAGGGGCATTAGAGAGGAGTAGGGAATTTGGGTAAATTGGAAGGGGAGGTGAACCATGAGAGACTATGGACTCTGAAAAACAATCTGAGGGGTTTGAAGTGGTGGGGGGGGTGGGAGGTTGGGGTACCAGGTGGTGGGTATTATAGAGGGCACGGCTTGCATGGAGCACTGGGTGTGATGAAAAAATAATGAATAATGTTTTCTGAAAATAAATAAATTGAAAAAAAATAAAATAAAAAATAAAATAAAATACAGAAAGAAAATTAATTGTTTCTTCTATGGCTATAAAAGGAATTGTTCTCAATGCAGACAATGAAGAAACAACAGGCAAAAACCAAAGTGAAACAAAAACAATCATCAGTACTCTTACCCTGCATTACCACTGTAAAATGTTGGTGACTGTTTTAGAACCTTGCTATGTGTGCATATGCATCCATATGCATTTTTATTAGTACATTAAAATGACACCATAATTTAAAAATATACATGTATATAACAAGCTTATATCTCTCTCAAGTTGTGAACCTGCATATCCAACTGCTTATTAGAAATCTTCACCTAAATGTCTAATGACAAGTTAAATGTAACATGTCTAAATGTCACATGTCAACTCAGTAGGTCCCAATATAAACTTGCCTTCATCTTCTTTTATTAATCTCTATCTATTATGCAAATACCTTAATGGCAATTCAAGTTAGAAGCTATGTCTTCATGGATTTTTTCATTTTTTTCACCACTAACATCTAAGTAGTCATCATACTATTAATTCTACTTTTAAAATATCTTTTCAGTACTGTACCTAATCTGCTCTTTCCTACAGACACTACTTTAGTTCAAATCCTCATAATTTTTACTATACTTGAGTACTACCTCTCTAGTCACAACTCCATACATTCTTACATCTTTCATAGTACTGCCAAAATTACCATTATCACATGAATATAAACATTCCCCTCTCATCTTAAAGCTCTTTAGTGACTTTTAATTTAGATGTGATCAGAATTCCATATATAAAACTCTTATGGTATGGTTCTTACTGGTTTCTCCAGCCTCATTTCCTACTAGTCACTTCACCCTTGCCTCTGCATCTGTACCTACATTTTGATCCAGTAAAATTGAAGTACTTTCAAATCTCTAAATATTAGAATGGGAGATTCAGGATTTGAATCCTGATTCTTCACTTTCTTAGGTGTTTAACTTGGGTTAAATGACTTAACTTCTCTAGGAGTACATTTCTTCATTTTTTGGGGAGAAAGAGAGGGAGAGAATGAGTGTGGGGAGGGACAGGGGGGGAGAGAGGATATTAAGCAGACTCCATAACCAGTGCAGAGCCTGACAAGGGGCTCCATCTCACTACCCTGGGATCAGGACCTGAGCCAAAATCAGCAGCCAGGCATTTAATCAACTGAGTCACTCATGTCCTCCAATTTCTTCATGTTTAAAAGGGGAAAAATCTCACAGATTAAATGTGAGTATTAAATAGAATACCATATACAAGTGACCTAGCATAGTACTTAATGTTTTTTACCTTATTTGCAATTAAAAATAATTGTATTTGCCCTCTTGTCAATGTTACAGATTTTCCTAATTAAATGCTTTCAGCCTTTTAAAAGAATGCAACATAGTGGTGAAAGTGGGCATCCTTGTCTTGTTCCTGATCTTAATGGGAAGGCTGCAAGCTTTTTCCCATTGAGGATGATATTTGCTGTGGGTCTTTCATAGAGTGATTTGATGAGGTTCAGGAATGTTCCCTCTATCCCTATATTTTGAAGTGTTTTAATCAGGAACGGATGGTGGATTTTGTCAAATGCTTTTTCTGCATCAATTGAGAGGACCATGTGGTTCTTCTCTCTTCTCATATTAATTTGTTGTATCACATTGATTGATTTGCGAATGATGAACCATCCTTGTAGCCCAGAGATGAATCCCACCTGATCATGGTGGATAATCTTTTTAATGTGCTGTTGGATCCTATTGGCTAAAATCTTGTTGAGAATCTTAGCATCCATATTAATCAGTGATATTGGTCAAAAATTCTCCTTTTTGGTAGTGTCCTTGCCTGGTTTGGTGATCAGGGTAATGCTGGCTTCATAGAAAGAGTCTGGAAGTTTTCCTTCTGCTTCAATATTTTGAGACAGCTTCAGGAGAATAGGTTTTATTTCTTCTTTGAAGGTTTGGTAGAATTCCCCAGGGAATCCGTCACGTCCTGGGCTCTTGTTTTTTGGGAGGTTTTTCATCACTGATTCAATCTCGTTATTAGATATCGGTCTATTCAGGTTGTCGATTTCTTCCTGGTTCAATTTTGGTAGTTTATATTTTTCCAGGAATGCATCCATTTCATCTAGGTTGCTAAACTTATTGGCAAATAACTGTTGACAATAAATTCTGATGATCGTTTCTACTTCCTTGGTGTTCGTTGTGATCTCTCCCTTTTCATTCATAATTTTATGAATTTGGGCTTTCTCTCTTTTCTTTTGGATTAGTGTGGCCAGTGGCTTATTGATCTTATTGATTCTTTCAAAAAAACAGCTTCTAGTTTCATTGATACGTTGTACTGTATCTCTGGTTTCTACCTCATTATCTCAGCTCTAATCTTGATGGTTTACCTTCTTATGAGTGGAGTTGGTTTGATTTGTTGTTGATTCTCCAGTTCTTTAAGGTGTAGAGAGAGCTGGTGTGTTCTAGATTTTTCAATTTTTTTGAGGGAGGCTTGGATGGCTATGTATTTTCCCCTTAGGACCGCCTTTGTTGTATCCCATAGGTTTGGGACCGACGTGTCTTCATTCTCATTGGTTTCCATGAATTGTTTCAGTTCTTCTTTGATCTCCTGGTTGATCCAAGCATTCTTAAGCAAGGTGGACTTTAGCTTCCAGGTGTTTGAGTTCCTTCTGAACTTTTCCTTGTGATTGAGCTCCAGTTTCAAAGCACTGTGATCTGAGAATATGCAGGGAATAATCTCAGTCTTTTGGTATCGGTTGAATCCTGATTTGTGACCCAGTATGTGGTCTATTCTGGAGAAGGTTCCGTGTGCACTTGAGAAGAATGAGTATTCTGTTGTTTTAGAGTGGAATGTTCTGTATATATAAATGAGGTCCATCTGGTCCAATGTGTCATTCAATCCTCTTGTTTCTTTATTGATTTTCTGCTTCGATGATCTGTCTAATTCTGAAAGAGGCGTGTTAAGATCTCCTACAATTAGTGTATTCATATCAATATGACTCTTTATCTTGATTAACAGTTTTCTTAAGTAATTGGCTGCTCCCATATTGGGAACATAGATATTTACAATTGTTAGATCATCTTGGTGGATAGTCCTTTTAAGGATTATGTAGTGTCCTTCTGTATCTCTGACTACAGTCTTTAGTTTGAAGTCCAATTTATCTGATATGAGAATCGCTACCCCAGCCTTCTTTTGAGGCCCATTGGCATGAAAGATGCTTCTCCATCCCTTCACTTTCAGTCTGCGTGTATCTTTAGGTTCAAAATGGGTCTCTTGCAGACAACATATGGATGGGTCCTGTCGTTTTATCCAATCTGCAACCCTGTGCCATTTTATGGGTGCATTTAGGCCATTCACATTGAGAGTGATTATTGATAAATACGTTTTTATTGACATCGAGTTACCTTTGAAGTCTTTCTTTCTGTAGACTGTCTCTATATTTCTGTTCAATGCTACTCTTGGGATTTTTCCTCTTTTAGAGAACCCCCTTAATATTTCCTGCAGTGTCGGCCTGGTGGTTGCATAGTCTTTTAAGCCTTGCCGGTATTGAAAACTCTTTATCTCTCCATCCATTTTGAATGTCAGTCTTGCTGGATAAAGTATTCTTGGCTGCATGTTCTTCTCATTTAGTGCCCTGAATATATCTTGCCAGCCTCTTCTGGCTTGCCAGGTCTCTGTAAACAGGTCTGACGTTATTCTGATGGGCTTCCCTCTGTAAGTAAGGAGCCTCTTTGCCCTGGTGGCTTTCAAGAGATTATACCTACAATTATAATTCCTAAATTTGACTATCAGGTGTCGTGATGTTTTTTTGGAATATATAATCTTGAGTGGAGACCGTTCAGCCTCTAGTATATGAACGCTGGTTCCATTCGCGAGATTGGGAAAATTTTCATGAAGGACTTGTTCCATTATATCTTCTAGACTTCTTTCTTTCTCCTCACCTTCAGGGATTCCAATAATTCTGACGTTGGAACACTTCATGGCATCATTTATTTCCCTGATTCTGTTTTCGTGGTTTCTAAGCTGTTTGTTCCAGGCTTCCTCCTGATCCTTTCTCTCTATCTGTTTGTCTTCCAGATCACTAATTCTATCTTCTGTCTCAGTTACCCTAGGTTTGAGAGAGTTTAGATTATATTGGAACTCATTGAGAGCATTGTGAACCTCCTCCCTGGTAGCTTTAAGCTCCGCCCTAACATTGTGAACGTCCTGTCTAGTCGCTTTCAGTTCGGCCCTAATCAATTCTGTTTGGTCATCCATGGCTTTTTCAAAACTAGCTATTGGCTGGATAATTGTTAGCCTGAATTCTCTTTCCGACATATTGTCTATGTTGATAGCCGTTAGCTCTATTGCAGAAGGTCCATCCTCTGTATTTTTCTTCTGTTGGGCATTCCTCCTGCTAGTCATTTTGGTGGGAGATGACTGAACAGATGTAGCTGGATGTATCAGCTCTGGTGCAGTCAAGGTGCACCCTGGAACACTTCTGAGCAATCAGGATTCCCCACCCAAACGAGAGACAAAAGAAAAGAAAAAGAAAAAAAGGAAAAGAAAAAGAAAAAAAAAGTAAAAAGAGAGAGAGAGAAACAGGAAAGAAAGGGAAGATGAAAAAGAAGGTTCAGCCCAGATGGGCCCCAAGGTAAGATTTATGAAGTAGACAAACAAAGGGAGATAAAAAGACTGATACAAGTATATGGCAAGAGAAAAAAAAAATATATGCAAATAAAGAAAGAACCTAGTCAAAAAGAACCACAAGTGTAAAATTTATATGCTATCAGGACAAACACAAAAAACACAGAAACACTGGTGGAAGAAGATGGGAGAGTTCTTATAAATTCTCAGTGTTTGCGAGGAAGGTTGTTTTGATTCTTCCTGGAAGTATCTTGATATTTTTGTTAAAGGACTCAACTTTCCTAAGATAAAGGGGATTAAAAATTGGTTTACCTATAGGGGTAGTATTGATTG
This sequence comes from Neogale vison, assembly GCF_020171115.1. NCBI lineage: Eukaryota > Metazoa > Chordata > Mammalia > Carnivora > Mustelidae > Neogale > Neogale vison. The sequence goes on along the minus strand of NC_058105.1, from coordinate 51,043,568 downwards.
GGGAAAGGGGATTACTTTAAAGTTTAACTTTCACCACTCTTGTTCAACATAGTATTAGAAGTCCTAGCAACAGCAATCAGACAACAGAGAGAAATAAAAGGTATCCAAATTGGCAATGAAGAAGTCAAACTCTCTTTCTTCCCAGATGACATGATTCTTTATATGGAAAACCCCAAAGACTCCACCCCCAAACTACTAGAACTCATACAGCAATTCAGCAACGTGGCAGGATACAAAGTCAATGTGCAGAAATCAGTGACTTTCTTATAAACTAACAATGAAAGTACAGAAAGGGAAATTATAGAATCGATTCCATTTACTATAGCACCAAGAACCATAAGATACCTGGGAATAAACCTAACCAAAGAGGTAAAGGATCTGTACTTGAGGAACTATAGAACACTCATGAAAGAAATTGTGAAGAAGACACAAATAGATGGAAGACCATTCCATGCTCTTGGATCAGAAGAATAAACATTGTTAAAATGTCTATACTGCCTAGAGCAATCTATACTTTTAATGCCATTCCGATCAAAATTCCACCGGCATTCTTCAAAGAGCTGGAGCAAATAATCCTAAAATTTGCATGGAATCAGAAGAGACCCCGAATCGCTAAGGAAACGTTGGAAAACAAAAATAAAGCTGGCGGCATCACCTTACCTGATTTCAAGCTTTATTACAAAGCTGTGATCACCAAGACAGCATGGTACTGGCATAAAAACAGACACATAGACCAGTGGAACGGAGTAGAGAGCCCAGATATGGACCCTCTACTCTATGGTCAATTAATCTTCGACAAAACAGGAAAAATATACAGTGGAAAAAAGACAGTCTCTTCAATAAATGGTGCTGGGAAAACTGGACAGCTATATGTAGAAGAATGAAACTCGACCATTCTCTTACACCGTATACAAAGATCAACTCAAAATGGATAAAAGACCTCAACGTGTGACAGGATTCCATCAGAATCCTAGAGGAGAACATAGGCAGTAATCTCTTTGATATCAGCCACAGCAACTTCTTCCAAGATATGTCTCCAAAGGCAAAGGAAACAAAAGCGAAAATAAACTTTTGGGACTTCATCAAAATCAAAAGCTTCTGCACAGCCAAGAAAACAGTCAAAAAAAGAAAGAGGATACCCACGGAATGGGAGAAGATATTTGCAAATGACAGTAGAAACAAAAGGTTGATCTCCAGGATCTATAATGAACTCCTCAAACTCAACCCACACGAAACAGGCAAACATATCAAAAAATGGGCAGAAGATGTGAATAGACACTTCTCCAATCAAGACGTACAAATGGCTATCAGACACATGAAAAAATGTTCATCATCATTAGCCCTCAGGGAGATTCAAATTAAAACCACATTGAGATATCACCTTACACCAGTTAGAATGGCCAAAATTAACAAAACAGGAAACAACATGTGTTGGAGAGGATGTGGAGAAAGGGGAACCCTCTTCCACTGTTGGTGGGAATGCAAGTTGGTGCAGCATCTTTGGAGAACAGTGTGGAGAGTCCTCAAGAAATTAAAAATAGAGCTTCCCTATGACCCTGCCATTGCACTCCTGGGTATTTACCCCAAAGACACAGATGTCGTGAAAAGAAGGGCCTTCTGTACCCCAATGTTTATAGCAGCAATGGCCACGGTCGCCAAACTATGGAAAGAACCAAGATGCCCTTCAATGGATGAATGGATAAGGAAGATGTGGTCCATATACACTATGGAGTATTATGCCTCCATCAGAAAGGATGAATACCCAACTCTTGTAGCAACATGGATGGGACTGGAAGAGATTATGCTGAGTGAAATAAGTCAAGCAGAGAGAGTCAATTATCATATGGTTTCACTTATTTGTGGAGCATAACAAATAGCATGGAGGACAAGGGGCGTTAGAGAGTAGTAGGGAATTTGGGTAAATTGGAAGGGGAGGTGAACCATGAGAGACTATGGACTCTGAAAAACAATCTGAGGGGTTTTAAGTGGCGGGGGTTTGGGAGGTTGGGGTACCAGGTGGTGGGTATTATAGAGGGCACGGCTTGCATGGAGCACTGGGTGTGGTGAAAAAATAATGAATAATGTTTTTCTGAAAATAAATAAATTGAAAAAAAAGAAGTAATGGGAAAAAATAATGCAACATAGTATTCAATAGAATTAAATGACAAACTGAGTTCTCTTAGCCTATATTCCTAAATCCAGTCACTTCCTATGTTACTCTTCTTTATAGCCTCCCTAATTTCTCAATATATGAAACTCAAGACTAAAAGCAATACTTACATAAGAACCTTACAAAATAAGAATATAAAATGATCATATCTTTTATCTTACTGTTTCCTGTTTCTTATTATATAATTATAAGGTCTTGTCTACTATATCTCAATTTTATTGACTTACATTCAATGTATGAATTGCTAGGATGATTAGATTTACCTCTGTTGCTAGAACCAAATCACTCACTCTTCATTTATTATCATACATTTTTTATTTGGACTCTCAGGTTAAAATAAATGATAACAAAACCACCACTTAAATTTTTCAATACAGTGGAAATTTAGCAAACTGATTATATGAACTGGTCAAGGTCCTCAAAAGGATCAAGCCAATAGCCACCTGTAGAGTCATGTTCTCTGTGTTGCTTTATCTGAGGAAAGTATCAGCATCCTAGAGACCAGCTGGAAAGCAAGGGCTTTGGGTGAATGCACTAACCTCTCCCTCTAACTTCTTCCCAGCCTGATCCTATCTATATGTCCTGGACCTGATCTGTGGCCTCTAGCTCAGTTATACCTGATGCAGACTGGTTGCCCACAGCCCACATCCTTCTATCCTTGGCCATTTTTCCTACCTAATGGGGTTTTATGCAATTTGGAGCTTTTCCATAAAGTGACCCTTGAATTTGTGTAGCCTTTAGGAGATTTTTGTAAGAAACCAAAGACCTACAAACTGTGGGTTGCTGGGGGGAGATGGGGTGGGAGAAGGGGGGTAGGGTTATGGACATTGGGAAGGGCATGTGCTTTTGGGTAAATTAGAACGGGAGGCGAACCATGAGAGACTATGGACTCTGAAAAACAATCTGAGGGGTTTGAAGTGGCGGGGGTGGGAGGTTGGGGTACCAGGTGGTGGGTATTATAGAGGGCACGGCTTACATGGAGCACTGGGTGTGGTGAAAAAATAATGAATACTGTTTTTCTGAAAATAAATAAATTGGAAAAAAATTAAAAAACAAAAACAAAAACAAAAAACAAACCAAAGACCTCCCTTCAGCCCTGAACAGGATTTTCCTCTGATTCTAACCTAACAGTTTTACATACCTTTCTAGTTTACTACTCAATAAATGTGTGGATGACTTAAAAAAATTGAACATTATTCTATTTCCCATATTAAATGATGATTTCTCATTTTGAGATTTATTTTTGTTTGGAAAGATGTTAACAGCTCTGCCCAACTTGTTATTTTCACAACCTACAGAGTATATTTTCTTTTTTTTCCAATTTATTTATTTTCAGAAAAACATTATTCATTATTTTTTCACCACACTCAGTGCTCCATGCAAGCCGTGCCCTCTATAATACCCACCACCTGGTACCCCAACCTCCCACCCCCCCCGCCACTTCAAACCCCTCTGATTGTTTTTCAGAGTCCATAGTCTCTCATGGTTCACTTCCCCTTCCAATTTATCATATGGTTTCACTTATTTGTGGAGCATAACAAATAGCATGGAGGACAAGGGGCGTTAGAGAGGAGAAGGGAATTTTGGTAAATTGGAAGCGTAGGTGAACCAGAGTATATTTTCAATTTGATCAGTCAAGTGAGCATTTTGGATAAAACATTGTATGCGATTTGGAGTAGAATAAAATTTAGTTGAAACTGAGTTTCTTCATTTGTAAAATGATAACAATGCTACAGGGATTGTTTTAAATATTGAATTAGATAGTAACTATCATTTATTATCATGTCTGACACATAAAAGACATACTCTAGAGGTTAATGTTCTTGTATTCTTTGCCCTTGTCCCTCTCACATAGAGTCCTATAGGTTTCTTTCATGTAACACACAACCCCAGATTAGGTCAGAAATGAAATTCTACTCCTAGAACAGGAGTGGAAAAGGCCATGAAAATTTATAGGGATTTATAAATGGAAAGTACTCCTGTTGGGGAAAGAAAAAGAGAAAAGACAGTCAGATGATGCTTGCATTGGATTTTAATAGGGTTGAACACAACTAATTTTTTGTTTAAAGAACAATGTGACCTATCTTGAGTCACAGTGGAAGGGAGAGATGTGTCTTTCAGTGGCTTTGTGCTGAAAATAAGCTGGACTGGATATTATGTTGTTTCATTACCCAGCTTGTAGCTGGCTAGGATATAATAAAATGGACAAATTAATATAATATATTCTAATCACTTAAAATATAAACTATATTTTGTTTATCTCTTTATTAATTCCAATAATTTTAAAATTTGTCTTTTATCAATTGACCGGCCTTGCATATATGTGTTTCTAATAAAATCCTATTTCTCACATTCATATATATTTGAGAATTAGTGTGCAAATGAAATTGAAAAATTGAACACAGGTATTTTTGAGTTTTGGATTTTTAAATTAGGTTTAAATTAAATTTAAACTAACATAGGTGAATAAATGTTTGTATCTCCTTTCTTTTCTGTGCTACTTTATTTACACATCCTAGATTAAAACAGAAGTGATAAACTAAAGGCCAAGCGGCCTAGAAGTGCTGTACATGCCTCCTATAAGCATTTTTGAATCATATCTTAATTTTCTGATAGACTCAGATTTTTGATCCTCTTTTTTTTAAATTTAATTTTATTATTTCAGTGTTCCAAGATTCATTGTTTATGCACCACACCCAGTGCTCCATGCAATAAGAAGTCAGGAACAAGACCACTCAGGAAAAGTAAAAGTGATTTTTGTTGTGGCTCCTACATCAACCATATTGCCAGGTAAATTCTGGTTGTAGAAATACTTATTACTGGAAGTGATAAAGAGGCAGAAAGGATACAGCTTGGATTTCGGCTTTCTGGATGAAATTTCAGGTTGGATATTGAAAATATTCTCCACCTTACAAATAGAACAAATGCAGATATATCTCTGACTAATTGAAAGTGGGAAAGTCCGCAATGTCATAATTTACTTCATTTTTCAGCTTAAAATCCAATTGTGACTGCTGATCCTACTTACCTATTTTCCCATCATGGGGCCAGTTTTCCTATGAAAAAGAATGAGTCTAACTATATAACTTGGTTTTAAGTGGAAACTGTCAACATCTTAGTAAAGCCTGTGATGTTCATTAAAAATAGAGAATAAATGAGTTGACAATGGTTATAGGAATCAAAGGATCATCACCTATAGAGGACATGTATTGGTAATTAAGACAAGGGAGCATGGGTTGGTTGGAAGTTATAATAAACTTGTCAGATCACCAAGTTTGGTGGAGAGTAACATAATATTAGCACATTTGTCATCTCTTTATCAAAAGTAGTAAGAGAGAATTTATAAATCTAACTGAAATTATGTTTAGATTTTTGTATATGGCTTGGCTATGTTTTAATCAAAGTGTTTTTCAACTTTATTAAAAATGCATCCCAAGGATTCCTCTGTAACACAGTCAGTTAAGTGTCCAGCTCTTGGTTTCTGCTCAGGTTGTGATCTCATGTTCATAAGACTGAGCTCTGCAACTGGCTCTGTGCTGAGCATGGAGCCTGTTTAAGACTCTCTCCCTCTCCTTCTGCCTTTTCCCCCACCCTATTCTCTCTTTCATCCTCTCTCTCTCTCTAAATAAATAAATAAATCTTTAAAAAATGTATCTTAGAAAATCTCTTCTTATAGAAAGATCCATTTCCATTCAGTTTGAACCTAAAAATTCTTCAAAAGATGTAATAAATCTATAGACTGGCTTAGAGAGTCTTACCCTTGTTTCCTACTCATTACCAATCTACACAGAGGTTGAAAAAGGGCATGTTGAAGTGCCTGGCTGGCTCAATCAGTTGAGCGTTAACTCTTAGTTTCAGCTCAGGTCATGATCTGATGGGCTGTGAGATGGAGCTCCTGTTTGAAGCTTCTTTCCCTCTTCCCTTCCCCCTCAAATAAATACATAAATCTAAAAAAGATAAAAAAAAACAGGTAGATTTCTGTGAACATTATAGTTCTCTTACTATTTATTATTAAGTTCTTTATGTGCTCAAGAAGAAATAGAAAAATGAAAGAAAATGAAGATGTCTCTTCTACTCTTGAAATAATAAAAAATGATTTTATTTATCTTAGTCCTGAGATTTTAATTCCAGAAGTAAAGAGTACAGCACAGATTGTAGGAGTTCAAAGACTAGCTGAAACATTTTTTATGAGACTGTGTTATAATGTACCCACTGTAAAGTAGAAATATGCTCCAAATCCCTTCTCCCATACATAGGACTAGAGAAAAGGAGGAAGAAGTAAGGCCATATACATTGAAACTACCTTGGCATAAATATTTAGACAGTTATTCTTTCTTTGATTTTTCTTCTCTTATCCCTCAAAATTTTTCTCTTTTAATGTGGAAATTTCTATCTGTCTTTGTGTTTCAAGGGCAACAGGTGGTAAAGCAATATGAGAGACATGTGGAAGGAGGTCATTGGCATAAAAAAAAAAAAAAAGAACCGGTCTAAACATAGAACACCCACTGGAGTCAAAGAGAATAAGGGGATGTAATCAAACAGTTTCCTGGGGAGGTGAAGCAGGAGGACGAACCCACCCCAATATACTTCCTCATGTTTGATAAAGCAGCACATCTGTGGGTATAAAAGCAGATGTCATTGGTGCAAAGAAAGGTCCATATGTGTGTAGACATTCTCATTCACCTCTAGGATGGTTGTTGATTTCATCCAGAGTTTTTTTTTATTAACATTGTCCTTTAAATATACTGCTTTTTAGCTAAGAGATCACATATTTACTTGCATCCAAATCTTATCCCCAAACCCCAAACCAATAAATAAATAAACAAATGAATAAACAATTCATGAAAACTTAACAGTGATGAAGAGTATTTTCCAAGGCCTGAAGACTGATTTCTTGTGTTTTATCTATTAGCACAATGACAAAAACTATTAGTTCATTATTATTTATTTATTTAAAGATTTTATTTATTTATTTCACAAAAAGTACAAGCAAGGGGAGCATCAAGGAGAGGGAAGGAGAGGGAGAAGCAGGTTCCTGCTGAGCATAGAGCCCAATGTGGGGCTCGATCTCGGGACCCTGGGATCATGACCTGAACCAAAGGCAGAAACTTAAATGACTGAGCTACTCAGGTGCCCCTATTAGGTTGTTATTTAAATGCAAGAATGGAAGTCAGAAAAACCATGATAGTACATTGCACACAGAAGAAATTCAACCAGTGCTGTGCTGGAACAAGCTCATAATGGCTTGGCAAAGCTTACTTTTAATTTTCAGTAATTTTGCATGCTCACTGACATCACATTAATATCTTTTTTAAAAGATTTTATTTATTTATTTGACAGAGAGAAATCACAAGTAGACGTAGAGGCAGGCAGAGAGAGAGAGAGGGAAGCAGGCTCCCCGGTGAGCAGAGAGCCCGATGCGGGACTCGATCCCAGGACCCTGAGATCATGACCTGAGCCGAAGGCAGCGGCTTAACCCACTGAGCCACCCAGGCGCCCCCACATTAATATCTTGAAGACAACCAGAATGGGATAGAAATCATCAAATTCTACAAATCAGATTTTCTTTTCTCAGAAAGAAAATTTTAAAACATTTTCTTGCGCACCAACAGGTTGAATCAAATCAAAGCAATTTTTTCTTGTGGATCTCTTCAACTAGTTTCTCACTAGGTTTTTAGCATGACAGGGTAATACCTTTAAAATCTTTATCTTTTATTAACACAAGGGAATTTTTCCAAACAAAATCTTACACAGAAACATGTATAAAACCAAGAAAAGTAGAGATGCTTCTTTTTAAATTTTATTTTATTTTAGTGTTCCAAGATTCATTGTTTTTGCACCACACACAGTGCCCCATGCAATACGTGCCCTCCTTAATACCCACCACCAGTAGAGATGATTTTGTTAAGGTGGACTAAAGGGATGTGCCATTCCAGGACCTTCCTTTTTTTATGGGTTTTGTGAGCTGCCACCCTATCTTTCCTTGCCCACCCTACCACACCATGGATTATGGAAGGCATATTTGAAAAAGAAATGATGAAAAACAGAGGCTGAAGAAGAAATACACAAGGAATTATACCAGTTTTGATCTCTGACCAATCACTCTAGACCTTGATTTCTTAATTATGAAACAAGAGATTTAGACAAATGACCTTAGGACACTCCCAATGATAAAACGATACTTCTATGATTAAAGAGACATGAATATTTCATGAAAACAATTTTTAAAGTCTTACTTTAAGTTAAAGATAAATTCTACTCTTTTAGCACTGTCATTTGCCTTCATCTAACTTTCAGAGAACTTGTTTTTGAATTCAAATTAAGATGCTATTGCCTCATCCTGCAGTCAGACTCACAAAAACAACCATCTTGCCAATGCCTATTCAAAGCTGCTAACATTTTTACCGACAGACATGTGTTCTCATTAAATTGGTAGCATACAAAGCTAAGCAGGATAAATTTTCCTTCCTTACAGCTGTATTTGGTCTGTGCATTGATGAAGGTACTGATCTGGATTGTTTATTGTCTTCTCATTATGTATTACAACATCCTAAACTCTCCTACTTCTACTCCCTGTCCTTGATGTTGTACTCTCCCTTCAGAGACAGTATGGGTCTTATTAGTAAAAGAATAACTAAACAGTCCTGTTGTGGGTTTCTATGACTACAGTCTTTGGAAGTGGTGAGAATAGAATCCAATCTCAGTGAGATGCTGAGTTTGCCTTAGCAGAGCAATGAAATCAGAAACAGATGTATTATATGTAGGTGTGTAAATATGTGTAGGTATATGTGTGTACTCATAAGCTCATAATTAACTGAAAGAACTAGCTTCAAAAGAAGAGTGGTAAATAGGTATAGTTATTTTTCTATTATCTAGATATAGATTAACAAATATGTAGATAAACTAAAATAAAAATATATAATAGCTTATTTATAAAAAGTACTAAAAGCATTATAAGTTATCTAGTACAGGGGCACCTGGGTGGCTCAGTTGTTAAACCTTCAGCTTAAGAGGGTCCTGGGATAAAGTACCACATTGGAATCCCTGCTCAGTGGGGAGTCTGCTTCTACTTCTCCCACTCCCCTGCTTGTGTTTCCTCTCTTGCTGTGTCTCCTCTCTGTCAAATAAAAAATAAATAAAATATTTTTTAAAAATAACTTAGCTAGTACAGTTATATATAAGAAGGATTTATTGATTAAAACTATAAAGTAACAGGGTTTTAGCAGGGAAATGATCGTACACTTAAAAATTGTTTGAAGAGATTTTGATGTTTGCCTGTTTCATGTGTGTTGAGTTTGAGGAGTTCATTATAGATCCTGTATATCAACCTTTTGCCTGTACTGTCATTTGCAAGTATCTTCTCCCATTCCGTGAGTTGCCTCTTTGTTTTTTTGACTGTTGCCATTGCTGTGCAGAAGCTTTTGATTTTGATGAAGTCCCAAAACTTTATTTTCGCTTTTGTTTCCTTTGCCTTTGGAGACATAGCTTGAAAGAAGTTGCTGTGGCTGATATCGAAGAGATTACTGCCTATGTTCTCCTCTAGGATTCTGATGGATTCCTGTCTCACATTGAGGTCTTTTATCCATTTTGAGTTGATCTTTGTGTACGGTGTAAGAGAATGGTCGAGTTTCATTCTTCTACATATAGCTGTCCAGTTTTCCCAGCACCATTTATTGAAGAGACTGTCTTTTTTCCACTGTATATTTTTTCCTGTTTTGTCGAAGATTAATTGACCATAGAGTAGAGGGTCCATATCTGGGCTCTCTACTCTGTTCCACTGCTCTATGTGTCTGTTTTTATGCCAGTACCATGCTGTCTTGGTGATCACAGCTTTGTAATAAAGCTTGAAATCACGTAACGTGATGCCCCCAGCTTTATTTTTGTTTTCCAACATTTCCTTAGCGATTCGGGGTCTCTTCTGATTCCATACAAATTTTTGGATTATTTGCTCCAGCTCTTTGAAGAATACTGGTGGAATTTTGATCAGAATGGCAGTAAAAGTATATATTGCTCTAGGCAGTATAGACATTTTAACAATGTTTATTCTTCTGATCCAAGAGCATGGAATGGTCTTCCATCTATTTGTGTCTTCTTCACAATTTCTTTCATGAGTGTTCTGTCGTTCCTCGAGTACAGATCCTTTACCTCTTTGGTTAGGTTTATTCCCAGGTATCTTATGGTTCTTGGTGCTATAGTAAATCGAATCGATTGTCTAATTTCCCTTTCTGTATTTTCATTGTTAGTGTATAAGAAAGCCACTGATTTCTGAAGAGATTTTAAATAAAAAAAACTATTTAAAAATTATGGGAATAACACAACTGTATCAAAATACCATCAATTTTTTTTCAAAGAAATGGAACAAATAATCCTAAAATTTATATGGAGCCAGAAATGATCCCAAATAGCCAGAGGAATGTTGAAAAAGAAAGCCAAAGTTGGTAGTATCACAATTCCAGATTTCAAGCTCTATTACAAGGCTGTAGTCATCAAGACAGTATGGTACTGGCACCAAAACAGAAACATAGATCAATGGAACAGAATAGAGAACCCAGAAATAGACCCTCCTCTCTGTGACCAACTAATCTTTGACAAAGCAGGAAAGAATGTCTAATGGAAAAAAGACAGTCTCTTCAACAAATGGAAATTGGAAAATTGGACAGCCACATGCAGAAAAATGAAACTGGACCATTTTTTTTACACCACACACAAAAATAGGCTCAAAATGGATGAAAGACCTCAATGTGATATGGGAATCCATCAAAATCCTTGAAGAGAACACAGGCAGCAACCTCTTCGACCTCAGCCACAGCTACTTCTTAGAAACATCACTAAAGGCAAGGGAAGCAAGGACAAACATGAAATCTTGGGACTTCATCAAGACCAAAAGCTTTTGCACAGCAAAGGAAATAGTTAACAAAACCAAAAGAAAGCTGACAGAATGGGAGAAAATATTTGCAAACGACATATCAGAAAAAAGTCTAGTATCCAAAATCTATAAATAACTTATCAAACTCAATAGTCAAAGAACAAATAACCTAATCAATACATGGATAGAAGACATGAACAGACATTTCTGCAAAGAAGACATCCAAATGGCCATCAGAAACAGGAAAAAGTGCTCAACATCCGTCAGCATCAGGGAAATACAAGTCAAAACCACAGTGAGATACCACCTCACACCAGCCAGAATGGCTTAAATTAACAAGTCAGGAAATGACAGATGTTGGCCAGGATGCGGAGAAAGAGGAACCCTTCTACACTGCTGGTGGGAATGCAAGTTGGTATGGCCACTCTGGAAAAAAGCAATGGAGGTTCCTCAAAAAGTTGAAAATAGAGCTACCCTATGACCCAGCTATTTCACTACTGGGTAATTACCCTAAAGATACAAATGTTGTGATCTGAAGGGGCATGTGCATCCGAATGTTTATAGCAGCAATGTCCACAATAGCCAAACAATGGAAGGAACCTAGATGTCCATCAACAGATGAATGGATTAAGAGGAAGTGGGGTGTGTTTGTGTGTGTGTGTGTGTGTGTGTGTGTGTGTGGTGGAATACTATGCAGCCATGAAAATAAATGAAATATTACCATTTACAACAATGTGGATGAAACTAGAGGGTATTATGCTGAGTGACATAAGTCAATCAGAGAAATACAATTATCATATGATCTCTCTGATATGAGGAATTTGAGATTCAGGGTGGGGGATTGTGGGGGGTAGGGAAGGAAAAAAATGAAACAAGATGGGATCAAGAGGGAGACAAACCATTAGAGACTACTAATCCCACAAAACAAAGTGAGGGTTGCTGGGGGGTGGTTAGGGAGGTAGGGATAGGGTGGTTGGGTTATGGACATTGAGGATGGTATGTGCTGTGCTGAGTGCTGTGAAAGGTGTAAGCCTGATGATTCACAGATCTGTACCCCTGGGGCAAATAATACATTATATGTTAATAAAAATAATTCATAGCATGGTGGACATGGGGAGTTAGAGAGGAGAAGGGAGTTGGGGGAAATTGGAAGGGGAGGTGAATCATGAGAGACTATGGACTCTGAAAAACAATCTGAGGGGTTTGAAGTGGCAGAGGGTTGGGAGGTTGGGGTACCAGGTGGTGGGTATTATATAGGGCACGGATTGCATGGAGCACTGGGTGTGGTGAAAAAATAATGAATACTGTTATGCTGAAAATAAATTTAAAAAAAAGAAAAAAAAAACAAAGAAAATAAAAGGAATGGAAAGGACTAAGGTAAACCAACAAAAATTAATGAAACATGCTAGTAGTAATGACAGTAAGGAACTGTGCCTTGGCCTGAGTGGACAAAAGGAGGAAAATATTTCCAGATCCTGGAAAAAATTAGTTTTACTATAATAGAAAGCTACAGTCTGGGATCTGGGATCTTTGGAAGAGGCATGCAGCTAACTGCCAGTGAACTCTTTGGGAAGAAATTATTAGCATAAATATCCTGACTTTTCACCCTTCTGATTATCTGATTCTCCTATCAGTGCCTCTCACTGGCCAAAAGTAACCAAAAGATAGAGGACAAGAAGACTGTTGATCCAGACATAAAAACCAGCTTCTTGGGGGCACAACACAGAGTTAAGAGGACAGAGAAATGATTTAAGTAGGAGGGGTTGAGACTATCCATTACAGTATAAAATAGTCACTACATTGGGTTTAATGGAATATAAGAACATCCTTTAACTTTTATTCATTCATTCAATGTTTATTTAGCACTTATTATGTACCATGCACTAATCATTGTTTTAATGTTACAGCAGTGAACAAAATAGACAAAGTTCCTGTCCTTGTGAAAGAAGGTCAGCAATAAAAACAGGAGTAAATAATCAAAAAAAACTTCATATGATTTTAAGTAATATTAAGACAATAATATGAAGTATGATAGAATGATCACAGTGATGGTGTGAAGCTACTTCAGATGATGTAGTTCAGAAAGGTCTCTTTGAAGAGGTGACAACTGAACTGAGACATGAATAATAGGTTATCTATGCTCATAATTCAGGAAAAGGACTTCTAGGAAAGGGAATAGTGGCTTCAAGGGCCATGAGGATGAAATAAGCTTTTCAGATCAGAAGAAGAAAAAGCTAGCTATTCTAGCATAGCTAGAATGCAGAGAACTTATCACGCGAGTCTGAAGAATTGGAAGGGGAGGTGAACCATGAGAGACTATGGACTCTGAAAAACAGTCTGAGGGGTTTGAAGTGGCGGGGGGGTGGGAGGTTGGGGTACCAGGTGGTGGGTATTATAGAGGGCACAGCTTGCATGGAGCACTGGGTGTGGTGAAAAAATAATGAATACTGTTTTTCTGAAAATAAATAAATTGGGAAAAAAAAAGAGTCAACAAGATTACTAATACTGAGATTAAATAGAAAATTTTATTTACTGAACTATAAAAAAAAAAAGAAGTACAGGAGAAAAGCATCATGAAGGATATTTCCATTATTTATTGCTGGATATCAGGCCACTCCAAACATAATGATTAATACAGCTTATTTTTCCTAAGGATCTTATGGGTTATGATTTTCAGCAGTCCTTGGCTCAGTGATTCTTCTGTTCTATTTAGTGTCAGTTGAAGTCACTTGGCAGTGTTTTTCTGGTGGCTGGGGTTGGTTGCCCAAGGAGACTCTCATATCCCTGGTGTGTAGGTGCTTCTCTATTTGTCCTCTATGTATTTATATGACCAGGTTGGACTTTCTCAGAACATGGTACTCTTAGGGCAGTCAGACTTAATACATGGCATTGGTCTCCACCAGAAAAGTAGCAGAAGCTTCTATACCTCTAATTAAAAATACAATTATCATATGATCTCTCTGATATGAGGAGTTTGAGATGCAGCATGGGGGGTTGTGGGGGGTAGGGAAGGAAAAAAATGAAAAACTCCTAGAATATCAATTCCACTGCATCCTGTCTATCTGAGCAAGTTGCAGGGCCAACACAATTTCAAAGAGAGAATGAACTCTAGCTCTTAAATGATAGTTGCAATCTTTGTAGACCATGAAAGCTTTGTAGATTATGGTAATGTGTTTGGATTATAAACTAAGTAAATGGAAACCATTGACAGGTTTAATGAGTGATGTGATTTGATTTAGATTTAAAAAATAATACTCTGGCTACTGTGGAGAATACATTTTAGTGTTGCAAGAATGTAGTTTGTGAGACCAGTTAGAAAACTACTGTGACAGGGACGCCTGGGTGGCTCAGTGGGTTAAGACACTGCCTTCGGCTCAGGTCATGATCTCGGGGTCGTGGGATCGAGTCCCGCATCGGGCCCTCTGCTCGGCAGGGAGCCTGCTTCCTCCTCTCTCTCTCTCTCTGCCTACTTGTGATTTCTCCCTGTCAAATAAATAAATAAAATCTTTAAAAAAAAAAAAAAAGAAAAAGAAAACTACTGTGACAGACCAAGGGAAGACTGATGATGGCTTATACTAAGATGATGTTGGCGGATGTAAAGAAATGGAAAAAAATGAAATATATTTCAGAGATAGGGTTGAGGAAATTTGCTAATCAATTTAATGTGTGAAGTGAAGGAAATTGAATAAAGAAGACCCTGAGGACTCGGAGTTATTCTATCTGGAAAGCTGAGGAGATCATGGCACTATCTAGAAAAATGAGGAAGTTTGAGGGAGAGGTGAGCTAGTGGAGGGAGAGAGTAAATGCAAGGTTTTATTTTACCAACTGCAAAACTGAGTAGTAGGCATACTGAACTAATGTAAAAGTCTCCTCTCCCTATTAAAAAGCACATAGAAATAGTATTAATAATTTATACTTAGCATTACTGTATGTTAGACACTATTATTAAAGCTTCCCATACATGTACTCATTTAAAACTTACTCCCACACTTTGAGAAAGCTACTATTATTATCATTCCCATTTTACAAATGGGAATGCCTGAAATACAGGAGGGTTAAGAAGGGTTAAGTGTGTCTGTGGTCATACAATTGTTGACAAATGGGGTAAGATTTGAACTCAAGAAGTTTGGGTTTGAAGTCTATTGTTGGAACCACTACATTATGCTTCCTTCCTGAAAATATGTAACACTGAAGTGTTTCATACAAGAAAAAACTAAAAAGTTAGTATGGGAAATCCTTGTTTTCAAGAAAGAAAGAGTTCAAAGTCAGATCGATTAATGAGACCCATAACTTTTGTTGGTGCAGGTTTGAGAGCCTCATGATTGCTTTAGGTGTCAAATATTACAGGCTTAAGGTATAATTCACAAATCATGAATTAACCTAGATAAATTAGGCTTCATCAAACTTAAATGTGTGTGTGTGTGTGTGTGTGTGTGTGATACAAGCCAAATAATCAAGAGAGTGAAAAGAAAACACACAGCATGAGTGAAAATACTTATGAATAAGGGGTTTGTATCCAGAATATATGAAGAACTCTTCCAACTCAATCAATAACAAAAAGACATATAACCCAATTAAAAATGGAGAAAATCAGGGCACCTGGGTGGCTCAGTGGGTTAAAGCCTCTGCCTTCGGCTCAGGTCATGATCCCAGGGTCCTGGGATTGAGCCCCACATCAGGATCTCTGCTCAGCAGGGGAGCCTGCCTCCCTTCCTCTTTCTCTGCCTGCCTTTCTGCCTACTTGTGATCTCTGCCTGTCAAATAAATTTTAAAAATGGAGAAAATAATTAAATAGACATTTTTCCAAAGAAGACACTTACCTATTTTCTTTTGGTACATGCTTTGTGGTGACCTACCTAAAAAGGCAAGTTTATGGTGCATTTGGATTTAATTTTTGTGTATGGAATAATGAAGGGGTCAAACTTTATTTGCATGTGCATATCCAGTTGCTCCAATACCATTTTGTTGAAAAAACTATTTTTTCTCTATTGAATTGAATTGTCTTAGGGCCTTTGTGAAAAATAAAATGATCATAAAAGTATAGATTGATTTCTAGAATCACAATTCTGTTCCATCAGTCTATATGTCTATCCTTATCCCAGAACCATATTGTCTTGGTACTATAGCTTTATAGTTAGTTCGGAAACTGAGAAGTATAAGTCCTCTGTTTTTGTTCCTTTTAAGATTATTTGGTTGTTCTGCATCCTTTGTATATCCATATGAATTTGAGAATAAAATTATTACTTTTTGCAAAAAGCCAGCTGGAATTTTCATAGAGATTTTGTTAAGTCTGCAGATCAGTTTGGGGAAGATTGCCTTCTAAAGGATATGTCTTGCAATTTATGAATACCAAGTGTACATTTTACTTAGGTCTTTTAAAATTTATTACAAACATATTTTTTAGGGCCACAATACAAGTGCTGTATTTCTTTTGGTAAATTTATTTCTAAGTACTTTGTTCTTTTTAATGCTATTATAAATGGAATTGTTTCTTAATTTTATTTAGATTGTTCCCTTCTAAGGTGTAGAAAACAATTGATGTTTGAATATTAGTCTTGTATTCTGTAACTTTGCCCAACTTACTATTAGCTCTAATAGTTCTAATAGTTGTGGATTTTGTTTTGTTTCACTTTGTGGATGTCTTAGAATTTTCTCTATAAAGATCATGTCACCTGCAAAACAGTTTTAGATTTTACTTTCTAGTCTGGATGTACTTTATTTCTTTAGAGTAATTGCCCTAGCTAGAACTCACAGTATGATGTTGAATAAATGTAATGAGATCAGATTTCCTTGCTTTGCTTCCAGTCTTAGGCAGAAAAGCATTCAGTATTTTATCATTGAGTGACATTAGTTGCAATGTTTTTTTTTCCTAGATATTCTTTATTAGGTTGAGGAAAATCTATTTTACTCCTAGTTTGTTGTATGTTTTTTATCATGAAGGGGCAAGGATTTTGCCAATTTTTTTGCCATGCTTTCTGAGTTAATTATATACTTTTGTCCATTATTCATTAATATAGTGTATTATATTAATGGATTTTTGGATATTAAGACAATCTTCCATTCCTAGGTAAATCCCACTTGGCTGTAATTTTTTTTATGTTGCTGGATTTGGTTCACTACTATTTTCTGAGGATTTCTGTGTCTCTGTAGAAGATATTATCTGTAGTTTTCTTTATAACTGATATCTTTGCCTGGTTTTGATATTAGGATTATAGTGTTCTCATAGAATGAACTGAGAAATGTTCCCTCCACTTTTATCTCTTGGAAGTGTTGGTAAAGGAATTCTGCTCATTCTTCTTTAAACATTTGGTGGAATTCAGAGGAGGAGTCAAGATGGTGGAGAAGTAGTAGGCTGAGACTACATCAGGTAGCAGGAGACAGCTAGATAGCTTATCAAACCATTGCAAACACCTACAAATCCAACAGGAGATTGAAGACAAGAAGAACAACGATTCTAGAAACAAAAAATCGACCACTTTCTAAAACGTAGGACTGGCAGAGAAGTGAATCCAAAGCGACAGGAAGATAGACTGCGGGGGGAGGGGCCGGCTCCCGGCAAGCGGTGGAGCAATGGAGCACAAAATCAGGACTTTTAAAAGTCTGCTCCACTGAGGGACATCGCTCCAGCGGCTAAACCGGGGTGAAGCCCATGCGGGGTCAGCGTGGCCCCAGGTCCCGCGGGATCATGGAAGGATTAGGGGTGGCTGAGTGTCGCAGAGCTCACAGGTATTAGAGTGGGGAGGCCAGCTACAGAGACAGAGCCAAGGAGTGAGCTCTCAGCTCGGGGTTACCTTGAACTGGTAGTAGGCTGGGTGAGCTCAGAGTGTGGTCAGAGGCCAGGGAGACGGGAGTGATTGGGCTCTTTTTTCTGAGGGCGCACTGAAGAGTGGGGCCCTTGGCTCTCAGCTCCTCCAGGGTGGGGACTGGGAGGCCGCCATTTTCATTCCCGTCCTCCGGAACTCTATGGAAAGCGTTCAGGGGACAAAAGCTTCCAAAAGCGAACCCAAGCAGATTACTCAGCCCAGCCCCTGGTAAGGGTGGTGCAATTCCACCTTGGGCAAAGGCACTTCAGAATCACTACAACAGGCCCCTCCCCCAAAAGATCCACAAGATATCCAGCCAAGACCAAGTTCACTTACCAAGGAGAGCAGCAGAATTCCAGAGGAAGAGAAAACAAAGTCCAGAACTCATGGCTTTCTCCCCATGATTCTTGAGTCTTGAGGTTAATTTAATTTTCTTAATTTATTTTTTTTCAATGCTAAATTTTTTAAACTTTTACTCTTTTCTTTTTTAACATTTTCACTAGTTTATCTAATAAATATATATATATTTTCCTTTTTTAAATATTTTTTCTTTATTTGTTTTCTTTTTTTTTAATTTTTTTTCTGAACTTCGTTTTATCCCCTTTCTCCCCCGCACACAATACGGGGTTTCTTATGATTTGGTTAAAGCGCATTTTCCTGGGGTCTTTGCTACCCTTTTTGTATTTTATTTTCTACTTCACATACCCTTATCTGGACAAAATGACAAGGCAGAAAAACTCACACACACACACAAAAAGAACAAGAGGCAGTACTGAATGCTAGGGACCTAGTCAATACAGGCATTGGTAATATGTCAGATCTAGAGTTCAGAATGACAATTCTCAAGGTTCTAGCTAGGCTCGAAAAAGGCATGGAAGATAATAGAGAAACCCTCTTCAGAGATATAAAAGCCCTTTCTGGATAAATAAAATAACTACAATCTAACCAAGTTGAAATTAAAAAAAGCTATTAATGAGGTGCAATAAAAAATGGAGGCTCTTACTGCTAGAATAAATGAGGCAGAAAAAAGAATTAGCAATATAGAAGACCAAATGACAGAGAATAAAGAAGCTGAGCAAAAGAGGGGCAAACAGCTACTGGACCACAAGGGGAGAATTGGAGAGATAAATGACGCCATAAGACGAAACAACATTAGAATAATTGGGATTCCAGAAGAAGAAGAAAGAGGGAGTGGAGCAGAAGGTATACTGGAGAGAATTATTGGAGAGAATTTCCCCAATCAAGCATCAAATTCCAGGAGGTGCAGAGAACCCCCCCCTCAAAATCAATAGGAATAGGTCGCTACCCCATCACCTAATAGTAAAATTTACAAGTCTTAGTGACAAAGAGAAAATCCTGAAAGCAGCCCGGGAAAAGAAGTCTGTAACATACAATGGTAAAAATATTAGAATGGCAGCGGACTTACCCACAGAGACCTGGCAGGCCAGAAAGAACTGGCATGATATATTCAGAGCACTAAATAAGAAAAATATGCCGCCAAAAATACTATATATAGCTAGGCTATCATTGAAAATAGAAGGAGAGATAAAAAGCTTCCAGGACAAACAAAAACTGAAAGAATTTGAAAAAACTAAACCAGCTCTATAGGAAATATTGAAAGGGGTCCTCTGAGCAAAGAGAGACGCTAAAAGTAGTAGATCAGAAAGGAAGAGAGCCAATATACAGTAACAGTCATCTTACAGGCAATACAATGGCACTAAATTCATATCTCTCAATAGTTACCCTGAATGTGAATGGGCTAAATGCTCCAATCAAAAGACACAGTTTATCAGAATGGATAAAAAAACAAAACCCATCTATATGTTGCCTACAAGAAACTCATTTTAGCCCTGAAGACACCTCTAGATTTACAGTGAGGGGTTGGAAAACAATTTACCATGCTAATGGACATCAGAAGAAAGCTGGGGTGTCAATCTTTACATAGATCAATTAGATTTTAGGCCAAAGACAATAATAAGAGATGAGGAAGGACACTATATTATACTCAAAGTGTCTGTCCAATAAGAAGATCTAACAATTTTAAATATCCATGCCCCTAACGTGGGAACAGCCAGCTATATAAACCAATTAATAACAAAATCAAAGAAACACATCAACAATAATACAATAATAGTAGGGGACTTTAACACTCCCCTCACTGAAATGGACAGATCAAGCAAAAGATCCACAAGGAAATAAAGGCCTTAAATGACACACTGGACCAGATGGACATCACAGATACATTCAGAACATTTCATCCCAAAACAGCAGAATACACATTCTTCTCTAGTGCACATGGAACATTCTCCAGAATAGACACATCCTTGGTCCTAAATCAGGTCTCAACCGGTATCAAAAGATTGGGATAATTCCCTGCATATTTTCAGACCCCAATGCTCTGAAGATAGAACTCAACCACAAGAGGAAATTTGGAAAGAACACAAATACATGGAGACTAAAAGCATCCTTCTAACGAATGAATGGGTCAACCGGGAAATTAAAGAAGAATTGAAAAAGTTAATAGAAAGAAATGATGATAAAAACACAACAGTTCAAAATCTTTGGGACACAGCAAAAGCAGTCCTGAGAGGAAAATATATAGCGATACAAGCCTTTCTTATGAAACAAGAAAGGTTTCAAGTACACAACCTAACCCTACACCTAAAGGAGCTGGAGAAAGAACAAGAAAGAAACGCTAAACCCAGCAGGAGAAGAGAAATCATAAAGATCAGAGCAGAAATCAATGAAATAGAAACCAAAAAAACAATAGAACAAATCAACGAAACTAGGAGCTGGTTCTTTGAAAGAATTAATAAGATTGATAAACCCCTGGCCAGACTTATCAAAAAGAGAAAGGACCCAAATAAATAAAATCATGAGTGAAAGAGGAGAGATCACAACTAACACCAAAGTAATACAGACAATTATAAGAGCACACTATGAGCAACTCTATGCCAACAAATTCAACAACCTGGAAGAAATGGATGCATTCCTAGAGCCATATAAACTACCACAACTGAACCAAGAAGAAATAGAAAACCTGAATGGACCCATAACCAGTAAGGAGATTGAAATAGTCATCAAAAATTTCAGAACAAACAAAAGGCCAGGGCCAGATGGATTCCCAGGGGAATCCTACCAAAGATTTAAAGAAGAACTAATCCCTATTCCAAAAAAATAGAAATAGAAGGAAACTTCCAAACTCATTTTATGAGGTCAGCATGACCTTGATCCGAAAACCAGACAAAGAACCCATCAAAAAAGGAGAAGTACAGACCAATATCCTTGATGAACACAGATGTGAAAATTCTCACCAAAATACTAGCCAATAGGATTCAACAGTACATTAAAAGGATTATTCACCATGACAAAGTGGGATTTGTTCCAGGGCTGCAAGGTTGGTTCAACATCTGCAAATCAATCAATGTGATGCGACACATTAATAAAAGAAAGAACAAGACCATATGATACTCTCAATAGATGCTGAAAAAGGGGGGGACAAGATGGCGGGGTAGTAGGAAGAGGCGTCTTTTCAGCTGGTACCCCAAAGTGAGCTGATTACCTACCAAAGAACTCCGATCACCCATGAAATCAGCCTGAGATCAGAATTATACACGTCTGGATCTCTACAGGGGCAGAAGACGCCAGTGAGCAGGTAAAGAGGAATGGGAATGGCGGACTGATATCGGAAGATAAACCAAAGGGGGAGGGAGCCACCAGAGGCGACCATGGGAAAGTAATACCCCAATACAAGCGAGAGTGCCCTGCGTCTGGGGACCAGCATTAACTTGGAGACTGGCTGAAAGCACTCCAAAAGAGCAAAGGATCGCGGGGGGAAATTGTGGGAATCGGGGCGGCTAGGGACAGGGGCTTAAGTCCCCAGTCCCAGACGGCCTCCCCGGCACGGAGGCAGAGAGAGTGTGGCGGAGAAACCAGCTCCTGGTCCCTAAGCCGCCAGTGCGCCCCAGAGCCAGTGGGTTCTGGCTCCTGTGAGGGGATGGGAGCTGCGCCGGTCTGCAGAACGCGCGCTAGCCCTACCACAAAGCTTGAGATGCGCACGCACGTCCCTTGAGCTCCCCTGGGTTACTGAGGCCCGGCGGGCGCTCCTTGACCCACGCCATTGTTTCAAAGCCTAAGCCGCGCGCGCGCGGAACTCTTCCCCGGACAGAGGCGCGCAAAAGCCCAGCCTGCGGCTTACGGACCAGCGCCCCGTTCTCAGTGCCCCAGACGCGCGCCCGACCCACAGCCGCCTCTGAAAAGAGGTGTGCGCAAGCCGGGCACTCCCAGCCCGGGCCGGTGGCAAAATCTCAGTGTACTATCGCTGCTTGGAACCTCTCTGGCGGTCCGGAGCTCCCAGACAGCCGCCACTGCCTTGGCTTTGGGGACGAGCAAAAGATCCTGTGCCCCCAGGGTCTGCAACTTGGAACCTGCGCTGCCAGCAGCCAAGGGGGAATTTATTCAGCTTCTGCACCCAGACTGAGGCTTCTCTCTGAGATGGAGATCAGGGTGCGGTTTGATTTCTTCTAATACTACAAAAACCATCAAAGGCGGTCAAGGTGCGAGGGAAAAAAGTGAACAAGCAAAAAAACCGCCAGAGAATAAAAGCCTGAAAAAAACCAGTTTTCCCAGAGCCCACCCCCTTGAGGGGGGCGGAGGGACTCAACTCAGGAAACATCATTGACTGACAACCCACGTGGCAGGCCCCTCCCCCAGAAAACAAACCAAGAAAGAAAAAAAAAAGGACTACAAGAGAACCACCACTACTTCATAGGAAAACTTGTATTATTCACTCGTTTCCACTATTCCGGTTCATATATATATATATATTTTTTTACACATAGGTAATTTTTTTAACCTATTTACCACCACAGCGATCTGTACAGTACATCAAATTCCATAATACCTTTCTAACCTGAACTTTTTGATACATACACCTATGTTTTTCTTTTGCATTTTTATTTTTTGAATTCCTTTTTTTAAAATTTTAGTTTAGTTTAGTCTAGTATATTCCTTTTTATTTTTATCCTCTAATATTCATTTAGAGTTAATTTCAAAGTAATCCCCTTTCCCCAATCAATACTACCCCTATAGGTAAACCAATTTTTAATCCCCTTTATCTTAGGAAAGTTGAGTCGTTTAAAAAAGATATCAAGATACATCCAGGAAGAATCAAAACAACCTTCCTGGCACACACTGAGAATTTATAAGAACTCTCCCATCTTCTTCCACCAGTGTTTCTGTGTTTTTTGAGTTTGTCTTGATAGCATATAAATTTTACACTTGTGGTTCTTTTTGACGAGGTTCTTTCTTTATTTGCATATATATATATTTTTTTTCTTTCTCTTGCATATAATTGTATCAGTCTTTTTATCTCTTTTTGTCTACTTCATTAATCTTACCTTGGGGCCCATCTGGGCTGAACCTTCTCTTTCATTTTCCCTTTCTTTCCTGTCTTTCCCTCTCTCTCTTTTTTCTTTTTTTTCTTTTTCTTTTTCTTCTTTTCCTTTTTTTCTTTTCTTTTGTCTCTCGTTTGGGTGGGGAATCCTGATTGCTCAGAAGTGTTCCAGGGTGCACCTTGACTGCACTAGAGTTGATACATCCAGCTACATCTGTTCAGTCTTCTCCCACCAAAATGACTAGGAGGAGGAATGCCCAACAGAAGAAAAATACAGAGGATGGACCTTCTGCAACAGAGCTAATGGCTATAAACATAGACAATATGTCAGAAAGAGAATTCAGGCTAACAATTATCCAGGCAATAGCTAGGTTGGAGAAAGCCATGGATGACGAGACAGAATTGATTAGGGCCGAACTGAAAGCGACCAGACAGGATGTTCACAATGTTAGGGCGGAGCTTAAAGCTACCAGGGAGTGGGTCCACAATGCTCTCAATGAGTTCCAATCTAATCTAAACTATTTCAAAGCTAGGGTAACTGAGACAGAAGATAGAATTAGTGATCTGGAAGACAAAAAGATAGAGAGAAAGGATCAGGAGGAAGCCTGGAACAAACAGCTTAGATCCCACGAAAGCAGAATCAGGGAAATAAATGATGCCATGAAGCGTTCCAACGTCAGAATTATTGGAATTCCTGAAGGGGAGGAGAAAGAAAGAAGTCTAGAAGATATCGTAGAACAAGTCATTCATGAAAATTTTCTGAATCTCGCGAATGAAACCAGCTTTCATGTACTAGCGGCTGAACGGTCCCCACCCAAGATTATACACTCCAAAAAAACATCACGACACCTGGTAGTCAAATTGAGGAATTATAATTGTAGGTATAATCTCTTGAAAGCCTCCAGGGCAAAGAGGCTCCTTACTTACAGAGGGAAGCCCATCAGAATAACATCAGACCTGTCCACAGAGACCTGGCAAGCCAGAAGAGGCTGGCAAGATATATTCAGGGCACTAAATGAGAAGACCATGCAGCCAAGAATGCTTTATCCAGCAAGACTGACAGTCAAAATGGATGGAGAGATAAAGAGTTTCCAAGACCGGCAAGGCTTAAAAGAATATGCAACCACCAAGCCGACACTGCAAGAAATATTAAGGGGGTTTGTATAAAAGAGGAAAAATCCCAAGAATAGCATTGAACAGAAATATAGAGACAGTCTCCAGAAAGAAAGACTTCAAAGGTAACTCAATGTCAATAAAAATGTATCTATCAATAATCACTCTCAATGTGAATGGCCTAAACGCACCCATAAAATGGCACAGGGTTGCAGATTGGATAAAACGACAGGACCCATCCATATGCTGTCTACAAGAGACCCATTTTGAACCTAAATATACACGAAGACTGAAAGTGAAGGGGTGGAGAAGCATCTTTCATGCCAATGGGACTCAAAAGAAGGCTGGGGTAGCGATTCTCATATCAGATAAATTAGACTTCAAACTAAAGACTGTAGTCAGAGATACAGAAGGACACTACATAATCCTTAAAGGGACTATCCACCAAGATGATCTAACAATTGTAAATATCTATACTCCCAATATGGGAGCAGCCAATTACTTAAGAAAACTGTTAATCAAGATAAAGAGTCATATTGATATGAATACACTAATCGTAGGAGATCTTAACACGCCTCTTTCAGAATTAGACAGATCATCGAAGCAGAAAATCAATAAAGAAACAAGAGCATTGAATGACACATTGGACCAGATGGACCTCATAGATATATACAGAACATTCTACCCTAAAACAGCAGAATACTCATTCTTCTCAAGTGCACACGGAACCTTCTCCAGAATAGACCACATACTGGGTCACAAATCAGGACTCAACCAATACCAAAAGACTGAGATTATTCCCTGCATATTCTCAGATCACAATGCTTTGAAACTGGAGCTCAGTCACAAGGAAAAGTTCCGAAGGAACTCAAACACCTGGAAGCTAAAGACTACCTTGCTTAAGAATGCTTGGATCAACCAGGAGATCAAAGAAGAACTGAAACAATTCATGGAAACTAATGAGAATGAAGACATTTCGGTCCAAAACCTATGGGATACAGCAAAGGCGGTCCTAATTGGAAAATATATAGCCATCCAAGCCTCGCTCAAAAAAATTGAAAAATCCAGAACACACCAGCTGTCTCTACACCTTAAAGAACTGGAGGATCAACAACAAATCAAACCAACTCCACACATAAGAAGGAAAATAATCAAGATTAGAGCTGAAATCAATGAGGTAGAAACCAGAGATACAGTACAACATATCAATGAAACTAGAAGCTGTTTTTTTGAAAAAATCAATAAGATCGATAAGCCACTGGCCACACTAATCCAAAAGAAAAGAGAGAAAGCCCAAATTCATAAAATTATGAATGAAAAGGGAGAGATCACAACTAACACCAAGGAAGTAGAAACAATCATCAGAAGTTATTACGAACAGTTATATGCCAATAAGCTTAGCAACCTAGACGAAATGGATGCATTCCTGGAAAATTATAAACTACCAAACTTGAACCAGGAAGAAATCGACAACCTGAATAGACTGATATCTAATAACGAGATTGAATCAGTGATCAAAAACCTCCCAAAAAACAAGAGCCCAGGACCTGACGGATTCCCTCGGGAATTCTACCAAACCTTCAAAGAAGAAATAACACCTATTCTCCTGAAGCTGTTTCAAAAAATTGAAGCAGCAGGAAAACTTCCCGACTCTTTCTATGAAGCCAGCATTACCCTGATCACCAACCAGGCAATGTCCCTACCAAAAAGGAGAGTTTCAGACCAATATCACTAATGAATATGGATGCTAAGATTCTCAACAAGAACCTAGCCAACAGGATCCAACAGCACATTAAAAAGATTATACACCATGATCAGGTGGGATTCATCCCTGGGCTACAAGGATGGCACAAAATTTGCAAGTCAATCAATGTGATACAACAAATTAATATGAGAAGAGAGAAGAACCACATGGTCCTCTCAATTGATGCAGAAAAAGCATTTGACAAAATCCAACATCCGTTCCTGATTAAAACGCTTCAAAGTATAGGGATAGAGGGAACATTCCTGAACCTCAGAAATCTATCTATGAAAGACCCACAGCAAATATCATCCTCAATGAGAAAAAGCTTGCAGCCTTCCCATTGAGATCAGGAACAAGACAAGGATGCCCACTTTCACCACTCTTGTTCAACATAGTATTAGAAGTCCTAGCAATAGCAATCAGACAACAGAGAGAAATAAAAGGTATCCAAATTGCTAATGAAGAAGTCAAACTCTCTCTCTTCGCAGATGAAATGATTCATTATATGGAAAACCCAAAGGACTCCACCCCCATACTACTAGAACTCATACAGCAATTCAGCAACGTGGCAGGATACAAAGTCAATGTGCAGAAATCAGTGGCTTTCTTATACACTAACAATGAAAATACAGAAAGGGAAATTAGAGAATTGATTTCATTTACTATAGCACCAAGAACCATAAGATACCTGGGAATAAACCTAACTAAAGAGGTAAAGGATCTGCACTTGAGGAACTACAGAACACTCATGAGAGAAATTGAAGAAGACACAAATAGATGGAAGACCATTCCATGCTCTTGGATCGGAAGAATAAACATTGTTAAAATGTCTATACTGCCTAGAGCAATCTATACTTTTAATGCCATTCCGATCAAAATTCCACTGGCATTCTTCAAAGAGCTGGAACAAATAATCCAAAAATTTGTGTGGAATCAGAAGAGACCCCGAATCACTAAGGAAATGTTGAAAAACAAAAATAAAGCTGGCGTCATCACCTTACCTGATTTCAAGCTTTATTACAAAGCTGTGATCACCAAGACAGCATGGTACTGGCATAAAAACAGACACATAGACCAGTGGAACAGAGTAGAGAGCCCAGACATGGACCCTCAACTCTATGGTCAATTAATCTTCGACAAAACAGGAAAAAATATACAGTGGAAAAAAGACAGTCTCTTCAATAAATGGTGCTGGGAAAACTGGACAGCTATATGTAGAAGAATGAAACTCGACCATTCTCTTACACCGTACACAAAGATCAACTCAAAATGGATAAAAGACCTCAACGTGAGACAGGAATCCATCAGAATCCTAGAGGAGAACATAGGCAGCAATCTCTTCGATATCAGCCACAGCAACTTCTTTCAAGATATATCTCCAAAGGCAAAGGAAAAAAAAAAAAGCAAAAATAAACTTCTGGGACTTCGTCAAAATCAAAAGCTTCTGCACAGCAAAGGAAACAGTCAACAAAACAAAGAGGCAACCCACGGAATGGGAGAAGATATTTGCAAATGACAGTACAGACAAAAGGTTGATATCCAGGATCTATAATGAACTCCTCAAACTCAACACACACGAAACAGACAAACACATCAAAAAATGGGCAGAAGATATGAACAGACACTTCTCCAATCAAGAAATACAAATGGCTATCAGACACATGAAAAAATGTTCATCATCATTAGCCCTCAGGGAGATTCAAATTGAGATATCACCTTACACCAGTTAGAATGGCCAAAATTAACAAAACAGGAAACAACATGTGTTGGAGAGGATGTGGAGAAAGGGGAACCCTCTTCCACTGTTGGTGGGAATGCAAGTTGGTGCAGCCTCTTTGGAGAACAGTGTGGAGATTCCTCATGAAATTAAAAATAGAGCTTCCCTATGACCCTGCAATTGCACTCCTGGGTATTTACCCCAAAGACACAGATGTCGTGAAAAAAGGGCCTTCTGTACCCCAATGTTTATAGCAGCAATGGCCACGGTCGCCAAACTATGGAAAGAACCAAGATGCCCTTCAACGGATGAATGGATAAGTAAGATGTGGTCCATATACACTACGAAGTATTATGCCTCCATGAGAAAGGATGAATACCCAACTTTTGTAGCACCATGGATGGTACTGGAAGAGATTATGCTGAGTGAAATAAGTCAAGCATAGAGAGTCAATTAACATATGGTTTCACTTATTTGTGGAGCATTACAAATAGCATGGAGGACAAGGGGCGTTAGAGAGGAGTAGGGAATTTGGATAAATTGGAAGGGGAGGTTAACCATCAGAGACTATGGACTCTGAAAAACAGTCTGAGGGGTTTGACGTGCCGGGGGGTTGGGAGGTTGGGATACCAGGTGGTGGGTATTATAGAGGGCACGGCTTGCATGGAGCACTGGGTGTGGTGAAAAAAATAATGAATAATGTTTTTCTGAAAATAAATAAATTGAAAAAAAATAGATGCTGAAAAAGCATTTGACAAAGTACAGCATCCCTTCCTGATCAAAACTCTTCTAAGTGTAAAATAGAGGGCACATACCTCAATATCATCAAAGCCATCTATGAAAAACCGACCGGAAATATCATTCTCAATGGTGAAAAACTGAGATCTTTTCTGCTAAGGTCAGGAACATGGCATGGATGTCCTTTATCACCACTGCTATTCAACATAGTACTAGAAGTCCTAGCCTCAGCAATCAGACAACGAAAAGAAATTAAAGGCATCCAAATCGGCAAAGAAGTTAACCTATCACTCTTTGCAGATGATATGATACTATATGTAGAAAACCCAAAAGGCTCCACTCCAAAACTGCTAAAACTTGTACAGGAATTCACTAAAGTTTCAGGATACAAAATCAATGCACAGAAATCAGTTGCATTTCTATACACCAACAACAAGACAGAAGAAAGAGAAATTAAGGACTCAATCCCATTTACAATTGCACCCAAAATTATAAGATACCTAGGAATAAACCTAACCAAAGAGGCATAGAATCTATACGCAGAAAACTATAAAGTACTCATGAAAGAAGTTGAGGAAGAGAAAGAAATGGAAAAATGCTCCATGCTCCTGGATTGGAAGAACAAATATTCTGAAAATGTCTATGCTACCTAAAACAATCTACACATTTAATTCAATTCCTATAAAAATCGCACCATTTTGTCAAAGAAATGGAACAAATAATCCTAAAATTTATATGGAACCAGAAAGAACCTCAACTAGCCAAAGGAATATTAAAAAAGAAAGCCAAAGTTGGTGGCATCACAATTCCAGACTTCAAGCTCTATTACAAAGCTGTCATCATCAAGACAGCATGGTACTGGCACAAAAACAGACACATAGATCAATGGAACATAATAGAAAGCCCAGAAATAGACCCTCAACTCTATGGTCAACTAAACTTCGACAAAGCAGGAAAGAATGTGAATGGAAAAAAGACAGCCTCTTCAATAAATGGTGTTGGGAAAATTAGACGGCCACATGAAGAAAAATGAAATTGGACCATTTCCTTACACCATACACGAAAATAGACTCAAAATGGATGAAGGACCTCAATGTGAGAAAGAAATCCATCAAAATCCTTGAGGAGAACATAAGCAGCAACCTCTTCGACCTCAGCCGCATCAACAACTTCCTGGGAACATCGCCAAAGGCAAGGGAAGCAAGGGCAAAAATGAACTATTGGGATTTCATCAACATCAAAAGCTTTTGCACAGCAAAGGAAACAGTTAACAAAGACGGGGCGCCTGGGTGGCTCAGTCGGTTAAAGCCGCTGCTTTCAGCTGAGGTCATGATCCCAGGGTCCTGGGATTGAGCCTTGTATCGGGCTCTCTGCTCAGTGAGGAGCCTGCTTCTTCTTCTCTCTCTGCCTGCCTCTCTGTCTACTTGTGATCTCTGTCTGTCAGATAAATAAATAAAAAATCTTAAAAAAAAACACAAAAAACAAAGACAACTGACACAATGGGAGAAGATATTTGCAAATGACATATCAGATAAAGGGCTAGTGTCCTAAATCTATAAAGAACTTAGCAAACTCAACACCCAAAGAACAAATAATCCAGTCAAGAAATGGGCAGAAGACATGAACAGACATTTCTGCAAAGAAGACATCTAGATGGCCAACAGACACATGAAAAAGTCCTCCACATCACTCGGCATCAGGGAAATACAAATCAAAACCACAATGAGATATCACCTCACACCAGTCAGAGTCAAAACCACAATGAGATATCACCTCACACCAGTCAGAATGGCTTAAATTAACAAGTCAGGAAATGACAGATATTGGCCAGGATGCAGAGGAAGGGGAACCCTCCTACACTGTTGGTGGGAGTGCAAGCTGGTGCAGCCACTCTGGAAAACAGCATGCAGGTTCCTCAAAAAGTTGAAAATGGATCTACCCTATGACCTAGCAATTGCACTACTGGGTATTTACCCTAAAGATTCAAATATAGTGATCTGAAGGGGCACGTGCACCCGAATGTTTATAGTAGCAATGTCTACAATAGCCAAACTATGGAAAGAGCCTAGATGTCCATCAACAGATGAATGGATAAAGAAGAAGTGGTATATATACACAATGGAATACTATACAGCCATCAAAAGAAATGAAATCTTGCCATTCGCAATGACGTGGATAGAACTAGAGGGTATCATGCTTAGTGAAATAAGTCAGTCAGAGAAAGACAACCATCACATGATCCCCCTGATATGAGGAAGTGGAGATGCATCATGGGAGGTTTGGGGGGTAGGAGAAGAATAAATGAAACAAGATGGAATTGGGAGGGAGACAAATCATAAGTGACTCTTAATCTCACAAAACAAACTGAGGGTTGCTGGGGGGAGGGGGTCGGGCGAGGGGGGTTGGGTTATGGACATTGGGGAGGGTATGTGCTATGGTGAGTGCTTTGAAGTGTGTAAACCTGGCGATTCACAGACCTGTACCCCTGGGGGTAAAAATACATTATATGTTTATAAGAAAAGATAATAAATAAAAATTTTAAAAAAAATTTGTAGAATTCACCAATGAAGCTGGGTTCTGGGCTAATTTTTAATTAGCAATTAAGTTTACTAATTTTTTTATATAGTTCTGTTGAGGTTTTCTAATTCTACTTGAGTCAATTCTGGTAGTTTGAATCTTTTTAAAAATATCATTTCCTCAGGGCACCTGAGTGGCTCAGTTGGTTAGGCATCTACCTTCCACTCAGATCATTATTCTGAAGTCCCAGTATTCTGTCCTGCATCAGGCTTCCTGCTCAGCAGGTGTCTGCTTCTCCCTCACCCTCCTCTTCACCCCACTGCACTCTCTCTCATTCTCTCTCTCAAGTAAATAAATAAAATCTTATGAAAAGAATACCATTTCATCTAGATTATCTAATTTGTAGGCATACATTTATTCATTGTTTCCTCTACACTTTTTCCCCGTGTAAGTTGGTGGTGATGTCCTTTTTCTTATTGTTGAATTTAGCAATTTGAATCTTCTTTCCTCTTCTTTTGGTTAGTCTAGCTAAAGGTTTGTCAGCTTTGTTGATTTCTGCAAAGAACTAAAGTTTGATATTTACTTAAATCTTTAAGCCTTAAATCTTTGATATGTTACTTCTTGGATTTTAAACTCCCCTTATCCCCCTCTCTCTAAATATAAAGACAAAGTCGGTTTATATGTGATTAACATGAAAAACTAACATAACCCTGAAGACATTTTTTTCTTCACCTAATACAGACTGTTTCTGGCTAGTACAATGAATTTGGGTAAATTGGAAGGGGAGGTGAACCATGAGAGACCATGGACTCTGAAAAACAATCTGAGGGGTTTGAAGTGGCAGAGGGGTGGGAGGTTGGGGTACCAGGTTCTGGGTATTATAGAGGGCACGGCTTGCATGGAGCACTGGGTGTGGTGAAAAAATAATGAATAATGTCTTTCTGAAAATAAATAAATTGGAAAAAAATACTCAATGATTATTATAATTCTTCTTCTATTTTATTGTTAAGTCACTTTCAAAAGTTTACAATTTGCCTATTTGAGCCTCACCATCATGTTAGCATTCCAGGCAACATATCGGTATTCTTGCCAGCAGGAAATAGACTAACATTTCCATTCCTGAAAAAGACCTCCTTCAATTTTCACATACCATTCCATTAACAACCTTTTGGTCCGATCCTATTATATGGACCCACTGAGCAACAAAGAGGCTGGAAACTGAGCTCTAATCATCAATAAAATAAGGAAAGACTACTTATCAAAGGATATATCTATCCTTGTATAAGTATGTGTGATGTGTACATATTTTGAAATTATATAAAGGCATTTTATTACATACTTCATTTCATATTCTGATTTTAAAAATATATTTAGTAGCATTTATTAAGAACCCTAATAAAACAATATTCTCTGTGTATGTGTGTGTATGGTTGTTTATGAAAACAATGAAAGAAGAGATGGAGAAAGTTCTCTTTATTCAACTTGTAGACAGACAATCCTGATTGGATAGTACCTTTATAATGAAATATTCAAAATGTTGTCTTATATTGGAAAGATCAAATAATTTTCTGTAACAAAACTGGTCCCTCTTAAATCAGTCTTTGAGATATATCTCACCCAATTCTCTTACATTTCCAGAATTTTCCAATTAGCTTCAATACCATATATCAGCATGGGGGTTTATTCCATCATAGAAGTGCATTATTATTTCTACAGGTAATTCCCAGAACTTCTTGAAAACCTTTCAGAAGAAACACTCTCTTATGCCAGTGAGTTGTGATGGGGATGGGGATTAGGCAGAAATGTAAATGTTTATGATTTGACTAAAATTAATGAGTCAATGTCTATTATCATATTTATTAAGAGAGTAGCAGTTTTAAAATGAATTTAAAAATCGAATTTACTAAAAAAACAAAACAGAAACAGATTCACAGATACAGGAAACAAACTCTCAGTTACCAGAAGGGAGGAAGCTCAGAGAGTGGGCAAAAGAGTGAAGGGGATTAAGAGGTAAAAACATCCATCTCTAAAGTACAGAAGCTGTGGGGATGTCATGTACAACTTAGGGAACACAGTCAATAATATTGTAGTCACTGTATGGGGACAGATGGTAACTAGACCTATCATGGGGATTGCTATGTTTAAAAATACGGAATCAGGGGCGCCTGGGTGGTTCAGTGGTTTAAGCCTCTGCCTTCGGCTCAGGTCATGATCTCAGGGTCCTGGGATGGAGCCCCACATCGGGCTCTCTGCTCAGCAGGGAGCCCGCTTTCCCCTCTCTCTCTGCCTACTTGTGATCTCTCTCTGTCTATCAAATAAATAAATAAAAATCTTAAAAAAATACGGAATCATGGGATGACTGGGTATCTCAGTCTGCTAAGTCTCTGCCTTCACCTCAGGTCATGATCCCAGGGTCCTAGGATGGTGTTCCACCCGCATCTAGATCCTTCCTCAGCAGAGAGACTGCTTCTCCCTTTGCCTGCCACTTCACCTGCTTGTGTGTGCTCCATGCACTCCAGACAAATAAATGAATAAAATCTTGGAAAAATAAACAAAAGTAAAAATATTGAATCATGGCACACCTGGGTGGCTCAGGCAGTGAGCATCTACCTTTGGATCAGGTCATGATCCCAGGGTACTGGGATTGAGCCCCACGTAGGGCTCCCTGCTCATCACGTCAGCTTGTCCCTCTCCCTCTCTCCCTCCCCCTCTTGTATGAACTCTTTCAAATAAATAAGTAAAATCTTTTAAAAATATTTAATTAAAAAAAAAATATCGGGCCCCTGGGTGGCTCAGTGGGTTAAGCCGCTGCCTTCGGCTCAGGTCATGATCTCAGGGTCCTGGGATCGAGTCCCGCATTGGGCTCTCTGCTCAGCAGGGAGCCTGCTTCCTCCTCCTCTCTCTCTCTCTGCCTGCCTCTCTGCCTACTTGTGATCTTTCTCTGTCAAATAAATAAATAAAATCTTTTAAAAAAATAAAAAAAAATCTAATCACCGCAATGTACTCCTTTTAAAGTTTTTCCATTTTATTTTATTTCTTTTTAGTGTTCCCAAATTCATTGTTTATGCACCACACTCAGTGCACCATGCAATAATGCCCTCCATACTACCCACCACCAGGCTAACCCAACGCCCCACCCCCCAACCTTCCAAAACACTCAGTTTGTTTCTCAGAGTTCACAGTCTCTCATGGTTTGTCTCCCCCTCCAATTTCCCCCACCTCACTTCTCCTCTCTAGGTTCCAATGTCTTCCTTATGCTCCACAGGTAAGTGAAACCATATGATATTTGACTATCTCTGTTTAGCTTATTTCACTCAGCATGATTTCTTCCAGTCCCATCCATGTTGATATAAAAGTTGCATATTCACCTTTTCTGATGGAGGCATAATACTCCATTGTATATATGGAACATATCTTCTTTATCCTTTTGACTGGTGAAGGGCATCTTGGCTCTTTCCAAAGTTTGGCGACTATGGCCATTGCTGCTATAAACATTGGGGTACAGGTGGCCCTTCTTTTCGTTACATCTGTATCTTTGGGGTAAATACCCAGTAGTGCAATTGCAGGGTCATAGGGAAGCTCTACTTTTAATTTATTAAGGAATCACCACATTTTTTTTGAAAAAAATAAAAAAAGTGGCTGTAGCGACTTGCATTCCCATCAACAGTGCAAGAAGGTTCCCCTTTCTCCACATCCTCTCCAACACATATTGTTTACTGTCTTGTTAATCTTGGCCATTCTGACTGGTGTAATATGGTATCTCAATGTGGTTTTGATTTGAGTCTCCCTGATGGCTAATGATGATGAACATTTTTTCATGTGTCTGTTAGACATTTCTATGTCTTCTTTGGAGAAGTATCTGTTCATGTGTTGTACCCATTTTTTGATGTGATTATCTATTTTGTGTGTGTTGAGTATGAAAACTTCTCTATAGATCTTGGATATCAGCCCTTTATCTCTAGTATCATTTGTTAATATTTTCTCCCATTCCGTGATTTGCCTCTGTTTTGTTGACTGTTTCCTCTGCTGTGCAGAAACTTTTGATCTTGACAAAGTCCCAAAAGTTCATTTTCACCTTTGTTTCCTTTGTCTCTGGAGACATGTCTTGAAAGAAGTTGCTGTGGCCGATGTCCAAGAGATTACTGTTTATGTTCTCCTCTAGGATTTTGATAGATTCCTGCCTCATGTCGAGGTCTGTTATTCATTTTGTGTTTATCTTTGTGTATGGAGTAAGAGAATGTTTGTGATTCATTCTTCTACACATAGCTATCCAATTTTCCCAGCACCATTTATTGAAGAGACTGTCTTTTATCCACTGGATATTTTTCCTTCTTTGTCAAATATTATTTGACCAAAGAGCTGAGAGTCCATATCTGGGCTCTCTACTCTGTTCCACTGGTCTATGTGTCTGCTTTTATGCCAGTACCATGCTGTCTTTGTGATCACAGCTTTGTAGTAAAACTTGAAATCAGGCAATTGATGCCCCCACTTTTGCTTTTTGTTTTTAACATTTCCTTAGCAATTCAGGGTATCTTTGGGTTCCATACAAATTTTAGGATTGTTTGTTCCAGTTCTTTGAAAAATGCCAGTGAAATTTGATTGGGATGGCATTGAAATTATAGATTGCTCTAGGCAGTGGAGACATTTTAACAATGTTTATTCTTCCAATCCATGAGTGTGGGATGCTCTTCCATCTTTTTGTGTCTTCTTCAATTTCTTTCATGAATGTTCTGTAGTTCCTCAAGTACAGATCCTTTACCTCTTTGGTTATGTTTATTCCCAGGTCTCTTATGGTTCTTGGTGCTATAGTAAATGGAATCAATTCTCTAATTTCCCTTTCTATATTTTCATTGTTAGTGTATAAGAAAACAACTGGTTTCTATACATTGATTTTGTATCCTGCTACATTACTGAATTGCTGTATGAGTTCTAGTAGTTTGAGGTAGAGTCTTTTGTGTTTTCCATATAAAGTATCATGTCCCCTATGGGATACAGCAAAGGTGGTCTTAAGGAGGAAATACATAGCTATCCAAGCCTCCCTCAAATAAACTAAAAAATCCATAATACACCAGCTCCCTTTACCCTTTAAAGAACTGGAAAATCAAGAACAAAGTACACTAACCCCACACAGAAGAAGGGAAATAATCAATATTAGAGCAGAGATCAATCAGATAGAAACTAGAGATACAGTAGAACACATGTATGAAGCTAGAAGCTGGTTTTTTGAATGATTCAATAACATCAATAAACCATTGGTCACACCAATCCAAAAGAAAAGAGAGAGGACCCAAATTAATAAAATTATGAATGAGAAGGGAGAGATCACAACTAACACCAAGGAAATAGAAACAATCATCAGAAATTATTATCAACGGTTATATGCCAATAAGTTAAGCAAACTAGACAGAATGGATGCATTCCTGGAAACCTATAAACTTCCAAAACTGAATCAGGAAGAAATTGATAACTTGAATAGACCAATATCTAGTAATGAGATTGAAGCAGTGACCAAAAACCTCCCCAAAAACAAGAGCCCAGTACCTGACTGACTCCTTCAAGAATTCTGCCAGTCAAGGAAGAAATAATACCTATTATCCTGAAGCTGTTTTAAAATTCAAAACAGATGGAGAACTTCCAGACTCTTTTTATGAAGCCAGCATTATCATGATCCCAAAACCAGGCAATGATCGCAACAAAAAGGAGAATTTCAGACCAATGTCCCTGATGAATATGGATGCCAAGATTCTCAACAAGATCCTAGCTAATAGGATCCAACAGTACATTAAAAAGTTTATCTACCACGACCAGGTGGGATTTATCCATAGGATGCAAGAGTAGTTTAACATTCAGAAGTCAATGTAATAGAACAAATCAATAAGAGAGGAGACAAGAACCACATGGTCCTCTCAGCTGATGCAAATAAAGCATTTGACAAGATATAGCATTGTTCTTGATTTAAATAATTCAAGGTATAGGGATAGAGGGAATATTCCTCAACTGCATAAAATCTATCTATGAGGAACCAACATCAAATTTCATTCTCAATGGAGAAAAGCTGACAGCCTTCCCTTTGAGATCAGGAACACAACAAGGATGCCCACTCTTGCCACTGTTGTTTAACATAGTACCAGATGTCGTAGCAACAGCAATCAGACAACAAAAAGAAATAAAAGGCATTCAAATTGGCAATGAAGAAATCAAACTCTCTCTCTTCGCAGATGACATGATATTTTATACTGCTCTCTACTCTTGAAACTAGTAGACTGCTCTTTGTCAATTGTTTTTCAATTAAAACAACAACAACAATGTTCTACTAAAATGGAAGCAAAAGAAAGAAAAGAGATATGAGGACAGGTACAGAATTCCAAAATCTGTCTGAGGAGATTTCTAGAAGGACAAAGAAAATGGAGGAGCGGCAGCCCTTCACCTCTTCAGCCCTACTTTCTTCACAGAAGTCATCTGTCACTGAAATTATAATTATAATTTGACTGTATGGAAGTATGACTCTCTCTATCTGAAATCAATCTTTATAGCATGTAAAAAGTAGATTTTAAATGGGCCTTAGTTAATTTTCTTAGAAGTTAAATTGTTAAATCAAAGAGTAGGAAGAGTTTTCCCAGAAATTCCAATTTTAGAAATTTATTTTAAACAAAACAGAGAAATGTACAAAGGTGTATGCACAATGATGTTCATATCAGCTTAGTTTATAATCAGGAAATTCTGGAAAAAATGCCCTATATAACAGGAGACTTAGTATGTACATGATGGGATATTCATATATGATTGTGTTATATGCTACTTTTAAAAATTTAGAAGGTGATTTATTGACATAGGAAATGCTTTTAATATATCATTAAATATTTTTAAAGATATTTAAAATATAACAAGTAGTATATGATCTAAATTTTGGGAAAAATAAAAATGTGTCTACATACACAAACACACATGTACATACACACATAGAATAAAGACTAAGAATAGGTATCAACTTGGCAAAATGTTAACAAGGTCTATTTTTAGATTGATACATTACATGTGACTTTTGTTTTTATTTTGTGCTTTGCTTTTCTATATTACACTTTCTCTATTTTACTTATATAATAGGGAAAATTTATTTTTTTGAAATAGCAGTACATTAAAATGTACAATTTGTCCATTGAGATTTAATATAGCTGATTTAAATGGATGTACAGACTGGTAATTCCTCTAAATCTATTAACACCAAATTTATCAGCTTGCACTTTTTAAATATGACCTTTATTCTTTTGTTTACCAGTGCATTATTAAAAATCTTTTTGGAGATACTCATTTGGTGCTGATAAAGGGACGGATGATATGAATCCTGCAGTTCTATTATTGGCTATGCCACAATCTCCTTTGTTCCTGAAGCAGGTTACTATCTCAGGCGAATCTTCTTGAGTGGTGATAGTTTGCATTTCTTAGATAAAAGACCTAGATATAGGTATTAGAACTTGGAACTTTAGTGTATGTCTTAGCACAAATTTCAACATATTTCTTGTTCAGAAAACTAATAGCAATGTCACTAAGATCCCACACATCCCATTATTTAGCTTTACCTTTCTCTGAATATGAACCAGTTAGCATCTAAATCCAAATAAAGAAAAAAAAAAGAACAATCTCAGGACTAGAAATAAATCAGTTTTAAGGTCCTGAAACTTCAAATGAACAGAAGTCTACAAATCCTTTAGAAATATTACAGTCCAACAGTATTTTCCTGCAAACTTGTTTTGTGTGCAGGGCTGGGAAAGTTGGGGATGAAATTGAATTAAAGCATAGTTAACACACAATTAAGAAACTGCAACAAACGCATGAAGGAAACAAACACAACAACAAATCAGGGGAACCAATGGAAAATGATATAAGAAAAAGGAAACTAACAGTTATTGAGCATCAACTGAACTGTTTATCACATTCTAGCTGTTGGGCCAGCAAGTAAAGAGTGGAGTCAAATATTACTATAGAATTTTGACTCAATTAAGGGTTAATAAGTTATAAATCATATCATAACTTTATTTTAAAGTAATTAGAATTATAATGTTTGCATACATTTAGACTTACCCTGCATATGTAAGCAAGACTTTATTTTGGCAGCTATTTACATTTTTGTTTTAGTTTTTATTTTATCAAAGTTAAACAGGTACATGAATTAAATAGGCAATTAATCCTATGAGGTATATTAAGAGCACTTCCTTGACTACTTTTATCCTGTATTTCCC
Source organism: Neogale vison (assembly GCF_020171115.1). Taxonomy (NCBI): domain Eukaryota; kingdom Metazoa; phylum Chordata; class Mammalia; order Carnivora; family Mustelidae; genus Neogale; species Neogale vison. The sequence continues at coordinate 51,004,268 of NC_058105.1, read as the reverse complement.
ACTACCTAGAGACAATCTCTTTCTTTTAACTGATCATTTTGGTATGTACCTTCATATTGTCATATAATGTATTTATATTGCTATATTTTAATATTAGTACTAAATTTTTGTATTATCTATTTCTTTCTTACTGTATGATGAGGAGTTAGTTACTTCTCTCAACCTCTACTACACTTCCTGTGTCCCATTCTCTCATATAGTTAGTTCATTTATTACCTAGTGCTTACATGAAATGACAAAGCAAATGCTTGTACTGAGTTAGTAGTAGTAATCTGTGTGTACTTGTCCTTTCCTGCTCAACTTTTGGTTCTCCCCTCAGTTAACAATTATTTTGGTTTTGATTGCTTAGCCTTCTGTGTATTTATCACTAATTTAAACCCATACTCTCCCATATTGTATAAATCTTCTTTCATATAGTCAAACACATTTTCTTTTCCAAGCACAATTTTATCTTCTTTTTTTTAAAATTATCTTTTAAAATACTTCATTTATTTGACACAAAGAAATCACAAGTAAGCAGAGAGGCAGGCGGGTGATGGGGAAGCAGGCTCCCTGCTGAGCAGAGAGCCCCATGTGGGGCTCGATCTCAGGACCCTGAGACCATGACCTGAGCTGAAGGCAGAGGTTTTACCCACTGAGCCACCCAGAGGTTTTACCCACTGAGTGCCCCCAATTTTATCTTCTTAATGTCCTCCCTGGAACGAATTTTTTGGTGACTATGATAGAGTCTCTTTTTTCTTCCTCTTTCTTGGTATTTACCCTGGTTTTAGAGTTATATATCCTCTAGTACCTTTCTGGGTAAGGATGCCTGAGTGGCACAGTTTTTGAGAACTTACATACCTGAAAAGTTTTTGTTCTATCCTTATCTTGATTGATAGTTCACAGGCATAGAATTCTAGGTTAAAACTAATTTTCTGTCAAAATCTTGAAATCACTGTTTCATTCTCCTCTAGCTTCCAGTATTGCTGAGAAGTTTTATACCATTCTGTGATATGATCCCTTGTGTAAGGGAAGTTCCTTCTCTATGAATCTTTTAGAACTTTTTTTCTCTTTTAGAGTTCTAAAATTTTATGATGATGTATTTTGGTGAACCTATTTTTATCTACTATGCTAGGTACTTGATGAGCCCTTTCAATCTGGAAACTCATGTTCTTTAGGCCTGGGATGATTTATTGAATTCTTTCTTTGATAATTTTCTTCCATCTGATTTCTATATTCTCTGTTTCTTCAACTCTTATTGCTGGAATCTTGGATAAATCTTCTATTGTTACTGTCCTTTTAATTTTCTGTCTCTTTGCCTTTTAACTCTACTTTCTGGAATATTTCTTAGACTTTATCTTTTAAGCCCTTTAATTGGGTTTTCATGTGTAAGAAGCTATTTTTAATTTTCAAAACACTTTATTGTCCCTATATGTTCCTATTTAGAGCAAATAGCTCTTGTTTCATGAGTTAATAACCTCTCCAATATCTGAGGATTTTTTGGTATTATTTTTCATTCATAGTTTTTTTTTACTCCAAGTTGTTTTGTTATGACTATTTGTTTTGTTATCCACTGGAAAATTTTTTCAAATGGCTAGTGAACTCTGAGTGACACATTATATCTTATTATTGGGCAGTGAAAAGCAGGTTGGAAGTTTTGTGTGTTGGGTAAGTTTTATTGACTGGCTTCATGGTAGTGTGACCTGGCTAAATCATTTCCTTAGAGGATATCTGGATTTTCTAATCTCCTTACTATAAAGTATAAACTTGGCTGTCAGCATTCTGGAATCTCAGTGAGGGAAAATTATGTGGTTTTTCATATTCAATATATGAACTTTCACACAATCCACCTCTTTTAATACAGTTAACCCAATCCTTAGTTATAACTAGTTTCTCCCTTCCATAGACCCTTTATTTTATCTTCACCAGATAATTGACTGTCATTATTTTTCCATGGATAGGGAGAGGGCAATATATCAGCTACATGAAATAGAAAAGATACTTAGGTTGTAACTCCTCAAGGAAATTCAAATTAAAGTTTTAAACCAATCTTCCTGTTTTTTAACTCCTTATTCATCTTCCAGTGGATTTTGGCACTACCCTCCCTAAGGTTTTCAAGAGCACAGTAATATAAAACTGGTTGCTTCTTAGCTTTCTCCACTATAAGGATTTATCTTTTCTGGGTGTACCAAGTTATTTTCTATTAATCTCATCTGCTTTGTGCATTTCAAAGGTTTGTTTCCTGCTGTATCCTTTCTTATTCTTTTGGTCCTATTAATATTATGAGTATTATGCCCACTTCCAGCTTTAATCTTTTGACTATCATTTTAATGGAGTTTTAGGAAGATGGCAAGGCATTCAAACATCATTTTTTAAGTGGAAGCTGGCAGCTGTTTTTCAAAACTTCAAAATAGTACTGAGATGTGACCACAAAATAAGTAGTATGATTTATTTTTTTTTTGCATTCTGATTTGTAGAAATATGGGCTGTTCCTTTTTCATCAGCTTAAATTAGGTCTCAGTTTAAATTTCACTTCCTCAGAGAAGATTTCCTAAACTATTTATCTAGGTAACTTCTTAGCCCTCCATGATTTCCTAGGACAGTGTCTCACCTCTTTTTTTTCCCTACACGGAAATCACAATTTTTATTTATTTTATTTTATAATATTAAGATAATTTTGGGCCTTCCTCCAAACTAAAATGTTAGGTGTTTGGGGAAAGGAAGGAAAACATGTATGTCTTGTTTCCCAGCACTTAAAATAGCACCAAGCACAGAGGAGGTATTAAATAAATATGTAGTGAATTAAATTGAATTTAGATCTGTCGATCTAAAGTGATATTAAAACACTTCCCCAAACCTTTTCAATAGCAGATTGAAACAGAATATGGAAAAAATAAAAAAGCACAACAAAGTAAGGCTCAATTTTACAAAAAACAGCTATTTGTTTTTCAATATTCACCTGTAATCCTGTATTCCCTCCTTGCACTGATCGCAAAAGCATTCTCCTTATATGTTGTGCTCTCAGTTAAGAGATCAGAAAATGCCAGAATCTAAACTCCTGCTAATGCAGGACTTCTTTTTTTTTTTAAATTGAATCTGGCCTATGAAGGGGAAAAACATTTTGGAGCTAGAAAATGTTTGAATTGCTGCAATATTAGAAAAGAAACCAATTTATTGAATGGCACAGCTGTTCACTGCATGATCATTATTATCCTTGTTATTTGGGTGCTGGTTGGTATTTATATCTAATTAGTTCTCTTATAGACCATCAAGCAATCAGCATTTAGGGAATAGAGAAACACTAAAATATATACAGTTCCAAGCTGCCAAAAACATATAACAGAATGAATTCAGGTTTAATTTATTGTAGACCGATTACTAGCAAAACACTGAAATTTGTTAGTATGCATTTTTACATGTGTTTGTGTATGTGTGTGTTTATAGGAGATGAAAAGACAGTGGGAGTAAACTTTAGAAATTATTTTCAATGTTAAATAGTTGACAGTTTCTCTCATTACTTATTGACCTTGAATAGTTAGTTGGACTGCTGTCAAAATGAGATTTTTTCAATCCATTGCTTCATTGATATCTATTTATTGGTATACATATAACATTTTATTATATATTAATATAAATGCCTGTTCTCAGTTCTTTATTAGCAACTTATGTGTTCCACAACTAAAGTCATGTTTCCGCTATACTACTATACATAAAAAACACTTGTGGACAGATTAGTGTTTATGAAAACAGAAGGGGTCACAATCAAATGTTAAGGATCTTATTTGGCTATTATAAACAGCAGTGAACCAGATTATCATATACTGATGAGGAAAAATCATCAAAATGCCTCTGTTGAAGTTATCATGCTACCTTTCTCTCTCTCCCCACTTTGGTTCCACCATTCCCACACACATGCACCAAGGAAAGCCCATGTGAAAACATAGTAAGAAAGTGGCCATTTACAAGCCAGGAAGAAAATTCTTACCAGAAATCAGCCATGGTCTCAAACCTTGATCTCAAACTTCCAGCTTACAGAACTGTAAAAAATTAAATGACCATTGTGTAAGCCACTCAGTATATAGTATTTGGTTATGGCAGCCCAAGCTAAGGCACAAGAGTTCTCATATACTCTTCACCCAGATTTCCCAGTCCTACCATCTTACATAATCATGTTACATTTAATAAAATTAAGAAATTAACACAAGCACAATACTGTTAACTACACCATATAATTTATTTAGATTTACCAGATTTTTATATTAATGTCCTTTTGCTATTCCAGGATCCAGCTCATGATACTACATTGCATTTAGTTGTCATGTTTCCTAAATATCTTTTAGTATGTAACAAATTCTTCTCAGTCTTTCCTTGTCTTTCATAATCTTTACTGTTGTTGACTGATCTTGACTTTTGTCTGATGTTTTCTCATGATTAGTCTGAGGTTATAGATTTGAGTGATGTACAGTCAATAGGCGATATTACATTCTCATCGCATAATATCAAGGGGTCAGTAATATAAATATAATTTACTACTGCTAAGTATTTTTTAAGATTTTATTTATTTATTTATTTATTTATTTATTTATTTATTGGAGAGAGAGAGAAATAGAAAAAGAGAGACAGCACAAGCAAGTGAGGGAAGAGGCAGAGGGAGAGAGAATCTCTAGCAAACTCTGTGCTGGGCACAGAGCCCAAAGTGGAGCTCAATCTCATGATCCTGAGACCATGATCTGAACCAAAATCAAGAGTCAGATGCCTACGTGATTGAACCACCCAGGTGCCTCTACTACTGGTAATCTTAATTGTGATTACTTGGTGAAAGTGGAGTCTGCTAGGTTTCTGCATAACAAAGTTACAATTTTTTCCCTTTCCATACAATTTTCATTAGAAATGAGTCACTAGATCCGCACACTCAAGGAAAGGGAAAATTAAATTCCACATGCTATAGGGATGAGTATTGGAGAATTTGTGGACATGTGTCAGAAAAATATCACAATAATTAATATTTTGGAGGTGATATTTTGAGACTATACAAATATTCTCTTTTAACGTTTTACACTATAATTTTAGCATACATCCATTGATATTGCCTATAGGAATTATTATTTTGGTATTCTAAGGTGAGATTCTAGTGTCCTCATTTCTTCTACAGGTATCAATTATAATTGTTCTTTAGTGAAAATTTATTCCATTTTCCATTATTTATTTACTCAACTATGTATATTAGAATGGATTCATGGATTTTTTTATTTTATTCTTTGGGTCATAATCCATTAGTATTTATTTTATTACTCAAATTATCCTGACTTTGATCATTGGGAGTTAGGTTGACTACTGTATTCTTTTCTCTTATTTATTTATACTTCTTTATTTTCTTGGACTACAAGATGCTGCAAGGGCACATCATATTTTCTGTTCTCCAGCTCTAGAATCAGCCATTTGCCAACTATCCCTGGTTCCTTTTATTGGAGAATAGTATTTAGAAATCAATGTCTGGTTGTTAGGTATGTAGACCTAGGAAATGTTTGTAGATATGATAACCTACTTATAAATACACATTCAGGGTGCCTCGGTGGCTCTGTGGGTTAAACCTCTGCCTTCGGCTCAGGTCATGGTCTCAGGGTCCTGGGATGGAGTCCTGCATAAAGCTCTCTGCTCAGCAGGGAGCCTGCTTCCCTCTCTCTCTCTCTGCCTGCCTCTCTACCTACTTGTGATCTCTCCCTGTCAAATAAATAAAATCTTTAAAAAATAAAATAAGTACACATTCATATTTGTTACTTTATCTATTTATATATACATGTTAAAATAAACATGACTTCATATTGAGATCTATAACTCTAACCCAACACCACAAGATTTATTCTAACATTCCTCCTTTATTTTATTTTTTTACAAACTTTTTCTACCACTGTGAAACCTAACACATACCATCTATAATAATCTATAATATATTTGCTAATTTGTTCAAACAGTATACATGTAGTTTCAGAATTGGTTACCTGTTTAGCTGTGAGAAACAAATTTACCAACTAAAGTCTACTGATGTAGTAGGGTTTTTTTATATTTTATTTATTTATTTGATACAGAGAGAGATCACAAGTAGGCAGAGAGGCAGGCAGAGAGAGAGGGGGAAGCAGGCTCCCTGTTGAGCAGAAAGCCTGATGCGGGGCTTGATCCCAGGATCCTGACATCCTGACCTGAGCTGAAGGCAGAGCCTTAACCCACTGAGCCATCCAGGTGCCCTGTAGTTTTTGTTTTTGTTCTGTGTTTAGCCTATTCCTATCTTATCAAGAATTGTTTTACAAAGTCAGGTCAGTTTCTTTCTTTACCACCTTCATAAAGGTTTCTAAGCCCTATTTTAGGAGATTTTCTTTCAGTAGTTCTTGGATGTTATTCCAGAATTTTTATTTTTAACCAGCATTCCAGTGATTCTTATGAAGATAATCCCCCTAGGCCTCATTTTGTGACTTAATGACCTAGGATATATTGAGATTAAATTGAGCACATACCTATCTTTCAATCCTGCAGAGGCCAAATGAGTTAAAAAAAAAAGCTATACCAAAAAATACCTCATTAAGCCAAGCCAGAAAGAAACACTACATATCTTTCTTGGAGATTTAACATTTCTTCTCATATTTGCTTTCTTTGCATTTTTTGACACTGAGTTCTATTTATGTGAGTTCTAAGGAAGAAGGATGTCAAATAAAACAGAGATTCTAGTTTCTCCTTCAGTATTATCCAGTACTGGAAACTGGGAAACCAGTTTTAGGAAACCAAGGGATCAAAAATTACCCAACTTGCAAGAACAAGTAGAGATTAATCTTCTCTGTAACCTTGAATTCCTTGTTTGTTATGATGAAACTTCTGGTACTTTTCTGCTTTGGTATTTCATTGCTTCAGCTCAGTACAGTAAAACATGGAAGCTGCTACCTTCAGCAAGCAGTATTCATAATAAAACCTTTTACTTTTTGTTTGTGAGTTCCAGAAAATTTTACTAATGATAATTTCTGCTGCTGACTTAAAATTAGGGTGGTTTGATAATTGCCACTTTATAGATGACAAAGGAGGAACACATAAAGGAAATAAAAACTCAGCATTCAAATCACTAATTATTCAGATTAACTCTATAAATTGCAAGGATGAAAACCTTTTGTAGGTATGTTCTCTGTTTTATTGGGTATTTTCAGGGACATTTACTTACTAAAACTTTGAAGAACAATCTCTGCTCATGGTGACATGGAGAAAGTTAAAATAGGACCCAAATATGGTAAAGATTCTGAATTTTAGTCTTCTTCTTCTTTTTTTTTTTTTTTTTACTTTTTAAGTGTAAGGGCCTATTTAGCCAGAGCAATTCCATCAAGTTAAACAGTGATTTTATTGTTTATACAGTAAAACTTAAACTATCCCTGCCTCCCTTCCCCCACAGGGGACCTACTTAAAAACAAGTCCCAGAAACCAGTCCCAGGTAACAAAGCACAAATACAAGGGTGGGTCAGGCCAGGTGAAGGTATTCAATCAGTGGGGGCACATACTGTCTCCCTAGTTACCAAGAAATATGGGCCCTACCCTTTGGGTGCCTTTTGGCCACCAATTCTGACCAAAGTGATAGGCTAGTTCAAATATCTACTACAGGATAAATTATAATTCAATTGGTCACTTATGTGTGACCTAGCATGACTGTGCAGCTTTCTTTGTGTGTTACAATCTCATTGGCCACCTGTGAATGGCCAAGCCCAACCACATGGCCTTTGCCCTTAAAAGCTATTCTGTAAGGCAGAGAGGGGTTGCATCTTTGCAAGAGGTGGCCCCGAACATTTGGTTTGATTCTCGATGCTTGGTGTGAAATAAAGCTTTGCTTGACCTTCCCTTTGTATCAGTCTTATTCCTTTGAGCATGGACCCAACAAAAGAACTTATTTATTTACTTGACAGACAGAGAAGAAGCAGTCTCCCTGCTAGAGAGCCTAATGCAGGGCTGGATCCCAGGACCTTGGATCATGACCTGAGCCAAAGGCAGAGGCTTTAACCCACTGAGCAACTGAGCCACCCAGGAACCCCTTTAGTTTTCTTTTCAACTTTTCAAGCTTCTATTCCAAGGTATTGATTCTCCACCCCCACCAAGATAATGTTTCTTATCTTGAGATATGATAACTGGGGACAATTTTATGAAATACTAGCTAGCAGTTAGCTGTAAAAAGATGCTAGCATTTCAATGAGAAAAATATCACTCTACATCTTGGTTATACAGTGATGTTATTAAATAGAATGAACAGTTTGCATAGAAAAAATCCAATCCTTTGAAGAGTTTTGTTGTTCAACAGGTAATCATCAACAGGGAAGTTCTCTCTGATTTATCATTTGGTACTTTGTTGGGATTCATAATTCAGAATAACAATAAAAGGAAATTCATTCAGAGGTTAGTTTATTGGATTTGGATGCATTTTTAAGAAAAAAAAATCAAAAGTCTATGTGCCTCTGAAATAATGTAATGCATTTTCTCATCATTCTTGTACCTGATATGATGTGTTCTTATTACATTTTTCAAATTTAGAAGCTAGGTTACTGTAAATCAACAGTCAATCCCAAAAAACATGTCGTTACTGTGTGTCTTACTCTAACTTTTCCTCTCTCCTTCCTCCATAACCCCTACCTCCAGCTCCTATGTACTCAGCCACTCACTGATAATAAACCGTTCTTCTATTCTGAAAATCAAGTGAGCTACTCCCCACAAATCCTCAGCAATCTATGAAAACAGAAGGGAGATGAAAATTCAGAATGCATTCAGTCATACAGCTGACACTACTATGTTCTGAATCTGGTCAATGGATATGCTTACTTTAAAAGGATATGGACAAGTAGAAAATAGGGATTTTGCAAATATCAAACTATTATGTCCTTCCATTCCTCTGAATTGTAGTACCTGAAAATTGGCCATTTAGCAAAAATCTGTATATGTTTCACATGACTTATTTTCCATAACTCAACACCCTTCTATCTTGAGAGAATACAAATACTATACATGATTGTATTACATAATTATATTACCTTCAGGTAACAGAGACATTACTGCATGGGTATATGACTGGTTTAAATGTTTAAATGCTATTAGAGTAAAAATTCTTTGTTCAGTTGTACTTAAATGAAATAAAATGACATGATTTGTTTAGCTTGGACAGTATTCTCAGCACAGAAGAGATTAAGCATTTAAGTCAAATTGAGAGAGACACTTTGTCCTCAAGGGATCTATAAACAACATCTATCAAATTCAAGGAAAGACTTCTCATCTGAGATTCTAGAAATATTCCCAGGGTATCTTTCACCTCTGCCTGCTGCTTTCAAAGTCTGAAAGTGGATATATCACCAAGACAATGATGCCTAATTGACTGTACCTTTTCAATCCAATATGGATTGGCTTTGGTCACCCATACGCTGAACATGATTTTACTCAAAGGAAACGTAGTTGTAGGAGAAACATTAATAAAACTGAAATGTCTCTCCAACAAGTTGTCAAATAGTGAGAAAACTTTTTCTTAAATACTGAACTATTTCTAAAATTACCACCCAGCTTAATTCTTTTTTTAAAGGTTAAAATAGCAAATTTTATGTAATGTATATTTGATTACAATAAAAAGAAATAAAGTTTTTCAAAGCCATGTAGTAATTTAATTCATCTTGACCAAACTAATTTGCAATTATCCTTCGCCAACTTAATTCTTGATATTAAGCTTTTACACTGTAAAATTTGGAGGAATTTAGATTTTGAAGGCAAAGAAATATAGACATGTAAATCTAGATCATTGTCTCTGGGAATTTCAATTCAATGTTAAATTCATACATTTTTGTATTTTCTATAGCAGATATTGAAGAAGAGACCAAGTTGTTCTCATATCCAATTATGGAAAAAGTAGATCATGATAGCCAACACATTAATCAGTAAAACAGAGAAAAGACCCCAGAAATAAACTCATACTGACAGGGTCAATTAACTAGTGATATTGGAAGCAACAATATACAACTAAGAAAAGACAGATTTTTTTTTTATTTTTTTCAATAAATGGTACTGGGAAAACTGGACATTTTCATGAAAGAGGATGAAACTGGAGCATTTTCTAATACCGTACACAAAAATAAACTCAAAGTGGATTGAAAACTTAGATGTGAGACCTGAAACCATAAAAACTGAAAAAGAGAGCACAAGCATTTATTTATTTTCTTACATCAGCCACAGCAACATTTTTCTAGATATGCTTCTGAAAGAAATGTAAGCAAAAGCAAAAATAACCACTGTGACTACATAAAAATAAAAAGACTTCGAACAGTGGGAAAAAAAATGAACAAAACAGAAAGAAGCACTTTGCATAGGAGAAGATGTTTGCAAGTGATATATATCATAAGGGGTTAAAATCTAAAGAATATGAAGAACTATACAACACGAAATATATATATATGTGTATATATATATATATATATACATATATATATTTTCATTTAGGTCCTCTGCCCATTTTCTAATTGAATTATATATATAAAATTCAATTAGAATATATACAATTCAATTAGAAAATATACATTTCAATTATACAATTGAAATATATAAATACAATTCAATTAGAAAATGGGCAGAGGACCTAAACGAACGTTTTACCAAAGAAGTCATATAGATGGACAACAGATACGTGAAAAGATGTTCGATATCACTAATTATCACAGAAATGCAAATCAAAACCACAATAATGGATGGAGCAAGATTATATTTTGTTAAACAAAATAAGTCAGTCAGAGAAAGGCAAATGCCATATAATTTCAGTCCTATATGGAACTTAAGAAATGAAACATAAACATAGGGTGAAAAAAAAGAGAGGCAAACCATAAGACACTTTTAACTAGAGAGAACAAACTGAGGGTTGCTGAAGGGGAAGTGGGCAGGGGGATGGGTTAAATGGGTAATGGACATTAAGGAGGACACTAGTTGTGATGAGCCTAGGTATTGTATGTAATTGATGAATTACTAAATTCTACTCCCCAAACTAATATTACCCTATATGTTAACCAACTGGAATTTAAATACAAACTTGAAATTAAAAAAAAAAAAAAGAAATATCACATGATATCTGCCAAGATGACTAAAACCAAAAAGAAGAAATAACAAATATCGGTGGGGATATGGCAAAAGGGAATTTTTGTACACTGTTGATGGTAATGTAAATTGATACAGCCACTGTGGAAAACAAAATAGAGGTTTCTTAAAAAATTAAATATAAGCTTACAGTATGATCCACTAATTACACTACTGGGTATTTACTCAAAGAAAATAAAACAGTAATTCAAAAAGATATACGCACCTTTATACTTACTGCAGCATTCTTTTTTTCATTTTATTTTATTACTTTTCAGTGTTCCAAAATTCATTGGTTATGCACCACACCAAGTGCTCCATGCAATATATGCCCTCCATAATACCCACCACCAGGCTCACCCAACCCCCCACACCCTGAACCTCCAAAACCCCAAGTTTGTTTCTCAGAGACCACAGTCTCTCATGGTTTTTCTCCCCCTCCAATTTCCCCCATCTTACTTCTCCTCTTCATCTCCCAATGTCCTCCGTGTTATTCCTTATGTTCTACAGGTAAGTGAAACCATATGATATTTGACTCTTTTTCTGCTTGACTTATTTCACTCAGCATAATCACTTCCAGTCCCATCCACGTTGATATAAAAGTTGCATATTCATCCTTTCTGATGGAGGCATAATATTCCATTGTATGTATGGACCATATCTTCTTTATCCATTTGATTGTTGTGGCCATTGCTGCTCTGAACTTTGGGGTACAGATGGCCCTTCTTTTCACTACATTTGTATCCTTGGAGTAAATACCCAGTAGTGCAATTGCAGGGTCATAGGGAGGCTCTATATTTAATTTCTTAAGGAATCTCCACACTGTTTTCCAAAGTGGCTGCAACAACTTGCATTCCCACCAACAGCGTAAGACAGTTCCCCTTTCTCCACATCCTCTCTAACACATGTTGTTTACTGTCTTGTTGATTTTGGCCTTTCTTTTTTTTTTTTTTTCATTCTTTTTTTATGATTTTTTTTTCCAGTTTATTTATTTTCAGAAAAACATTATTCATTATTTTTTCACCACACCCAGTGCTCCATGCAAGCCGTGCCCTCTATAATACCCACCACCTGGTACCCCAACCTCCCACCCCCCCCGCCACTTCAAACCCCTCAGATTGTTTTTCAGAGTCCATAGTCTCTCATGGTTCACCTCCCCTTCCAATTTACCCAAATTCCATACTCCTCTCTAATGCCCCTTGTCCTCCATGCTATTTGTTATGCTCCACAAATAAGTGAAACCATATGATAATTGACTCTCTCTGCTTGACTTATTTCACTCAGCATAATCTCTTCCAGTCCCGTCCATGTTGCTACAAAAGTTGGGTATTCATCCTTTCTGATGATTTTGGCCTTTCTAACTGGTGTAAGATGGTATCTCAATGTGGTTTTGATTTGAATCTCCCTAACAGCTAATGATGATGAACATTTTTTTTCATATGTCTGTTAGCCATTTGTATGTCTTATTTGGAGAATTGTCTGTGCATGTCTTCTGACCATTTTTTGACATGATTATCTGTTTTGTGTGTGTTGAGTTTGAGGAGTTCTTTATAGATCTTGGATATAAGCCCTTTGTCTGTAGTGTCATTTACTGCAGCATTATTTACAATAGTCAAGATATGGAAGGAACCCAAGTGTGCATTGATAGATGAATCAATGAAGAAAAAGGATGAGATTGTGTTATTTAAGACAACATAGATAGAACTAAATGGTATATAATAAATGAAATGAATCAGACTAAGAAAGACAAATACTATATAATTTCACTCATAAGTAAAATCTTTAAAAAAATCAAATGAAAAAACAAACAAAAAACAGAATCAGACCTATAACCACAGAGAAGAAACTGATGACTGTTGGGGGAAGAGAGGTTAAGAAAATGGGTAAAAGGTAATGGAGCTTCAGGCTGCCAGTTATGGAATGAAGAAGGCTGGAAATAAAAGGCAAAGCATAAGAAATGCATTCAGTGATATTGTAATAGTGTTGTATGGTAACAGATGGTAGCTACACTTGTGAGCATAGCATAATGTATAAACTTGTTGAATCATTATGTTGTACTCCTGAAACATATAACACTGTGTGTCAACTATACTTAATTAACAACACGGAGAAATATCTCCACCTAATCTAATTAAAAATTGAAAAGGGAAGGAGCATCTAGGTGGCTCAGCCTGTTAAGCATCTGAGTCTTGATTTCAGCTCAGGTCATTTCAGGGTTCTGAGATCAGCCCAGACATGTGTTCTGTGCTCAGCAGGGAGTTTGCTTGAAAATTCTCTCCTTCTGCCTCTCTCCTCACTAGCACACGCATACTTTCTCTCTCTCTCTCTCAAATAAATAAATCTTTAAAAAAAAACTAAAATAGGTAAAATCACTAATAAAAGTAAAATATTAAAGGAGAAATAACCAGAGTTAATCATTTCCTGGAGTCTAACATAATTGTTTCCATTAATGGAAATAATCAGAGTTAATTAAAAGAATAAGAGACAGTTCTTGTGTAACCTATACAGTATTAAATTTGAAAATCTGAATGAAATATCTAATAATGTAGGAAAATATAATTTTCCAAGTTATCTTCAGAAAGAAGGAAATTTGAACATACACATTTATATAAAGTAAATGAAAAACATAGAGTGCTATCCCTTCAAATTGCAATTAATTTCTAATGGTTTCACTGAGTAGTCTATAAAACTTTTTTTTTCTGTGCATTTTTTTCCAATTTATTTATTTTCAGAAAAACATTATTCATTATTTTTTCACCACACCCAGTGCTCCATGCAAGCCGAGCCCTCTATAATACCCACCACCTGGTACCCCAACCTCCCACCCCCCTGCAACTTCAAACCCCTCAGATTGTATTTCAGAGTCCATAGTCTCTCATGGTTCACCTCCCCTTCCAATTTACCCAAATTCCCTTCTCCTCTCTAATGCCCCTTGTCCTCCATGCTATTTGTTATGCTCCACAAATAAGTGAAACCATATGATAATTGACTCTCTCTGCTTGACTTATTTCACTCAGCATAATCTCTTCCAGTCCTGTCCATGTTGCTACAAAAGTGGGGTATTCATCCTTTCTGATGGAGGCATAATACTCCATAGTGTATATGGACCACATCTTCCTTATCCATTCATCCGTTGAAGGGCATCTTAGTTCTTTCCATAGTTGGGTGACCGTGGACATTGCTGCTATAAACCTTGGGGTACAGATGGCCCTTCTTTTCACGACATCTGTATCTTGGGGTAAATACCCAGGAGTGAAATTGCAGGGTCATAGAGAAGCTCTATTATTAATTTCTTGAGGACTCTCCACACTGTTCTTCAAAGAGGCTTCACCAACTTGCATTCCCACCAACAGTGTAAGAGGGTTCCCCTTTCTCCACATCCTCTCCAACACATGTTGTTTCCTGTTTTGTTAATTTTGGCCATTCTAACTGGTGTAAGGTGATATCTCAATGTGGTTTTAATTTGAATCTCCCTGAGGGCTAATGATGATGAACATTTTTTCATGTTTCTGATAGCCATTTGTATGTCTTGATTGGAGAAGTGTCTGTTCATATCTTCTGCCCATTTTTTGATATGATTATCTGTTTTGTGTTTGTTGAGTTTGAGGAGTTCATTATAGATCCTGGAGATCAACCTTTTGTCTGTACTGTCATTTGCAAATATCTTCTCCCATTCCGTGGGTTGCCTCTTTGTTTTTTTGACTGTTTCCTTTGCTGTGCAGAAGCTTTTGATTTTGATGAAGTCCCAAAAGTTTATTTTCGCTTTTGTTTCCTTTGCCTTTGGAGACGTATCTTGAAAGAAGTTGCTGTGGCTGATATCGAAGAGATTGCTGCCTGTGTTCTCCTCTAGGATTCTGATGGATTCCTGTCTCACGTTGAGGTCTTTTATCCATTTTGAGTTGATCTTTGTGTACGGTGTAAGAGAATGGTCGAGTTTCATTCTTCTACATATAGCTGTCCAGTTTTCCCAGCACCATTTATTGAAGAGACTGTCTTTTTTCCACTGGATATTTTTTCCTGTTTTGTCGAAGATTAATTGACCATAGAGTAGAGGGTCCATATCTGGGCTCTCTACTCCATTCCACTGGTCTATGTGTCTGTTTTTATGCCAGTACCATGCTGTCTTGGTAATCACAGCTTTGTAATAAAGCTTGAAATCAGGTAACGTGATTCCACCAGCTTTATTGTTGTTTGTCAACATTTCCTTAGCGATTCGGGGTCTCTTCTGATTCCATGCAAATTTTAGGATTATTTGCTCCAGCTCTTTGAAGAATGCCGGTGGAATTTTGATTGGAATGGCATTAAAAGTATAGATTGCTCTAGGCAGTATAGACATTTTAACAATGTTTATTCTTCCGATCCAAGAACATGGAATAATCTTCCATCTATTTGTGTCTTCTTCAATTTCTTTCATGAGTGTTCTATAGTTCCTCAAGTACAGTTCCTTTACCTCTTTGGTTAGGTTTATTCCCAGGTATCTTATGGTTCTTGGTGCTATAGTAAATGGAATCGATTCTCTAATTTCCCTTTCTGTATTTTCATTGTTAGTGTATAATGTATAAGAATACATTCTTAGTGTATTCACTGATTTCTGCACATTGACTTTGTATCCTGCCACGTTGCTGAATTGCTGTATGAGTTCTAGTAGTTTGGGGGTGGAGTCTTTTGGGTTTTCTATATAAAGAATCATGTCATCTGCGAAGAGAGAGAGTTTGACTTCTTCATTAGCAATTTGGATACCTTTTATTTCTCTCTGTTGTCTGATTGCTGTTGCTAGGACTTCTAATACTATGTTGAACAAGAGTGGTGAAAGTGGGCATCCTTGTCTTGTTCCTGATTTCAATGGGAAGGCTGCAAGCTTTTTCCCATTGAGGATGATATTTGCTGTGGGTCTTTCATGGATAGATTTGATAAGGTTCAGGAATGTTCCCTCTATCCCTATACTTTGAAGCGTTTTAATCAGGAACGGATGTTGGATTTTGTCAAATGCTTTTTCTGCATCCATTGAGAGGACCATGTGGTTCTTCTCTCTTCTCATATTAATTTGTTGTGTCACATTGATTGATTTGCGAATGTTGAACCATCCTTGTAGCCCAGGGATGAATCCCACCTGATCATGGTGGATAATCTTTTTAATGTGCTGTTGGATCCTGTTGGCTAGAATCTTGTTGAGAATCTTAGTATCCATATTCATCAGTGATATTGGTCTAAAATTCTCCTTTTAGGTACGTCCTTGCCTGGTTTGATGATCAGGGTAATGCTGGCTTCATAAAAAGAGTCTGGAAGTTTTCCTTCTGCTTTAATTTTCTGAAACAGCTTCAGGAGAATAGGTGTTATTTCTTCTGGGAAGGTTTGGTAGAATTCCCTAGGGAATCCGTCAGGTCCTGGGCTCTTGTTTTTTGGGAGGTTTTTGATCACTGATTCAATCTCGTTATTAGATATCGGTCTATTCAAGTTGCAGATTTCTTCCTGGCTCAATGTTGGTAGTTTATATTTCTCCAGGAATGCATTCATTTCATCTAGGTTTCTAAGCTTATTGGCATATAACTGTTGATAATAATTTCTGATGATTGTTTCTACTTCCTTGGTGTTCGTTGTGATCTCTCCCTTTTCATTCATAATTTTATGAATTTGGGCTTTCTCTCTTTTCTTTTGGATTAGTGTGGCCAGTGGCTTATCGATCTTATTGATTCTTTCCAAAAACCAGCTTCTAGTTTCATTGATACGTTCTACTGTATCTCTGGTTTCTACCTCATAGATCTGAGCTCTAATCTTGATGATTTCCCTTCTTATGTGTGGAGTTGGTTTGATTTGTTGTTGATTCTCCAGTTCTTTAAGGTGTAGAGACAGCTGGTGTGTTCTGGATTTTTCAATTTTTTTGAGGGAGGCTTGGATGGCTATGTATTTTCCCCTTAGGACCGCCTTTGTTGTATCCCATAGGTTTTGGACCGACGTGTCTTCATTCTCATTGGTTTCCATGAATTGTTTCAGTTCTTCTTTGATCTCCTGGTTGATCCAAGCATTCTTAAGCAAGGTGGTCTTTAGCTTCCAGGTGTTTGAGTTCCTTCAGAACTGTTCCTTGTGATTGAGCTCCAGTTTCAAAGCATTGTGATCTGAGAATATGCAGGGAATAATCTCAGTCTTTTGGTATTGGTTGAGTCCTGATTTGTGACCCAGTATGTGGTCTATTCTGGAGAAGGTTCCGTGTGCACTTGAGAAGAATGAGTATTCTGCTGTTTTAGGGTGGAATGTTCTGTATATATCTATGAGGTCCATCTGGTCCAATGTGTCATTCAATGCTCTTGTTTCTTTATTGATTTTCTGCTTCGATGATCTGTCTAATTCTGAAAGAGGCGTCTTAAGATCTCCTACAATTAGTATATTCATATCAATATGACTCTTTATCTTGATTAACAGTTTTCTTAAGTAATTGGCTGCTCCCATATTGGGAGCATAGATATTTACAATTGTTAGATCATCTTGGTGGATAGTCCCTTTAAGGATTATGTAGTATCCTTCTGTATCTCTGACTACAGTCTTTAGTTTGAAGTCTAATTTATCTGATATGAGAATCGCTACCCCAGCCTTCTTTTGAGTCCCATTGGCATGAAAGATGCTTCTCCACCCCTTCACTTTCAGTCTTCGTGTATCTTTAGGTTCAAAATGGGTCTCTTGTAGACAACATATGGATGGTTCCTGTCGTTTTATCCAATCTGCAACCCTGTTCCATTTTATGGGTGCATTAGGCCATTCACGTTGAGAGAGATTATTGATAGATACGTTTTTATTGACATCGAGTTACCTTTGAAGTCTTTCTTTCTGTAGACTGTCTCTATATTTCTGTTCAATGCTATTCTTGGGATTTTTCCTCTTTTATACAAACCCCCTTAATATTTCCTGCAGTGTCGGCTTGGTGGTTGCATAGTCTTTTAAGCCTTGCCGGTCTTGAAAACTCTTATCTCTCCATCCATTTTGAATGTCAGTCTTGCTGGATAAAGTATTCTTGGCTGCATGTTCTTCTCATTTAGTGCCCTGAATATATCTTGCCAGCCTCTTCTGGCTTGCCAGGTCTCTGTGGACAGGTCTGATGTTATTCTGATGGGCTTCCCTCTGTAAGTAAGGAGCCTCTTTGCCCTGGAGGCTTTCAAGAGATTATACCTACAATTATAATTCCTCAATTTGACTACCAGGTGTCGTGATGTTTTTTTTGGAGTGTATAATCTTGGGTGGAGACCATTCAGCCTCTAGTACATGAACGCTGGTTCCATTCACGATATTGGGAAAATTTTCATGAAGGACTTGTTCCATTATATCTTCTAGACTTCTTTCTTTCTCCTCCTTTTCAGGGATTCCAATAATTCTGACGTTGGAACGCTTCATGGCATCATTTATTTCCCTGATTCTGTTTTCATGGTTTCTAAGCTGTTTGTTCCAGGCTTCCTCCTGATTCTTTCTCTCTATCTGTTTGTCTTCCAGATCACTAATTCTATCTTCTGTCTCAGTTACCCTAGCTATGAGAGAGTTTAGATTAATTGGAACTCATTGAGTACATTGTGAACCTCCTCCCTGGTAGCTTTAAGCTCCGCCCTAACATTGTGAACATCCTATCTGGTGTCTTTCAGTTCGGCCCCAATCAATTCTGTTTGGTCATCCATGGCTTTCTCCAACCTAGCTATTGCCTGGATAATTGTTAGCCTGAATTCTCTTTCCGACATATTGTCTATGTTTATAGCCATTAGCTCTGTTGCAGAAGGTCCATCCTCTGTATTTTTCTTCTGTTGGGCATTCCTCCTCCTAGTCATTTTAGTGGGAGATGACTGAACAGATGTAACTGGATGTATCAACTCTAGTGCAGTCAAGGTGCACCCTGGAACTCTTCTGAGCAACCAGGATTCCCCACCCAAACGAGAGACAAAAAAAGAGACAAAGAAAAAGAAAAAGAAAAAAAAAAGAAAAGAAGAAAAAGAAAGAAAGAGAGAGAGAGAGAGACAGGACAGAAAGGGAAGATGAAAAAGAAGGTTCATCCCAGATGGGCCCCAAGGTAAGATTTATGAAGTAGACAAACAAAAAGTGATAAAAAGTCTGATACAAGTATATGGCAAGAGAAAAAATATATATATATATATATATGCAAGTAAAGAAAGAACCTCGTCAAAAAGAACCACAAGTGTAAAATTTATATGCTATCAGGACAAACACAAAAAACACAGAAACACTGGTGGAAGAAGATGGGAGAGTTCTTATAAATTCTCAGTGTGTGCGAGGAAGGTTGTTTTGATTCTTCCTGGATGTATCTTGATATCTTTGTTAAAGGACTCAACTTTCCTAAGATAAAGGGGCTTAAAAATTGGTTTACCTATAGGGTAGTATTGATTGGGGAAAGGAGATTATTTTGAAGTTTAACTCTATATGAATATTAGAGGATAAAAATAAAAGGGAATAAACTAGTCTAAACTAAACTAAAATTTTAAAAAAGGAATTCAAAAAATAAAAATGCAAAAGAAAAACATAGGTGTATGTATCAAAAAGTTCAGGTTGGAAAGGTATTATGGAATTTGATGTACTGTACAACTCGCTGTGATGGTAAATAGGTTAAAAAAATTTCCTATGTGTAAAAAAAAAAAAAATGAACCGGAATAGCGGAAACGAGTGAACAATACAAGTTTTCCTATGAAGTAGTGGTTGTTCTCTTGTAGTTCTTTTTTTTTTTTTTTCTTTCTTGGTTTGTTTTCTGGGGGAGGGGCCTGCCACGTGGGTTGTCAGTCAATGATGTTTCCTGAGTTGAGTCCTCCCGCCCCCCTCAAGGGGGTGGGCTCTGGGGAAACTGGTATTTTTTCAGGCTTTCAGGCATAAAAAGCGGTTTTTATGCTTGTTTACTTTTTTCCCCTCACCTTGACCGCCATTGATTGTTTTTGTAGTATTAGAAGAAATAAATCTGCACCCTGATCTCCCTCTCAGAGAGAAGCCTCAGTCTGGGTGCAGAAGCTGAATAAATTCCCCCTTGGCCGCTTGCAGAGCAGGTTCCAAGTTGCAGACCCTGGGGGTGCAGGTTCTTTTGCTCGTACCCAAAGCCAAGGCAGTGGCGGCTGTCTGGGAGCTCCCGACCGCCAGAGAGGTTCCAAGCAGCAATCGCACACTGAGATTTTGCCGCCGGCCTGGGCTGGGAGTGCCTGGCTTGCGCGCACCTCTTTTCAGAGGCAGCTGTGGGTCGGGCGCTCTTCTGGGGCACTGAGAACGGGGCGCTGGTCCTTAAGCCCCAGGCTGGGCTTTTGCTCGCCTCTGTCAGGGGAAGAGTTTCGGGCATGCGGCTTAGGTTTTGAAACAATGGCGCGGGTCAAAGAGCACCGGCTGGGCCTTTGTAACTCAGGGGAGCATGAGGGACGTGCGCTCATATCTCGAGCTTTGTGGCTGGGCTCGCGTGTTCTGCAGACCGGCGTGGCTCCCATCCCCTCACAGGAGCCAGAACCCACCCATTCTCGGGCGTGCTGGCGGCTTAGGGACCAAGAGCGCTTTCTCTGCCGCACTCTCTCTGCCTCAGCACTGGGGAGGCTGTCTGGGACTGAGGACTTAAGCCCCTGTCCCTAGCTGCCCCGATTCCCACAATTTCCCCCGGCGATCCTTTGCTCTTTAGGAGTGCTTCCAGTCTCCAAGTTAATGCTGGTCCCCAGACTCAGGGCACTCTCGCTCGTATTGGGGTATTACTTTCCCACCAGTCGCCACTGGTGGCTCCGTCCCCATTTTGTTTATCTTCAGATATCAGTCCGCTGTTCCCATTCCACTTTACCTGCCCACTGGCGTCTTCTGCCCCTGTAGAGATCCAGACATGTATAATTCTGATCTCAGGCTGATTTCATGGGTGATTGGAGTTCTTTGGTAGGTAATCAGCTCACTTTGGGGTACGGCTGAAAAGGCGCCTCTTCCTATTACCCCGCCATCTTGTCCCCCCCTCCTATAAAACTTTTAAAGGACAGATAATTACAAACCTGGTAAACTGTCCCAAAAGGAGAAATTTCCAAATTCTATTTTAATGCAAATTTAATACTAACACCAAAGCTTGAGAAAGATTGTGCAGGAAAAAACAAAGTATAAATGTCACTTATATAAACTGATGTATTATATAAACTGATGCAAAACTGATGTCATTTATATAAACTGATCCTTAACAAGAATGATGTCAGCAAAAATGGCAAATAGAGCCTCTGCAAATTCTCTACTCCATAAAGTCAGTGGGAAAATTAGCAAAAGTTGTTAAGTTGGATTTTTCCAGAACTCAGGAAATTAAGCAAATGCTTGGAGCAACCAGGGGAGAATTTATTCAAGAAAAATTTTGGAGTCTTAGTAATGCCAACAATCCTTGTGGAAATTTACCTTCTCTTTTGACTTGACTCTCTAATTCCAGGGTAGCATTGAAAACCAACAGTCTACAGTCTTGGTGAGAATCAGCAGCATGGCAGCAACTAAGGTGGGCAGAATGAGGTTGGAGCTTCTTTATTCTCTTCATTATCAGGTAATTGTCTTTATTCGACCTGTCTGGTAATTCCCTAGAATACTCTACTTGCAAGGCTGCCTTTACTTTATGTGACTCAAAGCTCAGTCAGCACAAAAAAAGTCTTTCTTCCTGGGCATTTGTTAAATAATTACTGGTAACTGTTTGACTTTGTGGTTGAGGAGCTAGATAACAGGTGAGCAAACAATAGACTATAACCAAAAAGCTGAAAAGGAAAAACTAGTTAATGAGATATCCATATGGGCTTTTGTAAAGCTTTAACATACTCCTGGAAATTTTGAAGATCATGTGCATGCATTAGATTGTGTATATAACAGGACTGTGGACATGTCTAGACCTGTAAGTATGCTCAGAAAAGACTTAAGAAGGCCTTATACTCTCATGTCTGGCTGACCTTGAGTCTCCTTAGGTAGGAAGTAAAGGTTAAGACAGAGTTGTCAATAATCTAATTGAGTGGTAAAGGTGTGCACACAAATGCACACAGAGCCCCTCAATAAAGCCTGAGACTTATTGAATTCAAGTGTTAAAGGAAATCTCTGTCCAATTATTACCTGACCACTAAGGTAACTGAACAGAAACTTCAGAAATCACACATGACAAAGAATGCAGTTTTTACACAATTAATTCAGAAAATTCACCTGAAAATAACTACAAAGGGCAGGAATAACAATAATCTTGAGGATAAATTGGTGCCCTGTATTATTTAAAGTGTTAAATTTCAATAAAAAATATGTAAGACTTTTATAAAGAAATAAGAAAAAATAAGGAATCAATAGAAACCACATGTTGGGTTTACTAGACAAATAATTTAAATTGGCTATTTTAAATATGTTCAAAATATTAACAGAAACCATGTCTAAAAAAACTAAAGGAAAATATGAGAATTTTCTAAATTTTACCAAATAGAAAATATCAATAAAGACATAGAAATTATAAAAAGAAGAAAATATAAATTCTATAGTTAAAAAGCATAATAACTAAGTTGAAAACATCATTAGAGGTGTTCAACAGTAAATTTTAACTGGCAGAAAAGATCAACAATGTAAAAGTAGGTCAACTGAAATTATTGAGTTTAAGGAGCGCAAAGCAAAAGAATAAATAAAGTGAACAGATACTTAGAGACCTGTGGGGCACCACCAACAATATATGGAAATAAAGTTGTAGAAGGAGACGACAGAGACAAGAAATAGAAAAATAGTAAAGACATAATTGCTGAACACTTCCCAAGTATGATGAAAGACATTAATATACTTATTCAAAAAGTTCAATAAATGCCAAGGTAAAACAAAGGAAATACATACCTACATGCATCATAATCAAACTTTAAAAAAAACAAGGAAAAGAAAATTGAAAACAGCAAGAGAGAAGTGACTTATGTGTAAGAGATCCTCAATAAGATTAAAAAAAAATTCTCATCAGAGAGCATGGAGACCAGAAGGTAGTAGGATGACATGCAAAGACTGAAAGAAAATTCTGCTAAGCAAGTATATATTTGACAAAATTATCCTTAAAAATGACAGAAAAAAAAGACATTCTTACATAACAAAAAAGGAAAGAATTAATGGCTAGCAGACATGACCTATAAGAAATACTAAAAGGAGTGTGTGAAAGAAATTAACGGAATGAAAGGACACCAGATAATATTCCCAATCTACATGAAGAAATAAAGATAACTAGTAAAGACAACTACACAAGTAAACATAAAATAGTATAAGTGTATCTTTGTAACTTTTTTTTCTTCTATATGATTAAAATACAAATGAATGAAATTAATGGATACACAGTGTATAAGGATGTAATTTTTATGACAAAAAAAAACACAAAATAAGTTGCAGGAATTGTACTTTCCAATTTTGGAAGTTGTTACAATGTTACAGTGATCAGTACTATATCATTTTGGCATAAGAATAGAAATAAGGATGAATGGAACAAAATTAAAGTTTAAAAATAAGCTCATACATTTACAATCTATTTTCAACAAGAGTGCCAAAACAATTCAATGGGGGAAATTAATAGTCTTTTCAACAAGTGGTACTGGGAAAATTGGATAACTACATCCTAAAGAATGAAACTTAATCTGTACTCCACACCATATATAAAACTTAATTAAAACAGATCAAAG
Source organism: Neogale vison (assembly GCF_020171115.1). Lineage (NCBI taxonomy): Eukaryota > Metazoa > Chordata > Mammalia > Carnivora > Mustelidae > Neogale > Neogale vison. The sequence goes on along the minus strand of NC_058105.1, from coordinate 50,980,545 downwards.
ACCTAAATATGAGGCAAAACTACAAAACTCTTAGAAGAAAACATAGCAGTACATTTTTGTGACCTTATATTAAGCAATGGATTCTCAGATATAACAACTTTTGGTATAAGAGACCAAAAGGGAAACAAACAAACAAATGATAAATTGAACTGCATCAAATTAAGAACATTTATGCTTAAAACATACCATGAAAGTGAAGGAACAACCTATAGAGTGAGAGAAAATAATTGCAAAATGTCTAGTACCCAGAATGTGTAAGGAATTCAACATAAAACTATAAAAGGATAATACCTCTATTAAAAATGTGCAAAATATTTAAATAGACATTCTCAACAAAAGAAAGAAAAAATAACCGATAAACACATGAAGGGATCCTTAGCTCCAATACTTAAGGATTGAAATAAATGCTACAATATGGATGAACCTTGAAAACATTATACTAAGTAAAACAAGCCATACACAAAGGCTTTGTATTGGATGATTCTATTTATATGTAATATCCAGAAAAGGCAAACACATACAGGTAGAAAGTAGAATAGTAGTGTCCAGGGGCTAGGGTTGGGGGTTGATGAGTAACTACAAATAGAGAATTTTTTTTTCTTGACATGATGAAAATATTTTGGCATTAGTAGTCATGGTTGCACAACCTTGTGATTTTAGTAAAATCACTGATTTGTATACTTTAAAAATGAATATTAGGTTATATAGGTTATACCATAATAAAAACACTGAAAACTCCTAAACAAAGTATTAGCCAGCAGAATCCAGCAGTACATTTTAAGAAATATGCACCCATACCAATGGGATTTATTGTAGGATTCAAAATGGTTTACTATTTGGAAACCTATTAAAATAAGTAATTACATTAATTGATTAAAGGGAGAAAATGCTTTTCTCCATGGATGTTGAAAATGCATCTGAGGAAATTCAATGATAAGTTTCAATTTTTAAAACTCAGTAAGAAGAAATCAATACTTCTTTAACATGATTAACTATATTTTTCTCAGCCCCAAATTCAATATTATGAGGAAACACATCCATCTTTACCAATTAAATCAACAAGAAGTTCAGCATGTCCACTATTCCCACTATTATTTAACACTTTACTACAGATAATAGCTAATGTAATCAGACAAAGGACACTCAAGCATAAAAATCAGATAAAAGAAAAAAAAATCAGATAAAAGAAAAAAGTAGTATCATTGTTTGTAAACGATATAATTGTGTAACTGACAAATATACAAGGGAATCAACTGAGAATACTACTGCAAGCAATCAAAAGTTCAGCAAAGCAAATATTAATGTGTGGGAAATATATATATATCACACACATACAATTAACTAATTAAATTTCTATTAAAAACATTTACAATAGCAACACTATTATAAAATACTTAGGAATGAATTTCTATAATACCAATATAAAGAGAATTTAAAAAAAGATTTTATTTATTTGACAGAGGAGACACAGTGACAGAGGAAACACAAGCAGGAGGAGTTGGAGAGGGAGACGCAGGCTTCCCGCAGAGCAGGGAACCGAATGCAGGGCTTAGCCCTGAGCCTAAGGCAGATGCTTAAGGACTGAGTCACCTGGCACTCCAACAATTTAATTTTTTGTTTAATAACATGTAAGTAGATAGAACATCTTGGAGGAAATTTGGCTGTTTTTATCACCACCATTTAGTCAAGAGATCTGGGATTGAGATCCATGTCAGGCTCCCTGCTTCTCCTTCTTCCTCTGCCCCCCCCACTCAGGCACATGATCTCTCTCTCTCTCTCTCTCTCTCTTTCTTACAAGTAAATAAATGAAATACTTTCAAAAATAGATAAATGAAATAAATATTGTTAAGTATTTCAAACTAACAGATTTCTTTTTTAAAGATTTATTTAGTTAGTTATTTGAGAGAGAGGAGGTGAATATGTGAGCATGAGTTGGGGTGGTGGTGGACAGATGCTTAACCATCTGAACCACCCAGACACCCTTACCACACAGATCATTTATTGAGCAGTTTTAGGTTTATAGCAAAAAACAAAGTTCTCATATGACCCTCAACTCCCTCCAATATTATTATTAACATCTTTCATTAGTATTGTACATTTTTCACTGTAGATGAGCTATTCTATCACTATTGATACACTATTATTAACTAAAACCCATAGTTTACATTAGGGTTTACTATTTGTGTTGTACATTTTATGAGTTTTGATAAATGAAAAATGACATTAATCTGCTATTACAGTTTCACATAGAGTAATTTCACTGCTCTGTATATAACCTGTTCTCCATCTATTCATCTTTCCGTCCCTCCCCTGGAAACTCTAGAAAACACTATTATTTTTGATGTCTCCACAGTTTTGCCTTTCCCAGAATACCAGACATGTGAATGAACCACTTTGGGAATGAATCCTTCAGGCCCCATCAAGAAGTTCCATGACTATAGATTCAGTTACATCTTGACTTCAACCTCATGAGAGATCTGGAGCCAAAAAGACCCAATTAAAGCAATTATAGATTTCTGATTCAAAAAGACTGTGTATATTATTATTTTAAGCTTCTAAATTTTAATGTTATTTTGGTGTAAAGTTCTGCTGTAATTGGGTATGTAGCTGTAGATTACTGCATCATGATCCATAGCCGTAGTGTACTTTGAGCTTTGTTCTGTTTTTTTTTTTTTTCTTGGACTTGTCCCATTCTAATATTTCAGTACTAGACTATTCTTTCAAGATAACTGAACATTCCTAATACCTTGAATTTCAGTTAATTTCTTCTTACCTGTAGTCATTAAGTCCTGGAATCAATAGTTTCTACCTTCTCAAACTGAGTCAATATGGGCCAAAGCCAGGAAGTAGGATTGACTGTATTCTTCTAACAGTGGGTAGGCTCTTCCTACTCTATTTTTATGTCTTTTATGGCTTGGATGAAATCTCCAAATTCTTCTAACTCTTACCATGTTTACATGGGTCAAATTCCTAGGAACTGGAATCTTTCTTACTCGACCCAATAGAGCTAGAACTCTGGCTTGAATCCAATTTGCTTAGTTGGATCTCAACATCCTAAATCTGAGTTTGAATCCCAGCTGTACCATGCATTGGTATATGATCTGAGTAAGTGATTTGATTTTTCTGAACTGGTTTTTCAATTCAAAAAACGAATAAGTCTTACTTGACAGAGTTGTCAGGACATGTTAAATTCTTAACCCAGTGTGTGGTTCAAAAAGTGCATTCAAATATTGTTAATCCTTTTATTTCTTTGCAGTGTGTTTCTCTAGGTAATGAATCTTTCTTGTACCATTGAAACCTATAATAAAGCCACCAATTTGACTTGAAATTTTGCAGTACACTAAACTTCCTTGGATACTAATTTCAGTCAATTTAATGTATGAATTCGGTATTTCCCTTTGAGTGTTATGATCTTAAATCAGTAGTGTGGCTTCTTTGAAAGACAGTTAGCCACATTCTCGTCTCCTCCACCAGTGACCATCCTTGGAATTCCCAGAATGTGGTGAGTTTTTTTCTGTGTTGTCACAACTTTGAATATTACTGAGTATAAAGATAAATAAGTATTTAAAAAAAAGATAAATAAAAAAAGAAACTTTTTTTTTTGCTGGTATTACACATGCTGTTTTATCTGACCATAATCCTTTCCTTTGGGAAACAGCCCATTCCCTATTCCACATAATTCCAATAGTGTTGTCATTGACAGAACTCTGCTCCTCTGGCCATAGGGTTAGTTTGTGACACAATGTAGGCTTATTAGAGTTTCCTTCGTGAGAATTTGATTTTTGAGTAGTGATACATAGAAATTAAGACAATAGGATCTAAGAGATCAGATGGAATTATCCTGGTGAGATGTGATAGAATAGCTAAAACTGAAATATTTAGAACTGCCCTCGTTCCTTTTCTTCATGAGGACTAGTTTCTCTATTCTTCCTTCACTTTTGTGAGGGACACAGTATCCATTCACTAAGTCTTTTTTTTTTTTTTTTCCTTTTTGGTGTTGTCAGAGTTGTTTTTCAATGCTTTCAAATTTTAATTTAGAAATTCTGCTAGTTAGGGGTGCCTGGGTGGCTCAGTGGGTTAAAGCCTCTGCCTTCAGCTCAGGTCATGATCCGAGGGTCCTGGGATCGAGCCCCACATCGGACTCTGTGCTCGGCGGGGAGCCTGCTTCCCTTCCTCTCTCTGCCTGCCTCTCTGTCTACTTATAATCTCTGTCTGTCAAATAAATGAATAAAATCTTAAAAAAAAGAAAGTCTGGTTCCATCCATGTTGTCGCAAATGGCAAGATTTCGTTTCTTTTGATGGCTGTATAGTATTCCATTGTGTATATATACCACATCTTCTTGATCCATTCATCTGTTGATGGACATCTAGGTTCTTTCCATAGTTTGGCTATTGTGGACATTGCTGCTATAAACATTCGGGTGCACGTGCCCCTTTGGATCACTACGTTTGTATCTTTAGGGTAAATTCCCAGTAGTGCAATTGCTGGGTCATAGGGCAGTTCTATTTTCAACATTTTGAGGAACCTCCATGCTGTTTTCCAGAGTGGTTGCACCAGCTTGCATTCCCACCAACAGTGTAGGAGGGTTCCCCTTTCTCCGCATCCTCGCCAGCATCTGTCATTTCCTGACTTGTTGATTTTAGCCACTCTGACTGGTGTGAGGTGATATCTCATTGTGGTTTTGATTTGTATTTCCCTGATGCCGAGTGATATGGAGCACTTTTTCATGTGTCTGTTGGCCATCTGGATGTCTTCTTTGCAGAAACGTCTGTTCATGTCCTCTGCTTAGCGAAATAAGTCAAGCGGAGAAAGACAACTATCATATGATCTCCCTGATATGAGGGAGTGGTGATGCAACATGGAGGCTTAAGTGGGTAGGAGAAGAATCCATGAAACAAGATGGGATAGGGAGGGAGACAAACCATAAGTGACTCTTAATCTCACGAAACAAACTGTGGGTTTCTGGGGGGAGGGGGGTTGGGAGAAGGGGGGTAGGGTTATGGACATTGGGGAGGGTATGTGCTTTTGGGTAAATTGGAAGGGGAGATGAACCATGAGAGACTATGGACTCTGAAAAACAATCTGAGGGGTTTGAAGTGGCGGGGGGGTGGGAGGTTGGGGTACCAGGTGGTGGGTATTATAGAGGGCACAGCTGGCATGGAGCACTGGGTGTGGTGAAAAAATAATGAATACTGTTTTTCTGAAAATAAATAAATTGGAAAAAAAAAGAAAGTCTGCTAGTTCATACATTCATTGTGAAGACCATTTACAATTATTGTAAAAATCTTGGAAAATATTGATTAGTATGAGCAAAGTATTGAAAATCACATATTTTCCTACTATCTTAAGGAAATCTTCTGGTTACATCTTGTACTGCAGTGTGTACTGCTTTATTTCACTAATATTGTAAGAATTTTCTAGTATATTTCTCTTCATAAATATGTTAAAGATTGCTAATTTTCCACTGTAGGAGTATGCAATGATTTACTTTTTTCATTATCATTGAATAAGTAAGTTATTTCCAATTTTTGCTATTATGAAAAATGTTGCAATGAAATCTTCACATATAAAGTTTTGTTTTCATTATAAATCATTTTTTAGAGTGTTCACTGATTCCAACTCCATCTAGAATTCTCTTTATGTCTTGTAGCCTCCCATCTAGATGTGGTCATTTGACCCACTTTTTAACAGTGAAATTAAGCAGAAAATGCTGGGTGAGACTTCTGTAACTGATTTTTAAAAGTGTCAGAGTTCTGTTGGCATATACCTTCTTTTCCAAAACGAATGATGGTGATGATGATGATGATGATGATGATGTCATTGTTGTTAATGGAAGTGTGAAGGGCCTTCCTCAGCTGCTTCCATTGGTCTGAAGGTACTCACATATTTCTGTCCTCTGTATGAATTCTCCCAGCTACCTATGCTCTCTCCCTGAATAATTCTTAGGCTATATAGTCTTTCAAAAGTACTTGACCTCACCTCTAGGTTAGAAACAATCATTTCACTAGCTACAGTTTACTCTTCTGTATCCACAATAAGGATCACCTACTTTACATGCTCAGTGTCCTCACGCTGGCCTACCCAATAAAAGAAAGACAGATTAGAATGTGAAAAAAATCATTGTACCTAAATGGTCCACAGCATGTTCTGGTCAGATGGTTTTGATCCGAGCTCTGTCATCAGCAATGTTCTTAATCTTTTTTTCTCAGTTTCCTCATATGCAAAATGGAGAAAATAATGGTAGTTAACACACATGGTTGTTATAAGGATTAAAAAAATTCACATTTGTGAAGCACAAATATTGCACAATGCACAGGTGTTGGTAAATATTAAAATCTCTTTGTGCCTGATCTACCAGCTTCACATAAATATTAAATAATAATAATTTTGAAAAACCAACAGCACCATTGTATTAAGGTCTATTAAAGTTTACCCATTAAGTACTTGAAATATCTTGTATTCATTCTTTCCACAACCTTTTATTCATTGGTGCTTGCTATGCATAAGATAGAGGGAAAATACAAAGTAAAAAGATGATGTTCAGCTTTAATAGTTTCTGCCCAGATACATGGAAAAATTTCAGATTTTAATAGTAAGACTCATATCCATGAAGATCACAAATCATCTCAGTGAACCCATGTACCTACTTTTACTAGTAATTACTAAAATTACCTAAATATAAAAAAAAACAGTTCTCATCAGCAATGAGTAGCATCTAAAATGTTCATATGCTATAATAACTTTACCTGTGGAATAGAGCAAATATGGACAGCTTAAAATCATCTTTCCTTATGCTGAGGAAATTACGTAATTACATAATTACATAATGATTATAATTATTAATTATGCTTTCAGAAGTTCAAAGCTAAATGTACAAATAAAAAGACCAACAGTACAAATAAAAGCATGTCACTATCTGTATACCTTCTTAGTGAATGATCCTCAGACTTAAACGAAATGTTTTTAAAAACTTCCCAAAAGCACCATTTAAAAATAAAATGGTTTTGGATAATCTAAGCCCACTTGATCTGTCTCCTCTTTCACTTCAAACATAGTCACAAGATATTTGCATCCTGAAACCATCTTTCATCAAATGATTGATTCAATAGATCACATATTCTGAGTCTACATTACTTATTTTGTCTTATGTTTCCTTTGGGATTTGGAAAACAAATATACATGCCACTAGATATACTTAACCTTTCATTTTCAGAGCATAATAGGTCAATTACCAACATTTCTTGCAGGAAGAGATTGTAACAATATTAAAAATATTCTTTTTTCCACATTTATTTTGTTGGTTTTGGTCTTGCTTCTCACTTGCTTGCAGATTTTCTAAATAGAAAATTAGCATGTAAAACCTCACTGGTTAACTGAAAATCTGTAAAGCCAGAAAACTGAAGAAATGTTCCCTAACGAAAATAAACTCTTAAAAATTTAGCAATACCAAGTGCTTTTCCCATTCACCTTGCTGATAGCAAAGAATATTTATGAAAGATTCTTGGACGAAAAATTATAGCACATTAATCCCAGTTATTATGGTTAGTATTCCAGTAACAGTCAACTGTTTCCAGGTATACCATCTTTAAAATCACAGCAAAAAGGCCATTAGAAAAGTTTATTTGGTTTTTCACACACTTTATTCTAAAAAAGATAATAACTTGTAAAATCAAATTAACAAAAAATTACTGTCCTGATGACATATCATATAAACCCTTATTGTAGATTTCCTCTTCAGAACAGAGACAGAATAACTACAATAAAAATGAATTTCTGTTAATGAATTCCTGAGGATAAAAAAGAAAATAACACTATGAACTTTTCTTATTTATTTATTTATTTATCTGACAGAGAATTCACAAGCAGGCAGAGAGGCAGGCAGAGAGAGGAGGAAGCAGCCTCCCCACTGAGCAGAGAGCCTGATGCAGGCCTGGATCCCAGAACCCTGGGATCATGACCTGAGCCGAAGGCAGAGGCTTTAACCCACTGAGCCACCCAAGCACTTCCATATGAGCTTTTCTTAAGGAACTTACAAGATAACCTTCAGTCAACCAAAAGATAACTACAAGAAAGGACAGTCAGTAAGCAATGAAAATATTTAGCAGTATACCTAAGTCTACAACCATAGGTTGGATTACTAAAACAGAGCACAATGAAAATTATATATGTCCAAATAATGATAAAATAATAAAAGTAAAAGAAATCAGGAGAACAGAGAAAGAATGTAGATTCAAGGGGAAGAACTGATTCATTGTGCTATCTGCAACAGCTAAGTTTGAAAGAATATCATTTAAAAATTGCAAGAGTCAGGGTAACAATAAAAAACTAGGTTTAATAATAAAAATTAGCTGGTTTAAGCATTTTGTAGTATGAATGAACTTGGCTTGATAGCAAAATATCTTCCCAAAATTTAATATTAGCACTTTCACAATTTAAAAAAAGCAGGTTTTTATAAAAAAAGAAAGTTTATGCCTTTTATATTTACTTTTAGATGGATATGTTGTAGATAAACACAGAAAGGACTCAATCATTTTATTTTCAGATGTCAGTCATGAGAAAGTAAGACGTTAGAGATTCTAAGTACAAAATACACAAGGCTATTTCCTCAAAAGGATTACTAAAAATGCCAATAATTCTCAGGTCATCTCTACAATACATACGTGCATTGCGTATTTGGACCAGTGGATCTCAAAGTTCAAGCGCTAAATCAGCAGCCCAGACATCACCTGGGAACTTGTTAAAAATGCAAATTATTAAGTTTTACCTCAGCAGGACTGAATCAGAAGTTCAGTGGGTGGAGCCAAAAAATCTGTTTTAATTCATCCTCCATGTAATTCTGATGCACACTAAAGTTTGATAATTGTTCTGGAATGTTACATTTAATTTTTTAAATTTTATTTATTTATTTGACAGAGAGATAGAGATCACAAGTAGGCAGAGCAGCAGGCAGAGAGAGAGAGAGAGAGAGAGGGAGGAAAGCAGGCTCCCTGCGGAGCAGAGAGCCTGATGCAGGGCTCCATCCCAGGACCCTGAGATAATGACCTGAGCTGAAGGCAGAGGCTTTAACCCACTGAGCCACCCAGGAGCCCCACAGAATGTTACATTTAATTTTCAGCAGTTGTAAACTTAATTTATCATGGAAAGAACATTTTATACATAGTGCACTCTATGTATTATAAATATATTACAGTGGCTTTACTAATGAGGTAGAAAAATGCATACTTTGGCTTTAAGTGTTTTATAACAAGAACTTAATTATGCCTTTTCTCTTTACCAGTTTAATTCTTTCTCTCTCTCTCTCTCTGCTTATAAGCAGGGGATTAAGTCACTTTTCCATTAAGGCCCTCTAATAGCTATCTGTCTCAGTCAAAGTAAAACCCATTGTCCTTATAATGGCATGCAACGCCCTGAAGATTATGCTGCACATTCCCCATTATTTCTCTGACTTCATCTCCTTCTACTTCTGCTCTTATTCCTTCAAATTTACCCATACTAACCTTCTTTCCAGTCTTCACACTTACCAGACATTCACCCATTTTAGAAAACTGAATCTACTGTTCCCTCTGCCTTTCTTTTTTTTTCCAATTTATTTATTTTCAGAAAAACAGTATTCATTATTTTTTCACCACACCCAGTGCTCCATGCAAGCCGTGCCCTCTATAATACCCACCACCTGGTACCCCAACCTCCCACCCCCCTGCCACTTCAAACCCCTCAGACTGTTTTTCAGAGTCCATAGTCTCTCATGGTTCACCTCCCCTTCCAATTTACCCAAATTCCCTACTCCTCTCTAATGCCCCTTGTCCTCCATGCTATTTGTTATTCTCCACAAATAAGTGAAACCATATGATAATTGACTCTCTCTGCTTGACTTATTTCACCCAGCATAATCTCTTCCAGTCCCATCCATGTTGCTACAAAAGTTGGGTATTCATCCTTTCTGATGAATGCATAATACTTCGTAGTGTATATGGACCACATCTTCCTTATCCATTCATCCGTTGAAGGGCATCTTGGTTCTTTCCATAGTTTGGCGACTGTGGCCATTGCTGCTATAAACATTGGGGAACAGATGGCCCTTCTTTTCACGACACCTGTATCTTTGGGGTAAATACCCCGGAGTGCAATTGCAGGGTCATAGGGATGCTCTATTTTTAATTTATTGAGGAATCTCCACACTGTTCTCCAAAGAGGCTGCACCAACTTGCATTCCCACCAACAGTGGAAGAGGGTTCCCCTTCCTCCACATCCTCTCCAACACATGTTCTTTCCTGTTTTGTTAATTTTGGCCATTCTAACTGGTGTAAGGTGATATCTCAATGTGGTTTTAATTTGAATCTCCCTGAGGGCTAATGATGATGAGCATTTTTTCATGTGTCTAATAGCCATTTGTATTTCTTGATTGGAGAAGTGTCTGTTCATATCTTCTGCCCATTTTTTGATATGTTTGCCTGTTTCGTGTGGGTTGAGTTTGAGGAGTTCTTTATAGATCCTGGATATCAACCTTTTGTCTGTACTGTCATTTGCAAATATCTTCTCCCATTCCGTGGGTTGCCTCTTTGTTTTTTTGACTGTTCCTTTGCTGTGCAGAGCTTTTGATTTTGATGAAGTCCCAGAAGTTTATTTTCACTTTTGTTTCCTTTGCCTTTGGAGACGTAGCTTGAAAGAAGTTGCTGTGGCTGATATCAAAGAGATTACTGCCTATGTTCTCCTCTAAGATTCTGATGGATTCCTGTCTCACGTTGAGGTCTTTTATCCATTTTGAGTTGATCTTTGTGTACGGTGTAAGAGAATGGTCGAGTTTCATTCTTCTACATATAGCTGTCCAGTTTTCCCAGCACCATTTATTGAAGAGACTGTCTTTTTTCCACTGTATATTTTTTCCTGTTTTGTCAAAGATTAATTGACCATAGAGTTGAGGGTCCATATCAGGGCTCTCTACTCTGTTCCACTGGTCTATGTGTCTGTTTTTATGCCAGTATCATGCTGTCTTGGTGATCACAGCTTTGTAATAAAGCTTGAAATCAGGTAAGGTGATGCCGCCAGCTTTATTTTTGTTTTTCAACATTTCCTTAGCGATTCGGGGTCTCTTCTGATTCCATACAAATTTTAGGATTATTTGCTCCAGCTCTTTGAAGAATACCGGTGGAATTTTGATCGGAATGGCATTAAAAGTATAGATTGCTCTAGGCAGTATAGACATTTTAACAATGTTTATTCTTCCGATCCAAGAGCATGGAATGATCTTCCATCTTTTTGTGTCTTCTTCAATTTCTTTCATGAGTGTTCTATAGTTCCTCAAGTACAGATCCTTTACCTCTTTAGTTAGGTTTATTCCAAGGTATCTTATGGTTCTTGGTGCTATAGTAAATGGAATCGATTCTCTAATTTCCCTTTCTGTATTTTCATTGTTAGTGTATAAGAAAGCCACTGATTTCTGCACATTGACTTTGTATCCTGCCACGTTGCTGAATTGCTGTATGAGTTCTAGTAGTTTGGGGGTGGAGTCTTTTGGGTTTTCCATATAAAGAATCATGTCATCTGCGAAGAGAGAGAGTTTGACTTCTTCATTAGCAATTTGGATACCTTTTATTTCTCTCTGTTGTCTGATTGCTCTTGCTAGGACTTCTAATACTATGTTGAACAAGAGTGGTGAAAGTGGGCATCCTCGTCTTCTTCCTGATCTCAATGGGAAGGCTGCAAGCTTTTTCCCATTGAGGATGATATTTGCTGTGGGTCTTTCATAGATAGATTTGATGAGGTTCAGGAATGTTCCCTCTATCCCTATACTTTGAAGCGTTTTAATCAGGAACAGATGTTGGATTTTGTCAAATGCTTTTACTGCATCCATTGAGAGGACCATGTGGTTCTTCTCTCTTCTCATATTAATTTGTTGTATCACATTGATTGATTTGCGAATGTTGAACCATCCTTGTAGCCCAGGGATGAATCCCACCTGATCATGGTGGATAATCTTTTTAATGTGCTGTTGGATCCTGTTGGCTAGAATCTTGTTGAGAATCTTAGCATCCATATTCATCAGTGATATTGGTCTGAAATTCTCCTTTTTCGTAGGGTCCTTGCCTGGTTTGGGGATCAAGGTAATGCTGGCTTCATAGAAAGAGTCTGGAAGTTTTCCTTCTGCTTCATTTTTTTTAAACAACTTCAGGAGAATAGGTGTTATTTCTTCTTGGAAGGTTTGGTAGAATTCCCCAGGGAATCCGTCAGGTCCTGGGCTCTTGTTTTTTGGGAGGTTTTTGATCACTGATTCAATCTCGTTATTAGATATCGGTCTATTAAGGTTGTCGATTTCTTCCTGGCTCAATGTTGGTAGTTTATATTTTTCCAGGAATGCATCCATTTCATCTAGGTTGCCTAAGCTTATTGGCATATAACTGTCCGTAATAACTTCTGATGATTGTTTCTACTTCCTTGGCGTTAGTTGTGATCTCTCCCTTTTCATTCATAATTTTATGAATTTGGGATTTCTCTCTTTTCTTTCAGATTAGTGTAGCCAGTGGCTTATCGATCTTATTGATTCTTTCAAAAAACCAGCTTCTAGTTTCATTGATACGTTCTACTGTATCTCTGGTTTCTCCCTCATTGATCTCAGCTCTAATCTTGATGATTTCCCTTCTTATGTGTGGAGTTTGTTTGATTTGTTGTTGATCCTCCAATTCTTTAAGGTGTAGAGACAGCTGATGTGTTCTGGATTTTTCAATTTTTTTGAGCAAGGCTTGGATGGCTATATATTTTCCCTTAGGTCCGCCTTTGCTGTATCCCATAGGTTTTGGACCCAAGTGTCTTCATTCTCATTGGTTTCCATGAATTGTTTCAGTTCTTCTTTGATCTCCTGGTTGATCCAAGCATTCTTAAGCAAGGTGGTCTTTACCTTCCAGGTGTTTGAGTTCCATCAGAACTGTTCCTTGTGATTGAGCTCCAGTTTCAAAGCATTGTGATCTGAGAATATGCAGGGAATCACCTCAGTCTTTTGGTATCAGTTGAGTCCTGATTTGTGACCCAGTATGTGGTCTATTCCGGAGAAGGTTCCATGTGCACTTGAGAAGAATGAGTATTCTGCTGTTTTAGGGAGGAATGTTCTGTATATATCTATGAGGTCCATCTGGTCCAATGTGTCATTCAATGCTCTTGTTTCTTTATTGATTTTCTGCTTCGATGATCTGTCTAATTCTGAGAGAGGCGTGTTAAGGTCTCCTACGATTAGTGTATTCATATCAATATGACTCTTTATCTTGATTAACAGTTTTCTTAAGTAATTGGCTGCTCCCATATTGGGAGCATAGATATTTACAATTGTTAGATCATCTTGGTGGATAGTCCTTTTAAGGATTATGTAGTGTTCTTCTGTATCTCTGACTACAGTCTTTAGTTTGAAGTCTAATTTATCTGATATGAGAATCGCTACCCCAGCCTTCTTTTGAGTCCCATTGGCATGAAAGATGCTTCTCCACCCCTTCACTTTCAGTCTGCGTGTATCTTTAGGTTCAAAATGGGTCTCTTGTAGACAGCATATGGATGGGTCCTGTCTTTTTATCCAATCTGCAACCCTGTGCCGTTTTATGGGTGTATTTAGGCCATTCACATTGAGAGTGATTATTGATAGATACATTTTTATTGACATCGAGTTACCTTTGAAGTCTTTCTTTCTGTAGACTGTCTCTATATTTCTGTTCAATGCTATTCTTGGGATTTTTCCTCTTTTATAGAACCCCCCTTAACATTTCCTGCAGTGTCGGCTTGGTGGTTGCATAGTCTTTTAAGCCTTGCCGGTCTTGGAAACTCTTTATCTCTCCATCCATTTTGACTGTCAGTCTTGCTGGATAAAGTATTCTTGGCTGCATGTTCTTCTCATTTAGTGCCCTGAATATATCTTGCCAGCCTCTTCTGGCTTGCCAGGTCTCTGTGGACAGGTCTGACATTATTCTGATGGGCTTCCCTCTGTAAGTAAGGAGCCTCTTTGCCCTGGCAGCTTTCAAGAGATTATACCTACAATTATAATTTCTCAATTTGACTATCAGGTGTCCTGATGTTTTTTTGGAGTGTATAATCTTGGGTGGAGACCATTCAGCCTCTAGTACATGAATGCTGGTTTCATTCGCGAGATTCGGAAAATTTTCATGAAGGACTTGTTCCACGATATCTTCTAGACTTCTTTCTTTCTCCTCCCCTTCAGGAATTCCAATAATTCTGACGTTGGAACGCTTCATGGCATCATTTATTTCCCTGATTCTGCTTTCGTGGGATCTAAGCTGTTTGTTCCAGGCTTCCTCCTGATCCTTTCTCTCTATCTGTTTGTCTTCCAGATCACTAATTCTATCTTCTGTCTCAGTTACCCTAGCTTTGAGAGAGTTTAGATTAGATTGGAACTCATTGAGAGCATTGTGGACCCCCTCCCTGGTAGCTTTAAGCTCCGCCCTAACATTGTGAACATCCTGTCTGGTCACTTACCGTTCGGCCCTAATCAATTCTGTTTGGTCATCCATGGCTTTCTCCAACCTAGCTATTGGCTGGATAATTGTTAGCCTGAATTCTCTTTCTGACATATTGTCTATGTTGATAGCCGTTAGCTCTGTTGCAGAAGTACCATCCTCTGTATTTTTCTTCTGTTGGGCATTCCTCCTGCTAGTCATTTTGGTGGGAGAAGACTGAACAGATGTAGCTGTATGAATCAACTCTGGTGCAGTTAAGGTGCACCCTGGAACACTTCCTGATCTCCGTCTCAGAGAGAAGCCTCAGTCTGGGTGCAGAAGCTGAATAAATTCCCACCTGGCCGCTGGCAGAGCAGGTTCCACGTTGCAGACAGTGGGGGCACAGGATCTTTTGCTCGTCCCCAAAGCCAAGGCATTGGCGGCTGTCTGGGAGCTCCTGACCGCCGGAGAGGTTCCAAGCAGCGATCGCACACTGAGATTTTGCCGCCGGCCCGGGCTGGGAGTGCCCGGCTTGCGCACACCTCTTTTCAGAGGCGGCTGTGGGTCGGGCGTGCGTCTGGGGCACTGAGCACGGGGCGCTGGTCCGTAAGCCGCAGGCTGGGCTTTTGCGCACCTCTGTCCGGGGAAGAGTTTCGTGCGCACGTGGCTTAGACTTTGAAACAATGGCGCAGGTCAAGAAGCGCCCCCGGGCCTTAGAAACCCAGGAGAGCTGGAGGGACATGCGCGCGCATCTCAAGCTTTGTGGTAGGGCTAGCGCGCGTTCTGCAGACCGGCGCAGCTCCCATCCCCTCACAGGAGCTGGAACCCACGGGCTCTGGGGCGCGCTGGCGGCTTAGGGACCAGGAGTTGGTTTCACCGCCACACTCTCTCTGCCTCCGCGCTGGGGAGGCCGTCTGGGACCGGGGACTTAAGCCCCTGTCTCTAGCCGCCCGGATTCCCACAATTTGCCCCCGCGATCCTTTGCTCTTTTGGAGTGCTTTCAACCAGTCTCCAAGTTAATGATGGTCCCCAGACGCAGGGCACTCTCGCTTGTATTGGGGTATTACTTTCCCATGGTCACCTCTGGTGGCTCCCTCCCCCTTTGGTTTATCTTCCGATATCAGTCCGCCATTCCCATTCCTCTTTACCTGCTCACTGGCGTCTTCTGCCCCTGTAGAGATCCAGACGTGTATAATTCTGATCTCAGGCTGATTTCATGGGTGATCGGAGTTCTTTGGTAGGTAATCAGCTCACTTTGGGGTACCAGCTGAAAAGACGCCTCTTCCTAGTACCCCGCCATCTTGTCCTATCTCCCTCTGCCTTTCAACACTTTCTTTAGATATCTGGCTGATTTCGTTTTTCACTTCCTTAGGTCTTTGCTCAAATGTTATTCTCCTGACAAGGTCTCCTCTGGCTACCCTATTTAATTTTTTTTCTAATTTATTTATTTTCAGAAAAACATTATTCATTATTTTTTCACCACACCCAGTGCTCCATGCAAGCCATGCCCTCTATAATACCTTATTTAAAATTGCAATGTCCTCTACATTCTTTTGTCATACTGTCTTGCTATGTTTTCCTTCTTGATACTTATATCTCTACTTGAAATATTCCTATTTTTCATTTTATCCAAAATAAAAATAGTGGAAATATTTTATTGGAAGGATTTATTGTAATTCTCTTCTATCAAAATGCAGATTTGTAAAAGCCATGATTTTCATCTGTTTTATTTCCTACTGACTTCAAATGGCTAAAACAATGCCTGACACAGAGCTGGTACTCAATAAATATGTAGAAAAAGAAAGAAGGAGGAAAAAAGAACTTAATGGGGACCTGTAACTGTTCAAAGTTATTTTTCTACTTAGCCCAGGTATATATTATAGATGACATCCTGTAACTGTTCAAAGTTATTTTTCCACATGACTCAGGTATATCTTCTATATAATTCTAAAATTCTCATTCTGCCTAAATATCTGAAATACATGGTTATAGTTATCTTTATGTCTTAGCTATTAAGTAATTTTCTTCTAATCTCCCTACAATCTTGAATTCCATTTTCACATCTCAACTGAAACTGAATGTCATTTTGTTTAATTGTAAGATCATTATCTATGCTTTGTTTACCTGTTGCCAGGATGGGTTTTTTTTCTTTTTATTTTCAATCTATTTCAATCATTTTGATATATATTTCTTGTATAAAAATTGAGTTGGGTTTACTTTTTGAATAAAATCAGAAGCCATTTTTCATTTAATTTGTAAATTTAGACAACTTAAATGTAGTGATATGACAGATATGTTATAATGTCATATTATTTTGTATCTTTTTTGTTTTTAAGGCTTTTACAATGTGATCAGCTTGCTTTTATTTTTTACAAAAACTTGGACACTTAGAAAAGTTTGTATTTTTGTTTAAGCAATTATACTTATACTGATTTTACACAATACCTTGGTTCTCTATTTCTTCAAACTCTATCTCTTAGTTTCCTACTGAAAGCACTAATAAGATTATCACATCTCCTGATCCTCCTAATTTTCTTCTTATCCTACCACCAATCAATTTTACTCAGTAATATTGTGTGTGTGTGTTCGTTTATATAGTGTTTGTTATGCTTATACTGCTATTGGTGGGATATCAAGAGGAAACAGTGGGAGTGGTCCACCTTAGGTACAGAAATAAGGGAATACTTTGTCTATAAGGAATTTAAAAACAATAACAAAAATGCCTGAATATATCTGTTTTTTAATATTATCATGCACTAGAAATTCTAAACTATGTCATTGGTATAGCACTTCTTCTGGTAGGGACATAAATGGACCACTCCTACTATTCACACACACACCCCTTGGTGCACCACTGTGTTCTACTACTTGTCTTACAATTTCAAAATGGTGTTCTTTCACTCTTAGCTGTTACAGATAAGGCAATCAATGAATCAGTTCTGTTCCTTGAATCCACATTCTTTCTCTGTTCTGATGTATTTTGGTTTTATTATTTTATCATAATTTGGACATATATAATTTTTATTGTGCTTAGTAATCCATCCTATGGTTGTTGGCTTGGGTATATTGTTAAATACGTTCAGTGCTTACTGACTGTCCTTTCTTGTAGTTATCTTTTGGTTGACTGAAGGTTATCTTGTAAGTTCCTTAAGAAAAGCTCATATGTTTTATCTTCTTACCTCTCCACAATTTGATACTTCTTATTTATAGAATTTACATTTGAAGGGCTGTTTGAAAAGACTTAAAATCCATGACTTTAGAGATAAATTTAGACCCTCAAAAATGTTATATGTTGTTAATATTTACACATGAAATGTTTAATGACATGAAAGGTCAATAAAATGAGCAAACAATAAATGATGATAACTGACAAGTAACATTGATAAATTACCAAATATAACATTTAGAAATGGTAAAATAGTTAAAGTAAAAATTCACTGGATAGGGTTTATTGCAGATTATAAATAACTTACAGAAAAAAAAAATAGTGACTGAGACGATATTATCCAGAGTGAGCCTAGAGATTTTAGAGACATGTAGGATAGAATTAGTGTTATGCCCAAGTTTTCATGTCCGAGAGACCACCAAGGAGCCAAGCACCGATGTAATCACAGGATGGTTTATTTGACAAGCTTAAGCTTGGGCCCAAGTATACCCGACACAGCAGAGTAGGGACTTGGACCCTGAGCCAGATTATAGTCAGAGTTTTAAAAGGCAGAATAGGGGTGGACTCGGCAGTAGGTGAGGACAAAGAGGATTAGGGATGGCGTAAATCTCTAAGGACTTTTGGAAACAAGTTCTCCTGGACCTTGAGGGGCTAACTATTGTTGGGAGAGAGGTTATTTATTACCAATAATAAAAATCTTCTCATGAGACCCTTTAGATGTATATCAGTGAGCCATATACTTGGGAATGATTCTCCACACTATCTTGGAGGTTTAGAGATAAAGTTTCCTAAAGGAATTGTTAAAGTAGACTTAAAGGATTCTGGTCGGACCTGTCGGGGTAGGGGGTTGGTCAGGCTAAGATTGTTCTTAGCAAAACCTCAAGGTGAGGGGAGTTAAGTCCCCAGGGGAGACCCAATCTGTCTGTTTCAAGGGCTTGTCAGTAGGTGAGGAACTTTAATGATTTTCTTCTGCCTCTGTTTCCCAAATCAGCTAAACTTGAGGTGGGATGGCCTTAATTTTCTTGGCCTCCACATAAGAAAGTCTAATATAAATAACTATACCAGAAAAAATAATAGAGAGAACAAAGAAAAACTATTTAAAGAGATAATGGAGGGTACCTGGGTAGCTCAGTCAGTTAAGCATCTGTCTTTGGCTTAGGTCATGATTCCAGCATTGTGGGATCAAGCGCTGCATCAATCTCCTTGTCAGTGGGGAGTCTGCTTCTCCCTATCCTCTGCCTCTCCACCCTACTTGTGCTCTCTCTCTCTCTCTCTCTCTCTGGCAAATAAATATATATAAAATCTTTTAAAGATAAAAAATAAAAAAAAATTAAAGACATTCCAGAATTAATTAAAAAAAAGAATCAACTTCAGGGATGTTATAGTGCACCTGAAGAACATTAAAGGCAAAAAGATTTTACAAAAATGCAGAGGAAAAGCCATTTACAGTAGTAGTAAATGTCTTAAGTATAACAAAGAAATCCAGGAAAGTGGAATAAAATCTTAAAACTACTGAAAGAAAATAACTACCTACAACTGTGTATCCAGAAGACTATCAATAAAAAGGTTAGATAAACATCATTTTGAAATGAAACAGAAATGAAAATGCTTATCGCCAACGAATTAATAACAAAAGAACTTTTAAAGAATGTCTTCAGGTAAAAGGAAATAACTACAGAAGTAATGTGTGATAGAAAAAAGAAAACAAAAGACACAGAAAATAGTGACATGCATAAACAGATATCCTCATGAAATGACAACAAAAATAATATTCAATGTGTAATATTGAAGAAAAGAACAAAAATGAAGAAAAACATTATTGTGAAAGTCAGAAAGCACTGATTAAAGTTAGTATTCTAATGTCCTTGAAATTTTGTTATTGATTTACTTTATTACTTTTACAGTTTATCAGGAGAAAGAGAAAGTACAAGGATTGTAGAAGCCAATTCAAGTTCAGATGTCTCAGTGAGTCACACTAAATGTTACTGAAACTCACTCACTCAAAGACTAAAACACTTGTTTAAAAAATCCAAATGCTATTATGTATTATGCCTAATATAAAACGAAATTTTAAAATTTTTTAAATAAAAATATTGAATCAGATAGGCTCACAGGGGAATTCTACCAGACATTTAAGGAAGAGTTAATACCTAGTCTCCTCAAACTATTCCAAAAAATACAGGAGGAAGGAAAGCTTCCAAATACATTCTACAAGACCAGGATTACCTTGATACCAAAACCAAAGACATAACAGAAAAGGAAAACTACAGGCCAATATCTCTCACGAAAGCAGAATACATATTAAACATAAAGAAACTGCTAAAAATTTCAGTGAACAGATTTCATGCAGATTAATTTCTATATGATATTGCTATTAAATTTGATCAATAACAAAAATAAGAAAGGTTATTGATACTTTCAGAAATTAGAAATATTTGTAAATCAGTCAACACACAAATAAGAAATTATAATGGAAATTTTAAAATGCTTAGTAGTAAATGGTAATAAAGTTACTACAATCAAAACTTCTGAACACAGCAAATATAGTACCTCATTTTTCCAGTCTCTCAAGCTATTATTTTCAAGGTCTTCTTCATGTTTATTCTTGCCTTCAGGCCTTTGTTAGTGCTAATGGTTCTCCACTCCAAATTTTAAGTCATTTTTTTTTTTGTTCAAATTTTCTAAAGTTAACCTCCAGTTTCACCTAATTTGTGAAACTTTAGCATCTACTTGTTCGCTAATTGTTTCCCATATTAGTTTTTTTTTTCATTTATTTATTTTTAGCATAACAGTATCATTATTTATTCACCACACCCAGTGCTCCATGCAATCCATGCCCTCTATAATATCCACCACCTGGTACCCCGACCTCCCACCCCACCGCCACTTCAAACCCCTCACATTGTTTTTCAGAGTCCATAGTCTCTCATGATTCACATCCCCTTCCAATTTACCCCAACCCCATCTCTCTAACTCCCCATGTCCTCCATGCTATTTGTTATGCTCCACAAATAAGTGAAACCATATGATAATTGACTCTCTCTGCTAGACTTATTTCACTCAGCATAATCTCTTCCAGTCCCGTCCATGTTGCTACAAAAGTTGGGTATTCGTCTTTTCTGATGGAGGCATAATACTCCATAGTGTATATGGACCACATCTTCCTTATCCATTCATCCGTTGAAGGGCATCTTGGTTCTTTCCACAGTTTGGCGACCTTGGCCATGGCTGCTATAAACATTGGGGTACAGATGGCCCTTCTTTTCACGACATCTGTATCTTTGGGGTAAATATCCCGGAGTGCAATGGAAGGGTCATAGGGAAGTTCTATTTGGAATTTTTTAAGGAATCTCCACACTGTTCTCCAAAGAGGCTGCACCAACATGCATTCCCACCAACAGTGTAAGAGGGTTCCTCTTTCTCCACATCCTCTCCAACATATGTTGTTTCCGGTCTTGCTAATTTTGGCCATTCTAATTCGTATAAGGTGATATCTCAATGTAGTTTTAATTTGAATCTCCCTGATGGCTAGTGATGATGAACATTTTTTTATGTGTCTGATAGCCATTTGTATGTCTTTATTGGAGAAGTGTCTGTCCATATCTTCTGCCCATTTTTTAATTTTTTTTCAACTTATTTTCAGAAAAACAGTATTCATTATTTTTTCACCACACCCAGTGCTCCATGCAATCCGTGCCCTCTCTAATACCGACCACCTGGTACCCCAACCTCCTACCCCCCCGGTACTTCTAACCCCTCAGATTGTTTTACAGAGTCCATAGTCTCTCGTGGTTCATCTCCCCTTCCAATTTACACGAACTCCCTTCTCCTCTCTAACACCCCTTGTCCTTCATGCTATTTGTTATGCTCCACAAATAAGTGAAACCATATAATAATTGACTCTCTCTGCTTGACTTATTTCACTCAGCATAATCTCTTCCAGTCCCGTCCATGTTGCTACAAAAGTTGGGTATTCATCCTTTCTGATGGAGGCATAATATTCCATAGTGTATATGAACAACATCTTCCTTATCCATTCATCCGTTGTAGGGCATCTTGGTTCTTTCCATAGTTTGGCGACCGTGGCCATTGCTGCTATAAACATTGGGGTACAGATGGCCCTTCTTTTCATGACATCTGTATCTTTGGGGCAAATACCTAGGAGTTCAATTGCAGGGTCATAGGGAAGCTCTATTTTTAATTTCTTGAGGAATCTCCACACTGTTCTCCAAAGAGGCTGCACCAACTTGCATTCCCTCCAACAGTGGAAGAGGGTTCCCCTTTCTCCACATCCTCTCCAACACATGTTCTTTCCTGTCTTGCTAATTTTGGCCATTCTAACTGGTGTAAGGTGGCATCTCAATGTGGTTTTAATTTGAATCTCCCTGAGGGCTAATGATGATGAACATTTTTTCATGTGTCTGATAGCCATTTGTATGTCTTGATTGGAGAAGTGTCTGTTCATATCTTCTGCCCATTTTTTGATATGATTGTCTGTTTTGTGTGTGTTGAGTTTGAGGTGTTCATTATAGATCCTGGATATCAACCTTTTGTCTGTATTGTCATTTGCAAATATCATCTCCCATTCCGTGGGTTGCCTCTTTGTTTTCTTGACTGTTTCCTTGGCTGTTCAGAAGCTTTTGATTTTGATGAAGTCCCAAAAGTTCATCTTCGCTTTTGTTTCCTTTGCCTTTGGAGACATAGCTTGAAAGAAGTTGCTGTGGCTGATATCAAAGAGGTTACTGCCTATGTTCTCCTCTAGGATTCTGATGGATTCCTGTCTCACGTTGAGGTCTTTTATCCATTTTGGTTTATCTTTGTGTACGATGTAAGAGAATGGTCGAGTTTCATTCTTCTACATATAGCTGCCCAGTTTTCCCAGCACCATTTATTGAAGAGACTGTCTTTTATGCACTGTATATTTTTTCCTGTTTTGTCGAAGATTATTGGACCATAGAGTTGAGGGTCCATATCTGGGCTCTCTACTCTGTTCCACTGTTCTATGTGTCTGTTTTTATGCCAGTACCATGCAGTCTTGGTGATCACAGCTTTGTAGTAAAGCTTGAAATCAGGTAACGTGTTGCCCCCAGCTTTATTTTTGTTTTTCAACATTTCCTTAGCGATTTGGGGTCTCTTCTGATTCCATACAAATTTTAGGATTATTTGCTCCAGCTCTTTGAATGCTATTCAAATCTATTCAATCTATACTTTTAATGCTATTCCAATCAAAATTCCACCAGTAGAATTTTGATCAGAATAGCATTAAAAGTACATATTGCTCTAGGCAGTAAAGACATTTTAACAATGTTTATACTTCCGATCCAAGAGCATGGAATGGTCTTCCATCTTTTTGTGTCTTCTTCAATTTCTTTCATGAGTGTTCTGTAGTTCCTTGAGTACAGATCCTTTACCTCTTTGGTTAGGTTTATTCCCAGGTATCTTATGGTTCTTGGTGCTATAGTAAATGGAATCGAATCTCTAATTTCCATTTCTGTATTTTCATTGTTAGTGTATAAGAAAGCCACTGATTTCTGTACATTGACTTTGTCCTCGAGAAACCTAATAGTAAGAGTGAAGAATTATAATTGTAGGCAGAACCTCTTGAAAGCACCTAGGACAAAGAAGATCCTTACGTACAGAGGAAAGCCCATCAGAATTACGTCATACCTGTCCACAGAGACCTGGCAAGCCAGAAAGGTCTGACAAGATATATTCAGGGCACTGAATGAGAAGAACATGCAGCCAAGAATACTTTATCCAGCAAGACTGACATTCAAAATGGATGGAGAGATAAAGAGTTTCCAGGACCGGCAAGGCTTAAAAGACTATGCAACCACCAAGACGATACTGCAGGAAATATTAAGGGGGGTACTTTAAAGGACAAAAAAGCCCAAGAATAGCATTGAACAGAAATATAGAGACCATCTACAGAAAGACAGACTTCAAAGGTAACACGACATCAATAAAAACGTATCTATCAATAATCACCCTCAATGTGAATGGCCTAAATGCCCCCATAAAATGGCACAGGGTTGCAGACTGGATAAAACGACAGGACCCATCCATATGTTGTCTACAAGAGACCCATCTTGAACCTAAAGATACACCCAGACTGAAAGTGAAGGGATGGAGAAGCATCTTTCATGCCAATGGGCCTCAAAAGAAGGCTGGGGTAGCGATTCTCATATCAGACAAATTAGATTTTAAACTAAAGACTGTAGTCAGAGATCCAGAAGGACACTACATCATTCTTAAAGGGACTATCCACCAAGATGATCTAACAATTGTAAGTATCTATGCCCCTAATATGGGAACAGCCAATTACATAAGAAAACTGTTAATCAAGATAAAGAGTCATATTGATATGAATACACGAATCATTGGAGATCTTAACACACCTCTCTCAGAAATAGATCATCGAAGCAGAAAATCAATAAAGAAACAAGAGCATTGAATGACACACTGGACCAGATGGACCTCATAGATATATACAGAACATTCCACCCTAAAACAACAGAATACTCATTCTTCTCAAGTGCACATGGAACCTTCTGCAGAATAGACCACATACTGGGTCACAAATCAGGACTCAACTGATACCAAAAGACTGAGGTGATTCCCTGCATATTCTCAGATCGCAATGCTTTGAAACTGGAGCTCAATCACAAGGAAAAGTTCCGAAGGAACTCAAACACCTGGAAGCTATAGACCACCTTGCTTAAGAATGCTTGGATCAACCAGGAGATCAAGGAAGAACTGAAACAATTCATGGAAACCAATGACAATGAAGACACTTCGATCTAAAACCTATGGGATACAGCAAAGGCGGTCCTAAGGGGGAAATACATAGCCATCCAAGCCTCCCTCAAAAAACACTGAAAAATCCAGAACACAGCAGCTGTCTCTACACCTTAAAGAACTGGAGAATCAACAACAAATCAAACCAACTCCACACATAAGAAGGGAAATCATCAAGATTAGAGCTGAGATCAATGAGGTAGAAACCAGAGATACAGTAGAATGTATCAATGAAACTAGAAGCTAGTTTTTTGAAAGAATCAATAAGATCGATAAACCATTGGCTACACTAATCTGAAAGAAAAGATGAAAAGCCCAAATTAATAAAATTATGAATTAAAAGGGAGAGATCACAACGAACACTAAGGAAGTAGAAACAATCATCAGAAGTTATTGTCAACAGTTATATGCCAATAAGGTAAGCAACCTAGATGAAATGGATGCATTCCTTGAAAAATATAAACTACCAAAATTGAACCAGGAAGAACTTGACAACCTGAATAGACCAATATCTAGAATAGACCAATATCTAGATTGAAGCAGTGATCAAAATCCTCCCAAAAAACAAGAGGCAGGACCTGATGGATTTCCCGGAGAATTCTACCAAACCTTCAAAGAAGAAATAACACCTATTCTCCTGAGGCTGTTTCAAAAAATTGAAGCAGAAGGAAAACTTCCTGATGCTTTCTATGAAGCCAGCATTATGCTGATCCCCAAACCAGGCAGAGACCCTACCAAAAAGGAGAATTTCAGACCAATATCACTGATGAATATGGATGCTATGATTCTCAACAAGATCCTAGCAAACAGGATCCAACAGCACATTAATAAGATTATCCACCATGATCAGGTGGGATTCATCCCTGGGCTACAAGGATGATTCAATATTCGCAAATCAATCAATGTGATACAACAAATTAATATGAGAAGAAAGAAGAACCCCATGGTCTTCTCAATTTATGCAGAGAAAGCATTTGACAAAATCCAGCGTCCTATCCTGATTAAAACGCTTCAAAGTATAGGGATAGAGGGAACATTCCTGAACTTCATACAATCTATCTATGAAAGACCCACATCAAATATCATCCTCAATGGGAAAAAGCTTTCAGCCTTCCCGTTGAGATCAGGAACAAGACAAGGATGCCCACTTTCACCACTCTTGTTCAACATAGTATTAGAAGTCCTAGCAACAGCAATCAGACAACAAAGAGAAATAAAAGGTATCCAAATTGGTAATGAAGAAGTCAAACTCTCTCTCTTTGCAGATGACATGATTCTTTATATGGAAAACCCAAAAGACTCCACCCCCAAACTACTAGAACTCATACAGCATTTCAGCAATGTGGCAGGATACAAAGTCAATGTACAGAAATCAGTGGCTTTCTTATACACTACTAATGAAAATTCCCATATTAGTTTTGAATTTCAAACTAAATGATAAAGTTTTGGAGGGGTCAAGGACCTTGTATTTTCTTGTGGTTCAATATTAAGCAACCTCCTTCCCATTCTCCAGGCCTATTTGTACTGGGGGAAAAAAAAGTCTTGTTGTTTTAACACTTGGCAATGACCTATCATCTCAACATGGCTTAGAACAGTATAGCAAGGAACTATATTCCTGCAATAGTCACTGGCTTTTTATCTTCATTTCTCTTCAAAATTCGATTTATAACATAGAAAACTATTTTTTCCTTAAATTCAAGGCCTTAATTTAAATATATGGTATCTGTATTTCTTGCTAAATATATCATTAACAGCTTCTTTTTTCCCCCAAGTTCATAAAAATGTGCTTAACATGAATGAAGTGACTAGAAAAATCTAACCAGAATCAGAATAAGCAAAACTTAGCTTTTAATCAGTTAACATTTTACACATTTTATAATTTCATTTGGTGTACTAATAATAATGGACCAATACACTCGACAGGTGGAGGTGCTTAAGAGCCATTGAGCATTGAATTTTCCTAAAGTAGCACAATTATAGAAACACCTGTGTTAAATAACAAAGTACTTAACAGAGCTCCAAAATTGTGATTTGCTTTGGTAGACTAAGTGGATTTACAAGGAATAAATGACATATTATTGTCAGGCAAAGTATAACATTTTTAATACTATTCGAAACTGTACATATACCTGTTACCATATACATATACATTTGGAACAGAAATGCAAGCAGGGGTTGCCTAAGAGGCTCAGTAGGTTGAGTAATGGACTCTTAGTTTGGGCTCAGGTCATGATCTCAAGGTTGTAAAGGTTGTAAGACTGAGCCCTGCATCAGGCTCTGCACTCAGCAGGGTGTCTGATTGAGATTCTGTCTCTCCCTCTGTCCCTTCCCTGGCATGCTCTCTCTCTAAAACAAACAAAAAATAAATGAAATCTCGAAGAAAAAAAAAAAAGAAATACAAGCAGAGTAGGGCACTTTAAACAAGTTTTGTTTGCTGATAGCATAGCAAAAGAAACAAAACCTCACCCTTTGTCCCATTAGAGGTTTGAATTTGGGTTTTAAGAGTAAGCTTTTGTAATGTTACCCTTGAAGGTGGCACAAATGGCTAAAATTACTTCTAGAGTAACCATATTGTCCAGTAGCTTATAATACACACTTAATGGAAAGATAGATAGATCAAACTTATTAGTTGGTAAAAGACAAAATGAATGAGAAAGGAAAAAGCATGATAATGTTCTTGAAAGACATTATAAACCTGAGGATTAATGCCTTCAAAAAGTATTAAAATAATGTGGTGTTAGTCTCTGATGGCAGAAGTGTTGTTGATTCAACAAATTGACTTACCTAAGACATCTCATTTTAATTTTCTTTTTTAAATTTTTCAATTTATTTATTTTCAGAGAAACAGTATTCATTATTTTTTCACCACACCCAGTGCTCCATGCAAGACGTGCCCTCTATAATACCCACCACCTGGTACCCCAACATCCCACCCCCCCTGCCACTTCAAACCCCTCAGATTGTTTTTCAGAGTCCATAGTCTCTCGTGGTTCACCTCCCCTTCCAATTTACACTAACTCCCTTCTCCTCTCTAACACCCCTTGTCCTCCATGATATTTGTTATGCTCCACAAATAAGTGAAACCATATGATAATTGACTCTCTCTGCTTGATTTATTTCACTCAGCATAATCTCTTCCAGTCCCGTCCATGTTGCTACAAAAGTTGGGTATTCATCCTTTCTGATGGAGGCATAATACTTCATAGTGTATATGGACCACATCTTCCTTATCCATTCGTCAGTTGAAGGGAATCATGGTTCTTTCCACAGTTTGGCGACCGTGGCCATTGCTGCTATAAACATTGGGGTAGAGATGGCCCTTCTTTTCACGACATCTGTATCTTTGTGGTAAATACCTGGGAGTGCAATTGCAGGGTCATAGGGAAGCTCTATTTTTAATTTCTTGAGGAATCTCCACACTGTTCTCCAAAGAGGCTGCACCAACTTGCATTCCCACCAACAGTGGAAGAGGGTTCCCCTTTCTCCACATCCTCTCCAACACATGTTGTTTCCTGTCTTGCTAATTTTGGCCATTCTAACTGGCGTAAGGTGGTATCTCAATGTGGTTTTAATTTGAATCTCCCTGAGGGCTAATGATGATGAACATTTTTTCATGTGTCTGATAGCCATTTGTATGTCTTGATTGGAGAAGTGTCTGTTCATATCTTCTGCCCATTTTTTGATATGTTTGCCTGTTTCGTGTGTGTTGAGTTTGAGGAGTTCATTATAGATCCTGGATATCAACCTTTTGTCTGTACTGTCATTTGCAAATATCTTCTCCCATTCCGTGGGTTGCCTCTTTGTTTTTTTGACTGTTTCCTTTGCTGTGCAGAAGCTTTTGAATTTGATGAAGCCCCAAAAGTTTATTTTCGCTTTTGTTTCCTTTGCCTTTGGAGACATAGCTTGAAATAAGTTGCTGTGGCTGATATCGAAGAGATTATTGCCCATGTTCTCCTCTAGGATTCTGATGGATTCCTGTCTCACGTTGAGGTCTTTTATCCATTTTGAGTTTATCTTTGTATACTGTGTAAGAGAATGGTCGAGTTTCATTCATCTACATATAGCTGTCCAGTTTTCCCAGCACCATTTATTGAAGAGAGTGTCTTTTTCCACTGTATATTTTTTCCTGTTTTGTCCAAGATTAATTGACCATAGAGTTGACGGTCCACATCTGGGCTTTCTACTTTGTACCACTGTTCTATGTGTCTGTTTTTATGCCAGTACCATGCTGTCTTGGTGATCACAGCTTTGTAGTAAAGCTTGAAATCAGGTAACGTGATGCCCCCAGCTTTATTTTTGTTTTTCAACATTTCCTTAGTGATTCGGTGTCTCTTCTGATTCCATACAAATTTTTGGATTATTTGTTCCAGCTCTTTGAAGTATGCCGGTGGAATTTTGATCGGAATGGCATTAAAATTATAGATTGCTCTAGGCAGTATAGACATTTTAACAATGTTTATTCTTCCAATCCAAGAGCATGGAATGGTCTTCCATCTATTTGTGTCTTCTTCAATTTCTTTCATGAGTATTCTGCAGTTCCTCGAGTCAGATCCTTTACCTCTTTGGTTAGGTTTATTCCCAGGTATCTTATGGTTCTTGTTGCTATAGTAAATGGAATTGATTCTCTAATTTCCCTTTCTGTATTTTCATTGTTAGTGTATAAGAAAGCGACTGATTTCTACACATTGACTTTTTTTCCTGCCTTGTTGCTGAATTGATGTGTGAGTTCTAGTAGTTTGGGGGTGGAGTCTTTTGGGTTTTCCATATAAAGAATCATGTCATCTGTGAAGAGAGAGAGTTTGACTTCTTCATTACCAATTTGGATACCTTTTATTTCTCTGTGTTGTCTGATTGCTGTTGCTAGGACTTCTAATACTATGTTGAACAAGAGTGGTGAAAGTGGGCATCCTTGTCTTGTTCCTGATCTCAACGGGAAGGCTGAAAGCTTTTTCCCATTGAGGATGATATTTGATGTGGGTCTTTCATAGATAGATTGTATGAAGTTCAGGAATGTTCCCTCTATCCCTATACTTTGAAGCATTTTAATCAGGAACGGATGCTGGATTTTGTCAAATGCTTTTTCTGCATCCATTGAGAGGACCATGTGGTTCTTCTCTCTTCTCATATTAATTTGTTGTATCACATTGATTGATTTGCGAATATTGAACCATCCTTGTAGCCCAGGGATGAGTCCCACCTGATCATGGTGGATAATCTTTTTAATGTGCTGTTGGATCCTGTTTGCTAGGATCTTGTTGAGAATCTTAGCATCCATATTCATCAGTGATATTGGTCTAAAATTCTCCTTTTTTGTAGGGTCCTTGCCTGGTTTGGGGATCAGGGTAATGCTGGCTTCATAGAAAGAGTCTG
This sequence comes from Neogale vison, assembly GCF_020171115.1. Taxonomy (NCBI): domain Eukaryota; kingdom Metazoa; phylum Chordata; class Mammalia; order Carnivora; family Mustelidae; genus Neogale; species Neogale vison. The sequence continues at coordinate 50,950,781 of NC_058105.1, read as the reverse complement.
GAAGTTTTCCTTCTGCTTTAATTTTTTGAAACAGCTTCAGGAGAATAGGTGTTATTTCTTCTTTGAAGGTTTGGTAGAGTTCCCCATGGAATCCATCAGTTCCTGGGCTCTTGTTTTTTGGGAGGTTTTTGATCTCTGCTTCAATCTCGTTATTAGATATTGGTCTATTCAGGTTGTCGATTTCTTCCTGGTTCAATTTTGGTAGTTTATATTTTTCAAGGAATGCATCCATTTCTTCTAAGTTGCTAAGCTTATTGGCATATAACTGTTGACCATAACTTCTGATGATTGTTTCTACTTCCTTGGTATTAGTTGTGATCTCTCCCTTTTCATTCATAATTTTTTTTGTCATATTCTTTATTTTTTAATTTTTTTTCAATTTATTTATTTTCAGAAAAGCAGTATTCATTATTTTTCACCACACCCAGTGCTCCATGCAACCCATGCCGTCTATAATACCCACCAACTGGTACCCCAACCTCCCACCCCCCCACCACTTCAAACCCCTCAGATTGTTTTTCATGCATAATTTTATTAATTTGGGCTTTCTATCTTTTCTTTTGGATTAGTGTGGACAATGGTTTATTGATCTTATTGATTCTTTCAAAAAACCAGCTTCTAGTTTCATTGTATCTCTGGTTTCTCCCTCATTGATCTCAGCTCTAATCTTGATGATTTCCCTTCTTATGTGTGGAGTTGGTTTGATTTGTTGTTGATTCTCCAGTTCTTTAAGGTGTAGAGACAGCTGCTGTGTTCTGGATTTTTCAATTTTTTTGAGGAAGGCTTGGATGGCTTTGTATTTCCCCCTTAGGACAGTCTTTGCTGTATCCCATAGGTTTTGGACTGGAGTGTCTTCATTCTCATTGGTTTCCATGAATTGTTTCAGTTCTTCTTTGATCTCCTGGTTAGACTATCAGGTGTTGTGATTTTTTTTTTTGGAATGTAGAATGTTGTGTGGAGACCGTTCAGCCTCTAGTACATGAACGCTGGTTCCATTCGTGAGATTGGGAAAATTTTCATGAAGGACTTGTTCCACTATATCTTCTAGACTTCTTTCTTTCTCCTCCACTTCAGGGATTCCAATAATTCTGACATTGGAACGCTTCATGGCATCATTTATTTCCCTGATTCTGTTTTCGTGGTTTCTAAGCTGTTTGTTCCAGGCTTCCTCCTGATTCTTTCTCTCTATCTGTTTGTCTTCCAGATCACTAATTCTATCTTCTGTCTCAGTTACCCTATCTTTGAGAGTTTAGATTAGATTGGAACTCATTGAGAGCATTGTGAACCTCCTCCATGGTAGCTTTAAGCTCTGCGCTAACATTGTGAACATCCTGTCTGGTCGCTTTCAATTAGGCCCTAATCAATTCTGTTGGTCACCCATGGCTTTCTCCAACCTAGCTATTGCCTGGATAATTGTTAGCCTGAATTCTCTTTCTGACATATTGTCTATGTTGATAGCCGTTAGCTCTGTTGCAGAAGGTCCATCCTCTGTATTTTTCTTCTGTTGGGCATTTCTCCTGCTAGTCATTTTGGTGGGAGATGACTGAACAGATGTAGCTGGATATATCAACTGTGGTGCAGTCAAGGTGCACCCTGGAACACTTCTGAGCAATCAGGATTTCCCACCCAAACGAGAGACAAAAGAAAAGAAAAAGAAAAAAAAAAAAGATTAGAAGAAAAAAAAAAAAGAGAGAGAGAGAGAGAGACAGGAAAGAAAGGGAAGATGAAAAAGAAGGTTCAGCCCAGATGGGCCCCAAGGTAAGATTTATGAAGTAGACAAACAAAAAGAGATAAAAAGACTGATCCAATATATGACAAGAGAAATAAATATATATATATATGCAAGTAAAGACAGAACCTCGTCAAAAGGAACCACAAGTGTAAAATTTATATGCTATCAGGACAAACACAAAAAACACAGAAACATTGGTGGAAGAAGATGGGAGAGTTCTTATAAATTCTCAGTGTGTGCGAGGAAGGTTGTTTTGATTCTTCCTGGATGTATCTTGATATCTTTGTTATAGGACTCAATTTTCCTAAGATAAAGGGTACTAAAAATTGGTTTACCTATAGGGGTAGTATTGATTGGGGAAAGGGGATTACTTTGAAGTTTAACTCTATATGAATATTAGAGGATAAAAATAAAAGGGAATAACCTAGACTAAACTTAACTAAAATTTAAAAAAAAGGAATTCAAAAAATAAAAATGCAAAAGAAAAACATAGGTGCATGTATCAAAAAGTTCGGCTTAGAAAGGTATTATGGAATTTGATGTACTGTACAACTCGCTGTGATGGTAAATAGGTTAAAAAAATTACCTATGCGTGAAAAAAAAATGAACCGGAATAGTGGCAACAAGTGAACAATACAAGTTTTCCTATGAAGTAGTGGTTGTTCTCTTGTAGTTTTTTTTTTTTTTCTTGGTTTGTTTTCTGGGGGTGGGGCCTGCCATGTGGGTTGTCAGTCAATGATGTTTCCTGAGTTAAGTCCTCCCGCCCCCCCCTCCAGGGGGTGGGCTCTGAGGAAACTGGTTTTTTTCAGGCTTTTGTTTTCTGGTGATTTTTATGTTTGTTCACTTTTTTTTCTCTCACCTTGACCGCCTTTGATGGTTTTTGTAGTTTTAGAGGAAAACAAACCGTACCCTGACCTCCCTTTCAGAGAGAAGCCTCAGTCTGGGTGCAGAGCCTAAATAAGTTCCCCCTTGGCCACTGGCAGAGCAGGTTCCAAGTTGCAGTGTCCCTGGGGGCGTAGGATCTTTTGCTTGTACCCAAAGCCAAGGCAGAGGCAGCTGTCTGGGAGCTCCCGACCACCAGAGAGGTTCCAAGCAGTGATCGCACACTGAGATTTTGTCGCTGGCTCGGGTTTGAAGTACTCGGCTTGCGCGCACCTCTTTCAAAGGCGGCTATGGGTTGCGCGCACGTCTCGGGCAATGAGAATGGGGCGCTGGTCCGTCATCACCAGGCTGGGCTTTTGCGCACCTCTGTCAGGGGAGAGTTTGGGGCCTGCGGCTTAGGCTTTGAAACAATGGCGCGGGTCAAAGAGCGCCGGTCGGGCCTTTGTAACTCAGGGGAGCATGAGGGACGTGTGCATGTATCTCAAGCTTTGTGGTAGGGCTCCTGCATTCTGCAGACCGACGTGGCTCCCATCCCCTCACAGGAACTAGAACCCATGCATTCTCGGGTGCGCTGGTGGCTTAGGGACCAAGAGCTGGTTTCTCCGCCGCACTCTCTCTGCCTCAGCACTGGGGAGGCTGTCCTGGGACCAAGGACTTAAGCTCCTGTCCATAGCCGCCCCGATTCCCACAATTTCCCCCCGCAATCCTTTGCTCTTTTGGAGTGCTTCCAGTCTCCAAGTTAATGCTGGTCCCCAGACTCAGGGCACTCTTGCTCGTATTGGGGTATTACTTTCCAACCGGTCGCCTCTGGTGGCTCCCTCCCCCTTTTGTTTATCTTCTGATATCAGTCTGCTGTTCCCATTCCGCTTTACCTGCACACTGGCGTCTTCTGCCCCTGTAGAGATCCAGACGTGTATAATTCTGATCTCAGGCTGATTTCATGGGTGATCGGAGTTCTTTGGTAGGTAATCAGCTCACTTTGGGGTACCAGCTGAAAAGGCGCCTCCTCCTACTCCCCCGCCATCTTGTCCCCCCTCATTTTAATTTTTTTAATTTTATTAAGATATAATGTATTATTTGCTTCAGGGTTATAGGCATGTGAATCATCACTCCTTTTTTTTTTTACAAGATTTTTATTTATTTGACAAGTTAGAGAGAGGGCACAAGTAGGCAGAGTGGCAGGTATAGGGAGAGGGAGAAACAAGCTCTCTGCTGAGCAGGGAGCCCAATGTGGGACTCAATCCCTAGGCTTTGGGATCATGACCTGAGCAGAAGGCAGCCACTTCACCGACTGAGCCACCCAGGTGTTCCTGTGAATCATCAGTCTTACACAATTCACAGCACTCACCATAGCACATACCTGCTCCTATGTTCATCCGCTGCCTTATCCCTTCCCTCCCACCCCAAGCAGCCTTCAGTTTGTTTCCTGAGATTGAGTCTCTTATGGTTTGTCTCTCTCTATGGTCCCATTTTATTTCATTTTTCCCCTTTCTTCCCCCCACAAACACATGCCCTGCCTCTCAAATTTCTCATATCAGAGAGATCATATGTTAATTGTCTTTCTCTGACTGACTTATTTTGCTTAGCATAATACCCTCTATTTCCATTCATGTCATTGCAAATGGCAAGATTTCAGGGGTTTTTTGATGACTGCATTTTATATATATATATATATATATATATATATATATATATTTATTTATTTATTTATATGATGTGTGATGTTAAGATGTTAAGATGAATGGGTAAAGATGTGAGATAGATAGATAGATAGATAAAGATGTGAGATAGATAGATATCTATCTATCTCACATCTTTACCCATTCATCTTAACATCTTAACATTATATATATATATATATATATATATCACATCTTTACCCATTCACCTGTTGATGGAGATCTAGGTTCTTTCCATGGTTTGGCTATTGTGGACATTGCTGCTATAAATATCCAGGTGCATGTGCCCCTGAGGATACATTAGTATCTTTAGGGTAAATACCCAGTAGTGTGATTGCTGGGTCTTAAGGTAGCACTATTTTCAACTTTTTGAGGAACCTCTATATTGTTTTTCAGAGTGGCAGCACCAACTTGCATACCCACTAGTGTAGGAGGGTTCTCCTTTCTCCACATCCTCGCTAACACCTGTTGTTTCCTGCCTGGTTAATTTTAGCCATTCTGACTGGTGTTAGGTGGTATCTCACTGTGGTTTTGATTTGTATTTCCCTAATGCCAAGGGATGTTGAGCACTTTCTCATGTGTCTATTGGCCATTTGGATGTCTTCTTCACAGAAATGTCTGATCATGCCTTCTGTCCATTTCTTGATTGGATTATTTGTTCTTTGGATGTTAAGTTTGATAAGTTCTTTTTTTTTTTAAAGATTTTATTTTATTTATTTGAGAGAGAGAGACAGTGAGAGAGAGAATGAGCGAGGAGAAGGTCAGAGAGCGAAGCAGACTCCCCATGGAGCTGGGAGCCTGATGTGGGACTCGATCCCGGGACTCCAGGATCACGCCCTGAGCCGGAGGCAGTCGTCCAACCAACTGCGCCACCCAAGCGTCCCAAGTTTGATAAGTTCTTTATAGATTCTGCATACTAGCCCTTTATCTGACTATCATTTGCAAGTATTTTTTCATTCTGTCATTTATCTTTTGGTTTTGTTGACTGTTTTTAAAAATCAATTTTTTTTGATAATTTCCTTTCTGAAAGGACAGGTAGGTCAGCTAACCCACAGAGTGTAAATACTTAAGCATTAGTTTAATTAACTAAATTTGCACAAAACAAGTTCCTTTTGGCCTATACAATTTTACAGACATTATGTGGCTGTGTTAATAATACCTAGAATTAAAATATGTTTTTGTTTCAATGTACTCTCATAACAAATACTGTGCTACCACCTTTGAAGATGAAGAGATTTAAAAGGCACATCATGAAATTAGAGAGAAAATCATCTAAAAGCCAGATTTCTATACTGGGATGTCTTTCAAATTATTGGCTGAAGTAATTATTGTTATTTTAAGCAGGCTGTTATTGCAATCAAATCTAATGCTCCACTGCCTCTTATTCTCTCCATAAAAATATTATTCAGTGAAATTGTTTCTTAAAAACAAGAAAAAAATAAAGTATTACATTTTGAAAATATCTGCATGATAAACAGGAAAGTGAAGCCAAAGGAATACATGCACTATTTTTTAGTTATAATTATTTTAGAAGCTATGATTAACTAAGAGCCATCGTGTGTGTACTATATGTGCATGTTTGTATTTCTTAAAAAGAGGGTGATAACACATATAACATGATAACAGATCACAGATAACAGATAACACAGCTCACAGATAACACAAATAACATGTGATGCTGTAGTTGCTAAGGGCAACCACACATCTTTTCTGTCATTTGTTTATCCCTAAATGGCCAAACCTAATGATGTCTCTGATACCATATAATCTGTGGATCTGCCCATAGAAGTTTGAAAGGATACAGTCTGAAATGATTATTGGATATGCACGGGTTCAGGTGTGTATGTGAAAGACATTTGAAATGGGTGGACCTAAAATTCATTGCTTCAGGCTGAGGAAATGAAAGTGTGTGCACTATATTAAAATCTGACTCAATACCCAATATAACCAAATCATGAATAAATATTGAATAATCCAAGAAGATTGAGTTAGCATGTGATATCTCTACCCTCTATGTTCAAATTTCCATAATGTAGTTGGGCCAATAGTAGAAAATAAATTTGATACATTTAAAAAAATTTCAAAAAATAAAAAAAATTTTCTGGTCTGTGATAACTGGAGAAAAACTCAGCAGCAAATATAGTTAGATCAGGGAAACAGGTATTCCTGTCCATTTTTGTTTGAGTTTAATAGGAATCTATATAATGGAATTCAACAGAATATTGCTTGCTTTCTAAAATAGAAGAGATTAAGAGATACACAACTGGTATCTTTATGGTAGAATTTGTGTCTCATAAGAAATAACATACATAGTACATTTGATGACATGAACACTACTCATGAATCCTACTGAATGTGGCAAATATTTAATTTCACCCTCCAAGAGTTCCAAGTTTTTTTTTGTAGTCCTTTTTTTTTTTTTTTTGAAGTCATGTCATTCTGCCAAAGGGGTTCCTAATAAAAAGTGGGTGAGTTCAAAGAGACACAATGGCTAAAGGGAACTCCTGTCACTTTGGCAGAATTATTGCTGTCTTTGCAGCTATCATCCTTCAGAATTCTAGCACAGCATCAAATCCCAGTAATACAGGGGTTTTAATAAAGAATAGAAAATATGTCCAGGAACTTAGCTTCTGTGTGTATTAGATCTCTATTTACATTAAACAGTAATTATTTATTTCTACATACAAAATTTTAACAGAAAAATGTTGAGCTTTAATTCTCAAACCTGAATATATTTCCATGTCTCAGAATAGTGCAGTGAAAAAGTACATTTCTTTTTTTTTTTTTAAAGATTTTTTATTTATTGATTTGACAGAGAGAGATCACAAGTAGGCAGAGAGGCAGGCAGAGAGAGAGAGGAGGAAGCAGGCTCCCTGCAGAGCAGAGAGCCCGATGCGGGACTCGATCCCAGGACCCTGAGATCATGACCTGAGCCGAAGGCAGCGGCTTAACCCACTGAGCCACCCAGGCGCCCGAAAAAGTACATTTCTAAACACATTGTTTTTTTGTCAACCACAAACATATATTGGTGGGCACATGTGTGTGCACATGTGTGCATATATACATACGTTGGTTTACTTAATGAGTTAGATCCAAGCACATAGCAGCTTTTTCTCCACAACTGGTTATGCCTTAAAAAAGAAAATGTGTGATATCACTGCCCAAAATTATGAGGCAAGAAAGAAAATTAATACATTTTTAAGCATAATGGCATTTTTAGGGAATATGTGGAAAGTGATGTGGACTTAGAGAGTGTTGTTTAAGGAGGGACAAAAGGAAAGTAAAAATAGAGTGAGAGTGAAAGACAAGATTTCTTGATTTATTTTTTTTCAAGATTCTGTTTTGAGAAATTCATTCTTTTTCAAACTCTCAGCCAATGTGAATGGCAATGTAAATGAATGAACATGTGGGTATACATGAGTGTGTTTGTGTGGTATTTGGGCAGTTGTCCAAGTAAATATTTATCAGTGCTATAGCATCCATAGAGAAGAAAATGGACGTTTGGAAGGTGGAAATGACCATCTGTGTAGGGCCAGCTGGTAAGGCTTGCTACAGGAGGTAAATCTTCAAAAGAATTTTGAGGCAAAGAAAAGGTTTGGTTTGGCAGAAAAGTAGAGGTTGATAGTGCTGTAATGGTCTGAGAATAACACATTCTGTGTGCTGAGGAGAGAAGGTAGTTATGTTTGATAATAGCTCAAGCAACCAAGCAATATGTTGTGGGAGAGGATGGTGAATGGGTTTAAAGAGGAACAATGGTTTGGGATGCCTGGGTGGCTCATTCAGTTAAGTGGCTGCATTTGGCTCTAAGTCATGATCCCAGGGTTCTGGGATTGAGTCCTGCATTGGGCTCCTTGCTTGGTGGGGAACTTGCCTCTCTCTCTCTGCCTGCTGCTCCCCCTGCTGTTCTCTCCTCTCTCTCTCTCTGACAAATAAATAAATAAAGTTTAAAAAAATATGAGGGACAATGGCTAAAGATCCTCCTGTCACTTTAGCAAAATTATTATTGTCTCTGCAACTGTCACCCCTCTCCTGGTGGCAAAGGAGTCCTCATAGGATTGGAGAAGTTTCCATAGAAAACTGACTCTTGGAGGCCATTAAGATATATTAGCTTTCATGTTACACCAGCAACCCATTGCTATAGTGTTAATGTTTGCATATTTCTAAAATTTACATTGAATTCCTAAACCCCAAATAGGAGGTCGGCCATGAAAGGCATTTTAAGTAGTGAAGGCAGAGTCCTCATGAATGGGATTAATGGTCTCACGAAAGAGGCTCCAGAGAGATCTCTTGCTGCTTCCACCATATGAGGACACAGAGAGGAGGTGTCAGCTCTGAAGCAGGAAGAGGATCCTATCCAGAAGGCAATCATGCTCTTATCTTGATGTTGGAGTTCCTAAGCTCCAGAAGTATGAGAAACTAATTTCTCTTTTTTTAAGCAAACCAGTTTTTTTTTAAGCAAAACCAGTATTTTGTTATAGCAGCCTAAATGGTCTAAACCACTTACTAAGTGATACAATACTTATAATATGAGCAACAATGCATATTTATTGACACTAAACCTATATTTAGTGAGCAACATCAGCACTTCACCAAATAAAATCCTCATGGCATTAATAGAGTAATGTGACTTTGAAACTTTTGATATACTTTTACTTGCTCACAGAGAAAAGTTGCAAAACAAGTTTCTCCAGTAAGATTGATTTTTCATAGTTTAGCCTATGCAGCACATTTCAGAAGAGAGGAGGCAAATGTCTGCCAGACTGTTTATAAAAGAGGACAGGTTTTATATGTGGTTTGGAATGTTTGTTTGTTGGTTGGTTTCATAGAATACATTAAACCCTTTGTTTTGGTATCTGTTTGCTTGTTTATAACTTAGGTTAGTTTAAAAGGGTTTAAGGTGATTTTGTTTAATTTTCTTCATAATGTGTCTGATTAAAATTAGCATTACCATTTCTGTAGAACCAAGATTCCACTAAACTCCTCTAAGATCACTGAGATTGATTGCACATGAAGCATTCCACCCCTTCCTTAGCCCTCCTTTTCTGCCACTTCTTGTACTTTGTTTCAAAGGAAGACAGACACCTCATTGTTGTAATATCGTGGACTGATTATATCTTATATGAAATAATCCCAATGCTAATCAGGCTGCTTCTGCTTGGCCTCCTCCATAGCTGCCGTTATCAGCAGCGCACAGCAGGACCTGACAACTCCCTTACTGACAACACCTCCCAGAAAAAAGCCTACCAATTAACCTTCAGTTACATTGGATAGAAGACTGACATTCATTATTTTAATGAAAACAGTAAGAAAGAGCACTATTGAGACCCTGAAAAATAATCCATTATTCTGTTGCACGGTCTGCTTAGCAGTGTACAAAAAGCAAGCTCAGGGTCAGAAAGACAGGATACTGTATGTGAAGGAGGAATAAAGAACAGCTGCCCACAGCCTCATGCTTCTCACAAAGCAGCTCTGAAAGCTTTTGCAACTCTAGGCTAGAGGAAAGGATGGAAGTTGTTTGTGCCTCAGAAGGGAACTGTTTCAAGATTACTGAAGAAACACCATGTGTATAATATATTATCATGGCTTTTTTTTTTTTAACTTCTCTTTCATGTGACTCTGTTATGTTTTTTCCCAGAGACTTTGCCTTGGTGTTATTCTTCATCTACTTTGGACAGAACTCAGAATTTTTGGAGCAAGAGTTATTTTACTTATTGATAAATCTGACAGAGTTTATAAATACTTCTTTACTTTCTTCAACAGTATTGTAGAAATAACATAAAAAGCTCCTACAGATATAGAACCCCTAAAAAAGTCCTCTTCATTCATGCTTAAGGAATCAAAAAATATGTACTGAGCCATTCTTCTAACAGACATTTATTGAGAGCCTACTTTATGTCAGAAACTATGTGACAAACAGTGGTTATAACCATGAAGAAGCTGGAGAGCCCAGCTTTTGAGAAACTCACTGTTCGCAATGTTGGTGAAATGTGGTTTATAAGATTACCTCTCCTAATGGCTATTTTATTTGAAATATCTCAATATGGGCATGGCCAGGACTCAAAAGGGCCTACAATAGTGTTCAGCCTTTTTAGCTTTAGTTCAAAACCTACTTATGTGGGGATACCAGTAAACTCAACTGCTTTTTGAATCATGGAAAGTAACTTATAATTTAAGTTTAAATCATTCAAATCATCTAAAGGCTCAAGGTAAATCCAAACAATAGGTCCAGCTAGAAGTTTAATGTCTTGATTTGTTTTCTTAATTTTTCATGTGTTATTTCAGGATATTTTTCCTTTCAGTTAAAAAAAATAAGCATACATATTGCTTAGGGGAGACATAAAAAGAAATGTTCTTTGGCACAATCCACCTCACTCTACCTTTCCCAGATATTGAGCCTTGGGGGCACTTAGGTGGCTCAGTCAGTTGAGTGTCTGCCTTTGGCTCAGGTGATGATCCTGGGATCCTGGGATGGAGTTTTGCATTGGGCTCCCTACTGAACAGGGAGTCTGCTTCTCCCTCTGCCCCTCACGCCACATTCTCTCTCTCCCTTTCACTCTCTGTCCCTCTCTTAAATAAATAAATAATATTAAAAAGGTAAGTATTGAGACATCTCTTTTACGTGTAGAAAACTAGAGGAAATTTCTTTGGATACAGTTCCAGAGTCTGCCCTGGAGACCAGTCCAGATTACATTCTTGTTGAATATAATCTGCTGTAGAGAGAAGTAACCTGCTTTGGTTCCAAGGTAGGAAGAGAGGACACACAGTTCCTGTCACTCCTTCCTGCTTCTATAAATCTTGTTCAGACTTAGTTTTATGAGAAACTCTTTTCCCATCCACTTGAGCAGTAATTCAGACAGAGTACATTTTTGAACTTACTATATTTCTTTGTGAGTATTCCTGACATATAAGTAATATAGACATGTCTAAAAATGCTTGGAATTTGGAATTTGGGATTGCCATGTCTTATTCAAACCAAATGGGATTTGATCGCAAAGCTAACATTTATTCAGCTGAAATAATTTAAAATGTTTCTTTTATGCATAACATACAAGGTTAGAATATGAATTTATACTCAGGATCAGGATTCACCTTAGTAATTGTACACTAATTTCTTTTGGATAATCCCTCCAATAAGACTTCTTTTTAAAACAATTGCAGTGTAATGGTTAAGAACAAAATACTGGGGATGGACAGCTGGGTTCAAATTACAGACCCAACACTTCCTCTCTGCAGTACATAAACTTTCTGTACCTCAGTTTCTATACTTACAAAGTGGAGATATTTTTCTTTCACCACTAGAATGTGAGCTCTACAAGGAATATTTGCTCTGTTCATTGTTTACCAAATGCTTTGAATAGTGTCTGCTAAAGGATGAAAGCTTTATATTTACTAAATGAAGAAAACCTAACTCCTGGGGTTATTATGAGAATTACATGAATGGATATAGGGAGAGTGGTAGAGACTGGCCTAGGTAAACCCATCAGTAATGTTAAGCTACAGTTATCAAGATCATACTCTCAGATTTAAATATGAATAAGAGTCTCCACCTGCTCAATTAGAAAAACTCATGGTTTTACAAGGACATGGCAGGAAGCTCTAGAGCTAGTTTTGCTGTGGCCTTCTCAGGAATTCTGGAATCCATGGTCGCAGGGTTTGGGAGATGCAAAATGGGGCTGTGAGCATATAAACCTCAGAAATCTAGAGTCTGCTGAAGTGACCTTGCAGGCTGCCTCTCATTTAAACTGCCTCCCTCTCTTCTTCCCTTCCTCCTTTCCTTTAAAAAAAAAGAAAGAAAAGAAAAGAAAAAGAAATAACATAGGTGCACTGTAAAATGTTCAGAAATTTCTTCAAAAGATAAGTAATACACACATTATATATATGAGGACACACTTATTTTAACTTAATACTTAACAATCTCTTTGTGTTACTAAGTATAATTCTACAATATATAACTCTTTAATAATTGAAGTTTTTTTCAGACAATTGCACTAGTACAGTGTAGAATAAAGAATGTAGAGTTTAGCCTTAGTTCAAAGAGTCTCTGGAAAGGAATAGAAACCTATGAAGCAGCATTTTCTGAGTCTGACATATCCCGAGGTTACCATTGGGAAATTAAACTGGTTAAGAAATTTTTAAATTTCTGGTTTTAGGGGTTACCTTCCATCATAAACATGTGATCTTATTCAAATCTAAGTAATAAATATTATTAAAGGTGTACTGTGTGCCAGGCATGGTACTAGGTGCTTTATGGTGTTTCAAATCATCTTTTTAGCAACACATGGAGGGACCTATTGTTATCTATTTTACACAAGAAAAAAGAGAGGTGGTTTGCATTTGCAAGCACTCTGAGGGATACAGAGATGTGTGAGGCACACAGTGCTTGCCCTTAAAAATGAGATAATAATAGTTACTGCTTGGGGCTGTTGTAAGGTTTGAATGAAAGAGTACATGTTATGCACTATATATCATTCTGGGGATGTAATAAATGCTCAATAACTTATCAATGATGAGGATGAGAATGAGGATGACTGCAATGATGGTAGAGTGTGAAGATAATGATGCTGGCAAGATACAAGGGAGGAGAAATAGTGAAAAGTTAGGTTAAGGACATAGTAACCTACCTGAGAGCCTATGGATGCTGACCAAAACAAGGTCAATTGACTTGTCATTCAGTTCTCTTTACCCTGTGAGACAGTTATATTTCCATGAGCAGAGATATCCAAGGTCAATGCTATCAATGCTAGCTACAATAGGAGGAGAAAATTCTTAGCTTCTAAGCTAGATAATGACTTTGAGAGATGTTTTCTCCCTTTTTAAATTGAAGGTCAAAATTGAACTTTTAACAAAGTCTTAATTATTTTTTCCAATATATTAGTTTATATATTATGGCTAATTTTTTTTTCTTAACAAGTTTTAACAAGGTGGGGATTTGGGAATAGAGTTCATTTTTTTAAATTTTTTTATTTTTTTATTTATTTTATATATATATATATTTTAAGATTTTATTTATTTATTTGTCAGAGAGAGAGGGAGAGAGAGCGAGCACAGGCAGACAGAGAGGCAGGCAGAGGCAGAGGGAGAAGCAGGCTCCCTGCCGAGCAAGGAGCCCGATGTGGGACTCGATCCCAGGACGCTGGGATCATGACCTGAGCCGAAGGCAGCTGCTTAACCAACTGAGCCACCCGTTTTAAAGAAATACACATTTATTACCATATTGTAACATTCTAGGTAGTGCTTAATTAAAGATTAATTTTTTTAAAATTAGCATATGACACTATGTTTCCAGACATATAGAGAGAGTGCAGAGTTTAGAGGAAATGGAAATGAGCTTTAAGTTCAGAGATATTCTTAGACAGTGAAATTTGTAAGTTATTCAGCATTGAACAGTTTCAAATTCCTAATTTTTCAGAATGTAGTTTATAACAGCGATGTCACATATTTGCAGTTCACTTTCTGGTGTACAAAGTATCCTTTCATATGTTCTCTTCTTTTGACTCTTACAATGACCCTAAAAGGGTTTGGGTAGGCATTATTATCCTCATTTAACAAATGAGGGAAGTGAGGTTTAGAAAAGTTAGTGGATGCATAAATTCATAGTACTAATAAATATTACATCTAGAACTCAAAACCTTGGTCCCTATTTCACATATAATGTTTTGTACGCATTATACACCTGAAAAAAGTAATTGTTTAAAGTCTCTGCAGAGTATATTTCATAACCACTTGCATAAACTAAGGAACCTAAGCAGAGACAAGTAAACTGCTTTGCTCATCATCACACAGTAAGTGGTAGCAAAGCCACTTCAGTCTCCAGAATGATGTAACTTTTGCTTAGCGAAGGGTAATTATCTATAGTTCAAAAGAGTAAAGAAAGAGAGGAATATATTTCTAACATGCTAAGATGCATGGTGAAATCCAGTTCTTCAGTATGATAATAAACAAAAAGAAGAAATGCCCTACTGTTCCACAGTTTACAATTATCCCCTTCTCAGGAAATCCTCCACTAAGAGATGACAAGAGTGACATACTACACCATGGGGAAATTGGTCTATAGAACAGTGGTTCTCACCAACATTTTCTTAAGGGCTACAACAAATGTCTGAAAAGAGAACATGCAGATAATTTTGTCAATTTTCAGACTGTGTATTTTATTCTTATACTTAGAGACAGTGGTGATGCTGATGATAATGGAGATGATTGCTAATGAATAATCCAGGCATGTTATTGAGTGGGCACCCACAAGGCAATTTTTTAAGGAGTAAATTTTGTCTTTAATTAGCCTTTCATCTAAGCATATGCTGTGCTTTCTCTATAACTAGGAAGCTACCCCCTAATGACATGCACACCCAATCTTCCCCTAGTTAATTCCTCCTTATCCTTCATATCTCAGTTCAGTAAGTCTTTTCTAAGAAACCTTCCCTGAGGTTTAGTTCAGTTTTCCTCTTTAGTAGTGAAAATCCATTGTTTTTACTGGAGCAATAGCCATTATGCTTCTGGGAAATACAGCTTAGGTTTCTTAAGAACTTCTTTTTCCTCATGCATGGAGTGTTTGTAGGAACATCAATCAAAGTAATCTCCTTTTCCCTAACCAAGTAACGGGACTGTGACCTGTGGTAGGTCATTCTGACTCTCCCTCACAGGAATGTGTACCTTGAGCAGCATTGCAGAGCTGGAAAATTGAGCCAATTTTTCTGAGTTCGTGTCCATTAGTTCCTGCTACCCGGCTCCCTGAAGCTGCTCTGTTTTCTGTTCCACAGACCCTGGATATATCAGTCATTCCTTCTTTATATCGAGTTGCTTCAAATCCTTCTGATACTATTCATTTTTGCTTATGCTAACCTAAATAAATTGTGGTTTCTTGCAACCAAATAACTTAATCATACATCCCTGTTATGTGGTCTCATGGTACATGCACCTCTCTTTAATAGCACTTCATTTATTTTGTAAGTATTCATTTTGGTTGATTGGTTGATGTCTGTCATCCCCACCAGGCTATGAACTCCAGGAAAGCAAAGAGTATATCTCCAATACTTAAAACAACATTTGACATTTTCTAATAACTTAATAAAATTTTGTTTTATTTAATGAATGAATTAAATTTGAGTTTTTATTGCTGTCTCCTGTTTCCTAGTATGGGAAACCCCACAGCATGCCACCAAGACTTGCTCTCCTCAATGTGTTTTCAGCCTTTCCTTCTTTCCTTTTTCTCAGTCTCTTGCTTTCTCTCTCTCTCTCCCTATGTCCTTTCCCTTTTTCTCTCTCTTTTTTCTCAGTCTGAAGCTGCATTGATATCTTTAAGATTGGATTTCTCCCTTGACATAAAACTCCTGCTTAATTCTCTTTTACTTTCAGGAAAAAGTGCAAGGATTTCCACCCAACATAAGGTCTATCTTTGTCTAATCTTAGACTAGCTGAGATAACCTTCCTTTGTGTTGCCAAAGCTCCTTCTGCACAAGTATTCTTATAATTGTTATGTATTTATTTATTTTATTGTTTTTATATGTCTGTTAATTTACTGCCCCTTTTAATCTCACCGCCTCAGTGAGAGGGACCATCTTTTCCATCTATATCTCCTCAAAATCCAGCATAATACCTGGAACATAGCAGGTGTTTTATAAGTGTTTCTTTTGAAAAAATGGCTAAGTAAAAGATTGAATCATCCTACCAACTGAACTCTCTGCTGAAATTTTAGCATCATGCTTATAATTCTCTTTTAGTACTGATCAGTTTCAACTATTTACTACAGGTATCTGTATATATTTCTTATTTTCACTGTTTTTACTCCTTAAAAGTGGAGTGTATGTCTTCTTAATTTATATATAATTTGCAAAACCTGGTATTCTTTATGGCCTATAATAGGTACACAATAATTGGTGTGATCGGGGCAGGGATCTACCTATCATTAAAGAGGTGCTTGTTCTCTGAAGGTTGTTGTTATATGGGGAACATCAGTGACTCCCTCTTTACCAGCTAAGCAGGCATCAAACTTGAGTTTAATCCATTTGTCTCTTGAAACTTGCTAATACATAAAGTTATTTGCCACTGTACGTGACCATCATGTCAGTGTTATTGATAATAATGAGGGGAGTAGCTGTTATGTCCCTAGTCTCTCCTCTCTCAATTTGGCAAGTAGTTCCTCCTAGAACTGATTTTGCAGTTTTAATGATTTTTATCATGATTTTTCCTTTCTCTAGCCAAACCATTTTTTTATGAGCACCATCCTTGAATAAAAAGTTTTCATCTCTCCAATTAACACATCCCTAACACCTAAATTTACAAGAAATGGCAAAAGCTAAGTTGGAAGCTAAGTGGAAGGAGGGCCAATAGCCCCATCTAGCAGTTAGTTTGAGCTGTTCGTATATATATAACACCACTGCTGTATGGTGAAAACAAGTTGTTCATAATACACAGCTCCTCAACTTTTTACTGACCACCTTCTTGGTCAGTCATAAGCAATTCTAATAGTTCTAATAGTGAGTTATGTTTGAAATCCGGTATCTGCCATCACTTGTAATAGTCTTTTAACAGTGGTGGCTCCCTTTGTTGTACATATGAGAGACAGGTATTTCTCTCCATTGGTAGGTAACCAAACTAGTAGAGTCATAAATTCAAATTTCAGGGCTTCATCAACATAAGATTAGATTCAAATGACATAAGAGCCTCCATTTTAGCTGGTGGAGGTAAAACTGAAGCTCCATATATTTGAGCTTCTTTGCCAGAACACAAAGTCAAATTCTTATACTTTAGTTTCTGAAATTTCTAAGCCATACATTGAAGATCTATTTGGCTAAATTATTAAGACTAATTATGGTGGTGTCAACTTTTCTCCAAGTTCAGTTTAAGTAAATTTCAGAGGCTATTATATCTCACATTCTAGTAATCACTTTTTGCACAAAGTAGTAGTGGTTGTGATTTGAAATTAGATGAACCATAAAGAGATCTTGAAGACACGTTTTAGGTCTAGGCTGGTTCCTATACCATTGTCAATGAAATCAAATGCTTCAATATGTGTGTTCTACCTCGAAGCCCCCCAAGAAACACTTACAAATCTACCTTCTCAAACATTTGTCAATCTTTCACTCCTCACCTACAAACTGCCTTTTCAAAACCAACCCCAGAAAGCCCTAACCTAATGGCTCTGATTTAATCTCAAAACCTCTCTCTCTCTCTTTCTATCTACCACCCTACCTCTTTTTCCCATTTACTTTAGGAAGAACATGGATTTAGTGGATGAATAGGAAGTGCCTGGACTGAGAATCAAGGGAATTAAAGCCTAGTTCTATAACTAGACTCTATAACAAGATACATAAAATCTATTAACTTTTCAAAGAATCCTTAAAATTCTGCAGAAAAGATATTTAATCCAACATCTCACAAACTTATTTAACTATATAACCTTAAAAAAACAATTGAACATTTTGAGAAACAATATAGACACATTAAATATTATATTATATCTAAATGTAACATCATATAAGAAATAGTTGGAAATATTTCTGATGTTTAATCTGGTAAAGAGAAGACTTAAGAAACATGTAAATGACTGGGTCATAAATCAGGGCTCAACCAATACCAAAAGACTGATATTCCCTGCATATTCTCAGACCACAAAGGTTTGAAACTGGAACTCAACCACAAGAAAAAGAAGGGAAGGAATTAAAATACTTGGAAGCTAAAGACCACCCTGCTTAAGAATGTTTGGATCAACCAGGAAATCAAAGAACTTACAGAATTCATGGAAACCAGTAAGAATGAAGATACTTCAGTCCAAAGCCTATGTGATACAGCAAAAGCAGTCCTAAGGGGGAAATACAAAGTCATCCAAGCATCCCTCAAAAAACATTGAAAAATCCAGAACACACCAGCTGTCTTTACATCTTAAAGAACTGGAGAATCAACAACAAATTAAACCAACTCCACACACAAAAAGAGAAATAATCAAGATTAGAGCAGAGATCAATGAGATAGAAACTGGATATACGGTAGAACACATCAATGAAATTAGAAGCTTTTTTAAAAAAGATTTTATTTACTTATTTGAAAGACAGAGATCACAAGTAGACAGAGAGGCAGGCAGAGAGAGAGGGGGAAGCAGGATCCCCGCTGAGCAAGGAGCCCAATGCGGGGCTCAATCCCAGGACCCTGAGATCATGACCTGAGCAGAAGGCAGAGGCTTTAACCCACTGAGACCCCAGGCATCCATAGAAGCTGGTTTTCTGAAAGGATCAATAAGATTGACAAATCATTGACCAAACTAGTCCAAAGGAAAAAAGAGAGGACCCAAATTAATAAAATTATGAATGAGAAGGGAGATAATATGACTAACACTAAGGAAATAGGAACAATCATCAGAAATTATTATCAACAGTTATATGCCAGTAAGTTAAGCAATCCAGATGAAATGGATGCATTCCTAGAAAACTATAAACCTCCAAGACTGAATCAGGAAGAAATTGACAACCTGAAGAGACCAATATCTAGTAATTACATTGAAGTAGTTATCAAAAACTTCCAAAAAAACAAGAGCCCAGGACCTGACAGATTCCCTGGACAATTCTAACAAACATTCAAAGAAGAAATAATACCTATTCTTCTGAAGCTGTTTCCAATAATAGAAACAGAAGGAAAACTTCTAGACTTTTTTTTTTTTATGAAGCCAGTATTACCCTGATCCCCAAACCAGGCAAAGACCCTACCAAAAAGAAGAATTTCAGACCAATATCCCTGAAGAATATGGATGCCAAGACTCTCAATAAGATCTTAGTTAAGGGGATCCAACAGTACATTGAAAAGATTTTCCACCATGACTACGTGGGATTTATCCATGGGATGCAAGGGTGATTCAACATTCACAAATCAATCAATGTGACAGAACAAATCAGTAAGAGAAGAGAGAAGAACCACATGGTCCTCTCAACTGATGCAGAAAAAGCATTTGACAATATACAGCATCCATTCCTGATTAAAAAGATTCAAAGTGTAGGGATAGAGGGAACATACCACAAGTTCGTAAAATCTATCTATGAGAAACCCAGAGCAAATATCCTCAATGGGGAAAAGCTGACAGCCTTCTCATTGAGATCAGGAACACAACAATGATGCCCACTCTCGCCACTGTTATTCAACATAGTACTATAAGTCATAGCAACAACAATCAGACTACAAAGACAAATAAAACGTATTCAATTTGGCAAAGAAGAAGTCAAACTTTCTTTCTTCACAGATGACATGATACTTTATATAGAAAACCCAAAATACTCCACCCCCAAATAACTAGAACTCATAGAGCAATTCAGTAATGTGACAGGATGCAAAATAAAATTACAGAAATCAGTTGCTTTCTTATACACTAACAATGAAAATATAGAAAGGGAAATTAGAGAATCGATTCCATTTACTATAGCACCAAGAACCGTAAGAGACCTGGGAATAAACTTAACCAAAGAGATAAAGGATCTGTACTTGAGGAACTACAGAACACTCATGAAAGAAATTGAAGAAGACACAAAAAGATGGAAGAGCATTCCATGCTCATGGATCAGAAGAAAAAATATTGTTAAAATGTCTGTACTGCCTAGAGCAATCTATAGTTTCAATGCCATCCCAATCAAAGTTCCACCAGCATTTTTCAAAGATCTGGAACAAACAATCCTCAAATTTCTGTGAAACCTTAAAAGACCCCAATTTTCTAAGGAAATGTTGAAAAAGAAAAACAAAAGTGGGGCATCGTGTTGCCTCATTTCAAGCTTTACTACAAAACTGTGATCAAGAAGACAGCAGTGTACTGGCACAAAAAAAGACACATAGACTTGTGGAACAGAGTAGAGAGCCTAGATATAGATACTTAACTCTATGGTCAAATAATCTTTGACAAAGCAGGAAAAAAAATCCAGTGGAAAAAAAAATCTCTTCAATAAATGGTGCTGGGAAAATTGGACAGCTACATGTAGAAGAATGAAACTCACCATTCTCTTACACCATATAGAAAGATAATCTCAAAGTGTATAAAAGGCCTCAACATGAGTCAGGAATCTATCAAAATCTCAGAGGAGAGCATAGGCAATAATCTCTTTGACATTGGCCACAGCAACTTCTTTCAAGGCATGTCTCTAAAGGCAAAGGAAACAAAAGCGAAAATGAACTTTTGGGACATCTTCAAGATCAAAAGCTTCTGCACAGTTAAGAAAAAAGTCAACGAAATAAAGAGACAACCCATGGAATGGGAGAAGATATTTGCAAATGACATGAGAGACAAAGGGCTGGTATCCAAGATCTATAAAGAAGTCCGCAAACTCAACAGACATAAAACAGATAATCACGTCAAAAAATGGGCAGAAGACATGATCAGATACTTCTCCAAAGAAGACATAGAAATGTCTAACAGACACATGAAAAAAAAATGTTCATCATCATTAGCCATCAGGGAGATTCAAATTAAAACCACATTGAGATATCACCTTACACCACTTAGAATGGCCAAAATTAGCAAGACAGGAAACAACATGTGTTGGAGGGGATGTGGAGAAAGGGGAACCCTCTTACACTGTTGGTGGGAATGCAAGTTGGTGCAGCCTCTTTGGAGAACAGTGTGGAGATTTCTTAAGAAATTAAAAATAGAGCTACCCTATGACCCCACAATTGCACTATTGGATATTTACCCCAAAGATACAGATGTAGTGAAAAGAAGAGCCATCTGTACCCCAATGTTCATAGGAACAATCGCCACAATCACCAAACTGTGGGAAGAGCCAAGATGTCCTTCAGCAGAAGAATGGATAAAGAAGAAATGTTCTATATACAGAGTGGAATATTATGCCTTCATCAGAAAGGATGAATACCCAACTTTTGTTACAACATGGATGGGACTGGAAGAGATTATGCTGAGTTAAATAAGTCAAGCAGAGAGAGTCAATGATCATATGGTTTCACTTACCTGTGGAGCTTAAGGAATAAGCAGAGATGGATGCGGAGATGGAGCAGAGATGGAGCGGAGAAGTGATTTGGGAGAAATTGGAGCAGACAAACCAGGAGAGACTGTGGACTCTGGGAAGCAAACTGAAGGTTTTGGAAGGGGTGTAGGGGGTTGTTTGAGCCTGGTTGTGGGTAGTGTGGATGACAAGTGTTGCATGGAGCAGTGGGTGTTGTGCCTAAACAATGCATGTTGGAACACTGAAAGAAATAAGATAAAATAAATTGGAAAAAGAAAAAGAAATAAGAAAAAAAAAAGAAACGTGTAAATATATTTACATATACTATTCTTCTAGTATATACATATACATACATAATACATATATACATTATACATACACACACATATACATTTCATTCAAATATTTCAATTGACCATATGCTATTCTAGGCTTCAAATAAGGAAGAATTTTTTTTAAGTAACCAAATATGTCCATTTACAGAATGGGTTACTTTATGAGGAAGAAAGTGTCTCATCATGTTTGACTGAAAGTAGTCAAGAAGTTGTTGGAGAAAATGTAGGCAGTAATCTCTTTGACATAGGCCTTAGCAACATTTTTATGATATGTCTCCTCAGGCAAGCGAAACAAAACAAAAATAAGCTGTTGGGACTACACCGAAATAAAAAGCTTTTGCACAGTGAAAGTAATCATTAACAAAACAAAATGGCAACCTAGCGAATGGGAGAAGAGAATTACAAATTATATATCTAATAAGATATTGTGATTTAAATATATAAATAATTCATATAACTCAGCACCAAAGAACCCCCAAGTAATCTGATTAATAAATGGACAGAGGACCTGAATGGACACTTCCAAAGAAGACAACCAGATGGCCAACAGACACATGAAAAGATGCTCAACATCTTTCATTGTCAAGGAAATGCAAATCAAAACAGCAATGAGGTATCACTTTACATTGTCAGATGGACAAGTATCAAAAAGACAAGAAATAACATGTGTTGGTGAGGATGTGGTGAAATGGGAACCATTATGCACTGTTGGTGGGAATGTAAATTGGTGCAGCCACTGTGGAAAACAATATAAAAAAAGTAAAAATAGAAATAGCCTCAGATTGTTTTTCAGAGTCCATAGTCTCTCATGGTTCACCTGAAAAACAATCTGAGGGGTTTGAAGTAGCAGGGGGGTGGGAGGTTGGGGTACCAGGTGGTGGGTATTATAGAGGGCACGGCTTGCATGGAGAACTGGGTGTGGTGAAAAAATAATGAATAATGTTTTTCTGAAAATAAATAAATTGAAAAAAAAAAGAAATAGCCAACGATCCAGTAATTTCAGTACTGGGTACACAAAGAAAACAAAAACACTGATTCAAAAAGATATATAGACTCCTGTATTTATTGCAGCATATTCACAATAGCCAATATATGGAAGCAACCTAAGTGTCCACTGATAGATGAATGAATAAAGGAGATGGATCACACACACAAACACACACACACACACACACACACACACACACACACATGAATATTACTTAGCCATTAAAAAATGAGATCTTGACATTTGTGGCAACATAGATGGACCTAGAAGGTACTATGCTAAGTGAAATAAGTCAGAGAGAGAAAGACACATATCATATGATTTCACTTATATGTGGAATCTAAAAAACAAAACAAACAGAAAGCTGAAACAGATAGATAAATCAGAGAACAAACTGATGGTTTTCTGAGAGGAGGGGAGTGGGGCATGGGCAAAATGAATGATGGGGAAATGGGAGGTACAGGCTTCTAGTTATGAAATTTGTTACTCATGGGGGTGAAAGATACATAATAGGGAATATAGTTAGTGGTACTGTAAAAACATTGTATAGTGACAGCTATACTTCTGAGCATAACATAACCACTAAGTTGTACACCTGACACTAATGCAACACTGCAGGTCAGCTACAGTTCAATTTTAAAAAAGGGGGAAGAGTTGTTGAAACACATCTGTGATGATTAATTTTGTCACAAAGTTTAGATTATATATAAGGTATATTTCAAAACTACGAGGGTATAATTTTGTGACTAAGTAGCAAATACTTTCCCTTCTTTAAATGTTCACATCCAATTCAACTTCAGGTGTATTCTTAGGTGGAAGTAGAGGAGGTATCTCCTTAATTATCTACTTTAAGTGGTAGAATTCCTCGAATTACTGCCTTCTTCTCAGCCCCAATCACTAAAATGCCTTCCCCCCCATCTTGTTACTTAGCCCCAAATTCTGTTAGGTCTCATGGTGATATATAAGCATGAGCTTCAGAGACAGACCTGATTTTGAATCCTAGGTTTGGTTCTCACTATCCTTAAAATTCTAGGCCATTAATTCAGGCTCTTTAGACTCAGTTTGCTTATATGTAAACTGTGGACTTTAAGGACTGTAGTTAGTACATCTAAAACAGCTATATATTGCTTGGCCTGCAATAATTGTAAACATTTATTGGAGCATGGTTATTATTATTACTTTGTATTAAGATATTGTTTTTCCATGAGTTATTTTTAAAATTCAGACTTTTAAAAGTTTTGAGAACGGGGCGCCTGGGTAGCTCAGTGGGTTAAAGCCTCTGCCTTCGGCTCAGGTCGTGATCCCGGGGTCCTGGGATTGAGCCTCGCATCAGGCTCTCTGCTTAACGGGGAGCCTGCTTTCCCCTCTCTCTCTGCCTGCCTCTCTGACCACTTGTGATCTCTGTCTGTCAAATAAATAAATAAAATCTTAAAAATAAAATAAAATAAAAGTCTTGAGAATATCACATTCAAGTATTATCAACCAATATCACTATAATCCAAATAAATGAGTCAGATATTTGAGCACAGGACAAGTACATTTGCTAGGTGAAATGGTGGAGCTTGGGCAGAACAGTTGGGAGGCAGGGAAAGTTACTGAAAGGTCAAATGGAACCACTGAAAATAAATATTGCTTGGGGCTATCTTGAGATAAACTTCTTTTATTTTTATCTATCTCTCTATCTATCATCTATCTATCTATCTATCTATCTATATCTTTATTTGAGGGAGAGCAAGTGAGAGAGAGAGAGAGAGAGAGATCATGAGTGGGCATAGAAGGACAGGAGGAGAGAATCTTAAGCAGGCTCCATGTTCAGTGCAGAGCCTAACACAAGGATAGATCTCAGGATCATGAGATCATGACCTGAGCTGAAAACAAGAGTGGGATGCTTAACGTACTGAGTCATCCAGGTGCCTCTGGATAAACCTCTTTTAAATCTGAGGCCCTAGGGAAAAAAAGAGGCTTATAAATATTTAGAAATTGGGAAAACACAGATACCAACCCATCATAACAGAAACCAGGAAGAGTACTGGAAAAGGATCCTGGAGTAACACCCCCATCCCTGATTTTGCCAGGCCCTACCCCTTTAGTGACAGTGTCCTAAGGCAAGTGGGAGCTGTGGAAGGAAGGTATAAAGACCTCATGGTAGTAGCGTGACACTTGGGTGGTGCAGGGCAGCAGCCATTTATCAACTGGTATGAAGTTTCAATGTTTTAACAACCTGTATGATGACATAGCTGTGTGCCCACTGAATATCAGTGCTAGCCCTGTGATTAAACAAACAAACAGGCCAAAAAAAGGAGTATAACGTGAAACAGCAGCAGAAAACAACCATCATTTAGCAACAGAGTGAAATCATCAAAAGATAATTAATCCCTGAATTATAATTTATTATTAAATACCTAGACTGAATTTGACACCATTTTTAGATAAAATGAATTTGACAGTTTCCAGTTCTTAATTGGTAACACCAATTCCCCCCTCGGGTAGGAAACACCTAACAATGTTTAACCTTTTCAATGTTTTTACTTTAACCCTCAAGATATCTTCAAAGGAATATTACACTTTTGTTATACATTTTTAAAATGCTATGTACCTGGTTTACACATCATAATACAACTCCTCATGCACCAAAATTGTTTTGACAAATGGAAATTTGAATGGTAAGAGCCTCTTAGCAGAAATCCACATTTCGGGGCACCTGGGTGGCTCAGGAGGTTAAGCCTCTGCCTTCGGCTCAGGTCATGATCTCAGGGTCCTGGGATCGAGCCCCACATTGGGTTCTCTGCTCAGCGGGGAGCCTGCTTCCCCCTCTCTCTGCCTGCCTCTCTGCCTACTTGTGATCTCTCTCTCAAATAAATAAATAAAATCTTAAAAAGGAAAAGAAATCCACATTTTTTCATAATTCTTTACAATGCAAGGCTTGTTTGTACATCCTCTTAAAAAGACATGTGCCACTACAGGCAAGGTTAGAGCACCCTTATAGAGCTCAGCAGAGCTTCCATTTTTTGAATAGTATCAGATAAGCACTCTGTAAAGGTTCTAAAACACTTCATTCAGTGATTGTATTTCCCCAAATGTGTAACTACATGCAGTGTACAACAGGTTGGGAAAACTAAAATTGCATTAAAAAAAATCTGTGATTGAATTTCTATATTCTTTGCAACTGGTATCACCACCTGAAGGATTCAAATAGGAAATAAGCCTATTTGAGCCAAGGCATATCAAATACCTCTGTTTGGAGGAAAGAGATCTACAAGGAATCCCATAGGGCTTCAGGCAATTCTTACATAGCAAAAATCCTACCTAAAACAAACCTCCCCTTTCTCTTGAGATTTCCTATAATCTTGGTGATTAGATGGATGGGTACTGGCAGTGGTTGCTCTTTGCTAAGAGAATTTACTCAGGTTGTATGGGGCTCATTCTGTTTTTCTCCCAATTTTAAAATCAAGTATTGAGAGCATTTTACTTATTAATGAATTTCTCAAGGTGGTCACTGATCCCTGATTACACTTTGAATTCTGCAGGGGCAAATCTGAACCCCTAAAACCTTAATTTCATCAGTTTGGAATGAACAAGGCAAATCATGCCTCTAGTCTCTACTAGTCTCTATCATCCACAAGACTGGGCTTCTCAGGGACAGGGACATGCCTTATATTTACTTTCTATCCTTACTGTCAAACATACTCCCCATATTGAACAAATCCTATTTGTAGCATGAATAAAAGACTAAATAAAAGGAATGAAGTACTAAAGAAAATGTCTAGCATGTAAGAGCTCACTTGCTTTACTTGTTACTTTATGGAATTAATTTATATTGGGTAATCCACACAAATGACTATTTACAAACTTCTGGAAAAAAACACATGTTGGATTTAATCTGTAAAAACATAGATAGCTGTCATGAACATGCTATGAAGGCACACACACGATCTGTGTCTTCCCACAATGTCAATTTTATTCAATCATAAGGCAAAGTTAATCACAATTATAAAGCAGGTTCTGGACTCCAAACTCAGTGACATTTCACCATATGATTAAACTTGGCTTCTTAAATAGCACATAGAACAGAACGTAAGACAAACCACATAACAAACAGGATAACAGAAGGGTGTAGGAAATTAATGAACCAAACACAAAGTCAGTCTGTGGGTGTGCAGTTGAGATAAGGTCTTGGTCCGGTCCAGGTCAGCTCTCAGCATTAACGGCTATTATGTTCAAGCAGTGAAAGATCCTGGTGCTGTTCAGTGATCAGTTGTGCAGAGCTTTCAGTGGCAGTTGCCTTTTTTAAGGCGTCAGACACAGAGGGGTCAGGTCTGAAGAGTCTGACTGTTTGCTGCAAAAATCCTCCACCTTTTCAAAGGATTTAATCCATTTTGGGCCCCTGCAGATCTCTTCTGGTTCTGCTTGTTATCAGTTGTGGAATGTCAGCTGATGCTGGTCCTGGTGATATCTCTTAGGGGCAGTGCATTTAACTACTTGTGTTATTGCTTCACACAGGCCTCTGCTTGACACAGCCTCCTGCTTGACATGAGAGACTCCATTTTGCTCTCTACAACAACCTTCTAGTTTTTCCAAATGTCACCTTTCTTTAAAAGTTCTTTTGCAGAAAAGATGGGACAAGCGAGAACACTTTTTGTGTGATTGAAAATTTAAAGGAAAAGCATGATATTTCTCCAAAAGTATTCTTGACATTGGAATCTCTTTGATCTTGTAACTGCTAAAACCTTGGTTTATTGACCTGTTCATTCAATGTTCATTCTACTTGTGCTAGATAACCAGGAAGTATTTTGTTTTCACGTGTTAATGCTTCTCTATTGTGCATAGATAATTTAAAGAAATAAAAACTATTATAGTGGGAATTTCTTAAATATGTAAGCTATAAATATAATACTTTGGGCAGATATAAATGCTATGCATTTTTCATAAATGCAAGATATTTGAAAGTCAGGAAGATTTGAATTACAAATGCTATTTTTTAGCTTCCCTCTTAAAACCTCCAAGAGACCTACAACATTTAACTCTCATCCCATTCCTCTAAGAGTAGGAGGAAAATATTTAAAAGAGTATCTGTTCTGCCTTCTAAGATCATTACTTTATTTTCCAGAAGTGTATCCTATTCCAGTAAGACCGATATGTCCCATTGATCCTAGAAATATGCTGTTCCATGGCTGCAATTTCTTTCTCTGAAATAATCTTCTGGTATTTTAAATTTATAACCAATTGGCTGGTGCAGTGTGGGTTTCAGTTGCTGAAAATTCAGTTGCTGAGTCCATTATAATATTGAGGTTTGGAGTAATCTCCTGGACTGTATTTGGTGCCAAAGTCCCTACAAACTGATTTTGAAAAACAATCTGAGGGGTTTTTCACTCTCTTGACTCCTGTCCCAATGGGAAAATTTTGTCATTTTATTTGGATGGATTTTTTAAAAAGATTTTATTTATTTATTTATTTGACAGAGAGATTATAAGTAGCAGAGAGTCAGGCAGAGAGAGAGGGGGAAGCTGACTCCCCACTGAGCAAAGAGCTAGATGCAAGGCTCAATCCCAGGACCCTGAGATCAGGACCTGAGCCGAAGGCAGAGGCTTAACCCGCTGAGCCACCCAGCTGTGTATCTTCTATAGGGTGTATCTTCTAGGTGTATTTTCAATAAGGATTACTATCTATAGATATCCTTTGTCAGGATTGTAATCATCTGGACACCTGGGTGGCTCAGTTGGTTAAACATCTGCTTTTGGCTCAGGTCATGATCCCAAGGTCCAGGAATTGAGCCCTGTGCCCTGTGTCAGGCTCCCTGCTCTGTAGAGAGTCTGCTTCTCCCACTGCCCCTCCTCCCACTCATTCTATCAATCTCTGTGTCTCTCTCAAATAAATAAATATTTTTTAAAAGTTAAAAAAGTAATAAAATATTATAATCATGTTTTATAAGAGAGACATCTGAGGTTAAAACATTAAAACACATCTGAAAAAATTCATCAGAAATCTAAGTTCATTCTGTATGATCACTTCATCTGCTCCTGGACCTTACGGCAAAGTCACTGTTGCTGTTGTCATGGGAATCTGGGTCATGGGGAACAAAACTCAAGCTCATTTTATAACAGTTTAAGAAACAATTTTTCCTCTGCAGAAAATTATTATTTTCCCTAAATGCTCACAACTGCAGGACTAGTGGTAAAGTTCTAAAGAGGAAATAATCTTTAACAGATGAGGACTCAGAAGATACCTCTTTCAAAAAGGAAAAGCATAGCAATCTATGATCTGTTGAGAAGCTTAATTTTTATTAATGACAATGAAGTTTCTTATGAAAGCAGTATCAATCTGGAAAACAATATTATTTTCCTCTTGGGTTGTTTTGATCAAAATTGGGTAAAGGTTAAAGGACATTTGGAATAAACTTTACTTATTTACAATTAGCTGCAATCTGACATTCTTGTTGGAGTCATAGCACTGGACATTTCACAGTTTGACCTAATCAGGTTAAGTCAGTGTAAGTCACAAAACACACAATGCCTGAAAGTAAAAGGAACAACGCTTTATCTTATCTTGCTCTTCTAAATTAGGCCTATAGCTGGATTGCTTTCTAAAGTGCTCAGGCATGTAATAAACTGCAGCAACATTCAATGTGTCCATAGGTCTACACATTCATTTTTCACACCCCTTTGCCACTTTTGATGGATGCCCTGTATTTTCCTTGCATTAAATTGGTTACTAAAATAAAAAAAAAATCCTGTATCTATGAAAATATGTGTACACGCTCACATTTCTTATATTCTGTATTTCATTATATCGAAAGATCTGCAAAAGTCAATTTCTTCTTTACCTGCCTATCACCGGCTGGATTAAGGCTTTATAATTGATGACAGCCCTTGCAAAGCATCGAGCACACACTGATTGCTACTCTCACTCCAGTTCTTTTAGACTGAAGCTGGAATACGGATTTTGATGTTCCTTTTTTTTTTTTTAACTATGAAGGAAATGTACTTTAAAATGTTTTGCTTTAAAATGTGACTGTTATTATCCTTATTGTACAAATACATGTGGCATTACTGTCATATTTAGGCTTCAATACATAACACACACTCCTGATTTGGAAACTTAGTTTATTTTTTAAGAGCTTTCCATATCATCCTGAAGCTTGTGTTACATAAGCTTAATGGACTCAGCTTTGTGATGGAAAGAATCCACCAGGTGAATAGCAGCAGTAAGCTCATGAGCTTTGAAGGGCTTATTTTGCCAGACTGCAGCTCCAGCTTACTGTTAGGGATCACACTATTCTTCATGCACTGATTATATACTATAAAGCTCTGATAATATTCACTGCAGAATGAAAATGTCTTTTGCCACTCTCCCCCTTTCTTTTTGCATAAACACAATAAGTTGAGTTTTAACTAAGGTGATGTTTGAATTAAACTGACAAATCCAAATGCCTGAAATTTAGGATTACATTTATGGATTTCATCTGCAGTATATCAGCATCAAAATATCAGTGATAGTAAGTCACATCCAGGAGAAGTTTCTATGAGTTTTGGAACTTTCATGTTATTGTTGTGCTATCTAGCACAGGTCAGAAGAACAGGACTGATGCGGATGGTGAGACTTAAATTCACTACTTAAATATTCCTCCAAACTGGAGATTTACTCTGGCACATGGGAGGAAGAAAGTATATCTTTAAAAGGAATGTGTGTGTGTGTGTGTGTGTGTGTGTGTGTGTGTTTCCCAAAGAAAGAAAAAGGGAAAAAAGCTAGTGAGCAGATTGAACCAGAATCCATTTTAGCAAAAGAATATGTCTGTGCTTTGAGGGTACAAATGCCAAAACCTTTAGTTAAGAGAAAGATTAATGAAATGTCCTCTCTTTTCTTTTTTTTTTTTCTTTAGAAAAAAGAAGCTATTCCATTTTTGACTCATTTAAATATGCTTACTCCTTTCATGGTTTTTAAGTATTTCTGCTTCCCTCATGTCTCTGAATGCCCTCAACAGACAGTTTAACCCCAAACCATTTCAAATGTCTACATACATGTTTGTATTTATGTATATTCCAAAAAGATGCTCTTGAGAATATAAACTGTGCAAATGAACTTTGAATCATTTTTCCAAAATGGTATTTAAAATATTTTCTTACTTTGAAGGATCACATTCGCTTAGTGAAATAAATTGCAAAAATGTATCCAGAAAACACCTCTCAATTAGAAACTATACCATAATTTGCTATAGGCATATCCATGGCAGGCTTCAAATGAAGAGCTCTGTAAACTTACTGTGTGGATAGGTTGAGTTCTGCACTGCAACACTGAATCAGGAAGGACATTCCTATGGGAATAACCTGACTGTATATAATAATGTACCTACTGGCAATACAGCTTTGGGGATATGGGGAAAGAAAGGAATTATGGCAGAGATCATATTTCACCTTATTCTTATTGAAACTATGAAAATTATATTGGAAACAAAGTGGACAAACCCTAGATCAGTGATTCTGTGGGAATTTTGGCCCTTTGCTAGAATGGTGAAATAGTGAGCATTCCATTGGAGTGGGTTGCACTCCTTGGCATCACACCTTCTTGATACTACTTCCTTTTTCTTTTTCTCTTCTCTTCCTACCCATCCCCCCCCAAAAAAAAAACTGAAATAAAAGAAACTGGAGTCATTTCGGTGAGAAAACATTACATTGTAGATATACTGATGGGGAAATTATTCAGTTTCATTTTCCCAACTTAAATGTTCTTGACTCACCATATTGTAAAGGGAGCAAAACAAAACCAAGTAGAACAAAGCAAACCCCAGAAGACAATTTCATTTTAATTAATGTCTTATTTTGAAAAGGAGAGCCTATTGTAGAAAGCACTGAAAAGGGAGAAAATTTAGTAAACACAATAAAACGTGAATCTGAAAAAAATCATGGGATGGTTGGGAAAGGGGGGAAATGAAATGGTTACAGAAAAGATAAATTCAATAAGAAAAAGAAGAAGAGAACTAGGAAAAGGAAAAGAAGACAAAAATATCAAAAGATATTTATTTCTTTGGCTGAAAGAGGGGTAAATTACACTCTTGCATCAAAACACTTAAGGCTTAGTATTATAACTTCCACTAAACACAAAAAGTAAATTATGCACATTGTTTTTTCAGGATAAAGAATGAAAAGAAACAGAGACTGACAATTTGTTAACAATTAAATCGCAATGCATATTCTTGTGGATGGAGAACACCACTAGGCCTAACCTCTTAAAATATAGCATTTTGTTATTTTTAGAAGAATATGACACATTCACTTTATGCTTAGAAGACATGCAAGTGTTTGGCACACTGAAACACCCATCCTTCTGTTCATTAGAAGAAAATGAAAACTTGAAACTATAAGTCAGATGTGAAGCCATTCTTGTATGTATTTTCAAGTAAAAAGTACACAGGAGTGTAGAGAATATTATAGATTGTAGAATATGACAAACTTGATCAAATTTGCAAAATGGATGAAAAGGCTATGCAATAGTACAAAAGTTCCACATTTCTTTCATCTCAAGAAAATAATACAAAGCAACAACAAACTATTTGTCCATCAATAAATATATAAACAAGAAGATGTTACATTCATAGGCATAACCTTAGATAAGTTAGAGAGTAGTAGGGAATTTGGGTAAATTGGAAGGGGAGGTGAACCATGAGAGACTATGGACTCTGAAAAACAGTCTGAGGGGTTTGAAGTGGCGGGGGGGTGGGAGGTTGGGGGTACCAGGTGGTGGGTATTATAGAGGGCACAGCTTGCATGGAGCACTGGGTGTGGTGAAAAAATAATGAATACTGTTTTTCTGAAAATAAATAAATTGGGGAAAAAAAAACAAAAAAACAAAAAAAAAAAACAAATCACATTCTTCTATATGATTCTTATAGCCATCTTGTGAGGTTTGCAGGACAGGTCATATTTTCTCTTTTCTAGATACAAAGAAACTAAAGCTCAGAGAGCTGGAGTGACTTGCCCAAGATTAAAGTATGGAAAGTTGTAACTCAAATTCTAGTCTCTAGATCCAAGTTTAATGCTTTTCTGTCAACTATACTGCTCCTAAAATTATGGGAATCACAATTAGTTAGGTCAAATTGAGTGTGGTTATTTTTAAATCTAAGCTGCAGATTTAGAGCAGAATTTAGATAATACATCAATGCTTCATGAATTTTAGTTTTCTAAATGCATCATCTACCAGACATTTTATCCTTAATCACTCATAGATTCTACCAATATTCTGGCACAGATATACAATGGATGTTCAATAAATACTTATTTGGTTCAATTACTAGACAAAAGGTTTATAATTAATAATCAATCTACTAAGAAACTGTATTTCCATTTACCTTTTGATTTGACAGAAACACTCTACAATTAAGGAATATGTGATTTTAAAACAACCAGTAAAACACATCAATTTTATTCACTCTTTTTTTCACAGAGATGAACTATAAACGCATTTCTTCTTTTAAATTCAGCAAGCTGGAGAAGGGGCAAGATGGTGGAGAAGTAGGAGACCCTGTTTCAATTGGTCCCTTACAGTGAGCTAATTATCTACCAGAACACTCTGAACACCCATGAAATCAGCCTGGGATGGAGGATTATACACTTCTGGATCTCTACAGGGGCAGAAGACTCCAGTGGAAAGGTAAAGCAGAGTGGGAATGATTGCACAGATATTGGGGGATAAACAGAAGGGGGAGGGAGCCACCAGAAGCGACACTTTTGGAAAATAATACTCCGATACAAGAGTGCCCATGACTGGGGACCAGCATTAACTTGGAGTTTGGTTAAAAGCACTCAAAAAGAACAAAATATCTTAAGGGGCAACTGGTGGAATTGGATGGTCATGGGCACAGGCCTAAGCCCATGGACCAAGGATGAAACTGCCAGTGACCACCCATGCCAGAGAGAGTGTGGATGAGCCCCCAGGGTTGCACACCTTGCATCACGGCTTGGCTGGGCACACTCCCACCCCCACATGAGAGAGGCTGGTGAAGGCGCTAACCTGTGCTCCTTAGAATTTTTGCACACTGTGCATACAGGTTCTGACCCACTCCCTGCTAGCGTCTGAGAAAGTTCCATCACGGAGCTAGCTGGCGGTCTCTAGGACTGGCTGAGGCTCTGGACTCTTCCAGTGAGGGTGGAAAGAAACCCAGTGCATATCCCCCGGTGGCAACTTGAGGTCTGGACCCTAGCAGTACCGACAAAAGCAGCCACTGGAAGCGGGCTCCCTGGACCAAATATCACTCGTGGCTTTGGAACAAGGGTGCAGGCCTCAGGTGACTCCTGAGGTGGTGTCTGGGGACGTGCTCTGCCTGTGGGAGGTTGCATGGCAAAACGGAGTTTGCAGAAGGGGAGTTTGTGTTCTGGACCATCCAGAGGGAGGCAGACTGAGGTTTCACTCTGAGACGGAGGTCTGGGCACAATGTGCTTTCCACTAAACCTCTGAAAACACACAAAAAGCTGCCAAAGAACTAAAACCTCCAGAGAACAAAAGCACAAATAACCAGTTTCCACAGAGCCCAGCCCCATGATAGGGAGCAGAAGGACTCAACCCAAGCAAGACTGACTGAAAAACAATGTGGTAACCCCTCCACGCCCAGAAAGTCAGCCAAAAGAATGAGAGGACAACCACCACAGAGTCCCCATAAAATTGTAAATCCCCAGTATGAGGGGAAAAACACATTAAGTTATTGGTATTGCCCTAGAACCTATATACTTCATAGATACAACTTTTTAAA
Source organism: Neogale vison (assembly GCF_020171115.1). Classification (NCBI taxonomy): domain Eukaryota; kingdom Metazoa; phylum Chordata; class Mammalia; order Carnivora; family Mustelidae; genus Neogale; species Neogale vison. The sequence goes on along the minus strand of NC_058105.1, from coordinate 50,916,500 downwards.
AAAATTTTTCTCACTATTCTTGTTCTGTTTAATATTATTAACCTACTTGTCATTACAACTAGAGGTTTCATACAACATATTCCATAATAGCCTTTTAACTTGAACTTTTTTCATCATATACCTGTGTTTTGCTTTTGCTTTTCTATTTTTAAAATATACATATAGATATAAGCTTCAGGGTAATCCTCTTTCCTTACTCAATACTATCCCTACATATAAACCAGTTTTAATCTCCCTTTTTCTCTGGAAAGTTGAATTCTTTAACAACAATATCAAGATACACCTATGTAGAATAAAAATAACCTTCCTCTCCCACATTGAAGATTTATAACCACTTAGCCATCTTTTTCTTCTGTCAGTGTTTCTGTGTAATCATTCTTGTTCTGGTATTATATAAATCTTATTCTTGGGGTTCATTTTGGCTGGGTCCTTTTTTCCTTGTCATTTACTTTTGGTGGTCTTTTTGTTTGTCTGCTTTTTTTTTTTTTTTTTTTTTTTTGTTTACCTTATAAATCTTACTTTGGGAGCTCATTCTGGCAAGGTCTTCTCTTTTCCCCCCCCCCCCCGTCTCTCTTGCTCTCTCTCTTTTTCTTTTATCTATCTTTCTGATGGTAACCTCAATTGCTCAGAAGAGTTCCAAGGTGCACCTTGCCTGGATTGTGATTGATATCTTCAGCTACACATCCCCTCAACCACTTCTCACCGAAATGACTAGAAGAAGGAACACGAACAGAAGAAAAATCCAGAGACTGTGCCCTCTCCCACAGAATTGTTGGATATAGACATAAACAGTATGTTGGAAAGAGAACTCAGGGTTACAATTATCCAGGAAAAACTAAGTGGAGAAAACCATTGATGACAACATAGAATCTGTAAGGGCAGAAATGAAAGCCACCTGGGAAGAAGTTAAAAAGGCTATCAATGAGATCCAATCCAATTTTAATTCTCTAACAGCTAGGGTAATCCAGGCAGAAGATAGAATTAGTGAACTAGAGGACAAACTGATAGAGAAAAAAGATCAGAAAAAGGCCTGGAACAAACAGCTTAGAAGCCATGAAAACAGAATTAGGGAAATAAATGAAGCCATGAAACATTCCAAGGTCAGAATTATTAGAATCCCTGAGAGGGAGGAAAAAGAAAGAAGATGAAAAGGTATAGCTGAAAAAAATTCTCCATGAAAATATTCCCAATTTGGGGAATGGAACCAGGGTTCTTGTCCTGAGGCATAAAGAACACCCCCCTAGATCAATGAATCTAGAAAAACCTCGAGACACTTGATTATGAGACAGATGAATCATAATTTTAACAGGAACCTTGAGAGCACCTGGGGAAAGAGATTCCTTACATACAGAGGAAGGTCCATAAGAGTAATATCAGACCTGTCCACAGAAATCTGTAAAGCCAGAAAGGGCTGCAAGACATATTCAGGACACTAAATGAGAAGAACATGCAGCCAAGAATAATTTATCCAGCAAGGTTGACATTCAAATTAGATGGAGAGATAAAGAACTACCAAGACCTGCAAAATTTTAAAGAGTATGTGACCACCAAGATGGCACTATAAGAAATATTAAGGGGGTTCTATAAAAGAAGAAAGAAATGAAGAGTGTCATAGAACATAAATTTAAAGAGACAATCTATACAAACAAGGACCTCACAGGCAATGTGATGTTAATAAAAACATATATTTAAATAATAACTCTCAATGTGAATGGCCTAATTGCTTCCATAAAATGGGACAGGGTTACAGATTGGATAAAACGGCAGGATCTGTCCATGTGCTGTCTACAAGAGACCATTTGGAACCTAAGGACACATCCAGATTGAAAGTGAAGGGATGGAGAAGTATCTTCCATGCCAATGGGCCTCAGAAAAAAACTGGCATAGTGATTCTAATTTCAGATAAATTAGATTTTAAACTAAAGACTGTAGTCATAGATAAAGGACACTACATAATTCTTAAAGGGTCTATCCACCAAGAAGACCTAACTATTGTTAAACATTTATGCCCCCAATATGGGAACAACCAACTACATAAAACAACTGTTATGATAAAGACTCATATTGATATTAATAGTAGGGAATCTTAACAAGCCACTCTCAGTCCAAGTAAAAAGAAAATCAATAAAGAAACAAGAGTGTTGAATGACACAAGGGACCAGATGGACCTCATAGATATAAACAGAACATTGCACCCTAAATCAACAGAATACTCATTCTTCTCAAGAACACATGCAGCTTTCTCCAGAATAGAACACATACTGGGTCACAAATCAGGGCTCAACTGATACCAAAAGACTGAGATTATTCCTTGCATACTCTCACACAACAATGCTTTGAAACTGGAACTCAACCACAAGAAAAAGATTGGAAGGAATTCAAACACTTGGAAGCTAAAGACACCCTGCTTAAGAATGGTTGGATCAACCATGAAATCAAAGAAGAACTTAAACAATTCATGGAGACCAATGAGAAAGAAGACACTTCAGTCCACAACCTATTGGATACAACAAAGATGGTCCTAAGAGGCAAATACATAGCCATCCAAACCTCCCTCAAAAAAATGGAAAATCCAGAATGCACAAGCTCTCTTTACCCATTAAAGAACTGGAGTATCAACAGCAAATTAAGCCAACCCCACACAACAGAAGAGGAATAATCATGATTAGAGCAGAGATCAAGGAGATAGAAACTAGAGATACAGTAGAACACATCAATGAAATTAGAAGCTGGTTTTTTGAAAAGATTAATAAGATTGATAAACCATTGGTCAAACCAATCCAAAAGAAAAGAGAGAGGACCTAAATTAATAAAATTATGAGTGAGAAGGGAGAGATCACGACTAACACCAAGGAAATAGAAACAATCATCAGAAATATTATCAACAGTTATATGCCAATAAGTTAAGCAACACAGAAGAAATGGATATATTCCTGGAAACCTATAAACTTCTAAGACTGAATCAGGAAGAAATTGGCAGCCTGAATTGACCAATATCTAGTAACGAGATTGAAACAGTGACCAACAACCTCCCAAAACACAAGAGCCCAGGACCTGACAGATTCCCTGGATAATTCTAACAAACATTCAAAGGAGAAATAGTACCATTCTCCTGAAGCTGTTTCAAAAAATATAAACAGAAGGAATTTTTTCATACTCTTTTTATGAAGCCAACATTACCCTGATCCCCAAACCAGGAAAGACCCAACCAAAAAGGAGAATTTCAAACCAATATCCCTGATCAATATGGATGCCAAGATTTTCAACAAGATCCTAACTAAGAGGATCCAATGACATTAAAAAAAGATTATCCACCATAACCAGGTGGGTTTTATCCAGGGGATGCAAGTGTGATTCAACATTCACAAATCAATCAATGTGATAGAACAAATCAGTAAGAGAAGAGAGAAGAACCACGTGGTCTGCTCAATTGATGCAGAAAAAGCATTTGACAAGATACAGCACCCATTCCTGATTAAAATCCTTCAAAGTATAGGGATAGAGGGATCACTCCTCACCTTTGCAAAATCTGTCTATGAAAAACCCAGAGTGAATATCATCCTCAATGAGAAAAGCTACAGCCTTCTCTTTGAGTTCAGGAACACAACAATGATGCCTACTCCCACCACTCTTGTTTAACCAAGTACTAGAAGTCCTAGCAGCAGCAATAAGACAACAAAAACAAATAATATTTGTTCAATTTGGTAAAGAAGAAGTCAAACTCTCTCTCTTCACAGATGCCATGATACTTTGTATGGAAAACCCAAAAGACTCCACCCCAAACTACTAGAACTCATACAGAAATTCAGTAATGTTGCAGGATACAAAATCAATGTACAGAAATCAGTTGCTTTCTTATACACTGATAATTAAAATACAGAAAGGGAAATTAGAGAATTGATTCCATTTACTATAGCACCAAGAACCATAAGAGACCTGGGAATAAATCTAACTAAAGAGGTAAAGGATCTGTACTTGAGGAACTACAGAACACTCATGGAGGAAATTGAAGAAGACACAAAAAGATGGAAGAGCATTCCATGCTCATGGATCAGAAGATTAAACATTGCTAAAATGTTATAATGCCTAGAGCCACCTATACATTCAATGCCATCCCGATAAAAATTCCATCGGCATTTTTCAAAGATCTGGAACAAATAATCCTAAAAGTTGTTTGGAACTGGAAGAAACCTTGAATTGCTAAGGAAATGTGGAAAAAGAAAAACAAAAGTGGGGGCATCATGTTGCCTGATTTCAAGCTTTACGACAAGGCAGTGATCACCAAGACAACATGGTACTAGCAAAAAAAACAGACACATGAATCGTGGAAAAGAATAGACAGCTCAGATATGGACCCTAAACTCTATAGTCAAATAATGTTTGACAAAGCAGGAAAAAATACACAATGGAAAAAAGACAGTCTCTTCAGTAAATGATGTGGTAAAATTGGACAGCTTCATATAGAATAATTAAACTTGAACATTCTCTTACACCATACAGAAAGATAAACTAAAAATGGATCAAAGACCTTAACGTGATTCAGGAATCTATCAAAATCCAAGAGGAGAACATAGGCAGTATTCTCTTTGACATCGGCCGCAACAACTTCTTTCAGGACATGTCTCCAAAGGCATGGGAAATACAAGTGAAACTGAACTTTTGGGACTTCATCAAGATTGAAAGTTTCTTCACAGCAAAGGAAACAGTCAACAAAACAAAGAGGCAATCCATGGGATGGGAGAAGATATTCGCAACTGACACTACAGACAATAGGCTGATATCCAAGATCTATAAAGAACTCCTCAAACTCAACACATTGAAAACAGATAATTACTTCAAAAAAATGGGCAGAAGACATGTACAGACACTTCTCCAAAGGAGACATGCAAATTAATGACAGACACATGAAAAACTGTTCATCATCATTAGCCATCAGGGAGATTCAAATCCAAACCACATTGAGATATCACCTTACACCAGACAGAATGGCCAAAATCAAGAAAGCAGTAAATAACATGTGTGGGAGAAGATGTGAAGAGAGAGGAACTTTCTTACACTGTTGGTGGGAAAGCAAGTTGGTACAGCCACTTTGGAAAACAGTGTGGAGTTTCCTTAAGAAATTAAATATAGAGCTACCCTATGACCCTGCAAATGCACTACTGGGTATTTACCCCAAAGATACAGATGTAGTGAAAAGAAGGGCCATCTGTATGCCAATGTTCATAGCAGCAATGGCCACAGTCCCCAAACTGTGGAAAGAGCCAAGATACCCTTCAACAGCTGAATGGATAAAGAAGATATGGTCCATATACACAATGGAGTATTATGCCTCCATCAGAGAGGATCAATACCCATCTTTTGTATCAACATAGATGGTGCTGGAAGAGATTATGCTGAGTGAGATAAGTCAGTCAGAGAGTGTCAAGTATCACATGGTTTCACTTACTTGTGGAGCATAACGAATAACACAGAGGACATTCAGAGATGGAGAGGAGAAATGGGTTGGGGGAAATTGGAGGGGGAGACAAATCATGAGAGACTGTAGACTCTGAAAAAGAAAACTGAGTTTTTTGGAGGGGTGGAAGGTAGGGTCTTGGGTGAGTCTGACGGTGGTATTATGGAGGGCATATATTGCATGGAGCACTGGGTGTGTTGCATAAACAATGAATTTTTGGAACTCTGAAAAGAAATAAATTAAAATAAAATAAAATAAATAAGTAAATAAAAAAATAAATTCAGCAAGCTATCCATACATTGAAGGATATAGTTAAAAGTTACTCCAGATATTATCTCAAAACCTCTTAGTTCCTTTTTGTTCATAAAATGCAAACATTAAAAATTATGTCTGGAAATATATATCACTATCACAAGTGTCTGCAGAAATGGGAGTAGGAAGAAAGGTTTGAAGGGAGAGTTTATGTGTGGGCATATTCACATTTTTCTAATACAAAAAAGCAGATCAAACAAATTTAGTTTTTTTTTCTTTTTTTTTTAAGTAAGAGCACTTATAAATGCAATTATTTTCTTGAAATGTAGGATTAACCAAATTCAAGTCATTTAATCTATAGCAAAACCTGATTTTGAAGGAAGCAATATCAAAATGGAAATGCCAAATGGTTATTCTCATATTCATAGTTATTAAATGAAATAGAAGCCAAAAAGAAGTTTGGAAACTGTAGGGAATCCCATGTAAATTGTGCCTTCCTTTTTTTTTTAAGATTTTATTTATTTATTTGACAGAGCGAGATCACAAGTAAGCAAAGAGGCAGACAGAGAGAGAGAGAGGAGGAAGCAGGCTCCCCACTGAGCAGAGAACCCGATGTGGGACTCAATCCCAGGACCCTGAGATCATGACCTGAGCTGAAGGCAGAGGCTTTAACCCAATGAGCCACCCAGGCGCCCCTAAATTGTGCCTTCTAAGATGTTATAGACAGAGGACAAATGTCAAAAAATCTTGTCCATTACTAGCACTTCTGCTAAAACCAAAACAAACCAATGCAAAACTCTCCTGGAAATTGATATGAGAATTAATTCTGAGCTGTTGTATCAAAGTTGTGGCAACTCCTTGTCATTTTTTTTTTAATATTTATTTATTTATTTATTTATTTATTTTTTATAAACATATATTTTTATCCCCAGGGGTACAGGTCTGTGAATTGCCCAGTTTACACACTTCACAGCACTCACCAAAGCACATACCCTCCCCAATGTCCATAATCCCACCCCCCTTTTCCCAACCCCCCTCCCCCAGAAACCCTCAGTTTTGTGAGATTAAGAGTAACTTATGGTTCGTCTCCCTCCCAATCCCATCTTGTTTCATTTATTCTTCTTGTACCCTCTTAAGCCCCCATGTTGCATCACCACTTCCTCATATCAGGTAGATCATATGATAGTTGTCTTTCTCTGCTTGACTTATTTCGCTAAGCATGATATGTTCTAGTTCCATCCACGGTGTTGCAAATGGCAAGATTTCATTTCTTTTGATGGCTGCATAGTATTCCATTGTGTATATATACCACTTCTTCTTTATCCATTCATCTGTTGATGGACATCTAGGTTCTTGCCATAGTTTGGCTATTGTGGACATTGCTGCTATAAACATTCAGGTGCACGTGCCCCTTCAGATCATTACGTTTGTATCTTTAGGGTAAATACCCAATAGTGCTATTGCTGGGTCCTAGGGTAGTTCTATTTTCAACATTTTGAGGAACCTCCATTTTGTTTTCCAGAGAGGTTGCACCAGCTTGCATTCCCACCAAGAGTGTAGGAGGGTTCCCTATTCTCCGCATCCTCGCCAGCATCTGTCCTTTTATGACTTGTTAGTTTTAGCCATTCTGACTGGTGTGAGGTGATATCTCATTGTGGTTTTGATTTGTATTTCTCTGATGCCAAGTGATATGGAACACTTTTTCATGTGTCTGTTGGCCATCTGGATGTCTTCTTTGCAGAAATGTCTGTTCATGCCCTCTGCCCATTTCTTGATTGGATTATTTGCTCTTTGGGTGTTGAGTTTACTAAGTTCTTTATAGATTTTGGACACTAGTCCTTTATCTGATATGTCGTTTGCAAATATCTTCTCCCACTCTGTCGGGTTGTCTTTTGGTTTTTTTAGCTGTTTCCTTTGCTGTGCAAAAGCTTTTGATCTTGACAAAATGCCAATAGTTCATTTTTGCCCTTGCTTCCCTTGCCTTTGGCGATGTTCATAGGAAGATGTTGATGCGGTTGAGGTCGAAGAGGTTGCTGCCTGTGTTCTCCTCAAGGATTTTGAAGGAATCCTTTCTCACATTGAGGTCCTTCATCCATTTTGTGTCTATTTTCATGTGTGGTGTAAGGAAATGGTCCAATTTCATTTTTCTGCATGTGGCTGTCCAATTTTCCCAACACCATTTATTGAAGAGGCTGTCTTTTTTCCATTGGACATTCTTTCCTGCTTTGTCGAAGATTAGTTGACCATAGAGTTGAGGGTCTATTTCTGGGCTTTCTATTCTGTTCCATTGATCTATGTGCTGTTTTTGTGCCAGTACCATACTGTCTTGATGATGACAGCTTTGTAATAGAGATTGAAGTCTGGAATTGTGATGCCACCAACTTTGGCTTTCTTTTTCAATATTCCTTTGGCTCTTCGAGGTCTTTTCTGGTTCCATATAAATTTTAGGATTATTTGTTCCATTTCTTTGAAAAAGATGGATGGTAGTTTGATAGGAATTGCATTAAATGTGTAGATTGCTTTAGGTAGCATAGACATTTTCACAATATTTATTCTTCAATCCAGGAGCATGCAATATTTTTCCATTTCTTTGTGTCTTCTTGAATTTCTTTCATGAATACTTTATACTTTTCTGAGTATAGATTCTGTGCCTCTTTGGTTAGGTTTATTCCTAGGTATCTTGTGCTTTTGGGTGCAATAGTAAATGGGATTGACTCCTTAATTTCTCTTTCTTCTGTCTTGTTGTTGGTGTAGAGAAATCCAACTGATTTATGTGCATCGATCTTATATCCTGACACTTTACTGAATTCCTGTACAAGTTCTGGCAGTTTTGGAGTGGAGTCTTTTGGGTTTTCCACATAGAGTATCATATCATCTGCAAAGAGTGATAGTTTGACTTCTTCTTTGCCGATTTGGATGCCTTTAATTTCTTTTTGTTGTCTGATTGCTGAGACTAGGTCTTCTAGTACTATGTTGAATAGCAGTGGTGATAATGGACATCCCTGCCATGTTCCTGACCTTAGCGGAAACGTTCTCAGTTTTTCTCCATTGAGAATGATATTTGCGGTGGGTTTTTCATAAATGGCTTTGATAATATTGAGATATGTGCCCTCTATCCCTACACTTTGAAGAGTTTTGATCAGGAAGGGATGCTGTACTTTGTCAAATGCTTTTTCGGCATCTATTGAGAGTATCCCATGGTTCTCGTCTTTCTTTTATTGATTTGTTGTATCACATTGATTGATTTGCGGATGTTAAACCAACCTTGCAGCCCTGGAATAAATCCCACTTGGTCGTGGTGAATAATCCTTTTAATGTACTGTTGAATCCTATTGGCTAGTATTTTGGTGAGAATTTTCGCATCTGTGTTCATCAGGGATATTGGTCTATAGCTCTCTTTTTTGATGGGATCCTTGTCTGGTTTGGGGATCAAGGTGATACTGGCCTCATAAAATGAGTTTGGAAGTTTTCCTTCCATTTCTATTTTTTGGAACAGTTTCAGGAGAATAGGAATTAGTTCTTCTTTAAATGTTTGGTAGAATTCCCCCCGGGAAGCTGTCTGGCTCTGGGCTTTTGTTTGTTTGGAGATTTTTAATGACTGTTTCAATCTCCTTACTGGTTATGGGTCTATTCAGGCTTTCTATTTCTTCCTGTTTCAGTTGTGGTAGTTTATAGGTTTCTAGGAATGCATCCATTTCTTCCAGATTGTCAAATTTGTTGGTGTAGAGTTGCTCATAGTATGTTCTTATAATTGTTTGTATTTCTTTGGTGTTATTTGTGATCTCTCCTCTTTCATTCATGATCTTATTTATTTGGTCCTTTCTCTTTTCTTCTTGATAAGTCTGGCAGGGGTTTTTCAGTTTTATTAATTTTTTCAAAGAACCAGCTCCAGTTTCATTGATTTCTGCTCTGACCTTTATGATTTCTCTTCTCCTGCTGGGTTTAGGGTTTCTTTCTTGTTCTTTCTCCAGCTCCTTTAGGTGTAGGGTTAGTTTGTGTACCTGAGACCTTTCTTGTTTCTTGAGAAAGGCTTGTACCACTATATAATTTCCTCTCAGCAATGCCTTTGTTGTGTCCCACAGATTTTGAATGGTTGTGATTTCATTATCATTTGTTTCCATAATTTTTTTCAATTCTTCTTTAATTTCCTGGTTGACCCATTCATTCTTTAGAAGGATGCTGTTTAGTCTCCATGTATTTGTGTTCTTTCCAAATTTCCTCTTGAGGTTGAGTTCTAGCTTCAGAGAATTGTGGTCTGAAAATATTCAGGGAATGATCCCAATCTTTTGATACTGGTTGAGTCCTGATTTAGGACCGAGGATGTGATCTATTCTGGAGAATGTTCCATGTGCACTAGAGAAGAATGTGTATTCTGTTGCTTTGGGATGAAATGTTCTGAATATATCTGCAATGTCCATCTGGTCCAGTGTGTCATTTAAGGCCTTTATTTCCTTGATTATCTTTTGCTTGAGTAGTCTGTACATTTCAGAGAGGGGAGTGTTAAAGTCCCCTACTATTATTATATTATTGTTGATGTGTTTCTTTGATTTTGTTATTAATTGGTTTATGTAGTTGGCTGCTCCCACATTGGGGGTATAGACATTTAAAATTGTTAGATCTTCTTTTTGGACAGACCCTTTGAGAATGATATAGTGTCCTTCCTCATCTCTTATTATAGTCTTTGGCCTAAAATCAAATTGATCTGATATAAGTATTGCCACTCCTGCTTTCTTCTGATGTCCATTAGCATGGTACGTTGTTTTCCACCCCCTCACTTTAAATCTGGAGGTGTCTTCAGGTAAAATGAGTTTCTTGTAGGCAACATATATATGGGTTTTGTTTTTTAATCCATTCTGATACCCTGTGTCTTTTTTTTTTAATTTTATTTATTTATTTGACAGACAGAGATCACAGTAGGCAGAGAGGCAGGCAGAGAGAGGGGAAGGGAAGCAGGCCCCTGCCGAGCAGAGAGCCCGATGTGGGACTCGATCCCAGGACCCTGAGATCATGACCTGAGCCGAAGGCAGCGGCTTAACCCACTGAGCCACCCAGGCGCCCACCCTGTGTCTTTTGATTGGGGCATTTAGCCCATTTACATTCAGGGTAACTATTGAGAAATACGAATTTAGTGCCATTGTATTGTCTGTAAGGTGACTGTTGCTGTATATTGTCTTTGTTCCTTTCTGATCTACCACTTGTAGGCTCTCTTTTGGCTTAGAGGACCCCTTTCAATATTTCCTGTAGAGCTGTTTTGGTGTTTGCAAATTCTTTCAGTTTTTGTTTTCCCTGGAAGCTTTTAATCTCTCCTTCTATTTTCAATGATAGCCTAGCTGGATATAGTATTCTTGGCTGCATGTTTTTCTCATTCAGTGTTCTGAATATATCATGCCAGCTCTTTCTGGCCTGCCAGGTCTCTGTGGATAAGTCTTCTGCCAATCTAATATTTTTACCATTGTATGTTTCAGACGTCTTTTCCTGGGCTGCTTTCAGGATTTTCTCTTTGTCACTAAGACTTGTAAATTTTACTATTAGGTGACGGGGTGTTGGCCTATTCTTATTGATTTTGAGGGGCGTTCTCTGTACCTCCTAAATTTTGATGCTGTTCCCTTTGCCATATTGGGGAAATTCTCCCCAATAATTCTCTCCAGTATAACTTCTGCTCCCCTCTCTCTTTCTTCTTCTTCTGGAATCCCAATTATTCTAAAGTTGTTTCATCTTATGGTGTCACTTATCTCTCGAATTCTCCCCTCATGGTCCAGTAGCTGTTTGTCCCTCTTTTGCTCAGCTTCTTTATTTTCTGTCTTTGGTCTTCTATATTGCTAATTCTTTCTTCTGCCTCATTTATCCTAGCATGAGAGTTCCCATTTTTTATTGCATCTCATTAATCGCTTTTTTGACTTCAACTTGGTTAGATTTTAGTTCTCTTATTTCTCCAGAAAGGGCTTTTATATCTCCCGAGAGGTTTCTCTAATATCTTCCATGCCTTTTTCGAGCCCGGCTAGAATCTTGAGAATCGTCATTCTGAACTCTAGATCTGACATATTACCAATGTCTGTATTGACTAGGTCCCTAGCCTTGGTACTGCCTCTTGTTCTTTTTTTTGTGGTGAGTTTTTCCACCTTGTCATTTTGTCCAGATAAGAGTATATGAAGGAGCAAGAAAATACTCAAAGGGTGGCAACAACCCCAGGAAAATATGTTTTAACCAAATCAGAAGAGATCCCAAATAGTGAGGGGGGAGGAAGGGGATAAAAAGAAGTTCAGAAATAAAGAACGAAAAAAAAAGGAAAGAAATAAAGGAATTAAAAAAAAGAAAATGAATAAAGAAAAGTATAAAAAAGAAAAATATATATATTAGATAAACTAGTTAAAAATGTTAAAATAGAAAAGGGTAAAAGTTAAAAAAATTAGCAGAAGAAGAGAAAAAAAATGAAAAAGAAAAAAAAAATTAAATTAACTGCAAGACTAAAGAATCATAGGGAGAAAGTCATGAGTTCCGTGCTTTGCTTTCTCCTCCTCTGGAATTCTGCAGCTGTTTTTGGTATTGAAACTGCACTCCTTGGTAGGTGAACTTCGTCTTGGCTGGATTTCTTGTTGATCTTTTCGGGGAGAGGCCTGTTGCAGTGATTCGCAAGTGTCTTTGCCCCAGGCGGAATTGCACCCCCTTACCAGGGGCTGGGCTGTGTATCCGCTCGGGTTTGCTCAGGAGCTTTTGTTCCCTGAGCGCTTTCCGTAGAGTTCTGGAGGACTGGAATACAAATGGCAGCCCCCTGGTCTCTGGCCTGGAGGAGCGAGAGCCCGGGGCCCCACTCCTCAGTACGCCCTCAGAGAACAGCGCCCATTAACTCCCGTCTGACTGACCTCCAGCCGCGCTCCGAGCTCACCAAGCCTGCGACCCGTTCAAGGTACCCCCTAGCTGTGAGCTCACTGTCAGCTCTGTCTCTGTAGCCGGCTTCCCCGTTCTAATACCTGTAAGCTCTGCGACCCTCAGACACCCCTGATCCTTCTGTGACCCTGCGGGACCTGAGGCCATGCTGACCCCGCATGGGCTTCACCCCTGTTTAGCCTCTGGAGCGATGTCCCTCAGTGGAACAGACTTTTAAAAGTCCTGATTTTGTGCCTCGTTGCTCCACCGCTTGCTGGGAGCCGGCCCCTCCCCCGGGGTCTATCTTCCCATCGCTTTGGATTCACTTCTCCGCCAGTCCTACCTTTCAGAATGTGGTTGTTTTTCTGTTTCTAGAATTGCTGTTCTTCTTCTCTTCGATCTGCAGATGGATTCGTAAGTGTTTGCAATCTTTAGATAAGCTATCTAGCTAATCTCCTGCTAGCTGAAGTTGTCTCAGCCTGCTACTTCTCTGCCATCTCTACTCCTCTCTCATCTCCTTGTCATTTCTTAAGCACCATATTTTATTGTTAGGATAAAAGAGGAAGAGAGCTACATGCAGTGTTATAATTTAGTGCCGACATTTATTTTTCTATCTTTTGCACAGTATTGTAAGCTTTATGAAAGAAGTCATCATAGCTAACTTGTTCTCAATTTTATCTCCAATACTTAGCATAATGCATGACACATGGCAAACAATATGTATTTTTAAATGAATTAACAATATCAAGAGGGAATAAGTTTGAAAGTAGAGGACTACTTTATAGACATCCAGAAACTGCAAATATCTAGAAGAGTCCTGAGAGAAAAATTCTGTCTCTCACAGAAAATAAATAACTGTCGTGCAATAAACTGAATGAATGAAGTAAAGGCCAAGAGCATATCACCCCTAATACTGTGATTAGTTGTTTCACCAACAGAGAATAAATTGCATCAGTTGGAAAAAAAACTATCTTTCAGGGAAGAATCTGAAAAATAGAAATCAAAAGGAAAATTGGAGAAAACATGTACAGAGAAATGAAAACAAATGGTGGAGACTTTCACACTAAAGAAATCCAGTCACAAAAAGATAATTGACATCATATTGTTGCATGCTTTGTAGTGTTCTGAGTTTAATAATTATTTCAGTGTCAGCAGTTTTCAAAAGGCTCATAAACACTAAGGCAGCAGGCCCTCTGAAAGGCATAAAACTGTGTGTGTGTGTGTGTGTGTGTGTGTGTGTGTGTGGTGGAGGGGTGGAGGGGTGAACAGCCATCTATATCTCAATAGTCCTTAGGTATATCACTGTGTAAGCATATCAGCCATATGAGTTCTTTTCTCTATTTGAAGAGTTATAGTTCTAATGAAAGCAATCTATGGTACACTGTGATGTCTAAAAAATAGCAGATAATGTTCAGAATGCTGATGACAAGTCAAAAAGAGGATTATAGCAACTGTAAAACTTTCTGGAAAGTAAAACTGTGGCTTAGGAGAAGGGTCCTCAGATTTTGATTCAACAATCAATTTTGTGTAAAGGTGGTCATGCTACACCCACAGGATATTAGACTGCTGTACAATCTTTTCTTCCACTTTATGAGAAAGAGGAAAATGACTAAAACTCAGTTCAATAAAAGTAAATTTTCAAGAGAGTGAGTTCCTGGGTCCAGTACTTTTATGATGTTATTTAACAATTGAATATATACATCTGTAGTCATATATTTAATAATGACAACTCCAAGTAATTAGGAAGAGATTAAATTATTTTCATATAATCTTATAGAATGCAATACATTTTGGAAAGTATCCACTTCAGGAAAAGAAGTTTAAACAAAAACACTGGTCTACTTTCATTTGAACAGAACTAGGAAAAACTGGATGATTTTAGCCCTTATGAGAAGGATACAACTAATTTAGTCTACCACTGTCACCTGCTTAGTCACAAAGTACAAAATTTGATTCAAGAAACCAAAGTAAAAGCACTGGATGGCAAGATATCAGGAAAATAATTACTTTACATATGTTCTGAAGTGTGGAGCACTGCAATCCCAGACTCTTCCCTAAAATATTACTACAAAGAGCTATTATTAAAACAACAAGTTCTTTTTTTTTTTTAAACAAGTTCTTTTTAACAGACCTTATGCTACCCCAGATACACCACAATATCCTCTTCATTAAACAAAGTTTTAGGAATAGTCTAATTTATTTCTGTGTTTTTAATACAAATTTTTCATAAGACTATGCAATTTATATATTCCATTTTCATATGTGAGCATTATTTGAGACTATTTCTAACCAGAGGAAAATTCATAATTTACACTAAGATGAATTCTCTCCTTTGTTACAGTATTTATAGCTTGTGAGGTTAAATTCTGAATAGATCAGTGGCATAGCATAGTAAAAATAAATTTTACAGGGGCGCCTGGGTGGCTCAGTGGTTAAGCCGCTGCCTTCGGCTCAGGTCATGATCTCAGGGTCCTGGGATCGAGCCCCGCATCAGGCTCTCTGCTCAGCAGGGAGCCTGCTTCCTCCTCTCTCTCTGCCTGCCTCTCTTCCTGCTTGTGATCTCTGTCTGTCAAATAAATAAATAAAAATCTTTAAATAAATAAAAATAAAATAAAATAAATTTTACAGATAAACATATGCCTAGAGTTAACAAGTGATGATGCAAAAGTATTAAGAGAGATTTCTTGGGGCACCTGGATGGCTCAGTCAGTTAAGCAGTTGACTCTTGATTTCTGCTCAGGTCATGATCTCAGGGTTGTGAGATGGAGCCCTGCATCTGGCTCCAACTTTAGCAGGGAGTCTGCTTGGGCTTCTCTCTCCCCCTCCCTCTAACCCTCCCTCTAACCCCATTCTCTCTATTTACCTCAAATAAATAAATAAATCTTTAAAAAGAGATTTATTTCATTTTGTGGTCTTCCTTTAT
The DNA here is from genome assembly GCF_020171115.1 of Neogale vison. Taxonomy (NCBI): domain Eukaryota; kingdom Metazoa; phylum Chordata; class Mammalia; order Carnivora; family Mustelidae; genus Neogale; species Neogale vison. The sequence continues at coordinate 50,901,006 of NC_058105.1, read as the reverse complement.
AGATCAAGTGGTATAGTCTATGAATAGAAAAAAACTAGAAGACAATTTTTAAGAGCTAGCAAAATTTATAATTATCAACAAAATTTGAGCAGATTAGTTATCTTTATTATTACAAATGAAGGTAAAGTACAGTTATCTAGAATACAGCTTCAATATTTTTTTAAATGCAATGGATTCTTCATTCGGTATGCTTTTGTGTTTGTAATGTATCTCTCAAATAAAACAAATGAAATAGGCATGATCTTTGGTACTCTGCCATTCTAAATCTAGCTTAATCTCTAATACTTCAATGCATTTTAATGAATTTTATCTAAATTATTCCCCAAACCCAATCCTCATACTTTCAAATTTATCCATTAAGAATAGAACACAATTTAAAAAAAAAAGATTTTATTTATTTATTTGACAGAGAGACACAGCCAGCAGGAACCTAGGATCATGATCTGAGCCGAAGGCAGCCACTTAAAGACTGAGCCACCCAGCTCCCCTTTTTTAAAATTTTACTTATCAATAACACAATTTTTATATGATCATCCATTTAACACCTGTGCTATACTTTAATCATGAGGCCTCAATTGTATGTCTTGTATGTTTTAATCACCCACTCCTTACTGATGCACTATTGGATTCCTTTCCTGACAGTCTTAAAGAAATATGTTTCCTTTATGAACCTCTGAAAAACAATCTGAGGGGAGTGAAGTGGTGGAGGGGTGGGAGGTTGGGGTACCAGGTGGTGGGTATTATAGAGGGCACGGCTTGCATGGAGCACTGGGTGTGGTGAAAAAATAATGAATAATGTTTTTCTGAAAATAAATAAATTGGAAAAAAAAAGAAAAAAAAAGAAATCAAACAAACAAACAAAAAAAACTTCTTCTTCTTCCTTTTAAATTAGTTCAGCTGTGGAAAGAATTTGGGAATGGATAACTAATGTGGTTTTCAGATAAACGGCAAGTAGTCCTTATCTCAGGTGTAGTGTTTTCTATGAGAAGTTGGTGACCATTACAAGATGATAGGGCTCTGATCTCATGCGGTCAAAGGAGGTTCTATATGGTTTATCCAAATAAGCAAAAAGAAGCATGAGTCTGAGAGGAATTAAAAAGAGGAAAATATAGAATTTCTTGTTTTAAATTGCTGAGCAGTTCTGGAGAGTTTGAAAACAAGAGTTGTTTCCAATCAAATGGTAAGGTCTGACTTATGTGCTCTATCCCCTAAGCTTAGCATCATATATGATAGGTGCTTGCTTAGTACATGTTGACTAACAGATACAATCTTAATAAGCATCCATCTTCTCTTAAATAAAAGTCCTACAATTTTTATTTTAGAAAGACAAATAAAGACTGAATGATGATCACTTTCTGTCAAGTTAAATAGAATATTCATATATTATTTGAAGACCTACAATGTGTCAACCAAATCCAGAGCCTTTAGATTTATAACATGTGGGCACAAATTTTGAAAATGTGAGACATCATTCCAAATATTTTAGAAGTGGCTAAGGAAGCATAATTAACTTCTTTCACAAAGGGAAAAAAAACAGTATTTTTTCTTCAAACTGGCAACCCAATACAGTTGATGGAATGTGAGGTTTAAATTGTAGCATTAAGCAGGATTCTATCTCCACATGCACAGTTGCTGTGGTTTACACTTGAGTATAAAATTGGGAGAATGTTGTAGCCTTTCTGTATTGTAACTATATGTATTTTCACACAATAATAATTTTTATTCATATGCATTCATACATTCCTTAACACTTTTCTGAGATTTTTTTTTTTAATTTGGGTACTTGCAATTGTAAAATGTTAGTGGGTTCCTAAATGAAGAAAGGTTTTTTTGTTAAGGAGAAAAACACATCAATTATTTTAAAATGCAGTTTCTTGAAAAAAATAAATAAATAAATAGAATGCAGTTTCTTCTTCCCTTCAAAAATAAATATTGATAAGCTATTTGTTAATTTATTGAAGGAGCAAGGGCTTTTTAGGAAGGTCTTTCCCATTAGGCTAGTCAGTTAAGTGGGACATGTCTAGGTAGGTTTCTAACTCGTAACAGCTTGAACCCTGGCAGAAAAGAATTACTATCACTAAATAGGCTATTTGAAAGAAAAATGTTTAGCAGTAGATATGATGAGAAAAACAATGTTGTAAGGAGAGGCAGTAGTGTTAATAAAAACAGTAACATTTTAGACACACTAGTGTTAAAATTTAATTGATCAGGATTTTATTTATCAATTTACTCATTTTTACTATTTGTTGCTTAATTTTGTTTGCTACAACTTTATTTTGTAGATCTGTACCTATGTTTGCAAGTGAGATTGCCTATGATTTTCATTTCTTATACAATCTTTGGTTAAAATAGTTCTAAAAACTGACTTGGAGATTTGAACTCATTTTGAAGCTCCTGACAAGTTTGTATATTATAGTAATCTTTGATATTTGAATAAAAACCTTAAACCATGCCATTATTTTGTTAATGATTATTATTGTGTTTATATGTAGAAGAGTAGGTATTTAAATGGTCTGTTTAGTTTTTTTACTGGTCTATTCTGATTTTCTATGTCTACTAGAATCATATACATCTCATTTCTGTTGTTTCATCTTGAGGAGGTCCAAGACCTTGTTTAGAATTCTATTTAAATCCAAATCCCCTAGTTAGTATGGGCTTAATTAAAAAAAAAAAAATCTACCCCCTGCTTATGCATCCTATGCTCATTCTAGTCCATGCTACATGGATGGCAAATTATTGCTTTGTGTACTTACCAATCTACCTTTCAGTTTCCACTGGTACATAGAGATTTCCTTTTGCTTCTTGGGAGCACAGATATTTAAACGTGTATTTAAAATTTTGATTACCTTTTATCCAGTCTTCTTAGGTGTTTGTAGTATGAAGGCTTCAATGATAGCTTAGTCCATCAAGGTTCCAGAATTATTCTCTTTTATATCCACTGTCCCAGTACCATTCTCTCCTTGGCTCACTGACATTTACATGCTGCCCTTAAGTCCTGAATCTGCTTTAGTGAAGGTCATCTATGATCCCAGTGGATTTATTCTGTCTTCTATATCCCTACAACAGGATCTGGCATATTGTCTGTACTCAGTAAATGCACGTAAAGTTAAATAATCTTATTTAACATCATAGAATTATTTATCACATCTACCTTTCATAGAATTTTTTACTTCTTTGACTCTCTTAACAAAATTAAGAGAATCCAGGGGGATTTCCTTTTACCTTTCTGCATCCCCTCCTCTTTCTCCTCTTAGATCTCCTCTTTTTTAAAATGTATCCAGTTAGGTGTTGTTGCTTGCCAAGTAATTATTCTCTTTCTTTGTGGTTAAACCCATACATTCTCCTATCTTCAGTTACCACCATATGCTTCTGGTTTTCAAGTCTTATCTCTGACTCAGATTTCTTTTTTGAAGGTCAGACTCATATACAGATCTTTCTAGTACATGAATATTTAACAGGTAACTTAAACTCACATGACTTAGATTGAACAGAGAATTCCTCTCCAGAATTTACTCTTCTGCCTATATTTTCTATATCATTTATCTGAGGTAGAATTCTTTTTTTTAATTGTTTTTATTTCAATTCAATTTAGTTAACACAGACCGTATTGTTAGTGTCAGAGGTAGAATTTAGTGATTCATCTATTGCATATAACACCCAATGCTCACTATAACAAGTGACTTCTTTAATGCCCATCATCTAATTACCCCATTCCCTTACCCATGTCCCTTCCAGCAACTCATAAGAGTCTCTTATGGTTTGCCTCCCTCTTTGTTTTCATCTTATTTTATTTTTTCCCTTCCTTCTCCTATGTTCATCTGTTTTGTTCCTTAAATTCCATATAGGAATGAAATCATATGGGATTTGTCTTTCTCTGATTGACTTATTTTGCTTAGCATAATACCCTCTGGTTTCATCCATGTCATTGCAAATGGCAAAAATTCATTGCTTTTGATGACTAATCTTCCATTATATCATCTTTAATCCTTTCTCACATTGCCCCACATCCAAATAATCTTCAAATCCTTTGAATTATGTCTCCTAAATATTTCTTTAGTCTGTCTTTTTCTTCCTATTCTTATAACCATTGTTTAACCTAGAGCCTTATCATTGTGTATCTTTATTTTTTTTTTTTTGCCATTTTTTTTCCCAATTTATTTATTTTCAGATAAACAGTATTCATTATTTTTTCACCACACCCAGTGCTCCATGCAAGCCGTGCCCTCTATAATACCCACCACCTGGTACCCCAACCGCCCACCCCCCCCCGCCACTTCAAACCCCTCAGACTGTGTATCTTTATTATGGAAATGTCCTCATCTCCAACCTCAGGTTTTAATTTTGTTCCCCTACACTCTACATTTAATATATCCTCCACCCTCCTCACAGTTTTTTTTTTTTTAAAGTTTAATTCAAATTGCAGTTAGTTAACAGTGTAATATTAGTCTCAGGTGTACAATATAGTGTAGTGTTTCAACACTTCCATGTAACATATGGTGCTTATCACAAGTGCACTCCTTAATCCTCACCACCTATTTAACCCATCCCCTCACCCACCTCCTTTCTGGTAACCATCAGTTTGTTCTCAATAATTGAGAATCTATTTCTTTTTTTTTTTTTAAAGATTTTATTTATTTATTTGACAGAGAGAGATTACAAGTAGGCAGAGAGCCAGGCAGAGAGAGAAGGAGGAGGAAGCAGGCTCCCCGCTGAGCAGAGAGCCTGATGCGGGACTCGATCCCAGGACCCTGAGATCATGACCTGAGCCGAAGGCAGCGGCTTAACCCACTGAGCCACCCAGGCGCCCCGAGAATCTTTTTCTTGATTTGTCTCTCTCATGCTCTTTTTTTTCCCCTTTGCTCATTTTTTAATATTTTATTTATTTATTTGGAAGAGAGAGTGAAAGCATGAGTGGGGGTAGGGTCAGAGAGAGAGGGAAAAGCAGGTACCTTGCGGAGCTGGGACCCCAATGTGGGGCTCAGTCCCAGGAACCTGGGATCATGACCTGAGCCAAAGGCAGGCACTTAACTGACTGAGCCATCAAGACACCCCTTTTCCCTTCACTCATTTCTTTTGTTTCTTAAATTTCACATATGAGTTAAATCATATGGTATTTGTTTTTCTCTGACTGACTTTTTTTGCTTAGCTTAAAACTCTCTAGCTCCATTCATGTCACTGCAAATGGCAACATTTCATTCTTTGTTGTAACTCAGTAATATTCCATTGTCACTATGTACTCTTAGCAATTAATATTACATTTAATACACACTAGGATCTTGGCAGATGTTAAATTAATGACTATAAATATAAATTTAATGTATTTTTACTTTTATTCTACTATCTATCCTTTTATTGGCTGTATTACTAGCAATAATAAAATACATATAACAAATATATAAATATATTTATTACTACTATAGGTCAGGCACTATTATAAGTGGTTTATATAAGCTAACTCACTTCATACTCAGAACAAATCTTGTATTTCCATACTTCAGAAATGAGATTATGTGATGTGTCCAGGAGTGCATAGCCAGTAAGTTGTAGATTTGGGATTTAAATCCAGGCACTCTGTTTCCAGAGACCACAATAAGTTATAAGGGGAGAAAAAAAAAGGACATATTATGGGTGATTCTAAATGAATTACCAAGATCTAAGTTATTTTTTTTAAGATTTTATTTATTTATTTGACAGAGAATACAAGTAGACAGAGAAGTAGGCAGAGAGAGAGAGGGAGGGGGAAGCAGGCTCACTGCTGAGCAGAGGGCCCAATGCGGGGCTCAATCCCAGGACCTGAGCCAAAGGCAGAGGCTTTAACCAACTGAGCCACCCAGGTGCCCCTAAGATCTAAATTATTGATAGTCAAAACTATGACCTTATAATTTAATCTTTTTAATTTAATTTTTTCAGTGTTCCAAAATTCATTGTTTATGCACCATACCCAGTGCTCCATGCAATACATGCCCTCCATAATTCCACCACAAGATTCACCCAACTCCCATACCCCTTGCTCTGAAATTATGAGTTTATTTCTCAGAGTCCACAGTCTCTCATGGTTAGTGTCCACCTTGATTTCCCCCAATTCACTTCTCCTCTCCATCCCCTAATGTCCTCCATGTTATTCCTTATGCTCCACAAGTAAGTGAAACCATGTGATACTTGACACTCTCTGATTGACTTATCTCACTCAGCATAATCTCTTCTATATCCGTCCATGTTGATACAAAAGATGGGTATTGATCCTCTCTGATGGAGGCATAATACTCCATTGTGTATATGGACCATATCTTCTTTATCCATTCAACTGTTGAAGGGCATCTTGGCTCTTTGCCCAGTTTGGTGACTGTGGCCATTGCTGCTATGAACATTGGGGTACAGATGGCCCCTCTTTTTACTACATCTGTATCTTTGGGGTAAATACCCAATAGTGCAATTGCAGGGTCACAAGGAAGCTCTATTTTTAATTTCTTAAGGAATCTCCACACTGTTTTCCAAAGTGGCTGCACCAACTTACATTCCCACCAGCAGTGTAAGAGAGTTCACCTTTCTCCACAGCCTCTCCAACGCATGTTGTTTACTATCTTGTTCATTTTGGCCATTCTGTATGGTGTAAGGTGGTATCTCAATGTGGTTTTGATTTGAATCTCCCTGATGGCTAATGATGATGAAAATTTTTTCATGTGTCTTGTCAGCCATTTGCATGTCTTCTTTGGAGAAGAGTCTGTTCATGTCTTCTGCCCATTTTTTGATGTGATTATGTTTTTTGTGTGTTGAGTTTGAGGGGTTCTTTATACATCTTAGATATCAGCCCTTTGTCTGTAGTGCCATTTGTGAATAACTTCTCATATTCTGTGGGTTGCCTCTTTGTTTTTTTGACGTTTCCTTTGCTGTGCAGAAACTTTCAATCTTGATGAAGTCCCAAAAGTTCATTTCCACTTTTATTTCCTATGCCTTTGGAGATATATCTTGAAAGAAGTTGCTATGCAGAAACTTTTCATCTTGATGAAGTCGCAAAAGTTCATTTTTGTTTTTGTGTCCTTTGCCTTTGGAGACATGTCTTGAAAAAAGTTACTGTAATTAAGGACAAAGAAGTTACTGCCTGTGTTCTCCTCTAGGATTCTGATGGAGTCCTGCCTCACGTTGAGGTCTTCTATCCATTTCGAGTTTATCTTCGTGTATGGTGTAAGAAAATGGTTGAGTTTCATTCTTCTACAAATAGTTGTCCAATTTTTTTCCAGCACAATTTATTGAAGAGACTTTTCTCACTATATATTTTGTCCTGCTCTGTCGAAGATTATTTGAACATACAGTTGAGGTGCTCTACTCTGTTCCACTAGTTTATATGTCTGTTTTTCTGCCAGAACCATGATGTCTTGGTGATCCCAGCTTTGTAGTAAAGCTTGAAATCACACAACATGATGCCCCCAGTTTTGTTTTTCTTTTTCAATATTTTCTTATCAGCTCAGGGTCTCTTCAGGTTCCATGCAAATTTTAGAATTCTTTATCCCAAATTTCTGAAAAATGCTGGTGGATTTTTTATCACATCTCATTGAAAATAAAGATTTCTCTAGGCAATATAGATGTTTTAACAATGTTCACTCTTATAATTCATGAGCATGGAATGCTCTTCCATCTTTTTGTGTCTTCTTCAATTTCTTTCATGAGTGTTCTGTACTTCCTCGAATACAGATCCTTTACCTCTTTGGTTAAGTTTATTCCCAAGGCTCTTATAGTTCGTAGTGCTATAGTATATGCAATGGATTCTCTTATTTCCTTTTCTATATTTTCATTTTTAGTGCATAAGAAAGAAACTGATATCTGTGCACTGATTTTGTATCCTGCCACATTACTGAATTGCTGTATGAGTTCTGAGAGTTTGGGGGTGGGGTCTTTGGGTTTTCCATATAAAGAATCATGTCATCTGCTAAGAGAGAGAGTTTGGCTTCTTTGTTGCCAATTTAAATACATTTTATTTCTTTTTGTTGTCTAATTTCTGTTGCTATAACTTCTAGTACTATGTTGAACAACAGTGGCAAGAGTGGGCATCCTTGTTGTGTTCCTGATCTCAAAGAGAAAGCTGTCAGCTTTTCCTATTGAGGATGATATTTGGATATTCACTCTGTGGTTTTCATAGATACATTTAATGAAGTTGAGGAATGTTCCCTCTATCCCTATACTTTGAATCATTTTAATCAGGAACAGATGCTGTATCTTGTCAAAAAGGAGAATTTCAGACCAATACCCCTGATGAATATGGATGCTAAGATTCTCAACAAAATCCTAGATAATAGGATCTAACATTACATTACAAAGATTATCCACCATGACCAGGTGGGATTTATCCAGAGGATGCAAGGGTGGTTCATCATTTGCAAATCAATCAATGTGACAGAACAAATCAGTAAGAGAAGAGAGAAGAACCACATGGTCCTCTCAATGGATGCAGAAAAATCTTTTGACAAGATACAGCATCCATTCCTGATTAAAATGATTCAAAGTATAGGGATACATTCCTGAACTTCATTAAACCTATCTATGAAAACCACAGAGTGAATATCCAAATATCATCCTCAATGGGAAAAGCTGACAGCCTTATATATTGATAGAGTGATTAATTACAATAAAAGTTCACTATCATTTGAAACACTGAAAAATTAAATATATCTAATGAAACTGAAGTCCCCTAAAAATATGAGGAATGAACTGAATCTTAAATGGGTTTCAAATCCAACAGGCTGCCCAACTAATGCATATAATCAGTTAACCTCTAAAAAACTGGTACTTAGTAAATATCCAAATCCACTTATATGTTATTGAAATTCCCTGATATGATGAAGCCTGTTTACTGATCTCTATTTCATTTCAAAGAGGAGGTAGATTGCTCCTATTTATTTATGGCAATGAACTGTGCCATAGCACATTTTAATACACAAGTGCTGTAAATTGCTTTGCTTTCTAATACTGAGCCCATGTAGATGATGTGGTGAAAACCTATTTTTTTTCTTTCATGCTTTTAGTCATTCTGCTAGGTGCGTTGTTTATAGAATTAGTTTTTTCCTTCCTTTTCAATTTTACCTTTTCCTTTCACTACAGACTTTGCTTTGACATAAAAAGGAGAATTTAATGGAACACTCAGTTCTTTTCCTGCTCTTCCATTGATCTTTGGCAATTGTACACACAGTCTTCTTTCCAGTGACTTTACATGGTCTTGACTAATGAACTCTTATGAGTGAACCTATTTACTATTTCAGAATAGCAAATACATTTTTTCATTAATTCAGAAACCTGTGGAACTCCTGACTCTGGAGGTTCTTATCAGCAAGGGCAGCTTCTGTCTTCTCTCTGCATACACTGTCCAAAGCATTGACACTTGACAAGAACAACTGCATGTATGTGCTTATTTGGAGAAAACAGATTGGCTTTTCTCACCTAAGTAAATGACCTTGTTATTTACTTAGGTGAGAAAAACCACCTAAAAGCACCTTTATATCTGCTGTTCAGACACTATTCTTTTTGTAAAATTAAAAAAAAAGGAGTGTTCTTTACAGTTAAATCTGTTTGAGTTTTGAGTTTTCATCCTCTTAGTGCTCTCTACTTCCTCCTAGGGATAAATTGTTTTATTTTCTAACATCAAATTATTCTGGACATTTTTTTAGCAATCTTTGTGGAATTCTAAATATCTTCTGGTTGTACAAAAATGCATAATTCCCCAGCCTATATCCAAACTATGAAGGAAAAATGTCATTGGGCCAGTTCTTGCAATAAATAAAAAATACACATATTTGTTAGAGAGAAATAGGTAATGGATTTTAAAAATACCATACAGTCTTGAAGGAATCATGTTTTACAAATATAATAATCAAATATCTATCATTTTATTGTTTTGGTTTCTTTGTTTTCATGGCTTTGAACTTTAGAATCAGTTTTAAAAAATGTGGAGTAAGTCTTTGAAAACTGTTTTCAAAATCGCCCCAGGGAAGGTATTGAGTCTCAGAGAACACACCTTTTCACCTTTTCATGACTCAGGATAAGTCAGCTTTACTGATTCACTGTCTGACCACTGGGCAAAGTATAAATCATGTAGGAAAATGTCAGTTGAAATGTTAGTGCCCTTTAAGGTCATCCATTGAATTTTCAGTGTATGTCTATATAATTTTCAAAAATCCCCAGCATTAAAAAAAACAGGTGTAAAGAAATGAACATGCAGTCTACATTATCACTCTTTAGAAATATGAAAACTACATCATATTCATTCAGATCTATGTCAGAATGAGGATGGTAAAAATTATTGCATGAAACAAAAGAATGGAACTTTTTGCTGTATCTGTTTATTCGGTGGAAACCAATTTAGCAAACATGGAATTCTTTGCCTACTTCGCTCTACAACAACAACAACAACAAAAATCCAAAAGAAAGTAATTAAAAACAAAGGAAAATGAATGACAAGGAATCTACAGACAGTGGTAAAAAAAAAAAAAAGTTGAAACTAACACATAAAAATAATGTCAGTTACTAAGATGGTCATTTTTTCCCCCATAAAAACAGCTCAGACACTTTATTAATCTAGGAGATTTATCACATTTTGGCACCAAATCAGAAGACAGTATCCTGAACATTTGACATGTCATCAAGAGATTACCATTTCAACAATATATTATCAGACTATACTTAGACAGTAGTGTCCATGCTTTATGGAAAGAGGCTAACAACAGAATCTGAAACTTTTTTTTCTTATTTCCAAAATCAGGGGTGCCTGCGTGGCTCAGTTTTTTTTTAATTTTTTTATAAACATGTAATTTATTATTATTATTATTTTTTAACATGTAATGTATTATTAGCCCCAGGTGTACAGGTCTGTGAATTTCCAGGTTTACACACTTCATAGCACTCACCATAGCACATACCCTCCCCAATGTCCATAACTCCACCACCCTCTCCCTACCCACCCCCCGGCCACCCTCAGTTTGTTTTGTGACATTAAGAGTCTCTTATGGTTAGTCTCCCTTCCTGGTCCCATCTTGTTTCATTTATTATTTTCCTACCCCACAAACCCCCACGTTGCATCTCCACATCCTCATAACAAGGAGATCATATGATAGTTGTCTTTATCCGATTGACTTACTTCTTTCAGCATAATACCTTCTAGTTCCATACACATCGTCGCAAATGGCAAGATTGCATTTCTTTTGATGCCAATGTATACATATACCAGTTCTTCTTTACCCATTCATCTGTTGATGGACATCTAGGTTCTTGCCATAGTTTGGCTATTGTGGACATTGCTGCTATAAACATTCGGGTGCACGTGCCCCATCGGATCACTACGTTTGTATCTTTAGGGTAAATACCCTGTAGTGCTATTGCTGGGTCATGGGGTAGCTTTATTTTCAACTTTTTGAAGAACCTCCATGCTGTTTTCCAGAGTGGTTGTGCCAGCTTGCATTCCCACTAACAGTGTAGGAGGGTTCCCCTTTCTCTGCATCCTTGCCAGCATCTGTCATTTCCTGACTTGTTAGTTTTAGCCATTCTGACTGGTGTGAGGTGATATCTCATTGTGGTTTTGATTTGTATTTCCCTGATGCCGAGTGATGTGGAGCACTTTTTCATGTGTCTGTTGGCCACCTGGATGTCTTCTTTGCAGAAATGTCTGTTCATGTCTTCTCTCCATTTCTTGATTGGATTATTTGTTCTTTGGGTGTTGAGTTTACTAAGCTCTTTATAAATTTTGGATACAAGCCCTTTATCTGATATGTCGTTTGCAAATATCTTCTCCCACTCTGTCAGTTGTCTTTTGGTTTTGTTAGCTGTTTCCTTTGCTGTGCAAAAGCTTTTGATCTTGATGAAATCCCAGTAGTTCATTTTGGTTCTTGCATCCCTTGCCTTTGGCGATGCTCCTAGGAAGAAGTTGCTGTGGCTGAGGTCAAAGAGGTTGCTGCCTGAGTTCTCCTCAAGGATTTTGATGGATTCTTTTCCTCACATTGAAGTCCTTCATCCATTTTGAGTCTATTTTCGTGTGTGGTGTAATGGTCCAATTTCATTTTTCTGCATGTGGTTGTCCCCAACACCATTTATTGAAGAGACTGTCTTTATTCCATTGGGCATTTTTTCCTGCTTTGTCAAAGATTAGTTGACAAGAGAGTTGAGGGTCTACTTCAGGGCTCTCTATTCTGTTCCATTGATCTATGTGTCTGTTTTTGCGCCAGTACCATACTGTTTTGATGATGACAGCTTTGTAATAGAACTTGAAGTCTGGAATTGTGATGCCACCAATTTGGGCTTTCTTTTTCAACATTCCTCTGGCTATTTGGGGTCTTTTTTGGTTCCATATAAATTTTAAGATTATTTGTTCCATTTCTTTGAAAAGAAGTTGGTGGTATTTTGATAGGGATTTCATTAAATGTGTAGATTGCTTTGGGTAGCCTAGACATTTTCACAATATTTGTTCTTCCAATCCATGAGTTTGAAACATTTTTTCCATTTCTTTGTGTCTTCCTCAATTTCTTTCATGAGTACCTATATATTTTTCTGAGCATGGTTTCTTTGCCTCTTTTGTTACATTTATTCCTAGTTATCATATGGTTTTCAGTGCAATTGTAAATGAAATTGACTCCTTAATTTCTCTTTCTTCTGTCTTGCTGTTGGTATAAAGAAATGCAACCAATTTCTGTGCATTGATTTTATATCCTGACACTTTACTGAATTCCTATACAAGTTCTAGCAGTTTTGGAGTGGAGTCTTTGGGTTTTCCACATATAGTATCATATCATCTGCGAAGAGTGATAGTTTGACTTCTTCTTTGTTGATTTCAATGCCTTTAATTGCTTTTTGTTTTCTGATTGCTGAGGCTAGGACTTCTAGTACTGTGTTGAATAGCAGTGGTGATAATGGACATCCCTGCCATGTTCCTGACCTTAGCAGAAAAGCTCTCAGTTTTTCTCCATTGAAAATGATATTTGCAGTGGGTTTTTCATAGATGGCTTTGATAATATTAAGGTATGTGCCCTCTATCCTTACACTTTGAAGAGTTTTGATCAGGAAGGGATGCTGTACTTTGTCAAATGCCTTTTTGGCATCTATTGAGAAGATCATATGGTTTTTGTTCTTTCTTCTATTAATGTATTGTATCACATTGATTGATTTGCGGATGTTCAACCAACTTGCAACCCTGGATTAATTCCCAATTGGTCGTGGTGAATAATCCTTTTAATGTACTGTTGGATCCTATTGACTAGTATTTTGGTGAGAATTTTCGCATCTGTGTTCATCAAGGATATTGGTCTGTAATCCTTTTTTTTTTTTTTTTTTTTTTTTTTTTTTTTAATGGGATCCTTGTCTGGTTTGGGGATCAAGGTGATGCTGGCCTCATAAAATGAATTTGGAAGTTTTCCTTCCATTTCTATTTTTTGGAATGGTTTCAGGAGAATAGGAATTAATTCTTCTTTAAATGTTTGGTAGAATTCCTCTGGGAAGACGTCTGGTCCTGGGCTTTTGTTTGTTTGGAGTTTTTTGATGACTGTTTCAATTTCCTTCCTGGTTATGGGTCTGTTCAGATTTTCTATTTCTTCCTGGTTCAGTTGTGGTAGTTTATATGTCTCTAGGAATGCATCCATTTCTTCCAGATTGTCAAATTTGTTGGCATAGAGTTGCTCATAGTATGTTCTTATAATTATTTGTATTTCTTTGGTATTGGTTGTGATCTCCTCTCTTTCATTCATTATTTTATTAATTTGTGTCCTTTCTATTTTCATTTTGATAAGTCTGGCCAGGGTTTTATCAATCTTATTAATTCTTTCAAAGAGCCAGCTCCTAGTTTTGTTAATCTGTTCTGTTTTGTTTGTTTGTTTCTATTTCATTAATTTCTGTTCTGATCTTTATGATTTCTCTTCTCCTGCTGGGTTTAGGCTTCCTTTATTGTTCTTTCTCCAGCTGTTTTAGTTGTAGAATTAGGTTGTATAGTTGAGACCTTTCTTGCATCTTGAGAAAAGCTTGTATCGCTATATATTTTTGTAAGGGCCTGCCCCTCCCAGAGGAACTTATAAACCCTGAATGTAGGGGCAATCCAGGCCAGATGGAGACATTCAATCAGTGGGGCATGCATATATTTGCTGAGGTGAGTTGAGATCCCATTGGCCACCTGTGTGTGGGCTGGGCTTGACCATCTCTATAAAAGTTATTTTTTGAGGCTGGGGGGGGAGGGGGAGTAGTAGGAGGAGTTAGAATAGCTGTTAGGGAGAGCTATTAGAGCCGTTAGTTGGGAGAGCCCTTAGGATAGCCATCAGGATAGCCACAGTAGTGATAGTTGTTGTAAGCCACGCCACCCCTACCTCCGGGGAGCAGCCTTGCCACCACCGTGTGGCAGCCCTGCCATCAGCGGCCTCACCACCCGGAGCCGCGGCTGTGGGTAGTGGCACCGGGGGGAAGAGCCTAGTTACCAACAGCCTAGCCACCAGCAGCCTTGCCACTACTGAGCCACGGCCCCATCGCCAGCAGCCTCACCCAGAACTGCAGCCCTCGGCAGCAGCGCTGCGGGGAACAGCCTAGCCGCTAGCAGCCTCATTGCCAGCAGCCTCGCCACCACTGAGCCATGGCCCCACCACAAATGGCCTCGCTGCCGCCAGTGGCCTTGCCACCCCGCGCTGTGAGTGGCCTCGCCACCTTGAGCTGTGAAAGGTCTTGTCACCCCGAGCTGCAGCCCCGCTGCAGGGGCCTTGCAGGAGCTGTGTCATTCTGGGGAGTGGCTTCCTAGATGTGAGGCCTCCTTGGTGAGCGGCCTAGTTAGGAGCAGCATCGTCTGAGGAGAGGCCTTGTCTGGAGCAGCTCCACCAGGGAACGGCCTCATCCAGAGTGGCTTTTGCAGGGGAATGGCCCCATCAGCATGCAGCCTCATTGTGCAGCGGCCTTGTTGGTGAGCGGCCTCATCAGGAGCAGTGGCCTCCTCTGGGGAGCAGCCTTGTCAGAGTGGCGTCATGGGGAGCAGAGTCTATGTCATCAGGGTTGTTGTCCTCCTTGTCATCGTTGCTGTCGTCATTGCCTCTTCGTCTTCAGGAGCGGCTCGTCTGGGGAGCGGCCTTGTCCAGAGTGGCCTCTTCTTGAGATTGGCCCTGTCTGGGGAGCATCCTCACTGGAGAAGCCCCTGTCCAGGGAGTGGCCCTTTCCGGGGAGCGACCTCATCAGCAGCAGCCTCATCCTGTGAGCAGCCTCATCCAGAGTGGTCTCTTCTTGGGAGCGGCCCTGTCCAGGGAGCGGCCTTGTCAGCAGCAGCCTCGTCCTGGGAGCGGCCTTGTCTAGAGTGGCCTCTTCTTGAAAGCGGCCTCATCCAGAGTGGCCTCTTCTTGGCAGCGGCTTGACCAGGGAGCAGCCTTGTCCTGGGAGCAGCCTCATCTGGAGTGGCCTTATCTGCGGAGCGGCCTCGTCCAGAGTGGCCTCATCCAGAGCAACCTTCTTGGGAGTGACCTTGTCGAGGTCATCATCATCGTCATCGTCTCTTTGTAAGAGATGGTCCCTACCAGTCTGTTTGATTTTCTATGCTTGGCGCAAAATAAAGCTTTGTTTGATTTTCGCTTTGTGTCAGTCTCGTTCCTTTGATCACGGACCCTAACAATTTTCCTCTCAGAACTGTCTTTGCTGTGTCCCACAGATTTTGAACCATTGTGTTTTCATTATCATTTGTTTCCATGAATTTTTTCAATTCTTCTTTAATTTCCTGGTTGACCTATTCATTCTTTAGAAGAATGCTGTTTAGTTTCCATGTATTTGGGTTCTTTCCAAATTTCCTCTTGTGATTGAGCTCTAGCCACAGAGCATTGTGGTCTGAAAATATGCAGGGAATGATCCCAATCTTTTGATACCAGTTGAGACCTTATTCATGACCCAGGATGTGATCTATTCTGGAGAATGTTCCATGTTCACTAGAGAAGAATGTGTGTTCTGTTGCTCTGGGATGGAATGTTCTGAATATATCTGTGATGTCTATCTGGTCCAGATGCTAACCTTTTGCTTAGAGGATCTGTCCATTTCAACGAGTGTGGTGTTAAACTCCTCTACTATTATTGTATTACTACTGATGTGTTTCTTTGATATAGTTGGCTGCTCCATTATTAGGGGCATAGACATTTAAAATTGTTAGACCTTCAACAGACCCTTTGAGTATGATATAGTGTCCTTCCTCATCTCTTATTATAGCCTTTGGCTTAAAATATAATTGATCTGATATAAGGATTGTGGGTGGCTCAGTCTTTAAGTGTTTGCCTTAGGTTCAGGTCATGATCTCAGAGTCCTGGTATCAAGCCCTTCATTAGGGTCCCTGCTTGACAGGAAGCCTGCTTTTCTCTTCCCACTCCCATTGCTTGTATTCCCTCTTTCACTGTTTCTCTCTCTGTCAAATAAATAAAGTCATAAATAAATAAATAAATATTTCTGAAGTCAACTCTGAATTCAAATGTCTTATAAAATAAATATTAAAAATAAGAAAAAATTAACATAGATCATAATCATAGCCAAATAAAATAATAGCTCAATGTAGCACAAAAAACAGTAGTGATTATTATATCTAACACTGTAGAAAATTGATTGTGTAGTGCTACCAAATATTTCCTACCATAGCAAATTTAAGGAGAAATTATAATAATTTGCCAAGCATTTGCTGAAATGTTGTATACAATAGTCTATGCATTGTTAAAGATCATTAAAATGTTAGTAGCTCAAAGTGTTTGGGTTTTTACAAATCTTTCAACTTTAAAAATACATTAAAATAACAATTGAAACCAATACTTACCTGTTATCTTAAATTCATTAAGGTAGAAAATCTACTTTTGTAAAGACAAGAAATTAACTGCTTGGTGTCTATTAACTATTGCCACTACTCGAAAGCAACCTCCACCAGGAGAGGACCTTAATGTATTCACCACTGTATCCTCAATATCTAGAGGAGAACCTGGTTTACCAGAAGCTCATAACCAATACGTGTTGAATTAAGGCATATATCTAAAGTTGACAACCAAATTAAATGAATAATGATGCTTTATGACTCAACTCTGAAAAGATCAATGTAAAAGGAAATACTTTGAATAAGGCTGAAAGAAAATTGTGATTACAAATACTTCACAAAGAACTAGATTTACAAACCCACATTTATAAGATACTTCTGCTTTATACACAACCCACTAAAAAGGTGATTGGTTGTATGTATTAGTTTGCTAATGCTTCTGTAACAATGTACCACAAACTGGGTGGCTTAAACAATAGAAATATATTTTCTCAAAGTTCTGGAATTTATAAGTCCAAGATCAAGGTGTCAGTGTTGGTTTCTTCCTAAGCCTCTTTCCTTGCCTTGTTGCCTTTTTCCTGTGTCTTCACATGGTTATCTGTCTGTACATGTTTCTGTCCTACTCCTTATTCTTATAACGACACCAATCATATTGGATTATAGAACCTCTTAATGCCTTCATTTTAACTTAATTACTTGTTTAAAGGATATATATCCTAATGTAGTCACATTCTGAGGCATTGAGGTTAGGATTTCAACATATAAATTTAGGGGGAATAGTCTTCAGCTTCTAACCTAGTTACACACAAGATGGACTAAGGTTACAAGAGAAATAAACAATATGTAAAAATTATAAAATACAATTTAAATTGTGTATCACTTTTTCAATTTTTAATGACTACAAAGAGGAATAGAAAGATAACAAAAGGCAATGTACAATGACAAAATAGCAGAATAAACTATATTCACAAGTGCCGAAATGATTTGGGAGAAAAAAAAAAAAAAGACATATGCACCATAGGTGTCAGGGAGTGTTTCTTGGAGTAAGTGTCTTCTGTTGTTTGTTTTTCAGGTTAATAGTTCTTTAATCAGGGCTCCAAAGTTCTGAAAGAGTTAGTATTTCTTCAAGAAATGATCCATTTATTTCTTCTCAACCAAGACAAGTCTATTAAACTTTTATTCTCATGGAGTTATATCTACAATAATTAATATAGCAGATGGCTAATATACCAGAAACTCATGGTTGTATATTAGGATTTCAAGGAATTAGATGGGTGTATTTTTGATACCCAGATAATTTGGTACTGAATTGCATACACCAAAAAAGCCTCATATAGTTGTATGCTAGTGATATTCCAGTGTCTGAAGTAAGTAGATAATAAATGTAAGAGGACGAAATGCTAATATATAATGAAAAACAGAAAACTTTCCGATTTTACACAGCCTAAGCCAAAACAAACTTTTATTTTCTATTTTCTGTCAAATTAGCCGAGGGTGATGTTGAATCTTTTAGCTGACTAACCTTGGTCGTGTCAATTTCAGAAAAAATGCTTTGTATTTATACTAGTTTAATTGTCCTATAGTACATGAGAGAACACAATAAATATTTGTTAGATTTCCTTGTGCTAGATTATTCTTATAGAAAGGATGAAGGTCCTTCAAAGGTCTTATGCTGCTCGGGTAGTTTTATGAACAAAGAATAAACAAGTTCTGAAGTTAAAGAGTAGTCAGATAGTGAAATAGATAAAATGTCTTATATTGATTCATGAAAAAGTAAAATGGTGTGTCTCTGTTGATCAACAACTTCTCTTAAGTGATTTTGGAAACAGTTCTCAAATACTTCTGTAAACTTTTCAGACTGAGTCTGAAATAGAAAATTTTAAATCAGAGAATCACAAACTCTTGTCAATATGGTTTAATTGTTTTCTCTTAATATCTATAAAAAATGAGAAGAAATGCTCAATGCCCAAATCCTTCTTAGTCCTTGTTCCTAAACAAGATGCTAATCAAATACTAGATTTTCTTTTTTTTTTTCTGAAGTCAGGACATGAAGTTTGAAAAACAAATTATCTGTGTAATTTCAAACACTGAAAACATGGTATTTCCTGACTCCACTGTTCCATGCATTTCCTCAAACGATGACTTTGGGAACTCTATGGTCACACTTCTGGGACTGACCTAGTAAAGAATAATTGGCTTTTACATTTGAGGTATAAAGCATTTTGGTTTGGGAGCACCTGGGTGGCTCAGTTGTTTAAGCATATGCCTTCAGCTCAGGTCATTCCCAGGATCCTGGGATAGAGTCTCACATTGGGCTCCTTGCTTAGTGGGGAGCCTGCTGTTCCCTCTCCCCCTGCTTGCTGCTCCTTCTGCTTGTGCTCTCTCTCTCTCTGTCAAATAAATAAATAAAATCTTAAGAAAAATTAAAAATATATATTTTGTTTTCTTCATTGGAATATCTAGAAACCTTTGGAGCTTCAAACATCAACTTCTTAGACTGAGAGGTGGAAAAGGAATTAGGAAGCTTTTGTTTTAAAAATCAGCTTTAAAGTATTTCATTTGGAAGGCCAATAACCTGGGTCAATAAGGTGAATGAGAATAAACTGTTCCTACCACTTGTGACAGTCATAACTTGCCTTTTTTTAATTTTTTAAAATCTTTTATAAACATATATTTTTATCCCCAGGGGTATAGGTCTGTGAATCGCCAGGTTTACATACCTCACAGCACTCACCAAAGCTCATACCCTCCCCAATGTCCATAACCCCACCCCCTTCTCCTAACCCCCCTTCCCCCAGAAACCCTCAGTTTGTTTTGTGAGATTAAGAGTCACTTATGTTTTGTCTCCCTCCCAATAACTTGCCTTTTGAGCTCTTTTTAAGAATCTAGATTTAATCCCTAATTATATACCCAAGGGAGTTCAGAGCCAAAGTAATTCTGGGTCCAAACAAAAGCAAGCTGTCATAATGGAACATAAAGTCAAGCCTGTCATAAGAACTTAGGCTTGCAACATAAAGAAAGATTTCCTGGAAAATGACTTAATAGGCTCTAATCCTTGATTGAAACTCAGTTCAATAAATCATCTCTACATCCTCCGGCTGCTTAACCTAAGGTCACTCTAAAATAATAACTTAAAACCAAAACTACACTAAAATGACATTTATTCATTAACCAGTTAGTCAGTAATGTTGAGACCTGGATTGACTAGAACACAAAACCAGTAAACTTTAATAAGAAGATATAAGAAGAATTTGTTATGTAAAAGTCTGGAGACGTTGGAGTCATTTCTGACTCCTTCATTTCCCTCACATTCCATGGCTTATTAATCAGGAAATGTTGGTCTATTTTCAAAATATATCTGGAGTCTGATCACTTTTTACCACATACACAACTATGATCCTACTCCTAGCTACCACCATCTGCAATAGACTCCCAACTAGTATTGCTGCTTCCCTCCTCATTTCCCTATAGTCTATTTTCAACCAAGAAACCAAAATGTTCTTTTAAAAGTGAAAATCAGATCATATCAGTCTTCTGCTCAAAACCCTTCAAAGCAATTCTGTTTTAAAGTTAAAGCCAAAGTGTTCACAATAGCATATGAGGTCTTACATCATTTAGTCTCCGTGGTTTCTCTGACCTCTTATATTATTTTCCCACTTACTGTCTCAGCTCCAGTCACACTGACCTCTGCTATCCCTCAAACATGCCAAGCATGTTATCCCCTTAGGGACTTGTTCCTTCTGCCTGGAGTTTTCTTCCCCTAATATCTATTTGTCTAATTCACTCAGTTCCTTCAAATCTTTACTCAACATTTTTTCTCAATGAAACTTTCCTTGATTACTGCAAACCCCACCTTGGTTTGGTTCTTGTAACCTTCCTTATTCTGCTTTTTTTTCCCTTGGCAATGCTTATCAATTTCTATATGCTATATGTTTTACTCATTTATTTTTGTTATTGTTTTTCTCCAGCTACTCGAACATTACCGCCTCAAGGACAGCAATCATAGTATGTTTTACCTCTAACACATCTAGCAAAGAACAGACACTCAACTGTTGAATGGCTGACTGAGGAAAAATAGATGATTCTGATGGAGACAGCAAATCTATGTGATATGAAGAGGGTTCTGAGGAAACATGAAGTCATTGAGTCACAATAAACCTGCAAAATGTGTAGTATATTTGTTTTACAGAGTGATCCAAAGGGGTTGAAGACTTTTCTGAGGTCACACTGCTAACTGTGCCAGAGCAGAACTTTCACATCTGTTAATAAGACTCTAAGCAGATTGTTTCATGTCAGACAGTGCTAGAAGAAAATTACTTAAGATTAAGTTTATCTGTAAGGAAAACCCAGACAAGGTGATATGACCTGGTACCTAAGATTCCATTCTAATCAGAAGTAATAACCCCTGAAGATGAAACAGCTATGAAGGTAGAGGGAAGAGATCTTGAAAGATAGATTTTCAGGGTAGTGACTATAACTCCAAGTTATTTAGGTTCATTAACCACTGCTTAGAAATTTGGAGGGTCCAGAGGGAAGGCAATGCCTCAGAAATCCCTCAGTAGCTTTATTTCACACTATTCTGCTTGGCTAAATCCTTTGGAATAGCTTAAAGTTGAGACACTGGCCCAAATTATTTCCCTGAAGTTCCAAATAGATTTCATACCAAGAGTAGCTTGCCCAGATTAACCTTTACTCAGGGAAGGGAGTCCTCAGTGCAACTCTAATGGAATGTGAAGTTCTTTAAGACTTGACAAGTTAGTTAGAATACTTTTCCTTGGAAATAGGTATCACTTCATGTCTGTACCCTCTGTTACTATTGGATTTATTGTTAGATGTGACTTTGTGAGATTGCGCCCACTCATAATTATGTTATAGCTGTGGAAGCCAGTGTTCTATCCCTATTTAATGGGCCATCCCAATCAAGGACTTTCATGCAATGCAGGTTTATGCTGTAGGGGCATTCCTCCCTACCTCTAACAAACTCCTATGTCATGATGATCTCCACAACTTCTTTGAGCAAAGGGTGTTGGTGAGCTGTAATAAATATTATAGGACTCTCAGAAATACATGGACTATTACAGAGACACTCAATTTGTGGAACATAAGTCATGGTTCTGTTTGTTGGGATAAAAAATTATGATGGAATTAAAAAATCATATGTTTTTCATAAGTGGAAAAGAAAAGCAAAATGAAAGGATAGTTTCAGCTTTTGTACTTCTGTGGGTCAAAAATACATACACCTAATGTGTTAAAGGTGTTTCCTTAAATGTTTCCATGCATTAGGTATCTATCGAACAGCCCTACCTTTTGTCAGAGCATTTAGGTAAGATATAAATTGAAGAACAAGGTGAATATTGTATTTTGTTATTTGTCCTCATATGGCTATTCATCTTCAATATGGCTTGCCTAGGCTTCTTTACATAGTAGTGCCAGGGTTCTCAGAGAACAAGAGTGTAAGATACAAGTTCTCCTGAGGACTAAGCTCAGAACTCACACACTTTGACTTCTGTGATGCTTTAGTGATCAGAGAAAGTCATAAGACCAATTTACATTCACAAGATGGGGAAATAGACTCCACATTTTAAAAGGAAGAGCTAAAAACACTGGCCATATTAATTTATTACAGACATCTACCTCCATTGTGCTTAAACATCAGAGATAATAAACCAAGGTCAGATCAGGCAGTAATTGGAATGTTATATTAAGAAACTTAATCTTTACCCTAAGGGGAAAGAGGAAGCACTGGAAGGTTTTGAGTGGAGAAATTGATATGATTCAATGCATGTGTTAGAAATATCACATTGATTAAATAATGGAGAATGAATTAGAATAAACTCAAGAAGAACAAGTGTGAAAGCAGTAGTAATGTTTGGAATCTTCTGTAATGGTCCATGTAAGAGATGACTTGATCCACTGTAAAGAAACTGAGAATGGAAGGAGATATACAGATTGAAAAAAAAAGATGTATTTAGGAGATATGGACTATTAAGATCCTTGTGAGGGTGGCAGTGAACATAAGTGGGTGAAAAAATCAAATATTGGGTGTTTGGGTGGCTCAGTGGGTAAAGCCTCTGCTTTCAGCTCAGGTCATGATCCCAGAGACCAGGGATTGAGGCTCACATCGGGCTCTCTGCTCAGCAGGGAGCCTACTTCCCTCTGTCTGCCTCTCTGCCTACTTGTGATCTCTTTCTGTGTCAGATATAAAAACAAAAACTTAAAAAAATCAAATATTAATGATGGAATTTAAATATTAATTTGGGGTTATACTTTAGCTGGTTTGCATTTTTAATTTTTTCAGGCCCTGTCCTAATAGTTAAACTTATATAGATGGTTTCCTATCATTAAACAACAATTGCTTTTAACATTGTTCAATTATAATATTTATATTATCACTTAATGGATCACTGATATAGCAAGGTACTTAAATATAATCTTATTCCATAACACAGATAAAGTACCTTCCTTTCTGATAGTTTAAAGCAGGAAATAGGTATGTGTTTTACCTGCTAATATTTTAAATTAAACAGAACATCCAGGTCTTCATAAAGAGCCAACAAGAACAACTTGAATTTTCCTAAAGTGAAACTGGCATTCCTCTAAAGTTAGATTTCTCAATAAAATAACAATGTTCATTAATAAATTAAATGTTTCTGGTCCATCTATTTTTCCATGCTTGTTACAATTAACATTCTGTACCCTGTTACATTCCTGACAAAGTAGATTTGGGTTTTATAACCAATGCAATGCTGTTCCATTCAGGGTCACTAACTTCAATCCTTTTAATAGTTGTAGTGTTCTGCATGATGGTTTGATACTAATTCCCTTCTTAAAAGGTTTTCTGCTGAGGTGTAGTTTCAGAAGATAGCACTAGTTTATTCTAAAACCAGAAGATGACATTTTACTCTCCTCAAGGTCTTCCCTTCCCAAACCCCCACCCCACCTACTGTGCTTCATCTTTGTCCAAGAAGAAAACATGCATAAATGGAAACACCTTCCCTGCATTTGGTATGTATTGAACATCCCTACCTTCTGTCAGAGCATTTAGGTAAGATATAAATTGAAGAAAAAGGTGAATACTGTATTTTGCTAAGCAATTACCATCTAATTTTCACATAAAATGTTTCCAAGTCTAAGTGATATTCACATCACTTTTGCTTTTATTCACATTTGTCATTATAAAAAGAAAGTAGGGGCTTTAAGATGTTGGTTTCAGGGAAGTAGGAGGTGTTGTGAAGCCTTATTATCTTATATGTGCTAATATATCAAACACTTTTCTCCATTTAACATGAATACAAAAGTAATGCCTGTTGTGTAGAGACGGAAATTTCACCTTCAAACAAAATTTTTACCTCATCTTATACTTGAAATAAATCTTAGTAATGCCTTCAGTCCCTACAACAAATTAGCTCACATTAGAAAACCAGCTAAGTATAAAACAGCTGTGTGCACATCATTCTGCTTGATTTTACATTTTAGTTCATAATATGAGTAGCCTTGTATGCATGCTGAATAATCCATACCCAGAGGGTTGTTTGGATGGTAGTTGATAGATTTATATTATATTGATTGATAAATTTTGAGAGAAGTACCTCTCCAAACTACAGTAATGAGAAACAACTATAATGTTGTGCATCAGTGAATACTTAGCTACAAAGGAAGTATTACTTCCCAAACCTGTTTTACCCTGGTGCTAAAATGTATGTTTACTTCAAATGGACAAATTAAGGAGTACTGGTTTTCAGGATAAGGCTGCAAATAATTTCTTTGGGGCCCAGAGAGGAATATTTCCAAACATAACTTTATTTCAAAAGTAAACTGATATTTCTGAGCTGTCATGTAGATTTCACTTGACTAGAATTTAGAAGTCTATTCTATGTAATTTTAATCCTTGATTTTAGCAGTGACATCACACTTACAAAAGTGGGTTGCAAGAGGGGTGGCTTTAGAGAGCACAGTCATGCCTTTTTCAACTATAGCACCTATTATAGTGTTTAGTATCTAGTTGGTGCTTAATAAATGTTCACTTTTATTGATCAAGCACTCCATCAGTATCAAAAGATACTGGGATTTACAAAATACATGCTAAGTTTGAGGAATGGTTACACCTAACAGAATTCTACAGATAAAGCATGGGATAGTTTAAAAAAGAAATCCAAATTGAAAATCAGGGCAAGGCAATGCTCTACTGTCCCATGATCTTGGGCAAGTTAAATGCCTTTCTCTGTGCCTCAGTCACCTCATCAGTGAAATAAAGGTGCTTTTACATGAAAGGCACTTAGTATAATACCTAACATGTAAGCTTTAAATTACTATCAGTTATTGTTATGATAATGCATATATATTTCATTCTAAACATGCATGAATCAAAGTCTAACCAGGAAACAGAAGCAACTTTAAGTACCTAAAACAAAGGGAATTTAATGTAGAAAAATTTTACACAGGTTATGGAAGTTTACTGAGAGGCCAACAAGGAATGATGAAGCAATTGAGAAATTAGCAAAAGCAGGATTTTGATACAGTACTGGACTATAAGGTCAAAGGGAGTAGCAGTTGTAACTAGAACCAGAATCCAAGGGTCAGAGCCATTCAGCAGAATCTATAACCATGGCAGGTTTCTACAAAGGAAACTAGAGTCATGGAAACACACACACACACACACACACACATACACACACACTCACACACACACACACACAGAAAGAAATACTATGGCTTTGCCTTGCTGTTCACCAATATCTTACCAGTGGCTTCCATTGTTCAAACCCATACAGCATCTTGTTAACAGAAGAAACTTGGAAATGCCACCTGTAGGTGTCAGCTCCTCATGAGACAGAGTAGACCAGGGGAAGTTCAGGGAATGGATTTGAGAGTCAATAGACCAAAGACTTGTGTAATCCCACAATAGTTGTTCCCTTATTACTTTACAAGTCTCTCTCACCAGATTATAACTATCTTTCACAATAGAGCCTGGGTTTCATTCCTTTTTTACTCCTGACCCCCTTCTCCTGTCAATAATGTGCTTTGCACATTATAGGTATTTGGTTGTAAGTACTGGTGAAAGATTTTCACATAGTTCTGAATCTCTTGACTTCTAGTACATAATTACTTTTTTCCTATGTAAACAGAAGATATTAATCAATTATGTCTGCTTTTCTTATGCAAGGCATGCCTTTTTACTGAGATGAAAAGATAATTGCATGATCCTATAGCTGCATATTTGCACTGCTTAAGAATTAGCAATATATACAGACTGGCTGCTTGGAGCCCTGTGTTTAGAAATCAGACTTACTTGTTGAACTCCCTAATTTATTCAGAGGGCAAGAAAAAAAAAGGCTCCTTTATTTCTGGAATAAAGCAAAGGCATGTTATAATTGTATGTCAAACATAGAAGTCCAATGTAATAGCTTTCACATTTGCTATTTCACCACCAACAGTAAGAAATATAGTAAGAAATACATTTTATATTGTGACCCAGCACACACAGAGACACATACACACAACTGAAACAGAAGTTTTAAAATGTGCAATATACTCTTTTCCAAACTGTTTTTAAAATACTAGTTAATCCCATTAGATTGATTTCACAACCCATCAATATGTTACAATCCACAGTTCACAAAACACTAGTCTAAAAGGATTATAACCTTGGCAGAGATTGGAAGTACATGCCATCTTAAGTTCCAAGCCTCTCCCTTGGTAAAGGTAATAAAAGAGGTCAGAACCCTATCCATCTATAGGTGGAGCCCAAAGAGCCTGTGTGTTCAAAGGCCTAGTGTAAGGGCAATAGCCTAACGTCCACCCTTCCACCCCTTACCTGCCTACCATCTGCCTCAGTCACCAGCTCTGAGCAATTTGGGCAAGTTAAGATTCTGTCCTTAAGGCAGAGGGAATAAAACATTGAACATAACATTTAGTTATGTTTTAGACATTATATTTCTTAGGGTCTAAATCTCTTTAACCAGTCTCTGCGGGGACTAAAATTTTATTTATTTTCTTTTTTAAAAAGATTTTATTTATTGGACAGAGAGATATACAGCAAGAGAGAGAACACAAGCAGGAGGAGTGGGAGAGAGAGAAGCAGGCTTCCTGCTGAGAAGGGAGCCTGATGCAGGGCTCAATCCCAGGACCTTGGGCTCATCATCTGAGCTTAAGGCAGGTGCTTAATGACTGAGCCACCCAGGTGCACCTAAAATTTTCTTTTTGGATTCACACAGCAAAACACAGTATGGCCCAGACTGGAGAAGCATTCTTTATTCTGTCAGATCCTGAATCGAAAAGTGAAGGGATTAATTAGAAGTCATAGTGGAAAATAAGCTCAATTCAATTTGGCAATCTATTATTGAAAAACAACAAAGATATTATGGTAAAATCAAGGAATCTTTCCTTTTGAATATCACTTCAGAGTTTCTTGTGGTTCACAAAATTATATTTTTAAGTTCTGTTTTCTCACAAACTTCAGAATTTCTATCAAGTTGGCTGAAAACAAAATGCTTTTATTCCTTCAACACAGCTGGCAGATTTGAGAGTATTATACACAGTTGACCATATGTCAAAAGATACATAAAGCATAATGCATTTTATATGGATTTAAAATAAGATACTTCCTTCTGGCTTTTGGTTTAGAAGAGGCAAAGTTGCAACTGTCTTTGACTGTCCCCAAACCGGTTCATCCAACACCAGCCACCTCCATCCTGCCACCTAAGTTCAATCCCAACAAGATCAAATTCATACATCTGAGCTGTAACCATGGGGAAGTTTGTGCCACATCTGTCCTGGCTCCAAAGATTGCCCTGCTTGGTCTGGCTCCAAAAAAGGTTGGTGATGACATTGTCAAAGCAACCAGAAATTGGAAGTGTTTGAAGATTACAGTGAAACTGACCATTCAGAAAACCTATGCCCAGATTGGAATGGTAACTTCTGCCTTTTACATGATTATCAAAGCCCTCAAGGAACCACCAAGAGACAGAAAAATGCAGAAAAACATTAAGCACAGTGGAAATGTCATGTTTGATGGGACTGTCAACATTGCCCAACAGATGTTGCACCAATCTTTAGCCAGAGAACTCTCTGGAACCATTAAGGGGATCCTGAGGTTTGCTCAGGTTGTGGGCTGCAATGTTGATGGATGCCACCCTCATGACATCATAGGTGACATCAATAGTGGTGCAGTAGAATGCTCAGCTAGTTAAGAACTATAAGGGAAAATATTTTAATAAAATATAATTTGACAGAAATACAATAAAATAAAATATGTAATTGAATAAAGAACCCCCAAATGTTTAGGAATATGAATGTAACTTCATGTTATATTCTCAGGTAAATTCTGCAGTGGGAATTTTAGTGCTAGAGCACAATTACCCCTGCTCATTTTCACCCCAGTCCACATAATAAGTATAGTCATTCTAACCAGTGTTGGGATTATATATAATTCACAGTAGACAAATTCATCCCATAGGCACAGGCTCACTACATGAGTGACCTTTTCCCTGAATATAAAATTTGACATACTGTCTTCAATACAAAGTCAACTTCTGAAATAGTTATGCTTATGGAAAAAAAACAATAAAGGGCACAGAGGTAAGATAATTTTAATTTTAAGATAATATTAAAAATATTTCTTTGGAATATAACCAAAAGATATCTGAGAAATAAAATGCATGTTCACAGGTAGCAGTGTTATATAGTTGGTGTCTGGAGTCTGGTTCTAATTCTGGCTCTGTCATTTAAACAGGTACCTTAGAAAATTTACTTAACCTTGCTAACCTTCATTTTCTTCAACAGTAAAGTGAGGCTGATAATAGAATATAAAACTCACAGAGCTATTGCAAATATTAAATGAGATTATTTGAAACAGGACTTAGACCAATGCTTGGAATATGGAAAGCTGTCAATAGATAGTAACAATAATAATAAATATCCATGCTATAATTAGAATGATAATTATTAGTTACATTTACTTCATTTCTCTTGGCTCAGCCCTGAGCTTTTTGTACCATCACATGACTGTTGGTAGTCTGAGACTCTGCTGGGAATCTAGATGAGCTAAGGCATTTTACTAAGAATGAAACACATACTCATATTTATGTAAGATAAAGAGAGAACTGTCTCATTCATAGAGACTTATCCTAAAAATCTCTTCTTTACCAAATAACTAGTCACATTTTGAAAGTAGCTTATGGTGTAGCTGAATAACAAAAAAATGATGTATTCATTTTAATCTCTATACATCCTTTCTTGACAGGCTCAGTTATCCAGTGGCATTCTCTGCTACCTTGTCACTATCAGGAGCTGTAGAACATGAATACACAGCTCTTATGGGAAAAACCCAGTGGTGATAATGTTGACATGCCATATGTGAAGATGATATAAAATTAAATGTAGGCAGAACAAAACATACTTTGGTTGCCATTTCATGCAGTGTAGTAAATGAAAAGACCTTTAAAATCTGTGAATTAGTCCCTAACTCTCACTCTAGGTGGATTAGATAAATTTTCCTATTGAGAGAGCAGGATCCAAGTTTGTTGACCCAAACATGGATGTGTGCTTCTAGAACTTTGTAGTAGTTCAACATACAGGGAATTAAATTTGAGTAACAATTCTTCAGAGGCTGGTAACTAAATAATATCTGCTATTCTATGTGCTCACACATATGAGCAAATTGAAATAACCTGAAAATAGGAACAAAAGGTCTTGCCTGTAAATCACTTATGGTCTTTTGGAAAGGAGAGAACTGTATCTTGACAGGGGGCAGTCTCCACCATACAAAGCTGTCACAGGATGTTCTATCTCTGTGTTGGGAACACGGTTACTGAAGGGAAACAGGCCTCACATTCTACTGGCATTGTAGTTCATGATGTAGACTAAATCTCACTGTTACTGAAAAATTATTATTCTTTGAGTTAAACAGATCATTTCAAGTACTAAACATTATATTTTATGTGGCCTTCAGAATATCCTGAATTTGGGCATAGCTTAAAACTTTATATGAATGAAAATGATTTATATTTTGTACAGCAATACACAAGTCATGAGTCTTTATATGTTTAACAGCTGAAAAGTAAATAAGAATTTAAAATGTATAGCAAATAGATTCATGATGAAAATGATTAAATATTACTAAAAATGATAAATTACTCAAAGTCATCATTACAATAGATATCACAACTGCACTGAAATACAGCACTTTTGAAAAAATTTTAGTATATGTGCTGCCGAAGCTTGAAAAAAATACTGTTGTGACAATCAACAACAAAATAGTTCAGCAATTTATTAAGTGGTAAACTCTAGCATATAAATTTAATGTATATGTCATTTTCTGCTCATTGAGGATTAGTATAATTTCTTTTCAAATGATAATGTGTATGTTTTATAATTACCAAGTATTAATTTTCCTTAAATAATATATACATTATTGGGTCTGTTATCAAAGGAACGAGACTGAGACAAAGTTATGCAAAGCCTTATTCTATGCCAAGCATTAGAAGTTTGATTGACCGGCCAGGGAAATGAGGCTGAGACAAAGTAAAAGTTATGTAAAGCTTTATTCTATGCCAAGCATTAGAAGTCAGACTGACTGGCCAGGGCCGCCTCCGAAGAGAGTGATGCCCCTTGGTCTTAAAGGCTAGTTTTTATAGGTCACAATCGCAGACATCTACATATGTGGCTTTGGCTGATTGGATGTTTCCTACCTGTGTGTTTTAGTAACGGTTACCTGGAACCGATACTAGTAACTGTTGAGGCGTTTATTAAACAACAAAATGGCCTTGTTTTAGGTATGTGTTTTAGTAATAGTTACCTGGAACCAATATAAACAAAATGGCCTTGTTTTAGGTGTGTGTTTTAGTAACAGTTACCTGGAACTGATATCAATAACTGTTGAGGTATTTATTAAACAACAAATTGTCTACCTAGGCAACATGGAGTCACTATGGCTAAGTAGGCCCAGGCAGGCCCTAGGGGGTTAACATGTTTTAATGTGAAATTGACCCCAACATCCCCCCCTTTTCTTTCGAGATTGGTCAATTCTTTGACTTTTAAAAGAATCAGTTAGTGCTGAAATTAGGATGGGAACTGCAGGTTTTGTCCATTTTTTTTCTGCAGCAAGATGTCGGAATCCCTCGGGTCCTCTATAGGATGACAGTAAATGGTCCCTTCCAATGAGACTTCAAGTTTTTCACTCAGTGGTGGTGTATCCAAATCAAGTCTTTGGGTTGGTAAGGATGTGGTTCCACCTTTGTCTCCATCTCAGTGTAGGTAGCTTGGATCCCTGCATGGGCTCTTTTTAAGACATACTGTAGTGCCTGTAGTGACTGGAATACAGACTGATCAGTCATTTTTGTTAGGGTAAACTTTTGTAGCCATGAGCAGAATGGAGGGGGTCTCCCAAACATTATTTTAAATGGGGTAACCTTGTTTAAGTAGGGTGTACATCGTGCCCTAAGGAGGGCAAAGGGAAGGAGATCCATCCATCCACCGCCAGTTTTCAGAATTAACTCTGTCAAGGTTTCTTTAAGAGTCCAGCTCATTCTTTCTACTTGTCCAGAACTCTGGGGCCAATAAGCACAATGTAGTTTCCAATTCGTGCCTATGGCCTTGGCTAATGCCTGTGAGACTGAGCTCACAAATGCAGGACCATTGTCTGACCCGATCGCGAGAGGCAGCCCAAACCTAGGAATTATTTCTTCTAGTAGTTTTTTGGCTACCGTTTCTTGTTTGGTGGGAAAAGCCTCTACCCAACCTGAAAATGTATCTATAAAAACTAACATATACTTGTGTCCATACTTTTCCTGTTTCATCTCTGTAAAATCTACTTCCCAATAAATTCCTGGTTCCCTACCTCTTTCTCTTTCTCTCCTTCCCATCCTAGTTCTTTGCACATTTACTGCCTGAGCACATCTATCAACTACATCCTGAGTCATACGTCCTAAATTAGAAACCTGGAACTGTTTACTCATGAGTTCCTTAAGCTTGCGTGTCCCTAAATGAGTGCCCTGATGAATTTGGTTTACTAATTTCTTTCCTAGTCTTCAAGGAAGAATTAACTTTTCTGTCCCAGTTTTAGCCCAATCTCCTTTATAGTTCAAGTTAGTCCATTTTTGTAAATATTTTAAATCTTCCTCTGAATAATCTGGTTTTTCTGGTAGGGCTGGAGCTGGGAGTGTAACCAGTTTTTGAGTCATTTTCCTGGCTGCTTGCTTTGCTGTTTGATCTGCTAATTGGTTTCCTTTTGAAATCAGATCAGTCCCCTTTTGGTGTCCCAGGCAATGCATAACGGCCACCTTTCGAGTCCCAAATAGTCTGGAAGAGAGCTAGTATTTTTTTCTTTGTTTTTAATTTTTTTTTCTGCTGTTAATAAGCCCCCTTTTTTATAAATAGCCCCATGTATATGGAGAGTAGCGAAGACATACCTGTTGTTCCTAGAGATGTGTGGTAGGGCCGCTTTTTAGAGTTCCTGCTCAGAAGAAACCATCGCAGCCCCCGCATACCTCCTTTCATCTGCCATGTAGCTACCCTGTCTGTGAACAAAGTCATCTCCACATCCAGGAGGGGAGTGTCTCTGACATCGGCCTTATTCCTGTGACCTGGGTTAGGACCTCCCCACAGTAGTGTGGGTATCCGTTGGTTACCTGTTTCCTGGATTCAGACAGTGAACGCACTCCTTCTTGGAGATCAAAACCTAAATAAGTGGCTTGTCCTCCTCAAGCATGAACTATAGTCCTCAGCAGGTATTAGCAAGTACTGTGGTCAGTCAGCTCCTCTGGCAGCAACATGACTGGATTAAGCACCGCTGGGGACCGGAAAGTCACTTTCAGTTCATTGAGGAGGAGGGCCTGATACCCCATCACTCAGGCATTTGTTCTTGTCCAGGTGAGCTGGCCTTGGAACACTTTCTGTGGGTTGGACCACTCAAAAGCAAAGAGGGGCTGAGACTCTCTTGTATTCTTGAGATCTAAGACAGTATACATGGTTCTCTTGGGGCTCAGGAGGGGGAGTAGGGTATAGGGGTTAGGCACCGATATCTTTAATCCATTTGTTAACTTCCTGCAAGTCCTGAATGGGTCTGTACTCCTCAGTTTTGGCCTTTTGACAGGAAGCAAAGGTGTGTTCTATGGAGATCCCTTCCTTTGCTTCCCAGGGGAGGGAGTACTGATGCAGACAGCCGTAGGCCAAATTTAAGGTCCTTTTTGTTGTTTACTTATGTCCTTTTGTGCCATTTTCCCCTTGTACCCAGACTTCCTCTTCAGATCGTTTTCTCATAGGCTCTAGTAATGATGAAAATTGGGCTCCCATTTCCATCAAAAAATCAATTGATTTCCCCTCCACCTGAGTTTTTACCCAAGGTTTGGGGAGGGGCTCTCAACCACGGTCCCTTTAGCCTCTGGTGGCCAGCATTGCCGTCTTCTTTTTGGGGCACTCCTTGGCCCAGTGTCCTCTTTTTTTTTTTTTTTTTTTTAATTATACTCTTTTTTCCTTTTATTTATTTGTCAGAGAGAGAGAGAGAGAGAGAGAGAGCACACAGGCAGACAGAGTGGCAGAGGGAGAAGCAGACTCCCTGCGGAGCAAGGAGACTGACTTGGAACTCGATTCCAGGACGCTGGGATTATGACCTGAGCTGAAGGCAGCGGCTTAACCAACTGAGCCACCCAGGCGTCCCCCAGTGTCCTCTTTCCTTCCTCTTTCCTCTTTCCATACACTGATCTGAAGCTAAGACTTCTCATCAGTTTTTTTCTATACTTAGGCTTTTCTTTCCACTGACCATTTTTTACCTGCCTTTTTCCTTTCCATTGACCTCTTTTCCTTTGTGCCAAAACTTTAACTATTTTTCTAGTCTGTTTTTTATATTTTTGTGTATCTCTGTTGTTAAGCACCTTTTCTGCTATTCCTACTAACTCAGTCAAATTTTTCTCTTTAAATTCTTCAATTTTTTGAAGTTTTCTCCTTATATCTGGGGCTGACTGACTGGCAAAGGCAAGATTTATTGCCTTCTGATTTTTGGGTGCCTCAGGGTCAATCAGGCTATATATTTTATAGGCTTCTATAACCCTTTCTAGAAAAGCCCCTGGAGACTGATCCTTATCTTGAGTCACCACACTAATTTTAGATAAATTTATGGGTCTCCTTGCAGTCGCATGGAGGCCTCCCAGCAGAGCCTGGTGGTAGAAACATAGACTCTCCTTACCTTTATCAGAATTTGAGTTCCAGTCAGGGGTTTCCTTTGGGCAGTAGTTCTTCATTCACCGGGGATTGAGGTCCCATGTTACTAATTCTGGTTTAGTTTGAATGTAGTTTCAGTTAGTTCTGGAAATTTTTATCCATTTCAGTTTCAGGATTTCAACATATCAAAGACCTGTATTTGTCCTGGAAGTCTCCCATATGAATTTTCTTTAAGGCAGAATTTATTTTATAAGAGAATTAAAATAATTATAAATGACAAAAATTCAGAATAGATATGGTTTTACAGTTTAACTGGTAAGAAAATCAGGTTACTTCTGTGACACATAACATTTCAATAATTACAATATTAAGTTGACTTTGTCAAAAGGTTAAAACTTTAGGAAATGCATAGAATTTCTATAATAGTTATAGCATTTACCTATATATAACCCAAAGTGTATCATTGGTTTAGCAGTACTTTTTGAGTAATTAGCATACCAAGGGAAAGCCTTATGAGTCAAAGAGATCTCATTTACAATTTAAATCTTGTTGACAATTGCTGAAATTTAAGTTTTAAAGTACATGCTTAAATAGGATTACCGATAAAACAAAATACAGAAACTGGTTTCTCTGAGCAGGCAAAGAGAAAACCCTGATATGAGGAAGTGGTGATGCAACATGGGGCTTAAGTGGGTAGGAGAAGAATCCATGAAACAAGATGGGATAGGGAGGGAGACAAACCATAAGTGACTCTTAATCTCACAAAACAAACTGTGGGTTGCTGGGGGGAGGGGGGTTGGGAGAAGGGGGGTAGAGTTATAGACATTGGGGAGGGTATGTGCTTTTGGGTAAATTGGAAGGGGTGGTGAACCATGAGAGACTATGGACTCTGAAAAACAATCTGAGGGGTTTGAAGTGGTGGGGGGGGGTGGGAGGTTGGGGTACCAGGTGGTGGGTATTATAGAGGGCACAGCTTGCATGGAGCACTGGGTGTGCTGAAAAAATAATGAATACTGTTTTTCTGAAAATAAATAAATTGGAAAAAAAAAAAGAAAACCATTTATGTTCTCTCCTTAATAGTGGATCAATTAATCTAAGAAAACTTTGTTTTGTTTTGATTTTTTAACAGAGAGTAAGCAGATTTTTTTATACCTGTGTTTTTTTAGTTTATATAATAGTCAACATTTACTTGACTGGATCACCAATATAGATTTGCCATGACACAGGGTTTTTGTCTTTTTTTTTTTAATTGTGAATACATCCATCAAATCTGATCTAATATTGTTAAATTTCCAACATATTTTATTGTTCTCTTTTAAACCTATAAACCAAGGCAAATAAAGGTCACTTTCCTAAAGCTTTTTATGACTTACTAAATATCCTCAAGTTTAGTTTTTATTTCTTTTCATGTTCTGATGCAACCAGATATTTTTATTTTAAGACAAAACTACTTACTGTCTTAGGCCCTCTTTTTTTGTGTGTGTACAATTTTTCTAAACTTACTATCAGTTATCAGTCAACTGCCTTTCCTCTGTTTTTTAAGACAACATTAAAACTTTTAATAAAAACCTTAATGGCGGGTTTTTTTTTTTTTGGTAGTCTAGAATACATGGAATAATTTTATGTGATTTATTATTCTGATGTGCTACATTTTAAAATTCATTCTAATTTTAGTCTGTTCTGACCATACCTAAAAATTTTTTTGAAGATTTTTCTTCACAAAACTTTTACAACTTTTTTGCATCTAGGTTTTGTCCCAAGCCATTTTTTTTTCAAATAATTATCTCATTTAGTACAAAATTACCTTTTATCTTTAATGAAATGTATTTTTATTCTCTTTTTTTTAATCTCCTACTTTTTATATATAGGGTGTTTTTCTTACTTTCTAAAGTCTTAGTTACAGTTAGTAGATTTTTTTTATTCTTAGAAACACTTTAGTCTCTAGTGATGACTAAGTATTAACCAATTGTGAACAGTTACAACAGAATTCTGTAGATGGCAAATTTATGAATCAGTTAGGCACAAAACTTGTTTACCAACAGATTTAAATATTTTTAGTTTCTTTGCAGTAAGAAGTTAAAAGCACAAACCTGGTTCCAGTAATTAATGCTTTAGTATTTTATCCCATTTGGTTAAGACCTAGATGTCCAACAAATTTAATTCCATTTGTCATTCAAGTAAACCTTCAGTGTTTCAGGTTAGTAAATACTTTGAAAGCTATTTTAACAATTACCCATTAAAACTTTGAGACAGACAATTAATCATCAGTTCAGTTATTTCTTTGCTAACAGATTTTAACAAATAACATGAGCTTATTTGACCTTTGGTAAACTTTGAAGTTTCACATTTATTGCTGTAACTTTAAAGACGTATCTATTTTAATTAAACCAACAAACTTAATTTAGTTTAAATTCTGATTTATGTTTCACCTGGACCCACTCCATTTTTAATGTTTACCTGAGACACGGGTGGGAAGATCTGGAGTGGGGGGTGTTAGATCCAGGGGGTGCTCTTTTTGCTTCTTGACAGTGAAGAGAGAAGGAGCCATGGTGCAGGAAGCACTGAGGATGGTCTAGAAGCCAGTTATGCAGGCTGCACCCAAGCTGGTGAAGAGACAGAAGGAGGAGACAGAACAAACAAAGTGCTGCCAGAAGGCCCCGCCAGCAAGGGAGAGTGGCTAGGCAGTCGAGGTCGGGCTAGAGAAGGCAAGGAACTTCCCCTAAACAAAGGGAGTTTTGGAAGCTGCTTGGGAATATTCCTTAAAGTCTCTGTCTCGAGTTAGACCAACCACAGTTGGCTCCAGTTATAGCCATTAACATAAGAAATGAGCAAAGGAGAAGTCCCACATCTATTAGGAGGAACGGAGAGATGAATGTCAGAGTCCCCTTACTCTCTGCTTGTCCAATTTCTTCAAACACAACAAACAACACATCAGACAACAAAAAGACAAGACACAGACAACCACAGACCCAGCGACTCTTACCCAGAACCTGCCACTGGTGGGGATTTTCTCAGTCCCCTACAAACATTCGCCAGTGGGGATTTTCTGGGTCCCCTAGAAATGAGTAACAAAACAGATAACAAAAAGAAAAGACAAATACACACAGACCCAGATGACCCTCACCCACTGGTGGGGGTTTTCTCGGCCCCCTACAGACCCAGATGACCGCCTGGGGGGGCTTGGACCCCCAGACGATCTACCAAAAGAGCGGTGGAGCATCCCCACATCCATTCCAGCCCTGGGGAGCATGGCTGCATCCAGCTTTTCCCCGGTGGGCCATACCCTAGAACTCCACAACCAGACAGACCAGACCTCACAGAATATGGAGATCTTACCTCCGGAGGCTTTTCCCAGAAATTCTCATGCTGCCTCAGTTCTCGTCGTTTGATCCCGGACAAGCCCCCATATGCTGGGTCCATTATCAAAGGAACGAGACTGAGACAAAGTTACGCAAAGCTTTATTCTATGCCAAGCATTAGAAGTTAGACTGACCGGCCAGGGAAATGAGGCTGAGACAAAGTAAAAGTTATGTAAAGCTTTATTCTATGCCAAGCATTAGAAGTCAGACTGACCGGTCAGGGCCGCCTCTGAGGAGAACGACGCCCCTTGGTCTTACAGGCTAGTTTTTATAGGGCACAATCACAGACATCTACATATGTGGCTTTGGCTGATTGGATGTCTCCTACCTGTGTTTTAGTAATGGTTACCTGGAACTGACACTAGTAACTGTTGAGGTGTTTATTAAACAACAAAATGGCCTTGTTTTAGGTATGTGTTTTAGTAATAGTTACCTGGAACTGATATCAATAACTGTTGAGGCATTTATTAAACAACAAATTGTCTACCTAGGCAACATGGAGTCACTATGGCTAAGTAGGCCCAGGCAGGCACTAGGGGGTTAACATATTTTAACATGGAATCGACTCCAACCTACGTGACCAAATGTAAGTCTTTAAAATATTATGATAATTATCTTGCCCCAACTCAGAATGATTTTTTTTTTAATGTAGTGTTCTGTGATTCATTGTTTGTATATAACACCCAGTGCTCCTTACAAAACCTGCCCTCCTCAGTACCCATCACTGGGCTAATCCATCCCCCCACCCGTCCCCTCTGTTTTTTTTTTTGTTTTTTTTTTTTTTTTTAATTTAAAGATTTTTATTTATTTATTTGACAGACAGAGATCACAAGTAGGCAGAGAAGCAGTCAGAGACAGAGGAGGAAACAGGCTTCCCGCGGAGCAGAGAGCCCGATGCGGGGCTTGATCCCCAAACCCCGGGATCATGACCTGAGCCGAAGACAAAAGCTTTAACCCGCTGAGCCACCCAGGCGCCCCCCACCCGTCCCCTCTGAAACCCTCAGTTTGTTCCCCAGGGTCCATAGTCTCTCATGGTCTGTGTCTCCCTCTGATATTCCCAACTCAGTTTTTCCCTTCCTTCTCCTAATGTCCCTTATGATCCACATATAATTGAACCCATATGATAATTGTCCTTTTATGCTTGACTTACTTCACTTAGCATAATCACCTTCAGTTCCACCCATGTCAGTGCAAATAATGAGTATTCATCCTTTCTGATGGCAGAATAATATTCCATTCTATATGTGAACCACATCTTCTTTATCCATTCATCTGTTGAAGAGCATCTTGGCCTCTTTCACACTTTGGCTATTGTGGACACTGCTCCCATGAACATTGGAGTGCATGTGTCCCTTCTTTTTATTATATCTGTATCTTTGGGGTAAATACCAGTAGTGCAATTGCTGGAGTATAGTGTAGCTCTATTTTTAACTTTTTCATTTATTTTAGTGTTGCAGAGTTCATTGTTTATGCAACATATCCAGTGCTCCATGCAATATGTGCCTTCAATATACCCACAAATAGGCTCACACAACCACCCACCCCTTTCCCCTATAAAACCCTCAGTTTGTCTATAGTCTCTCATGGTTTTTCTCCCCCTCTGATTTCCCCAAACTCACTTCTCTCCTTCTCCCAATGTCCTCCATGTTATTCCTTATACTCCACAAGTAAGGGAAACCATATGATAATTCACTCTCTCTGCTTGACTTATTTCACTCAGCATAATCACTTCCAGTCCCATCCATGTTGTGACAAAAGGTGGGTATTCATCCTTTCTGATGGAAGCACAATACTCTACTTTATATATGGACCATATCTTCTTTATCCATTTGTCTATTGAAGACCATCTTGGTTCTTTCCACAGTTTGGTGACTGTGGAAACTGCTTCCGTGAACATTGGGGTACAGATGGCCCTTCTTTTCACTACATCTGTATCCTTTGGGTAAATATGCAGTAGTGCAATTGCATGGTCATAGGGTAGCTATATTTTTAATTTTTTAAGGAATCTCCACACTGTTTTCCAAGGTGGCTGTACCAAACTGCATTTGCAACAACAGTGTAAGAGGGTTCCCCTTTCTCCACATCCTTTCCAACACTTGTTTTTCATGGTCCTATTCATTTTGGCCATTCTAATAGGTGTAAGTTGTTATCTGAATGTGGTTTTGATTTGAATCTTCCTGATGGCTGATGATGATTAACATTTATTCATGTATCTGTTAATATTTGCATATCTCCTTTGGAGAAGTGTCGTTCATGTTTTCTGCCCATTCTCTATGTGATTATCTCATTTTTGTGTGTTGAGTTTGAGGAGTTCTTTATAGATCTTGGATACTAGCCCTTTGTCTCTAGTGTCATTTGGAAATATCTTCTCCCATTCTGTCGGTTGCCTCTTTGTTTTGTTGACTGTTTCCTTTGCTGTGCAGAAGCTTTTGATCTTGATGAAGTCCCAAAAGTTCATTTTTGTTTTGTTTTCTTTGCCTTTGGAGACATGTTTAGAAAGAAGTTACTGTGGTTGAGGTCAAAGAAGTTACTGCCTATTATCTCCTCTAGAATTTTCATAGATCCCTGCCTCAGATTGAAGTCTTTTATCCATTCTGAGTTTATCTTTTTGCATGGTGTAAGAGAATGGTTGAGTTTCATTCTTCTATACATAGATGTAGAATTTTCACAGCACATTTATTGAAGAGATGTCTTTTTTCCACTGGATATTTCTTCCTGCTTTGTCAAAGATTAGTTGACCACACAGTTGAGACTCCATATCTGGGTTCTCTACTCTGTTCCACTGTAGTATTTGTGCAAGAACCATGCTGTCTTGGTGATCACAACTTTGTAGTAAAGCTTGAAATCACACAACATGATGCCCCCAGCTTTGTTTTTATTTTTCAACATTTCCTTAGGAACTTGGGGTCTCTTTGGGTTCTATACAAATTTTAGGATTATTTGTTCCAGCTCTTTGAAAAATGCCAGTGGAAATTTGATCAGGATGGCATTAAAAATATAGATTGCTCTAGGCAGTATAGACATTTTAACAATGTTTATTCTTCTAATCCATGAGCATGGAATGCTCTTCCATTTTTTTGTGTCCTCTTCAATTCCTTTCATGAGTGTTCTGTAGTTCCTTGAGTACAGATCTTTACTATTTTGGTTATGTTTATTCCCAGGTCTCTTATGGTTCGTAGTGCTATAGTAAATGGAATGGATTCTCTAATTTCCCTTTGTATATTTTCATTGTTAATATATAAGAAATAAACTGATTTCTGTGCATTGATTTTGTATCCTGCCAAATTACTGAATTGCTGTATGAGTTCTAATAGTCTGGGGGTTTAGTCTGTCGTTTTGTCCAATCTACAACCCTGCAGCCTTTTATGGGAGTGTTTAGGCCATTCACGTTGAGAGTTATCATTTAAATATATGCTTTTATTGACATCATGTTACCTGCAAAGTCCTTGTTTCTGTAGATTGTCTCTGTAAATTTCTGTTCCATGACACTCTTTGTTTCTTTCTTCTTTTATAGAACCCCCCTTAATATTTCTTATAGTGCCAGCTTGGTGGCCACATACTTTTAAAACCTTGCCAGTCTTGGTAGTTCTTTATCTCTCCATCCATTTTGAATGTCACCTTTACTGGATAAAGTATTCTTGGCCGCATGTTCCTCTCATTCAGTGCCCTGAATATGTCTTGCTAGCCCTTTCTGGCCTTCCAGTTTTCTGTGCACAAGTCTGATGTTATTCTGATAGACTTTCCTCTGTACATAAGGAAACTCTTATCCCTAGATGCTCTCAAGAGCTCTTTTTTTTTTCAAGAGCTCTTGTCTAAAACTATGATCATCAGTTTCACAATCAAATATCTTGAGGTCCTTCTAGATTCATTGATATTGGGGCCCATTTTTTTTTCTGCCTCTAGGACACAAAAGCTGGTTCCATTCCACAGTTTGAGAAAGTTTTCATCTAGAATCTGTTCAAATATATCTTTTAGTCTTCTTTCTTTCTCCTCCCCCTCAGGGATACCAATATTTCTGATGTTGGAATGTTTCATTGTATCATTTATTTCCCTAATTCTGTTTTTATGGCTTCTAAGCTGTTTGTTCCAGTCCTCCTCCTTATCCTTTCCTCTATCAGTTTGTCCTCTAGATCACTAATTTTATCTTCTGCCTCGGTTACCCTAGCTGTTAGAGAATTTAGATGATTAGATTGGATCACATTGATAGCACTTTTATCTTCTTCCTGGACAGCTTTCACTTTTGCCCTTAGAGATTCCAAGTTGTTACTAATGGCTTTTTCAACCTAGCCATTGCCTGGATAATTGTTACCCTGAATTCCCTTTCTGATATACTGTTTATGTCCATATCCAGTATCTCTGATGGAGAGGGCACAGTCTCTGAATTTTTCCTCTGTTGGGTATTCCTCCTCCTAGTCATTTTGGTGAGAGGTGGTTGAGGGGATGTGTAGTTGATTATATCAATTACAATCCAGGCAACGTGCATCCTGGAATGTTTCTGAGCAATCGGATGTCAACACCAAAAAGAAAGAAAAAAGAAAAAAAAAGAGAGAGAAAGAGAGAAAGAGACAGAAAAAAAGAAGATAAGACCCAGCCAAAATGGGTCCCAAAGGTAAGATTTATAAAGTATACAAACAAAAGCAGACAAAAAAAAAAGACTGACAAAAGTTAGTGACAAGATAAAAAGAGAACCCAGCCAAAATGAACCCCAAGTATAAGATTTATATAATACCAGAACAAAAGCAAATACACAGAAACACTGACAGAAGAAAAATATGGGAGGCTGGTTATAAATCCTCAATATGGGCAAGGAAGGCTATTTTGATTCTTCCTGGGTGTATCTTGATATCATTGTTAAAGGACTCAAATTTCCAGAGATAAAAGGAGAATAAAACTGGTTCATATATAGTGGTAATATTGACTAAGGAAAGAGTATTACCTTGAAATATATATATATAGATAGATAGATATAGATATAGATATATAGATATACATATACATATACATATAAAATTAAAAAATAGAAAAGAAAAACAGGTATACATATACATACATATACATACAGGTATATGTATGAAAAAAAAGTTCAAGTTAAAAGGTTATTATGGAATATGTTTTATTGAACCTCTCGTTGTAATGGCAAATAGTTAAAAAAAAACATAAACAGAACAAGAATAGTGAGAATGAATTAAAAATAAAAGTTGTATCTATGAAGTATATAGGTTTTAGGGTCATACCAGGAGATTAATATATTGTTTTCCCTTGCTATTGGGGTTTATAGCTTTATGGGGACCCTGTAGTGGTCGTCCACTTGTTCTTTTGGCTGGCTTTCTGGGGGAAGGGGCCTACTGCATTGTTTTTCAGTCAGTCTTGCTTGGGTTGAGTCCTCCTCCTCCCCATCAAGGGGCTGGCTCTGTGGAAACTGGTTGTTCAGGCTTTTGTTCTCTGGAGTTTTTTCTCTTTGGCAGATTTTTGTGGCTTTTCAGAGGTTTCATGGAAAACAAACTGCATCCTGACCTCCATCTCAGAGAGAAGCCTCAGTCTGCTCCCCTCTGGGTGGTCCAGAACTCACACTCCCTGCCTGCAAACTCTGCTGAGCAGTGCAACCTTTTACAGGCAGTGCACATCCACAGCCACCATCTCAGGTTTCGCCTGAAGCACCCACTTATCTCTGCACCTCTGCAACTAAAACCATGAATGATATTGGTCCAGGGAGCCCACTTCCCATGGATGCCTTTGCCAGGACTGTTGTCTGTGGTCCAGACTTCCCAAGAGATCCCAACCAGAGATTGCATGCTGAGATTTTCATGCCTGGGCTGGGAGTGTTCAGACTCTCGGCTGGTCCTAGAGACCACCTTCTAGCTCCTGCATGGAGCTCTCTCATGCACTAGTGGGGAGTGCATTTCAGAACCTATTTGCGCAGTGTGCATGCAGAGTGGAAAAGGCTGTGGTTCTAAAGAGCAGGGGTTGCTGTCCACACTAGATTCCTTCATGTGCACTGGCAGGAGTATGCCTAGCACAGAACTGGTGCAAGCAGCAGAAACTGGGGGTTCAGGGACCACAGCCTGGAGGCTTCGCCACACCCTATCTGGCATGGGTGATCCCTGTCAGTGGTTTTCCTGGATCCGTGATCTTAGGCCCACGCCCATGACTGCCTGATTCCACCAGTTGCCCATTAAGATATTTTGCTCTTTTTGGGTGCTTTTAACGAAACTCCAAGTTAATGCTTGTCCCCAAGCACAGAGCACTTTTGTATTGGGGTATTTCTTTCCGATTGGTCACTTCTGGTGGCTCCCTCCCCATTCTGTTTATCCTCCAATATCAGTCTGATTGTTCCCAGTACGCTTTATCTCTTCACTGGAGTCTTCTGCCCCCAGAGAGATCCAGAAGTTTATAATCCTACATCTAAGGCTGATTTCATGGATGTTCAGAGTGCTCTGGTAGATAATTAGCTCACTTTAGGGGACCAGTTGAAACAGGGTCTCCTACTTCTCTGCCATCTTGCCCCTCCTCATATTTTTAACTTTCTGAGGAACCTCCACACTGTTTTCCAAAGTGGCTGCACCAACTTGCATTACCACCAACAACGTAAGAGTGTTCTCCTTTCTCTACAGCCTCATCAACATTTGTTGTTTCTTTCCTTGTCAATTTTTGCCATTCTAACTGTTCTATCTCAATATGGCATTGATTTGGATTTCTCTGATGGTTAATGATGAATATTTTTTTCACGTGTCTGTTAGCCATTTGTATGGCTTCTTTGAAGAAGTGTTTCTTCATGTCTTCTGCCCATTTTATGACTTCATTATTTATTTTTTGGGGGTTGAGTTTGAGAAATTCTTTATAGATCTTGCATACCAGCTGTTTATCTGTAGTGTCATTTGGAAATATCTTCTCCCATTCTGTCGGTTGCCTTTTTGTTTTGTTGACTGTTTCCTTTGCTGTGCAGAAGCTTTTGATCTTGATGAAGTCCCAAAAGTTCATTTTTGTTTTGTTTCCTTTGCCTTTGGAGACATGTTTAGAAAGAAGTTACTGTGGCTGAGGTAAAAGAAGCTACTGCCTATGTTCTCCTCTAGGATTTTCATAGATTCCTGCCTCAGAATTTCATCCATTCTGACTTTACCTTTTTGTGTGGTGTAAGAGAATGGTTGAGTTTCATTCTTTTATACATAGATGTAGAATTTTCACAGCACCATTTATTGAAGAGACTGTCTTTTTTCCACTGGATACTTTTTCCTGCTTTCTCGAAGACTAAAGTTGAGACTCCATATCTGGGCTATCTATTCTGTTCCATTGATCTATGTGTCTGTTTTTGTGCCAGTACCATGCTGTCTTGGTGATCACAGCTTTGTAGTATAGCTTGAAATCAGACAACATGATGTCCCCAGCTTTGTTTTTCTTTTTC
The DNA here is from genome assembly GCF_020171115.1 of Neogale vison. Taxonomy (NCBI): domain Eukaryota; kingdom Metazoa; phylum Chordata; class Mammalia; order Carnivora; family Mustelidae; genus Neogale; species Neogale vison. Next base: position 50,856,329 of record NC_058105.1, on the reverse strand, counting down.
AGCATTTCCTTGGCTATTGAGTGTCTTTTCTGGTTTCATACAAAGTTTTAGGATTGTTTGTTCCAGCACTTTGAAAAAATGTTGTTGTGATTTTTATCAGAATGGTGTTGAAAGTATAAATTGCTCTGGACAGCATAGACATTTTAACAATTCTTATTCTTCCAATCCATGAACAGGGAAAGTTTTTCCATCCTTTTGTGTCCTCTTCAATTTCTTTCATAAGATTTCTGTAGTTTCTAGAGTATAGATCCTTATCCTCTTTGGTTAGGTATATTCCAAGGTGTCTTATGGTTTTTTTTTTTCTTTGTTTGTTTGTTTTTAAGAATTTATTTATTTATTTGACAGAGAGAGATCACAAGTAGGCAGAGAGAGAGAGGAGGAAGCAGGCTCCCTGCTGAGCAGAGAGTCCGATGTGGGACTTGATTCCAGGACCCTGGGATCATGACCTGAGCCAAAGGCAGTGGTTCAACCCACTGAGCCACCCAGGTGCCCCTGTCTTATGGTTTTTGGTGCTATTGTGAATGGAACTGATTCCTTAATTTGTCTTTCTAAAGTTAATTGCTATTGTATAGAAAAACAACTGATTTCTGTGCATTGATTTTCTATCCTGCCATGTTATTGAATTGCTGTATAAGTTCCAGTAATTTGGGGGTGGAGTCTCGATTTCCACATAGAGTATCATGTAATCTGTGATAAGTGAGTTTGACTTCATTACCAATTTGAATAACTTTTATTTCTTTTTGTTTTCTGATTGCTGATGTTAGGACTTCTAGTTCTATTTGAACAATAGTGGCAAGAATGGGCATCCTTGTCATGTTCCTGATCTTCAGGGGAAAGCTCTCAGCTTTTCCTGATTGAGATTATATTCCCTGTGAGATTTTCATTGATGGATTTTATGAAATTGAGAAATGTTACTTCTATCCTTATACTCTGAAGAGTTTTAATAGGGAAAGGGTGCTTTATTTTGTCAAATACTTTTTCTAAATCAATTGAGAGGATCATATGGTTCTTGTCTCTTATTGTGTTCTATCACATTCATTGATTTGTGAATGTTGAACTATGCTGTCATCCCAAGAATAAATTCCACCTGGTTGTGGTGGATAATCTTTTTAATGTACTCTTGGATCCTATCAGCTATGATCTTGTTGAGAATCCTGGAATCCATATTCATTAGGGATATTGGTCTGAAATTCTCCTTTTTGGTGGTTTCTTTGCCTCATTTGGGTATTAAGGTAATGTTGGCCTTATAGAACGATTTTGGAAATTTTCTTTCTGTTTCTAATTTTTGAAACAGCTTCAGTAGAATAGGTATTATTTCCTCTTTGAATGAATGATTCCTCCTGGCAATCCATCAGGCCCTGGACTCTTGTTTTTTGGGAGGTTTTGATCAGTTTTTCAATTTTGTTACTGGTTATTGGTGTGTTCAGATTGTCAGTTTCTTCCTGTTTCAGTCTTGGTAATTTATAGGTTTCCAGGAAGACTTCCATTTGTTCTAGGTTGCTTAAATTTTGGCATATAGTTGTTGATAATAATTTCTGTTACTTTTTTCTATTCCTTTGGTGTTGGTCATGATCTCTCTCCTTTCATTCATAATTTTTAAACAGATTTTAACTTATTTATTTGACAGATCACAAGTAGGCAGAGTGGCAGGCAGAGCAGCAGGCAGAGAGAGAGGAGGAAGCAGGCTTCCTGAAGAGCAGAGAGCCTGATGCGGGACTCGATCCCAGGACCCTGAGATCATGACCTGAGTCGAAGGCAGAAGCTTAACCCACTGAGCCACCCAGGCACCCTCATTCATATTTTTATTAATTTGGTTCCTTTCTCTCTTTTTTTGGATAAATTTGGCCAGTGGTTTATCAATCTTATTAATTCTTTCAAAGAACCAGCTTCTAGGTTCATTGATGTGTTCTACTATATTTCTGGTTTCTAGTTCATTGATCTCTGATCTAATCTTAATTACTTCCCTTCTGCTTGGCTTAGTTTTATTTGTTGTTCTTTCTCCAGTACGAGGTGTAAAAGTTAACTTGTGTATTTGGAATTTTTCTTTTTCTTTTCTTTCTTTCCATTTTTCTTCTTTTTCTTTTTTTTTAAGATTTTATTTATTTATTTGACAGACAGAGATCACAAGTAGGCAGAGAGGCAGTTAGAGAGAGAGAGAGAAGCAGGCTCCCTGCTGAGCAGAGAGCCTGATGTGGGGCTTGATCACAGGACCCTGGGATCATGACCTGAGCTGAAGGCAGAGGCTTTAACCCACTGAGCCACCCAGGCTCCCCATTCTTCTTCTTCTTTTTTTTTAAATGAAGCTTGAATGGCTATGTATTCCCCTCTTAGGCCCACTTTTGCAGTATCCCATTGGTTTTGGAAGGACATGTTTTCATTTTCATTGGTTTCCATTAATTGTTTATGTTCTTCTCTAATTTCCTGATTGACCCAAACATTCTTCAGCAGGATGGTCTTTAGCTTCCAAGTGTTTCAATTTTTCCAAACTTTTTCTTCTGATTGAGTTCCAGTTTCAAAACATTGTGGTCTGAAAATATGCAGGAAATAATCTCAGTGTTTTGGTGTCTGTGGAGACCTGATTTGTGACCCATTATGTGGTCTATTCTGGAGAAAGTTCCATGTGCACTTCAGACGAATGACTATTCTGTTGTTTTAGGATGGAATATTATGTATATATCTTTGAACTTCATCTGGTCCAGTGTGTCATTTAGCACTCTTGTTTCTTTTTTGATCATCTGCTTAGATGGGCTGTCTGTTGCTAAGAATGAAGTGTTGAGGTCTCCTTCTTTTAAAGTATTATCAATATATATATTTTTTTTATTTTGGTTAACAGTTGGCTTATGCTGTTGGCTGCTCCCATGTTGGGAGCATAGATATTTACATTTGTTAGATCTTCTTGTTGGATAGACCCTTTAAGAAAAATATAGTTATAGTTTCCTTCTGTATCTCTGACTACAGACTTTAGCTTAAAAAGTAATTTTTTCTGATATGAGAATTGCTACCCCAGCTTTCTTTTGAGGTCTGTTCTCATGAAATATTTTCTCCATCCTCTCACTTTCAGTCTATATATAACTTTAGGTTCAAAATGAGTCTTGGGGCACCTGGATGGCTCAGTGGGTTAAAGTCTCTGCTTTTGGCTCAGGTCATGATCCCAGGGTCCTGGGATTGAGCCTCACATTGGGCTCTCTGTTCATCAGGAAGCTCTCTTCCCCCCTCTCTCTGCCTGCCCCTCTGCCTACTTGTGATCTCTATCTGTCAAATAAATAAATAAATCTTTAAAAAAATGAATCTCTTGTAGACAGCATATGGATGGGTCTGGGCTTTTTATCCAATCTGCAAATCTGTGCCTTTTCATGGGATCATTTATACCAGTCACATTGAGAGTGATTATTGGAAGATATGATTTTGTTGCCATCATGTTTCCTGTGAAGTCCTTGTTTCTATACATTTTCTCTGTAAATTTTTGGTCTCTATTTCTCTTAGGATTTTTCTTCCTTTATAGAACCATCCTTACTATTTCTTACAGGGCCAGATTGGTGATCACATATTCTTTCAGTTTCTGCCAGTCTTGGAAGCTCCTTGTCTCCCCATCCATTCTGAATGATAGCCTTGCTGGATAAAGTTTCCTTGGCTGCATGTTCTTCCCATTCAGTACCCTGAATATGTTTTGCCAGCCCTTTCTGGTTTTCCAGGTCTCTATGAACAGGTCTGATGCTATTCTAATGTTCATCTCTCTGTATGTAAAAGTCTCCCCATAGCTTCTTTTAAGATTGTTTCTTTGGATCTAAGATCTGTGAATTTTATTATTATTTTTTAATAATATTTCATTTATTTATTTGTCAGAGAAAGAGCAGAAGCATGGAGAGCTGCAGGCAGAACAGACAGAGAAGGCAGAGCAGGTAGAGTCAGAAGCAGGATCCTCACTGAGCAAGGAGCCCAATCTGGGATTCAGTCCCAGGACCCTAGGATGATGACCTGAGGTGAAGGCAGACACTTAACTGAACAAGCCCCCCCTCCAGACATCCCATGGATTTTACTATTTTGCAACATTTGTGTGTTCTCATTGTTCTTAAGTTAGGAGGGTCCCTCTGCCTCTTGGACAGGAATGCTTGTTTCTTTCCCAGATTAGGAAAGTTCTTAGCTATGATTTGTTCAAATATATCTTCTAGACCTCTCTCTTTCCATCCCCTCAGGGATTCCAATAATTCTGACATTGAAACATTTCATAACATCCTTAATCTCTCTCATTCTGATCTCTTGGGCTTTAAACTGTTTTTTTCCAGGAAGCTTCTGTTAGCTTCTTTTCTATCATCTTGTCTTCTAGCTCACTAATTCATTCTTCTGACTCATTTGTCCTAGCACTTTAAGTATCTAGTTTAGACTACTTTTCATTCATAGTATTTTTTAAACAATTTTATTTATTTGACAGTAGGCAGAGAGGCAGGCAGAGAGAGAGAGGAGGAAGCAGGCTCCCCGCTGAGCAGAGAGCCTGATGTTGGGCTCTATCCCAGGCCCCTGAGATCATGACCTGAGTCGAAGGCAGAAGCTTAACCCACTGAGCCACCCATGTGCCCCTATTCATAGTATTTTTAAGTTCATCCTGATTAGATCTCATTTCTGCCCTTAGAGATTCTATATTGTTAATATTTTTCTCAAGCCAAGATATTGACTTCATAATTATTACTCTGAAGTCTATTTCTGATATCTTGGTTATATCCATATCCATTAAATCTGTGGCAGAAGCCACAGTCTCTGGTTCTTTCTTTTGTTGGGGGGTTCCTCCTCTTAGTCATTTGGCTGAAGGGTTGTTGAGGGAATGTTCAGATTCCACCTTGTTAACCACGACTCAGGGAAGATGCATCTGTTTTATAGGGACCTTAGGGTTGTCATCCATCTGTTCTTCCAGCCTGTCTTCTCGGGGAGAAGACTGCCACACTCTCAGGCAACCCTACTTGGGAAGAGTTGCTCTGCCCTCTGTCAGGGGGCTGGGCTCAGTAAAAATCGTTTTTGTTGTTGTTGTTGTTGTTGTTGTTGTTGTTTTTGGGGGGGTGGCTTTTGTTCTCTGGAAGCTTTCTGTAACAGCTTTCTTTGTCACTTCTGAGAGTCAGAGCAAAAGTGACAACATCCAAACCTGTTTTAGAACAGAGAAATCACAGTCTGTTCTTCACTGAGCTCTCCAGGCCACATTGACTACATTTTTGTCTGCCTGCTAAAAACCAGATCTTTCCTGGTTGTGTGCCCCACAGCAACACTCTTAGCTGTGAACCCGGGGCTGAGGACTTGTCTATCCTTTGTGCTTCTTAAACTGCAAGCTGCCCCTGGTTTTTGTGCAAGAACACCCACATCTCTTGGATTCTATCTGGGGGCTGCACTAAAGTCTATCCCCCCTGCTCCCAACCCATGAGTCTGTGCCATGTCCCCAACAAAAGATGTTTCTGTACTCCAGTGTTATATCACCTTCCTGGAAGTAGCTTATGGTGGCTTCTTTCTCCTTCTGTTTATCTTCAAATATCAGCACACAGAATCATGTCTCTTTACTTCATACCTGAAGACCTTTGGAGATATTCTGTTTGTAGACAACCAGATATATATTCCTACATCTCAGACTGATTTCATAGGTGTTATTCAGCATGGTTTGGTAGATATCCAGCTTAATTCAGGGGACCAGGTGAAACAGTGTCCCCTACTCTTCCGCCATCTTTTCTCTATCTCACAAAGTAATTTTAGTCTAGTGATTCTGAAAAGACACTCATAGAACTTTCATTATTCTCCTAATCTCATTTCAAAATTAAAACTTCTCTTCCTTAGTGCATATGTTCTTATTATGCCCTATTACATTTTGCCCAAATATTATTCTTGGGTTTAATATGAGAATTATATCTATCACTTATAGTATCATTTAGTATTTGTAACAATACCATCTTGTAGTTTTTAAATTAAAACAGAATTCACTTGGTATTATGCTATTCTATTATTTCTATTATGCTGAAACCTGTCCATTAGGTTCTGGACTTGAGACCAGGGATTCATTCAGAGTCATCAATGCACGGCTCTCCAATGATGGCATACAAACCATGTTTACTGGAATCAACCAATGGCAAAATACCATTACCAATTCACCAAAATGATCTATTTCCCTTTTAAAATGGATTAATAATTTCATTTTATAACCAAACCAAGTGCCTACTTTCCTAGAAAATAAATGAGGCTGAAATTGTTGTTTGGTTAGCTCCTGTGGAAATAGGCCAAACTGATTTGAAGACAGATTAGAGAAAATGTTTTGTTTTGTTTTGTTTTGGTTTTTTTGGTCACTGCCACTGTCTAAGCATGTATCTGCCTGGGTTGCTCTTAAAATGCCAGTCAAAGAACTGAATATCAGTTACCTGTCCAGTCTTTTTTGTAAGCATTACATCGCTTACACTAAATGCATTATCCCACAGGGCTCCTGAATTACTAAGACATCTCTTTCCTCACCCCATCCTACCTTGCATCTTTTGGCGACAAGGAGTCTACATTTTCAAAGTTTTATGTTTTGATAACTGTAAATTGTCCCTTCTATTCCATTCTTTCACCTGGTGGTTCACTCCTTCCTTATTTCCCAAAGAAAAGAAAGAGCCCCCTTCACTAGAAGACCTTTATTTTATTCCCTCTGACTTAAAAATTATTAATAGTTTCTTCAAACTTCCAGATGATTACTCCAACAGAAATGAACAATGGAATGTAACAATGTATTTAAACGTTAAAGTCAAACATTAACTCAAACCCTGTATAAAATATTACATTTTTAAAATTTTAGCCATAGAATTTTCCAAGGTAATTTGGGAAATCTAACTTCTTTCTAATAACATGGTAGCTCAATGTTAGTGGTATAAACTATTTCAAAAGAAAAAAAAATGCAAGCAAATTCTGTTTGACATTAGAGAGGGAAGAATTGTGTAAAATCAAGATGTGAAGTTATGTCAGTTCCAAAAAACAGATTTTCAGGTTTGAAGGTGGTAGTACTTTAAAGCTTACCCTTCAATGCTTCTATCTACTAGATTAAAAATAAAAATAAAAATAATAAGCTTAAAGAAAAGTAATTTGGAAGAAGTAGCACTTTATTACCAATTAATTTGACTTTTGTTCAAAATAATTAAAAAAAATTCTTCTGTTTCATGGGCTGCTTATTTTGGCACAACAATATTCTTATGTTTTGTAATCATTGACTTAAAATAGACATAAAGTCACTTTAAAACATACTAGCTTTTTCTGACTGAATTAATTTCTAATTCAGTTAAGTTTTCTGTGATTCTGATGATTGAGAACATGATCAGAGCCCAAGATGTCTGTTATGCATCATATATAACTGACTGTCAAGCTAAGACTTCACAGAAGTTGGACATGGAATTTGGCCTTTTAAACTTCAGCTAATAATCATCTTTTATTTTTTTCTACATCTTGACCTTGTTTTTTGTTTTTTAATTTTTTCCTCTGCTTCATTCTCAAACAAGAACAAAAACAAACAAACAGACAACAAAATAACTAACAAAAACAGTTTTAGTACTAGGTACTTGTGCTTAGAATCCTAACATTTAATCATTTTTTCCCTTTCACTGAAGTTACTAAAATTACCTATGTAAAATGAAAGGTTCACTTTTCTTAAAAAAATAAAAATTAATTACATAAATGACTATTATTTTCATGATCCTACTGTTTAACTCTCCAAGGCTTGTTTTTTATTTTATTTCCCTTCCATTTAACTCCCATATCATTTCTTGTTTTTGCTACTTCATGTATTCTATTCATCCTCTCCCTTTCATCCTACTGTTTGGTTAATTCAGCAGCAAGTTTATGAAAGCACGTTTTACTGAATCGTAAAGAAACAAATGGCTATAAATATGTGTCACTATATACAGACTTTAGATGGCACTTAGAATAGAAGGGAATACAGTGTAAGAAAGACCGATTATTAATGCACCACACAATAGGTTTATGGTAAACAAAGGGGCAAGCTAAGAACCTTGTGTTCTTTTTTTCTGGCATGCTGCTACTAGATTTATTTCATTTCATTTCATTTCTTTCTTTCTTTTTTTTTTCTTTTATTTCTTTCTTTCTTCTCTGCTATTAGATATCTTGAAATAGAAAAAGAGGACAGAAAATGAGGCTTGAATTGCTGTGATATGCTTTGTCTTAGAATCAGTGTCATTAGAATTCCTGCTTTGCACCACACATCAGGTAATGGTAAGCCTCTTTTAGGCACTGCATAATAAAGATTTTTATTTATTTAGTTTGAGAGACAGAGTGAGACAGAGCACGAGAGGGGAGGTCAGAGGGAAAAAAAAAAAGAAGACTCCCCATCGAGCTGGGGGCCTGATGTGGGACTCTATCCCAGGAATCTGGGACCATGACCTGAGCTGAAGGCAGTTGTTTAACCAACTGAGCCACCCAGGCTCCATAGACACTGCATAATAATTCATACCCAATGCTATCTTGCGGCTACCACAAGGACTTGGGAGCAAATTTATGGAAAGTCTCTTTGGCTCTCTGCTGCCCACAGTTGACCAAGGGACTTAAAAAATACATAGAAAATAATAAAAATGCTTGAGACCTCCACTTCTTTATCTATAAGTGTTCTAATACGCTCAGATGCTTCTTGAACAGATGGACAGAGGGTCCAGAGTTATCTTCTCCCCCAGGGTCTCCCGTACTTTGGCAGCCATGCAGATCCTAGAGAGGGACTTCTGGGGTGGCAGAAACCTGAGTTTCTGTATTCTCCATCTGATCCCTTAAGCTTCTGTTGCTGCTATAGATTTTTTATCTAGCCGATAGATTCATGCAAAGCAATAAAATGGATAGTGCACAATAATGAAAGTGAGCATGGCGGCAAGAAAAACAAAGAAGCAATGGGGGTATGGTTCTCCAGTTTTAGTAATTCAATTTACCACAGATTTCTCAAGCACCAACTATATACTTGATATTTATATTGACCATAAACCTCAAGATAACCTGCTAAGTTAATATTAACTAGAACCTTCAGTACCTGAGATAAACTGATTCTAGGGAGTTCCTAAAATAAGTTTTAATGAACCTTTGAGCATGTTTTTTATTTGTAAAAAAACATACTTATTCTTTGATAATGTTTGTTATATTAACTTTTTACCAAATAGAATATTAAATTTCATTTCATTACTGTTATTGATTTATATTATAGTATAATGAAATGATATAAATTTAAGACAATAAAGAATTATGAACAAATTCTCCCTAGTTAATTGAGTAAGTGTTTACTTACCAAATATATAACAGGAAGTCTGTGAATAAGGTGCTAACAACTTAGTAATTCCTGACCTCACTAAGCTTTCCAGCAACTGGGGGATACATCAGAGTCAATAAAGAGTTGCTACATAAGATTATAAAGGCCATGAAGAGGAGAAAAGGTGTTATAAGAAACTATAGGATAGGCCTTTCTGAGATGGGTGGAGATGACTTCCTGCAGAGATATAAATGATATCAACATTGAGATCTAAATGACTATAAGTTATTGGATCTCAGAGGAATATATATATATATATATATATATATATATATATATATATATATTAGAGGGAGGGAGGGATGGTGGCTCAGCTGGAGAGAGAGAATTTTAAGCAGGCTCTACACTTAGTGGAGCCTCACATGGGGCTGGCCCTCACAACCCTGAGATCATGACATGAGTGGAAATCAAGAGTCAGATTTTTAACTGATTGAGCTACCCATGTGGCTTGGGGCTGGGAGGAATATTCTAATCAGAGAAAAAGTGCACTGGAAGAATATTGCAAACCATATATTAAACCATTAGTAGTTTGAAATAGGCTGTTTGAGTAGTTAGTCTGCAGAAATCAATAAATGCAACAAATCAGGGCCTTCCTCTCCTTCATGCCCCCCCCCACTAGCACTTCAATGGAAGTGAGTAAGCTTACAGTAAATTAAGAAACTAAAAGTAGTGTGCATAGGTGGAATGGTTAAAAAAAAGAAGGTTGGAAAAGTAAGTAGGGGCCAGATCTTGAAGGACCTCTTAATCCATAATAAGGAATTTGGAATTTCTCCAAGAAGAGGAAGGGAAAGAAACGAAGAGTTTTAAAGAGAGAAAGTCTCGGTTATGTTTGCATTTTTAAATGCAAAATGTGACAGTAGTATGAAGAACATTCTGGACAAATACCATGTGCATTTTCTCAGAAACAAGTTGAAGGACATCCTGTGATTTGAAAAATATAGGAAAAGCATTCTTAATGTAACAAGAGTATATTTGGGGCAGACTTACTCCCATGGTGTATTGTGATGGTGGGTGCTCTAACAGATGAGCAAGGAAGGTAAAATAGATTATGGCAACTGATTCATATGCTGTTACCTGTAAGACAATAGACATAAATGGAAGCCATGTGTTGCATTCACTATAATGTCAATTTGAGCATTAAGGCCAAAAAGAAGGCCAGCCAACACATCATTCATTAACCTACTATGTATATAATTCATTAACTATAATATAATACATTAACAGTTATTAAATAACTATTAGAGACACCTATAAAACTAATGTGAGGGGCCTATATTGGTGGTATATTACACTGAAATTTGAAATAATGTTATACATCATAAGCAATGTGAATTGATTCATTGGATATAACAATATCCAATATAACAATTTAACAATATATATATATATATATAAATATATTGTTTCATGTATATATTGCATGATTATGATTTACTGTTTATATTTATGATTCAGTAGCTTTTCTGGATAAAAAGGAAAATGTATAACTGATTTTATAAAACACAAAATCCACAAATTTAATAAGTAAAACTTTTCTATAGTCCAAATAGGAAATACACATAGTTCTGGTCAGGTTTCAGTTGGAATGAGTCATTTACCTAGTGAAGGAATCTACTCAATGACTCCACATCTGCATCACAATAAAGCCTTGTTGTTAGTCACTTTGCCACAGACAAAGTAAATAGAAGAACTAAATGGAAGGGCGCCACTTCTTGGCTAATTAAACTCAACATTTTTTTTAAGGATTTTATTTATTTATTTGACAGAGAGAGATCACAGTAGGAGAGAGGAAGGGAAGAGATCACAGAGAGAGAGGAAGGGAAGCAGGCCCCCTGCTGAGCAGAGAGCCCGATGCGGGACTCGATCCCAGAACCCTGAGAACATGACCTGAGCCGAAGGCAGCGGCTTAACCCACTGAGCCACCCAGGCACCTAAACTCAACATTTTAAAATGTCAACATTCAAAAGATGAATCTATCAATTCCCAATAAAATATCAAGAGAATCTTTTAAATGAAATGTGCTGTCAAAATTATATATGTTGAAATAAATGTGTAAGAAGAGCTAAGAAAATTCTAGAAAAAGGATGATTGAAGGGAACTTAACACTATTAGATACTACCTTGTATTGTATAGCTATGGTAATTATAGAATGAGATACACATAAATCTCAAGGGACAGATTAATGGAACAAAAAAGAGATGCCAGAAATAGACCCAAGTACATATGGAAAATAAATACACAATATAGGTGATATTGCAAATTGATAGATTAAAAAAATAAACATTAAAATGAAGCCATAATGATGAAGTTCTAGAACCTAAGTGAGGTTCAGTGGGCTGAGGTCCGGAGCTGATGACCAAGAAAGAATTCTTGAGACATCTTTGGTGCAAAATGGTGGTTTATTAAAACACGGGGACAGGACCCGTGGGCAGGAAGAACTACTGCCCTGGGTTGTGAGGGGTGGCAGGTTATATATCTTGCTGTTGGGGGGTGTGAAGGGAAGGGAGATTCTTGGTGGGGTGTTATGATCCTGCTATCATTTGCATTCCCTTCTACCTCAGCCTCCTCCAGTTTATGGTGGGGAAGGAGACATGAGGGCTTCAGGAACTGAGAGTTATTTGCCTCTGGAAAATTGTGCTATTGATAAGGTAACCTCCCTGTTTGTAGATCTCTAGGACATCGTAGAGCAAGGGAGATTCCTGTTCTGCAGGATTGTGATCTCTGCAAGTTAACTATTTATCATTTTATGGCAGTCAGGGGTGCCTGAGGAATGCTACATATATTATGGAGGGGAGCAGGTGGAGAGGGGTGTGCAAGGCGCCAGCTTTTGCTTTGTCTTCAGCCAGCCTCCTGCTCCCTCATCAATAAAAGCACTAGGAGAAAGTATGATACGATTGAAGAAGTAATCTTGGTACAGGTAAGGACTTGGAAAACATGACAGAATACAGAATCCACAGGAAATGAAACACAAAAATTTGAATAGATGCAATAAAACTTTTCTACAAGATAAAACATCAGAACAAACTATAAGTATATAATCAAAACAAACTAAGTAAATAATATACTGGCAATGAAATATGTGTGACATATAAAAAAAAAAGAATTGTTAGTAATATATACAGAACAAATCAGTAGGAAAAGAACAACAATCTGATAGAAAATAAACAAAAATCATGAATACACACTCCACAGAGGAGGATAAAATGTCTTTTAAAGTTGTGAAAGTATGCTCAACTTCATTCATTACAAATAAATGCAAATTCAAACTTCAAAGAGATAGAAATTTTCATTTTTAGATTGGCATAGTAGCAGTGTGTGACACTCACATATTTGGTAGGAGGATACACTGGTAAAAATTTTTTTGAAGTCAATTTGATAATTTATATCCTAATTTCAAATGCAGATATCCTTTCATCCAGTAATTCTACTTTGAAGAATTTACTCCTCATGCATACTTGTATATACATATATGCTCTAAGACAGTCCTTGTATCATTACTTGAAATAGCAAAGAAGACAAATGTTATTAGTAGAAAATTGTTTAATAAATTATTGTGTATCCATATAATAGGATACTATTAAACCATCAGTAAAGAAACAAAGCATATTTATCACAACTGAAGGGCAGAATTGTTAAGATATAGTATCAAAGGAATAAAAGGAATACAGAATAGTATGTATAGTATTACTATTATGTAAGAGATATATGCACAGAAATCTAAATGCAAACATATGTATAGAATACTCTTGAAAGGAGAGAAGAAAGGAGTGTGGAAGAGTTCAGATAAGTAAATGACAAACTTTTTTGTTTATTTGTTTTGAATATAGACATTTAATAGCATTTTGTTTCTCAATTTGGGTGTGTCTGGAATCAATGACAGAAATATTATGAGGTTTTAGGGAATACTTCAGGAAAAGCAAAATGTGTTCACTGAGTGAATGATAAAACAAATAAAAATTGAAAAATGTTTTCATATAATACATTTCATCATTGTCATTCATGATATATCTATTAGATGGTAATATACTAATCAGGGTTCTCCAGAGAAACAGAATCAATAGAATATATACAGATATACAGAAAAATTTATTATGAGAGATTGGCTTACATGATTATGGAGACTGAGAAGTCCCATGATCTGTCACCTGCATGCTGGAGGCCCAGGAAAGTCAATGGTGTGGTTCCAATCCAATCCTAAAGGCCTGAAAACCAGGAGAGCAAACGGTGTGTAACTGAATCTGAGTTTGAAGGCCCAAAAAGAGAGGACTGATGGTATTAGTCCCAGTCTAAACCAGGTTTGAGGAGCAGGAAGTCCAGTTTCTTGTGAGTTCATTTCTGGGTTTTCTGTTCTGTTTCATTGATCTACATGTCTGTTTTTGTGCCAGTACCATACTGTCTTGATGACTACAGCTTTGTAATATAGCTTGATGTCCAGAATCATGATGACTCCAACTTTGTTTTCCTTTTCAATGATGCTTTGGCTATTCAGAGTCTTTTGTAGGTCCATACAGATTTTAGGAATCTTTGTTCTAGTTCTATGAAAAATACTATTGATATTTTTATTGGGATTGAATTAGAAGTGTATATTGCTTTAGGTAGTATTGGTATTTTAACAATATTTTTTTTCTTTTAATCCATGAGCATAGACTGTAATTCCATTTCTTTGTTTCATCTTCAATTTATTTCATCAGTATTTTATAGTTTTGTGTTTTATTTTATTTTGTATTTTATAGTTTTATATATTTTATAGTTATATATTTTATAGTTTCTATACTGCAGATCTTTCCTTTCATTGGTTAGATTTATTTCTAAGTACTATATGGTTTTGATTACAATTTGAAACAAGATTGATTTCTTAATTTCTCTTTCTGCTGCTTCATTATTGGTGTATAGAAATACAACAGAGTCCTGTGTGTTGATTTTGTATTCTGTGACTTCACTGAATTTACTTATCAGTTTTATCACTTTATTGGTAGAATCTTTTGGGTTTGTTACCTATAGTATAATGTCACCTGCAAAGAGTCAGAGTTTAACTTCTCCTTGGCTGATTTGAATGCATTTATTTCTTTCCATTGTCTTATTGCTGAGGCTAGGACTTTCAGGACTATGTTAAATAACAGCGGTGAGACTGGACATCCCAGCTTTCTTCCTGAACAAAGAGGAAAATACCTCAATTTCTCCCCACCAAGGATTATATTGGAGGTATGTTCCTCTAAGCCTACTTTGTTGAGGGTTTCTATAATCAATGGTTGTTGTACTTTGTCAAATGTTTTCTTTCATCTATTGAGAGGATTGTATGGTTCTTTTCTTTTATCAATGTGGTTTGTCACATTAATTTATTTGTGAATATTGAACCACCCTTGCAACCAAGGAATAAATTCCACTCGATTGTGGTTAATGTTTCTTTTACTGTGTTGTTGGGTTCAGTTTGTTAGTATTTTATTGAGAACTTTGCATCCATGTTTTTTAGGGGTATTGGCTTATAGTTCTCTTTTTTAAGTGGAGTCTTTATTTGGTTTTGGTATCACAGTGATACTAGCATCATAGAATGAATTTGGATATTTGTCTTCTTATTCTATTTTTTGGAATAGTTTGAGAATAGGTATTAAGATGGACTTCTGTTTTTTGGGGGGGGAGTTGATTACTGATTCAGTTTATTTGCTGGCTATTAGTCTGTTCAAGTTTTCTATTTCTTCCTGTCTCAGTTTTGGTAGTTTATTTATTTCTAGGAATTTATTCATTTCTTCCAGGTTGTCCAATTAATTGGCATATAATTTTTCATAATATTCTCTTATAATTATTTGATTATTTGTTTTTCTCTGGTATCGCTTCTTATTTCTCTTTTCTCATTTGTGATTTTATTTATCTGGGTCTTTTCTCTCTTTCTCTCTCTCTCTCTCTCTCTCTCTTTTTTTTTTTTTTTTGGATAAGTCAAGTTGGGGTTTATCAATTTTATTAATTTTTCAAAGAACCAGCTCCTGGTTTCTTTAATCTGTTCTATTGTTTTGTTTGTTTATTTTTATATCATTTATTTCTGCTCTATTTTTTTTTATTAGTTCCCTCCTCCTGCATGGCTTTAGGCTTTGTTTGTTGTTATTTTCTAGCTCCTTCAGGTATAAGGTTAAGTTGTTCATTTGAGACTTTTCTTCCCTCTTAATGTAGGCCTGCATGGCTATATACTTCTCTCTTAAGGCTGCTTTTGCTTCATCCTAAAGGTTTTGGACCATGATGTTTTCATTTTCTTTTGTTTCCTTGTATTTTTTCATTTCTTCTTTGGTTTACTGGATGACATATTCATTGTTCAGTAGCATGATATTTGACATCCATGTATTTGTGATCTTTCTAAAATTTTTCTTGTGGTTGACTCCTAATTTCATAGTGCTTTGGTCAAAAAAGGTTCATGGTATAATTTTAATCATTTTGTATTTGACAAGGTCTTATTTGTGACCTAATATGTGATCTGTTGTGGAGAATGTCCCATGTGCCTTGAAAAACGTGTATTCTGCTGCTTTAGGATGAAATGCTCTGAATATATCTGTTAAGTCCATCTAGTTAAGTGTGTCATTCAAAGCCTTTGTTTCCTTGTTGATTTTCTGCTTAGGTGATTGTCCATTGCTGTAAGTGAGATGTTAAAAACACCTACTATTATTGTATTATTGTCAATGATTTCCTTTATGGTTCTTATTAATTGTTTTATATATTTGGATGCTCCCAACTTGAGGCATCAATATTTATAATTGTTAGATCTTCTTGTTGGATACACCCCTTTATTATATTATAATCCCCTACATTGGGACTGAGGCAAGCTTGAGTGAGAAGAGCATTCCCACCAGTCTTTGGATTAAAGTCTAGTTTGTCTGATATAAGAATTGCTACTCTGGCTTTCTTTTGGCATCCATTTGTGTGATAATGTTTCTACATCCCCCTGACTTTCAGTCTGTAGATATGTTTTGGTAAAGTGAATTTTTAGTAGGTTGAACAGATATGGGTCTTATTTTTTTATCCATTCTGTCACTCTTTATCTTTTGATTAGAGCATTTAATCCATTTACATTTGTAGTAATTATTGATAGATATGAATTTGGTGCCATTTTATTACTTCTTTTGTTATTATTTCTGGAGGAGATTTTCTCTGATCCTTTCTTGTCTTTGCCACTTTTGCACTCTCTTTTGCATTCAAAAAATCCTTCTTAATATTTTTTGTAGGGCTGGTTTAGTGCTCAGGAACTCCTTTAGTTTTTGTTTTTCTAGGAAACTCTTGATCTCTTTTATTCTCAATGGTCCTTTTACTGGAGAGAGTCTTATTGGCTGCAGATATTTTTTCCATTCAGCATTTTGAATACATCATGCCACTCTCTTTTGGCTTGCCATGTTTCTGTAGAGAGAACTGCAGTCCCTTATGGATCTTATAAGTTAAGGACTTCTTTTGTTTTGCTTCTTTTAAGATTTGTTCTTTATCAGTATATTTTATAAATTTAATTACACTATGTCTTGGTGTTGGTCTGCTTTTGTTGATTTTGATGGGAGTTCTCTGTGCATCTAGGATCTGGACGTCTGCTCCCATCCCCAGATTAGGGGAGCTTTCAGCTGTTATTTCTTCAAATAAATTTTCTGCCCCATTTGTTCCCTCTTCTCCTTCTGGGACTCCCACATTTATAGCATTCTTTATTTCTGATTGATTCTCTCTTAAGTCTTTTACATCTGGCATAAGATCTCCCTGATGTCTTCTCTTTTTTTCTAAGCCCAGTTAATATCTTTATGATTGTTGCTTTAAATTCTCCATCAGGCATGTTACTTACACCTGTTTCACTCAGATCTCTGGTGGTAGCCTCGTCTGGTTTGTGTTTTTGTTTGTTTTTTTGTTTTCTGTTTTGCTCTTGGATTTTTTGTTTGTTTGTTTTATTTTGTTTTGTTTTGTTTTTTGGGGGGATGACTCCTCCATCTTGATGTTCTTTCTAAGTCTCTGTCTTCTTCTCTGTGTTAGAAAATCATTTTATGTTTTCTACTCCTGAAAGTAATGGTTTTATGAAGATGAGGTCATGTAATGTCCAGTGCCTGGCATTTCAGGGACTGTTTCTGGTGTGTGATGCGGGTGCTTTGTTGTTGTGCTTTGGGTGCTTTATCCTTAAGGCCAGTCATCTGCAGAGGCTTCACTTGTTTCCTATGGGTAGCCTTTGGTCCTTAACCAGAATGTGCCTAGTTTTAACTTGACATACTCTGGTTTGGCTGTAAATCAGACCTGATACTACTTCCACTTGAACTGAAGCCATGCAGAACTCTCCCATCATCAGACATAGTATGGGCAAAGACTCCTCTTGTTCTTCTGGAGGAGGTGCCTGCTACATTGGGACTGAGGCAAGCTTGAGTGAGAAGAGCATTCCCACCAGAGTCAGGGGTATAGAGATTAGTAATTCAAGTTAGGTAGACAATATAGGTGTTGTATTGCTTTCCAGAGGTGTTTTTTGTGTTTATGCTGAGCTTCAAAGGAGAGAAATGGTACGAGAAAAATCATTAGTCTTTGAAGAGGTGTCGCCATGAATGCTGCATCTCAGGGAAGTACTCTGAGAAGAGTGAATAATCTTCCACCTGTGTGCCCCCCATACATTCTTCAAAGTGCTATTTCCATGTTGTTTTCCTTGGGGTTGTTTGCCTGCCTTCTTTTCAGAAGCAAGTCAGTGCTTTTGGTGTCCTTTAAATCTCTAGGCTTTAAGCCCTGCTGGTTGTAAGAACTCTTGAAAATCAGCCCATTTCATTTTCCAAGTCAGTGGCTTTGGGTAAATGTTTTCCCTGTGTGTTTCTCTGTGTGTCTTACTCTATTTTGTTCTTCCCTGGGACCATGCCTTACTCCATTCCACAGCCCCTGCAATCTGTTTTTCTCCGAAACTCTAACCCCACACAACCTACCTTCTTCCATATGGCCTTTTCTCTCCCTTTAGTTGTACAGTTTGTTCTGTCAGGCTTAGGGTTGATTTCTGGGGCATTTAGAATGATTTTATAGTTATCTAGTTGTGTTCCTGTAAATAGATGAGCCTAAGGTCCTCCTACTCCATTGCTATCCTCTCCTTTTACAAACCTACAGATTTTTTTTAATTGAAGTATAGTTAATACACAATGCTACATTAATTTCATGTGTACAACGTAGTAATTCAATGAATCTATACGTATGCTATGCTTACCGCAAGTGTATCTATCCTCTGTCTCAACACCATTATAATACCATTAACTATATTCTCTATGCTGTGCCTTTTATTCCCATGACTAATTCATTCCATAACTGGAAACCTTTATCTATCAATCCCCATCACTCATTTCAGCTTACCAGATTTTATTCAGACATAATCATTCTGGAACTTTGAATAGGAAATTTGAACAATACATATCCAATTCAAAGGGGGGAAAAGCCACTTGCTTATCTAAGGAATATTCAAATAGATTCCGGATATATTTTCAGGGCCTATATTTGGAGGTCTACAATTATGGCTTTGAAGTACCTTTCAAAATTTAATAATTCCTGTCTTAATATTTGTGTTGCAGTGACATGATATGTAAACTCTAGAGTTGTAAAACCTGTTTTGCTGTTGCTGTAATGTCTGATGATTTAACAATTGATCATCCAACACAAAGAATAAGAAGACCTGGTGCCTGTAGAGTTCGTAGCAACTACCATCAAAAACACATGCAACATCATGACTCATCAAATAGTGGTACAGATCTGGATTGATAAAATCCCCAGAAGACAGTGGTCTAACTTTCACCCTACGCTGAAGAATGACCACAACATGCAAACGGTTGGGGGATGGGTGGGTTTAAATTAAAAATAATCCTTTTGACAGCTAGGCTATGATGGGGAACTGAATAATGAAAGAGAAACCATAAAAACCATACATTGACTCAAAAAACAAAGTGTGCCAAAACAAACCATAAACACTAACTAGTGGAGCTTTAATACCAACTCCTTCAGACGCACAGATAAACTGATACAACATGAAGAACTGTATCCTTGAAGATATGTGTGTGCTCTAAAGATAAGTTTTCTGGAAGATGCAAAGATGGCAGAGGAGTAGGTGGCCCTATTTCAGCCAGTCCCCTAAATTGAGCTGGATATCTATTAGAGCATTCTGAACACCCACAAAATCAACTTGAGATGTAAGAAGATATATCTGGATCTCTACAAACAGAATATCTCTGGCAGTTGGTCTCAGGTATGAAGTGGGGAGCTGTGATTCTGTGGGCAAATATTGGAAGATAAATAGAAGGTGGATGGAAACTCCGGGATCCTGTGCCACTGGAGAAAAAAAAAAATCCTCCTGCACTGGGGACCAGGCACAGATTTACAGACTGAGAGTGGTGGGGAAAGGATTTTAGGGCAGCCCACCAGAAGGAAACCTGGAGCTACAGGGATATGCATGTGAACTGGGTGCAGCTGGTGGTTTCAGAAGTGTAAAAGGGCAGAGACAAGCCTGAACCTGGAAACAAGGGCTGGGAGTGCTTGTATGGCACACACCCCAGGACTCTGCTGTTCTTCGCAGCACAGACAGAACTGGAGACAGTGTGGCCTGCAAAGCTTAATGAAGAACAGAATTCCATCTCTCTGTTCTGAGATGGAGGGTTGGATAAAGTCACTTCTGCTCTGAATCTCAGAAGGGAACGCTGTCAGAGAACAAAAGCTCCAAAAAACCTGTTTTCACTGAGCCCATTCCCCCAAGAGGGAGCAGGGCAACTCTTCCGTGGGACACACAACCCAGGTCGCTGTGTTTTTTAGCAACACAGACAAAAATGGAGTCAGTGTGACCTGGAGGGCTTTCTGGAGAAAGCAATCTCTGCAATCTCTCTGTTCTGAGACAGGAGTTTGGACACAGTCACTTCTGCTCTGACTCTTAGAATGGACACAGAAACCCACCAGGGAAAGCTGAAAGAGAACAAAATCCCCCAAAAATGGTTTTCATAGAGCCCATCCCCGCCCCACAGGGGGCAAAGCAATTCTGCCCAAACAACATTGCCTGAGTAACAGTGTGGCAGCCTCTGCCCCACCCCAGAGGACAAGCAGGAAGAATAAGAGACCAAAAACCCTAAAGTCCCTATAAAACAGGTATATCTTGCCTGAGTTGTGGTCAATAATTTGGATTCTGTATATACCCTTAACCACCCCTCAACAGAAGAACTAAGAGGAGGAGGCAGACTCTGACCTCTGCCACAGAACTAATGGTTATGGGTATAAGCAAAATGTTGGAAATAGACTTCAGGGTGACAGTTATGAAAATAACACCTAGCATGGAGAAAACCATTAATGGCAACATAAATTCTCTAAGGGCAGAAATGAGAGTTTATCTGGATGAACATAAAAATGTTATCAATGAGATCCAATCTAATCTAGATATTCTAAATACTAGGGTAAATGAGGCAGTAAAACAAAGCAGTAATCTAGAAGAGAAACTAACAGAAAAGAAGGAACAAACAGCTTAAAATCCATGAAAACAGAATTAGAGAAATAAATGATGCCATGAAACATTCCAATGTCAGAATTATTGGGATCCCTGAGGAGGTGGAGAGAGAGAGAGAGGACTACAAGTTGCATTTGATCAAAGTGTAGCCAAGAACTTCTCTAATCTGGGTAAGGAAAGAGCATTCCTGTCCTAGAGGCAGAGAGGACACCTCCTAAAATCAAGAAGAACAGACTAAAGCCCTGGCATGTAATAGTAAAGGGCACAGACCTTAGAACCAAAGAAACCATCTTAAGGGCAGTTAAGAGGAAGAAATTCCTTATGTAGAGAAGCAGGAACATCAGAATAATGTCAGACATGTCTACAGAGACCTGGAAAGCCAGAAAGGCCTGACAAGACATTTTCAGGTTACTAAATGGAAGAATATGCAGCCAAGAATACTTCATCTAGCAAGGATTTCATTCAGAATGAATAGAGAGATAAAGAGCTTCCAGGATGAGCAAAAACTGAATATATATATATATATATATATATATATATATATATATAACCACTAAGCCAGCCCTGCAGGAAATATTAAGGGGGGGGGTCCTATAGAAGAAGAAAGACCCCAAGAGGGATATTGATCAGAAATTTACTGAGACAATGCACAGAAACAAGGAATTCACAGGCAACATGATGACAAAAAAACATATATTTCAATAATCACTCTCAACATGAATGGCCTAAATGCTCCCATGAAATGGCACAAGGTTGCAGATTGGAGAAAAAGACCTGACCCATCCATATGCTCTCTATAAGAGACTCATTTTAACCTAAAGATACATACAGACTGAAAGTGAGAGGTTGGAGAACTATTTTTCATGCCAGCGAGCCTCAAAAGAAAGCTAGGGTAGCAATTCTCATATTAGACAAATTATATTTTAAGCCGAAGACTGTAATAAGAGATAAAGAAGGACAGTATATCATTCTTAAAGGGTCTATCCAACAAGACCTAACAATTGTAAATATCTATGTCCCCAACATGGAAGCAGCCAACTACATAAGCCAACTGTTAACCAAAATAAAGGGGCATAGTGATAACAATATGTTAATAGCAGGAGACCTCAGAGGAGGAATAAGATGGCAGATGAGTAGGAGACCTGAATTTCATCTGGTCCCAGGAATTCAGCGAGATACTTATCAAGCCACTCTGAACACCTACAAACTCAACAGGAGATAAAAGAAAATATTGGCAGCAATTCTATGAACAGAAAAGTGACCACATTATGGAAGGTAGGACATATGGAGAAGTGAATCTGAGGTGATATATGGGAAGATAGACTGCAAGGAGAAGGGCAGACTCCTAGCAAATATTAGAGCATCAGAGCACATAATTAAAACTTATAGAAGTCTCCTTCATTGAGGGAAATTGCTCCAGAGGCTAAGCAGGGGGTGGACCACAGTGTGGTCTCAGGACCCTTGGGGTCACAGGAAGACCAGGGATACCTGACAGTGGCAGAGTTCCCAGATATCAGAGCAGGGAAGGCAGCTGTAAAGACAGGGCTGAGGAGTGGGCTTTCAGCTCAAGGTTGCCATAAACCATGATCCCTGTATTGTTGGGACACAGCTCATTGAGCAGGGACTCTACAAGTGGCAGGTTCAGGGAGACCCTCCTCTTCTTCCACCCAGAGGAGTAGTGTGGGAGTGCATTGGGTTTGGAGACCCCAATCAGGTCTGAGTGCCAAAGATAGAAATGCTTGGTCACAGGCAGGATGAGCTCAGAGTGCAGGCAGAGACCAGGGAAACAGGAGTAATTGACTGCTTTTCTCTGTGGACTCAATGAATTGGGGGGTCTCCAAGCTATCAGCTCCTCCAGGGCTAGAGATTGAGAGGCTGCCATTTTCATTTTCATCCCCCAAGGCTGTACAGATATCTTTCAAGGAACAAAAGCTACTGAGAGCAAACCCTGGCAAGTGCACTATATCTCCACCTTGAACAAATACATTTGAGAATCAGTGCAAGATGCCCCTCCCCCAGAAGATCAGCAAGAAGATCAGCAAGATCCAGCCAAGACCAAATTTAGTAATGACTAAAAAATGAAAACACCAGTGACAGGGGAATACAGCACAAGGAATTCATGGTTCTTTCTCCATGAAATTTTAGTCTTTAAAAGTTAAATATTTTCAGTTTTTTTAAAAAATTCTCTCTTTCCTGTTTTAACCTATTTTAATCAGTTGATCATATCAATACCTTTTTAAAAATCTTTTTAATTTTCATTTTATATAGTTATATTCTATCTCTTCATTGTATTTAACCTTATTTTTTATATACATATGTTTTTCTTTCTTTAAAAATTTGGGATATAGTTTTTTGTTTGTTTGTTTTTGTTTTTGTTTTTGTTTTTGTTTTTTCCCCCAATTTATTTATTTTCAGAAAAACATTATTCATTATTTTTTCACCACACCCAGTGCTCCATGCAAGCTGTGCCCTCTATAATACCCACCACCTGGTACCCCAACCTCCCACCCCCCCGCCACTTCAAACCCTTTTAATAACATACCAAAATATACTGTAAATCTAGCATATGGATTTGTTCTAGTGTCCAGCCTTATCACATTCTCTCCTTATTTTTTTTCATTTTTAACCTTCTTGTCTTACCAATTCCTTTTCTAAAATCTTTTTAAATTTTCATCTTTACAATCATATTCCATCACTTCTTCATGTTTAACTCTTATTTGTGTGTGTGTATGTGTGTATTTTTTTTCATTCTTTAAACTTTTGGGAGGCAGTTTCTTCTAATAGACCAAAATAAGCCAAAATCAAGTGTGTGGCTCTGTTCTATTCACCGACCTAATCATATATATATATATATATATATATATATATATGTATGTATATATATACATATATATATGTATGTTGATGGGTTTTTTGTTTGTTTGTTTGTTTGTTATCCATTCTGATACCCTGATATATATATATATATATATATATATATATATATATATATATATATACATTTTTTTTTTCTTTTCTTCTCTCCCCAGTTTCGGGTTTCTTCTGATTTGGTTAGGGTATATTTTTCTGGGGTTGTTGTTATCCTTTTAGCATTTTGTTCTCTTATTCATCTATTCCTCTCTGGAGAAAATGACAAAGTGGGAAAACTCACCTTAAAAAAAAGAGAGAGAGAGAGAGAGAATAAGTGCAAGTACCACTTGCTAGTGACCTAATCAATATGGACATTAGTAAGGTGTCAGAACTAGAATTCAGAATGACGATTATAAAGATGCTAGTTGGGCTTGAAAAAAAAAAACATTCTAGAACATCCCTTTCTGGAGAAGTAAAATCCTTTTCTGAAGAAACAAAAGTACTAAAATCTAACCAAGTTGAAATAAAAAAAAAGTTATTAATGAGGGTCAATCAAATAAAAGGAGGCTCTTACTAATAGGATAAGTGAGGCAGAAGAAAGACTTAGTGATATAGAAGACCAAATGATGAAGAATAAAGAAGCTGAGGAAAAAGAGATAAATAACTACTAGATCATGAGTGGAGAATTTGAGAGATAAGTGACACCATAAGATAAAACAATATTAGAATAATTGGGATCCCAGAAGAAGAAAGAGAGGGGCAGAAGGTATATTGGAGCAAATTATAGCAGAAAACTTCCCTAATTTGGGGAAGGAAACAAGTATCAACATCCAGAGGGCACAGAGAACCCCTCTCAAAACTCAATAAAAATAAGTTAACACCCAGTAATTTATTAGTAAAGCTTAAAAGTCTCAGAGACAAAGAGAAAATTCTGAAAGAAGCTTAGAACAAGAGGTCTGTAATTTACAATGGTATTAGATTGGCAGTAGACCTATCCACAGAGACCTGGCAAGCCAAAAGGACTGGCATGATATATTCAGAGTACTAAATGAGAAAAATATGACGCCAAGAATACTATATCTAACTAGGCTTTCATGGAAAATACAAGGAGACATAAAATGCTTCCAGGACAAACAAAAACTAAAAGAATTTCCAAATACTAAACCAGCATTACAGGAAATATTGAAAGGGGTCCTCTAAGCAAAGAGAGAACTTAAAAATGACATAGACCAGAAAGGAACAGAGACAATATACAGTTACAGTCACCTTACAGGCAATACAGTGGCACTCAATTCATATTTTTCAATAGTTACTTTGAATGTAATTTGGCTAAATGCCCCAATCAAAAGACACAGGGTATCAGAATGGATAACAAACAAACAAACAAACAAAAAACCCATCAATATGCTGTCTGCAACAGATTCATTTTACACCCAAAGACACCTCCAGATTTAAAGTGAGGGGGGTAGAAAACAATATACCATACTGATGGACATCAAAAGAAAACTGGGGTGACAATCTTTATATCACACAAATTGGAATTTAAGCCACAGACCATATTAAGATATAAGGGAGGACACTATATCATACTTAAAGGGTCAGTATAACAAGAAGATCTACCAATTTTAAATATCATTGCTCCTGATAAGGGAGCAACCTATGATACAAACCAAATAATAACAAAATCAAAGAAACACATTGCAATAATACAATAATAGTGAGGGACTTTAACACCCCCTCACTGAAATGGACAGATCATCTGAAAAAGATAAACAGGGAAATAAAAGCTTTAAATGACACACTGGACTAGATGGGCATCACAGATATATTAAGAAAATAACATCCCAAAGCAACAGAATACACTTTCTTCTCGAGTGCACATGGAACATTCTCCAGAATAGATCACATCCTGGGTCACAAATCGGGTCTCAACCAGTACCAAAATATTGAGATCATTCCCTGCATATTTTCAGATCACAATGCTTTGAAACTAGAATTCAACCACAAGAGGAAAGTTGAAAAGAAGTCAAATTCAATGAGGCTAAAGAGCAATGTACTAAAGAATGAGGGGGTCATCCAGGAAGTTAAAGAAGAATTTTTAAAATTAATGGAAACAAATGAAAATGAAAACACAATTGTTCAAGATCCTTGGGACACAACAAATGTGGTCTTGAGAGGAAATTATATAGCATTACAAACCTTTCTCAAGAAACAAGAAAGGTCTCAAATATACAACTTGAACCTACACCTAAAGAAGCTGGAGAAAGAACAGCAAATAAAATCTCAACAAGCAGGAGAACAGTAATAAAAAAAGATCAGAACAGAAATCAATGAAATGGAAATGAAAAGAACAATAGAATAGATTAATGAATCTGGTAGCTGGTTCTTTGAAAGAATTAATAAGATTGATAAACCCCTGGACAGACTTATCAAAAAGAAAAGAGAAAGCACCCAAATTAATTAAATCATGAATGAAAAAGGAAAGATCACAACCAACACCAAAGTAATTAAAAGAATTGTAATAACATATTATGAACAACAATACGCCAGCAAATTTGACAATATAGATGAAATGGATGCATTCCTAGAGACATATGCACTACCACAACTGAAGCAGGAAGAAATAGAAAACCTGAACAGACCCATAACCAATAAGGAGATAGAAGCAGTCATCAAAAATCTCCCGACAAACAAGAACCCTGGGCCAGATGGATTCCCAGGGGAATTCTACCAAACATTTAAAGAAGAATTCTCCTGAAACTATTCCAAAAAATAGAAATGGAAGGAAAACTTCCAAACTCGTTTTATGAGGCCAGCATCACCTTGATCCCCAAACCAGACAAAGATCCCATCAAAAAAGAGAATTACAAGCCAATATTCTTGATGAACACAGATGCAAAAATTCTCACCAAAATACTAGCCAATAGGATCCAACAGTACATTAAAAAAAATATTTTCCACGACCAAGTGGGATTTATTCCTGGACAGCAAGGTTGGTTCAACATTCACAAATCAATCAATGTGATGCAATACATTAATAAAAGAAAGAACAAGAACCATATGATCCTCTTAATAGGTGCAGAAAAAGCATTTGACAAAGTACAGCATCCTTTCTTTTTTTTAAAAGATTTTATTTATTTATTTGTCAGAGAGAGAGGGAGAGAGAGGGAGCACAGGCAGACAGAGAGGCAGGCAGAGGCAGAGGGAGAATCAGGCTCCCTGCCGAGCAAGGAGCCGGATGTGGGACTCGATCACAGGATGCTGAGATCATGACCTGAGCCGAAGGCAGCTGCTTAACCAACTGCGCCACCCAGGAGTCCCAGTACAGCATCCTTTCTTGATCAAAACTCTTCAAACTATAGGGATTGAGGGCATATACCCTAATACCATAACAGCCATCTATAAACACACACACACTCACACACACACAGAGCAAATATCATTCTTAATTGGGAAAAACTAAGAGATTTTCCTCTAACATCAGGAACATGGCAGGGCTGTCCACTATCACCACTGCTATTCAACATACTACTAGAAGACCTAGCCTCAGCAATCTGAAAAGGGAAAGAAATAAATGACATTTGTATTGGCAAAGAAGAAGCCAAACTCTTACTCTTTGCATATGGTATGATACTTTATGTGGAAAACCCAAAGGACTCCACTCCAAAATTGCTAGAAGTCATACAGAAATTCAGTAAAGTGTCAGGCTATAAAATCAATGCACAGAAATCAGTTGCATTTCTATACACCAACAACAAGACAGAAGAAAGAGAAATTAAGGAGTTGATCATTTTTACAACTGCACCCAAAACTGTAAGATACCTAGGAATGAATCTAACCAAAGATACAAGGAATCTGTACTTAGAAAACTATGGAGTATTTATGAAAGAAATTGAGGAAGACACAAAGAAGTGGGAACATGTTCCATGCTTATGAATTGGAAAAACAAATATTGTGAAAATGTCTATGCTACTTAGAGCAATGTACATATTTAAAGCAGTCCCTATCAAAATATCATCAATTTTTTTCAAAAAATGGAACAAATAATACTAAAATTTATATGGAACCAGAAAAGACCCGAATAGCCAGAGGAATGTGGAAAAAGAAAACAGGCAGCATCACAATTCCAGACTTCAAGCTCTACTACAAAGCTGTAATCTTCAAGACAGTATGGTACTAGCACAAAAACGGATCCACAGATCAATAGAACAGAATAGAGAGCCCAGAAATGGATCCTCAACTCTACAATCAACTAATGTTAGACAAAGCAGGAAAGATTGTCCAATGTAAAAAAGACAGTCTCTTCAACAAATGGTATTTGGAAAATTGGACAACCATTTGCAGAAGAATGTAACTGCACCATATCCTTATACCACACACAAAAATAGACTCAAAATGGATGCAAGACTTCAATGTGAGACAGGAATCCATCAAAATCCTTGAGTAGAACACAGGCAGCAACCTCTTTGACCTCAGCCGCAGCAACTTCTTCCTAGGAACATCGCCAAAGGCAAGGGAAGCAAGGGCAAAAATGAATTCCTGGGACTTCATCAAGATCAAAAGTTCTTGCACAGCAAAGGAAACAGTCAACAAAACCAAAAGACAACTGACAGAATGGAAGAAGGTATTTTCAAATGACATATCAGATAAAAGCCTAGAATCCAAAATCTATAAAGAACTTATCAAACTCAACACTCAAAGAACAAATAATCCAATCAAGAAATGGGCAGAAGAGATGAATAGACATTTCTGCAAAGAAGACATCCAAATTGCCACAGAAGTGCTAAACATCCCTCAGTATCAGAGAAGAACAGAGAAGAACAAATCAAAACCATAGTGAGATACCACCATACTAGTCCCAAAGGCCAAAATTAACCAGTCAGGAAGCAACAGGTATTAGTGAGGATGTGGAGAAAGGGAAACCCTCCTACACTGTTGGGAATGCAAGCTGGTGCAGCTAATCTGGAAAAAAGTATGGAAGTTACCCAAAAGTTGAAAATAAAGCTACCCTACAACCCAGCAATTACACTACTGGGTATTTACCCTATAGATACAAATGTAGTGATCAGAAAGGGCACCTGCACCCCGATTTTTGTAGTAGCAATGTCCACAATAGCCAATCTATGGAAAGAGCCTAGATGTCCATCAATGGATGAATAGATAAAGACAAATTGGGATATAATGTATATTGCAGCCATCAAAATCCCCCAAATCTTGCTATTTACAATGACATTGATGGAACTAGAGAGTATTATGCTAAGCAAAATAAGTCAATCAGAGAAATATAATTATATGATCTTACTAATATGAGGAATTTGAGAAATAAGACAGAGGGTCATAGGGGAAGGGAAGGAAAAATGAAACAAGATGAAACCAGAGAGGAAGACAAGCCATAAGAGACTCTCTTTTTTTTTTTAAGATTTTATTTATTTATTTGACAGAGAGAAATCACAAGTAGATGGAGAGGCAGGCAGAGAGAGAGAGGGAAGCAGGCTCCCTGCCAAACAGAGAGCCCGATGCGGGACTCGATCCCAGGACCCTGAGATCATGACCTGAGCCGAAGGCAGCGGCTTAAGCCACTGAGCCACCCAGGCACCCCCATAAGAGACTCTTAATCTCAGGAAACAAACTGAGCATTGATGAAGGGGAGAGAGTGGGACAAACAGGGTGACTGAGTGATGGACATTGGGAGGGTGTGTGATATAGTGAGGGCTGAGAATTGTGTAAGACTGATGATTCAGAGACCTGTACCTATGAAACAAATAATACATTTTATGTTAATAAAAAAGAATAGTAAGAGACATCAACACTCCACTCTCAGCAATAGATAAATCATCTAAGCAGAAGATCAACAAAAAAATAAGAGCTTTGAATTATACATCGGACCAGATGTACTTCATAGATATATACAGACTATTCCATTCTAAAACAACAGAGTAGTCATTCTTCTCAAGTGCAGATGGAACTTTCTCCAGCATAGTCCACATACCAGGTCACATAACAAGACTCAACCGATACCAAAAGACTGAGATGATTCCTTGTATATTCCTAGGCCAAGTGCTTTGAAACTGGAATTCAATCACAAGAAAAAGTTTGGAAGAAATTCAAACACTTGTAAGCTAAAGACACCCTACCTAAGAATGTTTGGATCAATCAGGAAATCAAAGATCGTAAATAATTCATGGAAACCAATGAGAATGAAAACACATTGGTCTAAAACCTATGGGATACAGCAAAGATGGGCCTAATGGGGACATCATACTTAGCCATCCAAACCTCACTCAAAAAATAAAAGAATCCTGAGTACACAAACTCACTTTTTACATCTTCAAGAACTGGAGCATGAACAACAAATCAAGCCTACCCCTCACACAATAAGGGAAATAATTAAGATTAGAGAGCAATGAAGTAGAAACCAGAAATAGAGTACAACAGATCAATGAAACTAGAAGCTGGTTCCTTGAAATAATTAATAAGATCGACAAACCACTGGCCAGACTTATCCAAAGGAAAAAAGACCCAAATTAATAAAATTATAAATGAAAAGGGAAATATCATGACTAACACCAAGGAAATAGAAACAATTATCAGAAATTATCAACAACTATATGCCAATAAATTAAGCAACCTGGAAGAAATGGATGCCTTTTTGGAAACTGATAAACTACCAAGACTGAAACAAGAAGAAATTGACAATCTGAAGAGACAAATAACCAGTAATGAGATTGAAACAGTGATCAAAAACCACTCCGTAAACAAGAGTCCAGGACCTGTTGGATTCCCTGGAGAATTCTACCCAACATTCAAAGAAGAAATAATACCTATTCTACTGAAGGTGTTCCAAAAAATATAAACAGAAGGAAAACATTCAGACTCATTCTATGAAGCCAGCATTAACTTGATTCCAAAACCAAGCAAAGACCCCATCAAAAAGAAGAATTTCAGACCAATATCCCTGATGAATATGGATGTCAAAATTCTCAACAAGATCCTAGCTAATAGGGTTCAATAGTATGTTAAAAGGTTTATCCACCACGACCAGGTGGGATTTATCCCTGAGATGCAAGGGTGGTTCAATATTTACAAATCAATCAATGTAGTAGAACACATAAGTAAGAGAAGATACAAGAACCACATGGTTCTCTCAATTGATGCAGAAAAAACATTTAACAAAATACAGCATCCTTCCCTGATTAAAACTCTTTAGAGTATAGGGACAGAGGGAAATTCCTCAATTTCGTAAAATCCATTTATGAAAAACATACAGCAAATATCCTTCCCAATGGGGAAAACTGAGAACCTTTCCCTTAAGGTCAGGAACACAATAAGTATGCCCACTTTTGCTACTATTGTTCAACACAGTACTAGAAGTCTTAGAAACATCAATCAGAGAATAAAAAGAAATAAAATGTATTCAAACTGGCAAAGAAGTCAAACTCTCTTTGCAAATGACATGGTACTTTATGTAGAAAACCCAAAACACTCCACCCCCAAATTATTAGGACTCATGCAGCAGTTCAGTAACGTGGTAAGATACAAAATCAATGCACAGAAATCAGTTGCTTTCTCATACACTAATAATGTTACTGTAGAAAGATAATTTAGAGAATGGATTCTATTTACAGTAGCACCAGAAATCACAAGATACCTTGAAATAAACCTAACCAAGATGTTATGCATCTATACTCAAGGAACTATAGAACACTCATGAAAGAAACTGAAGAATACAAAAAAGGATGGGAAAACATTCCATTCTCATGGATTGGAAGAAAAACTTTGATAAAATGTCTATGCTGCCCAGAGAAATCTATATTTTCAACATCATTCTGATCAAAATACCAACAGCATTTTTCACAGTGCTGGAACAAACAATCCTAAAATTTGTATGGAGACAGGGAAGACCTCAGGTAGCCAAGGAAATGTTGAAAAAGAAAAACAAAGCTGGTGCCATCATGGTGTCTGATCTCAAGCTATACTACAAAGATATGAGCACCAAGGGAGCATGGTACTGGCACAAAAACAGACAGATCAATGGAACAGACTAGAGAGCCCAGATATGGACCCTCAACTCTATCGTCAACTAATATTCCACAAAAAAAGAAAGAACATCCAATAGAGGGAAAACAATCTTTTTTAGTAAATGGTGCTGGGAAAACTGGACAACTACATGCAGAAAAATGAAACTCGACCATTCTCTTACACCATACACAAAAATAACTTCAAAATGGATGAGAGACCTCAGGAATCTATCAAAATCCTGGAGGAGAACATAGGCAGTAACCTGTTTGACATTGGCCACAGCAATGTCTTTCAAGACACATCTCCAAAGGCAAGGGAAACAAAAGCAAAAATGAACTTTTGGGACTTCATCAAGATAAAAACCTTCTTCACAGCAAAGGAAACAGTCAACAAAACAAAGAGGCAACCCATGGAATGGGAGAAGATATTTGCAAATGACACTGTGGACAAAAGGGATGAGATCCAAGATCTATAATGAATTTCTCAAGCTCAACATCCAAAAAACAGATAAGTCAAAAAATGAGCAGAAGACATGAACAGATACTTCTCCAAAGAAGATGTACAAATGGCTAACAGGCACCTGAAAAAATACTCATCATCATTAGCCATCAGAGAAATTCAAATCAAAACCACATTGAGATACCATCTTATAGCAGTTAGAATGGCCAAAATTGGCAAGGCAAGAAGCAACAAATCTTGGAGAGGTTGTGGAGAAAAGGGAACCCTCTTATACTGTTGGTTGCAATTCAAGTTGGTACAACCACTTTCAAAAACAGTGTGGAAGTTCCTCAAAAAATAAAAAATAGAGCTACCCTATGACCCAGAAATTGCAATGGGTATTTGCCCCAAAGATACAGATATAGTAAAATGAAGAGCCTTATGCACACTAATGTTCACAGCAGCAATGTCCACACCAGCCAAATTGTGAAAGGAGCTGAGAGGCCCTTCAGCAGAAGAATGGATAAAGAAGATGTGGCCCATATATATAATGGTATATTATTCAGTCATCAAGAGGATGAATAACCAACTTTGGCATTGACATGGGTGGGACTGGAAGAGATTATGCTAAATGAAATGTCAAACAGAGAAATTCCATTATCATATATTTTCACTTATTTGTGGGACTAAGGTAATATCATGGAGGACATTACAAGAAGGAAGGGGAAAATGAAGGCAGGGAAATCAGAGGGGGGGGGGATGAACCATAAGAGACTATAGACTCTGAGAATCAAACAAAGGGTTTGAGAGGGGTGGGCATGGGGAATGGGTTAGCCCACTGATGAGTATTAAGGAAGGCATGAATTGCATGGAGCACTGCTGTTATACACAGCCAATAATCATGGAACACCACATCAATATCTGATGAAGTACTGTATGGTGACTAACATAACATAATTAAAAAATAAAGATAAGATTTCTAACTATTCCATCTACTTCTCAGTTTACAGATTTGGTCCAATTCCTGTGAAGACCATCCTATAACTAACTTTGGCCTCGAAAATCCCCTAAGTCATCTTCCTTACCCCCTTCTTTAGAGACACCCAGTGTGGTCCTGGTGTGCATTCTTCCTTACTGCAGCAAGTCTAGTAAACCAGATTTGGACTGCTGTTGTTCTCTTGGCAAGTGCTGGATGACTGTCTTTAACACCTTTGTTAACAAAAAATAAAAAACTCTCCAACAGAGGGGTCTCCAAGTCATTCTTTCTTACTATGTGTAAAGACTGCGGAGAAGAATGATAAGATACTTCTTATCTGAGTGTATTAAGTACTCCCATAGTGACTATTAATTGTACTATTCTGTAGTGTGATTTCATTGCTAAATTTGTGATTATAAGTTTGTGTACATGATCCAAATGATCATAATTAATATACCTTTTATGAGAATATGAATTTGACCACAATCAATAATGTTATTAATATATGAATATTGAGTCAGATACTCTGTACTCAACAACGACTAAGATATAATTTTTCAGAAGTTGTTTAAGTATTTAGTGATCTATAACTCTGCAGTGCCTTGAATGAGAAATGGGCAATGTTTTTGCCTTGCCTCTCTAGATAGCCACTGGTAGAGAACTTAAGCACCCAGCACTATCACTTTGACATTCCCCCCCTCAGAACTAAATTTACATTCAGAAATAAAAATGAAAGAAAAAATTTCAAATGTTATATTTCATCTTCTGATGGAGCACGGTAGAAGAATGAGACACAAACAAGTTAGCTACAAGAGAATGGGAGCAGGGGGCGACAGTGGAGAAGATTGTCTTTTCCACTGTTGCCCCCTGCTCCCATTCTCTTATATTCTCTTACAACTGACTTTTTTGTGCCTCATTCTTCTCCCATGCACTGTCAGGAGGCAGCAGTTAAGAAACAAAATTATGTCTCTGTTTTTGTCTCTGTCTCTCTCTACACACATGAACACTATATTTTCATACACACACATACACATGTATATTTCCTCTTTAGAAGAGTAACCCTATTTATTATATATTTTCTAGCTTGGTGGACTAATAAGAAGTGACTTTTTAATTCTGTATCTTCCATAAGCAAGTAGCCATAATGGGCTTTTGCTTTATTTTGACAGAAACATGGAATACTTGAACTAAAAGTGATATTAGTACCAGGTGGTGGGTATTAGAGAGGAGCACGGATTGCATGGAGCACTGGGTGTGGTGCAAAAACAATGAATACTGTTACACTGAAAATAAATTTAAAAAAATGAAAAAAAGTGATATTAGTAATTCTATTATTCAAGGTTCTCCAGAGAAATGAAAGCAATAGTATACACACACATACATATGCCTATACATATACATATATGTGTATACATATGCATACATACATTTTAGTATATATACATATACATATATATACACACATATGTGTGTGTATTTATATAGGGTATATGTAAGATATCTATATATTAAAAAAACAGAACAAATAAGATATATGTATCATATTGTCTATAATATATATTATATATATATAGATGCATGTATATACATATATCATGCTATGATAGGATATCTATATATAAAGAGAGAAGGAAGGAGAGAGAGCACTTTATGTTAATGACTTTTTAGATGAAATTAGATCATTTGATTGTGGGGGTTTTTCACAACCAAAATCTGTAAGTCAGACCTGAGGCTAAAAATTCAGGCTGCAGTTGATGCTTCAGTCTTAAAGCAGAATTTCTTCCTCCCTGGAAAACCTTAGCTTTTGTTTTTTAAGGCCTACAAATGATTTTATGAGGCCTACTCACATTATTGAGAATAATTTCTTATTTAAAGTGAACTAATTATATATGGTAGCCACATCTACAAAATATTTTCACACTAACGTTGAGACTAACTTTTAATATATAAGTACTATAGTCTAGATTAGTTGATATATATAACTTATCACCATAGTGATCATTTAAACTCAACTAATTTTATACCCAAGAAATTTGAGGCTTGCAGAGAGAAGATGCCTAATCATCTAGCTAATAAGTTTATAGTATATTAGAATTAGCATCCAAATCTATTTATACTGAGCTCTTACCAATCACAAATGATGTGTATCATTATATTTATGGAGATACTATAATAGTTCCTAAGTATTTTTTTTCCCAAGTACTTTTTGATCATGGAATTTCTTATGCTTGTGACTTGGAAAGATTATCCTCAGTGTGTTATGAACAGCTTATTAAAGCATATATTACCTGCATTGACAGAATGCTATTATCAGTCTTAAGCATCAAACTAAAATATTTAAACATATGGAAATATTGTTGAGCTGTTTCATAAATTAAATGACTAAATAGCACTACATTATCTTTTATTTTACATCTAATTTGTAATTTTATTTGAACAAAAATGTCTATTAGTTTACATACAAAGTAAATTTTGTTTAATTCACATGTTCTTACTTCACAAGTTGAATAATATTAATATGTGTCATTTATAAGAATTTGCATTTTTCTCCACTAGGAACACTTAAAAGCTTCCAGTGAAATGCTGTCATAAATTAGTTTCTGAACAATGCTAGCAAATTCAGTGCAAAATAGTTATTTTTACAATAAGAAACAGGACTTTTAATTTAAGTTTGAGCTTGTTACATAAGGAGTAGCTTTATAATTGAAGATATGATGCAGTGAGCCCCTCAATTTTCACCTTTTTATTCTAGAATCTCTGTAAATGAACTTGATACTAAATAAACAAGATAAAATGACATGATCTTTTAAGTCACAGAAGAAATGCAAACATTTTGTTAGTAACCTCACCATTTATTCAGGAAAGGAAATCTTTAGTTTCCCAAAAATGCTGAGTAAAAATACCAGTAGCAGTTCAAAAAATTACTCAATGTATAGCAAAACAAAAAGGAAAGGGCAAACATGCCATTTTTTTTAAAAAAAGATTGAGCAGGTGGTGGGTATTATAGAGGGCACGGCTTGCATGGAGCACTGGGTGTGGTGAAAAAATAATGAATACTGTTTTTCTGAAAATTAATAAATTGGGAAAAATAAATAAATAAATAAAGGAAGTATTGCAATAAAAAAAAAAAAAAAGATTGAGCAAAGTATATGAACAGGGAAGTTCCAAACAAGATATTTGAATTCCCAATAAGAGATGAAAAAAAGTGTTAATTATATTAGCAATCAATACATGTAAATTAAAATAAGAAAATAAACTTTTTGCCTACTAAATTGTCATATATTTTAATAATAATTTTAAAATTGGTGGGATAGATACTTTCTATACTGCTGCTGTTAGTAGATAGATATTTGTCATTTCTTTCTGTAGATCAATTTGGTAACCTAATGAAAATGTTTTTTTGAAAAAAATTATCTTTTTCCCAATAATTCAGTTCCTGGGAATTTATCTTAAGGATATTATTGAGCAAATGAGCAAAGATGCATGTACAAAGACATTCATATTTATAATCATAAAATCATGTCAAAAGTCATTAAGCTGTTCAATAAGTTATGATTTATTCATGCAACAGAATACTATGCAGCCTTTAAAAGTTGCATATTAACATTAAACAATAAAAAGTCAGGTTATAAAATTTATGGATAGCATGCATAATGCATGAATCTATATTTCAAAGTATAAATGTGTACATTGAGAATACTTATAAATGTATACAGAAATGTAGCAGTTTATCTATTTGGGTATTAGGATTATTATTGTTATTGTTTTCTTCTCTGGCTTACTTTCATTTTACATAACTTTTAATAAGTTATAGGAACGTAAGTTTTCACTGGAAAATAATGTTATGTTATTTAAATGTACGTAAGAAAGAAAAGATGTTATTAGGCAATAAATAATTACTTTTCAAGCCTGAGACACACTGTTATGGGTTGAATTATGTCCTCCCCAACCAAGCTCATATGTTTAATTCTTAATTCCCAATGTGACTGTATTTAGATATAAGACTCTTAGGAGGTAATTAAGGTTAAATGAGGTCATAATAGCAGGGCCCTAATTCCATAGGACTGATGGCCTTATAAAATAAGGAAAAAAGAGATCTGTCTCTCACCACATGCACTCATGAATAAAAGTCCATGGGAGCACACAATGAGGAGGCAGACAATATGAAAGAGATCTCACGAGAATCTAAGAACACTGGCACCCTAATCTTGGGTTTTTAGAATCCAGAAGTGAAAATTTCCTTTTTTTTTTTTTTTTGAAAATAAATTTTTGTTGTTACACTATACTTTGTAATGGCAGCCTGAACAAACTAAAGCAATTTATTTTTTGGTCATTTAAGTAATGATTTTTAGTAATTTATAAATTTTATCCTGCCTAGTCCCAAAAAAATTTAAATTGGCCAAAATAAGGTTATAATTAGTAAGGTCTGTTAAGTCAGGGAAAATAAATTAATCTAGACCCTGAAAAGTACATAGTGTTTGAAAGAGATGTGAGATGGTCTGAAGATGGTGGTGGAACAGTATAAACAATGGGATAAAGGTGGGATATTATGAAGCATAACCAAGGGATAAGAAGTAGGCCAACATAAGTATATAGATGAAAGAAGATCAGAGGATGATAGGGCTATTATTTTTATCATGAAGCACTTTTTCATAATTGTTACTAAACTCCCAATGGACAAAAATAAGCTACCAAGTGTAATAAAGTTTTTTGAAGTTTTATTGAATTACATTTTGTTTAAAGTTACATAATCAATTTCAAAAAGTGTACTATTACAATTATGGACTCGTACTTCTTTAGGAAGCACTAACTTGCATAAATTTTGAAGAAATGAAGTTGTTGAGCAAGATTGGCAAAGGCCCAATTTGCCCACGTGTTTAGAAAAATAGTAACTCTTATCCAGAGGAGGGGCTAATGGATTCTAGGTCATTTGGCCAGCAATTAGGGTTCTTATTATGTAAATATTTGGAAGTCTGTTACTGTTTTACACCTTCACTTCAGTTTTATTTATTTTTTTCAATTTATTTATTTTCAGAAATACAGTATTAATTATTTTTTCACCACACCCAGTGCTCCATGCAATCTGTGCCCTCTATAATAACCACCACCTGGTACCCAACCTCCCACCCCTCCCCGCCACTTCAAACCCCTCAGATTGTTTTTCAGAGTCCATGGTCTCTTGTGATTCACCTCCCCTTACAATTTACCTCAACTCCCTTCTCCTCTATAACACCCCTTGTCCTCCATAATATTTGTTATGCTCCACAAATAAGTGAAACCATATGATAATTGATTCTCTCTGCTTGACTTATTTCACTCAGCATCATCTCTTCCAGTCCCGTCCATGTTGCTACAAAAGTTGGGTATGCATCCTTTCTGATGGAGGCTTAATATTCCATAGTGTATATGGACCACATCTTCCTTATCCATTCGTCCGTTGAAGGGCATCTTGGTTCTTTCCATAGTTTGGTGACCGTGGCCATTGCTGCTATAAACACTGGGGTGCAGATGGCTCCTCTTTTCACGACATCTGTATC
Organism: Neogale vison; assembly: GCF_020171115.1. Classification (NCBI taxonomy): domain Eukaryota; kingdom Metazoa; phylum Chordata; class Mammalia; order Carnivora; family Mustelidae; genus Neogale; species Neogale vison. The sequence continues at coordinate 50,817,777 of NC_058105.1, read as the reverse complement.
CTTGAGTAAATACCCAGGAGTGCAATTGCAGGGTCATAGGGAAGCTCTATTTTTAATTTCTTGAGGAATCTCCACACTGTTCTCCAAAAAGGCTGCACCAACTTGCATTCCCACCAACAGTGGAAGAGGGTTCCCCTTTCTCCACATCCTCTCCAACACATGATGTTTTCTGTTTTGTTAATTTTGGCCATTCTAACTGGTGTAAGGTGATATCTCAATGTGGTTTTAATTTGAATCTCCCTGAGGGCTAATGGTGATGAACATTTTTTCATGTGTCTGATAGCCATTTGTATGTCTTGATTGGAGAAGTGACTGTTCATATCTTCTGCCCATTTTTTGATATGTTTGCCTGTTTCATGTGTGTTGAGTTTGAGGAGTTCATTATAGATCCTGGATATCAACCTTTTGTCTCTACTGTCATTTGCAAATATCTTCTTATATTCTGTGGGTTGCCTCTTTGTTTTTTTTTTTTTTTTTTGACTGTTTCCTTTGCTGTGCAGAGGCTTTTGATTTTGATGAAGTCCCAAAAGTTTATTTTCGCTTTTGTTATCTTTGCCTTTGGAGACATATCTTGAAAGAAGTTGCTGTGGCTGATTTCGAAGAGATTACTGCCTATGTTCTCCTCTAGGATTCTGATGGATTCACGTCTCACGTTGAGGTCTTTTATCCATTTTGAGTTGATCTTTGTGTACGGTGTAAGAGAATGGTCGAGTTTCATTCTTCTACATATAGCTGCCCAGTTTTCCCAGCACCATTTATTGAAGAGACTGTCTTTTTTCCACTGTATATTTTTTCCTGCTTTGTCGAAGATTAATTGACCATAGAGTTGAGGGTCCATATCTGGGCTCTCTACTCTGTTCCACTGGTCTATGTGTCTGTTTTAATGCCAGTACCATGCTGTCTTGGTGATCACAGCTTTGTAATAAAGCTTGAAATCAGGTAACGTGATGCCCCCAGCTTTATTTTTGTTTTTCAACATTTCCTTAGTGATTCGGGGTCTCTTCTGATTCCATACAAATTTTAGGATTATTGGATCCAGCTCTTTGAAGAATACCGGTTGAATTTTATTGGAATGGCATTAAAAGTATATATTGCTCTACGCAGAATAGATATTTTAACAATGTTTATTCTTCTGATCCAAGAGCATGGAATGGTCTTCCATTTATTTGTGTCTTCTTCAATTTCTTTCATGAGTGTTCTGTAGTTCCTCGAAACAGATCCTTTACCTCTTTGGTTAGGTTTATTCCAAGGTATCTTATGGTTCTTGGTGCTATAGTAAATGGAATCGATTCTCTAATTTCCCTTTCTGTATTTTCATTGTTAGTGTATAAGAAAGCCACTGATTTCTGCTCATTGACTCTGTATCTTGCCACATTGATGAATTGCTGTATGAGTTCTAGTAGTTTGGGGGTGGAGTCTTTTGGGTTTTCCATATAAAGAATCATGTCATCTGTGAAGAGAGAGAGTTTGACTTCTTCATTACCAATTTGGATAACATTTATTTCTCTTTGTTGTCTGATTGCTGTTGCTAGGACTTCTAATACTATGTTGAACAAGAGTGGTGAAAGTGGGCATCCTTGTCTTGTTCCTGATCTCAAAGGGAAGGCTGCAAGCTTTTTCCCATTGAGGATGATTTTTGCTGTGGATCTTTCATAGATAGATTTGATGAGGTTCAGGAATGTTCCCTCTATCCCTATACATTGAAGCGTATTAATCAGGAACGGATGCTGGATTTTGTCAAATGCTTTTTCTGCATCAATTGAGAGGACCATGGGGTTCTTCTCTCTTCTCTTATTAATTTGTTGTATCACATTGATTGATTTGCGAATGTTGAACCATCCTTGTAGACCAGGCATGAATCCCACCTGATCATGGTGGATAATCTTTTTAATGTGCTGTTGGATCCTATTGGCTAGGATCTTGTTGAGAATCTTAGCATCCATATTCATCAGTGATATTGGTCTAAAATTCTCCTTTTTGGTAGGGCCTTTGCCTGGTTTGGGGATCAGGGTAATGGTGGCTTCATAGAAAGTGTCTAGGAGTGTTCCTTCTGCTTCAATTTTTTGAAACAGCTTCAGAAGAATAGGTGTTATTTCTTCCTTGAAGGTTTGGTAGAATTCCCCAGGGAATCCGTCAGGTCCTGGGCTCTTGTTTTTTGGGAGGTTTTTGATCACTGCTTCAATCTCATTATTAGATATTGGTCTATTCAGGTTGTCGATTTCTTCCTGGTTCAATTTTGGTAGTTATAGTTTTCCAGGAATGCATCAATTTCATCTAGGTTGCTAAGCTTATTGACATATAACTGTCCGTAATAACTTCTGATGATTGTTTCTACTTCCTTGGTGTTCGTTGTGATCTCTCCCTTTTCACTCATAATTTTATAAATTTGAGCTTTCTCTCTTTTCTTTTGGATTAGTGTGGTCAATGGTTTATCGATCTTATTGATTCTTTCAAAAAACAAGCTCCTAGTTTCATTGATATGTTCTACTGTATCTCTGGTTTCTATCTCATTTATATCAGCTCTAATCTTGATGATTTCCCTTCTTATGTGGAGTTGGTTTGATTTGTTGTTGATTCTCCAGTTCTTAAAGGTGTAGAGACAGCTGCTGTTTTCTGGATTTTTCAGTTTTTTTGAGGGAGGCTTGGATGGCTATGTATTTTCCCCTTAGGACTGCCTTTGCTCTATCCCATAGGTTTTGAACCGAAGTGTCTTCATTCTCATTGGTTTCCATGAATTGTTTCAGTTCTTCTTTGATCTCCTGGTTGATCCAAGCATTCTTAAGCAAGGTGTTCTTTAGCCTCCAGGTGTTTGAGTTCCTTCTGAACTTTTACTTGTGATTGTGCTCCAGTTTCAGAGCATTGTGATCTGAGAATATGCAGGGAATCATCTCAGTCTTTTGGTATCGGTTGAGTCCTGATTTGTGACCCAGTATGTGGTCTTTTCTGGAAAAGGTTCTGTGTGCACTTGAGAAGAATGAGTATTCTGTTTTTGTAGGGTGAAATGTTCTGTATATATCTATGAGGTCCATCTGGTCCAAAGTGTCATTCAATACTCTTGTTTCTTTATTGATTTTCTGCTTCGATGATCTGTCTAACTCTGAGAGAGGCATGTTAAGATCTCCTACGATTAGTGTATTCATATCAATATGACTCTTTGTCTTGATTAACAGTTTTCTTAAGTAATTCGCTGCTCCCATATTGGGAGCATAGATATTCACAATTGTTAGATCATCTTGGTGGATAGTCCCTTTAAGGATTATATAGTGTCCTTCTGTATCTCTGACTACAGTGTGTAGTTTGAAGTCTAATTTATCTGATATGATAATCACTACCCCAGCCTTCTTTTGAGGCCCATTGGCATGAAAGATGCTGCTCCATCCCTTCACTTTCAGTCTGCGTGTATCTTTAGGTTCAAAATGGGTTTCTTGTAGACAATATATGGATGGGTCCTGTTGTTTTATCCAATCTGCAACCCTGTGCTGTTTTATGGGTGCATTTAGGCCATTCACATTGAGAGTGATTATTGATAGATACTTTTTTATTGACATCGAGTTACCTTTGAAGTCTTTCTTTCTGTAGACTGTCTCTATAATTCTGTTCAATGCTATTCTTGGGATTTTTCCTCTTTTAAAGAACGCCCCCTTAATATTTCCTGCTGTGTCGGCTTAGTGGTTGCATAGTCTTTTAAGCCTTGCCAGTCTTGAAAACTCTTTATCTTTCCATCCATTTTGAATGTCAGTCTTGCTGGATAAAGTATGCTTAGCTGCATGTTCTTCTCATTTAGTGCCCTGAATATATCTTGCCCTCCTCTTCTGGCTTGCCAGGTCTCTGTGGAGAGGTCTGACATTATTTTGATGGGCTTCCCTCTGTAAGTAAGGAGCCTCTTTGCCCTGGCGACTTTCAAGAGATTATACCTACAATTATAATTCCTCAATTTGACTATCAGGTGTTGTGATGTTTTTTGGAATGTATTATCTTGGGTGGAGACCGTTCAGCCTGTAGTACATGAACACTGGTTCCATTCGCGAGATTGGGAAAATTTTCATGAAGGACTTTTCCCACTATATCTTCTAGACTCCTTTCTTTCTCCTCCCGTTCAAGGATTCCAATAATTCTGAGATGGAACGCTTCATGGCATCATTTATTTCCCTGATTCTGGTTTTGTGGTTTCTAAGCTGTTTGTTCCAGGCTTCCTCCTGATCCTTTCTCTCTATCTGTTTGTCTTCTAGATTACTAATTCTATCTTCTGTCTTAGTTACCCTAGCTTTGAAAGAGTTTAGAATAGATTGGAACTCATTGAGAGCCTTGTGAAACTCCTCCCTGGTAGCTTTAAGTTCCGCCCTAACATTGTGAGCATCCTGTCTGGTCGCTTTCAGTTCGGCCCTAATCAATTCTTTGGTCATCCATGGCTTTCTCCAACCTAGCTTTTGCCTGGATAATTGTTAGCCTGAATTCTCTTTCCGACATATTGTCTGTGTTGATAGCTGTTATCTCTGTTGCAGAAGGTCCATCCTCTGTATTTTTCTTCTGTTGGGCATTCCTCCTCCTAGTCATTTTGGTGGGAGATGACTGAACAGATGTAGCTTGATGTATCAACTGTGGTGCAGTCAAGGTTCACTCTGGAACACTTCTGAGCAATCAGGATTCCCCACCCAAATGAGAGACAAAAGAAAAGAAAAAGAAAAGAAAAGAAGAAAAAAGAGAGAGAGAGAGACAGGAAAGAAAGGGAAGATGAAAAAGAAGGTTCATCCCAGATGGGCCCCAAGTTAAGATTTATGAAGTAGATAAACAAAAAGACATAAAAAGACTGATACAAGTATATGACAAGAGAAATATATATATATATATATATATATATATATATATGCAAATAAAGACAGAACCTCGTCAAAAAGAACCACAAGTGTAAAATTAATATGCTATCAGGACAAACACAAAAAACAGTAACACTGGTGGAAGAAGATGGGAGAGTTCTTAAAAATTCTCAGTGTGTGTGAGGAAAGTTGTTTTGATTCTTCCTGGATGTATCTTGATATCTTTGTTAAAGGACTCAACTTTCCTAAGATAAAGGGTATTAAAAATTGGTTTACCTATAGGGGTAGTATTGATTGGGGAAAGGGGATTACTTTGAAGCTTAACTCTATATGAATATTAGAGGATAAAAATAGAAAGGAATAAACTAAACTAAACTAAAATTTAAAAAAAGGAATTTAAATAATAAAAATGCAAAAGAAAAACACAGGTGTATGTATTAAAAAGTTCAGGTTAGGGGCGCTTGGGTGGCTCAGTGGGTTAAGCCGCTGCCTTTGGCTCAGGTCATGATCTCAGGATCCTGGGATCGAGTCCTGCATCGGGCTCTTTGCTCAGCAGGGAGCCTGCTTTCCTCTCTCTCTGCCTTCCTCTCCATCAACTTGTGATTTCTCTCTGTCAAATAAATAAATAAAATCTTTAAAAAAAAAGTTCAGGTTAGAAAGGTATTTTGGAATTTGATGTACTGTACAACTCGCTGTGATGGTAAATAGGTTAAAAAAAAATTACCTATGTGTAAAAAAAAAAAAAAAATGAACCGGAATAGTGGGAACAAGTGAACAATACAAGTTTTCCTATGAATTAGTGGTTGTTTTCTTGTAGTCCTTTTTTTTTTTTTTTTTCTTTCTTGGTTTGTTTTCTGGGGGAGTGGCCTGCCATGTGAGTTGTCAGTCAATGATGTTTCCTGAGTTAAGTCCTTCCGCCCCCCTCAAGGGGGTGGGCTCTGAGGAAACGGGTTTTTTTCAGGCTTTTGTTCTCTGGCGGTTTTTATGCTTGTTCACTTTTTTTTTTTCTCTCACGTTGACAGCCTTTAATGGTTTTTGTAGTTTTAGAGGAAAACAAACCGCACCCTGATCTCCCTCTCAGAGAGAAGCCTCAGTCTGGGTGAAGAACTTAAATAAGTTCCCCCTTGGCCGCTGGCAGAGCAGGTTCCAAGTTGCAGACCCTGGGGGCTCAGGATCTTTTGCTTGTATCAAAAGCCAAGGCAGGGACGCCTGGGTGGCTCAGTTGGTTAAGCAGCTGCCTTCGGCTCAGGTCATGATCCCAGCATCCTGGGATCGAGTCCCACATCAGGCTCCTTGTTCGGCAGGGAGCCTGCTTCTCCCTCTGCCTCTGCCTGCCTCTCTGTCTGCCTGTGCTCGCTCCCTCTCCCTCTCTCTCTGACAAATAAATGAATAGAATCCTAAAAAAAAAAAAAAAAATCCAAGGCAGTGGCGGCTGTCTGGGAGCTCCCAACCACCAGAGAGGTTCCAAGCAGCAATCGCACACTGAGATTTTGCCAATGGCCCGGGCTGGGAGTGCCCGGCTTGTGTGCACCACTTTCAGAGGCGGCTATAAGTCAGGCGCATGTCTCGGGCACTGAGAACGGGGCGCTGGTCCGTAAGCCGCAGGCTGGGCTTTTGCACACCTCTGTCAGGGGAGAGTTTGTGGCGTGAGGCTTAGACTTTGAAACAATGACGTGGGTCAAAGAGCGCCGGCCTGGCCTTTGTAACTCAGGGGAGCATGGGGACATGTGTACATATCTCAAGCTTTGTGGTAGGGCTCCTGCATTCTGCCGGCCGGTGTGGCTCCCATCCCCTCACAGGAACTAGAACCCACACATTCTCAGGCATGCTGGTGGCTTAGGGAACAAGAGCTGGTTTCTCCGCTGCACTCTCTCTTCCTCAGCACCGGGGAGGCTGTCCTGGGACCGGGGACTTAAGCCCCTGTCCTTAGCCGCCCCAATTTCCACAATTTCCCCCCATGATCCTTTGCTTTTTTGGAGTGCTTTCAACCAGTCTTCAAGTTAATGCTGGTCCCCAGACGCAGGGCACTCTCCTCGTATTGGGGTATTACTTTCCAACCAGTCGCCTCTGGTGGCTCCCTCCCCCTTTTGTTTATCTTCAGATATCAGTCCGCAGTTCCCATTCTGCTTTACCTGCTCACTGGCGTCTTCTGCCCCTGTAGAGATCCAGACATGTATAATTCTGATCTCAGGCTGATTTCATGGGTGATCAGAGTTCTTTGGTAGGTAATCAGCTCACTTTGGGGTACCGGCTGATAAGGTGCCTCCTCCTACTCCTCCGCCATCTTGTGCCCTCCCAGTTTTATTTTTTTTAAACATTTTATTTATTTATTTGACAGACAGAGATCACAAGTAGGCAGGGAGGCAGGCAGAGAGAGAGGAGGAAGCAGGCTCCCTGCAGAGCAGAGAGCTGGATGTGGGACTCGATTCCAGGACCCTGGGATCATGACCTGAGCCAAAGGCAGAGGCTTTAACCCACTGAGCAACCCAGGCGCCCCTTCACTTCAGTTTTAAAGATACCCACCCAGTTACATGCTACCTAACATAATCAAAAGAGGGAAAAAGACAAGGATTCCTGGGTGGCTCAGTCAGTTAAGCATCCACCTTTGCCTCAGTTCATGATTCCAGGAGTCCCACATAGGGCTTCTTGCTCAGCAGGGAGCCTGCTTCTCCCTCTGCCTACCTCTCCCCTTGCTTGTACTCTCTTTCTCTCTCTCTCTGAAAAATAAGTAAATAAAATATTTTTTAAAAAGAAAGAAAAAGGCAAAAGTGCAAAATAAATAGTAGGAGAACAAGGGATGCAGAATATCCACTCATACATTTACTGTCCTCTATGACAGTATTTTATCATTTCCATTCCATCAGCTATTTTTCACTCAACTATAAACAATCATGTCATTAATGAAGAAGACTTGTGTTTATAAAGACAGAGAATTAGATGTATAAATTGAGGCCAGTGAGAAAGAAAAAGTCAATAGTAATGTTGAGGAAGTGAAAGTCTTAAACTTCAGTGTTTTATGATGCATCTGGTATATAGAATGGTAACTACAAAATTACTCTTGAGATGTTATCAGTTTTAGAAAGATACAAATAAAAAAATCTTCAAATTTCTTTCCTAAAAAAATACTTCAGCTAAATTTTAAGGGTCATCAATATGACTTAAAACCAATATCGAGGAGGAAAGGTAGGGAAATGCCTGGACTCTTTTCCATTAGTGATTGAGTAAACATATTTATTATTTGTTAATTCAACAAGCATTTAAAAAGTGTTTACTATGGGCCAAGGTCAGTGGCATTAGAGGTATAGAATGATATGTTTTCTTACCTAGAGATGAGAACGCTTAGACAGAGAATTGGTCTTCCATGTGGAATGCACAACAGTTCAGGGGGAGGTGTTAGCAATGAAGGAGAAGTTATTAGGGCCAGTAAAATACTTATAAAAGTATTATCAATTAGGCATTTGTTCAGAAACTTTAACAATTATCTTTTAAAAGTTTTAAAGTATGCTATTGAGATGAGATTTATCCTCATCTTATAGGAAATTTAAGTTCAATGTGAATGAGTTATTTGCCTAACATCACAGAGTTTGTAAATTGTCAACCATGAACTTGAATCATGTCTAATTCTAAAACCTGTTATTTTGGGCAGAAGACACGAACAGACACTTCTCCTAAGAAGACATACAAATGGCTAACAGACACATGAAAAAAAAATAGTAATCATCACTAGCCATCAGGGAGATTTAAATCAAAACTACATTGAGATACCAACTTACACCGATTTAAATGGCCAAAATTATCAAGACAGGAAACAACAAGTGTTAGAGAGGATGTGGAGAAAGGGGAACCCTCTTACACTGTTGGTGGGAATGCAAGTTGGTGCAGTCACTTTGGAGAACAGTGTGGAGATTCCTCAAGAAATTAAAAATAGAGCTACCCTAAGACCCAACAATTGCACTACTGTGTATTTACCCCAAAGATATAGATGTAGTGAAAACAAGGGCCATCTGTACCCCAATGTTTATAGCAGCAATGGCCACAGTTGTCAAATGTTGAAGATGCCCTTCAACAGAAAAATGGATAAAGAAGATATTGTCCATATATACAATGGAATATTATGTCTCCATCAGAAAGGATGAATACCCAACTGTTGTATCAACATGGACAGGCCTGGAGGATATTGTGCTGAGTGAATACATGCACTCAAACTGATAAACCAACTTCCCACTATGCTCTTTGAAACTGATACTTTGGGGCGCCTGGGTGGCTCAGTGGGTTAAGCCTCTGCCTTCGGCTCGGGTCATGATCCCAGGGTCCTGGGATCGAGCCCTGCATCGGGCTCTCTGCTCAGCAGGGGGCCTGCTTCCTCCTCTCTCTCTGCCTGCCTCTCTGGCTACTTGTGATCTCTGTCTGTCAAATAAATAAATAAAATCTTAAAAAAAAGAAAACGAAACTGATAATTTACTTAAATTCTCTACTGTTCCATGACCAGCCAGTTCTATGACCCCGAAGAATTCTTTATCTATCCTAGCATCTAAAAGCTTCATATACATTTACCATGCAACACAATAGTGTTGAGAATATAAGTATTTATTTGGCTGACACAGGGAAGATAAGTGAAACAGAATCCATGAAATTCCCCTGTGCCAGTCTGATATGCTGTTTCTATATAACTTGGGTCACTGTCATGCAGAGAGATCTAAATGTATAATGAAAAGAATGATATAACAAGTCTAATTAGCAAGGAATTGTACAAGAAGGAATTAATTTTTTAATTGCAATTAAAAGGTTTTTGGTCTTGGGCGCCTGGGTGGCTCAGTGGGTTAAGCCGCTGCCTTCGGCTCAGGTCATGATCTCAGGGTCCTGGGATCAAGTCCCACATCGGGCTCTCTGCTCAGCAGGGAGCCTGCTTCCTCCTCTCTCTCTCTGTCTGCCTCTCTGCCTGCTTGTAATCTCTCTCTGTCAAATAAATAAATAAATAAATCTTTAAAAAAAAAAAAGGTTTTTGGTCTTGTATGCATCTTAGATTTTGTAAAATGCTGATAGAGACCATGTCAATTTAACTAATGGCTGTGAGACTGACACATTTGGTGTGACTGTTGATAGTTTGTGAGTTCTGGATTTTGTTGTACAAATCTTTGCTATCAAGGTGCTGCAGTGAGCAGGACTATTGCCTCATAATCAAAATGAGTCATATAACTGTTCTTTTTTTAATATTTTATTCCACTAACCCCATCATCCCTGTACTGTTTGCAAATCTTACATGCAGTTGACAGCCATTAGGAAGCCAAATAAAAGGAGAGGGCTCATTCAACTGACACAAAAGAGCTCTGAGAGTCTCCTTTCTCCAATCTCATTCTGCATAAATTACCATATGAGGTACATGTATTTATTTTTGTAATAATAGTAAACATTATTATGGCTCATATTTTCTAAGAGCAGTTATATTTCATCTTTAAATCTCCAAAGCTCAGCAAGGTATGTCAATAGTTTTTCCTTATAACAAATTTGGAAACTGAGGCACCATAGGGAAATGAATTACTCTGTAGTCACAGTGCTAGGATTAAAGACCAGGAGAAGAGATCCAATTCTGGGCTCAGACCAGTGAGCAGTATTTCCTCTTCACATGATTTCTGGGGTTTGTATTAATTTTAGCTCATAAAAGTGTGACTGCTACCTAAGAGCAATTTTCCATAGATCTTAGAGTTTCAAATCCATCATAGTAACTACCATTCTAAAATTATTTCTAACTATTCAGATTTGTAATTTATCTTTAAATGTCCAGAGACACCCAAAGCATGTGAATCTAGGAACTACTAACATGTACAACAATATATTTATCACAGATTTTTGTATAAAAAGATTATCTAAAAAATTAGAGAAAATGGAGTTAAGTTGAAAAGAGCAAACATTACAACCAAAAAATCCTTCCTTAAAACTTGATTAATAAATAAAGGATGCTATAGACAACAAAATAGGCCTTAAATAATTTTGGTAAATACCTCTGTCATATTCCAGTTTATTCAGAAAAAAACCCTTACCAGAACTAAAATATTCATACTTTCATCAATATATTAGAATTTTCTCATCTTAATCAGGTGTGTGTGTGTGTGTGTGTGTGTGTGTTTAAATTTAACCTTTCCCTAATTGCTGTTTTTGGCTCCAAAGGGTTCTAACATTCCTGTGGAAGTTGTCCAAAGAAGACAATATTTTTTTTAACCTTTGCCTGCTATATTAACCCATAACATTTGCAATAGTTTTTCCCTGTAGCCATCTTTTCATCTCTCCCAGTCAGGCAAGCCCTGATTTTTCAAGATACTCAGAGCCACAGACACATTTGTTAGGACCATAATTATTGGGTAGTTTGGACTCTATGAATAGAAAGATGTCAAGTTGTTGCTAATATAGTATAAGTATAAAAGTTCTTGTTGCTATTGATTTGTTATCATTTCCCATTCATTCATGGAACAGAAGTATGTTGTATTATACTTTCATTACTGTTGTAAAGTGATCCTGGTATAATTCAGTTTTGTTATAGACTTATAAACAAATAATAAAAAAAAACACTGTATACTCTGCTTTTATTTCTCTTCTCAATTCTGCATTATAACATTATTTGTGGTCTAAATTAGTATTCTTAGTCCACACATAGGTTATATGAACCATAATATTTCAGTTGGTTTCTGTTCAATGTCAGCACAGTTGGAAGAATCCAAAGACTTAGTAAAGATATTCAAATTATTGAAAGTCTAATATCCATGGCAGTGAAATAGTTATAAATATGATACAACCTCTGAACTCAAGAAATTTACTGCTGATTCAACATTTACTCATATACATATTTACTTAATATGTATTGACTGTCCAAATTGTTGAAATTAACAACAAAAGAAACAACAGGTGTTGGTGAGGATGTGAAGAAAGGGGAACCCTCTTGCATTGTTGGTGGGAATGCAAACTGATACAACCTCTCTGGAGAACAGTATGGAGGTTCCTTTAACTTTAAGGTTAAAAATGGAACTACCCTATGATCCAACAATTGCACCACTGGGTATTTACACAAAAGATACAAAAATGCAGTTTTGAAGGGGTGTATACACCTCAATGTTTATGGCAGCATTATCAACAATAGTCAAACTATGGAGAAAGCTCAAGTGTCCATCAACTGATGAATGGACAAAGAAGATGTAATATACACATATGTACATATACATATATACATACACATATTCTCTCTCAAAATGTGTATATATATGTGTATGTATATAATGGAATATTACTCAGACATCAAAAATAATGAAATCTCGCCATTTGAAATGTATTATGCTAAGTGAAAAAGTCAGTCAGAGAAAGACAAATACCTGATGACTACACTTATATGTGAAATTTAAGAAACAAAACAGATAAACATATTGGAAAGGAGGGGAAAATGAGAGAGAGAGAGATAGAGAAACAAACCATAAGAGATAAGAGAGATAAAGATAGAGAATCAACTAAAGGCTAATGGAGGGAGGTAGGCAGGGATGGGCTTGGATGGGTGATGGGTATTAATGAGGGCAGTTGCTGTGATGACTCACTGAATTTTATTCCTGAAACCAGTAATGCACTGTATGTTAACCAACAAAAATCTAAATAAAATTAAAAACAAAAACAAAAAACCATAAAAGCACAAAAAACAAATATGTAATGAGCACCTACTATGTGACAAACAAGTTCTAGGCACTGGGAATACAATAATAAATAAAGCACTGAAAAATACCTGTCTTCAGGAAGCTTATAGTCTAGTAGAAGGAAACACACAATAAAGCAATTAGGGAAATATCCAGGTGTTTGTAAGTGCCATAGAGAAAAATAAAACAGAAAAGGGGGATATGCAATGGTAGTAAGAAGTGTTGTCAAGAGGAGGTTTGATCATGGCCCATAACATTTTAGGAGATTAAAGTTGGAAGTTGAAGTACAACCAAGGGTGATCTGGAGGCCAGAGAAGAGAGGTCTTATCTGGAATTTCAGAATTTCTGAACTCCCTTTTTCCTCCCTCAGAATTGTGGGAAATGGGTGTGGCCTGTGATAGTCCTGTGAATAAAAATATATCTAGAGCTAAGCACAATGCATGACAGAATTTTCTGAGTTCTATGATAGAAATGCAAAGATAGCACATGGATTTAGAGAGGAAACAAAGGTTCATCCTTACTGGAAGTCTTCATGGAAGAGTTGGCACCTTTATGAATAAATAGTTGTAACCATCATTTTGAAGGTGATAACTTTCTTCTTCAGTCTGCCAAAAATGCTCACTCAATCCTACAGCAAGCAAGTGACTTTGTAGCAGTTTACTAAATTGTATGCATCAAAAACAGTTCCAAAAATCTACTTTGGGTAACACAGGCCTTCTGTGATCTGAATCCTGCTACAAATGAATGCATATGTAGAAATGTGATCTAATGTTCCAAATCTGATGAGCTATATAATGGTCAAAAAGCTATAAATAATTTGAGTACTAATTTCCTTAACGTTACTAGTCTAGAATTTTATTTAATTTTTTGCAATAAGATCTAGATTAGCTTCTGTGTCCCTATAAATTAAAAGTCAGCTTTATATGAAAACAGAGGATAGGGGTGCCTGGGTGCCTCAGTGGGCTAAAGCCTCTGCCTTCGGCTTGAGTCATGATCTCAGAGTCCTGGTATCAAGCCCCACATCGGGCTTTCTGCTCGGTGGAGAGCCTTCCACCGCCTTTCTCTCTGCCTGCCTCTCTGCCTACTTGTGATCTCTGTCTGTCAAATAAATAAAATTTTAAAAAATATATTTATAAAAAACAGAAGATATGTTCATAGAAATTAGATCATGATTAGTTATAACAACTACCATTGATTGTGTTCCAGTTGCTTTGCACACATTTATGCTAAGCCTCATAAAGCTCTTCAAAGGGAATATTCTTATTTTCATTTTAGAGATGAGCTTCTCTCACAAAGTCATTGAATAACTAACCCAAGACTACACAGTTAGTTTGTAACAGGTCTTGGATTTGTCCCCTGATAATGTACTTTTTCAACTACATTGTACTGCCAAGAAGGGAGTCCCAAACACTGCATCAATTAGTTTAAAAGACTTATGTCTAGAGGGGAATCCAAAATGGCAGAGGAATTGGAGACCTTAATTTCATCTGGTCCCAGGAATTCAGCTAGATAGCTATCACCTGTAAACTCAATGGGAGATTGTGGAAAAGAATAGCTGCAACTCTATGAATAGAAATGCAACCACTTTCTGCTAGGTAGGAGGTGTGAAGAAGTGAATCCAAGGGGATATATAAGAAGATAGACTGTGGAGGGAGGGAACCCCCATCTGCTGGCTACCGATAAGTGATAGAGCAGTCCACTGCAAAATCAGAGCTTTTAGAATTCTTCTCTGGTGAGGGACACTGCTCAGGTGATTAAGTGGAAAGTGGAAACCTGGCTGGGGCATTGTGGTCTCAGAATCCTCTGGGTCACAAAAAGACCAGGGATGCCTAAGTGTGGCAAAGTTCCCAGGTATCAGAGTGGGGATGCTGTCTGCAAAAAGTGAGCTTAGGAGTGGGTTCTCAGCTCGGGGTTGCCATAAATCATGATCCACAGAACAGTTGGGCCATGGCTCTTCTACTGCCCAACAAGCAGTAGAACTGAGGAAAACCCCCTTCTTACCCCAGGAAGAGTAGTGTAGGAGTGCACCACAGGAGTCAGCTGGGTTTGGAGACTCTTAATGGGGTCATGTGCCAGAGATAGAAATGCTTGGTCACAGACCAGGTGAGCATGGAGTGCAGCCAAAGATCAGGGAGACAGGAGTGATTGACTATTTTTCACTGAGGGCTTACTGAGTTGGGCCTCAAGTTTTCAGCTCTGGGCCTGGAGATTAGAAGGCTGCCATTTTCATTCTCATCCTCTAAAGCTTTGTGGAAAGCTTTCACTGAACAAAAGCCACACAGAGGAAACCAGAGCAGATTACTTAGCTTGGCCTCTGGAAAAGGCAGTACAATTCCACCTGGGCAAAAACATTTTAGAATCAGTGCAATAGGCCTCTCCCCTAAATGATCTGCAAGAACATCCAAGCAAAGCCAAGTTTAATGATCAAATGAAAACTGAAAAACTCCAGTGCAAGGGAAAAACAGCACTTAAAACTCATGGCTCTTCTTCCATGATTCTTTAGTCCTTCAACTTTAATTTTTTTTAATTTCCTTTATGTTTCTTTAAAAAAAAAGGTTTTTCTTTCCTTTTTTAACCAACTTATGTTATCAACTCCTTTTTTAAAAATCTTTTTTAATTTTCATTTGTACAGTCATGTTCTATCCCTTCATTTTATTTAACCTAATCTGTGTGTGTGTGTGTGTGTGTGTGTGTGTGTGTGTGCGTGTTTCTTCCTTAAAATTTTGGGATGCAGTTTCTTCTAACAGACCAAAATACACCCAAAATCTAATGTATGGTTCTGGTCTATTCACCTGCCTGATAATATTCTCTTTTTTATTTCTTTCTTCTTCTTTTTTTTTGTTTTTGTTTTGTTTTGTTTAGTTTTATTTTGTTAGTCTTTTTAAATTTTCTATCCTCTCAATGTATTTAATTATATATATCTATATCTATATATCTATGTATAATATATCTATCTATATAGATAGATAGATAGATAGATTTCTTCCTTTACCATTTTGAGGCGCAGTTTCCTCTAACAAACTGACCAAAATACACTCAGAAAATGCTCTGTTCTATTCACCTGTCTGTATATAAGCCTTCCTTGTTGTTGTTGTTTTTCTTTCTCTTTTATTCTTGATTTTTTCTTCTTAATTTCCATTTTTACAATTACATTCTCTCCTTTCATTATATTTAATTTTATTTTTGTACAAGTTTTTCTTTCTTTATAATTTTAGGATTTAATTTTCTAACAAAAAGACCAAAATACACACAAAATCCAACGTATTGCTCTATTCTGCTCATCTTTCCGATTATATTCTTTTTTTTCTTTCTCTTAGTTTCAGGTATCTTCTGGTTTGTTTAGTGCATACTTCTCTGGGGTAATTGTTGCCCTTTTAGTGTTTTGTTCTCTTATTCATCTATTCTTCTATGCAGAGAATGACAAGATGGAAAAACTCACCTCAAAAAAAGAGAACAAGGAGTAGTACTGACTGTGAGGGACCTAATCAGTATGGATATAAGTAAGATGTCAGGACTAGAGTTCAGAATAATAATTATAAAGATACTAAATGAGGCTTGAAAAAAACATGGAAAAAAAAGAATCCATTTCTGTAGAAATAAAAGGATGAAAATCTAATCAAGTCAAAGTAAAAAGGCTATAAGTGAGATGCAATAAAAAATGGAAGCTCTAACAGCTAGGATAAATGAGGTAGAAGAGAGAATTAGTGACATAGAAGACCAAACGATGGAGAAGAAAGAAGCTTAGAAAAACAAATATATCATGAGGGAAGAATTCAAGAGATAAGTGATACCATAAAGAGGAAAAAAACATTAGAATAATTGGGATCCCAGAAGAAGAAGAAAGAGAGGGACAGCAGGTATATTTGAGCAAATTTTAGTAGAGAATGTCCCTAATCTGGGGACAAAATCCATGAGGCACATAGAAACCCTGTCAAAATCAATCAAAATAAGTCAACACTCTGACATACAATGATAAAATTTTCAAATCTCAGAGACAAGGAGAAAATTCTGAAAGAAGCTCAGGAAAAAAGGTCTGTAACCTACGAGGTTAGAAACACTAGATGGCAGTAGACCTATCTGTGGAGACCTGGCAGACCAGAAAGGACTGGCATGATATATTCAGGGTGCTAAACAAGAAAAATATGCAGCCAAGAATACTTTATCCAGCTAGGATGTCATTTAAAATAGGAGTGATACTAAAAATGAAAATACAGAAAGGGAAATTAGAGAATCGATTCCATTTAATATAGCACCAAGAACCATAAGATACCTGGAAATAAACCTAACCAAAGAGGTAAAGGAACTGTACTTGAGGAACTACAGAACACTCATGAAAGAAATTGAAGAAGACACAAATAGATGGAAGACGATTCCATGCTGTTTGATCAGAAGAATAAACATTGTTAAAATGTCTATTCTGCCTAGAACAATCTATACTTGTATTGCCATTCTGATCAATTCCACTGGTATTTTTCAAAGAGCTGGAGCAAATCATCCTAAAATTTGTATGGAATCAGAAGAGACCCCGAATCACTAAGGAAATGTTGAAAAAAAAATATAAAGCTGGGGGCATCATGTTACCTGATTTCAAGCTTTACTACATAGCTGTGATCACCAAGACAGCATGGTACTGGCATAAACACAGACACACAGACCAGTGGAACAGAATAGAGAGCCCAGATATGGACCCTCAACTCTATGGTCAATTAATCTTCGACAAAACAGGAAAAAATATACAGTGGAAAAAAGACAGTCTCTTCAATAAATGGTGCTGGGAAAACTGGACAGCTATATGCAGAAGAATGAAACTCGACCATTCTCTTACACTGTACACAAAGATAAACACAAAATGGATAAAAGACCTCAACATGAGACAGGAATCCATCAGACTCCTAGAGGAGAACATAGGCAGTAATGTCTTTGATATCAGCCACAGCAACTTCTTTCAAGATATGTCTCCAAAGGCAAAGGAAACAAAAGCGAAAATGAACTTTTGGGAATTCATCAAAATCAAAAGCTTCTGCACAGCAAAGGAAACAGTCAAAAAAACAAAGAGGCAACCCACGGAATGGGAGAAGATATTTGCAAATGACAGTACAGACAAAAGGTTTGTATCCAAGATCTATAAAGAACTCCTCAAACTCAACACACACAAAACAGATAATCACATCAAAAGATTAGCAGAAGACATGAAAGACAGTTCTCCAATGAAGACACACAAATGGCTCATACACATGAACAAATGTTCATCATCACTAGCCATCAGGGAGATGCAAATTAAAACCACATTGATATATCACCTTACACCAGTTAGAATGGCCAAAATTAACAGAACAGGAAACAACATGTGTTGGAGAGGATGTGGAGAAAGGGGAACCCTCTCACACTGTTGGTGGGAATGCAAGTTGGTGCAGCCACTTTGGAGAACAGTGTGGAGTTTTTTAAGAAATTAAAAATAGAACTTCCCTATGACCCTGCAATTGTACTCTTGGGTATTTACCCCAAAGATACAGGTGTAGTGAAAAGGAGGGTCATCTGTACCCTAATGTTTATAGCAGCAATGGCCATGGTTGCCAAACTGTGGAAAGAACCAAGATGCCCTTCAATGGATGAATGGATAAGGAAGATGTGGTCCATATACACTATGGAGTATTATGCCTCCATCAGAAAGAATGAATACCCAACTTTTGTAGCAACATGGACGGGACTGGAAGAGATTATGCTGAGTGAAATAAGTCAAGCAGAGAGAGTCAATTATCATATGGTTTCACTTATTTGTGGAACATAACAAATAGCATGAAGGACAAGGGGAGATGTAGCGGAGAAGGGAGTTGAGGGAAATTGGAAGGGGAGGTGAACCATGAGAGACTATGGACTCTGAAAAACAATCTGAGGGTTTTGAAGGGGCCAGGGGTGGGAGGTTGGGGGAACCAGGTGGTGGGTATTGGAGAGGGCACGGATTGCATGGAGCACTGGGTTTGGTGCAAAAACAATGAATAGTGTTATGCTGAAAAAAAAAATAAAATTGAATTTTAAAAAAAGAGAGAGACAGAAAGCCAAAATTATTCTTAAATAAAAGAGATATAAAAATGGAAAAAGAAAGAAATTAAAATAGAAGTGATAAAAACCTTCTAGAACAATGGAAACTTAAAGAATTTGTGAGCACTAAAACAGCCCTGCAAGAAATATTAAAGGGGATCCTGTAAGTGTAGAGAGAGCCCAAATGTAACATAGACCAGAAATGGAAAGAGACAATATACAGAAACAATGACTTTACAGGCAATACAAGTGCACTAAATTCATATCTTTCAATAGTCACCCTGAATATAAATGGGCTAAATGCCCCAATGAAAAGACACATATATCAGAATAGATAAAACCAGCACCCATTGATATATTGCCTCCTAGAGTCTCATTTTAGACCCAAAGACACGTCCAGATTTAAAGTGAGGGGGTAGATAACAATTTATCATGTTAATAGATATCAAAAGGAAGCTGGGGGAGGCAGGCATCCTAATATCAGACAAATTAGATTTTAAACCAAAGAGTGTAATAAGAGATGAGGAAGGAAACTATACCATAATTAATGTGTCTAGCCAACAACATCTAACAATTGTTAATATTTATGCCCTTAACATGGGGGCATCCAATTAAATAAGCCAACTAATAACAAAATGAAAGAAACACATCAACAATAATACAGTAATAGTAGGGGAATTCAACACCCCTCACTGCAAAGGTCACATCATCTAAGCAGAAGATCAACAAAGAAAGAAGGACTTTGAATAACACACTGGACCAGATAGACTTCACAGATATATTCAGAACATTCCATCCAAAGCAACTGAATACTCACTCTTATTGCATGCACAAGGAACATTCTCCAGAATAGATCACATCCTGGGTCATAAATCAGATCTTAACCAGTGCCAAAATATTGGGATAATTTGTTGCATGTTTTTGGACCACAGTGCTTTGAGACTGGAACTTGATTACAAGAGGAAAGTTGGAAATAACTCAAATACATGGAAGCTAAAGAGCATCCTACTAAAGAATGAGTAGGTCAGCCAGGAAATTGAAGAAGAATTTAAAAAGACTCATGGAGGGGCACCTGGGTAGCTCAGTGGGTTAAGCCGCTGCCTTCGGCTTGGGTCATGATCTCGGGGTCCCGGGATCGAGTCCCGCATTGGGCTGTCTGCTCAACAGGGAGTCTGCTTCCTCCTCTCTCTCTCTCTCTGCCTGCCTCTCTGCCTACTTGTGATCTCTCTCTGTCAAGTAAATAAATAAAATCTTTAAAAAGATTCATGGAAACAAATTAAAATGAATACACAACTTTTCAAATTTTGGGGATGTAGCAAAGTCAGTCCTAAGAGGGTAATGTATAGCACTACAAAACTTTCTCAAGAAATAAGAATGGTCTCAAATACACAACCTAATTTTACAACTAAATAAGCTAGAGAAGGAATAGCAAATAAAGCCTAAACAAAGCAGGAGAAGAGAAAAAAATAAAGATTGGAGTGGAAATCAATGAAATATAGAAACCAAAAGAACAGTAGAACAGATCAACAAAACTGGGAGTTTATTCTCTGAGAGAATTAATAAGATTGACAAACCCCTGACCATAATTGTCAAAAACAGAAGAGAAAGGACCCAAATTAATACAATCATGAATGAAAGAGGAGAAATCACAACCAACACACACACACACAAAAAAAAGTACAAACAATTACAAGAACATATAATTAGCAACTATCTGCCACAAATTAGAAAATCTGGAAGAAATGGATGCATTCCTAGAGATGTATAAATTAACAAAACTGAACCAGGAAGAAATAAAAAACCTAAACAGCCCCCTAACCAAAAAGAAATTGAAGCAGTAGTCAAAAATCTCCCAACAGACAAGAGCCCAGTGGTCAGGTGGCTTTCCAAAAGAATTCTTCAAAATATTTTATGTATTTATTTATTTATTTAAAGACTTTATTTACTTATTTGACAGACAGAGATCACAAGTAGGCAGAGAGGCAGGCAGAGAGAGAGGGGTGAAGCAGGATCCCCACTCAGCAGAATGCCTAATGCAGGGCTTGATCCCAGGATCCTGAGATCATGAGCTGAGCCAAAGGCAGAGGATTAACCCACTGAGCCACCCAGGTGCCCCTCTGCCAAATATTTAAAGAAGAATTAGTACCTTTTCTTTTGAATCTGTTTCAAAATTTTGAAATGGAAGGAAAACTTCCAAACTCTTTACAAGACTAACATTGCCTTGATCCCAAAACCAGACAAAGACCCCACCAAAAAGGAGAATTAAAGATCAATATCCCTGATGATCATGGATGCAAAAATTCTCTCCAAAATATTAGCTAATAGCATGCAAGAGTACATTAATAGGATTATTCCCCACAACCAAGTGGGATTTATTCCTGGGATATAAAGCTGGTTCAACATTTGCAAATCAATGTGATACACTACATTGATAAAAGAAAGGACAAGAACCATATGATCCTCTCCATAGTTGCTGAAAAAGCATTTGACAAAATATAACGTCCTTTCTTAGATTAAAATTCTTTACAGTGTAGAGATAGAGGGAACATACCGCAATATCATAAAAACCAAATATGAAAAACCCACAGCAAATATCATTTTCAATAGGGAAAAACTGAGAGCTTTTCCCCTAAGGTCAGGAACATGGCAGAGATGTCCACTATCACCACTGCTATTCAACTTAATGCTAAAATTACTAACCTTAGCAATCAGACAACAACAACAAAAATAAATAAATAAAAGGCATCCGAGTTGGCCAAATGTCAAGCTTTCATTGTTTGCAGAAGACATGATACTCTATGTGGAAAACTCAAGACTCTACCCCAAAGTTGTTAGAACTCGTACAGAAATTCAGTAACGTGAAAGGGTATAAAATCAGTACACAAAAATCAGTTGCATTTCTATACAGCAACAATGAGAAAGAAGAAAGAGAAATTAAGGAGTTGATCCCATTTACAATTGTACCCAAACCATAAAACACCTAGGAATAAATCAAACCAATGAGGCAAAGGATTTGTACTCAGAAAACTATAGAATACTCATGAAATAAATGGAAAAACATTCCATGCTCATGGATTGGAAGAATAAATATTGTTAAAATGTAAATGCTACCCAGTGTAATCTACACATTCAATGAAATTCTTATAAAAAACCATAAACGTTGTTCATGTAACTATAACAAATAATCTTAAAATTTGTATGGAACCAGGAAGACCTCAAATAACCAGAGGAATGTTGAAAAAGAAAACTAAAGCTGGTGGCATCACAATTCAGAATTTCAAGCTCTATGACAAAGCCATTATCACCAAGACAGTGTGGTGCTGGCACAATAAATGACACATAGATCAATGGAACAAAATAAAGAACCCAGAAATGGACTCTCAACTCTATAGTCAACTAATCTTTGACAAAGAAGCAAAGAATATCCAATTGAAAAGGACAGTCTCTTTAATAAAAGGTGTTGGGGAAATTATATAGTCATATGCAGAAGAATGAAACTGGCCCATTTCCTTATATTACACACAAAAATATCCAAAATGGATGAAAGACCTCCGCATGAGATGGGAATCCATTCAAATCCTTGAGAGAACAGAGGCAACAACCTCTTCAACCTTGGCTGCAGCATCTTCTTGGTAGACATGCCTCCAAAGGACAAGGGAAATAAAAGCAAAAACGAACTATTGGGACTTCATCAAGATTGAAAGCTTTTGCACAGCAAAGGAAATAATCAACAAAACCAAAAGACAACTGACAGAATGGGAGACGATATTTACAAATGACATATCAATAAAGAGCTAGTATCCAAAATCTATAAAGAACTTATCAAACTCGACACCCAAATAACAAATAATCCAATCAATAAATGGGGTGAAGACATAAACAAATATTTCTCCAGTGAAGACATCCAAATGGCCAAGAGGCACAGGATAAAATGCTCAAAATCATTCATAATTAGGGAAATACAAATCAAAACCACAATGAGATTCCACCTCAACACAATCAGGATGGGTAAAATTAACAAATCAGGAAATGACAAATGTTGGCAAAGGTGAAGAGAAAGGGGAGCCCTCTTACACTGTTGGTGAGAATGGAATATTGTGCCGCCACTCTGAAAAACAGTACAGAGGTTCCTCAAGAAGTTAAAAAATAGAGCTATAGTATGATCCAGCAATTGCATTACTAGGTATTTACCGCAAAGATACAGATGTATTGATCTGATGGGGCACCTGCACCTTAATATTTATAACAGCAATTTCCACAATAACCAAACTATTGAAAGAGCCCACATGTCCATTGACAGATAAGTGGAGAAACAATAAAAATACACATGGAATATTACACAGACATCAAAAATGCCATCTTTCCATTTGCAATGATGTGGATGGGTCTAGAGGGTATTATTGCTAAGTGAAATAAGTCAATCAGAGAAGGACAATTATCATATGATTTCACTGATATATGGGATTTAAGAAAGAAAGCAGAGGATCATATGAGAAGAGAGGTAAAAATGAAACAAGACAAGACTAGAACAGGAGACAAACCATAAGAGACTCTTAATGTTTGGAAACAAACTGATGGTTGCTGGAGTGGTGGTGGGTGGAGGGATAAGGCAAGTAAATGATGGACATTGGGGAGGGTATGTGTTGTACTGAGCACTGGGCATTATTTAAGGTTGATGAATCACAGATCTGTGCCTCTGAAACAAATTATACATTACATGTTAATTAATTGAATTTACTTTTTTTTTAGATTTTTATTTATTTATTTGACAGACAGAGATCACAAGTAGGCAGAGACGCAGGCAGAGAGAGAGAGGAGGAAGCAGGTTCCCCATTGAGCAGAGAGCCTGATGTGGGGCTTGATCCCAGGACCCTGGGATTATGACCTAAGCCGGAGACAGAGGCTTTAACCCACTGAGCCACCCAGGTGCCCCAATTAATTGAATTTAAATAAATTTAAAAAAACTATATACACTGTGAAAAAAACAAAAATGAAAAGACTTAAACTTTATGCATGAGCAATGGAAACAAGGTTGACATCACATTTCCTTTTCCAAATGAATTTGCCTATTTGTTTATACATTCCAGTTGTCCCTACTAGCACTGCAAGAATGGTAAGGAACTTCAGAAATTATTTGCTACAATAATTAATAGTTGACAATTCTTTTACTGAAAATCCCAGGAAGTGTCTCCAGATAATAAATAGAGGAGTCAGCACTTAAATGGAATTTCCATAAAACTGACTTGACTCTACAAGGAGAATTTGTGATTTATCTCAGAATACAGTTCAAGTGTGATAAGCATATCATGATGTATAGATTTTGGAAACTTAGGCCTATTTTTTGCCTTCTTTTATATGCAAATGTTCTTAAATTGAAGCACAATAATGCAGGTAAGTTTATTTTAGAGTACCTCACATTTGCCCAGTCATAAAACACACTGTTTACAGAACCTTCCCATTTGTTTTTCACAAAGATACTAGATGTGCAGCATATGTTATCTCAGATTGTTAAATACAAGAACAAATCTCAGTTTAAATAATCTGGCAAGGTTGCATAGAGAAGGGAGTTGAGGGAAATTAGAAGGAGAGGTGAACTATGAGAGACTATGGACTCTGAAAAACAGTCTGAGGGTTTTGAAGGGGTGGCGGGTGGGAGGTTGGGAGAACCAGGTGGTGGGTATTAGAGAGGGCACGGATTGCATGGAGCACTGGGTGTGGTGCAAAAAAAAATGAATACTGTTATGCTGAAAAGAAATTTAAAAAAAAGAAAAATAGAGCTAATTATGGAACACAAGTATTTTCATATGCAGTTTAACAATCTTTCCTTATAGTATATTATTCCAAAGGCCTATATAGTATTGATCTGTCATTTGTTTCAATAGAACATCATCAACCTTTATATTAATTATAGTACAGTAATCAGGATTCAAGGTACCTGCTACTATAGTGATCTTCCCAAGCTTGTTTGCTTATTGTCTCATCTCAGATAGCATGGATTAATGTGGAAACAATGAGTATAGAAAGGTACAAGATTTATAATGGATTATGAATCTTCACGGGTATCTAGCTAGGGTAGCGTTATTGAAAAGTCACTCTAAAATTGAAAAAAAAATCTCATGTATGTTATGACCCACATGTTTTTTTCCAATTTATTTATTTTCAGAAAAACAGTATTCATTATTTTTTCACCACACCCAGTGCTCCATGCAAGCCGTGCCCTCTATAATACCCACCACCTGGTACCCCAACCTCCCACCCCCCCACCACTTCAAACCCCTCAGATTGTTTTTCAGAGTCCATAGTCTCTCATGGTTCACCTCCCCTTCCAATTTACCCAAATTCCCTTATCCTCTCTAATGCCCCTTGTCCTCCATGCTCCACAAATAAGTGAAACCATATGATAATTGACTCTCTCTGCTTGACTTATTTCACTCAGCATAATCTCTTCCAGTCCCGTCCATGTTGCTACAAAAGCTGGGTATTCATCCTTTCTGATGGAGGCATAATACTCCATAGTGTGTATGGACCACATCTTGCTTATCCATTCATCTGTTGAAGGGCATCTTGGTTCTTTCCATAGTATGGCGACCGTGGCCATTGCTGCTATAAACATTGGGGTACAGATGGCCCTTCTTTTCATGACATCTGTGTCTTTGGGGTAAATACCCAGGAGTGCAATGGCAGGGTCATAGGGAAGTTCTATTTTTAATTTCTTGAGGAATCTCCACACTGTTCTCCAAAGAGGCTGCACCAACTTGCATTCCCACCAACAGTGGAAGAGGGTTCCCCTTTCTCCACATCCTCTCCAACACATGTTGTTTCCTGTTCTGTTAATTTTGGCCATTCTAACTGGTGTAAGGTGATATCTCAATGTGGTTTTAATTTGAATCTCCCTGAGGGCTAACATGTTGATATCACTCATTTATAAATAGGTATGTCTATCATCAAAAGGCCAGATGAATTCTGCTCATTAGAAAACACTTCAGGGTAGTTACTTTAGCTTTGCACCTAGCAGAATAATTAAGCTAGTTTTCTTTTATTCCTTTTAAAGTTGTCAAGCCTAAAACCTTTACAAATACCTAATGAGCTCATTGCTTTGCTTCATCCCTTTCAGTTCCAACCAGATGCAGCTTAACATTTTCACCATTACATTTGCTTGTGTGTCTTGATAAAGACATTTCATGGGCACGTTTTAAAGGAACTTTGCAAATGGCAAAACCTACAAATGAGGAAGTCCAGGATTGTGGGAAGTCTAAAATTCATTTTCTAAACAGAACAGTTGAAGAAGCAGTGTATGCTTTGCCCCATGAAGACACAAGAACACACAGGAGCTGCTTCAAGGGTCTGAAGACTCATCACTTAGAAGAGGAAACTTATTCTGCAGCTCTCTAGAGTGCAAAAATAGGACCAAAGTGTAGAAGTGACAAAGAGGCAGGTTTGGCTTCCATGTAGAATGTGAATGTGAGAACACTGAGAGCTTGCAAATATAGAAACAGCAGCCTTGTAATGCAGGGAGCTCCTAGAAAGGATTTAAGGCATGGCATGGTTGGAAAAGAAAGCTTCTAGGATCCTTACAGAGTTACTGAATTCTTGATAATATTTGTGGAAATTTACTGAGCTCCCATGTGTTTTACATATTTTAGCTCTTTAATCCTCATGAAAATTTCAGGAAGTAGATACTAAAATTATATAAATGAGGAAACAAAGGGACAAAGAAATCGAGTAATTTATCCAAGGACAATTGATAGGTATGATAGATTTGGGATTCAAACTCGGGTTACTTGGTGCCAGGATCGAAGCCTTTGACTACCACGCCACAGTATTATTTAAACTGAGTGGTGCTTTGGTTGTGTGACCTTTAATCATTCCAAATAGCAATTCTCAAGACTTCGGGCCTATTAGTAGCCTCACTTTTACCAATAATGTTACATATTATAAGCATACACAATGTCTAAAATTCAACTAGATACTAAAGGTACAACTATTATCATTGTGTGTATGTCTGTATGTTGGGAAAGCAGTGTGAGAAATTCAGAGTGTTAAAATGAGTTATGTATTTGTGCTTTTGGCCTTTGTCTTCTGTCCACTTCTCTATCACCACTTCTGAGGTGATTTATCCTATTTCATGGTGTTAAATATGATCTATCTGTTTATTACTCCTCAAATTTAAATCTCCAACCATGATGTTACAGCTCTGACTTCCAGACACTTCAATACATCTGGCTTTTTACATTCCAAAATACATTCTTTCCAAAAGGTTGAAACATTATCTATAGTCTATAGGCTTTCACCAGAAATACATTTTTCCTCAATTTTTTAATTTAGTTTTGCCTTTCCACATTATACTGATACACAATGAATATGGTTTTTATAAGTTAGATTTTCATTTTCCAGTGCAAGTAACTCAAACTACATTATCTAAATGCTCTAAGTGCCAGCTATTTTAAATAATCTTTCCATGTTTTAAACCAAATGTATATCCTTTCTGTACAGGGTATAATATTTCAGAGTTAGAGTGAAAAATAGGAAGATATGATAGGTTATGATTATAAACCCTCTTTCTTCTTAGGTGTAATGAAACAATGACCATTTAGGGGAAAAATGAGTTATCCCACCTAAAAAAGCTTGAGAACATGTTAATCTCACTGAAATACATAAACTTTGAAATTAGACATAACTAAGCTTAACCTGTCACTTGCTAGTTATGTAACTCTAAACAAGTTGCTTAACATCTGAAACTCATTCACTATTTGTAAATTGGACACAATCTTAAAAGGTTTTATTGGAATCAAATAAAAATATTCTGAACATAGGGCTTGTCACATAGTAGGCTTGAAATAATTGTCCATCTGCCTTCTCAGTTCCCACTAGTTTGATCACCCTAAAGAATATTCTTCTGTTACAGAGTATGAGAAGGGAGGGTTGATATAAACTCTTGACATTCTGGTTCAGTGAGTTCTGTACTATTAAACTCTTATTTATTTTTCCTTTAGAGCTTTTAGGTTTATTGTATGAAAGCAAAAAATAACTCAGCTGCCTTATATTCACATTTTGTGACTTATTTTTTTTTTTTTTTGGAGGCGAGGGGAGTGTATTTATTTATTTATTTATTTGGAGGCGGGGTGAGCGTATTTATTTATTTATTTATTTATTTATTTATTTCTAATTTATTTATTTTCAGTAAAACATTATTCATTATTTTTTCACCACACCCAGTGCTCCATGCAAGCCGTGCCCTCTATAATACCCACCACCTGGTACCCCTACCTCCCACCCCCCCGCCACTTCAATCCCCTCAGACTGTTTTTCAGAGTCCTTAGTCTCTCATGGTTCACCTCCCCTTCCAATTTACCCAAATTCCCTACTCCTCTCTAATGCCCCTTGTCCTCCATGCTATTTGTTATGCTCCACAAATTGTGAAACCATATGATAATTGACCCTCTCTGCTTGACTTATTTCACTCAGCATAATCTCTTCCAGTCCCGTTCATTTTGCTACAAAAGTTGGGTATTCGTCCTTTCTGATGGAGGCATAATACTCCATAGTGTATATGGACCATATCTTCCTTATCCATTCGTCCTTTGAAGGGCATCATGGTTCTTTCCACAGTTTGACAACCGTGGCCATTGCTGCTATAAAAATTGGGGGTACAGATGGCCCTTCTTTTCATGACATCTGTGTCTTTGGGGTAAATACCCAGGAGTGCAATTGCAGGGTCATAGGGAAGCTCTATTTTTAGTTTCTTGAGGAATCTCCACACTGTTCTCCAAAGAGGCTGCACCAACTTGCATTCCCACCAACAGTGGAAGAGGGTTCCCCTTTTTCCACATCCTCTCCAACACATGATGTTTCCTGTTTTGTTAATTTTGGCCATTCTAACTGGTGTAAGGTGATATCTCAATGTGGTATTGATTTGAATCTCCCTGAGGGCTAATGATGATGAGCATTTTTTCATGTGTCTGATAGCCATTTGTATTTCTTGATTGGAGAAGTGTCTGTTCATATCTTCTGCTATTTTGACTGCTATTAACTTAGCAAATATTTGTTCTCTTTTAAATGTGATCTTAAAGAGTTTCTTTTCATTTCTTTTCTTTTCTTTTTTTTCCCCTCATGATTTTTTCAGGGCTTAGAAGCAAAATCTTATTTTGGAGATGTCAATTTTACATGGAAGCCAATAAGAAAACAGGATATGCAGGGTAAATATTACTTCACAGGTAAATTTTGATGTCTGAAATGGTACATTTTCAGTATCCATCTGCATTGTTCATCTCAAAATATTCAGAATATTATGAGTAGCTGAAAACAAATCCATATTCTCTCTTATTCCTGGCAGGAGTAAGTTAACAACTTTAGAAATGTAATGAGGAATCCAAACTCAGAAAGAAACACAGCAATCTCTAACTTTAGTATAACTTCAGTGTGGATTTTCAGAAAGAGGGAAAAATGAATTTTCAGGTTTGGCTTTTGCTCAATTTACATTTAATATGTTGGTATGAGAACAGATGTGACAATTAAAAACAACCAAATGGTTACCTAGTTTAGACAGCAGAAAGGGAAAAAAATAGAAAGTAACACCTTCTGTGGAATAAAAAGAACAAATGGCAATGGTAGATATGGGATTGGATCAACATAGTTCTTTTTCCAATACAAAATGTCTTTGAAACTTGCAGCAAATATTACAAACTTAACAGAAATGTTCCCTGATTTTCTCTCTATACCTTATGAAAAAAAGACTAACAGGCAATTCAAGCATTATGTGCGCCTTGGCTTTTCCTTCTCTGTCCCTCAGCCAGTTGGCTTTTCCACTGTGACCATCCTCCCACTTTCCCACCCCACCCAAACAATTCTTAAGGTCTTCTTTTAACAGATACATCTCCCACTCATGGAGCCACATTTTGCTGTGAAAATACCATAAAACAACACATTTAATGCAACCTTTACTTAGTGTTGCACAAATTTCTGCCTAAGAAATATATGTAGTAGAATCACCTTGGGTATTTGTTCATTTTTAGGTTCTAACCTAGACTTTCTAAATCAGAATATTTGAGGATGAAGCCTGAAAATTTACAATTTAAAAAAAGGTTTCCTAGTATTATAATGCTATACTCAAATTGGAGAATCACATCATCCACTGATCACTTATTTAAATGAAAATGATTGAAATTACTGAAGCTTCCTTCTTCCAACAGTAGTTTTAACCATGAGGACAGAGCAAAAAGCTCTGCACTAGATGGAAGAAAATAAAAGCCCAATGCTTGGCTTGAACTCTTCCTGAGCATGTTCTCTGACTCTCAGTTTCTTCATCTGTAAGACAGGACTAAATCACATGCTGAGGCTACCTCAGAGGACTGATGAAAAAACAAAATGTAATGGATAGTGCTTTGACAATTGTAAATCTCTACACAAGTTTAAAGCATTAGTATATTATTTCCATTTTACCTATGATCATTTTCTGAAGACTGCCTTAAAGTGAATAAGGAGAGAACTTAATAATAGAAAGAAGAACTTGTTTGATAGAAGAAGGATAGAAGACATGTAAGGATTATTAGCAGAAAGTTTGTCCAGATGAATTTTAACTAGTTCCAATAAATCTAGTCACTGATTCATTCATGTCATATGTGCCATGTGCCATTTTAGCTGCTGAAGATGCAGTGAGGAAAATACTATTATCTTCCTGGATGGCAACTACACACAGGGAGATAGATACATGATTCATTAATGAAAAATATGACTAGTAACATACAAATGCTAGGAAACAAGTAGGCAGGAAAATGATGAGGATTTTATAGATGTTTTCATCATGAAGATGATATTTGGGTTGAACCTTGAAGGAAGTATACTAACCCTATAAAGGAATAGGGGCTTTCAGGAAGAGAGAGCAAGATAAGAAAAGGCATAGATATCTAAAACTACATGGTGGATTTTTGGGACATGGTGAATAATATGGAGTAGGTGAGGCATAGATAATTTTGTGGTGACAGGTGGTTTTATGAATTGCTGTTCTGCTGATTAACTATGTGATCCTCCCATGTTCTTCATTTGTTAAATGGAGACAACAATAAAACTTTCAGAATTGTTTTAAGAAATACATATAAAAGTAGACATGCAATACTTATTATTCTTAGTGGAAATAGTATGAAATCAAAATTTAAGAGAGATTAGGATTTCATCTAAGTAGTATTAAAGAAGAACAAATAGGTGAAAAGTCACTGGTTCCAAGCCATGAACATATGAACTGGAAACAAAATATGTTCAGAACTACAGGTGTGTTATATGTTCCAGAGTGGGGATAATTTTAATTACTAAAGACAAGGCAGTTGAATAAAAACATTAGAAATACTGAGTCCCAGAAATCTGCTCAGACTTAGGATAATCAAATGTCAGTCCTCTACAAGCAGGTATTCTGATTCAACTTCTACACATATATGAATAAAAGTCCATATATGACTTTATTTTTTAATTTGCTCAATACATATATTAAACTCTCATTATGTTCTAGACACCATGATAGGCACTACGGTTGCAATAATGGAAAAAATAATAACTGTCTCTTCCATCACAGTGTTTTTTAATTAAATCCGTGTACATAGTCAATGCATCTTTGTTTCAATAGCATTTTAGCTTGTGAAGTAGTATATGATAGTTTATGAACACTAACATTGGCATTCAAAAGAGATGAACCTGAATTTCATCTCCATCAAATTCTAGCTCTATATTTTTGGGGAAGTGTATTTTGTGTTCTAAAACTAAATTTTTGAACTTAAAAATTGAGTACTTACCTCATATGGTTTTTGTGTAGATTAAATGAGGTGATTCATGTGAAGCACTTAGTATAATATAGCATGTGTACAGTAAGTATTCCATAAATATTAGCTATTGGTTTTGGGATGCAACTCTTTCTATAAAGATCCCACCTAGACATTTCTTTTGGGTGGTAAAACAGGCTATATAATATGAATAATTCTTTTGTGCAAAACAACTGAAAATATTTGGAAAACTATATTTAATGAATTGTTTCTATTTGCATACTTTTGTTGGTAAGAAAAGAAGCCCTTAGAAACAAAAATTAAGATAAAGTGAAAATCTAAGTAAATACAAATGCTAGCTTTTAACCTGGACATAGCTATAAATCCTAGTAACCTTCAACATTAATGTTTAAGACCAGTTGGTCCAGAGGCGTAAAGACAAAGCCTAATACCCATGCAGGGTGGGGGGGCAATCTGTAGGATATGGATACTCTGGCAAAAATCTTTGGTGTCATTGTAAAATTTAAGACCCTCACATTGTAAGGATAAGATAAACAAACACAGAAAAGGCAGAAAGGAGACTCACCTATCTTAGTCCCTGCACAAGTTTGAATAGAAAAAAAAAGCATTTTTTTAGAACTTTTAAACAAAAGCTGGACTATGACTAAGTTTGGAGTTTGAATTCATACTACCTATGCAGTTTGAAAAAATCTCTTGGTGAGAATTTATTTCATAATAATTTCAGGTTAGATGTATTTCAGGCACTTGTCAAACTTAAACTCTCTCTGGAAATATCCCTCTTCAACCAATGCTCTAAGGCTTTCCACAGATGAAGTTCCAAGGGTGCAATTATAGTCAAAACCCACAAAACATATAAGGATCCTGTATGGGTTTAATTGTGTCCCATGAAATTCATATGTGTAAGTCCTAACTCCCAGTACCTCAAAATATGACCTTATTTAAAAACAGGGTCATTGGAGATGTAATTAGTTAACATGCAGTCATATTAAAGTAGGGTGGACCCTAATTCAGTATGACAGAAGTCCTTATAAAAATAAAAAAAAATATCATAGTAAATAAATCGTAAACAAAAACAAAACAAAACAAAAAAAAACAAAACAAAAAATAATAATAATCTTTGTGAAGAAAGAAATGCATACAAAAGAAAGCTGATGTGAAGACAGGGCAGTGCTATCTGCAAGAAATGGCAAAGATTAACAGCAAACCACCAGAACTAGGAAACAGGCATGGAATAAATTTTCCCTCAAGGATCTCTGAGGAAGGCAACCAGCTCTGCTCACATCTTGATTTTAGGCATCCAACATCCAGAACTGTGAAACAATAGATTTCTGTTCCTTTTTTTTTTTATCAGCAATTTAATATTTTTCCCCAATTTATTTATTTTCAGAAAAACAGTATTCATTATTTTTTCACCACACCCAGTGCTCCATGCAAGCTGTGCCCTCTATAGTACCCACCACCTGGTACCCCAACCTCCCACCCCCCCCCCCCGCCAAAACAGTCTGAGGGGTTAGATTTCTGTTCTTTAAACCACACAGTCTGTGGTACTCTGTTAAGATTAGCCCTAGCAAACTAGTACAGAAACAAACCACTTTTAGGGTCAACATGTCTTCCTCATTCCCAATGTTTACTGCTTAGATTAAAAGATTTTCACTAGTATTACTCTCCTGATATCTTTATGCCTTTATGTTTATTCTCAACTAGGAATTAGGGTCAATGCAGTAACTTATCTGATTGAAATATTGGGGGAAAATATTGAGCCATACTTAGCTCAACAGTTCCCCTCTTCCTTTTGGGAGGGACTTGCTCACAGAAAGGTGTTTTGTTCTGCTTTCTCCAAGCGCCCATTCTCCTGCCACATAAGTCCTCTTTTGGTTCAGCATGTCCTGAGACTGGGTGATTGAGTCCAATTCTGAGAATCAGAGTTAACATGTCTCTTGGTTAACAGACCTAAATTCATGCACCAGTAATATATGTGATGTGTCATCTCCTTTTCCCCTAATTTGTTTCATTTATCAATCTGCTCAGGAAAAATAACAGTCAGAAGAATAAAACCTTATTCATACTACAGTTATTGACATTATCAAATGTAGGCCATAAAATACTTAAAAATTATTGTTTGGAGAAGGAATATGAAACTGACAGCATGAGGAAGAAATAAAAGACCACCAAAATAGATGTTTTTAAAAAACAAAAACTGAGACACTATACCACTGAGAGACCTCTACCAAAGGAGATTTTAATGGTTATACTCTAGGACAATGGGAAATTATCCCAGAAAGAGGCACTGAAATGCCAGTAGAAATGATGATTCAAGAACAAATACAGTATTGTATGTCAATTAATTGAATTAAAATGTAGGGGTTCTTGGGTGCCTCAGTCAGTTAAGTGTCTCCCTTTGGATCAGGACATGACCTCACGAACCTGGGATCGAGCCCTGTGCCCTGCATCAGGTTCCCTGCTCATTGGGGCCTTCCTTCTCTGTATCCCTCTACCTGCCACTCCCCCTGCTTGTGTTCCCTCTCTCTGTCAAATAAATAAATAAAATATTTAATAAAATAAAATATATACACACAAATAACAATAAGTAAATAATAGTTGGTAAAATTGTTCACATATCTAAACAGACATCCTTTGACTGCATAAACATTAATAACAATGCCCAATTTATGGGGTTAGTGAAATCAAAGTAGAATTAAAATCTGGAAACATAATATATTACTTTGCAGGTGATATGAGTTACACATTCTAAAGTCCTTGCATTGTTTGGAAGAGAGTGGAGAAGTTGATTAACTTTAGGCTCTGTTAAGGTGCATGTTTACGTTTTGGGGAAATATGAAATAAGACTCAAAGATCCCAATCGATCCTAACTAATATAATAAAGAAGAAAAATACACCAATAGAAAAAAAAAACAGGGTAAATAGAAACCAGCACTTAAGGTGGTAAAAATAAGTCTTAATTATACCTGTGATCATTATACATTTAAATGGATTAAATCTTGTTCAAAGACAAAGATTGTCGGACTGCATAAAAAAATAAAACACAGGGACGCCTGGGTGGCTCAGTTGGTTGGACGACTGCCTTCGGCTCAGGGCGTGATCCTGGAGTCCCGGGATCGAGTCCCACATCAGGCTCCCAGCTCCATGGGGAGTCTGCTTCGCTCTCTGACCTTCTCCCCTCTCATGCTCTCTCTCACTGTCTCTCTCTCTCAAATAAATAAATAAAATCTTAAAAAAAAATCTACATATTCTAAAAAAAAAAATAAAAATAAAACACAGCTATATTCTACTTTGCCCTTCTTCCACCTTTTTGTTATGAAACAAAGACATATGAAAAACGTAATGATACAGGAAAACAAAAATTACTAAATGAGAAAACATGTATCAGACAAATACGATCCAAATGAAAGCCAATATATGTAAGTGCACCAAAAAAAATCAATAAGTATGTAAGTATTTGAACAACATGATTAACAGTCTTGATCTAGTGGATTCAGCAATTGTATAATATACATTCTTTTCAACTACACATAGAAAGTTACAAAAATTGACTATGTACTAGGACATGAAGCAAGTCCTAAATTTTATAGAACAGATATCATGTATATCATAGTATTTCATCATAATTTAACTAATATAAAAATTATAAGGTATTGCAAGTCTAAATAAATATGGGTAAAAAGAATCAATATATGTGATTATTCTTCCTAAATTTAATTATAGATTTGATGCAAAAAGCTGTGTGTGTGTGTGTAATTTGAGGATTTGATTCTAAGTTTCCATGATTGTTAGTTTTATGTGTTAACTAGATTGCAACAAAAAGAAAAGGATAATAATCTAATGAAAAATAAGCAAACAAATTAAATGAGTATTTCACAAGAAGCACAAAAGACCAATAAATATATGAAAAATGCAAAATAAATTTTATTACTAATCAGAGAAATGGAAATCAAATGTGATACCACTTTAAACCTGCCAATTTGTAAGAAAAAAGAAAGAAAAAATCTGATATTATAAAAGGATGTGGAACAATAAGAACTTTTATACACTGTTGATAGGAGTTTAAAGTGATACCACAACTTGAAAAACAATTTGACACTGTTTTGTAAAGATGAAGATATGCATACCATAGGACTCAGGAATTGTACCTCTATAAATACTCAGTAGAGAAATTTATTCTACCTGTTCACAAGAAGACATATACAGAAAGTTTGTTATAACAAAAGAGAAAGAAAAAAAAAAAGGAATAGGTAACAGCCATATATCTAAAAACAGGAAGAGAAGGGAAAAATGCAATGAGCATATTATAGGATGAAATAGTATGTAGCTGTAAGAAGACCAAAACACTGCTACAGACACCAACATAGAATAATCATATTACTATGAGATAAAGCAAACAGAAAAAATAAAATACAAAATAAAACAAAAGAAGAACAAATCTCATAGGTTTACTTGCAGCATAATTTCATTTATACAATGACTAAAAATCACTGTTCTTTTTTAAAAGATTTTAGTTATTTATTTGACATAGAGAGACACAGTGAGAGAGGGAACACAAGCAGGGGGAGTGGGAGAAGGAGAAGCAGGCTTCCATCAGGGAGCACAATGCAGGGCTCGATCCCAGGATCCTGGGACCATGACCTGAGCCGGTGAAGGCAGATGCTTAATGACTTAATGAAAATCCACCCAGGCGCCACTCAATTTTCTATTTTTTTTAAGCTAGGTAGTGAGTAAATGGGCTGGATTTAATTGTTATGTGTGTGTGCAAGTGCATGTATGATTATGAGCATGTATATTTTTAAAAATTAATAAACTATTTTAGAGCAGTTTTAGATTCACAGCAAAGTTGAGTGGAAAGTGTGCAGGGTTCCCATATAACCCCTGTCCCCACACATGCACAATTTCCTCCACTAACAACATGCTGAACCAAGTGATACATTTGTTGTAACTGAAGCACCTCCATCAACACATCATTATCAACTAGAGTCCATAGTTCACATTAAGGTTCACTCATGGTGTTGTACATTCTACTTGTTTTGACATATGTAAAATGACATGTATCTACCCTGTAGATACAGAATAGTTTCATTGCCTGAAGCATCTTCTGTACTCCAACTATTCATCTTTCCCTCTCTTCTAGTCCCTGGCAACCAGTGGTCTTTTTACTGTCCTCACAGATTTGCTTTCTCCAGAATGTCACACAGTTGGACTCAGACTTATAGATTGGCTTCTTTTACTTAGTAATATGCATTTATATTTCCTTTATGTATTTTCATGACTTGGCAGTTCCTTTCTTTTCAGTGCTATGTAATATTCCATGGCCTGGATGTGCCATAGTTAATTTATTCATTCACTTACAAAGGCATCTTGTTGCTTCCAAGTTTTGACAATTACGAATAAAGCTTCTATAAATATTCATGAGCAGATCTTATATGGATATAAACTTTCATTTCTGTGGGTATATATCAAGGAGAATGATCTGGGGATTGTATGATTGAAATATGTTAAGCTTTGAAAAGAAATTGCCAAACTATCTTACTAAGTGGCTGCGCTATTTTTCATTCCCAACAGCAATTCATGAGAGTTCCTGCTGCTCCACATCCTTGCCGACATTTGGTATTCCCAGCATTCTGGGTTTTGGCCATTCTACTAGGTATCCAGTTTTTTAATCAAGTTATTCATTTATTTTTATTGCTGAGTCTTAAGGTTTTTTTTGTATGTTTTGGATAATAGTGCTTTATCAGATGTGTCTTTTGCAAATATTTTCTCCTAATCTACAGTTTGTCTTCTCATTTTCTTGATATTGTCTCCTTTGTAGAACAGCAATTTTTTATATATTCTTTTTTATGTTTCCAATTTCTGGTTAAAAAAATGAAACAAAAATCACCTCCATGTTAAGACTTTATGTTAGAATTTTAATTTACCTTCATGAATATCATTTTTCAACTTCATATGGGGGGTTACAAAAGTGATAACATGAATCATGAATTTTTCTGCGGTTTACATCCTCATCCTTTATCATAACACACAGACTATACTTTCTTTCAAATTTATAGAAAACTCTACAGTTTCTTGTTATGTTATCTTGGCATCTTGGCACATAATAATGTTTCTTACACAGATAAGGGCTGCCACAGAAGGTATTTTTATGGCTGAACATAACCTGATGGTACAATATATTAGCAGGCTAAATTGCCTAGGTCTAAAGTGAATTGTATAAACATTAAGCCTAGGAAAGTAATGCTGTTTTGTGAAATCTCAAGTACCTTACTGTCTGATTTTATTAGAATTCACTCTCATTTCCTTAGTGTATCCCTGTAAAGAACAGGATAGAATTCCTGAATGGCTTACATTGAATATTAAAAGAATGGAAGGTTGCTGGCACAGCCAAGGGATTCTTTTTTGTTGTTGTTCTCATTTTGTCTAGTATAAGAAACCATTCAGGCAGGCTCTCTGCATTCCAGACATGTAGGCTTCCACGGATGAATTCCTTCCTTTACAAATCAACTCCCTTGTTGTCAACTCCGGTGTTAGTCCCTCCAAACTCTCTGTTTCTATAATAAACCTTGGCCTGGCATGACCATCTCCTTCATGGTTCAGGAATCACTGGAGAACCAGCAAAGATCAGAACTGGGTCTCTCTTGAATGAAGCCACTGACTGAGCCCAATTGTATATAATTATACGTAGACATCTGTCCTCTTGGGACTCTGCAAAGGCAAAGAAAAAGGGATTTCTACCTGTGTTGGAGCACAAAGGACATTTCCTTATTTTGCAAGCCACCCAACTATGGGATTAGACAACCTGTCACGACCTAGCATTTGGACAAAAAACTTTTCAAAAATCTATATCCTGTCCACTGTGACATAGCTGAAGAGAGATTTAGCTTTTGTTTTGGTTTGACAGCTCCTGAACTTGGTAGCTTTAAGGCTGTGTGTGAAAATTATGTGCTGTTGAAAGCAGGTAACTTTTGCCCTCAATATAAGGTTGCTGTTAGCTGAATCAGCACCTGTTGAAGGTTTGGAATTCAGGATTTGCAGCTTCCTCAATATCAAGTTCATGGATATTTCATATTCAAACTGAAACTGCTATCAAAATGTAAAGATGGAAGGAAGGTAAGATGAACACACTTGCTTCAGCAAGTTTTGACTTTAAACAGTGCTTTAGCAAGGCTTGACTTTAAACTGAACAAATTTTTCTCTTCCTCATTCCTGAAGCCTTCCCATTCTTTACTTGTTTTCCTGTAGAATCCTTTTTTCCAGGAACGCAGTAGGTATATTGACATATACCCTACCATAATGTATACTTAGTAATGAGACTTAGGTGGCTGTTGGCAGCACGAGTCATGAGGCCGCCTTAAAGTAATGAAGAATTGGGGTGGCAGCATGTACCAGATTCCTATCCAAACTGCCCAGACCCTGTATTTTTCTATAAACCCCCTCAGCCTTTTTCCCTCAGCAGGCTTGCAGTCTTGGAAATATTAGCCTGCTGCAGACTCCTTTCCTGGAAAAGTAATAAACTACCTTCTTTTTTTTTAATTAAATTAATTTATTTATTTTCAGAAAAAACAGTATTCGTTATTTTTTCACCACACCCAGGGCTCCATGCAATCCGTGCCCTCTATAATACCCACCACCTGGTACCCCAATCTTCCACCCCCCGCCACTTCAAACCCCTCAGATTGTTTTTTCAGAGTCCATAGTCTCTCGTGGTTCACCTCCCCTTCCAATTTACCCCAACGCCCTTCTCCTCTCTAACACCCCTTGTCCTCCATGATATTTGTTATGCTCCACAAATAAGTGAAACCATATGATAGTTGACTCTCTCTGCTTGACTTATTTCACCCAGCATAATGTCTTCCAGTCCCGTCCATGTTGCTACAAAAGTTGGGTGTTCATACTTTCTGATGGTGGCATAATACTCCATAGTGTATATGGACTACATCTTCCTTATCCATTCATCTGTTGAAGGGCATCTTGGTTCTATCCATAGTTTGGCGACCGTGGCCATTGCTGCTATAAACATTGGGGTACAGATGGCCCGTCTTTTTACAACTACTGTATTGTTGGGGTAAATACCCAGGAGTGCAATTGCAGGGTCATAGGGAAGTTCTATTTTTAATTTCTTGAGGAATCTCCACACTGTTCTCCAAAGAGGCTGCACAAACTTGCATTCCCACCAACAAATTAATATGGGAAGAGAAGAACCACATGGCCCTCTCAATT
Source organism: Neogale vison (assembly GCF_020171115.1). Classification (NCBI taxonomy): domain Eukaryota; kingdom Metazoa; phylum Chordata; class Mammalia; order Carnivora; family Mustelidae; genus Neogale; species Neogale vison. Next base: position 50,778,267 of record NC_058105.1, on the reverse strand, counting down.
GATGCAGAAAAAGCATTTGACAAAATCTAGCATCCGTTCCTGATTAAAAAGCTTCAAAGTATAGGGATGGAGGGACCATTTCTGAACCTCATCAAATCTATCTAAGAAAGATCCACAGCAAATATCATTCTCAATGGGAAAAAGCTTGCAGCCTTCCCGTTGAGATCAGGAACAAGACAAGGATGCCCACTTCCACCACTAGTGTTCAACATAGTATTAGAAGTCCTAGCAACACCAATCAGACAACAAAGAGATACAAAAGGTATCCAAATTGGCAATGAAGAAGTCAAATTCTCTCTACTCGCAGATGACATGATTCTTTATATGGAAAACCCAAAAAAGACTCCACCCCCAAACTACTAGAACTCATACAGCAATTCAGCAACGTGGCAGGATACAAAGTGAATGTGCAGAAAACAGTGGCTTTCTTATACACTAACAATGAAAGTACAGAAAGGGAAATTAGAGAATCGATTCCATTTAGTATAGCACCAAGAACCATAAGATACCTGGGAATAAACCTAACCAAAGAGGTAAAGGATCTGTCTCGAGGAACTACAGAACACTCATGAAAGAAATTGAAGAAGACACAAAAAGATGGAAGACCATTCCATAACTTTGGATCGGAAGAATAAACATTGTTAAAATGTCTATACTGCCTAGAGCAATCCATAATTTTAATGCCATTCCGATCAAAATTCCACCAGCATTCTTCAAAGAGCTGGAGCAAATAATCCTAAAATTTGTATGGAATCAGAAAAGACCCCAAATTGCTAAGGAATTGTTGAAAAACAAAAATAAAGCTGGGGGCATCACGTTACCTGATTTCAAGCTTTATTACAAAGCTGTGATCACCAAGACAGCATGGTACTGGCATAAAAACAGACACATAGAGCAGTGGAACAGAGTAGAGAGCCCAGATATGGACCCTCAACTCTATGGTCAATTAATCTTCGACAAAGCAGGAAAAAAATATACAGTGGAAAAAAGACAGTCTATTCAATAAATGGTGCTGGGAAAACTGGACAGCTATATGTAGAAGAATGAAACTTGACCATTCTCTTACACCATACACAAGGATAAACTGAAAATGGATAAAAGACCTCAACGTGAGACAGAAATCCATCAGAATCCTAGAGGAGAACATAAGCAGTAATCTCTTCGAAATCAGCCACAGCAACTTCTTTCAAGATATGTATCCAAAGGCAAAGGAAACAAAAGCAAAAATAAACTTTTGGGACTTCATCAAAATCAAAAGCTTCTGCGCAGCAAAGGAAACAGTCAAAAAAACAAAGAGGCAACCCATGGAATGGGAGTAGATATTTGCAAATGACAGTACAGACAAAAGGTTGACATCCAGGATCTATAATGAACTCCTCAAACTCAACACACACGAAACAGGCAAACATATCAAAAAATGGGCAGAAGATATGAACAGACACTTCTCCAATCAAGACATACCAATGGCTATCAGACACATGAAAAAATGTTCATCCTCATTAGCCCTCAGGGAGATTCGAATTAACCATGAGAGACTATGGACTCTGAAAATCAATCTGAGGGGTTTGAAGTGGCGGGGGTGTGGGAGGTTGCGGTACCAGGTGGTGGGTATTATAGAGGGCACGGATTGCATGGAGCACTGGGTGTGGTGAAAAAATAATGAATAATGTTTTTCTGAAAATAAATAAATTGAAAAAAATAAAATATAAACTAAAAAAAAAAAAAGAAATTGAAGAAAACACAAAAATATGGAAGACCATTCCATGCTCTTGGATCGGAAGAATAAACTATCTTCTTTATACCCAAACTCTCTCTTTGCATTATATATTTTGGCTCTGGAGCACAGAGGTTTGTTTCAACAGCAAATTCAATCTGGAATACTCAAATGTCTGAGATTTTGAGCACCACACTCTTTCTGGCATAAACATAGGCAAGCTTGTAAGGGAAATAAGGAAGACTCTGAGTTCATTACAAATAGTAATTCTAAAGTTGAGAAAGGTTTGGTTTTGGATTAATCATTTGGATTGAGAAGACAGATACTGGCTAGAAGGTCTGACTTCTTCTGACCTCACTGAAAAGCTTTGAAATAAGTGTGATACCACAGTGCTAGTTTTGTAAATTAGGATATATCCTGTTTGGTTTCTGATTATGCCAGCTTCCACATACCACCTGCCTCTCTGCTAGGCCTTAGGGCCCCACCAGAGTGGAGAACTCTAAAAATATTCAACATCCAGCACCACCTGCAACACTGCAAGGCAGGTTAGCTCCATTTTGTTGTTTTAGTTGATGCTGATATATAGTTCAACTGTACATATTGCAATGATAAGAGAACATTTTCTGGACCGCTTTTTGGCATTGTGGTACCTTTACTGAAGAAGCAAAGGAGAGTGACATTGTTCTTTCTTTCTTTTCTTTTTTTTTTCTTTTTTGCTGTTTTTAATGAAGTTTCCTTGATTTTTTTTTTTTTCTTTCAGGCAATCAGACTGGCAGTCTCATATACATACATACATATATAGCTAACTTTTTTCTATTATACTTGAATATAAATATATGCTGGGTGAAATTTGACCAGAGAGATAAGGATACTAATTTTAAAAATGTAGTATATATCATGCTAGTAAACATTTTTAGAAATGTCAGCCTGGAACAGACCCAGAGTCTTTTCAACCTAGTACTATTTTTATAAAGAGAGAAAGAGAGAGAAAAAAGTTATTGTTTTCTGGCGGGGGGGTGGGAGGTTGGGGTACCAGGTGGTGGGTATTATAGAGGGCACAGCTTGCATGGAGCACTGGGTGTGGTGAAAAAATAATGAATAATGTTTTTCTGAAAATAAATAAATTGGAAAAAAAAATTTATTGTTTTCTAAGACATACTCAGAAATTAGCTATGTGTATTAAACACCCACTTTTTCTTTAATGACTTAATATCTATTAGCCACTAATTTAATCAACTCTTTGTTAATGCAGTTCTATGTTATTCTATAGTTTGTTTCAGAGTTATTTTATTGCTGTACAGGTTTAGCTAGTTTATTATTCTTTATTTTAATATTATCACAAATACTGGGTGCTTTTCAGTATGCCCATAATAAAATCACGTTAACCCTATAGTATTGTGGGGAAATGGATGTTGGACTAGAAATAAATATTAGGAATATTTGTGGTTCCATCTCTTACTAGCTATTCAAGAGTGAGAAATTCATGTACATACAACTTTCAGAAATAGTTTGCACTTATTAAGTACTTAAGTGTTGGCAAACAATGTTCCCAGAACTTGATATGTGTTTTCCCATTTATTCCTTATAAAAATTCCATGATTAAAACACCATTAACATTCCCTTTTCAAAGATAAAGAAACATTTAAATGATGTGACCTTTCCGAGGTCAAGACCTATGGCTTATATTTAGAAACCTCAGACTCTCAACCCAAGACTAGTCGCCATTGGCCACAAACGCCTCTCAGCCCCTATTCACCTATCTATAGGACTAAGATAATATCATGTAATATTCATAGCAGAGTGATAGTATATATAGAAAACATAGAAATTTGTAGGATAGCAAGGAATAGGAGGCACAGATTACCCTCAGTGATGGACTTTTTCTAGCTATACATGGGATAATGAGATAGAAAATTGACCATCTTTCCAGTCATTCTGGGTCTCGGCAAATTTCTATCCTGGGATGTACAATAAATCTCACAGAAAAATTAGCAAATTAGTTTATCATCATTTAGGACATAGTCTGAACACCAGTCTTCTCTGTTTTTCTTCCAACTTTGTCAGCAGTCATCCAATATAGAGCAGTCCTCTTGAGCAGTTTCATGCAAAACTACTTCAGAGGAAAATATGTTCTCCCTTATCAAGTCACTGCATTGTTAGAATCCCTGTACATGGGTTTTGGCATTTTAATGTAGAAAGAACAGCTTGGGGCCACTTTTTTCAGAAAAGGGCTGTGGCTCTTGTAGGTAATTAAGATTTCATGGGATCCTCTCTGAGGCAAAGGGCTTCTGGGTAAAATGTAAGACACTAAATTAAATAGAAGATTATAGTATTTTTCTCTTATCGTCTCCCATTAAATTGTGAACTCAAGAAAAGTCAAGAGTGAAGTAAAACACGTAAGTGTTAGAGAAAAATAATAAAATATGTAATTTTTGAAATATATTAAACAATGTTAATAATATTCCCATACACTCTGGACTTAAAAAAATATTTATCTTTAACCAATATGTGTCCAGTTAGAGAAGCAATATGGCATAGTTATAGAGTATAAACAGATTTAGTTTTGAATTCCTCTTCTACTTCCTATGTATAGGCATCTTCTCCTTATTTCTACTTTGGACACCACACTGGGAATTTTGGAGAGAGAGGTGAAAGAAAACAGTAGCTACCTAAGGAATGCAAGCAGATAAAATAAGGGTATCAGGTAAGGTTGAATGTAAATGGAAGAATGGAAAGAGGACTGAAAAGAGAGAAAAGAAGGAAACTTTGTGATGCAAGAGAAACAGGATGATTTGGAGTTGGAGAAGAGTGACAACAGGTTTAGGAAATAATTGTGAAGGTTTGAATAATTCCAAAAGTGCTCTATCTGACTTTATGTGGCCTCTAGTTCCAATAGATCTCCCCAATTTCTGCCATATGATCTTTCTAAAAAAATCTGATTATACTACACTCTTTGCTTAAAATTTAGTAGTGGCTGTCCATTGAGTTCCGGACAAATACAAACACTTTCTGCTTTTTTTTTTTTTTTTGTCCATCTGCTCTGCCTTATCTCTGGCTATTCCCTCCTCACATCAGAATATCCAGATCTATAACACTTCCACCTAATCCTCAAATACACCTTGCTCTTTCATACTTGCAAAGCTTTGCAGTGGTATCCAATGACTGAAATGCCTCTTCGACCCCTTCACTTGGAGATTACCACAACATCCTAAGACTTCCTACTGGTTAGATGATTTTTAGAAATCTCCTTTTTCTTCTTTTCCAAACACTTGTAGAGGACTTACTGCCCAGACTTTATGTGAGAAGTTAGGGAGTTAAAGATGAATAAGACATATTCTCTGTTTTAAGCTAATTAATCATGCTATTTGTATTTCTTTTTTCTTTTTTTTTTTTGTGCATTCTTTTCTTTTTTTTTATTTTTTTTTATTTTTCTCCCAATTTATTTATTTTCAGAAAAACAGTATTCATTATTTTTTCACCACACCCAGTGCTCCATGCAAGCTGTGCCCTCTATAATACCCACCACCTGGTACCCCAACCTCCCACTCCCCCCGCCACTTCAAACCCCTCAGACTGTTTTTCAGAGTCCATAGTCTCTCATGGTTCACCTCCCCTTCCAATTTACCCAAATTCCCTACTACTCTCTAACGCCCCTTGTCCTCCATGCTATTGGTTATGCTCCACAAATGAGTGAAACCATATGATAATTGACTCTATCTGCTTGACTGATTTCACTCAGCATAATCTCTTCCAGTCCCGTCCATGTTGCTACAAAAGTTGGATATTCGTCCTTTCTGATGGAGGCATAATACTCCATAGTGTATATGGACCACATCTTCCTTATCCATTCATCCGTTGAAGGGCATCTTGGTTCTTTCCATAGTTTGGCGACTGTGGCCATTGCTGCTATAAACATTGGGGTACAGATGGTCCTTCTTTTCACGACATCTGTATCTTTGGGGTAAATACCCAGGAGTGCAATTGCAGGGTCGTAGGGAAGCTCTATTTTTAATTTCTTGAGGAATCTCCACACTCTTCTCCAAAGAGGCTGCACCAACTTACATTCCCACCAACAGTGTAAGAGGGTTCCCCTTTCTCCACATCCTCTCCAACACATGTTGTTTCCTGTTTTGTTAATTTTGGCCATTCTAACTGGTGTAAGGTGATATCTCAATGTGGTTTTAATTTGAATTTCCCTGAGGGCTAATGATGATGAGCATTTTTTCATGTGTCTGATAGCCATTTGTATGTCTTGATTGGAGAAGTGTCTGTTCATATCTTCTGCCCATTTTTTGATGTGTTTATCTGTTTCGTGTGGGTTGAGTTTGAGGAGTTCATTATAGATCCTGGATATCAACCTTTGGTCTGTACTGTCATTTGCAAATATCTTCTCCCATTCCGTGGGTTGCCTCTTTGTTTTTTTGACTGTTTCCTTTGCTGTGCAGAAGCTTTTGATTTTGATGAAGTCCCAGAAGTTTATTTTCGCTTCTGTTTCCTTTGCCTTTGGAGACGTATCTTGAAAGAAATTGCTGTGGCTGATATCGAAGAGATTACTGCCTATGTTCTCCTCTAAGATTCTGATAGATTCCTGTCTCACGTTGAGGTCTTTTATCCATTTTGAGTTGATCTTTGTGTACGGTGTAAGAGAATGGTCGAGTTTCATTCTTCTACATATAGCTGTCCAGTTTTCCCAGCACCATTTATTGAAGAGACTGTCTTTTTTCCACTGTATATTTTTTCCTGTTTTGTCGAAGATTAATTGACCATAGAGTTGAGGGTCCATATCAGGGCTCTCTACTCTGTTCCACTGGTCTATGTGTCTGTTTTTATGCCAGTACCATGCTGTCTTGGTGATCACAGCTTTGTAATAAAGCTTGAAATCAGGTAACGTGATGCCCCCAGCTTTATTTTTGTTTTTCAACATTTCCTTAGCGATTCGGGGTCTCTTCTGGTTCCATACAAATTTTAGGATTATTTGCTCCAGCTCTTTGAAGAATGCTGGTGGAATTTTGATCGGAATGGCATTAAAAGTATAGATTCCTCTAGGCAGTATAGACATTTTAACAATGTTTATTCTTACGATCCAAGAGCATGGAATGGTCTTCCATCTTTTTGTGTCTTCTTCAATTTCTTTCATGAGTGTTCTATAGTTCCTCAAGTATAGATCCTTTACCTCTTTAGTTAGGTTTATTCCAGGGATCTTATGGTTCTTGGTGCTATAGTAAATGGAATCGATTCTCTAATTTCCCTTTCTGTATTTTCCTTGTTAGTGTATAAGAAAGCCACTGATTTCTGCACATTGACTTTGTATCCTGCCACGCTGCTGAATTGCTGTATGAGTTCTAGTAGTTTGGGGGTGGAGTCTTTTGGGTTTTCCATATAAAGAATCATGTCATCTGCGAAGGGAGAGAGTTTGACTTCTTCATTACCAATTTGGATACCTTTTATTTCTCTCTGTTGTCTGATTGCTGTTGCTAGGACTTCTAATACTATGTTGAATAAGAGCGGTGAAAGTGGGCATCCTTGTCTTGTTCCTGATCTCAACGGGAAGGCTGCAAGCTTTTTCCCATTGAGGATGATATTTGCTGTGGGTCTTTCATAGATAGATTTGATGAGGTTCAGGAATGTTCCCTCTATCCCTATACTTTGAAGCGTTTTAATCAGGAACGGATGTTGGATTTTGTCAAATGCTTTTTCTGCATCAATTGAGAGGACCATGTGGTTCTTCTCTCTTCTCATATTAATTTGTTGTATCACATTGATTGATTTACGAATGTTGAAACATCCTTGTATCCCAGGGATGAATCCCATCTGATCATGGTGGATAATCTTTTTAATGTGCTGTTGGATCCTGTTGGCTAGGATCTTGTTGAGAATCTTAGCATCCATATTCATCAGTGATATTGGTCTGAAATTCTCCTTTTTGGTAGGGTCCTTGCCTGGTTTGGGGATCAGGGTAATGCTGGCTTCATAGAAAGAGTCTGGAAGTTTTCCTTCTGCTTCAATTTTTTGAAACAGCTTCAGGAGAATAGGTGTTATTTCTTCTTGGAAGGTTTGGTAGAATTCCCCAGGGAATCCGTCAGGTCCTGGGCTCTTGTTTTTTGGGAGATTTTTGATCACTGCTTCAATCTCGTTATTAGATATCGGTCTATTCAGGTTGTCGATTTCTTCCTGGTTCAATTTTGGTAGTTTATATTTTTCCAGGAATGCATCCATTTCATCTAGGTTGCTAAGCTTATTGGCATATAACTGTTCATAATAACTTCTGATGATTGTTTCTACTTCCTTGGTGTTAGTTGTGATCTCTCCCTTTTCATTCATAATTTTATGAATTTGGGATTTCTCTCTTTTCTTTTGGATTAGTGTAGCCAGTGGCTTATCGATCTTATTGATTCTTTCAAAAAACCAGCTTCTAGTTTCATTGATACGTTCTACTGTATCTCTGGTTTCTCCCTCATTGATCTCAGCTCTAATCTTGATGATTTCCCTTCTTATGTGTGGAGTTGGTTTGATTTGTTGTTGATCCTCCAGTTCTTTAAGGTGTAGAGACAGCTGGTGTGTTCTGGATTTTTCAATTTTTTTGAGCAAGGCTTGGATGGCTATATATTTTCCCCTTAGGACCGCCTTTGCTGTATCCCATAGGTTTTGGACCAAAGTGTCTTCATTCTCATTGGTTTCCATGAATTGTTTCAGTTCTTCTTTGATCTCCTGGTTGATCCAAGCATTCTTAAGCAAGGTGGTCTTTAGCTTCCAGGTGTTTGAGTTCCTTCGGAACTTTTCCTTGTGATTGAGCTCCGGTTTCAAAGCATTGTGATCTGATAATATGCAGGGAATAATCTCAGTCTTTTGGTATCGGCTGAGTCCTGATTTGTGACCCAGTATGTGGTCTATTCTGCAGAAGGTTCCGTGTGCACTTGAGAAGAATGAGTATTCTGCTGTTTTAGGGTGGAATGTTCTGTATATATCTATGAGGTCCATCTGGTCCAATGTGTCATTCAATGCTCTTGTTTCTTTATTGATTTTCTGCTTCGATGATCTGTCTAATTCTGAAAGAGGCGTGTTAAGATCACCTACAATTAGTGTATTCATATCAATATGACTCTTTATCTTGATTAACAGTTTTCTTAAGTAATTGGCTGCTCCCATATTGGGAGCATAGATATTTACAATTGTTAGATCATCTTGGTGGATAGTCCCTTTAAGGATTATGTAGTGTCCTTCTGTATCTCTGACTACAGTCTTTAGTTTGAAGTCTAATTTATCTGATATGAGAATCGCTACCCCAGAGATAAATTCTGAGTATAGAACAACTTATTTGATTCTTTGGTTTCTAAAAATGTGAACTTTAAAATCCATTCAAATGTATGATTGTATTCATATTAACTTTACCTAGAAATTAATACTATACTGATCAAATTATAAGCAAAAATTAAAGAAAGCAGTTTCATTTGAAGAAATGATATTAAATGTTTCACAAGTAGATATATAGAACAAATGCACTAACACAAACACAATTGCTTTGTGACAATTCGTACTTATATACATAAACACTGCATACATAATCTGTGCACAAGTGCTATATTTTTAGACATCGTGAGAAAATTCAAAAGAAGGCAAAAGCATTCCCTGGCATGCAGAGTTTACTATGTGTTTATGTTTATTGGATAGAAACACTCAATAGTCACATTTGATAAAGCATTGATAAAAGTCTTTCTGGTGTCTCCTCCTTCCAGATGGAATTTCTTTTCCTGTGGTTAGATGAGAGCTGGGGCCTCCAAGATCATCATTTTTTCCCTTTTTAATTGGATAATCTTGACATACAATGCTGTACAAATTTAAAGTACACAGTGTGTTAAATCTGTACATTTATATATAATAATATTATAACAATATTTATCAGATTGCATACATATACTACAATATTATTATCTATATTCAATATGTACTAGATCTCTTTAACTTATTTAGTATTCATTATAAGTTTCTACCCTTATATATCATATTCTACCCTTTACATCAGTCATACCCCACAAATCCCCATCCCTTGGTAAACACATTTTTCATTTAAGTGAATTGAAAACTCCTTTAGATGTCTATCTTACTCATCTTTATTTGTCATTGCCTAGCAGAATACATATCATGTAACAGACCATGTGTTGAATAAATGAATGAATGAATGATGAATAAATACAGGATGCTCTTTTCCTCTGGATCATTTGATTGATTATCATTATTATTATTTTGAGAAATGTCTTTCTTTTTTTCCAATTCTTTTTATTATGTTCAGTTAGCCACTGTATAGTGGATCATTACAACATGTGCCATCCTTAATACCCATCACCCTGCTACCCCTCCCCCAACCCTCTCCCTTCTGAAACCATCGGTTTGTTTCCTGGAGCCCATAGTCTCTCACGGTTTGCCTCTCTCTCTGATTTCTCCCTCTTCAGATTTACCTCCCTTCCCATATGGTCCTTCATGCTATTGCTTATGTTCCACATATGACTGAAACCATATGATAATTTTCTTTCTCTGCTTGACTTACTTCACTTAGCATAATCCCCTCCAGATCCATCTGTGTTAATGCTGATGGATGAATAATACATAGTCCATTTTATATACATACTACATCTTTTTTATCCATTCATTTGTTGAAGAGCATCTTGGCTCCTTCCAAAGTTTGGCGATTGTGGACATTGCTGCTGTAAACTTTGGGATGCATGTGCCCCTTCTTTTTCACCACATCTGGATCTTTGGGATAAATACCTAGTAGTGCAATTGCTGGGTCATAGGGTAGTTCTATTTTTAACATCTTGAGAAGCCTCCATACTGTTTTCCAAAGTGGCTGTTCCAACTTGCATTCCCACCAATAGTGTAAGAGGGTTCCCCTTTCTCCACAGCCTCTCCAACATTTGTTATTTCCTGTTTTGTTAATTTTTATCATTCTAAGTGGTGTAAGGTAGTATCTCATTGTGGTTTTGATTTGTATTTTCCTGACGGCTAGAGCTATTGAGCATTTTTTTGTATGTCTGTTATGTCTATAAGGAACTTCTCAAACTCAACACTCAAAACAAATAACCTAGTCAATAAATGAGCAGACGACACCACCAGACACTTCTCTAGAGAAGCATCTTTCTTAAGAAATAATCCAAAAACATATATGAGCATTTTTACTCTGAGCTTTTTGTTGCCATATTTTTAATTTTAGAGTCAACATAACAACCATGTTGTTTGAGATTTGGAACACTCTAAAATATAATTCCAAAAGAATCATTGCTGAAACAATGAGAAGAAATGAAACAAACAAAAACAAATAAATAAAATGACATAGTCAGTAAGAAAATTTGCAACGATGGCTTATCCAGTAGTCTACCAATAAATATGCTCAATGCATGAATATGGTACCAAGCACATTGGGGCAACAAAGATAAATGTATAGTTGTCACAATCTTTTGTGGCATTTTGCAATTTCCACACATACAGATGTATTGTTTTGAAAAATAAAACTGCATTTTGAACTACAAAACACTTAATTTTTTAAAAGATCCTAATATTGCCCTGCTGACAATGTTATATTATACAGTGGAGCAGGCAGATTTCATTCCTAATAAGTATTTTAACTGTCAGACATCTCAGCAAATGATCCATCTTGTCATTGTATTTGATGATGAAATAGTACTATAACGGGAAAGAAGTTCTGGTGCGCATTGTCTTTTCTTCTGCTTTTTAAGTATTGGAGGAAATGAGGAGTGGTGGCAGGGATAAAGAACCATAAGGTGGGTTTGAAATTCACATTCCCTTATATATATTTACAGCAGAAAATATGTGCAATTTCTGTGGCTGCACATCTCTGTGTCACGGGGTTTTTAAATTACCAATCCTACTCAACAATTGCAACGAAGGGCAGAGGAGAAATCCTGTACATGTTGATATTTCAAAATTCCTTTACCACTTTGAATAGGCAGCACTAACTGAAATTTCAATATCCAGGGTCCATTTCTATCTTGTCTTTTTTTTTTCCATTTGATAATTTCCCTACATATCCCCCAAATTTTATTCTTGTAAATAAAATAGCTTAGTTACTTTTATAATGGGGGATTAGAGTTTCCACAAGCAGTGTTTTTCTGTATAAAAATTATTGTAGGTATAATAAAGTGCAAACAGTTCATGACCAATGCAGCTACACATTGAAGTATCAGAATGAAAACTGAAATAAGAGGGAAATACATAAAAAGGTAAGTTAGTTTTTTGTTTTGTCTTGTTTTGTTTTTTAGCACTATTATTGGCTGCTAAAACCCAGGTCAGGGCCAAGAAGAATAAATTAATGAAATAAAGCCATAACACAGTAACTGATGTACATGCACTCTTCTTTGTTTATGCAATTTCCCCTGCACCAGTTCAAGTCATGTCTAGGTAAGTTACCTAACAGCTGTCCAGAAAATTTCATTTTGTTGTAGTTTCAGTACTTTAGCTATGCTTTGCATGCATGCCATTTTTTATTACTATTTGAAAATAGCTTTACTAATCCTTTTAGGTTTTTGATATTGCTAAGTTATGATATCCCTTGCTTTTTTTTTTTCTTTAATTCTGAAATTATTACTTTTTTTGAATGGTCCACCTCTTACTCCTACTCTTCGGTGATGGCCTAATCTTCTAAAACAGGATCGCTTTATTTAGTACAAATAGAACACAAGCTTCTAAGAGTATATCTTCTGGAGCCTGGTTTCATGTGATATCAACATCATGTATCTTCATGAACCCAGCTTATCATATTTTAGGCATGATTTTGACTAGTGTACCCCAGAATAGTAGTTATTTTTTTTAATATTTTTTTTATTTATTTGACAGACAGAGATCACAAGTAGGCAGAGAAGCAAACAGAGGAGGAAGCAGGTTCTCCAATGAGCAGAGAGCCCGATGTGGGGTCGATCCCAGGACCCTGGAATCATGACCTGAGCTGAAGGCAGAGGCTTTAACCCACTGAGCCACCCAGGCACCCCCCAGAATAGTATTTATTATGCTGAGAAGTTGATCTGCAATGATTTTAGTTTATTCATTAAGGTTTTATTACACAGAATTATTGCACTGTTACAGAATTCTTATCCTTATGGAGATGTAACAAAAATATTGTCTCTTAGCCCATTCTTCCTTCTCTTATCTCTTTAGAGGGTATTCAGACAGTGGAAGTTTTAACACCTTGTAGAAGGGAAACTTAAATTGTAACATTTGGAAAATTTGGTTCATCCTGTTTCTTTGGATCTTGAGAAGAAGGAACGATAGTTCAATTTTTTCCTTCTTTCTCTCTATTTCTCTCTTCTTCTTCTTCTTCTTCTTCTTCTTCTTCTTCTTCTTCTTCTTCTCCTTCTCCTTCTCCTTCTCCTTCTCCTTCTCCTTCTCCTTCTCCTTCTTTTTCTTCTTCTTCAGTTTATTTTTGTGGATTTATAAGAGCAAGTAAGCTTATATAGTTTTGACTGTGGCCAAAAGGCAAAGCTAAACATTTGGAGTTTTTATTTTCATATAAGCTTTCAATTTGATCCCTCCCATGCTTATGGTGCTTTTCTCTGGGTGGTAATATGAAGAATTTAAACCAAAATGTAAATAATATGTAACAAACAAATCTTGGGCTCCTTAAGGGCTGGTGTTTAGGGCAATAACATGATGTCACATCCAAAGAAAATTAACTAACTCAAAGAGCATTTAAGCATATGTAGATTTTTTTTCAATTGGACTACACAGTGTAAAGCAAAACATCTAAATATTTTTTTATTTATCTCTATGTCAGTTATCCAAAAATCTCTCCTTAATCTCTAACCCCATTCTCTGACCCTAAACTCAACCTATGCTCACTCCTGTCTTCTTCACACTTTCCCACTTCCTTCCTTGCTTATTCCTCTGGTTTTGCATAACCAATCTATTCCCTGAGAAATGTCTTAGTATTTCTTTCTTTATACTTCCCCCCCTTTTCTTAACTTAAAGTTAGGACATATTTCACCTGTGCCAAAAAGCAAGAGAATAATTTAACCAACACTTACATACACACCACTGAGATTAAACAATCTTAATTCTTTGAAGTATTTTGTATAAACTGAAGACTATCTATTCCTTGAATGTTCCTAGAAAAAAAAAAAAAAAACTTATCCAACTTTCTAAGCTTGTCATGATGTGTGTCTGTGTGTGTGTGCTTTTTAAAACATTGATTCAATTTGTTTTTAGCACTTATAGGTCCATTCAAGTGTTTTATTTCTATCTGAGTTAGTTTGGTAAGTCATATTTCAGATAGACTATAAATTTTTACTAAGTAAGGGTTGATTTAGATTACCAAATTCATTGAAATGCATTTTTCAAGGTTTTGCCTATGATTTACTTTCTTGCCCTAGATGGGTTTTCCTTTAGTCTTCCCCAAAGAATACAAAAAGTAGAACACTGTTTGGAAACTCTTTCTGTGCTGAGGGGCTCCAAGAGAGGATGTCCTGCATTAAGGGTTTTAACTTAGGAATTTGTTTTTAATAAAACTCCTAAAGGAGCAGAAACATTAAATTTGCAGTAATCACATTTGAATTTGACTCACTGGAGTTTTTTAATAGTGGATTTTTAAAATCTTTTATTATTTAAACTAAGAAGACCCTATATTTAGTTTTTACTTCTTATGATAAAATAATTACATTGGAATGTCCAAGTGGCTGATTTCACCACAGTATGCATGCATTAAGGTAGAAAATACATTGATTTTTCTTCCAATAACAGAAAGAAAGGTCAGAGCTTTCAAAATGTCTTATTCCAGAAAGATTCATGCTTGGAATACAGCATTCTTTAATTAATGAGAATGAAATATCTGGGTGGGTGAACAAGTGTAACATTTTTGGCTTTCATTGCCCAATGGAAAGAATATCAAGTAATATAATAATTCAAAATGTATTGAAATCTTTTTATTAAATCTTAACAATGACATAATCTTATTTTATGTTCTTATATAGTTGTTGCTTGAAAAATGTAGGAGTTGTCACTGATCCCTCCCCACCCCATGCAATCAAAAACCTATCTATGCCTAACTCTTGACTCCCCAGAAACTTAAATACTAATAGCCTGCTTTTGACCAGAAGTTTTAATAATAACATAAACATCATTAACATATATTTTGTATGCTATATATTATACTGTGTTTTTTAATAAAATAAGCTAGATAAAAGCAAATGTTGTTAAGAAAATTATAAAGAAGACAAAATACATTGACAGTACTATACTATAAAAAATATCCACATATAAGTGGAATTGTACCATTCAAACCCTTGTTGTTCACAGGTCAACTGTATATGTGGAGGAAAATGTACTTTTAAAAAAATTCAGGAACATTTATTTTTAAAGAAGTACTTTGGGTTTCTATTTCAATACTCAATATCATGGACCTTACCAAGTTGAGTTCACCTGACATCCAAGAAAACTCAGTTCAATCACTTGGATACTTAATAAATAATCTGTGCAATGTTGTAAAGTGCCACATCTTATGCCCAGAAAATATAAGAAGCTTAATATATTTTATATAATAATATATAGTATTATTTATTATAAATACTATAAAGATTGCTAGGAAAAGTGAGACATAGGGTAGTAGAATAATTGCTAATATATTTGCAAATATTTTTAGTACGTGGTGCTGGACACTAGGCTGGGAAATTTATTTAGAATATTTTATCTAACCTTCACAACAGCTTTTTTTTAATTAATTAATTTATTTTCAGCATAACAGTATTTATTATTTTTTTCACCACACCCAGTGCTCCATGCAAGCTGTGCCCTCTATAATACCCACCACCTGGTACCCCAACCTCCCAACCCCCCATCACTTCAAACCCCTCAGATTGTTTTTCAGAGTCCATAGTCTCTCATGGTTCACCTCCCCTTCCAATTTACCCCAACTCCCTTCTCCTCTCTAACACCCCTTGTCCTCCATGCTATTTGTTATGCTCCACAAATAAGTGAAACCATATGATAGTTGACTCTCTCTGCTTGATTTATTTCACTCAGCATAATCTCTTCCACTCCCATCCATGTTGCTACAAAAGTTGGGTATTCATCCTTTCTGAAGGAGGCATAATACTCCATAGTGTATATAGACCACATCTTCCTTATCCATTTGTCCGTTGAAGGGCATCTTGGTTCTTTCCAAAGTTTGGCGACCATGGCCATTGCTGCTATAAACATTGGGGTACAGATGGCCCTTCTTTTCACGACATCTGTATCTTTGGGGTAAATACCCCGGAGTGCAATGGCAGGGTCATAGGGAAGTTCTATTTGGAATTTTTTGAGGAATCTCCACACTATTCTCCAAAGAGGCTGCACCAACTTGCATCCCCACCAATAGTGTAGGAGGGTTCCCCTTTCTCCACATCCCCTCCAACACACATTGTTCCCTGTCTTGCTAATTTTGACCATTCTAACTGGTGTAAGTTGATATCTCAATGTGGTTTTAATTTGAATCTCCCTGATGGCTAGTGATGATGAACATTTTTTCATGTGTCTGATAGCCATTTGTATGTCTTGATTGGAGAAGTGTCTGTTCATATCTTCTGCCCATTTTTTGATATGTTTGCCTGTTTCATGTGTGTTGAGTTTGAGGAGTTCATTATAGATCCTGGATATCAACCTTCTGTCTGTATTGTCACAATAGCTTTTAAGGTTAGAATTCTTCTTTTTTTTTTTAGATTTTATTTATTTATTTGACAGAGAGAGATCACAAGTAGGCAGTGGGGCAGGCAGAGAGTGAGAGAGAGGGAAGCAGGCTCCCTGCTGAGCAGAGAGCCCGATGAGGGACTCGATCCCAGGACCCTGAGATCATGACCTGAGCCGAAGGCAGCAGCTTAACCCACTGAGCCACCCAGGTGCCCAAGGTTAGAATTCTTCTATCTTTGTTTTACTACTGTGGAAGTTAAGTCTCAGAGAAATGAAACTATTTTCCCACAGACACAGTGCTAATAAATGACAGTGACAGGACTTCTCTAACTCTAAAATCCATATTCATAAACTTTATACTGTATTTGTCCTCCTGACTAGGGAAAAGTTAGAAGTGTGGGACCTAAGTAGATGTGATTAAAGTCAAGGTGAGTTTTGTGAATCCAGAATAGTATTTTTGGCCCAAAGACTTTTCTAATACACTTAAAATAACTCATCTAGGGGCGCCTGGGTGGCTCAGTGGGTTAAAGCCACTGCCTTCGGCTCAGGTCATGATCGCAGGGTCCTGGGATTGAGCTCCGCATCGGGCTCTCTGCTCAGCCGGGAGCCTGCTTCCTTCTCTCTCTCTCTGCCTGCCTCTCTGCCTGCTTGTGATCTCTCTCTGTCAAATAAATAGATAAAATCTTTTAAAAAAAGTAACTCATCTAAACTATGAGATATAACTGATGCCACTGTTTACTAAAGCTCCTTTTGTTGCTATAGCTTCACTGGCAGGTGAATTGTTCCTTTTTTAAAAATTTAATTCAGTGTGTGTGTGTGTGTGTGTGTGTGTGTGTGTGTGTGTTCCAAAATTCATTGTTTGTTTCTTCCACTGGTTATTTTTTCCTGGTATGTTGAAGATTATTTGACCATAGAGTTGAGGGGCCATATCTGAGCTGTCTATCCTTTTTCATTGGTCCATGTGCCTGTTTTTGTGCCAGTACCATGCTGTCTTGGGGATCACTGCCTTGTTGTAAAGCTTGAAATCAGGCAACGTGAAACCTGCAGTTTTGTTTTTCGTTTTCTATATTTCCTTAGCAATTCGGGGTATCTTCTGGTTCCATACAAATTTTAGGATTGTTTGTTCCAGATTTTCAAAAAATTCTGGTGGAATTTTGATTGGGATGGCATTGAAAGTATAGTTTGCTCTAGGCAGTATAGGCATTTTAACAATGTTTGTTCTTCTGATCCAAGAGTGTGGAATGCTTTTTCATCTTTTTGTGTCTTCTTCAATTTCTTCCATGAGTGTTCTGTAGTTGCTCAAATACAGAGCCTTTACCTCTTTGGTTAGGTTTATTCCCAGGTCTCTTACGCTCTTGATGCTATAGTAAATGGAATCAATTCTCTAATTTCTCATTTTATATTTTCATTTTTAGTGTATAAGTAAACAACTGATTTCTGTACATGGATTTTGTATCCTGCAACATTACTGAATAGCTGTATGAGTTCTAGTAATTTGGGGGTGGAGTCTTTTAGGTTTACCATATATAGTATCATGTCATCTGTGAAGAGAGCAATTTTGACTTTTTCTTTACCAATTTGAATATATTTTATTTCTTTTTGTTGTCTGATTGCTGTTGCTAGGACTTCTAATACTCTGTTGAACAGCAGTAGTGAGAGTGAACATCCTTGTCATCTTCCTGATCAAAGGGAAGGCTGTCAGATTTTCTCCACTGAGGATGGTATTTGCTTTGAATTTTTCAGACAGATTGTATGAAGATGACAAATATTTCCTCTATCCTTATACTTCAAAGCGTTTTAATTAGGAACGGATGATGTACCTTGTCAAATGCTTTTTCTTCATCAATTGAGAGGACCGTTTGTTTCTTCTCTCTTCTCTTACTGATTTGTTCTATCACATTGATTGATGTGCAAATGCTGAACCACCCTTGCAACCCATGGATAAATCCCACCTGGTCATGGTGGATAATCTTTTTAATGTAATGTTGGATCTTATTAACTAGATCTTGTTGAGAATCCTGGCATCCATCAGGGATATTGGTCTGAAATTCTCCTTTTTAATGGGGTCTTTACCTGGTTTGGGAATAAGGATAATGCTGGCTTCATAAAAAGTGTCTGGAAGTTTTCCTTCTATTTCTTCTTTGAATGTTCGGTAGAATTCTTCAGACTCCATCAGGTCCTAGGCTCTTGGTTTCATTTTTTTTTTTTTGAGGTTTTTGATCACTGCTTCAATCTTGTTACTAGATATTGGTCAATTCAGGTTGTCAACTTCTTCCTGATTCAGGAATCAGGAAGTTTATAGGTTTCCAGGAATATATCCATTTCTTCTATGTTGCTTAATTTATTGGCATATAACTGTTGATGATAATTTCTGATGATTGTTTCTATATCCCTGGTATTAGTCATAATCTCTCCTTTTTCAATCATCATTTTATTAATTTGGGTCCTCTCTCTTTTCTTTTGAATCAGTTTGTCCAGTGGTTTATTGATCTTACTGATTCCTTCAAAAAACCACTTCTACTTTCATTGATGTGTTCTACTGCATCTCTAGTTTCTATCTCATTGATCTCTGCTCTAGTCTTGATTATTTCCCTTGTTGTGTGTGGGGTTGGCTTAATTTATTGTTGATTCTCCAGTTATTTAAAATGTAAAGAAAGCTGGTGTATTCTGGATTTTTCAATTTTTTGAGGGATATTTGGATGGCTATGTATTTGCCTCTTACGTCCGCTTTTGCCATATCCCATAGGTTTTGGGCTGATGTGTCCTCATTCTCCTAGGCTTCCATGAATTGTTAAGTTCTTCTTTGATTTCCTGGTTGTTACAAACATTCTTCTTCTTTTTTTTTTTAAGATTTTATTTGACAGAGAGATATCACAAGTAGGCAGAGAGGCAAGCAGAGAAAGAGAGAGATGGAGGAGGAAGCAGGCTTCCTGCCAAGCAGAGAGCCGGATGTGGGACTCAATCCCAGGATCCTGAGATCATGACCTGAGCTGAAGGTAGAGGCTTAACCCACTGAGCCACCCAGGTGTCCCTGTTCCAAACATTCTTAAGCAGGATCGTCTTTAGCTTCCAAGTGTTTGAATCCCTTCCATAATTTTTCCTGTGGACGAGTTCCAGTTTCAAAGCATTGTGGTCTTAGAATATGATATAACATAATATAATATAATATAATATAATTAATATAACATAATATTATATATATATATATATATATATATATAATCTCAATCTTTTGATATCAGTTGAGCCCTGATTTGTGACCCAGTATGTGGTCTATTCCAGAGAAAGTTCCCTGTGCTCTCAAGAAGAATGAGTATTCTGTTGTTTTAGGGTGGAATGTTCTGTATGTATCTATGATGTCCATCTGGTCCAATGTGACATTCAAAGCTCTTATTTCTTTATTGATTGTCTGCTTAGATGATCTGTCTATTACTGAGAGTGGCATGTTAAGATCCCCTACAGTTAATGTGTTCATATCAATATGACTCTTCATTTTAACAGTTGTCTTATGTAGTTGGCTGCTCCCATATTGGAGGCATAAATATTTACAATTGTTAGATCTTCTTGGTGGATGGATAGACCCTTTAAGAATGATGTAGTGTCCTTCTTTATCTCTGACTACAGCCTTTAGTTTAAAATCTAATTTATCTGACATGAGAATTACTACCCCAGCTTTCTTTTGAGACCTGTTGAGATGAAAGATGCTTCTCCATCCCTTTCAGTCTGGATGTATCTTTAGGTTCCAAAAGGGTCTCTTGTAAACAGCATATGGACATTTCCTGTCATTTTATCCAATCTTCAACCCTGTGTCATTTTATGGGAGCATTTAGGCTGTTCACATTGAGAGTAAATATTAAAAGATACATTTTTATTGACATCATGTTGCCTGTAAAGTTCTTGTCTCTATAGATTGTCTCTGTAAATTTCTGTTCTATGTCACCCTTAGGTTCTTTCTTCTGTTATAGAACCCCTTTGAGATTTCTTGTAGTTCCAGCTTGGTGGTCACATGCTCTTTTAAACCTTGCCAATCTTGGAAGCTCTTTATCTCTCCATCCATTTTGAATGTCAAACTTGCTGAATAAAGTATTCTTGGCTGCATGTTCTTCTCATTTAATGCTCTGAATATGTCTTGCCAGCCCTTTCTGGCTTGCCAGCTTTCTGTGGACAGGTCTGATGATATTCTGATGGGGATTCCTCTGTATTTAAGGAATCTCTTCCGCCTAGCTGTCCTCAGAAGTTCTGGTCTAAAATTATAATTTGTGAGTCTCTCAATCAAGTGTCTTCGAGGTTGTTCTAGATTTGTTGTTCTTGGGGGGTGTTCTTTCTGCCTCTAGGACACAAAATGCAGGTTCATTCCCCAGGTTGGGAATATTTTCATGGGGAACTTGTCCAACTATATCTTCTAGTTCTTTCTTTCTTGTCCCCCTCAGGGATCCCAATAATTCTGTCACTGGAATGTTTCATGGTGTCATTTATTTCCCTAATTTTGTTTTCATGTTTTCTAAGCTGTTTCTTCCAGGCCTCCTCCTGATCCTTTTTCTATATCAATTTGTCCTCTAGATCACTAATTCTATCCCCTGCCTCAAGTATCCTAGCTGTTAGAGCATTTATATTGGATTGGATCTCATTGATAGCACTTTTAACTTCTTCCAGGGAAGCTTTTACTTCTCCCCTTAGAGATCCCATGTTATCATTAATGGTTTTCTCTAACCTAGCCATTACCTGGATAATTGCTACCCTGAATTCCCTTTCTGACATACTGTTTATGTCCATATCCAATAATTCTGTCTTAGAGGGCACAGTCTTTGAATTTTTCCTCTGTTGGTCCTTCTTTCTCCCAGTCATTTTGGTGAGAGGTGGTTAAGGAAATGTGTAGCTGAATATATCAACTGTGATCTAGGCAAGGTACACCCTGGAATGCTTCTGAGCAACTGAAGTTATCACTAAAAAGAAAGAAAAAAGAAAAAAAAAAGAGAGAGAAAGATAGAGACAGAAAACAAAGAGAAGACCCAGCCAGAATGGGCCCCAAAGGTAAGATTTAGAAGGTATACAAACAAAAGTGACAAACAAAAAGACTGGCAAAAGTAAATGAGAAGAAGAAAAAAAAAAAACATCTAAAATGAACCACAAGGATTAGACATATAATAGCAGAACGAAAACAAATACACAGAAACACTGACAGAAGAAAAAGTTTGGAGAGTGTTTATAAATCCTCAACGTGGGCAAAAAAGGTTATTTTGATTCTTCCTGGATGTATCTTGCTATCTTTGTTAAAGACTCAACTTTCCAGAGATAAAGGGAGATTAAAACTGGTTTATATGTACGGGTAGTATTGATTAGGGAGAGAAGATGAACTTGAAGCCCATATCTATATGTATATTAAGAAAAATAGCAAAGCAAAAGATAAATAGAGGTATAAGTATGAAAATAGTTCAAGTTAAAAGGTTATTGTGGGGGGCACCTGGGTGGCTCAGTGGGTTAAGCTGCTGCCTTCGGGTCCGGTCATGATCTCATGTTCTTGGGATTGAGTCCCGCATCGGGCTCTCTGCTCAGTGGGGATCCTGTTTCCCCTTTCTCTCTCTGCCTGCCTTTCTGCATTTTTGTGATCTCTCTCTGTCAAATAAATAAATAAAATATTTTTTTAAAAAAGGTTATTGTATTGAACCTCTTGTAATGGTGATTTTTTAAAAACTTAAACAGAACAGGAATAGTGAAAACTATTAAAAATAAAAGTTGTATCTATGAAATACACAGGTTTTAGGGTAATACCAGGAGTTTAATATGTTTTCCCCTGATATTGGGGTTTTACAGTTATCCTCTTGTTCTTTTGGCTGGGTTTCTGAGAGAGGGGCCTGCTGCATTGTTTTTCAGTCTTGCTTGAGTTGAGTCTTCCTGCTCCCTAACAAGGGGCTGGTTCTGTGGAAACCGGTTTGTCATGCTTTTGTTCTCTGGAAGTTTTTGTTCTTTGGTGGTTCTTTGTGGCTTTTCGGAGGTTTAGTGGAAAGCAAAATGAACTCAGATCACCATCTCAGAAAGAAGCCTCAGTCTACTCCTTTCTGGGTGGTCCAGAACACACAGAATCTCCCTCTGCAAGTTCTACTGAGCTGCACAACCTCCCACAGGCACTGCACATCCCCAGCCACTGTTTCAGGGGTCTCCCAATGCACTCGCTTGTATCTGCACCCCTGTGCCACTAAAACTGTGAGTGGTATTGGTCCAGGGAGCCTGCTTCCAGTGGGTGCCTTTGCCGGAACTGCTGTCTGGGGTCCAGACCTCAGTGTTTCACAGGTCACTGACTGCCGAGAGATCCCAACCAGAGATAGTGCTGAGTTTTTCAAGCCTGGGTTGGGAGTGTTCAGACTCTTGGCTGGTCCTAGAGACCACAGGCTAGTGCCTACACAGAACTCTCTCAGGCACAGGTGGGGAGTGAGGTTCAGACCCCAGTCATGCAGTGCACATGCAGACTGCAAAAGGCTGTGGTTCTAGAGAGCACCGGTTGGCATCCACACCAGTCTCCCTCATGCATGCCAGTGGAAGTATGCCTAGCCAAGTGGTGTCAAAAGCAGTGGAAAGCCAGGGGCTCAGGGACTACAGTCTTCAGGCTTTGCTGCACTCTCTCTGGCATGGGTGGTTGCTGGTGGTGGCCGTCCTGGGTCCATGGGCTTAGGCTGGTGCCCATGACCGCCTGATTCCACCAGTTGCCCCTTAAGATCTTTTGCTCTTTTTGAGTGCTTTTATTTTTTTTTATTTTTTATTTCAATTTATTTATTTTCAGAAAAACATTATTCATTATTTTTTCACCACACCCAGTGCTCCATGCAAGCCGTGCCCTCTATAATACCCACCACCTGGTACCCCAACCTCCCACCCCCCCCTCCACTTCAAACCCCTCAGATTGTTTTTCAGAGTGCTTTTAACGAGACTCCAGGTTAATGGTGGACTCCAAGCACAGGGCACTTCTGTATTGGGGTATTACTTTCCAATGGGTCACTTCTGGTGGCTCCCTCCCCTTTCTGTTTATCCTCTGATATCAGTCCAATCATTCCCACTCTGCTTTACCTCTCCACTGGTGTCTTCTGTCCCCACAGAAATCCAGAAGTGTATAATCCTACATCTCAGGCTGATTTCATGGGTGTTCAGAGTGTTCTGGTCGATAATTAACTCACTTTAGGGGACCGGTTGAAACAGGGTCTCATACTTCTCTGCCATCTTGCCCCTCCTCCAGGTGAATTGTTCTTTGAAACAAATATGCATCCATGTATTAATGTTCAGATATCTTGCCTATATCCATGATATCTGTGTTTTTCCCTATAACAGATTCTTGTATATCCCCATACTTGACAACAATCTTCAGTGATGCCCATACTGAATCCTAAAGAGACTGCGAGTTGTGAAGGCAGAGGGAAAGAAAGAAACAAAGAGGGAGAGTTTGAAAAAGGAAGAGAATGGAATGATTGATTAAAGGTATTAAATATACTATACACAATGTTTATTTTATTCTCTCCAGGGGGCAATTTTGTGCTCTCTAGAACATAATATCTACAACTGTGGGAAGGTAACATGATGTGGAAAACAAGTTCTTTTGAATCAGATAATGATGATAATTAAAATGATAACAACAATAATAAGAGCAGCAGCTCTCATTTACTTAGTGTCTGCAATGTGTCAGCTACTCTCCTGAGCACTTTGCAACTATTATCTCAATTAATTCTTCATCAACCCTGTAAAGCATGTGGGACTATTATCTCCATTTTATAGATGTGGAAAGTGAGGCATAGGGAGTGGTTAAGTAATTTTCCAATGTCACACAGTAAGAAGTTAAACTGGACTTTCAGTTCAGGTGGTCTTATTTCAGAAAGTGTGATCTCAACTAAATCTGGGTTCAGTTCTGATCTCTTTCATGTAGAAGCTGACTTCAAGAACATTATTTACTTTTCTGAAACTCATGCTCCTCACATGTGAGAACAGAGAGGTGTGTGGATTGTATTAGGTGATATGCATAAATGCACTTAACCTGGCCCATAGTAAGGGCTTTTTCTCCTTCTTCCTAGTTGCTGCTCTGGATGAGGTTTTCTCAAATAGTGATCAAGAGAACACCATTATCAGAAGCACCTGGGGTGCTTATTAAAAATGCAAAAAATAGGATCTTTTGCTCAAGGATATTCAGTTTATAGATGGAAGGTTTGATGTAACTACATACACAAAATAAAATTTTAATGTCATTTTCTAGCAATAGCAATAAAAAGAAATTACTAAGTACCCTTCAAATTCTGAACAGATGTAGCTTTCTGGTTGTCTGAATCAACATCACAAACATGTCAACCAGATATATAAATCTAAGTGCTCATTATCACTCATTCACATTACATATATGATAGTGAGATTAGCAAAGCTATTAACATAGGAGCCAACTCTTATATCCCTAGTGTTGTATCAAACATACTAGTGAATGAATGCACATAAGCACATGCATGAGAGTTAGAATGCACATGTACAAACATG
The DNA here is from genome assembly GCF_020171115.1 of Neogale vison. Taxonomy (NCBI): domain Eukaryota; kingdom Metazoa; phylum Chordata; class Mammalia; order Carnivora; family Mustelidae; genus Neogale; species Neogale vison. Next base: position 50,753,387 of record NC_058105.1, on the reverse strand, counting down.
CACACACATGCCTACAGATAGGCAGAAAAAAGGTGAAGCAAAGTACAGATATTTCCTCAACATACACATAGACCCTTCTGAAATGCATGGGAGATCAGAGGAGAATTACCTTTTATAGAGCTAATTAAATTTATGTGGAAGGTAGTATGTGACAGAAGTAAGGCAAATTATTTTCCTCTAGTTAGCCAGTGTAAATCTATTTCCTCCCAGAGGTTTATAAAGGTTATATGTTCAGTATTTCAGGGAGCAAGGCAGAGCTAATATGTCATAGTAGAAGGACCCTAGGCTTTCCTTCTCCACTGAATACAGCTAGGTAACTATCAAATCATTCTGAATATCCAATAAATTGACCTGAGGACTGGCATAACAAACTGCACAACTAGAGGGAGAAAAGAGGTCACATCAAGGAAGGTAGGAAGTGCAGACAGGTAGTTTGGGTAAGAAACAGATCATGGGTGCCATGGAGGGGAGGGCACCCTGTTTGCAGAGAAAGGTAAGAGAGTAGAGCATACAGGGATATGCACAAGAACACTCTCCCAAAGCCATTGACTGGAAAAATGAGAGGGGCTGATTTTCATGAGGACTTGCACACAAGGGGCTTAAAGACTGGAGTTTTGAAGGTCTGTGGGCTTGTGTGGGATAGAGCTCTGAGGGTAAGTCACTACTCCTAGAGAGAAGTCAGGCAAACAACCACAGGGCAGATAGTGCAATATCAGGTGGTTGGGGAGAGAATATTCCCTCTTCTTGGAGCACATCTGTGAGAGGTGGCATTCCAGAGATGCCTCTCTGAGGACAAATGAGCTGATGGTCACCATTTCCCTTTGACTTCTCCTCAGCATAGGTGTAGAGATACCTGTTGAGGGCTGCTAACCCAGAAACAGTCTGTTTAGCTTGTTTTGCTCCAAATCTCAAGTCCCTGCATTTTGGCATGGGTGCCCTTCTCAATCAAATCTGTATTAGTCCCCAGCACGGCAAGACCCTCCCTCAGAAGATCAGCACAGGTCCTCAACACATTGTGTCCCTTAAGTTTAGAGTCAGCAGGCCTGGCTGGGATAGAGCCCAAAGTACACTGTGCTGCTACAGCAGGGAAGAAACCTGGAGACAGACAGCATGAAAACAGCCATCTGAAAAATGTCTGGGATGTAGGAGTAGAAATTGTTTGCTCTTCTAGGAGGGCTTCTCTGAGAACAGAAAGTGCAGAGACCCCTCTCTGGAAACAAAGGAGCTGGCTGGCACTATTTTTGTCCCCCACCTGTCATCATAAACTAACTTCAGTGAACAGCACAGCACCAACACTGGTTGCCTAACCTGCTTACACCATGTCCCACCCCTTGTGCTCTGCTGGTACTGCTTTTCTCAGGCAAGTGTGCCTAAGGATAGACACCACAGGCCCCTTCCTAAGAAATCCAACAGAAACATCTGCATGCATTATGTCTACAGACCATAGAATTCTGCAAGGCTTCTGAGCTACTAAAAGTAGCATTAGGTCTCATTTAACAAGCAGACCAGCACACATCTAGTTAAAACTCATCATACTCTGGCCAAGGTATAAAACACTGTCCACTGCAGGGAAAGCAAGCCTCTGTAGATGATGGGCCTGAGGGATAGAGCAACCAAAACACTGGAGAAGAGTGTACACAGCATACACCAGAGACACCCCCTGACGTGTCAGGCCTTGGCAACTATACAGCTCTTCTTCATAAAGCCATTACTCTTAGGAGCAGAAAACATAACAGGATTTTCTAATGCACAAAAGAAGACAGAGACCTAGACAAAATACCAAGATGGAGGGATTCATCCCAAAAGAAAGAACAGGAAAAGGTTATGGCCAAAATTCAAATCAAAACAGATATAAGTAACGTGTCTAATGGAGAATTTAAAGTGACAATCATAAGGATATTTGCTGGGCTTGATAAATCATGGTAGACATCAGAGAGACCCTTACTACACAGATAAAGAGCTAAAACAATCAGAAATTAAAAACACAATACCTAAGATTTGGAACAATCTGGATGGAATGACCACACAGACGGATGAAGCAGAAGAATGAATAAGTGATCCAGAAGATTGAATAATGGAAAATATTGAAGTGGAAGCAAAGAGAGAAAGAAGAATCAGGCATCATGAGAATAAACTGAGGGAACTCAGTGACTCCATCATAAGATAACAACATTCTTATCATTAGATCCTAGAAGAAAAAGAAGAGAGAGAAAATCATGTAGAAGGATTATTTGAGGAAATAATAGCTTAAAACATCCTTACTCTGAGGAAAGAAACAGACATCCAGATCCAGGATGCACAGAGAACTCACATCAAAATCAGTTAAAGCAGGCCAACCAAACTATAGTGATTAAAAAAAATCCTAAAACCACCAAGACAAAAGAAGTCCCTAACTCACAAGGGAAGACCCATAAGGTTAGCAGCAGATCTATCCCCAGAAACTTGGCAGGTGACTTTGATATCAGCCATAGCAACTTCTTACAAGATAGGTCTCCGCGACAAGGGAAATAAAAGCAAAAATTAACTATTGTGACCTAATCAAGATAAAAAGCTTCTGCACAGTGAAGGAATCAGTCAACAAAACTAAAAGATAGCCAATGGAATGGAAGAAGATATTTATAGTCACATGCTGGATAAGGGTTTCGTATCAAAAATCTAGGAAGAACTTATCAAACTCAACACCCCCCAAAAAACATATAATGCAGTTAAGAAATGGACAGAAGACATGAACAGACATTTTTTCAAAGAACACATACATATGGATAACAGGCACATGAAAATATGCTCAATATCACTCATCATCAAGGAAATACAAATCAAAACTACAATGAGATTTCATCTCACACCTGTGAGAATGGCTAAAATTAACAAAGGAAACAGATGCTGTGAGGATACAGAGAAGGGGGAATCTTCTTGCACTGTTGGTTCCAATGCAAACTGGTGCAGCCATTCTGGAAAACATTATGGAGATTACTCAACAGGTTAAAAATAGAACTACCCTACAACTTAAAGGATAAATAATTCTGATTCAAAGGAACACATGCATGGAGCACTGGGTGTGGTGAAAAAATAATGAATACTGTTTTTCTGAAAATAAATAAATTGGGAAAAAAAAGTATGAAATAAGACAACTAACTTCACTTTATAATGATGAGTCAACCATAATGAAGGTCTGTTATGGATCATAAAAAAAAAAAAAAAAAAACAAAGGAACACATGCACCCCAATGTTTATAGCAGCATTATCAACAATAGCCCAAATATGGAAATATTCCAAATATCTGTTGACTGATGAATGGACAAAGAAGATGAGTATATATATACAATGGAATATTACTACCATAAAATAGGATGAAATCTTGCAATTTGCAATGATGTGGTTGGAGCTATAGAGTACTATGCTAAGCAAAATAAGTTAATCAGGGTGCCTGGGTGGCTCAAAGCTTCTGCCTTCAGCTCAGGTCATGATCCCAGGGTCCTAGGATTGAGCCCCACATCAGGCTTTCTGCTCAGCAGGAAGCCTGCTTCCCCTCTGTCTCTACCTGCCTCTCTGCCTACTTGTGATCTCTGTCAAATAAACAAATAAAACCTTTTTAAAATTTTTAAAAATAAGTTAATCAGAGGAAAACACATACTGTATGATCTTACTCACATGTGGAATTTAAGAAAGAAAACACTTGGGGGGGTGGGAGGTTGGGGTACCAGGTGGTGGGTATTATAGAGGGCACGGTTTGCATGGAGCACTGGGTGTGGTGAAAAAATAATGAATACTGTTTTTCTGAAAATAAATAAATTGGGAAAAAAAACACTTAAACATGGGGAAAAAAGAGAGAAGCAAACCAGAAAACAGACACAACTATAGAGAACAAACTAAGATTACTGAAGGGGAGGTGGGTGGGGGCAGTGGGTTAAATAGGTGATGGGTGTTAAGGAGGGCACATGTTGTGAGGAGTGCTGGGTGATTGTGTAAGTGATGAATCACTAAATTTTATGTCTGAAAATAATATTACACTCTATGTTAACTAACTAGAATTTAAATAAAAATCTGAAATAAAGATATATGAACAAGCAAAAAATAAATAAAAGGGGTTGGGAGGATTATTTGTGACATGTTCTTCCCAATATTTTATATTTAACAGTAGTCAATGTATTGATTCTTTTATACAAATATTTATCGATTGCTCACCATGTAACAGGTGTTATATTAGAGGCTGGATGTACAATGATGAGCTAAATAGATTTGTGGAATTTATTACATAGTAGAGAATATAGCTAATAAGTAAATAGACAAAAATTATTACCCATAATCACCTTATGAAATTCCTAAACTTTGCTGAGTGTCAGAATCACCTGGAACCTTGGTGCAAATACAGTTGAGGTTCTACCCTACATAATTTAAGGAACCTGGGACTCTGTGTGCATTAGTTTTCCAGGTGATTCCAATACCTACCAAAATTTGAGAATCACTAGTCTAGTGGTTTGAAAAATTTTTAGGGAATAGTCAAGTTGTAAGGGAAGTTTGAATGTCCTATAGTCCAGTGCTCTCAAACTTCCATGTGCATTCAAATCACCTAGGAATCTCTGTAAAATACACATTCTGATTCATTAAGTTTAAGGTAGGTGGCTGAGATTCTGCATTTCAGACAATATTTTAAGTGAGAATCTAGCCTCATGTAGCAAGTTGTATTTCATAGTATGGATTCTGAAACTTGAATTCTATTTCTATATCAGATTTTGATCATTCTCATTCATCTCAGAGTCTTCATTAAAGTGTGGGAACAGGAACCATAATTGTTTGAAGGTGATAATTAAATTTGCAAATGCTTCAAGTGGTTTTGATATACGCTGAAGTATGAAAACTGCTTCTTTCAGGAAAACCAGTAACTAGGAATCATTCACATGTGTGAAGCATGCTTCAATTCCTCCATTTACTCTATATCAATGGTTTGCCAAACTGGCAACACATTAGAAATACATGTGGAGTGGTTGAAAAAAATACCAATGTCCAAACCAATTAAATCTGAATCTGTGGGGGTGGGCCCCAGGCATTTGTATTTTTAAAAAGCTCCCTTGGTGATTCAAAAGTACATACAGGACTAAGAATGACTGCTACAGAGAAATTGTCTTTTTATTTAAATTTAGGAGTACAGTTGATCTAAGTAGAAATTGTGGGATTCAGAGAGTTTGTCATCTCTCATTTCTCGTCCTTTGTCATAAACATTCTTTCTGCCAAATTACCTTGGTGTTCCTATTAGAATCACTCACTGACCTCACATGACCCATGTCCTGTCTTTCTCCCAACTCTTTGGAATCAAGGCTGTGCACCATCCCCTCTGAAACTTTTTTTTAAAATTTCCTGCTGGAGAGTAGAAACAGGTTTATCAGAAAAAGCAATCCGAGGGCATGTTTAAATTAATATGCTTTCCTACTTTGATACCATACTCTCTTAATCCCATTTGAATAGACTTCCAGGCTCTCCTGAAGTTGGGAATTTCAAGCATGACTGCTTGGAATAATATATCTGAGATTCAAATAAGCAGTCTCCTAGTCTAATAATCTTTAGCCCTGGTCTTGCTTAAGGAAGGACTCCTTGTTTCGTGGTTGATTTCATTACAAAAGGCATATTCTTTTCTTTCATAAATACTGTCCAGGATATTATACAATGATCTGTGGATGTATTTTTTTTATAAAAGGAAATGATAACCTCGGCAAGGAAATAATTCTGACTGCAGTTTCCTTTGTTATGAAAAAGGAATTTAACAAATTTTAAAGTATATTATTTTCTAAAAATGATGAAGTGGGAAAGTCTTTGATGAGGGCCTTGTAATTGGAAACAGAGAGGAAAACAAAGGATGCACAAATATGAGAAATTGGCTGCTTCCAAAAAGAAAGTGTTATATCAACATCAATTAATATTTATTGAGCACCTACTGGGTATATAACATTCTGCTAGCAATTTGAAAAATGACATGGAGTACATATGTATAAAACATAATCACCAGGGACTATTTTTGGCTATTTGTTTAAACTTATTATAGCAAGGACAAGCAACCAAGGCTGCTTATAATTTGGTCTCATTTATAAAACTGATTCCTATGGAGGCTTGCTCAGAAGGATAGAAAATAAATCATATTGCAATATTATTTTATACTATTATGATAATTATAACACATACACACAGTGGGGCCAAATGCTATAATTCCAAGTATATGGTTCTCAAACTTCAGTCACTAGCCCATTGTCAGAGGAAGTAAAGGATCCAGCACACTGTTTGAGATTTCTTTCACTTATCATTCATAAGTGCTATGGATTTGGACCTATCAGTGTGTTTGCAGTTGTGTGTGTATATCACTGAGGAATAATAAATGAGACTTATTCCACAATTCACACACAAGAAGCACTCTCACTTCCTTATGATTGTGGGTAAAAAAATTTACGTTTTTATTTTTCTGTTTTGAAAATGGAGACAGGGCTTGAACTATTTACATATCACCTGAAAATGTAAGCTAATATATTTCTGTTTGAGCTGAAGATCTTGTGCTATAGCCATATGAAAAGCACAAGAACACCTTGACTGGAAGTCTCATGCTTGAGAAAGACTAAAATGATCTGAAATTTCCATGAACATCCACTTCTCCTAAAATACAGAAATTGGCCATGTTACTTAAAATTCAGAGAAAAATGATATTTGATATGGATTTTCATGCTATAGATTTTCATTCAAACAATTCAATTGACCATTTTTGGTATTTTGGTTCAACTTAGTTCTATCATTATTTGAAGTAGAAACCAATTTTGCAAATATTTTATTTCATGTATTTATAGGCATATATTTTCCATTTACAGAAAATAACCAAAGTGCTTAGGTAGGAAAAATAGATTGAGGGAAATTTAATGCATGTTTTTGTCATTCTAGGATGTCTGTAGTCCACTCCGTTCCATGCCTTGAAAATGATGCATTTGAACAGTCTAGAGAGCCACAGTACTGATATTATGGATTATTTTTTCAATTTTGTTTGATAACTATGATTTTCCCTGGGCCTGTGAGGGTGTACTTCTCTGTTTGGCTTGGTTATATTCTTTCTGAAGGTAGGCCAAGGTAAGAAACTTTCTATAGGTGAGGAAATAACTTTGATGGATTTGCTAGAAAGTTGTTGAATAGTGTTTAGAGTTAATTCCCAAAATTTACTATATTTAAAGCACATAAGTGGTCACAGTTAAGATTGGAAATAGTGTGTCAAATTCTACCAACTACTAGGCAGTTAGTATTGTCAAAAAGGAGGAGAAAGAAAGATTTTTGAATAAACAGGGGAAGGAAGAAGAAAGAAAAGAAATGAGAAAACAGGAAAGCACTTCCATGTATATTATGTGATACACATCTTGGGCATGAGAACCTTCCTATCAAGTTCATCAGCTCCTACTGTTTTCAAAGAGATTATATATATATATATATATATATATATATATATATATTTACATGTACTCAAGTTTTGGGGAAATAGTTACTCATTTCTAGTTCACATGTCTTATCTATGATCTTAAAAGAAGCAATTAGTGAAATAGACTCCAAAACAATGTAAGGAAACAACTTCCCATAGTGATGAGGCATATCTACACACTGAGCAAGCAGATGCTCTGTCTTTGTTCTGAACTATCTTTTTCAGGATATGTGTATGATGAACAGCCTTGCTAGATAGAAATTGTGTCTCCAGCTGGAATAAAGGGCAGATTTACTTCTGTAAATATACTAAAAATACTCTCTCTCTCCAGGGAAAAGATCAGGCATTCTGATGGCCTATTATTATCTATTTAGTTTAAACTTGAAGTTCCTTCCCTATAATGCAACCCACTGCCTATACAGATGTTACCTGGCCCTCTTCAGATTGACCTTGAGAATTAGGGTTTATGAACTTAAACAATTGCTAAAACTTGGGTAATGCTATCACTGTAAATAATAAAATGTTTTTTGTCTCTGATCCAGGAGTCTCATGTTTTCTGCTAGGTTAACTCATTAGCTTGCAAGTAAGTTAAAATCTCAGACCCTTCATGGTCCTTGACAAACCACAGATTGTCAGATCTAAAAGAAACAGGTATGTAGTACAACCCTCTCTATTTTATAAATGAGGAAATTTAGACCCAGAATTTATCTGCCAAGGTCAAAAAGGCTATTAACAAAAGAACCAGGACTAAAGGTAATGAAAGCATATCCAAAAGATAACCAATTTAACTCTGAATTTGTTCATAGTCCCCATTTTAGACTTAACACATCCCCTTCCAGATCTCCTTCGATTTCTCCTATATCTGTGTTTCCTCCCCATGAGTACTTTTGTTTCTGACTGTGACAGTCTTCAGGCCAAGTCCTTTTGCCTCAGGTTGTGATAATTTTGACTTGTAACACCCTAGCATTCCTCTGTGGAACACAGCTAGAACATATGCTTCCCAGGGTTTTTGTCAAAATTATGCCCTTGTTAGCTTTTCATCTCTGCCCTGCTTCCCTCACTCTCTTGCCAATTTCTGCTGGAAGCAGGTTCTTAATATGTTGTTTGACAAATACACAAGTCTTTGTATCCAGGTTGGCTTCTGAGGAACCTAACCTGGGATGGCAATCTAGTTATTCAGGGGAATTATGAAAGACTCCAAGCTTTAAGAGAACAGTATTTGTATGTATCTCTTCTAGAATGGAAAATCTAGAATGGAATGCAGAATTGGGCATTCCATAATAACAACCAGTTTCCATGTCTGCACAAAGGTAACCCTATACTAAGTATATTTCAGAAAAAGTACAGGACTCACTGACTGTTACTACAATCATCAGAGGAAGAATTAGAAGAGGTATAATTCACTGACTAAAGGTGGGGAGACAGCAGGAGCTCAGTTCATAGATATAGCTGTCATTTAAATTTATGATGTGTCTACTTTCTGTAAAGCACTGTAGGATATGTAGAAATAAATGGCACAGTCCCTTCCTTTAGGCAAAAACATTTAAAAACACAAGATAGGAAAAATAATTTGAAATGTGAAAAGTGTTAGTACCAGAGCCTAAGAAGTAAAATTGAAGCAATAAAGTACATTTTCTTTTCTTTTTTTAATAGAGGACATTTTAAAAATAGAACTAGTTTATTCATTTATTCATCAAAAAAAAATCACTAAGTAAATGCCCATTATGTACCAGGTGCCAGGTATCATGCTAGGTATTGAGTGTGCTTGTGACTATTAGACAACCAGTCAAAAACAAGCCAGTTTTGTTGTGTTTGTGTCTCTGTGATGGAAGTGTTCCCACCATGGCTGATTTCAAACTACCAAAAGGATATCAATCAGCCCACAAAATTCCTGTAAGTTTATCAATGGGCTCCTGTGAGTCAGTACAAGCTGGCTCTGGCATAAGTTTTCTTTACACACCATTGCCTGAGGTTCTATCAGTAAACACCACAGAAATGGTCTCTGTTTTTACAGGGATTACTGACAAAGAGGTGTACAAGCAAATAGAACATGACTGGGAAAGTAGATAGAAAAAGATGCCCCTAAAATCACCCCCTAACCAGTCTTAAAGATGAGGGACAGGAAAAGCTTCCCAAAGAAATGACATCTATCTGGAGACCAGAAGTGTAAGGAGTTTGCTGAGTGATGGAATTCTGGGAGGTGAGAGAAAATGGTTTCTTTTAGGGAGCTGAAAATATTAGAAGCAGGAATAGCAAAAGGTGAGGCTGAAGATATAGGGAGAGATAGACCATGACCAGCCTCCTAGGATGGGTTAAGCAGTTTGGACATTAGTCCCAGGCACCAGTTCCTCCAGTAAGTCTATAAAATACCAATAGGTATATGTGGGGAAAGAGGAAGAAGAAGAAAAAAAGAGGGAAAAAGAAAAACCTATGCTCAAAAACTATTTTTGAAATATTAGTTGATCAAATTTTGTTTAGTTCCAAGTAATTACCATATATTGTAGTTCTGATTTTAGGAGTAACATTTAGTGATTAATCACTTACCATATATCACCCAGTGCTCATCACAAGTGCCCTTCTTAATGCTCATCATCCATTTAGCTCATCCTCCTACTGACCTCCCCTCCAGTAACCTTCAGGTTGTTCTTTATAGTTAATATTCACTTACAGTTTGCTTCCCTCTCTGTTTTTATCTTATGTTTTTCTTCTATTCCTCTATGTTCATCTGTTTGGTTTCTTAAATTTCACATATGAGTGAAATCATATGATATTTTTTCCTTCGCCAACTCTAGGTCCATCTATGTTGTTGTAAATGGCAAGAATTCATTCTTTTTGGTGTCTGAGTAACAGTCCATTGTATGTATATGTATGTATATATACACCTCTTCTTTATCCATTCATCAGGCAGTGGACATTTGGGCTATTTCCATAACTTGGATATTGTGGAGAGTACTACTGTAAATATTGGCATGCATCTCTTCAAGTCAGCATTTTTGTATCCTTTGGATAAATATCCAGTAATGAAATCGCAAGGTATTAGGGTACTTCTATTTTTAGCTATTTGAGGAACCTCCATACTGTTTTCCAGAGTGTTTGTACCAGCTTGCATTCCCGCCAGCAGTGCAAAAGGGTTCCCCTTTCTCCACATCCTCATCGACATCTGTTGTTTATTGAGCTGTTAATTTTAGTCATTCTGACAGGTGTTAGGTGGTGTCTCATTGCGGTTTTTTATTTAATTATTATTAACATATAATGTATTATTTGTTTCAGGGGTCCTGTCTGTGATTTATCAGTCTTACACAAACACAGCACTCACCACAACACACCCCCTGCCCAATGTCCACCACCTAGCTACCCATCCCCCCACCTTCCTACCATCCAGCAACCCTCGGTTTGTTTCCTAAGATTAAGAGTCTCTTATGATTTGTCTCCCTCTTTGCTTTTGTATTGTCTCATTTTCCCCTCTCTTCCCCTATGGTATCTTTTTTTTCCCCAATTTATTTATTTTCAGAAAAACAGTATTCATTATTTTTTCACCACACCCAGTGCTCCATGCAAGCCGTGCTCTCTATAATACCCACCACCTGGTACCCCAACCTCCCACCCCCCGCCACTTCAAACCCCTCAGATGTTTTTCATAGTCCATAGTCTCTCATGGTTCACCTCCCCTTCCAATTTACCCAAAAGCACATACCCTCCCCAATGTCCATAACCCTACCACCCTTCTCCCAACCCGCCTCCCCCCAGCAACCCACAGTTTGTTTCGTGAGATTAAGAGTCAATTATGGTTTGTCTCGCTCCCTATCCCATCTTGTTTCATGGATTCTTCTCCTACCCACTTAAGCCCCCATGTTGCATCACCACTTCCTCATATCAGGGAGATCATATGAAAGTTGTCTTTCTCCGATTGACTTATTTCGCTAAGCATGATACGCTCTAGTTCCATCCATGTTGTCGCAAATGGCAAGATTTCGTTTCTTTTGATGGCTGCATAGTATTCCATTGTGTATATATACCACATCTTCTTCATCCATTCATCTGTTGATGGACATCTAGGTTCTTTCCATAGTTTGGCTATTGTGGACATTGCTGCTATAAACATTCGGGTGCACATGCCCCTTTGGATCACTACGTTTGTATCTTTAGGGTAAATACCCAGTAGTGCAATTGCTGGGTCATAGGGCAGTTCTATTTTCAACATTTTGAGGAATCTCCATGCTGTTTTCCAGAGTGGTTGCACCAGCTTGCATTCCCACAAACAGTGTAGGAGGGTTCCCCTTGGGATTTCATCAAGATCAAAAGCTTTTGCACAGCAAAGGAAACAGTTAACAAAATCAAAAGACAACTGACTGAATGGGAGAAGATATTTGCAAATGACATATCAGATAAAGGACTAGTGTCCAAAATCTATAAAGAACTTAACAAACTCAACACCCAAAGAACAAATAATCCAATCAAGAAATGGGCAGAGGACATGAACAGACGTTTCTGCAAAGAAGACATCCAGATGGCCAACAGACACATGAAAAAGTGCTCCATATCACTCGGCATCAGGGAAATACAAATCAAAACCACAAAGAGATATCACCTCACACCAGTCAGAATGGCTAAAATCAACAAGTCAGGAAATGACAGATGCTGGAGAGGATATGGTATCTTTTTTTTAATTTATTTTTTATTTTCAGCATAACAGTATTCAGTATTTTTGCACCACACCCAGTCCTCCATGCAATCCATGCCCTGTATAATACCCACTACCTGGTACCCTGACCTCCCACGCCCCGCCCCTTCAAACCACTCAGATTGTTTTTCAGAGTCCATAGTCTCTCATGGTTCACCTCCCCTTCCAATTTCCCCCAACTCCCTTCTCCTCTCTATCTCCCCATGTCCTCCATGCTATTTGTTATGCTCCACAATTAAGTGAAACCATATGATAATGAACTCTCTCTGATTGACTTATTTCACTCAGCATAATCTCTTCCAGTCCCGTCCATGTTGCTACAAAAGTTGGGTATTCATCCTTTCTGATGAAGGCATAATATTCTATAGTGTATATGGACCACATCTTCCTTATCCATTCGTCCGTTGAAGGGCATCTTGGTTCTTTCCACAGTTTGGCGACTGTGGCCATTGCTGCTATAAACATTGGGGTACAGATGCCCCTTCTTTTCACTACATCTGTATCTTTGGGGTAAATACTGAGGAGTGCAATGGCAGGGTGATAGGGAAGTTCTATTTTTAATTTCTTGAGGAATCTCCACACTGTTCTCCAAAGAGGCTGCACCAACTTGCATTCCCACCAACAGTGTAAGAGGGTTTCCCTTTCTCCACATCCCCTCCAACACATGTTGTTTCCTGACTTGCTAATTTTGGCTATTCTAACTGGTGTAAGGTGATATTTTTAATGCTATTCCGATCAAAATTCTACTGGTATTCTTCAAAGAGCTGGAGCAAATAATCCTAAAATTTGTATGGAATCAGAAGAGACCCCAAATCTCTGAGGAAATGTTGAAAAACAAAAATAAACTGTTTTATTTTTTTTTTACCTGATTTCAAGCTTACTACAAAGCTGTGATCACCAAGACAGCATGGTACTGGCATAAAAACAGACAGATAGACCAGTGGAACAGAGTAGAGAGCCCAAATATGGACCCTCAACTCTATGGTCAATTAATCTTCGACAAAGCAGGAAAAAATATACAGTGGAAAAAAGACAGTCTCTTCAATAAATGGTGCTGGGAAAACTGGACAGCTATATGTAGAAGAATGAAACTCGACCATTCTCTTACACCATACACAAAGATCAACTCAAAATGGATAAAAGACCTCAACGTGAGACGTGAATCCATCAGAATCCTAGAGCAGAACATAGGCAGTAATCTCTTTGATATCAGCCACAGCAACTTCTTTCAAGATACATCTCCAAAGGCAAAGGAAACAAAAGCGAAAATAAACTTTTGGGACTCATCAAAATCAAAAGCTTCTGCACAGCAAAGGAAACAGTCAAGAAAACAAAGAGGCAACCCACGGAATGGGAGAAGATATTTGCAAATGACAGTACAGACAAAAGGTTGATATCATTGTGTTTTGATTAAGATTTCCCTGATGATGAGTGATGTTGAGCATTTTTTCATGTGTCTGTTAGCCATTTGTATGTTTTCGTTGGAGAAATGTCTGTTCATGTCTTCTGCCCATTTCCTAGCTGTATTATTTCTTTTTTTGGGTGTTGATTTTTATGAGTTCTTTATAGATTCTAGATATTAGCCCTTTATCCACGATGTCATTTGTAAATACCTTCTCCCATTACATCAGCTGCCTTTTATTTTTGTTGATTGTTTCCTCCTCTGTGCAGAAGCTTTTGATCTTGATGAGGTTGCAATAGTTCAGTTTTGCTTTTTAATCCCTTGCCTCCAAACACATGTCTAGTTAGAAGTTGCTGTGACCAAAGTCAAAGAGTTTGCTACCTGTGCTCTCCTCTAGAATTTTGATATTTTCCTATCTCAAATTTAGGTCTTTTATGCATCTTGAATTTATTTCTGTGTATGGTGTAAGAAACTGCTCCAGTTTCACTCTTCGGCTTGTTGCTGTCCAGTTTATTCAACACCATTTGTTAAAGAGACTGTGCTTTTTGCCTTTGGATATTCTTTCCTGCTTTGTCAAAGATTAGTTGAGCATACATTTGTGGATCCATTTATGCGTTCTCTATTTTGTTCCACTGATCCATGTGTCAGCTGCATGTTGCCTCGGTTAATAATTATAGCTTTGTTATATAACTTGAAGTCTGAGATTGTAATGCCTCCTGTTTTGCTTTTCTTTTTTAAGATTTTTTAGCTATCAGTGGTCTTTTGTGGTTCCATACAAATTTTGGGATTTTTTTCCTAGTTCTATGAAAAATGCTGGTGTTATTTTGATTGGGATTGTAATGAATGCATAAATTGTTTTGGGTAAAATAGACATTCTCACATTATTTTTTCTTACAATCCATGAGCATGGAATAATTTTCAATTTATTTGTGTATCCTTCAACTACTTTCCTATGTGTTTATAGTTTACAGCATATAGATCTTTTACCTCTTTGATTAGATTTAGTCCTAGGTATCTTATGATTTTGATGCAATTGTAAATGGGAATCATTCCTTGTTTCTCTTTCTACTGCTTCATTACCATGGTATAAATAATGCAACATATTTATGTAGGTTGATTTCATATTCTGTGACATTGCTGAATTCATGTATCAGTTCCAGAAATTTTTTGGCTTAGTCTTTCAGGTTGTCCATGTAGTGTATCATATATTCTATGAAGAATGGAAGTTTGACTTCTTCTTTGTTGATTTGGATTATTTTATTTCTTTTGTTTTCTGATTGCTAAGGCTAGGACTTCCAGTATTATGTTGAATAACAGTGGTGAGAGGGGACATCCCTGTCGTATTCCTGATCTTGTGGGAAAAACTCTCAGTTTTCCCCTTGGGGATGATATTAGCTGCAGGTCTTCTGTATATGGCCTTTATGATGTTAAGACATCCTTACTTTACTATCCCTACTTTACTGAGGGTTCTTATTAAGAAAGAATGCTGTATTTTGTCAAATGCTTTTTTTTTTGTATCTATTGAGAGGATCATATGGCGCTTATCCTTTCTTTTATTAATGTGGTGTACCACATTGATTTATTTGTGGATGTTGAACCACCCCCACATCCCAGGAATAAACCTCACTAGATCATGGTCTTTTTAATGTACTATCAAATTTGATTTTCTAGTATTTTGTTCAGAAATTTTATATCCATGTTCATCAGGGATATTGGTCTGTATTCCTCCTTTTTAGTAGAAACTTTTTCTGATTTTTTGGAATCAAGGTAATGCCAGCCCCATAGAACAGGTTTTGAAGTTTCCTGCCATTTCCAGTTTTTGTAAAATCTTCACAAGAATAGGTACTAATTCTTCTTTAAATGTTTGACAGAATTCCCCTGAAAAGCTATCCAGCCCTGGACTATTGTTTGTTGGGAGGTTTTTGATTACTGATTCAAATTCTTTGCTGGTTATGGGTCTGTTCAGATTTCCTATTTCTTCCTGTTTTAGTTTCAGTAGTTTATATGATTCAAGGAATTCATCCATTTCTTCCAGATTCTGTGATTTGTTGGCATATAATTTTTCATAATATTCTTTTATAATTGTTGTATTTCTATGGTGTTGGTTATGTTCTCTCCTTTGCATTCATGATTTTGTTTATTTGGGCCCTTTTTATTTTCTTTCTAATAAGTCTAGCTAGGGGCTTAACAGTCTCATTAATTCTTTCAAAGAACCAGCTCTTAGCTTTGTTGATGAGTTCTACTGTTTTTTTTTTAACTTCTGTATCATTGATTTCTGTTCTAATCATTATTATTTATCTTATTCTGTTGTATTTAGAGATTATTTGCTGTTCTTTTTCTAGCTGCTTTAGGTGTAAGGTGAGGTTTGGTATTCAGACTTTTCTTCATTCTTGAGTAAGGTCTGTATGGCCATATACTCCTGATTAGTGGCAAACTTTACTGAGTTCCAAAGGTTTTGGACTGTCATATTTTTTTTTTCTTCTATTTGTTTTGTTTGCATGTATTTTTTTTAACTTCTTCTTTAATTTCCTTGTTAACCCATCCACTTTTTAGTAGGATATTCCTTAAGTGCATGCATTCGTGGTCTTTCCAAAATTTTTCATGTGATTGGTTTCCTGTTTCATATCATTTTGGTCTGAAAATAAGCATGGTATGATCTCAGTCTTTTTGTACTGGTTGAGGCCTGATTTGTGACCCAGTACATGATCTATCTTGGAAAATATTTCCAGTGCAATTGAAAAGAATGTGTATTCTGCTGCTTTTGGATGAAATGTTCTGGTTATATCTGTTAAGTCCATCTGGTCCAGTGTGTTATTCAAAGCCATTGTTTCCTTATTGCTCTTCTGCTTAAATGATCTGTCCATTGCTATGAGTGGGATGTTAAAGCCCCCTACACTTACTGTATTATTATCAATGAGTTTCTTTAAGTTTATTATTATTGATTTATATATTTAGGTGCTCCCAAGTTAGGGGTGATAATATTTACATTTGTTAGATCTTCATGATGGATAAAGTCTCTTATTGCGATACAGTGCTCTTTTTCATGTCTTATTACAGTATTTAAGTTAAAATCTAGTTTGTCTGACATAAGGATGGCTAATCTAGCTTTCTTTTGAGGTCTATTAGCATGGCAGATGGTTTTTACCCCCTTACTTTCAATCTGGATGTGTTTTGGGTCTAAAATGATTCTCTTGTAGGCAGCATATCAGTGGGTCTTATTTTTGTTTTGTTTTTGTTTGTTTCTTTTTTAATCCATTCTGATACCTTATATCTTTTGATTGGAGGATTTAGTCCATTTGTAATCAAAGTATATATGATTTCTGTGCCATTATTGCCTGTAAAGTTGCTGTTCTTTTGATTGTCTCTCTTCCTTTCTAGTTTTTATTGATTTTGGTCTAGTTTTTATTGTTTTTGGTATCTCTTTCCCTCTCAAAGAGTCCCTTTGATATTTTTTGGAGGGTTGGTTTAGTGTTCATCAACTGCTTTAGTTTCTACCTGTCTTGGAAACTCTTCATCTCTCCTATTATTCTGAATGGCAGCCTTGCTGGATATAGTATTATTGGCCACATACTTTTCCCATTTGGCATCTTGAATATATATGCCACTTATCTGGCCTGCCAAGTTTCTGTGTCTAGGCCTCCTGCTAACCTTATATGTGTATCCTTGTAGGTTATGGACACTTTGTCCTTAGCTACTTTCAGAATTCTCCCTTTATCTTTGCGTTTTGCAAGTTTCATTATGATATGTCTTGGTGTTGACCTCTTTTTGTTGATTTTGAGGGAAATTCTCTGTGCCTCTTTAACATGAATTACTGTTTTTTCTCCAGATTAGGGAAGTTCTGTGCTATAATTTGTTCAAATAAATCTTCTGCACCCTTTCCCCAATCTTCTGGGACTCCTGTGATATGGATAATATTATTGTGTTTTGTGGAATTGCTGAAATCCCTAAGTCTATATTCATGAACTAATAGTTTTTTTTTTCCCTTTTCTTTTCACATTCATTTTTTTTTTTGGAATTTTATTTTCTGCATCACCTATATGGTCCTCTTTTGTAACTGAGATGCAAAACTAATTGGATATAATCACAGTGAGGATGGAAGTCGTTGATCAATGTTAAATAGTTGTCCTCACTGCGGCATTTATCAGTCTTTAATCAATTGATGCACAGTATGTTTCTCACAGAGTAAGGTTTAGTATACCTAATTTCTGGAAGTTATTTGACTGTAGAACACCTCTCATTTATTTTTATGATTGTATATAAGGAATAGGATGCTAGGAAACTAGTGTCTACAAAAAACATTCTAGAAAGTGCTCTTCTGGGAACAATGGAAATGCATTATAAACTTTTAAGCCACAATGACATGATCAGATAATGCCAAAGGTGTTTTATTTCACTAATTACTGATTTGTTTTGTATCATGTTTTTCTATTGCCCCCAACTTTGCTCAACTTTCTTCTATCTCCAAAATATAAAAAAGCCTAGGAAAACATCAAAGCACATCTTAATAGTAAAAACTAAATGGTTTTCCATAGGTAGTACACTAGTACTAAATTTGATAAATTTCATTGTTTTGGTTTCTGACTTTAATCCCTTTTAAAAATTTCCATTATTTATAAAAGCAGAGAGGGTAAGACCTGGGTCTGTCTCAACTTTCAGGCTAATTTTCTTCAAAAGGTAACAATAACAAACTAATCCACTCATCTCTAGAAGATTATAGACTCCCAAATCTGAAGTGTAAATTGTAGCTTAGAAGATCATACATTTTATATCATCTTTATATCAACTTCATTCTACATAAGGAATTAATAGGATGGAGATAATCATTTAGGAGAAAAAGAAAGAAAGAGGAGAGAAAAAGATCATTTAGTGACCTATCAGAGCTTGATGAAGTCTGATATAATAAACAAACTTGTGATATCTCTAGCAATTGTAATTCCAATTATTTGCTAGCTGAAGGCAAATTTCACTGCTCTGAGTTAGGAAATCATGTAAATAGCCTAATTAATATAATTTGCCTTATGTTCTACTAAGAAAACAAAACAAATATGCCATTTTTTAGAATAAATAGTATGGTATGGACTAAATATTACAAATATTCTGTTGGTTTGCAGAACAAATATTGCATATTATGGACACTTTTCAGCAATTCTATGAAGTTCAGTATGATTTAATGACATTGCAATGGTTGTTTGAGTTTTACAACTACATTATAATAAAAGAAAGCACTTACTTTGCATGGATAAGAGGAAGTTCCTTGACAAAAAAGCATAGTAGTGTTTATTATGCTGTGGGCCTGAGGAGACAAAGATTTCATTCTTTTTCTTGTCAGTTCTCTAATCTCAAGAGAACCTCAAAGTTAAAATAAACCTTTTAAGAATTCTATATGCAAGTGGTGGAGAGACATAATAAATAATTATTTGCCATTTCATCATGTAGAATTGAGAAATAAAGCACTTTATAAAGCCCTAAAAGACAAATCATTTCTACGGATTTTCAGTGTTAATTTCAGTGAACATTTAATCACCACATGTAAAAATGCATAATTCAATGGTTGGCTGGCATTGTTCCTTGTCTGGGAGCTGCACCTTACCCCATTATATTTAATCACCTGCCCTCTGTCTTGCTGTCAAGTATTTATCTCTGAAAAACAATTTAAGACTACCATGATGAAGATGGAGAGAAGGAAAAATGATGACTGAGATAATGAAGAATTATTTATTGAAGTTATATATTTTTATCATTATGCTAGATGCTGTAAAATAAACAAAAACAATGTTTCAATGTCACACATGACCCCCTGCCTTGTAAATGTTTCCTATGTGTTTGGAGTATCAAAACTCTCATAAATCAATTATAGATCAACTAAATGTCATATATATTCATATATATATGAATATATATATTCATACATATACACATATATATATGAATATATATTCATACATATACATATATATTCATATATATGTCATACATATGACATTTATACACACACACACATATATATATAGCAAATTTAAAAAGGGATTAAAGTCAGAAACCAAAACAATGAAATTTATCAAATTTAGTACTAATGCAGCATCTATGCAAATACATATTTATATTTATATTTATATAATTAACTTGAAAGGCAATAGCTAAGAAATGAGATACTGAGACATTCACTGACCTGGAGTGGTAGCAAAAGACTTCATTAACAAACTAGAAGTGGAATCTTGAGAGATGTTTAGGATGTATATGGTAAGGAAGCGAGGGCACCCCAACCAGAGTTGTTTAACATAGGAAAAGGCACAGAGGTATACCTGCATGGGGGAGAGAAAGGATAAAACTGATGATAGAAATAATCATGTGTACAAGAGTTGAGTGAGATCATTGATAGTTTAGTAAGCCTAGAAAAGAGGCTGCAGTATAATTAGGTAGAAAAAAGGGAGGTTCTTGGTCCAGAAGATGACAGAATTTATCTAATTAAAACATAACAAACATGGGCGCCTGGTTGGCTCAGTGGGTTAAGCCGCTGCCTTCAGCTCAGGTCGTGATCTCAGGGTCCTGGGATCGAGTCCCGCATCGGGCTCTCTGCTCAGCAGGGAGCCTGCTTCCTCCTCTCTCTCTCTCTGCCTGCCTCTCTGCCTACTTGTGATGTCTCTCTCTCTGTCAAATAAATAAATAAATAAATCTTAAAAAAACAAACAAACAAACAAAAAATCCCAGAATAAATGAAACAGCTTCAAAATTATGATACATTATAGCACAGAAGAGAACTAACTCAAAGTGAAGAAGGCTATTTTAGTAGGTGATGAGTAAAGATATGAACAACTGAAAAAAGGAAATGAAAGTGAAAATGAACACAGAGAGGCAAATCAGAAAGACATATCAAATAAAGAAATATCACACTGTTTTCTATGACTTTTATAACAGTTTGGATGTAGGGGACAAAGAAGGAAGTTAAAGAAAACTTTAAGTCTTTTAGCTATGACAAAAAGTGATGGTATCACTGGGATAAAATTATGTGATGAGGTCTGATTTATACATAAGATTGAACTACAGGTAGGATGATATTTAACACGTACCTTGGGGAGTCATGAGCACAAAAATGATTGAAGAAGGACACTTAATTCTCCAAATTTTGATCCAAATATAAAAATATATTTTACCTGAATAAATAATGCCATGGGAATTCATGTCCTGAAGGCTTCTATGCCCCATTTATCTTCTCTTCCATAGAAATAAAACTGTAGCCTGGCATATACATGGCTGATGTGGTAAATCAAACCATGGCTTTCAAAGATATCCACATCTTAATCGTCAAAACCTGTGAATATATTAGGTCACATGACAAAGGTCAGCTAATTAACATGATTAATTAGCTGACCTTTCAAATAGGAAGATTGTTCTGGATCATCTGGGAAAGACCAGTGTAATAATAGGGTCTTCCTTTAAAATGGAAGAGGGAGGCAGAAATGGAAGGCAGCCCAAGAGAAATTTGAAAAGATACACTGCTGGCTTTGAATGCAGAGGAAGGGGCACCAAGTCAAGAAATGTGAGAACCCTCTAGAAACTGAAAAAGGCAGGGAAACAGATTCTTCCCTAATGTCTCCAGAAAGAATATATCCCTAGCATGATTTTAACCCAGTGAGGCTCATTTCAGATTTCTGACCTCCAAACTACAAGACAATATATTTATGATGTTTTCCGCCATGAAATTTGTGGTAATTTGTTGTAGCAGCAATCGGAAACTAATACAACTGACTAGCTATGCTATATTTCCCTCTTGATCTTATAGATAGGTGTGATCATGTGATTAAATTTTCACAAATGAAATGATAGAGGTAGCGATGTGTACTTTTGGGGAAGTATTCATCACATCACTTGTCACATTTCCCCAGTATTTCCTAGTCAGCACCTTGGGCCTAGTATATTCCCTTATATGGAGGCTGTGAACTAAGATGCTAGGTGGCCCTAGCTTGTTTTTCCTTATTAAGGAAATCTTCCCCTGTTCTGGGTACAGTGAATTTTCTTGTACTACTTATGCCTGTGCAATATATGGCACCTGGCCAGCCACCAAGTAGATTTGCCACTACATGAAGGAAATAGGGATTTGAACTGCATAATAAGAAGGATGCATATAATCCAACACTTGTTTCAATTACCAGGAGTTACCCACTGGCCATGGGAGACCAGCACCCACTACAGAAGCTGATTTGTGAGTAAAATGTTATTCCAACTAACACTTTGTGTGTCGAGTCCCTCTTGGCAACTCCACAGAAGATCCAGTGGATCAATATTTGAAGTCTCCTAATTTTGTTGGTTGGCTTTGTTATGATCTTTGCCACCCTCTGTACAAGGTGGATATTCTTAGTTGGGATTGGTAGCTGGATCTTTTTGCTCAACATGCGTGGTATCTAGGCTGGAGTCTTTAAAATAGCCCATTTTCTTCACATTCTCTTTTACTATGCAGTGAAATGTAACATAGATGTGACTGTGTCCACACTTTGACCATGAATACAATATCCTAGGAAACTTCAAAGATAATAAAATGGAAGGGAACTGGACTTCTAAATTACTCTGTGCAGGAAAACTTCTGACTAATCTGGAGCTTGGATTATTATATGAGAAAACTAAATATGCATCTTTTCTGAGCTCTTACATTCTGGATTCTTTATGTTATAGTAGTTAGTATGACCTTGTATTAGTCAACGTTCTCCAGAGAAACAGAACCAACAGGAGATATATATATATATATATATATATATATATACCAATGAACCAGCTCCTTATATAATAATAATATATATAATATATAATATAATTATATATAATAAGGCATTGGTTCCTTATTATATAATTTTATTATATATTATTATATCACAATATATAATATTATGATAATATTAATATATTATAATAAATGATAAATGATAAATAAGATATAATAAATAATATAATATATACTATTACATATAATAGTATATAATAAGAAATTGGTTCATAAATTTCTGGAAGCTAAGAAGTCCCCTGATCTGCCATCTGTAATCTAGAGACTCACAAAGCCCAGTGGTGTAATTCAGTCCAAATCCAAAGGCCTGAAAATCGGGAGTGCCAAAGGCAGGAGAAAATTGACATCCCAGTTCAAGTAAAGACAGCAAGGGCTGACAACTTCCTTCTTCTGCCTTTTTATTTAATTCAGTCCCTTGATGATTGGATGATGCCAAACCATGTTGGAGAGAGCAAACTACTTTACTATGTCCACTAATTCAAATGCTAATTTCAGCAGGAAACACCCTTATGGATACACCCAGAAATAATATTCAAATATCTAGGCATCCTCTAATGCAGTCAAGTTGACACATAAAATAAATCATCACAGACTCTAAATGATAGAGTAGATTTTGTGTTAAAGGAAGGAATGTGTGTGTGGTGAAAGAAAGAAGTTGGAGAGAATTTGGAGAGAGGTTGGAAAAAAGTCTTTGGGATCATCTTTATATAAAGGGTAGGAAGAGGAAACAGCAAAGACTGAAAAGGACCATACAATGTTACAGAATCTACAGGAATACAAAATTTCAAGAAGGGCATGATCAGTAATTGGAACTGTACCAGAAAGTTATGACTAGTGAATCATTCTTGCTTCTTTCATTTGTCCTCCTCCATCTATCTGTGTTGCTATAAATACCATCTATACACTTATTATTCCCAAATGTTTATCTCCAGACCAGATCACCCTTACTTAATGTCACCACTTGGATCTTTAGGCATCTCAAACTTAATATATCAAAAAATGGACACATGAGAACCCTCTAGAAAAAGTCTGCTTTTCATTCTGACTGTGCTACCTCAATAAAAGTACTTTGTTCCTCCAACTGCCCAAGCTTGAAAACTGAAATTTCTTTTTTCCTCCTTCACCTTTTCACTCTCAGTCCATTAGTCCATCATCAAATCCCACCAATTTAACATAAAAAAACTCTAATTTTACCCTTATCAAATCTGCAATCACTGCTTATCTGAAATGCATTATACTTTACCAACTGTACACTTCCAATCCATTTTCCTCCATTTTTCAAAACTGTAAATAATATTCCATCATTCCTTTTTAACATGAAACACCTTACCACTGCACTCATAAATGAAATAAAATCATTAACATGGCCTAAAATAGCCCAACATAACATTCCTAGAGTTACCCTTCCAACTTTTTCTTTCACCAATTTCTCTCCTTGCTCTTTATGCTGTGGCTGCACAAAATGACTTTCAGTTTTACTAATGCACCAATTCTCTTCCTCAGGGTTTCATACATGCTTGTCCCACTGCCTTTTCTATTCTTTGACCTACTTAACTCTTCTCATTCTTTTTTGGCCATGGGTTTCTCAGATAGACGTTACTTATTCTCTAAATAAGATGACCATTGTTATCTTCATAGGATCACATTATTTTATTTCATAGTACTTGTCAAATATTTAATCCTTGTTGAGTAATTCCTTTGTTAGTTTTTATTTTCCTCTTAGTTTCTGTATCTATGAAGATAGAGATTATGTGTTTTGTCAACCACTCTATACACAATTCCCAATTTATAATAATATTTAACATGCAGTATATACTCAGTAAATATTTGAGAATCCTGATGAGTTTTGGTAAATACTTTCCATTTGAGTGGTGGAAGCAAGAATTTAAACTTCAGAGATTTAATAAGAGAATGGGAAGACCTGATGGAATTGGGAGGTGATATAGAAGAAGAGACAAAGTCGGCTCTGAAAAGGTATTGCTGAATGTCTGGATTAGTCTTATTTCTCTTTTTAACCATTAGATAATTTATACACATGAAACTCCTACATTTAATAAATATTAACACTGACCACCATTAGAAAGTGTTTGTGCCTTGACATCAATTACTATGTTAACAGAAATGTTCCTTAGCTTCTAAGGTCCAATTACCATAGAAAGAAAGAAAAATTGTAGAAGAGACATGTAAATGAAAAATGAAAGTACAATTGGAAATGTGATTACATTTGGACAAGATAAGGCACTGCCAAGATTTCTGCTTACTGCCAACATTAAGTTTTGCCAGGTCATAAACAAACAAATAAAACAAAAACAAACAACAAAAAACAAAACCCTAAGTAGACAATTACAAAGAGATCATGTGAGAATAAAAAAAGAGTAGAAAAATGTAGATAAGCTTCAAAGTAAAGGACTAGGAAAATATTCTTTGAAAACATTATTGTAACCATGCATAATAACATACGATTATTAACAAGGGAGTTTTAATGGACTTATTTCTAAAAAGAGAATCTTATCCTGCATACTTAATTTTTCTGATCTACCATTTTTATTCTTCAACCTGTCTGAGTCAGACAAGTTTTTTTATGTTTCCATGATGTAGAATAAAAGAAAAGAAAAAGTAGACAGAGAAAGACAAGGTGGAAGGACAAAGGTGTCTGAAAAAGAGGAAAAGACTAAATGAGGTTAATGGAATTAACAAAATAAAGAAATGAGAGAGCAGATGGATTAAAATTTCTGGAAGCTGGAGCAGATGGATTAAAAGTTCTGCAAGAGTTGGGTAGGAAGAATCCTTGGTCTCTAAAGAGGGTGGGTTTTGAGAAACTAGGAAAAAAAAAGAAAGGGGGCATGTAAAAACATCATTTGATTTTATGAATTGAATTTTTGCTTTTTAAGCATACCTTCTAGGTATGGCACCATTCAAAGTTAAAACACATAAGCCACATTTTTATTAACATTACATTAGTTGAGCTATCATCTCTAAGTGGTTATATTCCAGGAACAAAAAGACAGAATCACTATCAAATTCCCTCAAAGCACTGACCAAAATGCTACAGCCTTTGTTGAATGAAAGTGATGACAATTCATACTTCAAACATTGAATGACAAGTTCTGACAATCTCAAATAAAGAAAGAAAAAATCAGGAGAGAAAACAAAGAAAGACCATTAGGATTTGTAAGTATTGGATGAATTTTACATTTTCTTCCAAACTCTAAGACTCTATGAATTATCCATAAGGAAAAAATAAAAAAAAAAATATATATATATATATATATATATACACACATACACACACACAGATAAACACACACATATACATAGATGATTCTCTTTTCAGTTTGTAAAGATAAAGCATGAATGATGAAGAATATGCTACATATTTATCACATATTTAATGTATATTAATGGTTGGGCATGGACTTGATAACAATGTCAGAATGTGATAATTATTATTAATGCTTTTGAAGTTTCATTTTGGTACTTTTTAAAAAGATTTTATTTATTTGACAAAGAGAGAGATCACAAGTGGGCAGAGAGGCAGACAGAGAGAGAAGGGTAAGCAAACTCCCTGCTGAGCAGAGATCCAAATGCAGGGCTCCATCCCAGGACCCTGAGACCATGACCTGAGCAAAAGGCAGAGGCTTAACCCACTGAGCCACACAGGCATCCCTATTTCAGTAGTTTTAAGGTAAATCTTGACCATCAAAAATCACAGGGTGGGACGCCTGGGTGGCTCAGTGGGTTAAGCCGCTGCCTTCGGCTCGGGTCGTGATCTCAGGGTCCTGGGATCGAGTCCCGCATCGGGCTCTCTGCTCAGCAGGGAGCCTGCTTCCTCCTCTCTCTCTCTCTCTGCCTGCTTCTCTGCCTACTTGTGATCTCTCTCTGTCAAATAAATAAATAAAATCTTTAAAAAAAATCACAGGGTGAGAGGGTTATAAGAGTCTCTTAAAGGAATGAAGAAAATGGATGTCTGAAAGAATTTGGGCGGAAGGCTTAGTCTTGGAAAGGTTAGTTTGGGAATTTAGGGTGAATATAAGTCAGGGTATATAGAGATTCCAGACCATTAGAGGCCAATAAGCATGTGTCATTGTTCCTCCTCTCCCTATCAATTTTATTTTATTTTACTAAATATAGATAAATAGTGAAAGAATCCTGAGTCAGAAATTGGAGAAACTGAAAACTTACATAAGGTTTAAATGGGCTCAATCAATCATTAAGTAAACATCTATCAAGTGTCTCTTAAGGCATAGCCATGATTCAAAGTGTCTTGGGGGATAGATTTAAGAGAGGAGAAGATATTTATTTCCTTAAGGTATATATATATATATATATATATATATATATATATACACACACACACACACACAAACACCACTTTTACTAACAAAAGATAATCTACTGTGTAGGACAGCAAGTGTATAAGTTCTCTTGAGACAATGTAGTGTAAAGAAAATAATAGTCATTTTCATTTCATGGACAATATGGAGTCACTGAAGGATTTTGAGCTTTGGAATAAAAGGCACAAAGTGGCATTTCAAGAATATAGAAAGTTTAGGAGGCCAGAAAAACAGGAAGTAAGGGAACTATTGCAGTAGCTTAAAATTCAATGATTTTACAAAACAGAGTAAAATAGTGGATAATAAATGAAAAAAAATATTTCACTGGAGCATAGATTGAAAATATTGTGTTGAAAATTTCAAAAGTGTTTAGGTAAAATTTGTTGAAATTGCTATGACCATCTACTAAGTAAAATGATAAATATCTCTAAAATATGCAATCCATTTGTATATATAGAAGACAATTAAAAATAAAATTTTATCATATTATTTTTTTTAAATTTAATTTTATTTTTTCAGCATTCCAAGATTCATTGTTTATGCACCACACCCAGTGCTCCATGCAATATGTGTCCTCCTTAATACCCACCACCAGGCTTACCTATCCCCCCATGCCCTCCCCTCCAAGGCCCTCAGTTTGTTTCCCAGAGTCTCTCATACTTCATATCCTCTTCCAACTTCTCCCAATTCACTTTTCCTTTCCGTATCCTAATGTCTTCCATGTTCTTCCTTATTCCTTACAAGTAAGTGAAATCATATGATAATTGACTTTCTCTGTTTGATGTATTTCACTCTGCATAATCTCCTCCAGTCCCATTCATGTTGTTTCAAAAGTTGGGTATTCATTCTTTCTGATGGCTGCATAATATTTCATTGTATTTATATGGATCATATCTTCTTTATCCATTTGTCTATTGAAGGACATCTTGGCTCTTTCCACAGTTTGGCAATTGTGGTCATTGCTGCTATGAACATTGATGTACATATGGCCTTTCTTTTCATTACATCTGTATCTTTGGGGTAAATACCCAGTAGTGCAATTGCAGGGTCATAGGGTAGCTCTATCATTAATTTTTTGATGAATCTTCACACTGTTTTCCAAAGTGGCTGCACCAACGTGCATTCCCACCAACAGTGTAAAAGGGTTCCCCTTTTTCCACAACCTCTCCTACACTTGTTTCCTGTCCTTTTAATTTTGGCCATTCTAACTAGTGTAAGGTGGTATCTCACTGTGGTTTTGATTTGAATCTCCCTGATGTCTAATGATGATGAACATGTTTTCATGTGTTTGTTAGCCATTTGCATATATTCTTTGGAGAAGTATCTGTTTATGTCTTCTGCTCATTTTGTGACATGATTATCTTTTGTGTGTGCTGAGTTTGAGGAGTTCTTTATAGGTCTTGGATATCAGCCCTTTGTCAGTAGTGTTGTTTGTGAATATATTCTCCCATTCTGTGGATTGCCTCTTTGTTTTGTTGCTTGTTTCCTTCACTGTCCAGAAACTTTTCATCTTGATGATGTCACAAAAGTTCATTGTTGCTTTTGTTTCCTTTGTCTTTGGA
This sequence comes from Neogale vison, assembly GCF_020171115.1. Lineage (NCBI taxonomy): Eukaryota > Metazoa > Chordata > Mammalia > Carnivora > Mustelidae > Neogale > Neogale vison. The sequence continues at coordinate 50,725,197 of NC_058105.1, read as the reverse complement.
GACATGTCTTGAAAGACTTTGCTGTGGCCAATGTCACAGGGAAAAAAATATTTCCAGTGGAAGAAAGTCTCTTCAATAAATGGTGCTGGGAAAATAGTAAAGCTATGTAGAGAAGAATGAGACTCGACCCTTCTCTTACACCATACACAAAGATAAACTTAAAATGGATGAAGGACCTGAACATGAGGCAGGAATTTATAAAAAACCTAGAGGAGAACATAGGCAGGCTTGATCATAATCTATTAAAAAATTATACTTTAAGCTATATTTAACATTATTTTTATAACCAAGGGATAAGAATGAAAAGCAAAAAAAAGCTGTTGAAATTACATATTTAGAGATAAAAACATCCATAGGGTGTTCTTATGAGCATTTCAATGTAATATGCACCCTTGTAACAAAAATGAATCACACAAAGTAGGAAGTGAATAAGGACGTGTTGATTGAGTTAGATTATAAGTGATGATGCACATGCTATTGCAATTACAATTGTTGGTAGATGAGAATGAAGATAGTTATACTGTATTTGGTGTGGTAGAAAGTAATGTGGGCATGCTGAATTTCAAAAAAAAATATCTGATTAAGTTATGATATATTCTTCATATATAACAAAATTTAAATAAAAGAAGAGGGAGACAGAGGAGGGAGAAAGGAAGAGCAGAAGAAAGAGAGGTGAAAGGAAAGGGGAAAGGAGAGAAGGATGAGGGAATGGGAAGGGGTGAAGGAGAAAGGAAGGACTGGATGAGGGGGAAGGAAAGAGGAAAGGGAAAAGGATAGAGAAGGAATTGAAGGAGAGACAAAGAAAGGATGCTTCCACTTTAGGAAAGCATAGGCCAAAATCCTGTGGGTGTAATATTTTTTAGTCTGTGTAAATCAATATCCTCAAAATAACATTTTTGCCTTCTAAAATAAAATTAGTGTAGCGACTTTGAACCAAACTTTATGAAATAATAGCTTTCTCTTTTCGTTGGCAAATTCCATCTGATAATATTTATAGCACTGTTTAAACTATCAGGTCATATTTATAATAGTGAATATACCCATTTTGAAGATGAAAAAGTAAACCAACAATAATTCTTAAGAGTGACATATTAGAGGGGTGCCTGGGTGGCTCAGTGGGTTAAAGCCTCTGCCTTCAGCTCAGGTCATGATCCCAGGGTCCTGGGATCGAGCCCCACATCCGGCTCTCTGCTCAGCAGGGAGCCTTCTTCCCTTCCTCTCTCTCTCTGCCTCTGCCTGCTTGTGATCTCTGTCTGTCAAATAAATAAATAAAATCTTTAAAAAAAGAAAGAGTGACATATTAGAGAAATAACAGAATCATAAACAGACTTTTTAATATAATGTATCAACCAGCAGTAGTCTCATCAATAACTTCAATGCTTATTTGTATTTTTCTCATAATATATCTCTTTCTTGCAGACTCTAATTTTAATCAAGAAATATTACTAATAAAATGATATTAAGCACAGTTTTCAAGGAAAGCCAAAAACTCTCCTTCTCTCGGACTTAAAAATTGTTAAAATATCCATCTGAGTATATAATTTGGTTGAAGTATGGAGTAGAAATATTCATTACTTACATATATGTTATGCTTATCTTTTATATGTGCTAAAATTTTATTTCAAAATAAAGAAAAAATAAGTGAAATAAGTGTTCAACTCCAGAGGTTGGAAAGAGAACAAAAGAAAACCACAAAACAGATGAGAAGGAAGAATATAATGATGATGATAAAATAAATGAAACAGAGGCACAACACCAAAAACAATAAACAATAGAGACATTCAAATAATTAAAAGGTAGTCTTTGGAAAGATGAATTATATAGACAGAGCTTTAGCAAGATAATCAAGAAAAAAAGAAAAATAAACATAAATAAACAAAATACCTTAAAATAAATTTAAATTAACAGTAGATAAAATTGGTTTGAAGTATTATAAATATATGTGCTAAAAACACACAGGGACACCTGAGTGGATCATCAGGTTAAGCTTCTGCCTTTGGCTCAGGTCATGGTGTCAGGGTCCTGGGATTGAGCCGCACATTGAGCTCTCTGCTCAATAAGGAGCCTGCTTCCCCCTCTCTCTCTGCCAGCCTCTCGGCTTACTTGTGATCTCTCTCTCTGTCAAATAAAATCTTTAAAAAAATAAAATGTGAACATCTAGATAAAATAGAGTAACTTGTCGAAAGACATAAAATACTAAAAATGCTGCATGAATAAAAGAAAACTTTCACACACCAAAACCATGATCCATTATACACACACACACACACACACACATATGTGTGTATGTCTATACATATACACACGTAGGTATACAGATGTATATACACACGTAGGTATACATATACCTACGTGTGTATATGTATTTACACATATATGTATATACACATACATATACATATATATGTGTGTATATATATACTGTATTCATCAAAATTTAAAAATATTTCACTGAAAAATCCTATTAAGTTGATCAATATAGAGGTATGGGCTAGAAGAGGATATTTGCAAACAATTTGCCCAATAGAGTATTATTACCTGTATTATATAATTAACTCAAATTTCAAAAGAAAAAGAAAACAAGGAATCTAATCAGACAATAGATAAAAAAACATGAACAGCTCATTGAAAATAATTTTTGGATCACAAATAAGCACATGAAAAAGATGTTCAACATCACTATCCTTTATGGAAATCAAAAAAAGACCATGATGCTATATTACTACACATGCATCAAAACAGTTAAAATTAAAATGATAGATAGATGGATAGGTAGAGATATAGATACAGATAATATTAAATGCTGGAAAGGATGTGAAGAAACTAGATCTCTTATACATTGTTGGTGGGGTGGTAAAATAGTATAGCTACTTTGGAAAATAATCTGTCAGCTCCTCAAAAAATTTACCAAAAAGTTAACACAAAAAGTTAAATCATATGACCTTAAATTCCATTCCTGTGTATACACCCAAGGAAATTCAATACATATTACAACACAAAAATGTGTATGGAAATATTCACTGGCTACACTAATCCGAAAGAAAAGAGAGAAATCCCAAATTCATAAAATTATGAATGAAAAGGGAGAGATCACAACTAACACCAAGGAAGTAGAAACAATCATCAGAAGTTATTACGAACAGTTATATGCCAATAAGCTTAGCAACCTAGATGAAATGGATGCATTCCTGGAAAAATATAAACTACCAAAATTGAACCAGGAAGAAATCAACAACCTGAATAGACCGATATCTAATAACGAGATTGAAGCAGTGATCAAAAATCTCCCAAAAAACAAGAGCCCAGGACCTGACGGATTCCCTGGGGAATTCTACCAAACCTTCCAAGAAGAAATAACACCTATTCTCCTGAAGCAGTTTCAAAAAATTGAAGCAGAAGGAAAACTTCCAGACTCTTTCTATGAAGCCAGCATTACCCTGATCCCCAAACCAGGAAAGGACCCTACCAAAAAGGAGAGTTTCAGACCAATATCACTGATGAATATGGATGCTAAGATTCTCAACAAGATCCTAGCCAACAGGATCCAACAGCACATTAAAAAGATTATCCACCATGATCAGGTGGGATTCATCCCTGGGCTACAAGGATGGTTCAACATTCGTAAATCAATCAATGTGATACAACAAATTAATATGAGAAGAGAGAAGAACCACATGGTCCTCTCAATTGATGCAGAAAAAGCATTTGACAAAATCCAACATCCATTCCTGATTAGAAACTTTCATTAAGAATAGTCAAAATCTGTAAAAACCCAAATGTCCATCAATGTGTAAGTAATAAAATAAATTGGTACATATATGTACCAAAGGATAATACTCAGCAATAAAAAAGAAAAAAACTATTGATGCATGCAACTTGATGGATCTTCAAAGTGTTATACTGAGTGAAAAAAGCCAATCTCAAAAGATTACATACTGCATTACTGTATTTGTGCAATGTAATAACAATCAAAATGGCCAAATTATAGAGATAGAGAACAGAGAAGTAGTAGCTGCCAGGGGTTATGGCAATACGTAGGTGAAGGGCAGAGTAGGTGTGACAATAAAGGGGTGACATGAAGGATTCTTGAGAATTTGGAACAGTTCTATATTTTGACTGTGATGCTTGTTACAAGAGTCTACACATGTGATAAAAAAGTGCATAGAATTAAACACACACATGAGTGCATGGAAAACTGGTCCAAATAATGTCTGTGGATTTTACGAATATCAGTTTCCTGTTTTTTGTATTGTACTCTGTTTACACAAACTGTTAACCATTTAACAATTGGAGAAAATTGGAGAAAACACATGGGATCTCTACTATTTTATCTATGAATCTATTATTTTTTTTTAAATTAAACTTTAAAAAAAACTTTAAAATCAAAACAAAACAAGCAAATATAGATCCCTGGAATATGACTGTAAAAATAAAAATTAAAAAAAAATATTTTAAAAAAGTAGTTGACAAGATAAAGTTGGTTGAAAAAAGAAAGAAGAAAAATTTTAAAAAGGTTGATATCCAGGATCTATAAAGAACTCCTCAAACTCAACACACACAGAACATACAATCATATCAAAAAATGGGCAGAAGATATGAACAGACACTTCTCCAATGAAGACATACAAATGACTATCAGACACATGAAAAAATATTCGTCATCACTAGCCATCAGGGAGATTCAAATTAAAACTACATTGAGATATCACCTTACACCAGTTAGAAGGGCAAAAATTAGCAAGTCAGGAAACAACATGTGTTGAAGGGGATGTGGAGAAAGGGGAACCCTCTTACACTGTTGGTGGGAATGCAAGTTGGTGCAGCCTCTTTGGAGAAGAGTGTGGAGAGTCTTCAAGAAATTAAAAATAGAGCTTCCCTATGATCCTGCAATTGCACTACTCGGTATTTACTCCAAAGATACAGATGTAGTGAAAAGAAGGGCCATCTGTACCCCAATGTTTATAGCAGCAATGGCCACGGTTGCCAAACTGTGGAAAGAACCAAAATGCCATTCAACGGAGGAATGGATAAGGAAGATGTGGTCCATATACACTATGTAGTATTATGCCTTCATCAGAAAGGATGAATACCCAACTTTTGTAGCAACATGGACAGGACTGGAAGAGATTATGCTGAGTAAAATAAGTCAAGCATAGAGAGTCAATTATCATATGTTTTCACTTATTTGTGGAGCATAACAAATAGCATGGAGGACAAGGGGAGTTAGAGAGGAGAAGGGAGTTGAGGGAAATTGGAAGGGGAGGTGAACCATGAGAGACTATGGACTCTGAAAACAATCTGAGGGTCTTGAAGGGGCGGGGGGTGGGAGGTTGGGGGAACCAGGTGGTGGGTATTGGAGAAGGCACGGATTGCATGGAGCACTGGGTGTGGTGCAAAAACAATGAATACTGTTATGCTGAAAATTAAAAAAAAATAAAATAAAAAAAGAAATAAAGGAAAAAAAGGTAAGAAAAAAGAAAAAATCTTAAAAATTAAATTTGAAAGACTAAAGAATCATGGGGAAAAAGCCATGAATTCTATGTGCTATAATCTCCTAGCACTGGAGTATTGTGGTTCTCCTTGGTAAACTTGGTCTTGGCTGGATGTTCTTGCTGATCTTCTGGGGGAAGAGCACATTGCATTGATTCTCAAACATCTTTGCCTCAGGCGGAATTGCACCACCCTTGCAAGCTCTCAACCTAAGTAATCTGCTTGGATTTTCTCCTGGTAGTGTTCATTCTCTGGGTGATTTCCATACAACATTAGAAGATGAGAATGAAAATGGTGGCCTTACAATTTCCTGCCCCACAAGTGCTAAGAGCTCTGGGCCTCACTCCTCAATGCACCCTCAGAGAAAACCAATCACTTCTGTCTCCTTGGTCTCCAGCTTGACTCTGTGCTCACCTGGCCTCTGATCAAGGGTTTCTATCTCTGGCACATGAGCCTGTTTAGACAAACCCAGAAGAGTCCTGTGGCACACTTCCATGCCACTCCTTCTGAGGGTGGAAGGGGAGTCTTCCTGAATCTGCCACTTTTTGTGAGCAGGGGCCTGACTATGCTGTGGATCATTGTTATGGCAACCCTGAGCTGAGAGCCCACTCTTTGACTCAGTCTTTGCATCCAGCTTCCACACTCTGATACCTGGGAGCTCTGCTGTATTCAGGCACCTTCAGTCTTTCTGTGACCCCAAGAGTTCAGAGATCGCACTGTCTCTGTGAAGGTTCTACCCTCCCACTTAACCACAGGAGCAATGTCCCTCACTGGAGCAGACTTCTAAAAGTTCTGATTTTGTGCTCTGTTGCTCTATCACTTTCTGGTAGCTGGCTGATGGAGTCTCCCTCCCCCACTGCCAAGGTCTATCTTCCTGTATATAACCTCAGATTCACTTCTCTGTATGTCTTACCTTCCAGAAAGTAGTCTTTTTTCTGTTAATAGATCTGCTGCTATTCTTTTTTCGATCTCCTGGTGAGTTTGCAGGTATTCAGACTGAATGGTTTGATAACTAGCTGAATTCCTGGGACCAAAAGAAATTTAGGTCTCCTACTCCTCTGCCATCTTGGAGTCCTCTCCTTGAGTATATTTTTATGTATAGTGTTAGGTAAAAGTCTAACTTCATTCTTTTGCATCTGGATATACAGTTCTCCCACGATCATTTGTTTAAAAGACAATCCTTTCCCATTGAATTCTTGGCACCCTTGTTTAAAATCATTTGACCATATTGCACATACAGCATGTATTGCATGAAGCACTGGGCATGGTGCATAAACAATGAATTCTAGAACAATGAAAAGATATAAAATAAAATAAAATGAAAAAAAATTAATAAAATAATCTGACCATATATATGAGGATTTATTTCTGGGCTTTCTATTTTATTCCATTGGTTAAAGCGTCTATTTTTATGCCAGTACCATACTGTTTTGATTACCATAACTTTTTAGTAATTATTGAAATTAGTAAGTCTGGGACACCTGGGTGTCTCAGCAGGTTAAAGCTTCTGCCTTCAGCTCAGGTCATAATCACAGGGTCCTGGGATCAAGGCCCTCATCAGGCTCTCTGCTCACCAAGGAACCTGCTTCCTCCTCTCTCTGCCTGCCTCTCTACCTACTTGTGACCTCTGTCTCTATCAAATTAATAAATAAAATCTTTAAAAAAAGAAATTAATAAGTTTGAGTCCTTCAACTTCATTCGTTTTCTAGATTGTTTTGATTATTTGGGCCCCCTTGAATCTCCATATAATTTTAGGATGAAATTTTCTAGTTCTGCAAAAGATGCCATTAGGAATTTTATAGGGATTTCATTGAATCTATAGATTGCTTCAGGTAGTATTGGCATTTTAATAGGGGTAAGTCTTTTATTACATGAGCATGGGACTCTCCATTTATTTATATTTTATTTAAATTTACTCAGCAATGTTTTATAATTTTTATTTTACAAGTCTTTTAACTTATTAATTCCTAAGTATTTTATTTATTTTTTTCCAATTTATTCATTTTCAGAAAAACAGATTTCATTATTTTTTCACCACAACCAGTGCTCCATGCAAGCCGTGCCCTCTATAATACCCACCACCTGGTACCCAAACTTCCCACCTGCCCTGCCACTTCAAACCCCTGAGATTGTTTTTCAGAGTCCATAGGCTCTCATGATTCACCTCCCCTTCCAATTTACCCCAACTCCCTTCTCCTCTGTAACTCCCCATGTCCTCCATGCTATTTGTTATGCTCCACAAATAAGTGAAACCATATGATAATTGACTCTCTCTGCTTGACTTATTACACTCAACATAATCTCTTCCAGTCCCGTCCATGTTGCTACAAAAGTTGGGTATTCATCCTTTCTGATGGAGGCATAATACTCCATAGTGTATATGGACCACATCTTCCTTATCCATTCATCCGTTGAAGGGCATCTTGGTCCTTTCCATAGTTTGGCGACCATGGCCATTGCTGCTATAAACATTGGAGTACAGAAGGCCCTTCTTTTCAAGACATCTGTGTCTTTGGGGTAAATACCTAGGAGTGCAATTGCAGGGTCATAGGGAAGCTCTATTTTTAATTACTTGAGGAATCTACACACTGTTATCCAAAGTGGCTACACCAACTTGCATTCCCACCAATGGTGTAACAGGGCTCCCCTTTCTCCACATCCTCTCCAACACATGTTGTTTCCTGTTTTGTTAATTCTGGCCATTCTAACTGGTGTAAGGTGATATCTCAATGTGGTATTAATTTGAATCTCCCTGAGGGCTAATGATGATGAGCATTTTTTCATGTGTCTGATAGCCATTTGTATGTCTTGATTGGAGAAGTGTCTGTTCATATCTTCTGCCCATTTTTTGATATGTTTGCCTGTTTCGTGTGTGTTGAGTTTGAGGAGTTCATTATAGATCCTGGATATCAACCTTTAGTCTGTACTGTCATTTGCAAATATCTTCTCCCATTCCGTGGGTTGCCTCTTTGTTTTTTTGACTGTTTCCTTTGCTGTGCAGAAGCTTTTGATTTTGATGAAGTCCCAGAAGTCTATTTTCGCTTTTGTTTCCTTTGCCTTTGGAGACATATCTTGAAAGAAGTTGTTGTGGCTTATATCAAAGAGATTACTGCCTATGTTCTCCTCTAAGATTCTGATGGATTCCTGTCTCACATTGAGGTCTTTTATCCATTTTGAGTTTATCTTTGTGTACGGTGTAAGAGAATGGTCGAGTTTCATTCTTCTACATATAGCTGTCCAGTTTTCCCAGCGTCATTTATTGAAGAGAATGTCTTTTTTCCACTGTATATTTTTTCCTCCTTTGTTGAAGATTAATTGACCATAGAGTTGAGGTTCCATATCAGGGCTCTCTACTCTGTTCCACTAGTCTATGTGTCTGTTTTAATGCCAGTGCCATGCTGTCTTGGTGATCACAGCTTTTTAATAAAGCTTGAAATCAGGTAACGTGATGCCACCAGCTTTATTTTTGTTTTTCAACATTTCCTTAGCGATTCGGGTCTCTTCTGATTCCATACAAATTTTAGGATTATTTGCTCCAGCTCTTTGAAGAATGCCGGTGGAATTTTGATCAGAATGGCATTAAAAGTATAGATTGCTCTAGGCAGTATAGACATTTTAACAATGTTTATTCTTCCGATCCAAGATCATGGAATGGTCTTCCAAATATTTATGTCTTCTTCAATTTCTTTCATGAGTGTTCTGTAGTCCCTCAAATACAGATGCTTTACCTCTTTGTTTAGGTTTATTCCCAGGGATCTTATGGTTCTTGGTGCTATAGTATATGGAATCGATTCTCTAATTTCCCTTTCTGTATTTTTATTGTTAGTGTATAAGAAAGCCACTGATTTCTGCACATTGACTTTGTATCTTTCCACGTTGCTGAATTTCTGTATGAGTTCTAGAATTTTGGGGGTCGAGTCTTTTGGGTTTTCTATATAAAGAATCATGTCATCTGTGAATAGAGAGAGTTTGACTTCTTCATTACCAATTTGGATACCTTTTATTTCTCTCTGTTGTCTGATTGCTCTTGCTAGGACTTCTAATACTATGTTGAACAAGAGTGGTGAAAGTGGGCATCCTTGTCTTGTTTCTGATTTCATTGGGAAGGCTGCAAGCTTTTTCCCATTGAGGATGATATTTACTGTGGATCTTTCATAGATAGATTTCATGAGGTTTAAGAATATTCCCTCTATCCCTATACTTTGAAGCATTTTAATCAGGAACGGATGTTGGATTTTGTCAAATGCTTTTTCTGCATCAATTGAGAGGACCATGGGGTTCTTCTCTCTTCTCATATTAATTTGTTGTATCACATTGATTGATTTGCGAATGTTGAACCATCCTTGTAGCCCAGGGATGAATCCCACCTGTTCATGGTGGATAATCTTTTTAATGTGCTGTTGGATCCTGTTGGCTAGGATCTTGTTGAGAATCTTAGCATCCATATTCATCAGTGATATTGGTATAAAATTCTCCTTTTTGGTAGGGTCCTTGCCTGGTTTGTGGATCAGGGTAATGCTGGCTTCATAGAAAGAGTCTGGAATTTTCCTTCTGCTTCAATTTTTTGAAACAGCTTCAGGAAGGAGAATAGGTGTTATTTCTTCTTTGAAGGTTTGGTAGAATTCCCCAGAGAATCCGTCACGTACTGGGCTCTTGTTTTTTGGGAGGTTTTTGATCACTGATTCAATCTCGTGATTAGATATCATTCTATTCAGGTTGTCGATTTCTTCCTGGTTCAATTTTGGTAGTTTATACTTTTCCAGGAATGCATCCATTTCATCTAGGTTGCTAAGCTTATTGGCGTATAACTATTGATAATAACTTCTGATGATTGTTTCTACTTCCTTGGTGTTAGTTGTGATCTCTCCCTTTCCATTCATAATTTTATGAATTTGGGCTTTCTCTCTTTTCTTTTGGATTAGTGTGGCCAGTGGCTTATCGATCTTATTGATTCTTTCAAAAAAACAGCTTCTAGTTACATTGATACGTTCTACTGTTCTACGTTGGAACGCTTCATGGCATCATTTATTTCCCTGATTCTGTTTTCGTGGTTTCTAAGCTGTTTGTTCCAGGCTTCCTCCTGATCCTTTCTCTCTGTCTTCCAGATCACTAATTCTATCTTCTGTCTCAGTTACCCTAGCTTTGAGAGAGTTTAGATTAGATTGGAACTCATTGAGAGCATTGTGAACCTCCTCCCTGGTAGCTTTAAGCTCTGCCCTAACATTGTGAACATCTTGTCTGGTCGTTTTCAGTTCGCCCCTAATCAATTCTGTTTGGTCAACCATGGCTTTCTCCAACCTAGCTATTGCCTGGATAATTGTTAGCCTGAATTCTCTTTCCTACATATTGCCTATATTGATATCTGTTAGCTCTGTTGCAGAAGGCCCATCCTCTGTATTTTTCTTCTGTTGGGCATTCCTCCTCCTAGTCATTTTGGTGGGAGATGACTGAACAGATGTAGCTTGATGTATCAACTGTGGTGCAGTCAAGGTGCACCCTGGAACACTTCTGAGCAATCAGGATTCCCCACCCAAATGAGAGACAAAAGAAAAGAAAAAGAAAAAGAAAAAAAAAAAGAAAAGAAGAACAAGAAAATAAAAAAGATAGAAAAGAAAAAAGAGAGAGAGAGAGAGACAGGAAAGAAGGGGAAGATGAGAAAGAAGGTTCAGTGCAGATGGGCCCCATTGTAAGATTTATGAAGTAGACAAACAAAAAGAGATAAAACGACTGATACAAGTATATGGCAAGAGGAAAAATATATATATATATGCAAATAAAGGTAGAACCTCGTCAAAAAGAACCACAAGTGTAAAATTTATATGCTATCAGGACAAACACAAAAAACACAGAAACACTGGTGGAAGAAGATGGGAGAGTTCTTATAAATTCTCAGTGTGTGCGAGGAAGGTTGTTTTGATTCTTCCTGGATGTATCTTGATATCTTTGTTAAAGGACTCAACTTTCCTAAGATAAAGGGGAATAAAAATTGGTTTACCTATAGGACTAGTATTGATTGGGGAAAGGGGATTTACTTTGAAGTTTAACTCTATATGAATATTAGAGGATAAAAATAAAAAGGAATAAACTAGACTAAACTAAACTAAAATTTTAAAAAGGGAATTCAAAAAGAATGCAAAAGAAAAACAGTGGTGTATGTATCAAAAATTTCAGGTTAGAAAGTTATTATGGTTGCATGGAGCACTGGGTGTGGTGAAAAATAATGAATACTGTTTTTCTGAAAATAAGTAAATTGAAAAAAAGAAAAGAAAGGTATTATGGAATTTGATGTACTGTACAGCTCACTGTGATGGTAAATAGGTTAAAAAAATTACCTATGTGTACAAAAAAAAAAAATATGAACCGGAATAGTGGGAACGAGTGAACAATACAAGTTTTCCTATGAAGTAGTGGTTGTTCTCTTGTAGTCCTTTTTTTTTTTTTCTTTCTTGGTTTGTTTTCTGGGGGAGGGGCCTGCCACGTGGGTTGTCAGTCAATGATGTTTCCTGAGTTGAGTCCTCCTGCCCCCCTCAAGGGGGTGGGCTCTGAGGAAAGTGGTTTTTTTCAGGCTTTTGTTCTCTGGTGGTTTTTATGCTTGGTCACTTTTTTTCCTCTTACCTTGACCGCCTTTGATGGTTTTTGTAGTATTAGAAGAAATCAAACCGCACCCTGATCTCCCTCTCAGAGAGAAGCCTCAGTCTGGGTGCAGAAGATGAATAAGTTCCCCCTTGGCCGCTGGCAGAGCAGGTTCCAAGTTGCAGACCCTGGGGGCGCAGGATCTTTTGCTCGTCCCCAAAGCCAAGGCAGTGGCGGCTGTCTGGGGGTTCCCGACCGCCAGAGAGGTTCCAAGCAGCAATCGCACACTGAGATTTTGCTGCCGGCCTGGGCTGGGAGTGCCCGGCTTGCGCGCACCTCTTTTCAGAGGCGGCTATGGGTCGGGCGCGCATCTGGGGCACTGAGAACGGGGCGCTGGTCTGTAAGCCCCAGGTTGGGCTTTTGCGCGCCTCTGTCAGGGGAAGAGTTTTGGGTGCATGGCTTAGGCTTTGAAACAATGGCGCGGGTCAACGAGCGCCTGCCGGGCCTTTGTAACTCAGGGGAGCATGAGGGACGTGCGCGCGTATCTCAAGCTTTGTAGTAGGGCTAGCGTGCGTTCTGCAGACTGGCACAGCTCCCATCCCCTCACTGGAGCTAGAACCCATGCATTCTCGGGCGGGCTGGCGGCTTAGGGACCAAGAGCGGTTTCTCCGCTGCACTCTCTCTGCCTCAGTGCAGGGGAGGCTGTCTTGGACCGGGGACTTAAGCCCCTGTCCCTAGCCACCCCGATTCGCACAATTTCCCCCCGTGATCCTTTGCTTTTTTGGAGTGCTTTCAACCAGTCTCCAAGTTAATGCTGGTCCCCAAATGCAGGGCACTCTCTCTTGTATTGGGGTATTACTTTCCAACCGGTTGCCTCTGGTGGCTCCCTCCCCCTTTTGTTTATCTTCCAATATCAGTCCTCTGTTCTCATTCCACTTTACCTGCCCACTGGTGTCTTCTGCCCCTGTAGAGATCCAGATGTGTATAATTCTGATCTCAGGCTGATTTCATGGGTGATCGGAGTTCTTTGGTAGGTAATCAGCTCACTTTGGGGTACCGGCTGAAAAGGCGCCTCTTCCTACTCCCCCGCCATCTTGTCCCCCAGTATTTTATTTTTTAACACTATTTTAAATGAAATTGTTTTCTTAGTTTACTTTTGAGGTTGTTTACTGGTCATGTAAAGAAGAAAAGCTTATTTTTCTTCATTGACTTTGTATCCTGCAACTTTCCTGAATTTATCAGTTCTAATGTTTGTCTTTCCTTTCCTTTCTTTCCTTTCCTTTCCTTCCTTTTCTTTCTTTCCTTTCTTTCCTTTCCTTTCCTTTCTTTCTTTCTTTCTTCCTTTCTTTCTTTCTTTCTTTTCTTTCTTTCTTTCTTATAGACTCTTTAGAGTTTTCTACATATAAGATCATGTCATCTGTAAACATTGTTTTACTTTTTCCTTTTAGATTCGGATTTTTTTTTCCTTTTCCTTGTCTAATTGCTCTCTGGATGTGAGTTTTAATACTATGGTGAATAGAAATGGTGAAAGCAGACAACCTTGCCTTCTTTCTCATCATTTTTTAATGATTTTATTTATTTATTTGACAGACAGAGATTACAAATAGGCAGAGAGGCAGGCAGAGAGAGAGGAGGAAGCAGGCTCCCTGCTGAGCAGAAAGCCTGATGTGGGGTTCCATCCCAGGACCCTGGGATCATGACCTGAGCTGAAGGCAGAGGCTTTAACCCACTGAGCCACCGAGGCGTCCCCTTCTTTCTCATCTTAAAGGAAACGTTTTTAGACTTTCACTATTGAGTATAATATTTGTTATGGGTTTTTCGTATATGGCTTTTATTATGTTGAGGCAGTTTCCTTCTGTATTCCTAACGTGTTGGGGTTTTGTATCATGACATGGCATAGGATTTTGTCAATTGATTTTTCTTATCAATTGAAGTAGTCATGTTTCTTTTTATAATTTATTCTGTTAATGTGGTATAATATGTTGTTCAATTTTCATATGTTGAACAGTCCTTGCATTCTAGGAAAAATTCCCACTTGGTCATAATGTATAATCCCCCGACATGCTGTTGAATTGTGTTTCCTAATGTTTAATTAAAGAATTTTACATCATTTTTCATAAGGGATATTGATTTGTAGTTTTCTTGTAATGTCTTTATCTGATTCTGTTATTAGGGTAATGCTGACCTTATAAGATGAGGTAGAAAGTGTTCCCTCTTTTTCTATTTTCTAGAAGTATTTGGGAAAAAATAGGATTAGTTCTCTCTTTAAATGTGTGGTAGAATTCACCAATGAAGCCATTAGTTCCAGGGATTTCTTCATCTATCAGATTTAAAAAAAAAATTCATAATTCAGTCTTAGTGGGTTTTGTGTTTCTTGGAATTTGTCTATTTTATCTAGTTTTTTTTTCTAGTTTTTGGAGTATAGTTGTTCATAGTAATCTTATAGTCTTATAATTCTTGAAGAATCAGAAATAATATCCCCATTTTTATTTTTGATTTTAGTAGTTTGGGTCTTCTCTCGGTTTTCTTAATTTAGCTAAAGTTTTGTCAATTGTGTTGATCTTTTTGAAGAAATAACTTTTGGTTTTGTTGATTGTCTATTGTTTTCTTATTCTCTATATCATTTATCTCCCCTCTAATCTTTGTTATTTCTTTCCTTCTGCCAGCTTTTGGTTATTTTTTTTTTCTTTTTACTCTAGATCTCTAAGTTATAAAGTTAGGTTTCTGATTTGAGATGTAAGATTTTACCTGCTTTCTAATTTGCTCATAAATATGAATTTCCCCCAGAACTGTTTTTGAGTATCCCCTAAGTTCCATTGTGTTGTTTTTAATTTTCATTGCTTTCTAAGTATTTCCTAATTTCCCTTGTGATTTTTTTCTTTGACCCATTGGTTGTCTAGGACTGTGATGTTTAATTTCCACAATTTGTGTATTTAAAAAAAAAATTTCCTTCTGTTTTCGTTTTCTAATTTCATCCTGTTTGTGGTTGAAAATACTTTGTATGATATCTTTGTAAATATATTGAGATGCAAATTGTGGCACAAATATGATCTATCCTACAGAATGCATGTGCAATTGAGACTGTGTATTCTGTTGTTCTTGGGTTGACCACTATGTATATGTCTGTCATATCTAATTGTTATGTTGTTGAAGTTCTTTCTTTCCTTACTTATTTATTTATTTATTTATTTTTACTGGTTATTCTATCTTTTATTGACAGTGGGGTATGGAAATCTTCAATGACTATTGTGGAACTATTTCCTCTATCAATTCTGTCAAATTTATTTATATATTTTGAGAGAACTGTTATTAGGTGCATTTATGTTTATAATTGTTACAGTCTTGCTGCATTGTATCTTTTATTAAAATACAATGTCCTTCTTTGTCACTTGTAAACTTTTTTACTTTAAAGTATATTTTGTTTGATATTAGTATAACCAACACTGCTTTCTTTGGTTGCTGTTTGTATAGGATATATTTTTTCATTTGTTCATTTTCAATCCATTTTTATCTTTGAGCCTAAATTGACTTTCTTGCAGACAGTATATAATTGAATCACCTTTTTTTTATCATACTGCCAATCTGTCTTTTAACCGGAGAGTTTAATTCATTTATTTATTTTTCTTCCAATATATTTATTTTCAGAAAAACATTATTCATTATTTTTTTCACCACACCCAGTGCTCCATGCAAGCCGTGCCCTCTATAATACCCACCACCTGGTACCCCAACCTCCCACCACCCCCGCCACTTCAAACCCCTCAGACTGTTTTTCAGAGTCCATAGTCTCTCATGGTTCACCTCCCCTTCTAATTTACCCAAATTCCCTACTCCTCTCTAACACCCCTTGTCCTCCATGCTATTTGTTATGCTCCACAAATAAGTGAAACCATATGATAATTGACTCTCTCTGCTTGACTTATTTCACTCAGCATAATCTCTTCCAGTCCCGTCCATGTTGCTACAAAAGTTGGGTATTCATCCTTTCTGATGGAGGCATAATACTCCAAAGTGTATATGGACCACATCTTCCTTATCCATTCTTGAGGAATCTCCACACTGTTCTCCAAAGAGGCTGCACCAACTTGCATTCCCACCAACAGTGTAAGAGGGTTCCCCTTTCTCCACATCCTCTCCAACAAATGTTGTTTCCTGTTTTGTTAATTTTGGCCATTCTAACTGGTGCAAGGTGATATCTCAATGTGGTATTAATTTGAATCTCCCTGAGAGCTAATGATGATGAGCATTTTTTCATGTGTCTGATAGCCATTTGTATGTCTTGATTGGAGAAGTGTCTGTTCATATCTTCTGCCCATTTTTTTATATGTTTGTCTGTTTCATGTGGGTTGATTTTGAGGAGTTCATTATAGATCCTGGATATCAACCTTGTGCAGATTCCTCAAGAAATTAAAAATAGAGCTTCCCTATGACCCTGAAATTGCACTCCTGGGTATTTACCCCAAAGACACAGATGTCGTGAAAAGAAGGGCCTTCTGTACCCCAATGTTTATAGCAGCAATGGCCACAGTCGCCAAACTATGGAAAGAACCAAGATGCCCTTCAACGGATGAATGGATAAGGAAGATGTGGTCCATATACACTATGGAGTATTATGCCTCCATCAGAAAGGATGAATACCCAACTTTTGTAGCAACATGGACGGGACTGGAAAAGATTATGCTGAGTGAAATAAGTCAAGCAGAGAGAGTCAATTATCATATGGTTTCACTTATTTGTGGAGCATAACAAATAGCATGGAGGACAAGGGGTGTTAGAGAGGAGTAGGGAATTTGGGTAAATTAGAAGGGGAGGTGAACCATGAGAGACTATGGACTCTGAAAAACAGTCTGAGGGGTTTGAAGTGGCGGGGGGGGTGGGAGGTTGGGGTACCAGGTGGTGGGTATTATAGAGGGCACGGCTTGCATGGAGCACTGGGTGTGGTGAAAAAATTAATGAATACTGTTTTTCTGAAAATAAATAAATTGGAAAAAATGATTGATTGTAAAAAAACAAACAAAATAACAAAAAAAAAAACATTTTATTTACCTCAGCTTGGACTTTCCCTCCAAAGAACTGATGTATTCGCCTGTCTGGACCAATTTGAATGGATTTGACAATCTAGACATGAGTGCATACACTATCCCATATGGCCAAACGATAAACTCAATTGTCAGGGTTTAGCCAGAAAATTCTTTCTTTCCCCACTCCAATACTGTTTCAAAAAATAAAAATCTTTTCATGGTATTGTTTTCACAATTTTAAATTGTTTCTATACATGAAGTTTTAAATACACTTTATTTATTATGGGCTATGAATGCCGGTGGAATTTTTATCAGAATGGCATTAAAAGTATAGATTGCTCTAGGCAGTATAGACATTTGTATGGAATCAGAAGAGACCCCGAATCGCTAAGGAAATGTTGAAAAACAAAAATAAAGCTGGCGGCATCACCTTACCTGATTTCAAGCTTTATTACAAAGCTGTGATCACCAAGACAGCATGGTACTGGCATAAAAAGAGACACATAGACCAGTGGAACGGATTAGAGAGCCCAGATATGGACCCTCAACTTTATGGTCAATTAATTTTTGGCAAAACAGGAAAAAAAATATACAGTGGAAAAAAGACAGTCTCTTCAATAAATGGTGCTGGGAAAACTGGACAGCTATATGTAGAAGAATGAAACTCGACTATTCTCTTACACCATACACAAAGATAAACTCAAAATGGATAAAAGACCTCAACGTGAGACAGGAATCCATCAGAATCCTAGAGGAGAACATAGGCAGTAATCTCTTTGATATCAGCCACAGCAACTTCTTTCAAAATATGTCTCCAAAGGCAAAGGAAACAAAAGCGAAAATAAACTTTTGGGACTTCATCAAAATCAAAAGCTTCTGCACAGCAAAGGAAACAGTCAAAAAAAACAAAGAGGCTATGAATGCACTCTGTACCACAGTACTCCCTAATGAGAAGTCAGCTACCCCACAGTCTGGGTCTGGTGTGCCAGGACAGTGTAGTCTGCTGGTCTGTAATAGAAAATCAAATAGGTCATTTCACAGCCATCAAACACATGCAGATCTACCTTATTAATTTATACTCTTATATCTTTTACTATATAAAATAATTTCTTAATTTATTAAAATAGTGTTCTCTCTTATATAATCACTAAATTTATATACATGTTACACTTAGTAAAAATATATGAACCAAAACTGCAACAAAATTCTAAAACCATGAACTATCTTTTCAGAATTTTTTCTCTCTCTTGAAAAGCTTCATTGCTTTTTGGATAGGGGATATTACTTCAGAACTCAAGATTTAAAGCAATTCTTCAGCCCATAATAAGGATAATAAAGCTTTTTATTATAAAAATGACTGTAGGGGCGTCTGGGTGGCTCAGTGGGTTATAAGCCTCTGTCTTCAGCTCAGGTTATAATCCCAGTGTCCTGGGATAGAGCCCTGCATCAGGCTCTCTTCTCAGCAGAGAGCCTGCTTCCCCTCATCTCTCTCTGCCTGTCTCTCTGCCTACTTGTGATCTCCATCTGTCAAATAAATAAATAAAATATTTTAAAAATGACTGTAAATATACATAGTAATAATTTCAACAACTCAGAAGTCGTTTAAACTCTACAGTGGGAAATATGAATCTCATGACATTTAGGTGCTATCAAGAATTTGCATTACTCTCTTCACTCATCTCTATAGCAGTGGTGATGTTGAGCTTCAATTATTGTGGATAAAGATACACTAAAGAGAATTATATAACAAATTCTCCCTTAAGTCAAATGTACATGCACAAAGGTGAGAAGGGAAGTTTGGAAAATAATATCTCTTCGTCTGAAGTTTTGGTAAAATGTCTATTTCTGTACAAAGGGAAGTGGATAGAGCTTTGACCTGCTAACTGAATTGCAGTTAAAACCAGGGATCTGGATATAAGAAATAGCATAGAAAACCATAGTGGTCAGAATCTTCTGGACAAGGGAGCATTCACGTTGATGAATATTAGCCAAAGATTGTAAGGTTCATAGCAGTTTGCTATGAGGGAAAGGGAGAGGAATTCTCGGAGTTGGGGGAAAGGGGCAATAAAGTTATCTGGTAGAACTGAACTTCTGCTCAAAAATTTTCTTCCTGAAAATCAAATATTACCACGAGGAACTCCACACCTTCCAAATCTAACTTTTGTTGTGGTTTTCAGCAGAAATGTTTTCTGATAGAGGTAAGATGCAATATGTAATTGGTAGAAGTGTACCTTAAAAACAAACTCCAGGCACATATTGACTCTTCTTACTATTTATTCATGAAGGATTTTTTTAACCTGATTCTATAGTTCTACTTATCTTTTTTTTTTTTTTTATGGTACTTCCAGTAAGTTTGAGAATGTTATTTTCTTAAGAACTTTCCTGGTTAAAAACAATGAAAAAAAAACTAGATTTAAGGAAAAAAATTGAATTTTCAATATTATTTGAAAATATGAAAAAGGTTATTTGGATAACCTACCATGTTTGCTTCAGCAGCACATATACTAAAATTGTATGACTTAACTTTAGTTACATTATGTAACTGAGGGTCAGAGTGGTTGAATAAGTATTCCAATATTACAAAACTAGAAGTTGTGGAGGAAACTATAACTGATGGCAGAATTTATCAGAGCCTGTATTTTATATATTTTGGAAATAACACTGCAGGGTCTTTTATAACTGAACATTTATATTCCTTCATTAACTATTTCTGCTTGATTTGTCAAAAACTCTTTCAGATCTACACTTTTCTTTCTACTCTTAAAACTATCATCCCTAGAATATAACTATTACAAATCTAGCAAGTCTCCCAACTTCTAGTCTCTCTTTCAGACTTAAAGTCTGTATGTATTGTGAAAACTAAAATCATCTTTCTTAACTTTATTTTCAATAGCTCAACCCATTACTCAGTTTACTTAGTGTAATTTAAAAAGGATGGCCATTGGAGGACAGTCTTAATTTATTTATATCATTCTGGCATAACTCTTAAGAGTTCTCTTTCTTTTTTTGAATATTTTTATTAATTTTCAGCATAACAGTATTCATTATGTTTGCACCACACCCAGTGATCCATGCAATCCGTGCCCTCTATAATACCCACCATCTGGTACCCCGACTTCCCACCCCCCACCCCTTCAAAACCCTCAGATTGTTTTTCAGAGTCCATAGTCTCTCATGGTTCACCTCCCCTTCCAATTTCCCCCAACTTCCTAATCCTATCTCCCCATGTCCTCCATGCTATTTGTTATGCTCCACAAATAAGTGAAACCATATAATTGACTCTCTTTGCTTGACTTATTTCACTCAGCATAATCTCTTCCACTCCCATCCATGTTGTTATAAAAGTTGGGTATTCGTCCTTTCTGCTGGAGGCATAAACTCCATAGTGTATATGGACCACATCTTCTTTATCCATTTGTCTGTTGAAGGCATCTTGGTTCTTCCCACAGTTTGGAGACCATGGCCATTGCTGCTATAAACGTTGGGGGTACAGATGGCTCTTCTTTTCACTACATCTGTATCTTTGGGGTAAATACCCAGTAGTGCAATTGCAGGGTCATAGGGAAGTTCTATTTTTAATTTCTTGAGGAATCTCCACACTGTTCTCCAAAGAGGCTACACCAACTTACATTCCCACCAACATTGGAAGAGTGTTCCCCTTTCTCCACATCCCCTCCAACACATGTTTTTTCCTATCTTGCTAATTTTGGCCATTCAAACTGGTGTAAGGTGATATCTCAATGTGCTTTTAATTTGAATCTCCCTGATGGCTAGTGATGATGAACATTTTTTCATGTGTCTGATATCCATTTGTATGTCTTCATTGGAGAAGTGTCTGTTCATATCTTCTGCCCATTTTTTGATATGATTGTCTTTTTTGTGCGTGTTGAGTTTGAGAAGTTCTTTATAGATCCTGGCTATCAACCTTTTGTCTATACTGTCATTTGCAAATATCTTCTCCCATTCCTTTGGTTACTTCTTTGTTTTCTTGACTGTTTCCTTTGCTGTGCAGAAGCTTTTGATTTTGATGAAGTCCCGAAAGTTCATTTTCACTTTTGTTTCCTTTGCCTTTGTAGATATAGCTTGAAAGAAGTTGCTGTGGCGGATATCAAAGAGATTAATGTTATGTTCTCCTCTAGGATTCTGATGGATTCCTGTCTCCCATTGAGGTCTTCTATCCATTTTGAGTTTATCTTTGTGTACGGTTTAAGAGAATGGTCCAGTTTCATTCTTTTTTTTTAATTTTTTTTTCAATTTATTTATTTTCAGAAAAACAGTATTCATTATTTTTTCACCACACCCAGTGCTCCATGCAATCCGTGCCCTCTATAATACCCACTACCTGGTACCCCAACCTCCCACCACCCCACCACTTCCAACCCCTCAGATTGTTTTTCAGAGTCCATAATCTCTCGTGGTTCACCTCCCCTTCCAATTTACCCCAACTCCCTTCTCCTCTCTAACACCCCTCGTCCTCCATTCTATTTGTTATGCTCCACAAATAAGTGAAACCATATGATAATTGACTCTCTCTGCTTGACTTATTTCACTCAGCATAATCTCTTCCAGTCCCATCCATGTTGCTACAAAAGTTGGGTATTCGGGAGGGAGGAGTCAAGATGGAGGAGAAGTAGCAGGCTGAGACTACTTCAGGTAGCAGGAGATCAGCTAGAGAGCTTATCTAAATATTGCAAACACCTGCAAATCCATTGGCAGATCGAAGAGAAGAAGAACAGCAATTCTAGAAACAGAAAAACAACCACTTTCTGAAAGGTAGGACTGGCGGAGAAGTGAATCCAAAGCGACGGGAAGATAGGCCCCGGGGGGAAGGGCCAGCTCCTGGCAAGTGGCAGAGCAACGGAGCACAAAATCAGGACTTTTAAAAGTTTGTTCCGATGAGGGACATCGCTCCAGAGGCTAAACCGGGGCGAAGCCCACGCGGGGTCGGCGTGGCCTCAGGTCTCGCAGGGTCACAGAAGGATCGGGGGTGTCTGAGTGTCGCAGAGCTTGTGGATATTAGAATGGGAAAGCCGGCTACAGAGACAGAGCCGACAGTAAGCTCACAGCTCCGTGTTGCCTTGAACCTGTCGCAGGCTCGGTGAGCTCAGAGCGTGGGCAGAGGTTAGGCAGACGGGAGTTACTAGGAGCTGTTCGCTGAGGGCGCACTGGGGAGCGGGGCACCGGGCTCTCGGCTCCTCCAGGCCGGAGACCAGGAGGCCGCCATTTCTATTCCTGTCCTCCGGAACTCTACAGAAAGCACTCAGGGAACAAAAGCTACTGAAAGCAAAGCCGAGCGGATCACTTGGCCCGGCACCTGGTAAGGGCGGTGCAATTCCGCCTGGGGCAAAGACACTTGAGAATCACTACAACAGGCCCCTCCCCAGAAGATCAACAAGAAATCCAGGCAAGACCAAGTTCACCTACCAAGGAGTGCAGTTTCAATACCAAGGAGAGAGCAGCAGAATTCCAGAGGAGGAGAAAACAAACCATGGAACTCATGGCTTTCTCGCTGTGATTTTTTAGTCTTGCAGTTAATTTAATATTTTTTTCATTTTTTTTCTCTTCTTCTGCTAAATTTTTTTAACTTTTACCCTTTTCTTTTTTTAATTTTTTTTTCCAATTTATTTATTTTCAGAAAAACAGTATTCATTATTTTTTCACCACACCCAGTGCTCCATGCAAGCCGTGCCCTCTATAATACCCACCACCTGGTACCCCAACCTCCCACCCCACCGCCACTTCAAACCCCTCAGGTTGTTTTTCAGAGTCCATAGTCTCTCATGGTTCACCACCCCTTCCAATATACCCAAAAGCACATACCCTCCCCAATGTCCATAACCCTAGCCCCTTCTCCCAACCCACCTCCCCCCAGCAACCCACAGTTTGTTTCGTGGGATTAAGAGTCACTTATGGTTTTTCTCCCTCCCTATCCCATCTTGTTTCATGGATTCTTTTCTTTTTTAACGTTTTTTAACTAGTTTATCTAATATATATATATATTTTTCTTTTTTATACTTTTCTTTGTTCATTTTCCTTTTTTTATTCTTTTTTTTCTTTCTTTATTTTTGAACCTCTTTTTATCCCCAAATCAGAAGAGATCCCAATCTCTTCAATCTCTTTTTTTAATTCTTTTTTTTTCTTTTTTTTCTTTTTTTTTCTGTCTTTCTTTTTGAACCTCTTTTTATCCCCAAATCAGAAGAGATCCCAATCAGAAGAGATTAGGAGATCCCAATCAGAGGAGATCCCAATCAGAAGAGATCCCTCACCTAATCGTGAGGGGGGATTACTCCCCCCTCACGATTTGGGATCTCTTCTGATTTGGTTAAAGCATATTTTCCTGGGATTGTGGCCACCCTTTTAGTATTTTACTTGCTCCTTCATATACTCTTAGCTGGACAAAATGACAAGGCGGAAAAATTCACAACAACAAAAAGAACAAGAGGCAGTACCGAAGGCTAGGGACCTAATCAATACAGACATTGGTAATATGTCAGATCCAGAGTTCAAAATGACAATTCTCAAGGTTCTAGCCGGGCTCGAAAAAGGCATGGAAGATATTAGAGAAACCCTCTCCAGAGATATAAAAGCCCTTTCTGGAGAAATAAAAGAACTAAAATCTAACCAAGTGGAAATCAAAAAAGCTACTAATGAGGTTCAATCAAAAATGGAGGCTCTCACTGCTAGGATAAATGAGGCAGAAGAAAGAATTAGCGATATAGGAGACCAAATGACAGAGAATAAAGAAGCTGAGCAAAAGAGAAACAAACAGCTACTGGACCAGGAGGGGAGAAATCAAGAGATAAGTGACACCATAAGACGAAACAACATTAGAATAATTGGGATTCCAGAAGAAGAAGAACGAGAGAGGGGAGCAGAAGGTATAATGGAGAGAATTATTTGGGAGAATTTCCCCAATATGGCAAAGGGAACGAGCATCAAAATTCAGGAGGTTCAGAGAACTCCCCTCAAAATCAATAAGAATAGGCCCACACCCCGTCACCTAATAGTAAAATTTACAAGCCTTAGTGACAAAGAGAAAATCCTGAAAGCAGCCCGGGAAAAGAAGTCTGTAACATACAATGGTAAAAGTATTAGATTGGCAGCTGACTTATCCACAGAGACCTGGCAGGCCAGAAAGAGCTGGCATGACATTTTCAGAGCACTAAACGAGAAAAACATGCAGCCAAGAATACTATATCCAGCTAGGCTATCATTGAAAATAGAAGGAGAGATTAAAAGCTTCCAGGACAAACAAAAACTGAAAGAATTTGCAAACACCAAACCAGCTCTACAGGAAATACTGAAAGGGGTCCTCTAAGCAAAGAGAGAGCCTACAAGTGGTAGATCAGAAAGGAACAGAGACAATATACAGTAACAGTCACCTTACAGGCAATACAATGGCACTAAAATCATATCTCTCAATAGTTACCCTGAATGTTAATGGGCTAAATGCACCAATCAAAAGACACAGGGTATCAGAATGGATAAAAAAACAAAACCCATCTATATGTTGCCTCCAAGAAACTCATTTTCCCCCAATTTATTTATTTTCAAAAAAACAGTATTCATTATTTTTTCACCACACCCAGTGCTCCATGCAAGCTGTGCCCTCTATAATACCCACCACCTGGTACACCACCCCCCCAACCACCCACCACTTCAAACCCCTCAGAATGTTTTTCAGAGTCCATAGTCTCTCATGGTTCACCTCCCCTTCCAATTTATCCAAATTCCCTACTCCTCTCTAACGCCCCTTGTCCTCCATGCTATTGGTTATGCTCCACAAATGAGTGAAACCATATGATAATTGACTCTCTCTGCTTGACTGATTTCACTCAGCATAATCTCTTCCACTCCCGTCCATGTTGCTACAAAAGTTGGATATTCGTCCTTTCTGATGGAGGCATAATACTCTATAGTGTATATGGACCACATCTTCCTTATCCATTCATCCGTTGAAGGGCATCTTGGTTCTTTCCATAGTTTGGCGACTGTGGCCATTGCTGCTATAAACATAGGGGTACAGATGGCCCTTCTTTTCACACAAGAAACTCATTTTAAACCCGAAGACACATCCAGACCAAAACCCATCTATACGTTGCCTCCAGGAAACTCATTTTAAGCCCGAAGACACCTCCAGATTTAAAGTGAGGGGGTGGAAAAAAATTTACCATGCTAATGGACATCACAAAAAAGCAGGAGTGGCAATACTTATATCAGATCAATTAGATTTTAAGCCAAATACTATAATAAGAGATGAGGAAGGACACTATATCATACTCAAAGGGTCTGTCCAACAAGAAGATCTAACAATTTTAAATATCTATGCCCCCAACGTGGGAGCAGCCAACTATATAAACCAATTAATAACAAAATCAAAGAAACACCTCAACAATAATACAATAATAGTAGGAGACTTTAACACTCCCCTCACTGAAATGGACAGATCATCCAAGCAAAAGATCAACAGGGAAATAAAGGCCTTAAATGATACACTGGATGAGATGGACATCACAGATATATTCAGAACATTTCATTCCAAAGCAACAGAATACACATTCTTCTCTATTGCACAGGGAACATTCTCCAGAATAGATCACATCCTCGGTCCTAAATCAGGACTCAACCGGTATCAAAAGATTGGGATCATTCCCTGCATATTTTCAGACCACAATGCTCTGAAGCTAGAACTCAACCACAAGAGGAAGTTTGGAAAGGACCCAAAGACATGGAGACTAAACAGCATCCTTCTAAAGAATGAATAGGTCAACCGGGAAATTAAAGAAGTATTGAAAAAAAAAATCATGGAAACAAATGTTAATGAAAATACAACGGTTCAAAATCTGTGGGGCACAACAAAGGCAGTCCTGAGAGGAAAATATATAGTGGTACAAGCCTTTCTCAAGAAACAAGAAAGGTCTCAGGTACACATCCTAACCCTACACCTAAAGGAGCTGGAGAAAAAACAAGACAGAAACCCTAAGCCCATCAGGAGAAAAGAAATCATAAAGATCAGAGCAGAAATCAATGAAATAGAAACCAAAAAAAAAAAAAAAAAAACAATAGAACAAATCAACGAAACTAGGAGCTGGTTCTTTGAAAGAATTAATAAAATTGATAACCCCCTGGCCGACTTATCAAAAAGAAAAGAGAAAGGACCCAAATAAATAAAATCATGAATGAAAGAGGAGAGATCACAACTAACACCAAAGAAATACAAACTATTATAAGAACATACTATGAGCAACTCTATGCCAACAAATTTGACAATCTGGAAGAAATGGATGCATTCCTAGAAACATATAAACTACCAAAATTGAACCAGGAAGAAATAGAAAGCCTGAACAGACCCACAACCAGTTAGGAGATTGAAACAGTCATTAAAAATTTCCAAACAAACAAAAGCCTAGGGCCAGATGGCTTCCCGGGGGAATTCTACCAAACATTTAAAGAAGAACTAATTCCTATTCTCCTGAAACTGTTCCAAAAAATAGAAATGGAAGGAAAACTTCCAAACTCATTTTATGAGGCCAGCATCACCTTGATCCCAAAACCAGACAAGGATCGCATCAAAAAAGAGAGCAATAGACCAATATCCTTGATGAACACAGATGCGAAAATTCTCACCAAAATACTAGCCAATAGAATTCAACAGTACATTAAAAGGATTATTCACCACAACCAAGTGGGATTTATCCTAGGGCTGCAAGGTTGGTTCAACATCCGCAAATCAGTCAATGTGATACAACACATCAATTAAAGAAAGAACAAGAACCATATGATACTCTCAATAGATGCTGAAAAAGCATTTGACAAAGTACAGCACCCCTTCCTGATCAAAACTCTTCAAAGTGTAGGGATAGAGGGCACATACCTCAATATCATAAAAGCCATCTATGAAAAACTCACCACAAATATCATTCTCAATGGAGAAAAACTGAAAGCTTTTCCACTAAGGTCAGGAACATGGCAGGGATGTCCATTATCACCACTGCTATTCAACATAGTACTAGTAGTCCTAGCCTCAGCAATCAGACAACAAAAGGAAATTAAAGGCATCCAAATTGGCAAAGAAGAAGTCAAATTATCACTCTTCACAGATGATATGATACTATACATGGAAAACCCAAAATACTCCACTCCAAAACTGCTAGAACTTGTACAGGAATTCAGTAAAGTGTCAGGATATAAGATCAATGCACAGAAATCAGTTGCATTTATCTACACCAATAACAAGACAGAAGAAAGAGAAATTAAGGAGTCAATCCCATTTCAATTGCACCCCAAACCATAAAATACCTAGGAATAAACCTAACCAAAGAGGCTAAGAATCTATACTCAGAAAACTATAAAGTACTCATGAAAGAAATTGAGGAAGACACAAAGAAATGGAAAAATGTTCCATGCTCCTGGATTGTAAGAATAATTATTGTGAAAATGTCTATGCTACCTAAAGCAATCTACACATTTAATGCAATTCCTATCAAAGTACCATCCATCTTTTTCAAAGAAATGGAACAAATAATTTTAAAATTTATATGGAACCAGAAAAGACCTCGAATAGCCAAAGGGATATTGAAAAAGAAAGCCAAAGTTGGTGGCATCACAATTCTGGACTTCAAGCTCTATTACAAAGCTGTCATCATCAAGAGAGCATGGTACTGGCACAAAAACAGACACATAGATCAATGCAACAGAATACAGAGCCCAGAAATAGACCCTCAACTCTATGGTCAACTAATCTTTGACAAAGCAGGAAAGAATGTCCAATGGAAAAAAGACAGCCTCTTTAATAAATGGTTTTGGGAAAATTGGACAGCCACATGCAGAATAATGAAATTGGACCATTTCCTTACACCACACACAAAAATAGACTCAAAATGGATGAAGGTCCGCAATGTGAGAAAGGAATCCATCAAAATCCTTGAGGAGAACACAGGCAGCAACCTCTTCGACCTCAGCCGCAGCAACATCTTCCTAGGAACATCGCCAAAGGCAAGGGAAGCAAAGGCAAAAATGAACTATTGGGATTTCATCAAGATGAAAAGCTTTTGCACAGCAAAGGAAACAGTTAACAAAATCAAAAGACAACTGACAGAATGGGAGAAGATATTTGCAAACGACATATCAGATAAAGGACTAGTGTCCAAAATCTGTAAAGAACTTAGCTAACTCAACACCCAAAGAACAAATAATCGAATCAAGAAATGGGCAGAGGACATGAACAGATGTTTCTGCAGAGAAGACATCCAGATGGCCAACAGACACATGAAAAAGTGCTCCAAATCACTCGGCATCAGGGAAATACAAATCAAAACCGCAATGAGATATCACCTCACACCAGTCAGAATGGCTAAAATCAACAAGTCAGGAAATGACAGATGCTGGCGAGGATGCGGAGAAAGGGGAACCCTCCTACACTGTTGGTCGGAATGCAAACTAGTGCAACCACTCTGGAAAACAGCATGGAGGTTCCTCAAAATGTTGAAAATAGAACTGCCCTATGACCCAGCAATTGCACTACTGGGTATTTACCCTAAAGATACAAACGTAGTGATCCAAAGGGGCACGTGCACCCGAATGTTTATAGCAGCAATGTCCACAATAGCCAAACTATGGAAAGAACCTAGATGTCCATCAACAGATGAATGGATAAAGAAGAAGTGATATATATACACAATGGAATACTATGCAGCCATCAAAAGAAACGAAATCTTGCCATTTGCGACAACATGGATGGAACTAGAGCGTATCATGCTTAGCGAAATAAGTCAAGCGGAGAAAGACAACCATCATATGATCTCCCTGATATGAGGAAGTGGTGATGCAATATGGGGCTTAAGTGGGTAGGAGAAGAATCCATGAAACAAGATGGATAGGGAGGGAGACAAACCATAATTGACTCTTAATCTCACGAAACAAACTGTGGGTTGCTGGGGGGAGGGGGGTTGGGAGAAGGGGTTATGGACATTGGGGAGGGTATGTGCTTTTGGGTAAATTGGAAGGGGAGGTGAACCATGAGAGACCATGGACTCTGAAAACAATCTGAGGGCTTGGAAATGGAGGTTGGGTTACCAGGTGGTGGGTATTATAGAGGGCACGGCTTGCATGGAGCACTGGGTGTGGTGAAAAAATAATGAATACTGTTTTTCTGAAAATAAATAAATTGGAAAAAAAAGTTGGGTATTCATCCTTTCTGATGGAGGCATAATACTCCATAGGTATATGGACCACATCTTCCTTATCCATTCATCAGTTTAAGGGCATCTTGGTTCTTTCCATAGTTTGAAAGAATCAATAAGTTTCAGTCTTTTACATATAACTGCCCAGTTTTCCCACCACCATTTATTGAAGAGACTGTCCTTTTTCCACTGTATATTTTTTCCTGTTTTGTCAAAGATTATTTGGCCATAGAGTTGAGGGTCCATATCTGAGTTCTCTACTCTGTTCCACTGGTCTATGGGTCTGTTTTTATGCCAGTACCATGCTGTCTTGGTGATCACAGCTTTGTAATAAAGCTTGAAATCAGGTAATGTGATGACCCCATTTTATTTTTGTTTTTCAACATTTCCTTCGCGATTCGGGGTCTCTTCTGATTCCATACAAATTTTTGGATTATTTGCTCCAGCTCTTTTAAGAATACCAGCGGAATTTTGATCAGAATAGCATTAGAAGTATAGATTGCTCTAGTAAGTATAGACATTTTAATAATGTTTAATCTTGTGATCCAAGAGCATGGAATGCTCTTTCTTTTTTTTATTTTTTTATTTATTTTTTTTCCAATTTATTTATTTTCAGAAAAACAGTATTCATTATTTTTTCACCACACCCAGTGCTCCATGCAAGCCGTGCCCTCTATAATACCCACCACCTGGTACCCCAACGTCCCACCCCCCCGCCACTTCATCTTTTTGTGTCTTCTTCAATTTCTTTCATGAGTGTTCTATAGTTCCTCAAGTACAGATCCTTTACCTCTTTGGTTAGGTTTATTCCCAGGTATCTTATGGTTCTTGGTGCTGTAGTAAATGGAATCGATTCTCTAATTTCCCTTTCTGTACTTTCATTGTTAGTGCATAAGAAAGCCACTGATTTCTGTACATTGACTTTGTATCCTGCCACATTACTTAACTTCTGTATGAGTTCTAGTAGTTTGGGGGTGGAGTCTTTTGGGTTTTCCATATAAAAAATCATGTCGTCTGCAACGAGAGAGAGTTTGACTTCTTCATTACCAATTTGGATACCTTTTATTTCTCTTTGTTGTCTGATTGCTTTTGCTAGGACTTCTAATACTATGTTGAACAAGAGTGGTGAGAGTGGGCATCCTTGTCGTGTTCCTGATCTCAATGGGAAGGCTGCAAGCTTTTTCCCATTGAGGATGATATTTGCTGTGGGTTTTTCATAGATAGATTTGATGAGGTTCAGGAATGTTCCCTCTATCCCTATACTTTGAAGTGTTTTAATCAGGAAGGGTTGATGGATTTTGTCTAATGCTTTTGCTGCATCAATTGAGAGGACCATGTGGTTCTTCTCTCTTCTCATATTAATTTGTTCTGTCACATTGATTGATTTGCGAATGTTGAACCATCCTTGTAGCCCAGGGATGAATCCCACCTGGTCATGGTGGATAATCTTTTTAGTGTGCTGTTGGATCCTGTTGGCTAGGATCTTGTTGAGAATCTTAGCATCCATATTCATCAGAGATATTGGTCTGAAATTCTCCTTTTTGGTAGGGTCTTTGCATGCTTTGGGGATAAGAGTAATGCTGGCTTCATAGAACGAGTCTGGGAGTTTTCCTTCTGCTTCAATTTTTTTGAAAGAACTTCAGGAGAATAGGTGTTATTTCTTCTTTGAGAGTTTGGTAGAAATTGAATTTGAATTCCCCAGGAATCCATCAGATACTGGGCTCTTGTTTTTTGGGATGTTTTTGATCTGCTTCAATTTCGTTACTAGGTATTGGTCTATTCAGGTTGTCGATTTCTTCCTGGTTCAATTTTGGGAGTTTATAGTTTTCCAGGAATGCATCCATTTCATCTAGGTTGCTTAGCCAATTGGCATGTAACTGTTGATAATAACTTCTGATGATTGTTTCTACTTCCTTGGTGTTCGTTGTAATCTCTCCCTTTTTATTCATAATTTTATGAATTTGAGCTTTCTCTCTTTTCTTTGGATTAGTGTGGCCAGTGGTTTATCAATCTTATATATTCTTTCAAAAAAACAGCTTTTAGTTTCATTGATACGTTCTACTGTATCTGGTTTCTACCTCATTGATCTAGCTCTAATCTTGATTATTTCCCTTCTTATGAGTAGAGTTGGTTTGATTTGTTGTTGATTCTCCAGTTCTTTATGGTGTAGAGACAGCTGGTGTGTTCTGGATTTTTTTAATTTTTTTGAGGGATGCTTGGATGGCTATGTATTTCCCCCTTAGGACCGCCTTTGCTGTATCCCATAGGTTTTGGACTGAAGTGTCTTTATTCTCATTGGTTTCCATGAATTGTTTCAGTTCTTCTTTGATCTCCTGGTTGATCCAAGCATTTTTAAGCAAGGTGGTCTTTAGCTTCCAGGTGTTTGAGTTCCTTCGGAACTTTTCCTTGTGATTGAGCTCCAGTTTCAAAGCATTGTTATCTGAGAATGTGCCGGGAATCATCTCAGTCTTTTGGTATCAGTTGAGTCCTGATTTGTGACCCAGTATGTGGTCTATTCTGGAGAAGGTTCTATGTGCACTTAAGAAGAATGAGTATTATGTTGTTCTAGGGTGGAATGTTCTGTATATATCTATGAGGTCCATCTGGTCCAATGTGTCATTCAATGCTCTTGTTTCTTTTTTGATTTTCTTCTTCAATGATCTGTCTATTTCTATGAGAGGCATGTTAAGATCTCCAATGATTAGTGTTTTTATATCAATATGACTCTTTATCTTGATTAACAGTTTTCCTATGTAATTGGCTGCTCCCATATTGGGGGCATAGATATTTACAATTATTAGATCATCTTGGTGGATAGTCCCTTCATGAAGGATGTAGTGTCCTTGTGTATCTCTGGCTACAGTCTTTAGTTTAAAATCTAATTTTTCTCATATGAGAATCGCTACCCCAGCCTTCTTTTGAGGCCCATTGGCATGAAAGATGCTTCTCCATTCCTTCACTTTCAGTCTGCATGTATCTTATGTTCAAAATGCATCTCTTGTACACAACATATGGACGGGTCCTGTCGTTTTATCCAGTCTGCAACCCTGTGCCAATTTATGGGTGCATTTAGGCCATTCACATTGAGGGTGATTATTGATAGATATGTTTTTATTGACATCGTGGTACCTTTGAAGTCTTTCTTTCTGTAGATTGTCTCTATATTTCTGTTCAATGCTATTCTTGGGCTTTTTCCTCTTTTATAGAACCCCCCCTTAATATTTCCTGCAGTATAGGCTTGGTGTTTGCATAGTCTTTTAAGCCTTGCCGGTCTTGGAAACTCTTTATCTCTCCATCCATTTTGAATGTTAGTCTTGCTGGATAAAGTATTCTTCGCTGCATGTTCTTCTCATTCAGTGCCCTGAATATATCTTGCCAGACCATTCTGGCTTGCCAGGTCTCTATGGACAGGTCTGACCTTATTCTGATGGGCTTTTTTGTACATAGGATTTTCTTTTTCCTAGCTGCTTTCAAGAGGTTCTGCCTACAATTATAATTCTTCATTCTTACTATTAGATATCTGGAGGACTTTCAAGAATCTGTAATCTTGGGGGGAAACCATCCGGCCTCTAGTACATGAATGCTGGGTCCATTCACGAGACTCAAAAAATTTTCATGAAGAACTTGTTCCAGTATATCTTCTAGACTTCTTTCTTTCTCTTCCCCTTCAGGGATTCCAATAATTCTGACGTTGGAACGTTTCATGGCATCATTTATTTCCCTGATTCTGTTTTCGTGGCTTCTAAGCTGTTTGCTCCAGGCTGCCTCCTGATCCTTTCTCGCTATCTGTTTGTCCTCCAGATCACTAATTCTATCTTCTATCTCAGTTACTCTAGCTTTAAGAGAATTTAAATTAGATTGGAACTCATTGAGAGCATTGTGAAGCTCATCCCTGATAGCTTTCAGCTCTTTCCTAATATTGAAAACATGATCTCTGTTCGTTTTCAGTTCAGCCCTAATCAATTCCATTTGGTCACCCATGGCTTTCTCCATCTTAGCTATAGCTTGGATAATTGTTAGCCTGAATTCTCTTTCTGATATATTGTCTATGTTGATAGCCATTAGCTCTGTTGCAGAAGGTCCATCATCTGTATTTTTCTTCTTTTGGGCATCCCTCCTCCTAGTCATTTTGGTGAGAGATGGCTGAATGGGTGTAGTTGGATGTATTGACCGTGGTGCAGTCAAGGTTTACCCTGGAACGCTTCTGAGCAATCAGGGTTTGCCACCCAAATGAGAAAAAAAAAGAAAAGGAAAAGAAAAAATGAGAGAGGGAGAGAGACAGAAACGTTAGTTGAGATAAAAGAGAAGGTTCAGCCCGAATGGGCCCCAAGGTAAGATTTATGAAGTATACAAACAAAAACAAACAAAAAGACTGATAAAATTATATGACAAGATAAAAAAATATATATATATTTGCATATATATATGTAAATAAAGGAAAAACCTCGTCAAAATGAACCCCGAGTGTAAGATTTATATACTATCAGGACAAACACAAAAACACAGAAATACTGGTGGAAGAACAAGATGGGAGAGTGGTTGTAAATTCTCAGTGTGGGTGAGGAATGTTGTTTTGATTCTTCCTGGATGTATCTTGATATCTTTGTTAAAGGACAACTTTCCTAAGATAAAGGGGGATTAGGAATTGGATTACCTATAGGGGTGGCATTGATTGGGGAAAGGGGATCACCTTGAAGTTTAATTCTATATGAATGTTAGAAAATAAAAATTATAAAAAGGAATAAACTAAACTAAACTAAAATTAAAAAAAAAGAAATTTAAAAAATAGAAATGCAAAAGGAAAACACAGGTGTATGTATCAAAAAGTTCAGGTTAGAAGGTTATTATGGAATTTGTTGTACTGGACATCTCACTGTGACGGTATATAGGTTAAAAATTATCTATATAATATTAAAAAATTATCTATATAAAAAATGAGCCAGAATAGTGGGAATGAATTAATAATAAAAATTTTCCAATGAAGTAGTGGTGGTTGTTCTCTTGTCGTCTTTTTTTTTTTTTTTTTCCTTTCCTGGTTGGTTTTCTGGGGGAGGGACCTGCCACGTGGGTTTTCAATCAATGTTGTTCTCTGAGTTAAGTCCTCCTGCCCCCCTCAAGGGGTGGGCTCTGAGGTAACTGGTTTTTTTCAGGCTTTTGTTCTCTGGAGGTTCTTATATTTGTTCACTTTTGTTTTCCTCTCTCGCCTTGACCTCTTTTGATGGTTTTTGTAGGTTTAGAGGAGGACGAAAGCAAACTGCACCCTTACCTCCCTCTCAGAGAGAAGCCTCAGTCTGGTTGCAGAGCCCAGATAAATTCCCCCTTGGCTGCTGGCAGAGCAGGTTCCCAGTCGCGGTCCCTGGGGACTCAGGATTTTTTGCTTGTGCCCAAAACCACAGCAGCGGTGGCTGTCTGAGCAGCTCCAGACCGCCAGAGAGGTTCCAAGCAGTGATTGAACACTGAGATTTCCCGCTGGCCCGGGCTGGGAGTGCCTAGTCTTTCTGGGTCCGAGGGCACTGGGCTGACGCCTGTGCGCACCTCTCTCAGGGGAGGGCGCGGGGCACGACTCAGACTCTGATGGCACGGCAAGGCACTTGCATGGGCACTGCAAAAAGGCTGTGCTTCTGTTGGCTGGCGAGGCTCCCAGCCCCTCACGGGAGCCGGGCGCCATGCGCTCTCAGGCGAGCTGGTGGTTCAGGGACCAAGACCTGGTTTCTCTGCCACACTCATTCTGGCTCTGCACCAGGGATGGCTCTCCTGGGTCTGGGGACTTAAGCCCCTGACCCTAACACCCCTATTCCCGCAATTCCCCCCAGTGATCCTTTGCTCTTTTTGAGTGCTTTCTACCAGACTCCCGAGTTAATGCTGGTCCCCAGACGCAGGGCACCCTCATATTGGGATATTACTTTCCAATGGGTCGCCTCTGATGGCTCCCTCCTCCTTTTGTTTATCTTCCGATATCAGTCCGACTTTTCCACTCCGCTTTACCTGCCCACTGGCATCTTCTGCTCTGGTAGACATCCAGACGTGTATAATTCTGATCTCAGGCTGATTTTGTGGGTGATCGGAGTTCTTTGGAAGGTAATCAGCTCACTTTAGGGTACAGGTTGAAAGGGCGCCTCCTCCTACTTCCCTGCCATCTTCCTTAAGTGTTCTCTTTCAATCTTCAAAACATTATACTAAGTGAAACAAACTAGAGATACTTACAAATATTGTATAATCCCACTTATATGACATACCTAGAATAGGCAAATTCATAGAGACAGGAAATAGAATAAAGGTTACCTGGAGCTAGGGTGGGAAGGAAGAGATAGAGAACTATTGTCTAATGGGCATTAAATTTCTGTTTGGGTTGATGAGAAAAGTTCTAGAAATGGACAGTGTTAATAGTTGTGCAACATTGTGAGTGCACTTAATGTCACTGGCTTGTACACTTGTACACTTAAAAATGGTTTAACCATGGTAAATTTTATGTTCTGTATGTTTTGCCATGATTTTTAAAAGTTTCATGTGCACACACACACAAATGAAGTGAAAAGGAAATCAGAATGCATCACCAAAAAAGTGAAAAATGAAAACAAGACCATAAATATATACTTCTGCCATTACTCAAGATTTCTAACTTTAGGTATTTATCTAAGAGAAATAAAGATATATGTCAACAAAAGCATTTGTACAAGAAAGTTATTTTATTTCTACAAGCCGAAGACTGGAAAGAGCTTGAGGTAGTCATCAGTAGGAAAATGTATAAACAAAACATTAATATTCAGCAACAAAAAGAAACTATTTATACACATAAAACACAGATTAATCTCAAATGCATTATGTAGAGTGAAATAAGATTTACAGAAAGAATATCAACTATATTATCATATCTACATACAATTCTGAAAAGGAAAATGAAATTATGGTAGAAATTATCAGAACAATGTTTGCCTCTGTTGAAGCTGGAGATAAGGATGGACTGTGAAGGGGCATGAGGGAACTTTCTCAAGAGATAGTGATGTTCTATATCTTTTTTTTCCCCAATTTATTTATTTTCAGAAAAACAGTATTCATTATTTTTTCACCACACCCAGTGCTCCATGCAAGCCGTGCCCTCTATAATACCCACCACCTGGTACCCCAACCTCCCACCCCCCCGCCACTTCAAACCCCTCAGACTGTTTTTCAGAGTCCATAGTCTCTCATGGTTCACCTCCCCTTCCAATTTACCCAAATTTTGGGTTACACAGTCTTATGCATTTGTTAAATTCATCAAATGATATAATTATCATTTGTTCATATTATTGTGTGTAACTTCTACCTAACAAAAAGAACCAAAAAAAATATTGAACCCTAGTTAATGATATGTATTACTGATGCTTTTAGGGGTCAAGTTAACTAATGTCTGAAACTTAATTTGAAATAAATTTAAAAATAAAATGGATTTATTAATAAATTAATGAATAAATTAATTCATAATTTATGAATTCATAATAAATTAGTGAATAAATGGATGGGCAGATGAATAGATGGAAAGATGTGTAATAAAAAAGATAGAACAATCTAATTGTTTGTGGAATCTAGGTGGTAATCTATGGGTATTCACTTTCAGGTTTCCTGCATGTTGGAAAATAGTGTTCATGGAGAAAGTGGGAGCTGCAATGAGCTTTGCAGTGTGGGTAATATTCTAAGGGAAGAGATATCCTTTTCTGCAGTGGTGAGTCACAGGTAACAAACACTCAATCAATACAATGGAAAGGAGAGGAATGAATTGGTCATAGAGTGTGGAGGCCGATAGGACCAGAGCAGAAGCTATGTATTTGTTGGGGGGGGGGAGTTTGTATATATATCATAGGCCAGATCTTGGCAAACTAAAACAATACAAAACAAAAAAAAAACAAGGTAAGGGAATACAAACTTACTGAGGCATTTAGTAAGATTTTCATAGGACAATGGCTTGGAATAAATGGTGATTTATAGAAAATTAACAATATTTTTACAGTAAGATTATTCAGACAGCAATTTTCTGGACAGATTACACCAGAAAGAGCCTGTAGATACGCTGTTTGATTACATAGTTATTTCCACAATACAGACATGAAGTGATAATGATATGGCTAGGGTGTTATCAGTGGGAATGCGGTGCAACTTTAAGCTATGAATTTATGCTTGTTATAGCCATTGTTGTACATATCTTAAATTATTTTCAAGAATTTTAGGGAAGGTTATAATATTTTACTTAAGTAATAGAGTTACATGTATATAAATCATTTATTAAAAACCTTTTTTTGTTGATACCAGGTGAGGTACATGTGTAATATATTTTCATCTAAAATGTATAGAAAACAGAATTTGGAAGGTCCTTGCTGCAATCATCCTTACCAGAACCCTGTTTCAAAGGGATGTAAAACAGTGTAGAGTAGGAGTGCTATACTTGAAGAATTTATTATTAGAATAATAGAATATAGAGGAGAACTTAGTAATAGCTCTTAGTAACAGCCTTAGTCAGAGCTGTTAAGAATTGACATTGGACTTATTGGGATGTATTTTAGTAAACTTGTTATTGGAATGCTGTATGTTGTGGACCACCAAATAAAAAGGAACAAGTGAACTGTGAAATGACTTGAGCACATAAAAAGTCTTATAAAGAGGACAGAGTGGAACTAGTAATAAGAGTTTTTAACTATATAGGGATACACTGGAAGCATTAAGTAGAACAGACAGGACTGGAAGACTTTTATTGCTTTGAAACATGGTTGCTTTTTGAATCAATATGTGAGTTGCCCACTAAAATGAGCATTATATTAAGTAACATATGGCTGAACACCTACAAATACATTGAAGGATGTTGTGTTTTAGTGGCAATCTTTTAGCAGTGAATAGGAAAACACTCTAAGAGCTGGTTTATTTAAACAGATTGAGAGAGAAAGAGACTGAGAAGAAGAGTTCAGAAAGTTGTGATTAGAATGGTCTGATGCAGGACAGGTAACAACTTTTAACACATCAAGAATCAAGAGAAATAAAAGATGAGTCTTTATAGATGGAAAAGTAGTTATAGAAAGGAACATATAACAGTGTACAAAAACAGTTAGAAAGAATATTGTAGAAACTGTGACTAAAGAGGAAACTAGAATTAAAATAAATATGCTATATTTTAAAGAAAGAAAAATCAGGGCGCCTGGGTGGCTCAGTGGGTTAAGCCGCTGCCTTCGGCTCAAGTCATGATCTCAGGGTTCTGGGATCGAGTCCCGCATCAGGCTCTCTGCTCGGCAGGGAGCCTGCTTCCCTCTCTATCTCTCTGCCTGCCTCTCCATCTACTTGTGATTTCTCTCTGTCAAATAAATAAATAAAATCTTTAAAAGAAAAAAAGAAAAATCAGGGGGACAAATTGATGATTACAGACTACTGAAATTCTATTGCATTCATATGTGTGGGTGGGGAATTGCTGAATTTAATAATAAGAAAAAATGATTATTACATATATAATGGATAGATACAGAAAATTCAAAGCTCATTGTGGGCTCACTGGCTGAGAGCTAGGATACAGAGTCAGGGACTGCAGGAAACTTGTTTCTCAGCCTCCAGGTGGTTCTATCTAATGAAGACATCAGTTTATCAAGCCACAAACAAAACAAATCAAGAAAAAGAGAGGAAACTTGAGCTTGGCCAAGACTAAGAAGATAGAAATTGTCCAACTATGCCTTACAAATTTATACTTTCTAGAAATACAGTGAATTTCTTGGCACCTCACAAATTTCACATGCACATTGGGAGAGATTTAGATGTATTTTATTTGCTCAGAAACAGGTGTAATCCATCTAAAATGGCTATGCTATCTATTGTGAACTAAGAAAAAAAAAGAAGTGTGGGAAAAATCCTCAAAGCAGATGAATGCCAGTGTTGGCAAGAATATCTTCCTTCTCTCATCGGTAGTTACATCTGCATCGGTAGTTACAGGTAGTTACAGTTACAGTACTAGGAATTTCTACATATATGTAATTTCACCTGTCAAAGGACCTAAATTAGAAATCTGTGTCAGAGGAGGGGCAAGATGGTGGAGAAATAGGAGACCCTGTTTCAACCAGTCCTCTAAACTGAGCTAAATATATACCACAACACTCTGAACAGCCATGAAATCAGCCTTAGATGTAAGATTATACACTTCTGGATCTCTATGGGGGCAGAGGACACCAGCAGAGAGGTAAAGCAGAGTGAGAATGCTTGGATTGATATCAGAAGACAAACAGAAGGGGAAGGGAGCCACCAGAAGTGACCCATTGGAAGTAATACCCCAATACAAAAGTACTCTGTGATTGGGGACCAACATTAAGCTGAAGTCTTGTTTAAAGCACTCAAAAGAGCAAAAGAGCTTAAGGGGCAACTGGTGGAATCAGGCAGTAATAGGCAGGGGCCTAAGTCCACGTTCCCAGGATCATCACCACTGGTGATGACCCATGCCAGAGAGAGTCTGGTGGGGCCTCCAGTCCATGGTCCTTGAGCCTGCAGCCTTTTGCTGCTTGTACCAGTGTTCAGCGGGTGCACTCCCACCCATGCCTGAGAGAGCCTGGTGTGGGCACCAGCTGGTGGTCTCTAGGACTGCAGCCTTCTGCCACCAGCTGAGGGGTCTGAGCACTTCCAGCCTGTGCCTGAGAAAACCCAGCATGATCTCTAGTCAGGATCCCTCTGTGGCAGCCTTCCTTGACCTATGTGACCACTGAGTCTGAGCACACATTGAGCCCAAAAGTGGGCTCCCTAGGCCAATATCACTCATGGTTTTAATGGCAGGAGTTGCGGAGACAAACGGGGGCCTTGGGTGACTGCTGGGACGGTGGCTAGGGGAGCACACCGCCTATGGGACGTTGCATTATTCAGTGGAGTTTGTAGAGGTGGAGTCTGTGTGTTCTGTACTAATTAGAGGGGAACAGTCTAAGGCTTCTCTCTGAAACAGAGGTCTGAGTGCCAACAGATGCTTTCTTTTCTCTGATTCTCTGAAAAGCAGCAAAAACCCACCAAAGAACAAAAAACTCTAGAGAACAAAAGCCAGAAAAAAAAAGTTTCCACAGAACCCAACCCCTTGGTAACCTACAAGGCAACTCAAACCAAGCAAGACTGATGGGAGAACAATGCAGCAGGCCCCTCCCCCAGAATGTAAGCCAAAATAACAAGAGGGCACCCACCACAGGGTTCCCATTAAGCTGTAAAATCCCAACATCAGGGGAAAACAATATATTAAGCTCCTGGTATTGTCCTAAAAACTGTATATATCATAGATACAATGTTTTTTTTTTTTTTTAATTCATTTTCACTATTCTTGTTCTTTTATTTTTTTAACCCACTTATCATTACAACTAGAGGATTAATACAATATATTACGTAATAATTTCTTAATTTGAACTTTTCTCATACATATACCTGTGTTTCTTCTTTTTCTTTTTCTTAAAATATACATATAGATATAAGCTTCAAGGTAATCCTTTTTCCCTTTTCCATACTACCTCTATGTATAAACCAGTTTTAATTCCCTTTATCTCTGGAAAGTTGAGTTCTGTAACAAAGATATCAAGATACACCCAGGAAAAAATTCAACAAACTTCCTCACCCACATTGAGGGTTTATAACCACCCTCCCATTTTATTCATCTTTCAGTGATTCTAAGTATTTTTTTTTTTCATTCTGGTATTATATAATTCTTATTTTTGGGGTTTATTTTGGCTGGATTCTTCTTTTTCTTCTTCTTTTTTTTTTAAAGATTTTATTTATTTATTTGACAGAGAGAGATCACAAGCAGGCAGAGAGGCAGGCAGAGAGAGAGGAGGAAGCAGGCTCCCCGCCGAGCAGAAAGCCCAATGCGGGGCTCGATCCCAGGACCCCGAGATCATGACCTGAGCCGAAGGCAGCGGCTTAACCACTGAGCCATCCAGGCGCCCCATCTTCTTCTTTTTTTTTTTTTTCTTGTCATTTACTTTTGTTGGTCTTTTGTTGTTCTTTTTTGTTTATATACCTCATAAATCTAACATTTGTCGCTCACTCTGGTTGGGTTTCCTCTTCTCTCTCTCTCTCTCTCATTTCTTTTTACTTTCTTTATGGTGATGGCTTCTGATTGCTCTGAAATGTTCCAGGATGCAAAGTGCCTGGATCGTGGTTAATATATTCAGCTGTACATCCCCTCAATGATATCTCACCAAAATGACTAGGAGGAGAAACACCCAAGAGAGGAAAAATTCAGAAACTATGCTCTCTCCCACAGAACTATTGGATATGGACATAAACAGTACATTAGAAAGGGAATTCAGGGTAAAATTATCCAGGCAATGGCTAGGTTGGAGAAAATCATTAGTAACAACATAGAATCTCTAAGGGCAGAAGTGAGAGCCAACCTGGCAGAAGGCTATCAGTGAGATCCAATCTAATCTAAATACCCTAACAGCTAAGGTAACCAAGGTAAAAGATAGAATTAGTGATCCAGAGGACAAACTGATAGAGAAGAAAGATAAGGAGGAGGCCAGGAACAAGAACTTAGAAGCCATGAAAACACAATTAGGGAAATAAATGATGCTATGAAACATTCCAACATCAGAATTGTTGGGATCCCTTAGGGGGTAGAGAAAGAGAGAAGACTAGAAGATATAGGTGAACAAATTCTCCATGAAAATTTCCCAATCTGGAGAATGGAATGACTGTTCCTGTCCTAGAGGCAGAAAGAATACCCCCCAAGATTAATGAATGTAGAAAGACCTCCAGACATTTTTGAGATTCATGAATCATAATTTTAGGAAAGAGGTCCTAAGGGAAGCTAGGGGGAAGAGATTCCTTACATACAGAGGAAGGTCCATCAGAATAAGGTCAGACTTATCCACAGAAACCTGGCAAGCCACAAAGAGCTGGCAAGACATATTAAGAGCACTAAATAAGAAGAACATGCAGCTGGGTGGCTCAGTGGGTTAAGCCACTGCCTTCAGCTCGGGTCATGATCTCGGGATCCTGGGATCGAGTCCCACATCGGGCTCTCTGCTCGGCAGGGAGCCTGCTTCCTCCTCTCTCTCTCTCTGCCTGCTTCTCTGCCTACTTGTGATCTCTCTCTGTCAAATAAATAAATAAAATCTTTAAAAAAAAAAAAAAGAAGAACATGCAGCTAAGAATACTTTATCCAGCAAGGTTGACATTCAGAATGGATGGAAAGATAAAGAGCTTCCAAGACTGTCAAGGCTGAAAAGAGTATGTGACCACCAAACCAGCACTACAAGAAATATTAAGGGGGGTGTTGTATAAAAGAAAAAAGAACCCAAGTGTGGCACAGAACACAAAATTACAGAGACAATCTATAGAAACAAAGATTTCACAGGCAACATGATGTCAATTAGAAGTTATCTTTCAATAATCACTCTCAATGTGAATGGCTTAAATGCTCCCTTAAAAC
Organism: Neogale vison; assembly: GCF_020171115.1. Lineage (NCBI taxonomy): Eukaryota > Metazoa > Chordata > Mammalia > Carnivora > Mustelidae > Neogale > Neogale vison. The sequence continues at coordinate 50,682,532 of NC_058105.1, read as the reverse complement.
AGCACAGGGTTGCAGATTGGATAAAACAACAGGACCTATCCATATGCTGTCTAAAAGAGATCCATTTGGAACCTAAAGATGCATCCAGACTGAAATTGAAGGGATGCAGAAGAATCTTTTATGCCAATGGGCCTCAAAAGAAGGCTTGGGTAGCATTTCTCATATCAGATAAATTAGATTATAAGCAAAAGACTGTATTCAGAGATAAAGAAGGACAATACATCATTCTTAAAGGGCTTATCCACCAAGAAGATATAAAAATTGTAAATATTTATGCCTCCAATATGGGAGCAGCCAACTACATAAGTCAACTGTTAATCAAAAGAGTCATATTGATATGAATACATTACTATGTATTGATATGAATACATTAATAATAGGGGATCTTAACACGGCACACTCAGTAATAGACATATCATCCAAGCAGGAAATCAATAAAGAAACAAGAGCTGTGAAAGACACATTGGACAAGATGGACCTCATAGATATATATGGAACAGTCCCCTTAAAACAACTGCAAACTCATTCTTCTCAAGCACATATGGAACTTTCTCCAGAACAGACCACATACTGGGTCACAAATCAGGGCTCAACGGATACCAAAAGACTAAGATTATTCCCTGCATATTCTCAGACCACAATGCTTTGAAACTGGAACTCAATCACAAGAAGAAGTTTGGAAGGAATTCAAACACTTGAAAGCTAAAGACCACCCAGGTTAAGAATGTTTAAATGGTGCTGGGAAAACTGGACAGCTATATGTAGAAGAATGAAACTCGACCATTCTCTTACACCGTACACAAAGATAAACTCAAAATGGATAAAAGACCTCAATGTGAGACAGGAATCCATCAGAATCTTAGAGGAGAACATAGGCAGTAATCTCTTTGATATCAGCCACAGCAACTTCTTTCAAGATATGTCTCCAAAGGCAAAGGAAACAAAAGCGAAAATAAACTTCTGGGACTTCATCAAAATCAAAAGCTTCTGCACAGCAAAGGAAACAGTCAAAAAAACAAAGAGGCAACCCATGGAATGGGAGAAGATATTTGCAAATGACAGTACAGACAAAAGGTTGATATCCAGGATCTATAATGAACTCCTCAAACTCAACCCACACGAAAGAGACAAACACATCAAAAAAAATGGGCAGAAGATATGAACAGACACTTCTCCAATCAAGACATACAAATGGCTATCAGACACATGAAAAAATGTTCATCATCATTAGCCCTCAGGGAGATTCAAATTAAAACCACATTGAGATATCACCTTACACCAGTTAGAATGGCCAAAATTAACAAAACAGGAAACAACATGTGTTGGAGAGGATGTGGAGAAAGGGGAACCCTCTTCCACTGTTGGTGGGAATGCAAGTTGGTGCAGCCTCTTTGGAGAACAGTGTGGAGATTCCTCAAGAAATTAAAAATAGAGCTTCCCTATGACCCTGCAATTGCACTCCTGGGTATTTACCCCAAAGATACAGATGTCATGAAAAGAAGGGCCATCTGTACCCCAATGTTTATAGCAGCAATGGCCATGGTCGCCAAACTATGGAAAGAACCAAGATGCCCTTCAACGGATGAATGGATAAGGAAGATGTGGTCCATATACACTATGGAGTATTATGCCTCCATCAGAAAGGATGAATACCCAACTTTTGTAGCAACATGGATGGGACTGGAAGAGACTATGCTGAGTGAAATAAGTCAAGCAGAAAGAGTCAATTATCATATGGTTTCACTTATTTGTGGAGCATAACAAATAGCATGGAGGACAAGGGGCGTTAGAGAGGAGTAGGGAATTTGGGTAAATTGGAGGGAGGTGAACCATGAGAGACTATGGACTCTGAAAAACAGTCTGAGGGGTTTGAAGTGGCGGGGGGGTGGGAGGTTGGGGTACCAGGTGGTGGGTATTATAGAGGGCACGGCTTGCATGGAACACTGGGTGTGGTGAAAAAATAATGAATACTGTTTTTCTGAAAATAAATAAATTGGAAAAAAAAAGCGAAAATGAGCTTCTGGGACTTCATCAAGATCAAAAGGCGGAGGGGTGGGAGGTTGGGGTACCAGGTGGTGAGTATAATAGAGGGCACGGCTTGCATGGAGCACTGGGTGTGGTGAAAAAATAATGAATACTGTTTTTCTGAAAATAAATAAATTGGAAAAAAAATAAATAAAAGTGGACTGTGGAAAAAAAAATCAAAAGCTTCTGCATAGCAAAGGAAATAGTCAACAAAAGAAAGAGGCAACCCACAGAATGGGAGAAGATATTTGCAAATGACACTACAGACAAAGAGCTGATATCTAAGATCTATAAAGAACTCCTCAAACTCAACCCCCACAAAACAGATAACCATGTTAAAAAATGGGCAGAAAACATGAATAGACACTTCTCCAAAGAAGACATACAAATGGCTAACAGACACATGAAAAAATGTTCATCATCATTAGCCATCAGGGAAATTCAAATCAAAACCATATTGAGATACCCCCTTACACCAGTTAGAATGGCCAAAATTAACAAGACAGTAAACTACAAGTGTTGGAGAGGTTGTGGCAAAAGGGAAACCCTCTTACACTCTTGGTGGGAATGCATATTGGTGCAGCCACTTTGGAAAAAAGCATGGAAATTCCTTAGGAAATTAAAAATAGAGCTTCCTTATGACCCTTCAATTGCACTACTGGGTTTTAATTGCAAAGTTACAGATGTAGTGAAAAGAAGGATCATCTGTACCCCAATGTTCATAGCAGCAATGGCCTCAATGACCAAACTGTGCAAAGAGCCAAGATGCTCTTCATCAGATGAATGGATAAAGAAGATATAATCCATATATACTATGGAATATTATGCATCCATTAGAAAGGATGAATACCCAACTTTTGTATCGACATGGACGTGACTAGAGGAGATTAGGCTGAGTGAAATACATCAAGCAGAGAGAGTCAATTATCATTTGTTTTCACTTACCTGTGCATCATAAGGAATAACATGGAGGTCATTAGGAGAAGGAAAGAACAAGTGAATCGGGGGTAATCAGAGGGGGTCTACAGCATGAGAGTCTGTGGAATTTGAGAAACAAACTGAGAGTTTTGGAAGGGAGGTGGTGGGGTTTAGGTGAGTCTGGTGTTGAGTATTAAGGAGGGCACGTATTTCATGGAGCACTGGGTGTGGTGCAGAAACAATGAATCTGGAACACTGCAATAATAAAAGAAAAGAAAAGAAAAATAAATATCAGTGTTTAACTCTTCTCACTAGAGGCTTGTGGGTTTGTCTCTCTTTTGAAGACATTGAATTCAGAAATTGATGAATGAATTACAATGATAGAAAATAAAATGTTCAAAAGTGTTATATATATATAATTTTAATTATATAAAATTTTACCTTTTGCCTCTGGTCACAATCTTAAGAGTATTTTTCTAGTTTTGAAAATATTTAGTATTGTCTTTTAAAAAATAAAATCTTTTGTAAAGATAAGACAACAGACCATATAAATATTCACAGATTCAAGGTATGGAAATTATCAAAAAGGAACAGGGAAATCAAATAAGCCCACCTGGAAACAGCATAATAATGCAATCAATATAACTAATTCATTTTGTTTATCATAGGAGGATTAAGTTGAAAAATAAATATGATATGTAGTACTATCAATGTGGATATTTGCTAAGTAATATTTTTTAATTTTTTCTGTAATCTGTGTAATATGCTCTATTTGGTAAACATAGCATCTGGAAATGTATGCAGAAAAATTGTTCAGTAATGACTTTAAACATTCTGAACAAAAGTCTGTAGAATCTACATTCAGAGAATAGGCTTGGCCAACCCTAGACATCCCTATGTCTAGGGAAGTGTATTTATAAACAATTCTACATGTTCTCTATAGGTGTATTTTGTTCACAATTACAGCATTAGTAATGGCTCTCTTTCTAAATTCCAGATTCTATAGAAACCAAAAAAGAATTATAGCTTTAAATGTAGACATTTTGAACATGGAATTTATAAAAATAAATTTATGACTATTGTGCCAATCAGCTTATGATTGAGACATAAATATGGTTACCCTTATCTTAACACAGATAACAAACATTATTGCTATAAAATTATAGTGGTTGATTGAGACTACTGAATTTTGAAAAAGAACTATTTGCATCAGTAACCTCTCAGATATTTTAATCTATATTTCCCAATGGGAAAGAAGAATGAAGTACAATGTTACATTGAATATGTAATGCTTATACCCCTACACAGATGATTAGAACATTTATCTATAATAAAATTTTGAGCCAAAAAATTGCCAGGCTTAGAAAAATGCAGACGCTGAAGTGGAAGAGAGGATGTAGAGACTTAGAACACTTTGCTAGAACAAGTTGGATGGGAACCAGAAATACTTCTGACTAGAATTTCTTTTCTTCCTTCTCATAGAGTAAGGAGTGCCTCAACTGACTGGCGAAATTTGAAGTGTCTGACTTCTTGGCACTGGTATTTGGTGAGAAAGTTGGATCAATTTAGAAAGCTAGTTTAGGAAAGTTCAATTGTGACTGCAAGTCGAAGCCATTCAGATTTATAAACATTAAGTGTGATACTTTGATATCTATCTGACTCCTCAGTTGGTTCAGAATGTGTAAGAAGAATATGGGTAGGACTGTGACTGTGGAGACCTTAAAAGATTCCTAAGTAAATGCCAGGAGCCCCAGTAAACCTTCCATGGGGTGTTTTATCACCACACAACTACATGATCTTAGGTGACAGTATAGTAAGGTGAGTATAGTGAATTTGAGTTTTGTGGTTATGCTGCCTAAGTTCACCCTTTTATATTTGGGCCAGTCATTAAACTACCTTAGGCCTCCATTTCCTCACATGCAAACTAAGGAGTAGAAATAATATTACCAAATAAGCACCCACTAAATATAAGTATTTTTGTAACTTTTTAATTATTGTACTTCAGTATACATGGATATTAAACACTATTTCACATGTTTGATGAATAATGAAAGTATTTCTAATTATGACTGCCTTGTTCCTTCTTGCAGATATCTAAGCATTGTGTTAGGGGGTGTGAAATTATATAATTCACATCTGACAGGCCTACTACAAGTTTTATCATTCATCCTATCCCTTATAGTGTAGTAATTTTCTATTGCTGCTGTAACAAATTACCACAAATTTAGTGGCTTGAAACAACATAAATTTATTATCTTGTAAGTCAGAAGTCTAAAATGGGTTTCACCTAGTTGAAAACACGAAGTTGGCAGGGCTATTTTCTTTTTCTTGGCTCATGGCTTGGTCCTCTATCTTCAAAGGCACATCTTTCTCTGGACTTTTCTGTCTTCCACTTTTAAAGACTTTTGTAATTATATTTAATCCACCTGGATAATCCTGGATACTGTTCCCACCTTGAGATTCTTAATCACATATGCAGAGCCACTTTTCCATATAACCTAATATATTTACAAGCTCAGAAAATTAGGATGTGGACATCTTTGGGGACCATTATTCTGCCTACAATAACAGGTGAAGAAATTGAGGCCCAGGGAGGCTAAGTAACTTTCTAATGTTCACAAGCTCAGTGCTTAGTTGGGCCTAAAGCTCATGTTCCCTAATTTCTGTATAACTACTTTTTAAATTATTATTATGCTTGACTGAAGAAAGAGTCTCATGCCTGGATTTAGTAAATTGAGGGCTGCAGTCAGTATGGTGCTTATTCTGTTTTCTACTCTTTTGGCCCTTCCTTAGGGTTAATGGAAAGAACTCAGGACATTAGGAAGGGTGTATGTTTTAGCTGCGGAAGGATTAGCTAGATCTGTTCTATCAATTCAAGTACAAAAGGTCATCGGCCAGAGAAAAAAATAATTATAACATAAAATATAAGTCTTTCTCGGTTATTAGAATGTGAAAATCTAGTAATAGAAGAAACAGGGTTATCAAACTTGGAAAGTTAAGGAAGCAGACTCAAATGAGCTACAATGTCAAAAAATTCATAATTCTTGTATTTAGAAAAGTGCCATTTGTTGCTTGAAATGCTTGTTTTTCTGAGAAATTGAGAATACTGTTCCTGTTTTACATACAATTTAAAGAAAAATTTGGGAAAAGATTTAAGTAAAACAAAGGGCATGGTCTTCATTATTGTGGAGTTTGTATTATAACCACCAAAAAAGTAAGAAAGAAAGAAAGAAAGAAAGAAAGAGAGAAAGAAAGAAAGAAAGAGAAAAAAGAAAGTAAAGAATATAAGAGAAATTGGGCACCTGGGTGGCTCAGTGGGTTAAAGCCTCTGCCTTCGGCTCAGGTCATGATACCAGGGTCCTGGGATCGAGGCCCACGTTGGGCTCTTTGCTCAGCAGGGAGCCTGGTTCCCTTCCTCTCTCTCTGCCTGCCTCTCTGCCTACTTGTGATCTCTGTCAAATAAATAAATAAATAAATCTTAAAAAAAAAAGAATAGAAGAGAAATAATTAGGAGGAAATTAAATGAAATCCCTATATGGTAATAGCTATAAGTGAAGTTGGTTCAAAGAAAGAAGGGACTCACAAAGCTTGCTATAGTGGCTATGGTATGGTATACATAGACCTAAATGTGGCCTTTGAATCAGTAATGCAAACCTTAAAAATATTCACAACCTTTGACCCAGAAAATCCACTAATAAGAATCCAGCCAAATAAATTTAAAATGCAACAAAATACATCTTAATGCACCTTATAAAAATGAAAAACAAAACAAAACAAAACTGAATGTCTCCCAAATAGAGAACAAGTTAAATAAATTAAGGTACAACAGTATGTGGGAATACTACATGGCTATTGAAATTATGTTTTTGAACAATTACTCCTGATTTAAATATGCTTATGTTATATTGTAAAGCTAATACAAAACGATTTATATTGTCTTTATAGAGATTTATTATTTCAACAGTGAATTTTCTTTAGTATATGTGCTGCCGAAGCGAGCACAACAGTGAATTTTCTTTAAAAGTCAATAAAATTCATTATTCTTCTACTAGAAAAATAGTAAGACACTTGCCTCTAAGGCCAGGTCAGAAGTTATCTTTCCGCCAGAAGAAGTACCTTCAGTAGTTGCTAGCAATCCCACCTTATTCAAACTCTCCCCAGTACTCCTTAAATCTGAGACACCCTTTGGGAAAATAACTTAGTTTAGAGACTTTAGACACCCACTCTACATACTATTGCAGGCTCAGTTTATCTAGGACTATATGAGTTAAGGCAGGGAAAATATAGAACAAGTGAAAATACACCAGATTCTACCATGAAATACACCAGACTCTAGGGTGTCAGGTATAAGCTTTTAGAGATATTTTTATGGCCAGGTGAAACATGTGAAAGAGAAGAGTAGTAGTAGAAGGTTATAAACAGATGGAGTGAAAGGTGATTAGGAGCTTGATATCCATAAGGCAGCATTATTAATCCAGTGTTTGTACCACTTTTGGAGATCACTCGGCACTGACTATTGATCTTAGATCAGATAGGTCTAAAAGCAGCTTAAGTCTCAACAATTTGACTCATAGTTATCTAAAGGTACACAAAAAAGAAAAGAAAACAAGTCCACGCAAAAACTTGTACACAAATGTTCATAGTGACATTAATCATAATAGCTAAAGATTGGAAAAACCATTCAAATGTTGACCAACTTTTTAATGGATAAACAAAATGCAATATATCATAAAATGAAATATTATTTAGAAACGAAAGGAAAAAGTAATGATATATGCTACAACATGATGAACCCTAAAAACACTATGGTAAGTGAAAGAAGTCAGTTGTAAAAGGCCACACATGATATGATTCCATTCATATCAAATGCTCACAATTTGCTAATCTATAGAGACAAAAAGCAGTTGCTTAGGGCTGAGTGGGTAAGGTAGTGGGAATGGGGATTGTCTCCTTATGTGTGTGGAGTTTCTATCTGAGGTGATAAAAATTTCCTAAAATTAGATTGTGGTGATGGTTTCACAACTCTGTAAATATGCTAAACACAAAAATAAACTGTACAGTTAAAATGAAAAACTGGTTCAGTATTCTTAATTCCCCAATTCCTTTGATGGACTTTATGTAGAAGGTCAGCTGCAGTTTCATGGAAAAGCACATGAGACTGCCATGGACTGGTGGCTTTAGAAGAACAAAGGATGCACTTTGTTATTATGAGTACAAGGACTGAGCCTACATGGCAGAAACATTGATTGCAGTAAAAAACTAAATAAATAAGAAAAGAAAAAAAGTACACTAAAATGCCATGTGCGGATCTGCTGAAATCTAGAACACAGCAAGGTCAGAAGTCTTTATCTGGTAGTAAACAGAGCCATTAGCAAATTAACTGTTGAGAGCTATGGAAAAATAGGTAAAAAGTCTTCCAAACTCTCTTGATTATTAATAACTTTAATGTATCTCCTAGTCCAGATATGGTAGGATTAGTGATAATTTTCATGCTTCTTTACATTTTTTTTGTATTTTACAGAATTTTAAAAATAAATATGCAATAATTTCATATCAAATTAAAGTTACCAAAAATGGGATTTTTAAAAAAATGAAAGTCAGGAAATAAGACCTGAGAAATCAAGGGAAATATATAAAGCAAAAAGGTTATGGAGAGATTTGAAAGTCAAGCAGATAAATTAGAATTTAAAAGCAATAGGAAACTATTACGCATTCTTCAGTAGGGTAGGAAAACATTTGTGCTTCACTGAAAAAATATTCATTGTTTAGGGCACATCCTCCCAGTTTGTCTGATTTCTAGTCTTTCATTGATTTTAAGGTATTTTATAATTCCATAAATTGTAAAGAATTGATGGCAATAATGCAAATTATTCTTATCTACAAACATGAAATTAACTTCTATCCCAAAGAGGAGGCCTTCTGTCACAAAAAAAGTAAAGTAAAGAAAATAATCCAGTTTCCATTTGCATATCCATTTCAGTATTCTAGATCTATAAATGTGTCTGTTATTTGGGCCAGTTTTAAAATCTACTAAGTTCCCTCATTAATAACAAGTTAAATAAAGTCATTAACACATGAGCATTTTATATCTGAGTGTGAGTTTTGATTTTCCCACTGTGTGCCTGCCTGATGACTTAAAGAGAAAGCAAATCAAATACTTAAAGAAAAGGCAGGAAAACTATAAATCATTTTAAGTGGTTATAGGGTAAAAACAATCTGAATTTTGTTAAGAACAATAGCAACCTGTTTTCATCAGATGTCTGGTCGCTCTGGCCTTTAATGTTATTGCATTAAACAGTGTTTTTTTTTTCTTTTTTTCATTATTGAACTATATTATGTATAAATAATTCTCTTGTTAGACCATAATGGCATCTTCCTATCTTCCTTGAGGACCTTTATTTTTTAGGAATATTTTCAAAAGTTAATAGATCAACTCTCAATTATCTGTGCTGACCCAAGGGAGTATCAGCATCCAAAGGTATTAATAATCAGCCCAGGACCTTCTCTCCTACCACCACAGTATTTGGATAAGGGATCTAGAAGGCAGGCACCCATAATTTCTCAAATGTTTCTCTATCCATCATCAAGTCCACTTAAGATACTTTAAAGAAAATTAAATTCATGGGGCCCCACTCTACAGATTCAGCTTCTGGAATAGAGCTCTAGAATCTGTGTTATTAACAAGCTTCCAAGTAATTCTTCTCCCAAGTCCAGTTTGGGAATACTGGATATTCCATTTTTTACAAATTATAGGTTTATGGCAACCCTGCGTCAAACAGGTCTGTCAGTGCCATTTTCTCAACAGATTTGTTTATTTCAGATTTCTGTGTCACATTTTGTTAATTTTCATAATATTTCAAACATTGTCATTCTTATATTTGTTATGCTTAGCTATGATCAGTGATTATGACTTATTAAAAGCTCAGATGATGGTTAACATTTTTAGCAATATTTTAAAATTAAGTTATGTACATTTTTATATGTAATGCTGTTGCACACTTCATAGACTACATTGTAGTGTAAACATAACTTTTATATGCACTGGGAAACCAAAAAAGTAATTTTTTTTGCTTTATTGCAATATTCATTTTACTGCAGTCATTTGGAACCAAACCAGCAATAACTCTGTGGTATATCTGTACTATAGGCAATATAATCAATTTAAATTGCTCTCTTTTTGATGACTACTATTTAAAATAATTAAGACAATTTAGGTGACACAACAAACCTTAACACTTTATAAAATGGATAGTCTCTTGTGGAGAATAGCAAAATGGAATGGAAGGTATGAAGCTTTTATAAGATAAAGAATAAAGAATAAGGAAAAGATAAATAGAATATATCTGATCACCTGGGGCCATATAGTCAACCTTGCTTGGGATGATAATGTCCCGAATTGGGTTTTCTTGGCATTTGGCGGTTGGCTGACTGAATATACAGAGCTTCTGGCCAAGTGGGGCATTTACATAGACACAAAAATTATTTAAGTTTTCGTTGGCAGGAGTGTCTCCATCTTGAGCCTAGGAATTTATTTCAAAAGTACCCTTTAAATAAGTCCTTATAAAATGCTTTATGTTATTTCAGCCTCAGACAATCTTAGAAAGCCAAATACGTATAATTCCAACTTGTTCACAGAGAAGAAAGAAGAACACAGATTTTCAACTAGGCTATTACTAGTAAAGCATAAGTCGGGGGTGGGGTAGAGGAAAAAAACAAAACAAAACAAAAAACTGTGTCCCTATCTATCACATCCCCAGTTGACTTGTTTCCTCAGTAATTGGCTGGGACATAGAAGGCATTATACTTTTAGTAGTGCAAGCAATTAAATGTGGGTTTTGTGAAGGAATAAGAAAAGAGGCATGAAAAGCAATAGGAAAAACCCATGCAGAGAGTTAGGTGGGTGAGAAAGGGGACCGTAAGTGACAAATGGGAGGCGACTCCCAGGGAACATGAAAAACGAAGGCCCTTAGTTATTCTCCATAGAAGATGAGAAATGTTTGAAACAAACTAATCTTTTATATATCTCATAAAATAGTTTCTTGTGAGGTTATTCAGAACATAGACTTTTGAGTTACCTGATCTTTAAATTTATTTTGTGTGGGTGGTTGCTTCTCCTTAAATGACTAAACTATATTCTATTCTGTTTATTACATGATTATTTTCTATTGGTTTTTTAATCTATTTTACTGGTTGTCTTGTGGTGGACTGTGTACCACTCTGGATTTGAAGAACTTGAATCTTCACAAAGTTTTACCTGTCAAAACTATAACAACATATGATACTTCTTTCCAGTTAGATATGGTGCTGTGTAAATTCACTATAGAGTAAAAAATACAATCCTGTCAGAATTACTGACCTCACCAAGGAAAGACAACCATAACAGTTAACTGCAAGACCAACTACTAGCTGGAAGCTTGGAAAACAAGTCAAAGAATACCCATATTGAAAATGTAATCCTTGTCAGAAATATTAAAATATCTGGTAAACACTTGAACCAGGAAAGTAACATTTAGTCTATATTCCTGTATCAAGTGCCCTTAGCAAATTGCATCAAAAGAAGGAGAATACATGAGTTTCTTTTTCATTTCATATCTAAATCCTTACTGCAAATAGAGTAGTCCTTTAAATATTTTTTTTCCAAAATGAATGAATAGAACCAGAAATGTTTTACCTTTTTTTCAATTTATTTATTTTCAGAAAAACATTATTCATTATTTTTTCACCACACCCAGTGCTCCATGCAATCCGTGCCCTCTATAATACCCACCACCTGGTATCCCAACCTCCCACCCCCCTGCCACTTCAAACACCTCAGATTGTTTTTCAGAGTCCATAGTCTCTCATGATTCACCTCCCCTTCCAATTTACCCCGACTCCCTTCTCCTCTCTAACACCCCTTGTCCTCCATGATATTTGTTATGCTCCACAAATAAGTGAAACCATATGATAATTGACTCTCTCTGCTTGACTTATTTCACTCAGCATAATGCTTGTAAATTTCTTCAGAACCTAAAGGCCTGGTCCATTCCTGAGTCTTCAGAGTTCTTAGGTTCTCTTAAGATTTAGGTCAACTGATCTGGAGAGCAGAAGGTCAGCTCAGGACAAAACCAGACTTTTCAAGCAGCTCTCTCTTGCCAGATACAGCTCAGATCCCAGGCACTCAGAGTGAGTCTATCACATAGTGGAACACGATATTTATTTTAAAACAATATAATACAGACAGAAACATTAAAATGTTAGCAAATCCAGTTCTATTCTCAGGTATGTGAATAACTCTAATGCAGTTGATAAGATGAGATGAGATGCTATTGGTGAGATGAGATACAGTTGATGTTGCTGTTAGTAATGGCTAAAATGTAGTAAGCCTTTGTTATATGTAGGTAGTACTGTTATGTTTTTCATGTATTCTTTAATTTTCATAATACACTAATGAAGTAAAAATTATTATTCATATTTTGTATGTGGAGAAACAGACACAGAGCAGTTAGAGTGAGGTTTTTATATTTTAATTTATCTGTGTTATAAGAAAAGAAGAAATACCAATTCTATCTATGAACCACAGTTCCTCTGAGCTATAAATACTGAACACTTTCTGAGGTTCTATATCTTTTAATGCAACAAAGAAATCCAATAACACATTTCTAGTCTTCTACTAAATTTACCCTAAGAAAGTATTACCAGCCAAAATTTATTATTTGACTTGGAATTTATCAATTCCATCTGCACTCTATTCAGAAACTATCTAGTTGTTCATGTAGTCTTTGAGGTGTGATTCAAAAGTAATAAAACTAGTTTTCATTTGTGGTCAATAAAAACCTCTCTCCTTATTTTGCAGTCACACCTATAAAACAGAAGCATGAAATTATTATCCCTATGATAAAGTTTGATATTGAGGAAGAGACACGACATTTTTAATTCTTAGCACTAAGGTTCTCAAGGGCACCTGTAACAACAAATAAACTAAACCACAGAAACTTACTTCTTTAGTAAAGACTAAACTCTTAATGTCCTGACTCTGTAGAGAGTTCTTTTGTAATTAAAGTGTTTTCAAATATTGCCTATTATTAAATTACTGCAGTGCTGTTGAATAGAACATTCCAAAATGATGGAGATATTTTATAAACTGTGCTATCTAACATGGTAGCCACTAGCTAGATATGATTATTGAACACTTGAAATGTGACTACTATCACTAAGGAATTGAATTTTAGTTAATTTAAATAGAAACATCCACAAGTGACTGCTGACTATTACATTTAACAGTGCAGAATTTTTGTCAAAAATCACATCCTACAGACCTACAGAATCAGAATCAACAGTCCAGTGTCATTTGAATATTTATTATTAACATTATCTTAGACAATGGTGACCGAACAGCCAGTTTATTTTACTTCAAATTGCTACTGTTCTTCAAGCTCATAATTCTAGGCTACTACTGTTTTCAAAAATAATACTGTATATGGAATATATTCAGTTATTTGTACACTAAATTTTCTTTAATTATAGAAAAGATTAGTTGTATTGTTACCAAGAACCCCAACTATGCTATGCTTCCTACACAGGCCAAGAATTAATACATAGCTTTAAGAAAGTACCATATATGAAAATTTGCATTTGCAAAAAAATAAATTAGTGAACAATTACTCATTTCACAAAGAATTCACCAAAGGGCTACTTAAAATAGATAGCTTTCCTAAAATGAATCCTAAATAAGATTCAATTAAGTTCAATTTTCACAAACTCTTCAAGAACACATCTGTTTTCTCAAACCAGCTACATCTGTGAATCATTTATAAAACCTCTGGAGACTGGAAGAGGTTTCTCCATGAAAGCTGTGATACTTGGTGTTGAAAGCACCCTATTGCACATTTTCAAGAGTTTATCCTCACTCTATAAGGAGAGAATCTATGCCTTCTTATAAATTATCTTTCCTCGGGTTCTAAGTGATGGTTATAATATTAAGCTTAATCCATAGTATAGCATAATGTAGCCAATCAAAGATTCCACTTCAAAGTGTTTTGAAAATGGAAACAAAAACTAATATCCAGGCTTCCAATTCCCAGTCTGGTATATAAGGAGCTTAGGATTTGTCATTCTATCTTAATGACAAGTAAAAAGTGAACAAAATGAAAAATCAACTCCTCTTCTTTAATCAGTCCAAGAAGAGAGGTCAAAGAGCAAACCACTGCTCACAAAATTGGAGAGGCAGACAGGCAGATAGAGAGACTCACAGTCTACCAGAACAGAAACCCACCAGCACATTCTTCTATAGAAATCAGTGTCTGGGCAGGAAAACCTGAACTATAATTAATGAATTCCTGGAAACTCAGTGTGGAAAACTCTGAAAGTTAAAGTCTCCAAAGAAACCCAGTCAGAGGGGTCCCATGTTTTGTGAGTTTTGCCTCCAAAGGCTCTACAAGATTCTCACAATGAATACTGGAGAAAACTACCCTTAAGTTTCCTGCAGGAGGATGGGGAAAAACTATTTTGGAATACACTAGAAGAACAGATGTTTCTGTTCTTCTTATCATGGGCTGCCCTCAGGAAAATCTATTTCACCAGAGCCTAATCTGCTGAGGTTTTAACAGAGCCTATTATAAATAGGGGAAACTAGGATATACCTTAGTAATCTAGAAAAAAAAAAAGACACCAAATTAAATCCAAAACAGAAGACAATAAAGAATTAGAATCAGAGCAGAAATCAATGAAGTTGAAAACAGGAAATTAAAAAACAAAACAAAACAAAACAAACAACCAAACCAGAAACTAGTTCTTTGAAAAAAAAAAATCAATAGGCCTCTTGACAGGCTAACTGAGGAAAAAAAAATTCTTAAAATAGAAATAACTAATATCAGAAATGAAAGAGAGTCTATTACTACAGATTCCATGTATTTTAAAAGGATAATAAATAGTATTATTAACAACTTCTATGCCCACAAATTTGATAACCTAGATGAAATGAATAATCTGTCATAGCCCACATGAAAAGAAGTAGACAATTTAAGTAGATATACATTTATTAAATAAATTGAATCAATAACTAATAACATCCTAAAACAAAAAAACCCAGGTACGTTTACTTAAGAATTCTACCAAACATTTAAGGGATAAGTTTTATCACTTCCTTACAATGTATCCCAGAAGACAGGAACAGAGGGAATACTTTTGAAGTCATTCAGTGGGGCCAGAATCACCGTAATGCCATAACCAAAGATCTTACGAGACAAAAAAGCAAACAAAAAACAAAACTACAGACTAATACTTCTCATGAACAGAAGTGTAAAAATCCTCAACAAAATATTAGCAAATAAAATCTAACAATGCATGAAATGAATTGTTTATCATGACCGAATGGGATGATCCCAGGTGTACAAGAATGGTTCAACATTCAAAAAGCAATAACACAATTTATCACATTAACAACATAAAGAAGAATCACATGATCACATCTATAGTTGCAGAGAAGGAGTTGACAAAATCTAACACTTGTGATAAAAGCTCTGAGTAAACTAGAAATAGAGAAAATCTTCCTCAACTTGGTAAAGACCATTTAGAAAGAAATCTATAGCTAACATTGATTCCATTTAATGGTAAAGAACTTAAAGTTTTCCCACTAATATCAGGAATAAGACAAGGATGTTCCCTCTCACCACTCCTTTTCAACATTGTACTACACAAGCCCTAGATAATATAAGAAGACAAGAAAAGGAAATAAAATATGTATGATTTAGAAAGAAAAAAATGGAAAAAAATTATTTGTGGCTGATATGTTCAGCTATGTAGAAAATGCAAAAAAAAATCGACAGAACAAACAAAAAACAAAAATACAATTTCTGAAATGAAAATCAGTTGTTTTCTTGTATACCAGATGAACAAATGCAATTTGAAATTAAAAATACATTGGCATATATATTAGCAATAAAAAAATGAACCATGAGAGACTATGGACTCTGAAAAACAATCTGAGGGTTTTGAAGGGGCGGGGTGTGGGAGGTTGGGGTACCAGGTGGTGGGTATTATAGAGGGCACGGATTGCATGGAGCACTGGGTGTGGTGCAAAAATAATGAATACTGTTTATGTTGAAAATAAATTAAAAATAAATTTATTAAAGAAAATGAAATACCTAAGTATAATTCTTTTTTTTTTCACAAATATCCATATTGACTATATTTCCAAGCAATTCAACCTGTTCCATACTGAAGAGTTCTAGGTTTACTTTTTTTTTCCAATTTATTTATTTTCAGAAAAACAGTATTCATTATTTTTTCACCACACCCAGTGCTCCATGCAAGTCGTGCCCTCTATAATACCCACCACCTGGTATAATTCTAATAAAATATGTAAAAGATTTACATGGGGAAAACTTCAAACTCTAATGAAAGATATCAAAGAAGAAATAAAGAAATGGAGATAACCCAAGTTCATGGATAAGAAGATTCAATTTTATGAAGATGTCAGGTTTTCTTCTACTTGATATAGAGATTCAGGGAAGTTCTAATAAAAATTCCAGCAAGTTATTTTGTGGATATTGACAAACTAATCCTCAAGGTATATGAGAATATTTAACTCAGTATGAAAGAACAAAGTTGGAGATCTGACATTACCCAAGTTAAAGACTTACTACAAAGCTATAATCATCAAGATAGTGGGATATGTGTGAAAGAATAAACAAACAGAGGAAGAGATCATAATAAAGAGCCCATAGATAGGCCCACATAAATATAGCCAGTTGATCTTTGACAAAGGATGAAAGGCATTACAATGAAACAAAGATAGTCTTTTCAATAAATGGTGCTGGATGGAAAAACTGGTCATCCACATGTAAAAAAATGAATCTAGGTACCTTACACATTTCATAAAAATCAATTCAAAATAGATCATAGATGCGGATGTAAAACACAAAACTATCAAATTCTTAAAATATAACATGGGAGAAAACTTAGATGATGTTGGGTATAGTGATAGCTTTTTAGGTACAACACCTATGACATGACCTATGAAAGAAGTAACTGATAAACTGGGCTTCATTAAAATTAAAATCTGATTTATAAAAGACAATGTCAAGAGAATGATAAGCCACAGACAGGAAGAAAAAATTTGCAAAAGACACATTTGATAAAAGAAACTATGTATTCAAAATTTGCAAAGAACACTTAAAACTCAATAGGAGAATGAACAACTCAATTAAAAAATGGTCAAAAATCTGAATAGGCATGACACCAAAAAAGATATGTAGGTGGAAAAATAAACGTCTGAAAAGAAGTTCAACCTTATATGTCATTAGAAAATTACAAATTTAAAACAAAAAGGATATGCCACTACATACCTACTAGAATGGCCAAAACCCTAAACATTGGCCACACCAAATGCTGACAATGATGGGAAGGAACAAGAACTTTCATTCCTTGCTGGTGAGAATGCAAAATGGTACAGCCACATTAGAAGACAATTTGGCAGTTTCTTATAAAACTAAACATACTCTTGCTATGTGATCCAGCAATCACATTTCTTGGTATTTATTCAAATTAATTGAAAACAAATCCACTCATAAAAATGCAAGATGTTTATAGCAGATGTAGTCACAATTGCCAAAACTTAGAAGCAACTAAGACACATTTCAGGGACGCCTGGGTGGCTCAGTCAGTAAAGCGTCTGTTTTCCACTCAGGTCATGATCCCGGGGTCCTGGGATTGAGTTCTGCATTGGGAATCCCTGCTCATCAGGGAGCCTGCTTCTCCCTCTACCTTCCATTCCCCCTGCTTCTGAATGCTTTCTCTCTCTTTTTCTTTCTCTCTGACAAATAAGTGAATAAATCTTAAGAGAAAAAAAAAAGGGGGAGAGAGAGACACATTTCAATAAGTGAATGGATAAAATAAATGGGTCCATACAGGCAAAAGATTATTATTTAGGGCATCTGGGTGGCTAAAGCCTCACATTGGGCTCCATGCTCAGCAGGGAGCCTGCTTTACCCTCTGCCTGTTGCTCTTTCTCTCTCTCTCTGACAAATAAATAAAATCTTTAAAGAAAATATTATTCAGAGCTAAAACTAAATATGTTAATATGCCATCAAAGGCCATGGATAAAATTTAAATTCATTAAGTGTAGGAAAGACATCTGAAAAGTCTGCATAATGTATGATTCCAACTATATGGTATTCTGGAAAAGACACAATTATGGAGATAATAAATTGATCAGTGGTTGCCTGGGCTTAGGGAGAAGGGAAATGTGACTAGGCAAAACACAAAGGATTTGCAAGACAGTGAAACTATTCTGTAGGAAGCCAAAATGGTAGGTAAGTGTCATATATTTGTATACAGAATGTACAATACCAAGAGTGAACCTTAATGTAAAATATGGATTTTGATGTATGGAATAATCAAAATGTGTCAATGTAGGTTCATCAATTATAACACATGTACCATATGTTGTTACTGGGGGCAGTTGTATGTGTGGAGACAGGAGGTCTCCATACAAGCAACTCCTTGTACCTTTGTACATCTAAAACTGGATCTAAAACTGGCCTAAAAATAAAGCTTATTGAAAAAAAAGTAATAGCCAAATGTGAAAACTTGACTTAGGTGACTTTGACTTTCAGGCAAAACAAGCATGCTTTAGCGATATATTTGAATTAAGATTGGCTCTGGTCATGGAAAGTTCCTTACTTCAGTACCTCAATAATCATAAGGAAAATCTGAAAAATTCACATTTTATCTGGGTATAAATTAGGTTTAAGAATTGTTTCCATAAAATTAAGTAATTGTAAAACCTGAAAATATGCCATCTTCATATGTCAAAAGACAAGAGTCCAAAGATCTATTTTCTTTGCTTCCCATTATTACAAAACTGTAAGTTGCATTTTCTGAGGTATGTTAATTTTCCCTCTAAGAATATTGATGAAATTTATACACAATAATTTGCAGAAAGAAATACCAAATTCTAGATGGGGGTGAAAGCATAAGTTACTGGCTAATGAGCAGATTTGGAGATTGCCATCACAAATGCAACTCAAGATTATTGTTTTCTTAAAAAATAATTTGACTACATATGTTCTTGTAAGGAGTATGTCTGAATAAACCAATTTCATCAATTCCATCAAACCTCTGACAGAACCTATGTGCCTTACCCTGTTTTGTTACCCCAAACACAAATACAAAACAAGTCAAACCTTTGGAATACAAACACTTTCATGGATTTGTTTGCAAATGTCTTTGTCTGAAGGTGTCTCTGATAAATACCACTCACTTTATATCTACTTCTCTGGGTGGCCAAGCTGAAACAAAGATCACATTTCAAGTGTGTAGTACTGGGTATGACATACTGAGAACTGTGCAAAACTTCATTTCCATTCTTTTAACTTATTACAAAAGTGGAGCAGTATAGATCAAAAGCTTTTCATTATTTCAAATTATATTTTTTCTATAATTGTCATTTTGACATGTTTAGTAGTGTTTACTGACCAGTAGGAAAAAATTATATATATATATATATATATATATATATACACACACATACTAAAAATCCAACATATCTATGTTCTGTTAATGCAATTTGAATTCAAAGGATAGATAAACCTGGTTAGTAACAAATGCTCCTGCAGTGGTTGGAGTTTAGCCAATGCAAAGGAACCTTGAACTTATTTGCCTGACCAAGCAAGAGCTCTATAAAAATTCTGTGCACCTTTTCTATCTGATTACTCTATTGTATTTTGAGTAATCACAGTGCTGTGTATTTTCTTTTGAGTAGGAGAGAAAATTAAATAGTCCTAGTTAGAGTAAAGAAAGAAAGGAAACTAACAAAACCCACCTCAATAGGAAAAAGCAACTGTTGAAATGTGAACAATTTTTTTTTCTGTAAATGTTCAATGATAATTTTTCATATCTTCCTTATAAGCAAGTATTTTTTTAAAATACCTTATTTTATTATTTGACAGAGTGAGAAAGCACACAAGCAGGGGGAGTGGCAGGCAGAGGGAGAAGCAGGCTCTCCACTGAGCAAGAGCACAATGTGGACTTGATCCCGGGACCCTGGAATCATGACTGGAGCCAAAGGCAGACACTTAATTGACTGAGCCACCCAGGCATCCCAGCAAGTATTTTGTATTCTCTATAAATTGCCAATATAAAATTTCATTTCCCAGTTGGATTTGAAAGTGTGTATTCCTGAAGGGGAATATAAAAAATTGTGAATACTAAAATTATTTAATGGAGTACAAGTGCAAGAGTGCATACGTGTGTGTGTGTGTGTGTGTGTGTGTGTGTGTAGGGGGAAGTAAGGGGAATGATATCAGCCTCTAATTCTTTTCTAAAAAAGTTTTACCTTATTTAATTATCTAAATTATTTAAAAATTTAAATCATGTTGCTAATTATCTATGAACTGTGAAATGTGAAACTTTTTTTCCCTAAATAACTTAGGTATTTTTGTTTTTGTTGTTGTTGTTATCAGAAAAAGCACATGGTAAATTTTAATTTGGTAAGATAGCTTGTAGCTTTTAATATTGGAAATGTTTGCAACTACCAAATAATATTTTGACCAGTAACAGAACATTTATTTTAAGTCTTTGTCTCATATTTTTTTTAAAAAAATATAGATTTTATATATTTTATGAATAGATTGACAATGGAAAATAGAAAAGTGTTGTTGATTAACCAATCTAAAATTGTTTAACCAATCTAAAAATAAATTAGAATTGATGCTAAAAGCTAGACACTGTAAACAGGCAGTTAAATATGGAGTGTACTGTGATTTGTTTATTCTATAAAGTATCAAGCCTCTCAAAATTAATTACAAATTTTGAAATTAAGAGATATAACATTTTAAAAATTCAAAATTCAAAATCAAGAGGTCTTACATAAATATCCTAATTTTCAGCAATTGAAAAATTAGGCAAACTACTAACGTGGGGCCTTCATTGCTTTAGGATAACAATTAGGAAGAGCTGAGGGGCAGCTGCCTATTTCTGCTTGTTCTAGTATGGCACAGTCCTCACAGTTCACCATTGTCTACAAGTCAATGCAACTAAGTGCCAGTTCCTGACAGGATTCACTTATTTTGTTATTTGCCCTTGTCCTAGAAACATTTGAATTAATGATTCAGACACATCAACAGTTTTTAAAAGTATACTGAAATATCTTAGGATTCCATGGCAACACTTATTGCCAGGATTGACAGGAAGCTGAATGAGTGGAATTTAGAAGTCTCCATATCTTTCCCATAAAACCTTTGTTTTTACCTTTTATATATATTAGAGTTTCTGTTTATGATTTTTTAAATAAATATTTCTATGTATTTAAAAAGATAATTTGGAAAAGCCATTGCTTTTTCCAGTGGCTTCCAAATTTTTTATTAATTTGTACATTACATTGAACCCTTTTCACACTAGTTGATAATTTAAAAATCTTTTTGGGAGCATAAAAAATTGAGATTTTTGCATACATTGTATTGTGATGTTTAGTTTTATATGACAATTTGGCTAGAATGTAATATGCACTTACTTAATGAAGCATTAATCTGAGTGTTGCTTGTGAAGGTATTGTAGATGTGGTTAAGATATTACCTTAATAATGTGGGTTGACCTCATCTAATCCATTGAAGGATTTAGAAACAAAAATTGAGGATTCCTGAAGAAGAAAAATTTCTGCCTCGAGACTTAATTCATACCTATCTCCAACTATTAGTGTGCTTTATGATTTTTGGACTTCTCATTTCCATAATGTGAACCAATTCCTTAAAATCTCTTTATCTCTCTAAATATGTACATATTTCCTACTGGTTCTGTTTCTCTGGACAATCTTGACTGAAAGTTATGTAGAAATAATTATAAGTAAAAAAAATTTTAGATCACTGTATCATTAAATATTGTAAAGTTTAAGTAAATTCTATTGTACATCTTAGATATTCACAAAATACAGATCTTTCAGTTATTAAATTAAATTATTAATTAATTATTTTGTGAGGGAGAGAGAGAGAGAGAGTTGGAGGAAGGACAGGGAGAAAATCTCCAACAGACTGTGCTGAGCATGGAGCCTGGTGGAAGGCTCAATATCATGACCCTGAGATCATAACCTGAGCTTAAATCAAAAGTCACACATTCAACTGACAGAACTACCCAGGCACACCTAAAATATAGACCTTTATATTTCCCATTTGAAATGTTCTTCAATTTTAATTAATTATATGAAGAAAAGTATGATTTGCTAATGCATAAATAGGATATATTATTTTGTGCTTGAGAAGCAAATGCATATTAAAATGTAAATTGAAATGTTACTATGTATTGTAGAATCAAAATAGATAAAAATGTTTTTATGAAATAATATTCAGAATTCCTGTGTGTTTTGCTTGTAGAAATTCAAATGGGAGGAAGAGAAAGATGGCAGAGAAGTAGGAGACCCTGTTTCAACTGGTCCCCTAAAGTGAGCTAATTATCTACCAGAACACTCTGAACACCCATGACATCAGCCTTAGATGTAAGATTATACACTTCTGGATCTGTATGGGTGCAGAAGACACCAGTGGAGAGATAAAGCAGAGTAAGAACAATTGGACTGATATCGGAGGATAAACAGAATGGAGAGGGAGCCACCAGA
Organism: Neogale vison; assembly: GCF_020171115.1. Lineage (NCBI taxonomy): Eukaryota > Metazoa > Chordata > Mammalia > Carnivora > Mustelidae > Neogale > Neogale vison. The sequence goes on along the minus strand of NC_058105.1, from coordinate 50,660,001 downwards.
AGTGACCCATTGAAAAGTAATACCCCAATACAGGAGTGCAGTGTGATTGGGGACTAGCATTAACTTGGAGTATGGTTAAAAGAACTCAAAAAGAGTAAAAGAGCTTAAGAGATAACTGGTGGAATCGGGCAGTCATGGGCATGGGCTTAAGCCTGGACCCAGGACGGCCACCGCCGGTGACCACCCGTGCCAGATAGGGTGGCAAAGTCTCCAGGCTGTGGTCTCTGAGTCCTTGGCTTTCAGCTGCTTGCACCAAGCTGCTAGGCACACTCCTGCCAGCATGTGTGAGAGAGTCTAGTGTGGACACCAGCTGACACTCTCTAGAACCACAACCTTTTGCACTCTGCACATGCACTGTGTGACAGAGGCCTGAACCTAATAGCCCCACCATCCCCTGAGAGAGCTGCATGAAGGCACAAGCCAGTGGTCTCTAGGACCATCAAAGATTCTGAACACTTCCAGCCTGGGCTTGAATATCTCAGTGTTCCATCTCTGATGGGGATCTCTCTGGCGGTCTGGACCCCAAACAGTAGTCCCAGCAAAGGCAGCCACTGGATGCTGTCTCCCTGGACCAATATCACTTGCAGTTTTAGTAGCATGGAGGTGCAGAGACAAGTGGGTGCTTTTTGGGTGACTGACCCTGGAGATGGTGGCTGGGAATGTGCATTGCCTGTGGGAGACTGCATGGCTCGGTGGCTCAGTGGAGTTTGCAAAGGGGGAGTCTGTATGCTCGGCAACACAAAGGGGAGCAGACTGAGGCTTCTCTCTGAGGCGGAGGTCTGGGTACAGTTTGCTTTCCACTTAACCTCCAAAAAGCCACAAAAAGCTGCCAAAGAACAAAAAAATCCAAAGAGCAAAAGCGTGGAAAACCTGTTTCCTCAGAGCCCAGCCCCTTGATAGGGAGCAGGAGGACTCAACCCAAGTGAGACTGGCTGAAGAACAATGCAGCAGGCCCCTCCCCAAGAAAGCCAACTGAAAGAATGAGAGGACAACCACCACAGAGTCTCCATAAACTGTAAAACCCAAATATCAGGGGAAAAGAAGATATTAAGTTCCTGGTATTGCCCTAAAACCTGCATATTTCATAGATACAACTTTTATTTTAAATTGGTTATCACTATTCTTATTCTTTTTAATTTTTTAACCTATCTGCCATTAGAATGGGAGGTTCAATGCAACGTATTCCATAATAACCTTGTAACTTGAAATTTCTTCTTGCATATACCTGTTTTTCTTTCGCTTTTCTATTTCTTAAAATATAGATATTTTCTATCTATATTTAGATACTTTAAATATAAATTTAAATATAAATTTAGATATTTTAAATATCGATATAAGATATATATAGATGTAAGATATGTATAGGTATAAGATATATCTTGTATAGGTACAAGATACATCTTATATAAATACATATAAGATATATATATATATATATATATATATATATATATGAGCTTCAAGATAATCCTCTTTCTCTAATCAATACTACCCCTATATATAAATGAAATTTAAGCTCCCTTTATCTCTGGGAAGTTGAGTCTTTTAACAAAGATATCAAGATACACCCAGGAATAATTAAAATAAACTTCATGGCCCACCTTGAGGGTTTATAACCAGCCTCCCATCTTTTTTCTTCTGTCAGTGTTTCTGTGTATTTGTTTTTGTTCTGGTATTGTGTAAATCTTGTCCTTGCAGTTCATTTTGGCTGGGTTCTTTTTTGTTTGTTTTTTTTGTTTTGTTTCTAGTCATTTACTTTTCTCAGTCTTTTTGTTAGTCCATTTTTGTTTGTATGCCTTATATATCTTAAGTTTGGAGATCATTCTGGCTGGATCTTCTCTCTCTCTCTCTCTCTCTCTCATTCTTTTTTTTTTCCTGTCTCTTTCTTTCTTTCTTTCTCTCTTTCTGTCTTTTTCTTTTTTCTTTATTTTTGATGGTGACTTTTGATTGCTTAGAAGTGTTCCAGGGTGTACATTGCCTAGATCACAGTTGATATATTGAGCTACACATCCCCTCAACCACCTCTTTCCAAAATGACTAGGAGAAAGAAGGCCCAACAGAGGAAAAATTCATAGACTGTGACCTCTCCATCAGAGCTACTGGATATGGACATAAACAGTATGCTGGAAAGAGAATTCAGGGTAACAGTTATCCAGGCAATGGTTTTGTTGGAGAAAACCATTAATAACATTGAATCAATTAGGACAGAAGTGAAAGCTACCAAGGAGGAAGTTAAAAATGCTATCAATCACCTTACACCAGTTAGAATGGCCAAAATTAACAAAACAGGAAACAACATGTGTTGGAGAGGATGTGGAGAAAGGGGAACCCTCTTACACTGTTGGTGGGAATGCAAGTTGGTGCAGCCTCTTTGGAGAACAGTGTGGAGATTCCTCAAGAAATTAAAAATAGAGCTTCCCTACGACCCTGCAATTGCACTCCTGGGTATTTACCCCAAAGATACAGATGTCGTGAAAAGAAGGGCCATCTGTACCCCAATGTTTATAGCAGCAATGGCCACAGCCGCCAAACTATGGAAAGAACCAAGATGCCCTTCAACGGATGAATGGATAAGGAAGATGTGGTCCATATACACTATGGAGTATTATGCCTCCATCAGAAAGGACGAATATCCAACTTTTGTAGCAACATGGACGGGACTGGAAGAGATTATGCTGAGTGAAATCAGTCAAGCAGAGAGAGTCAATTATCATATGGTTTCACTCATTTGTGGAGCATAACCAATAGCATGGAGGACAAGGGGCGTTAGAGAGTAGTAGGGAATTTGGGTAAATTGGAAGGGGAGGTGAACCATGAGAGACTATGGACTCTGAAAAACAGTCTGAGGGGTTTGAAGTGGCGGGGGGGGTGGGAGGTTGGGGTACCAGGTGGTGGGTATTATAGAGGGCACAGCTTGCATGGAGCACTGGGTGTGGTGAAAAAATAATGAATACTGTTTTTCTGAAAATAAATAAATTGGGAAAAAAAATGCTATCAATGAGATCCAATATGATCTAAATTCTTTAATAGCTTGGTTAACTGAGGCAGAAGATAGATTTAGTAATCTAGAGGACAAACTGATAGAGGAAAAGGATCAGGAAGAGGTCTGGAACAAACAGCTTAGAAACCATGAAAACAGAATTCGGGAAATAAATGACAACATGAAACATTCCAATGTCAGAATTATTGGATCCCTGAAGGGGAGGAGAAAGAAAGAAGACTAGAAGATAGAGTTGAACATATTCCCCAAGAAAATTTTCCCAATCTGGGGAATGGAACCAGCATTCCTGTCCTAGAGGAAGAAAGATCACCCCCCCCAAAGATCATAAAATTTAGGAAGACCTAGAGACACCTGATTAGTAAACTGAGGAACCATAATTTTAGACAGGAGCTCTTGTGAGCAGCTAGGGGGAAGAGATTCCTTACATACATAGGAAGGTCCATCAGAATAATGTCAGATCTGGTCACAGAAACCTGGCAAGCCAGAAAGGGCTGGCAAGACATATTCAAGGCACTAAATGAGAAGAACATGCAGCCAAGAATATTTTATCCAGCAAGACTGACATTCAAAAAGAATGGAGAGATAAAGAGCTTCCAAGACCGGCAAGGTTTAACCTTGTGACCACCAAGTGGGCACTACAATAAATACTAAGGTAGGTTCTATAAAAGAAGAAAGAATTCAAGAGTCTCATAGAACAGAAATTTACAAAGACAATCTATAGAAACAAGGACTTCACAGGCAACATGGTGTCAATAAAGATGTACCTTTCAATAATCACTCTCAATTTGAATGGCCTAAATGCTCCCATAAAATGGCACAAGATTGCAGATTGGATAAAATGACAGAAGCTGTCCATATGTTATCTAAAAGAGACCCATTTGGAACCTAAGGATATATCCAGACCGAAAGGGAAGGGATGGAGAAGTATCTTTCATGCCAATGGGCCTCAAAGAAAGCTGGAGTGGTGATTCTCATGTAAGATAAATTATATGTTAAACTAAAGACTGTAGTCAGAGATAAAGAAGGGCACTATATCATACCTAAAGATTCTTTTTACCAAGAAGATCTAACAATTGTAAATATTTATGCCCCCCCCCATATGGGAGCATCCAACTACATAAGACAACTGTTAAACAAATAGAGTCATATCAATACGAATATTAAGTCAGGGATCTTAACATGCCACTCTCAATAATAGACAGATCGTCAAAGCAGAAAATCAATAAAGAAACAAGAACATTGAATGACATATTGGACCAGATGTACCTCATGGATATATACAGAACATTCCACCCTAAAACAAACAAACAAAAAAAACTAGAATACTCATTTATCTTGAGTGCATGGAACTTTCTCCAGAATAGACCACACACTGTGTCACAATTCAGGGCTCAACTGATACCAAAAGATTGAGATTTTTCCCTGCATATTCTTAGATGACAATGCTTTGAAACTGGAACTCAACCACAAGAAAAAAGTTTGGAAATAATTTAAACACTTAGAAGCTAAAGACCACCCTGCTTAAGAATGTTTGGATCAACCATGAAATCAAAGAAGAACTTAAACAATTCATGGAAACCAATGAGAATGAAGACACTTCAGTCTAAAACCTATGGGATACTGCAAAGGTGTTCCAAAGGGAAATACACAGCCATCCAAGCCGCCCTCAAAAACATTGAAGAATCCAGAATACATCACTGTCTTTACATCTTACAGAACTGGAGAACAGGAAGGGAAACAGGAAGGGAAATAATCAAGATTAGAGCACAGATTGGGACGCCTGGGTGGCTCAGTTAGTTAAGCAGCTGCCTTCGGCTCAGGTCATGATCCCAGCGTCTTGGGATTGAGTCCCACATGGGGCTCCTTGCTCGGCAGGGAGCCTGCTTCTCCCTCTGCCCCTGCCTGCCATTCTGTCTACCTGTGCTCGCTCTCTCTCCCTCTCTCTCTCTGACAAATAAATAAAATCTTAAAAAAAAAAAAGATTAGAGCACAGATCAATGAGATAGAAACTAGAAATACAGTAGAACACAGCAAAAAAAACTAGAAGCTGGTTTTTTGAAAGAATCAATAAGATGAATAAACCATACGCCAAAGTAATCCAAAAGAAAAGAGAGAGGACCCAAATTAATAAAATGATGAATGAAAAGGGAGAGTTAATGACTAACACCAAGGAAATAGAAACAATCCTCATAAATTATGATCAACAGTCATATGCCAATAAGTTAAGCAATTGAGATGAAATGGATACATTCCTGAAAACCTATATAAAACTCCAATACTCAGGAAGAAACTTACAACAATAATAGACCAATATCTATAACAGTTTTGGAGCAGTGATCAACAACTTCCCAAAAAAACAAAAGCCCAAGACGTGATGGATTTCCTGGAAAATTCTACCAAACATTTAAAGAAGAAATAATACCTATTCTCCTGAAGCTGTTTCAAAAAATAGAAACAGAAGGAAAACTGCTACATTTGGTTTTTGAAGCCATCATTACCCTGATCCCCAAACCAGGCAAAGACCCCACCAAAAAGGAGAATTTCAGACCAATAACCCTGATGAATATGGATGCTAAAATTATCAACAAAATTTTAGATAATAGGACCCAACAGTACATTAGAAATATTATCCACCATGACCAGGTGGGATTTATCCATGGGATAAATTTTCAAATCAATCAATGTGATAGAAAAAATCAGTAAGAGAAAAGAGGAGAACCACATGGTCTTCTCAATTGATGCAGAAAAAGCATTTGACAAGATACAGCATCTATTCCTGATTAAACCCCTTCAAAGTATAGGGATATAGGGAGCATTCCTAAACTTCATAAAATCTATCTATTAAAAACCTACAGCAAATATCATCCTCAATGGGAATAGCTGACAGCATTCGCTCGGAGGTCAGGAACACGGCAAGGATAACCCCTCTCAGTTTAGTACTAGAAGTCCTAGCAATAGCAATCAGACAACAAAAAGAAATAAAAGTTATTCAAACTGGCAAAGAAGAGGTCAAATTCTCTCTTTGCAGATGACATGATACATTTTATGGAAAGCCCAAAAGACTCCACCCACAAACTACTAGAACCCATACAGCAATTCAGTACTGTGGCAGAATACAAAATCAATGCACAGAAATCAGCTGCTTTCTTATACACTAACAATGAAAATATAGAAAGGGAAATTAGAGAATCAAACCCATTTACTATAGCACTGAGAATGATAAGATACTGGGGAATAAACCTAACAAAAGAGGTAAAGGATCTATACTCGAGAAATACAGAACACTCATGAAATAAATTTAAGAAGACACAAAAAGATGGAAGAGCAGTCAATGCTCTTGGAGCAGAAGAATAAGCATTGTTAAAATGTCTATACTGCCTAGAGCAATCTATACTTTCAATGCCATCCTCATCAAAATTCCACCAGCATTTTTCAAAGAGATGGAAGAAACAATTCTATGGAACCCAAAGAGACCCTGAATTGCCAAGGAAATGTTGAAAAGGAAACACAAAACTGGGGGCATCACGTTGCCTGATTTCAAGTTTTACTACAAAGCTGTGATCATCAAGACAGCTTAATACTAGCACAAACACAGACACATAGAGCAGTGGAACAGAGTAGAGAGCCCAAAATGGACCCACAACTCTATGGTCAACTAATCTTTGACAAAGTAAGAAAAAATATCTAGTGGAAAAAAGTGTCTTCAATAAATGTTGCTGGGAAAATTGGATAGCTATGCGTAGAAGAATAAAACTCGACCATTCTCTTCACCATACACAAGGATAAACTTGAAATGGATAAAAGACTTCAATGTGATGCAAGAATTTAACCAAATCCTAGAGGAGAACATAGGCAATAACCTCTTTGCCATTAGCCACAGCAATTTCTTTCAAGATATGTCTCCAAAGGCAAAGGAAACAAAAGCGAAAATGAACTTTTGGGACTTCATCAAAATTAAAAGTTACTGCACAGCAAAGTCAACAGTTAACAAATCAAAGAGGCAATTCATGGAATGGGAGAAGATATTTGCAAATGACACTACAGACAAAAGGCTGATATACAAGATCTATAAAGAGCTCCTCAAACTCAACACCCACAAAAGAGATAATCATGTCAAAAAATGGGCAGAAGACATGAACAGACACTTATCTGAAGAAGACATACAGATGGCTAACAGACACATGAAAAATATTTATCGTCATTAGCCATCAGGGAGACTCAAATCAAAACTACTTTGAGATACCACCTTACACCAGTTAGAATGGCCAAAATTAACAAGACAGTAAGCAACATCTGTTGGACAGGATTTGAAGAAAGGGGAACCCTCTTACACTGTTGGTGGGAATGCAAGTTGGTGTAGCCACTTTGGAAAACACTGTGGAGATTCCTTAAGAAATTAAAAATAGAGCTTCCCTATGACCCTGCAATTGCACTACTGGGTATTTATACCAACGATACAGATGTGAAAAGAAGGGCCATCTATACCCCAATGTTCATAGCTGCAATGGCCACAGTCACCAAACTGTGGAAAGAACCAAGATGCCCTTCAACAGATGAATGGTTTAAGAAGATATGGTCTATATACACTATGGATTATTATGCCTCCTTCAGAAAGGATGAATACCCAACTTTTGTATCAACATGGACAGGACTGGAAGAGATATGCTGAGTGAAATAAGTCAAGAGAGAGTTAATTAGCATATGTTTCACTTACTTGTGGAGCATAAGAATAACAGGGAAGACATTGGGAGATGGCAAATAAAAGTGAGTTGGGGGAAATTGGAGGGGAAGACAAACCATGAGAGACTATGGACTCTGAGAAACAAACAGAGGGTTTTGGATGGGAGGATGGTGGGAAGTTGGGTAATACTTTGGTGGGTATTATGGAGGGCACCTGTTGCATGGAGCACTGGGTGTGGTGCATAAACAATGAACCCTGGAACAGTGAAAAGAAATTTAAAATAAATTCAAATAGTTTTTTTTTTTTATATTCACTCCCCACTGTAGGGAAGGAACAATATTTTTTTATTTTACCTTTCTGAGTTATTGGCTGATTTGCCCCACCCCCTCCCCAATAATAAGACAGATTAACAAGAGAAACACAAAGAGAAGTTTCATAACATGTATAACTCCTGTATACATTGGAGATACCCAACTTAACAGAGTAACTCCTCTAAATGGCCCAAACTTAAATATCATTTCCAGCTAAAGACAAAAGATGTTGGTGTTTGTGAGATCAGCTATGGAAGGTTATCACGGAAAGCACTGTAAAAGAATATGACTGTTATGTAGATTTAAGTCCCTGCCTTCTCTATTTATAAGAATTTTCAGAGATTTAGTCATCCTCCTTTTCCTGGTACAGAGTGGAAAACGTCCTTACAAATGGAGATTGTCCTTAAAATGTAATTTTCCCGCACAGAATGGAAAGTTTTACTCTGATTTCAGAGATTTCTTGTATCTTCAGCCTCTCAAAAATATTCAGTCCAAATAATATTCAAAGAAGCACATTTTGGGGTGGCATATTCCATGAACCATTATGATAATATTCAAAGGTTTCCATTAGTTAGCAATATTCTGCAAAAGATATATTGTTACTTTATGTAATATGTTTTCCAAATAAATATTAAGAGAAATTGGAAATTTTCATCCCTAAATTTTCTTTTTTATACTGTGGTCTTTGAAACATCCTGTTCCTCTGTATATACTTGCAAAAACAGTGTTATTGAGGTACAATTTGAATGCCATTATAAGTGTTTAATTCAGTAATTTTTTAATGCATGTGGAAAATTGTGCAATCTCCCAAAAATCCAGTTTTAGATTTTCTTCATGCCCAAAACTTTTCTCATGTTCACTTGCAGTCACTCCTCATTTCCACTCCTACTCTGAGGTAATTACTCTGTTTTTTTTTTTTTTTTTTTTTTTTTTTTTTTTGTCTCTATAGTGCATAAGCTTTAATTTTAACAACTTCTCCATTGAGTTGAAATCACACTGAGACCAATGTATAGAATTTTTTTATATTATGCTTTTACTTAACACATATTTACTGAACAACTATTAAATGGTTAATATAGTAGTAGATATACTTGATATCCATCATAGTTTTCCAGGACTTCTTTTCGCTCAGTGCCCGTGGGTCTTGGTCATACTGTTTTGAAGAATCACAAGGTAGATCAAAGAGAGGTGGGCAGCAAAGCAAAGTTTATTGAGCAATAGTAAAGTTTATTGAGCAAGAGTAAAAAGCTCCCAAAGATGGAGGGGACCCAAAAGTGTTACCACCAGAGTTTCTACATCTAGGGGTTTTTATGTTGGCAGGCTGCTTTAATCTGATTAACACTCCATATGCTTGTTGCTCAATCAGGTTTTTGTGCACATGCTAATCTACCTATTAGATAGTTGTTCACATAGGAAAGAGTAGTTAGTAGAAAACACTGACAAAAAATAAAATCCATCATGGTCTAAGCGACATTCCAACAAGCCCACACAAGGGACACCTTTCAAGTACCACATGTGGTCCTTACAGCCAACTTCCCTAGGAAACAACCCTGGCTGGGTTTTAATTCAGTCAGGTACTGGTTTTGGCCAGCTCCCAGTGGAGGTCCCATGGCTAGAAGTAGCTAGACCAGGGATGTGGAGGGGATCACATTAGATCCATCAGGAGGCAACCTTACATTGGAGTCTTAAGATTGGCATCCTAGGTGACTTAGGTGCCTTCCCTGTGCCCAAGAGAAACAGCTTTGTAAAGAACAGGCATAAAGAGAGGGCATCAAGTTTCTGGGTCTTATTACCATTCCAGCCAGGTACCATTTTCTAGCCAAAAGGCAGACATTGCATCCCCATGGGGTAGCCATGAGTAGAGGATTACAGCCTGAGCAATTGACATGAAAGTGTTCCAATAAGACCATACTCCTTGAAAAGCTCCTGAGATGAGACAAAGACCAAAGGAAGAGAAGTGAAAGCACTCATTAATTTTGCACCGAAGCTCAGTGTCCAGATGTAAAGACTCAAAGCCCCATGCTCGGGTGCCAAATGATGAAATTTTCAATATAGGTGAGGTTCAGTGGGGTGCAGTCCAGAGCCAATGACCAAGAAATAACTCTTGAGACATCTTTGGTGCAAAATGATTAGAGCACAGGCACAGGACCCATGGGCAGAAAGAGCTGCTGTCCACGGGTTTTGAGGAGTGATCCATTATATATTTGCAAGTTGGGAGGGGGTCGGGAATAGCATAAGTCTCTAAGGAATTTTGGAAGCAAGGTTTCCAGGACCTTGAGGGGCTAGCTGTTGTTGGGAAAAGGTCATTTATTACCGTCCAATAATACCTTAGTCATGAGACCCTTCAGATATATATCAGTGGGCCATATGCTTAGGGAAGACTGCCAGCACATGTCTTGGAGGGTTTAGAGATGAAGTGTCCAAAGGAATTTTTATATGTTAAAATAGACTTACAGGATCCTGACTGGGGGTAGGGGTCGGTCAGGCTAGGGTTGCCTTTTGCCCTTAGAAAAGTATTATCGTGGAGGCAGCTGAGTCCCTAGAGAAATGTCACTCTGCCTGTTTCAAGAACTTGTTAGTGGGCTCTAGATAGTAAGGAAATTTAACAGCTTTTCTTCTGCCTCTGTTTCTTACGTCACCACCAAGTCTTATTAGTCGTATTTAAGATTATTCATTAATTGGTTCATTCAGCAGACTTTTTTTTCCTTAATCACGTGCCAAACACTATTCTACATGATGAAAAATTCGTATTGAATATAAATATGGAGTCCCTGCCACTGAGGAACTTTTATTACAGTGGGAGAAACAGAAAATAATAATTTAAAAGTTTTTTTAAAAATACATGAAGAAAAATAAAGCCTAATAAAGGGAATAGAGAGTTATGGGAGATGGAAAGGTGGTTTATTTTAGTAAGGTGATCAAGGAAATTATTTCTGGGATTATAACACTTTGAGAAAATGAATGAATGACTGAAATGAGGAAGTAAGTTATGCAATGTCTAGAGGAAGAGCAACCTTGGCAAAATAATTTATACAGAGGCCCTAAAGCAGGAACATGCTTGCCAAACTTGAGGGACATCAGAAGCAAGTGTGGTTGTTATTGAATGAGAAAGGGGTAGAGTATTGGATATGAAATCAGAAAGGGGGCTGAAGACCAGATCATGCATGCCTTGTAGACCAGGCCAAGAAATTATATTTTATTCTGAGTGATATCCAACCATTGACATGTTTAGACTAGAAGTGTGATATGATCTGATTTACATTTTTAAAGGTTCACTTTGCCCTTTTTTGTGGATATTTGATAGCTGGGGAGATGGAGGTAAGTGTAGATCTGAAAGACTAGTTAAAACTTATTCTTTGATGATAATTTTATACTAGGGTTGTAGCAAGAGAGGTGGTAAAGTGTGGCTGGATTTTAGGGGCACCTGAGTGGCTCAGTTGCTTAAGCATCTGTCTTCAGCTCAGGTCATGATCCCAGGGTCCTAGGACTGAGTCCCAAGTCCAGCTCTCTGACCAGTAGGAGACTGCTTTTCCCTCCTGCTCCACCTGCTTGTACTGTGTTTGTGTGTGTGTGTATGTGTGTGTGTGTGTCTGTGTGTGTGTAAAATAAATAAATAAAATATTTTTTTAAAAAGTGGCTGGATTTTGGACAATCTGTATTTTGAATATAAGGCCAGCAGAATTTTCTGATAAGTATAATATCGGTTATGTGTTGTAAGGGAAAAAACAGGTTGACACCAAGGTTTTTCTCCCAAGCAAAAGCAAAGATGGAGTTGCCATGAACTAAAATAGAGACATCTGTGAGCCAAACTGGTTAGGGAGTGTTAAGTATCAAGAGTTCAGTTTGGAAAACTGGGTGTGGTGCATAAACAATGAATCTTGGAACACTGAAAAAATAAAATTAAATTTATAAAACAAGAGTTCAGTTTGGGACATGGTTTGCTTGACTTGTCTGTTATGCAGGCAGGTGGAGATGTTGAACAGAAATTTAGGTTGAGTCTGGAGTTCATGGTAGAGGTCAAGAATTGAGATTTAATTTTAAGAAATATCTATGTAGAGATATTTTAAAGCCATGAACTTGAATGAGATCACCCAAGAGGTGAATGTAAATAGAAATGAGGAACTTAGGAAGATGGTGGAGTATTAGGATATTGAGCTCACCTTCTCTCAAAGACACATCAAAACTGCAAATAAATATAGTACAACTTATTCTTTTTTTTTTTTAAAGATTTTATTTATTTATTTGACAGATAGAGATCACAAGTAGGCAGAGAGGCAGACAGAGAGAGAGAGAGGGAAGCAGGCTCCCCGCTGAGCAGAGAGCCCGATGCGGGACTCGATCCCAGGACCCTGAGATCATGACCTGAGCCGAAGGCAGCGGCTTAATCCACTGAGCCACTCAGGCGCCCCAGTACAACTTATTCTTAAAATGACTGTAAGACTAGCAGCATAGCTTTTCCACACAACACCCCCCCAAAAGCAGTTCATGCATGCAACACTCAATGAGCAGTCCCAGCTGGAATTGGTGCCCCTCAAAAGTGATTCCTGTGCTTGAAAGGCAGACTCACCAACAGCATGCCCATATAAGTTGTGGCCAGGCTTCTCAGTTAGTTGCCTTGGGGGCTAACCCCACCCACCAAAATTCCCACACCCTCTAAGCAAGATATGCCAAGCCTAGCCCTGCCTACCTGTGTGACTCCAGTATTTGCAACCCAGTCACAGTAGGAGAGCACATGAAGCCCACACAAGGGACACCTTTCAAGTACCTGATGTGGTGACTGGGGAATAGTGCTTCTGGACTCCATACTATGCCTTCTATATAAGGCCACTGCTTGCAAGAACAGATGTAGCTAACCTGCTTAATAGATAGAAACAAAGACAGAGAATCAGCCAAATTATGAAACAGAAGAATATGTTCCAAATGAAAGGATAGCACAAAAGCTCAGAAAAAAATAAAATAAATGAAATTGAGATAATTAATCTACCTGATAAAGAGTTCAAAGTAATGGTCATAAAAATGACTGTGGGACTTGAGAGAAGGGTGGGTGTACTCAATAAGAATTTCAACAAAGACAGAAAATATATGAAAGAAAAGAAACATCAGAGCGGAAGGATACAATAACTTAAAATAAAGATACATTAAAGAGAATCAGCAGCAGATTAGAGGATACAAAAAAAAACAGATCAGTGATTGGGAAGACAGGACAATGGAAACCATCTAAACTGAACAGAAAAAGGAAAGATAAAATAATGAGGATAGGTTAAAAGATCTCTGGGGCAACACCAAGCATACTACCATTCATATTATAGGGGTCCTGGAAGAAGAGATAAAAGAGAAGAACATTTATTTGGAGAAATAATAGCTGAAACTTTTCTAATCAGACATCCAGATTCATGAAGGACAGAAAGTCTCAAGATGAGCCCATGGAGGGACACATCAAGATAAATAATAATTAAAATGTCAAAAATTAAAAGATAAAAAAATCTTAAAAGCAGCAAGAGAAAAGTAAATTGTTACATGCAAGGGAAACCCTATAAGGTTATTAGCTAATTTTTCTGCAGACGTTTTGCAGTCCAAAGGGGAGTGACATGATATGTTCAAAGTGTTAAAAAACAAAAACAAAAAGAAAACAAAACAACAACAACAACAAAAACACTTCAACCAAGAGTACTCTATCTGGCAGGCTTATCATTCCAAAGAAACGCAGATTTTCCTATGCGGGGAAAATAGTTAAAGGAGTTCATTACCACTAAACAGGCCTTATAAAAATGGTTAACACAAGAAGTGCTTTCTTTAAGCAAAAAAGGAAAGGTCATAACTCAATGTAAGGAAATTATTAAAGAAAAAAGAATCAGTGGTAAAAACAAACATGCAGAAAGGTAAGTAGATCGATCACTTAATGCTTATGAAATTGAGATAATTAATCTACCTGATAAAGAGTTCAAAGTAATGGTCATATAGCCATAGTATGAAGGTTAAAAGACAAAATGAGTAAAATCAACTATATTAATTTACTGGTATCAGGGAGCCCTGCCTATGCAATTTTGGAAAAATTTCCAGGTTGCAATTCGCCCTTTAGTTCTAATTATTTTTTTTCCATTTTATTTCTTTTCAATGTTCCAAATTCATTGATTATGCACCATACCCAGAGCTCCATGCAATACGTGCCCTCCATAATACCTTCAGTTTCTCAGAGGCCTCAGTCTCTCATGGGGGGAGTTGAGGTGGGGAGAATAAGGAGGGGCTTGTCTCCCCCTCCTATTTTCCCCATCTCACTTCTCGTCTCCATCTCCCAATGTCCTCTGTGTCATTCCTTATGCTCCATAAGGTTTTCAATTGCACATGGTACACTTTCCAGGATAGATCACATGTTAAGCCACAAAACAAGTCTCAGTAAATTTAAGAAGGTTGAAATTATAATAAGCATCTTTTCTGACCACAAAGGTAAGGTATGGAACTAAAGAGATCTATGGAAATCAGTTACATTCCCATGCACCATTAAGGAACTAGCAGAAGGATAAATTAAGAAAATAATCTCATTTACAATTGTATCAAAAAAAAAAACACCTAGGAATAATTTTAACTAAGAAGATGAAAGGCCTGTGTTCTGAAAACTATAAGACACTAATGAAAGGAGCTAACGACAACACAAATAAATGAAAACCAATACCATGTCCATGGGTTGGGAAAATTAATATTGTTAAAATATCCATACTTCCAAAAGCCATTTACATTTAATCTAGGATCCAATGCAATCCCTATGAAAATAGTAATAGCAGTTTTCATGGAACTAGAGCAAATGATTCTAAAATTTGTAAAATACCATGAAAACCCTGAATAGCCAAAGCAATCCTGAGAAAGAAGACCAAAGCTGGAGGTAATATTATCCCAAAATTTAAACTATATTATAAAACTTCAGTAATCAAGACAATGTGGCAGTGGCACAAAAACAGACACAGGCCAATGGAGCAGAAGTGTGAACCCAGAAATAAACCCATGCTTATATGGTCAGTTAATCTATAATAAAGGAAGAAAGAATATTCAATTGGAAAAAAAGACAGTCTCTTCAATAAATGGTGATGGGAAAGCTGGACAATTATTTGTAAAAGAATGAACCACTTTTTTACATCATATACAAAAATAAACTCAAAATCAAAGACCAAAATGTAATATTTCTGTCCATGAAACTCCTAAAAGAAAATATAGGCAGTAAGCTCTTAAACATTGGCTTTAGCAATATTTTTTGGATTTATAGCCTCAGGCAAGGGTGATGAAACCAAAAATTAACAATTAGAAATAAGTCAAACTAAAGCTTTTGCACAGTGAAGAAAAACATCAACAAAATAAAAAATTAACCTATCAAATGAAAGAAGATACTAACAAATGATATAGCTAGTAAGTGTTAATATCCAAAATATATAAAGAACTTATAATACTCAGAACTCCAAAAACAAAACAAATAATCCAATTAAAAATGAGGAGAAGACATGAAGAAACATTCCCTCAAAGAAGACATCCAGATGGCCAACAGATGCATGAAAATATGTTCAACATTGCTCATCATCAGAGAAGTGCAAATCAAAGCCACCATGAGATATTACCTCATACCAGTCATAAGGGCTAGTATAAAAAATACAACATATAACAAGTGTTTGCAAGAATGTAGAGAAAACATAACCCTTGTGCCGTGCTGCTGTAAATTTAAATTGGTGTAGTTACTACAGAAATAGTATGGAATTTTCTAAAAAAAAAAAAAAAACAGGACAAAACAAACCAGTAGAAATATCATATAATCCAGTAATTCCACTTCTGGGTATTTACTCAGTGAAAACAAAAACACTAATTTGAAAATATATATGCACCCCTATAATTATTGCAGCATTAATTACAAAAACCAAGATATGAAAGCAATCTATGTATTCATTGAAAGATGAGTGGAGAAAGATGTAGTAATATTTCTTAGCCACAAAAAAAAGAAAGAAATTCTGCCATTTATGACAATGTGGATGGGACTTGAGGGTACTATACTAAGTAAGTCAGTCAGAGAAAGACAAATACCACATGATTTCACTTATATGTGGTATCTAAAAAAATGAACAAACAAACAAAAAAACAGAACTAGATTTGCAAATACAGAGAACAAACAGGTGTCTACCAAAAGGATGAGCAAAATAGGTAAAAGGGATTAGGGGGTACAAACTTCCAGTTATAAAATAGATACATCATGAAACTAAAAAGTGCAGCATAGGTAATATAGTCAGTAATATTGTATTAACTCTGTATGGTGACAGATGGTAACTACACTTACCATGGTGAGCATTTTATAATGTATATCAATATTGAATCACTATATTGTACACCTGAAAATAATGTAATATTGTATGTCAATTATACTTTAATTACAAATAATAAATAGAAAATAATATGGACTCTGAAAAACAATCTGAGGGGTTTGAAGTGGCGGGGGGATGGGAGGTTGGGGTACCAGGTGGTGGGTATTATAGAGGGCACGGCTTGCATGGAGTACTGGGTGTGGTGAAAAAATAATGAATAATGTTTTTCTGAAAATAAATAAATTGAAAAAAAAAAGAAAATAAGATGGATATTTCAGGATTTAGACTGGGAAAACTATAGTGTTTAAAGGTCTGGGAAATAGGAAAGATCCAAGAAATGTGATTAAGGAGAAACAGCCAAAAAAATGGATCAAGAATTAAAAATGGTCTCCTTGAAAGCCAAGTGAAAAAAATAAATTCTCATGTATGATCACTGTTATACAATAGGGACAATGGGTAAGAATAAATATCATAAACTGATACTAATAATTAGAAAAAATGATGTGTCCCAGGATTTTCCAGCCTGTGGGAGCAAATTACATCAAAGTAATATTAGTACATTAATTTTATTAGCTTATTGTTTTTAAACTTCTGATATAGGCCTCTAGCTCCCTGCAGATTTAAATAATAAGAGCTGTGCTATATTCAAAAACTCTATTTCTCTTTGAAAACTATTCCTATTGTAGTGAGCAATGTTCATTGTGCCTTTTTTATTACTTTTTAAAAGATTAGTTCTCATGTGAAGTCTCTTCATTATTTCCTCCAAGTAGGTTTTTGTTTTGTTCATTTTTAGACTTGTCTGACATGTCCAGATGTGTTTGAAACCCAGCAGTAAACGCAAATGGAGTTATTTTTTAGACTTCTTACCAAAGAGACTTCAGTTGGGCCTGTCTTGTCAGTTCATTAGAACATGTCCAAACATGTCCAAACCCCTAGCTGTTTCTGGCTAGGAACTTACGATTTCCAAGTTTTGCACAAAATACAATAGAAAAAGTGCTGTAAGAAAACAGAGAAGACAGAAGAGCTAATTTTGCCTGGGAAGGAATGGGGAAAGCTGAAAAGTTAGACAATAGAAAAGTCTTCACAAAAAAGCTCTGACCTTGAGTGGGACCTTGAAAGAGATGTATGATTTTGCCAAAAGAAGAAAATGGGCAGAAAATTTATTATAGGTAGAGAATACATGAACAGATCATGGAGGCATAAAATCACATGCTACATTCAAGAATAAACAAAAAGGCTTATTTGTGGAAGAGTTGACCAATGTGATGAAATAGAAAAAAAAAAAGGTTTATTCAGATTGTGAAGAAATGCTCACATTGTAACAAGAGGTTCAATTTTTATTCTACATGTAATAGAGGCATTTTTAAATATGTTTATTGCAGGTTTTGAGCTGCAGAATTTATTATTAAATCTATATTTTAGAAAAAAAATGATTGATTACTGTGTATATGACAGATATAGAGAAAGATGAGAACTACTGAATAGTTCAATAAGAGAAAATGAAGAACTAAACTAAGAGAGTGGCAACTGAATGCAGAAAGGACAAGTATGATCAAAATTCTTAGAAGTGACTAATTTTATCCAGTTAGTGAAAAAAAAGTAGGCATAAAATTTGATTCTGAGTTTTCAATGTTGATAATCACATAGATGATAATGCAGTAAGAAACAGAGAAGCAGCTACAGATCTGTAGGATGTGACAGTGGGCTCAGTTTTGAATAAGTTGAGTTAAAAGTATCTATACTAAATTCAGCTACAGTTTTTTTTTCTTTTCTTAAAATTTAATTTATTTTCAGTGTAACAGAATTCGTTGTTTATGCACCACACCCAGTGCTCCATGCAATAAGTACCCTCCAAAATACCCACCACTAGGCTCCCCCAACCTCCCACCCCCCTGTCCCTTCAAAACACTCAGATTGTTTTTCAGACTCCATAGTCTCACAGGCTTCATCTCCCCCTCCAATTTCCCTCAGCTACAGGTTTTTAAGAGGCATCTGAAAACATGAACTAGGAACTAGGAAACTAGGTATAACCTATAAATACGTATTTAGAAATTATCAACATAGACATCAGTTGAAGTCATGGGCATGATTAGGTCACCTGGGTTGAAGGGATATAATGAAAATTTGTTAATTAATTAAAATCCTAATAAAGAGGTATTAACAAAGTAGTACCTAAAAGTCGTGATAAGACCTGAAAACAAAATTGTGAGAAAACTGACTATTTTTATTTATCTGATGCTGCATTACAAACTTGTGTGGGGAGACAGATGTCAAATTGCTTAATAAATTAAAATTTTGGTAAATGTCTTTGAAGAAATGATCTGAAATAATTTTTAGGGACTAAAAACAGTCAAGGAAACATTCCTAAGGTAATAAACTTTTGGGATTTGAAGGAAGAGTAACAGTTAATCAAGCAAAAGGAAATGGAGAAATTTCAGGGAAAGAATAACTTTCTGTAAAGTCCCAGAGGGAAGAGAAATGTAGAGCTTTGTGGAACTGAAAGAAGGCCAATGTGCTAGAAGCACAGAGAGGAGATGTGTTACTTTTCTAGAGATAAGGAGGATTAGAAAAACAGAAAACCTCCTACTTTTGAACATCAAATAATGTTGGATAAAATACAACATACTTTTATATGCATATCAGAATTTGCAGTGAAGGAAATGGTTAAGGTTCTGTCAATCTATGATTTATAAAAAGCTATGAATATGATTCTCCTACAAATAAATGTAAAGTAAGGCTGTGTCCAAGATTTATTTAATTCATTAACAAGAGAGCAGACAGTGTAGTAAAGTTGGGGCAAAGAAGAATTAGAAAAATAGCGTTTTTATAGTCCAATAGGAAAGACATACTGAAATGTTTGTTAAATTAGACACAGAATTGGTTAATTCCCATAACCCAATAATATAATAATATTTAGGGTTATTTTTTTATTTTTACCTGATAAGAATCCATTGTACACTTACTAGACAAAACCCAAGTTAACATGTAACTTTTCAGATTCTGGGCCCTAGTCAAAGCAAACAGTCAAACCAAGGACCTTCCCCTACAGAATTAAATAATCCTTGGGTAAGCTTTTTATTCAATGCTGCAATATAACATTGAATGGGAAAACAGCTATTCTATCATTTATTTTCTAAGTTTTGGTATTTCTTTTTCTTAATGGGTCTCAAACAAACAAAGCCTTCAAAACAGGAGTACTATACATAAATGACATGAGGTCTTAGACTTTATTAACTGCTATATCTCTAGTGCCTATAATAATATTTGGTATAGGACACATTCAATATATATTTGTTGAATAAATAAATGAAAACATTTACACTTTAGTTGACCTAAGAATATATGCTGTTCTCCATCAATGGGATTTTGGGTTTAATGGCCATATAAGGACACGTAGGGCGTGATTCTGTGAGAAATAGAAATTTGAAACTGAAGGTCCTCTCTAAAGGCTAAGATATTCTATAATATACAACTTAAGGGTAAGGAAGGACTAGGAAAAAATAAACCTTACAGGCAAAGGAAGTTTGTCTATATCACCTTGAATTCTAGATTATAAAAATGTTTCCCTCCTTGGAAATTATTTTTTTGTCACATGAAACTTCAACTCCCTGTGTATTCTAGAAGCACCAAATTAACATAAAAGTTAACCATTTTGTGGTAACATTTCTAAGGAAGCTAACAGACAATAACCTCATCTCAGTATTGCCATACATGATTAAAATAATAATTTTAAGAAAGGAGAAAAGGGACACTTGCATGGCTCAGATGTTTAAGCATTTGCTTTTGGCTCAGGTCATGATCTCAGGGTCCTGTGATCAAGCCCCAAATTGGACTCCCTGCTCGGTAGGAAATGTTTCTCTGTCTCCCTCTGTCCTTTCTCCTCCACCCCATCCTGTGTACTCTGTCTCAAATAAATAAAATCTTAAAAAAAAAAAAAAGATAAACAGTGGGGGAAGGGAGCCTCTGTAAGCCTGCTATGGGAAAGTGATATAGCCCCAGAGGGCAAAATGAGAACCTCTAGAAACATGCTTCAGTGAGAGACTCCCCTGCCTGTGAGATGCTCAGGTGGTGGAAAGGACAAATGGGACAGTGTGGCCTCAAGATCTCCAGAGCCACAGAAATAACAGGGATGCCTGAGCTGGTAGAGAGCCCATGCTTGGGAAGGGGTAAACTGGTTACAGTCAGCGAGTCCAGGAGGTGTCTCTCAAGTTGGTTGACCATAAACTCTGAGCCAGGGCCTGATTAGGTGACCACTCTATGCCTGGGGACCCTGCAAAGGGCTGGAAACCAAGGTTATGCTGCCATTCCCCTGGGAAGGGCAAAGTGGGTGTGCACATAACAGGGGGACAGCTCTCAGTGCAGGAACCCTGCAAAAAACAAGAATGGGGAAGATGTCCACCTTTCCCTGGGGAATGGCAGAGCAGGTGCAGGCATGATCTAGCAATCACTCTCCACACCAAAGTCCTACAATGTGAAGTAGTGCAGGACCCTCCAGATTCCCTGAGGAGGATCAGCTTGGGCATGCACCATAGGGGTCTACAGTTTGGCACACACAAAAGTGAAGACCATTTATCCCTGAGGGTTTACTAAGAGAGGAAACCCTGAACTTTTGGTTCTAGGGTCTGAGATCAGGTGTGGCCATTTTTATTTTGATCCTCTAAAGAGGCAAGGAAAGCCTTGAGGGAACAGAAGCCACAAAGGACAATCAAAAAGAGCTTACACTGAGTCCAGTCCCCTGGCAACGGGAAGTGCTACTCTGCCCAGATGAAGACACCTGAGAATCAGTCCTGCAGGTCCCTCCCCCAGAAGACATCCTGGAGGAACAAGTGAACAGCAAGTTTATGGACCTCATAGGACTGAAAATGTCCAGCAGTAGGAGAAAATAGTATATAGAATCAAGGTTTCTTTCCTCATGATTCATTTATCTTTCAGTTTAAAATATTTAATTCCTTTTTTTTATTTTTCCCTTTCCTTTTTTTATTTTTCCCTTTTCAACTAATTTCTGATTTTATCAACTCCTTGATTTTAAGTGTTTTTTTAACTTCCATTTTTACATTTACCTTTTGTAGATATATTCCTCATTTTTCACTTCATTTCAGTGTAATTTTTCACTTCTTTTCTCTCTCTCTCCATATATATGGAGATATATATATATGTGTGTGTATATATATATATATACATACATATATATGTATATATATACATATATATTATATATAACATATACATATATATGACATATACATATATATACACATATATATATCCCCAAATATTCCCATATATTTATATATATATAAATCCCCAAATTGTAAAGAAAACAATATCATATATATTCATATATATTTATATGTCATATATATGTCACATATATGATATATATATATCATATATAAGATATATATATCTTATATATATAAGTCATATATATGACTATACAAGATATATATATATATCTTACATAAGATATATACATAAGATATATATATATATATGACTTGTTTTCTTTATGACGTATATGTCATATACATATATAAATATATATACACATATGTATATGACATATGTGTGCATGTATGTACACATATATGTATATGTCATATACATATGCGTATATGAATATATACGTATATGAATATATTCATATATGCATATGTATATGACATATACATATATATGTGACATATACATATATGACATATACATATATATGTCATAAAGAAAACAAGTCATACATATATCTTATATATCTTATAAGATATATATCTTATATATAATATACATACATCATAAAGAAAACATATATGGCTTGTTTTCTTTATATATATATATATATATATATCATACATACATATATATATATGACTTGTTTTCTTTACAATTTGGGGATTTAGTGTCTTTAACAAACAGACCAAAATATACTCAGGACCAAGTGGATCATCTTGTTTTGTCCACCCTGTAAGATTATAGTTCTTCCTCCTACCCCCCCTTTTCTCTTCTTTTTCTTTTTTTTAATTTACCTTTTTCTCTTTTTTTCTTTTCTTTTTCTTTTTATTTTTGGTTCCTGATCTTTTCTGATCTTTTCATATTTGCTTGGAATGTGGTTGATATTTTTGGTTTTGTTCACTCATTCATGTATTCATCTCTGTCGAAAATGACAAGGAGGAAGGATTCACGACAAAAGAAAGAACTAGAAATAATACTGTATGTCACAGATGTAATTAATATGGATATAAATGAAATGTCATAGCTAAATTCCGGATAACTATTATACACTTACTAGCTGGACTTGAACAAAAAACATTAAAGACACCAGATAATTTCTTAGTGCAAAATGAGGTTTAATCAGGCTCAAATTAAAAATGTTCTGAGATACAGTCTAAACTGGATGCTCTAACACCTAGGGTAAATGAGGCAGAAGAGAGGGTAAGTCACATAGAACACAACTCGATGGAAAGGAAGGAAATTGAGGAAAAGAGAGAAAAACAACTGATAGACCATGAAAGGAGGCTTCGATAAATCAGTGTTGCCATATAAAGAATCAGCATCAGAATTTTGGGGCTGCCTGGGGGGGGGACAGAACATATATTTGAGCAAATCATAGCTGAGAACTTCCATAATCTGGGGAAAGAAACAAACATTCATGTTCAAGCAGTAGAGAGGACCCCTTACCAAATCAATAAAAATAGATCAACACCTTAACATATAATATTGAAGCTTGCAAATTTTAGAGAAAATAATGAAAACAGTTTGAGGCAAGGGGTACCTAACCTACAGAGGTAGGAACATTAGAATAGCATCAGCTCTATCCGCAGATAACTGGCAGGTGAGAAAGGAGTGGCATTATATATTCAGGGTACTAAATGAGAAAAGCATATAGCCAAAAATACTTTATCCAGCAAGGCTTCATTCACAATGGAAGAAGAGATAAAGAGCTTCCAGGACAGACAGAAACTGAAAGAATATGTGGCCACCAAACTAACCCTATAAGAAATATTAGGAGGATACTGTAAGTGAAAAGAGACCCCACCAGTAACATAAAGCATAAAGAAATAGAGGTAATCTACCAAAACAATGACTTTATAGATAATGCAATGGCACAAAATTCATACATTTCAGTAGTTACTCTGAATGCAAATGTGCTAAATGCTCCAATAAAAAGACACAGGGTATCAGATTGGATAAAAAGCAAGACCTATCAATATGTTGTCTCCAGGAGACTCACTTGAGACCTAAAACACCTTCAAACTGAAAGTGGGGGGTGGTGCAGAACTATTTGTCACACTAATGGATCTCAAAATAAAGCTGAAGAAGCAATCCTCATATCAGACAAATTAGATTTTAAACCAAAGACTGTAGAAAGAGATGAAGAGGGACACTATACCAGACTTAAAGGGTCTACCCAACAAGAATATCTAACAATTATATGAGCCTGGTGGTGGGTATTAAGGAGGGCACGTATTTCATGGAGCACTAGGTGTGGTGCATAAACAATGAATTTTGAAACACACACACACAAAATTAATTTTAATTTAATTAAAAAAATCTAACAATTATAAATATTTACATCCCTAATTTGGGAAGAGCCAATGATATCAAATGATATCAACCAATTAGTAACCAAAATAAAAATATATATATATATATGTTTTTTAATTTGATATATATATATATTATATATATAATATAATTATATATAAAATATAATATAATATATATAATATAATACAGTAATAGTAGGAGACTCCAACACCTCATTCACAATGGACAGATCATCTAAGCAGAAAATCAACAAGGAGGGGCACCTGGGTGGCTCAGTGAGTTAAGCCGCTGCCTTCGGCTCAGGTCATGATCTCAGGGTCCTGGGATCGATCCCCACATTGGGCTCTCTGCTCAGCGGGGAGCCTGCTTCCCTCCCTCTCTCTCTCTCTGCCTGCCTCTCTGCCTACTTGTGATCTAGCGCTGTCAAATAAATAAATAAAATCTTAAAAAAAAAAAGAAAATCAACAAGGAAACAAAGACTTTGAATGACACACTGAACCAGATGGGCTATACAGATATATACAGACCCTTCCTTCCTAAACAATAGAAAACTCTTTCTTCTTACGTGCACTTGGAACTTTCTCCAGAATAGATCACATACTGGGTCACAAGACCTAT
This sequence comes from Neogale vison, assembly GCF_020171115.1. Lineage (NCBI taxonomy): Eukaryota > Metazoa > Chordata > Mammalia > Carnivora > Mustelidae > Neogale > Neogale vison. Next base: position 50,635,515 of record NC_058105.1, on the reverse strand, counting down.
TTCTTTTTTTTTTTTTTAAGATTTTATTCATTTATTTGTCAGAGAGAGAGAGAGGGAGAGAGAGTGAGCACAGGTAGACAGAATGGCAGGCAGAGGCAGAGGGAGAAGCAGGCCTCCCGCTGAGCAAGGAGCCCGATGCGGGACTCGATCCCAGGACGCTGGGATCATGACCTGAGCTGAAGGCAGCTGCTTAACCAACTGAACCACCCAGGCGTTCCCACAAGACCTATTTCAACTGGTACCAAAAATTGGGATTATTCCTTCCACAAGTTTAGACCACAATGCTTTGAAACGAACTAAATAACAAGAGGAAGTCTGGAAGGAACTCAAATACCTGGAGTTTAAAGAGCACCCTATTAAGTAATGAATAGGTCAACCAGGAAATTGAAGAGGCATTAGAAAAAATCATGGAAATTAATGAAAATGAAAACAGATGTATTTAGATGTATCCTTTGGGATACAGCAAAGGTGGTCTTAAGAGGGAAGTACATTGCAATATAATCCTCTCTCAAAAAATTAGAAAAATCTCAAATACACAAACTAACCTTACATCTAAAGGACCTGGAGAAAGAAAAGCAAATAAAGCCTAAACCAAGTAGGAGAAGAGAAATAATAAAAATTAGAGTCAAAATCAGTGAAATGGAAATTAGAAGAACAGTAGATCAGATAAAAAAACTAGAGACTGGTTCTTTGAAAGAATTAATAAGATCCAGAAACCCCTAGCCAGACTTACCATAAAGAAAATAGAAAAGATCCCATTAATAAAATCATGAAAGAAAAATGAGAGATCATGCCCAACTAAGGATGCACAGACAATTTTAAGAACATACTATGAGCAACTATGTGCCCACAAATTTGTAATCTGGAAGAAATGGACACATGCCTCGAAATTTATGAACTACCAAAACTGAAACAGGAAGAAGTAGAAAACTTGAACAGACCCAAAACCAGAAAGAAAATTGAAGCAGTAAACAAAAACCTCCTAAAAGGTAAGAGTCCAAGGTCAGATGGCTTCCAAGGGAAATTCTACCAAACATTTACAAAAGAAATAATATCAATGGGTATTAAGGAGAGCACATTGTATGATGAGCAGAGTGTTATATGAAACTAATGAATCATTGAACACATAAAAAGCTAATGATGTATGTTGGCTAACTGAACATAATAAAAAAAAAGAGGACGAAATAATACACAGTCTACTGAAGCTGCCTCAAAAATAAAAACAGAAGCAAAACTTCCAAACTCGTTCTATGAAGCCAGCATTATCTTGATCCCCAACCCAGACAAAAATGTCATCGAAAAGGAAAATAAAAAACCAATATCCTCGATGAACAATGATGCAAAAATACTAAGATACTAGCCCATAGGATCCAACAGTACATTAAAAAGATTATTCACCATGACCAGGTGGGATTTATTCCTGGGCTGTAGGGTGGTTCAACATTTGCAAATCGATCAACATGATACATTACATTAAAAAAAGAAAATACAAGGACCATAGGATCCTCTCAATTGATGCAGCAAAAACATTTTTATTTTATTTTTTTCAGTGACCCAAAATTCATTATTTTTGTACCACAGCCAGTGCTCCATGCAATACATGCCTTCCCTAATACCCACTACCAGAATCATCTAACCTTCCACCTTCCCTCCCCTCCAAAACCCTCAGTCTGTTTCTCAGAGTCCACAGTCTCTCATGGTTTGTCTCCCCCTCCAATTTCCCCCAACTCACTTCTCTCCATCTCCCCATGTCCTCCGTGTTATTCCTTATGCTCCACTAGTAAGTAAAACCATAGGAAAATTGACCTCTCTGCCTGACTAATTTCACTCAGCATAAACTCCACCAGTCCTGTCCATGTTGATACAAAAGTTGCATATTCATCCTTTCTGATGGAAGCATAATATTCCATTGTATATTTGGACCATATCCTCTTTATTCATTTGTCCATTGAAGGGCATCTTGGTTCTTTCCACAGTTTGGCTACTGTGCAAATTGAAGAAGTGATCAAAAACCTCTCAAAACCAAGAGCCCAGGACCTGACAGATTCCCTGGGGAATTCTACCAAACTTTCAAAGAAGAAATAATACATATTCTCCTGAAGCTGTTTCAAAAAATAGAAGCAGGACAACTCCCAGACTCTTTTTATGAAGCCAGTATTACCCTAATCCCCAAACCAGGCAAAGACCTCACCAAAATGGAGCGTTTCAGACCAAAACTGACAGTTTAATAATTAGTGCTTTAGGATCTGTTAAATATGTCTATATTAAAACAATATTTCTCAAGGAGTATCCTCATCAGTATATCTTAGTATCAAAATGACTGTGTTAAAATGGACACATCAAAATGGCTGCATTATATTGTTTTACTAAGTACCCTGATAGGGGATAAATTCAACTAAGTAAGACATCGTCAGATTGAGTAGGACTTCAAATGCCAAGTAGAGGAGTTTGAATTTACTAATTTAGGCAAGAAACTGTTACATATTCTGAGTACAGGAATGGCATTATATATGGCGTGCTTAAAAGAGCCAAGGGCATAAGTCAATTGGAGAAAGACAACTATCATATGATCTCTCTGATATGAGGAAGTGGAGATGCAATGTGGGGGGTTAGGGGGGTAGGAAAAGAATAAATGAAACAAGATGGTATCAGAAGGGAGACAAACCGTAAGAGACTCAATCTCACAAAATAAACTGAGGGTTTCTAGGGAAAGGGGGTTCGATAGAGGTGAATGGGGTTATGGACATGGGAGAGAGTATGTGCTACGGTGAGTGCTGTGAAGAATGTAAACCTTGCGATTCATAGCCTGTACCCCTGGGGATAAAAATGCATTATATGTTTATAAAAAAAAATTAAAAAAAAAAGATTAAAAAAAAAAAAAAAAGAGCCAGGGGAGCTGGGTGGCTCAGTCATTAAGCGTCTGTCTTCAGCTCAGGTCGTGATCCCAGGGTCCTGGGATCTAGCCCCACATTGGGCTCCCTGCTCCACGGGAAGCCTGCTTCTCCCTCTCGCACTCCCTCTGCTTGTGTTCATTCTCTAGCTGTGTTTCTGTCAACAAAATAAATAAAATCTTAAAAAAAAAATCATCTAGGTAAATTCTAATAGCAGCAATAGGTGCATTAGGCTGTCATATCTGGATGACACTAGCTATTTTGAACATCAAACTGACTCCTTTTACTTAGCTTTCAGGTTCTCCAAGCACTCTTGTGCTTTTAGTTTGACTTCCCTTGTAAATTTTCCTACAGGGATGAATGTACAACTTGGTGGACACACATACCTGGACAGCTGATAGTCACACATCTTATGATGAATTAATACATTAATACATTTAATCTCCAACATATATATCTAATATATACATGATCTCTATATAATATGTAGATAGATTGATCTATCTATCTATCTATCTATCTATATGGCCTAGAAGCAATAATTAGATTGCAACCTTATCCTCAAATCACAAAGAAAGTAAAAAAGGCATTTTAATCATGAATATTAAAATGATCTGAACTGCAGAGTTTTCAAAAAAAATGTATTAGACTTTGAAATGAAAGCTCTGGATGCATATCCAAGCAATCGATACAACAGTTAAAATTCCCCACGGTGGTCCAAAACTTCCCAACTTTGTACCCCTTGCTTATATTCCACTGCAATGATTCTTCATCTCCCTCCCAGTCTTCCCACCAGTCATTGGTCAATCATGACTATTTTTATCTTACCCTTTTTGAAAAAGAAGCTTAGATGACACCTGCAACAATAAGCCTTTCCCAAATTTCCTGATTTGCTCCCATCATTAAAACACTCAACATCTTTGCCCTGTGTTATACTTTGTGGTTGTACACATATCTGTTTCAGAGAAATATTAGTTCCTTAAGAGTAGAAACTATCGCTTGCCAGAGTAGATGTTTAGTAAATTTGTACTCAGTTGAATTATCCCAATAAAGTGGCAGTAGCTTTTTCAATGAAACCAGCACTCTCCAATAAAACTTTCTGTGACAGTGGAAATGTTCTATATCTGTGCTGTCTAATATAGCATAGACACTAGTCACATGTAGCTACTGAACGCTTTGAAATGGGGCTAGTATGATTGAGGGTCTGAAATCTTAATTTTATTTAACTTTAATTTAATTTAAATTTAAATTACCCACCTGCCTATGCTATTGGGCAGCATAGGCTATGTAGTGATTTAGCAGGTGTGTGATTCAGTCAGTTCTGTGAAGTATCAGTCCTCTATTGTCAAGTAGAGTTTAAACAATCAGTTGATTCATGGTTTTTCTTGCTTCATGTGGCTCCTTTTTTTAAACTGTGCAGAGAGACCTTTCATCAACACTGTATGGGCAGTCCATGCTAAACAACATTTGGAGAAAAACAACAAAAGAAAAAGGCTTAGGCCCTAGCATTTAAAAGTATAATGTAAAGGCATTAGAACATTTAAGTCTTCTCCCTCTCGCACTCCCTCTGCTTGTGTTCATTCTCTAGCTGTATTTCTGTCAACAAAATAAATAAAATCTTAAAAAAAAGAATCATCTTGATTATCTGTCTTACGTGTGTTGAGTTTGAGGAGTTCTTTATAGATCGTGGATATCAACCCTTTGTCTTTAGTGTCATTTGTGAATATCTTCTCCCATCCCTTGGGTTGCCTTTTTACTTTGTGAATAGTTTGCTTTGCTGTGCAGAAACTTTTGATCTTGATGAAGTCCCAAAAGTTCATTCTCACTTTTGTTTCCTTTGCCTTTGGAAACATGTCTTGAAAGAATATGCTGTGGCAGATGTTGAAGAGGTTACTGCCTATATTCTCCTCTAGGATTTTTATATATTCCTGCCTCACATTGAAGTCTTTTATCCATTTCGAGTTTATCTTTGTGTATGGTGTAAGAAAATGGTCAAGTTTCCTTCTTATACACTAGCTGTCCAATTTTCCCAGCATCATTTATTGAAGAGACTTTTTTTTTCCACTGGATATTTTTTCCTGATATGTCAAAGATTAGTTGACCATAGATTTGAGGGTCCATATCTTGGCTCCCTACTCTGTTCCACTGTTCTATGTGTCTGTTTTTGTGCCAGTACCATGCTCTCTTGTTGATCACAGCTTTGTAGTAAAGCTTGGAATCAGGCAACATGATGCCCCCAGTTTTGTGTTTCTTTTTCAACATTTCCTTAACAATTCCAGGTCTCTTTTGATTCCATATAAATTTTAGGATTGTTCATTCCAGCTCTTTGAAAAATGCTGGTGGAATTTTTATTGGGATGCCATTGAATATATAGATTGTTCTAGGCGGTATAGACATTTTAACAATGTTTATTTTTCCAATCCATGAGCATTGAATGCTCTTCATCTTTTTGTGTCTTCTTCCATTACTTTCATGAGTGTTCCGTATTTTCCCGAGTACAGATCCTTTACCTCTTTGGTTAGGTTTATTCCAAGGTTTCTTGTGATTCTTGGTGCTATAGTGAATGGAATCAATTCCCTAATTTCCATTTCTATATTTTCATTGTTAATGTATAAGAAAGCAATTGATTTCTATACATTGATTTTGTATCCTGCCACATTACTGAATTGTTATATAAGTTCTAGTAGTTTCGGGGTAGATTCATTTGGGTTTTCCACATAAAGTATCATGTCATCTTTAGGGAGTTTGACTTCTTTTTTGCCAGTTTGAATACTTTTTATTTCTTTTTGCTGTCTGATTGCTGTTGCTATGACTTCTAGTGCTAGTGTTGTTCACCATTGAACAACAGTGGTGAGAGTGGATATTTTTGTCGTGTTCCTGATCTCAGAGGGAAGACTTTCAGCTTTTCCCCATTGAGAATGATATTAGCTGAGGAAGATGTTTCATAGATATGTTATATGAAGTTGGGGAATGTTACCTTTATCCTGATACTTTGAATGATATTTAATCAGGAACAGATGCTGTATCTGGTCAACTGTTTTTTTTTTTTTTTTTCTGCATCAATTGAGAGGACCATGTGGTTCTTCTCTCTTCTCTTAATGATTTGTTCTAACTTATTGATTGATTTTTGAATGTTGAACTACCCTTGAATCCCTTGGGTAATTCCCAACTGGTCATGGTGGATAATCTTTTTAATGTACTGTTGGATCCTATTAGTTAGTCTCTTGTTGAGAATCTTAACATCCATATTCCTCAGTGATATTGGTCTGAAATTCTCCTTTTTCAAGGGATATTTGCTGGACTGGGGATCAGGGTAATGCTGGCTTCATAGAGTCTGGAAGTTTTCCTTTTATTTCTGTTTTTTTTTTTTTTTTTTTTTTTTTTTTTTTTTTTTTGAAACAGCTTCAGGGGAATAGGTACTATTTCTTCTTTGAATGTTTGGAAGAATTTTCCAGGGACTCCATCAAGTCCTTGGATCTTGTATTCTGGGAGGTTTTTGATCACTGCTTCAATCTCATTACTAGATATTGGGTTATTCAGGTTGTCAATATCTTCCTGATTCGATTTGGAAGTTTATAGGTTCCCAGGAATGCATCCATTTCATCTAGGTTGCTTAACTTATTGCCATATAACTCTTGATAATAATTTCTGATGATTTTTTCTATTTCCTTGATATTAGTCATGATCTCTCCCTTTTCATTCATCATTTTATTAATTTGGTCCTCTCTTTTTTCTTTTGGATTAGTTTGGCCAGTGGCTTATCAATTTTATTGACTCTTTCCAAAAAACAGCTTCTAGTTTTGTTGGTGTGTTGTACTTTATCTCTAGTTTCTCTCTCATTGATCTTTGCTTTAATTTTGATTATTTCCCTTCTTGTGTATGGGGTTGGCCTAATTTGTTGCTGATTTTCCAGTTCTTTAAGGTGTAAGGAGAGTGGGTGTATTCTGGATTTTTCATTTTTTTTTTGAATGAGGCTTGGATGGCTATATATTTCCCTCTTAGGACCGCCTGTGCCATATCCTGTAGATTCTGGACTGATGTGTCTTCATTCTCATTGGTTTCCATGAATTGTTTAAGTTCTTTGATTTCCTGGTTAATCCAAACATTCTTTTTTTTTAAATTTCTTTTTTATTGAGGTATAGTTGACATATTAGTTTCAGGTGTACAACAGTGATTTGACCATTCTATACATTATGAAATGCTCACCACAATAAGTGAGTTACCATCTGTCACCATAAAAGTTATAACAATATTATTGAACCTTCTCTTGTGCTGTACTTTTCGTCCCTGTGACTTATTTATTTATTTTTATTTATTTTTTATTTTTTTTCAATTTATTTATTTTCAGAAAAACAGTATTCATTATTTTTTCACCACACCCAGTGCTCCATGCAGTCTGTGCCCTCTACAATACCCACCACCCGGTACCCCAACCTCCCAATCCCCCGCCACTTCAAACCCCTCAGATTGTTTTTCAGAGTCCATAGTCTCTTGTGGTTCACCTCCCCTTCCAATTTACCCCAACTCCCTTCTCCTCTCTAACACCCCTCGTCCTCCATGCTATTTGTTATGCTCCACAAATAAGTGAAACCATATGATAGTTGACTCTCTCTGCTTGACTTATGTCACTCAGCATAATCTCTTCCAGTCCCGTCCATGTTGCTACAAAAGTTGGGTATTCATCCTTTCTGATGGAGGCATAATACTCCATAATGTATATGGACCACATCTTCCTTATCCATTCATCCGTTGAAGGGCATCTTGGTTCTTTCCATAGTTTGGCGACCGTGGCCATTGCTGCTATAAACATTGGGGTACAGATGGCCCTTCTTTTCACGACATCTGTGTCTTTGGGGTAAATACCCAGGAGTGCAATTGCAGGGTCATAGGGAAGCTCTATTTTTAATTTCTTGAGGAATCTCCACACTGTTCTCCAAAGAGGCTGCACCAACTTGCATTCCCACCAACAGTGTAAGAGGGTTCCCCTTTCTCCACATCCTCTCCAACACATGTTGTTTCCTGTTTTGTTAATTTTGGCCATTCTAACTGGTGTAAGGTGATATCTCAATGTGGTTTTAATTTGAATCTCCCTGAGGGCTAATGATGATGAGCATTTTTTCATGTGTCTGATAGCCATTTGTATGTCTTGAATGGAGAAGTGTCTGTTGAGTTGTCATTGAGTTGCTGGAAGCTTCTTCTTGTCTCTGCAACCCCATGCCACTAAAACCGTGAGTGATTTTGGTCCAGGGAGCCTGCTTCCAGTGACTGCCTTTGCTGGGTCTGCTGTCTGGGGTCCAGACCTCACAGTTGTGCTGTTCACCTCAAGAGATCCCAACCAGAGATCGTGCTGGGTTTCTTCAGGTCTGGGCTGGGAGTGTTCTGGTCCTAGAGACCACTGGTTAGCACCAGCATGGAGCATTCTCAGGCACAGGTGGGGAGTGTGGTTCAGATCCCAGTTGAGCAGTGAGCACAGAGTGCAAAGGCTATGGAGCTAAAGAGCACTCACCAGACTCCCTCATCCTGGAGCACAAGTGTGCCCAGCTGAGAGGTTGAGTAAGCCACACAATGCTGAGGGCTCAAGGATCAGGAAATTGAGGCTCTGCCTCTGCACTCTCTATGGCATGGGTGGTTGCTGGCAGTGGCAGTCCTGGGTCTGTGGGCTTAGGCCCATGCCCGTGACTACCCAGTTTCACCAATTGCCACTTACGATTAATAGGGAAAACCTATTCTAAGATGGCTGACCAAACCATCAAGGGAATTCCAGTCCCTGTCTCAAAGCCCTTACAGGTTCTTCTTTCCTACTCTGTTTCCTGCATGCGCCAAAAGTACCAAGTATGCGGAAGTAGAGAAGGGTATAAATCCCCCTCCCTGATTGTGCTTGGGGCTCAGACCTTTGGAGAATAACCTCTTCTGAGCCCACTGATGTTAAATAAACCTCTGATTTTCCAAAGTCTCCAAGCACCGCTTGGTTCTTTTGCCAGGATCCAGTCCAGTTTCCACAACATTTGGTTCCCTGATGGGGAAACCCAACCATGCTGGCCCATTGTTGCCACCAGTTTGGGGAAATGGCAGGGTAGTGACAGAATGAGGGATTGTAAGGGAGATGGCACGCCCTGCCTGATTTTTGGCAGTCTCCTGCCCGATCACTTCAGGCTGGCTCTCTCCGCTGTTCCCACCCAGACTCAGAGGAGACTTGGTAGGTGAGGACTTGATCCCAACATTAGATTCTGGTAAGAACTGGGGCCCTAGGACCCTATCAGACCCACCAGTGAGGGTGGAAGGGGAGACTGACTGATCACCTCCCAGAGACCTCTTAGAGGTCTCACAGGTAGGGCTTCCCATGGCGGGGGAGAGGTCCTTCAGGTCAGGAAACCCCATAAGGGGAGACAGGAAGGAATTTCCAGAAGGAATTCCACAGGTCAGGGCATCCTGGAGAGGAGAAGCTATAATAACTTTGGTGTGAATGTGTGAGTGAATGCACAGTTTGACCTGGCTTGCGGGCGGACTGATTCTGTGGCTCCATGATTAGGCACCCTTAGGGTCCTCAGAAGCCTATGGAGTCTGAGTGGCCCTAACCTGCTTCCACAATGACCTCATAGGGTCTAAGGTGAGCCACTTTGTGGTGCCAGTTTGGCATTCATACAGACTAGCTAAGGCTAAGAGGCACCCAGGTGTTCTTTGGGATAGCAGTCAAGGGAGCAGAAGATCTTTCTGCCCATGAGTCCTGTCCCCATGCTTTAAACCACCATTTTGCACCAAAGAAGTCTCAAGAATTCTTTCTTGGTCATCATGTCTGGACCTCACTCCCCTGGACCTCACTTATATTCTAAAACTTAATCATTTGGCATCTGAACATAGGACTGTGAGTCTTTACATTTGAACTCTGAGCTTCAGGGCAAAAATAGGTGAGTACTTTCTCTCCTTTTCCTTTAGTCTCATTTCAGGAACTTTTCAAGGAGTATGGTCTTATTGGAACACTTTCATGTCAATAGCTCAGGCTGCAATCCTCTAGCCTGTGGCTGCTCTATGGGTAGAATGTCTGGCTTTTGGCTGGATGTCAGTACCCTGGCCGGAATGGTAATATGACCATCAGAAACTTGATGCCTTCTCTTTATTTCTGTTCTTATATAAAGTTGTCTGTCTTGGGCACAGGACAACCACCTAAGCCACCAGGACAGCTGCCAATCTTAAGACTCCCGTGTGAGGTTTCCTCCTGATTGATCTAATATGATCCCCTCCACATCCCTGGTCGAGCCACTTCTGGCCATGGGACCTCCACTGGAAGCTGGCAGAAACTAGTACCCAATTGAATTAAAACACAACTGGGGACTGTTTTCTAGGGATGTTTGCTGTAAGGACCACATGTGTTGGAGTGTTGCATAGACCATGATGGATTTCAGTCTTTACTGTTTCTTGTCAGTGTCCTCAACTAACTAATTAGAGCTACAAAATTGGGTCATTTCCCCTTGCCAAACTTTTCTAGTGTTTCCATGGGTTAAAATGGCAAAACAGTATGCAATCATCAGGACAGACGATGGCATGGCATGGTACGGTATTTTAGTACACTCACCAGGCACCCATCTGTAGCCTAGAATGCGATGGTGTAGGGGAGGGGTGCCGTCACCCCTCCAGGGCCTTTTACTGCAGGAGTGCCTTCACAGGAAGGCAAAATCATGATCATTAGTGATGTCTTATGTGAGGGAAGCCTCCAGTCGCTTTTGACATGCTGGAACCTTTGACATGTCCTGCGTGGGATGCCACCCAGGAATCAGGGGGGATTTGGTAATGGACCTTCTTTACTTTGCTGGGAGCATGGCCTCAGTAGACTTCTTTGGTTCCCAAGGACTTTACCTTCTCTACTTTGGAGTGCCTTTTAATCCACTGGAAATAAATTGCATCATAAAACTTAGGGAAGGACTGAGCTCCTGGGACACTCTATGGCCTCAGTGGATCAGTTAGATCTCCTCTGCAGAAAACAGGGCACATGAACCTAGGATACCTTCGTTGCTCTACACCAGGACCTCAACATAAGGGCCTCTTGCAGAATTCATTTTCCCACATGGGTCAGCTAGTAAACTCCCTCCTGACATATTAGATGGTAATTATCTAAATAAGTCTTCTTCTAGTAAACTCAGGTTGCTGGAGGATGCACAGGCCATTCCTAGCAAAGGGGACTCTGACTTTATCTCTGTTCCTCCCAAAAGATGTGAGGTTTCTCCCTCCCTCATTTCCCAGGTTAATGGCTATAACTAGAGCCAACTGGGGTTAGTCTAACTCAAGATGGAGACTTTAAGGAATATTTCCAAGCAGCTGCCAAAACTTCCTTTGTTTCAGGGAAATTCCCCATCTTCTATAGCCCAATATGGATTGTCTATCCCCACCCTTGTTGGTGGGAAAACATGCTGCCTGCTCCTTTGGATCTGAGGATCATCTGAACAGGGAACCCTTTCTCTGCCCTCTGGCAGCACATTGTCTCTTCTGCCTCTCCCTCCCCCTTTTTCCTGTTTCTGCAACACCCTGCAACACCCTGAGGCCTGCATTACTGGCTTCCAGACCATCCTCAGTGCCTCAGGCACCATGGTCAGGGAGAAGAGCAACCACAGGACCTAACACCACCCACTCTAGATTTTCCCACAGGGCTCAGGTGAAAATTGACCATGGGGAAGATCCTGGTGGAATGTATTTCAGCATTTAAACTAAGTTTGTTGGTTTAGTTGAGACAGATGTGTCTTTTAAGTTATCAGTGGTAAATGTGAAACTTTTATTCTATTAAGGTTTACTGGAGGTTAAATGAGCTTATTATCTCTGTTGAAATTTGTTAGCAAAGTGATGACTAAACTGATGGTTAATTGTCTGAAAGTTTTCATGGGTAATTGTTAATATGGCTTTCAAAGTCTTTGGTAACCTGAAATTTTCAAGTTTTGGTTGGATGACAAATGGAATTAAATTTTGGACATCTAGGTCTTTTCCAAATGAAATAAAATGCTAAAGCATTGGTTACTGGACATAGGTTTGTGCCTTTGACTTTCTATTGCAAAGAAACTAAGGATATTTAAATCTGTTGATAAACATGTTTTGTGCTTAACTGATTCATAAATTTCCCATCTAATGAATTCTGTTGTAACAGTTCACAAATGGTTAATACTAAGCCATCACTAGATGTTAAGGTGTTTCTAAGAGTACAAAATTCTGCTAATTGTAACTATGACTGATGGAAATAAGGGAAACAACTCTATGTGGAAAAGTAGGAGATATGTAAGAAAGGTATAAGGAATGGGAGTGCATCATAGATGGGACTGGAAGAGATTATGCTGAGTGAAATAAGTCAATCAGAGAGAGTCAATTATCATATGGTTTTACTTATTTGTGGAGCATAACAAATAGCATGGAGGACATGGGGATATGGAGAGAAGAAGGGAGTTGAGGGAAATTGGAAGGGGAGGTGAACCATGAGAGACTATGGACTCTGAAAAATAATCTGAGGGTTTTGAAGGGGCAGAGGGTGGGAGGTTGGGGGGACCAGGTCGTGGGTATTAGAGAGGGCACGGATTGCATGGAGCACTGGGTGTGGTACAAAAATAATGAATAATGTTACACTGAAAAAATAAAAAAATAAAAAATAAAAAAATTTAAAAAAAGAAGAGAAGGCATTTTTGTTCCAAATGAAATGGTTGTTTGGAAGGAAATGGCTTGGGACAAAACCTAAATGCAAAGAAAAGTTGTAGAAGGTTTGTGAAGGGAAATCTTCCAAAAAAGAATTATAAGTTTAGTCACAATGGACTAATATTGAAATGAAGTTTTTAAAAAGACAGTGGTATAGAAATCTGGTTTTCTCTCTGTTTAAAAGGACAAAGTTGAAGTGGTTGGGGGGGTGGGAGGTTGGGGTACCAGGTGGTGGGTATTATAGAGGGCATGGCTTGCATGGAGCACTGGTTGTGGTGAAAAAATAATGAATAATGTTTTTCTGAAAATAAATAAATTGAAAAATAAAAAAAATACAAAAATGAAAATAAAATAAAATAAAATAGAAGGACAAAGTTTTCTTAGGTTAATGGATCTGCAGTTAAGAAGAAAACATAGAGTTGTTTCCTCTTTGCCTGTCCAGAAAAAAAAAAAAAAACATTTTCCACATTTCACCTATATCAGGTGTTTAACATCCCTAATTATATTTAGGCATGCACTTTAAAACTTTCTAAGATTTTTAGCAAATGTTGACAAGATTTAAATTGTAAATGAAATCCCTTTAACTCATTAGGCTTTTCCTTGGTATACTAAGTTACTCAGGAGGTACTGATAAACAAATGAGAAACCTTGGGTTACATTTGGGTAAATGCTATAATGATTCTAGAGGTTCTATAAATTTCCTAAAGTTTTAATGTTTTGATAAGGTTATCATTTGATATTTAATTATTGAAGTGTTATGTGCCACAGAAATAACCTGATTTTCTTGCCAGCTATACTGTAAACTCTCATCTCATCAACTCTTTAACCATATCCATTCTGAGTTTTTGTCATTTATAATTGTTTTAATTCTCTTGTAAAATGGGTTTCACCTTAAAGGAGATTCATAAAAAGGACTTTCAGGACAACACAGGCAATCAATGTCTTTAAGATCAGAACTGAAATGAGTAAGAATTTCCAGAACTAACTAAAGCTGCATTCAAACTAAACCAGAATTAGTAACATGGGACTAAATGAACTAAAAGATTATAATGTTATGTCTCTTAATTTAGACATTGCTCATTCTCTAATGTTTGCTCATCCACACTAAGGAAAAATTTACTTATCTGTGACTTACAGAAATGTAAAAATATTTATTTTTAAACAAATCAAAGCTTTCAACTTTTCTCTCTATCTGAACCTTCTGAAACTCAAATGGTTTCAGTAAATATTCTTCCATGGAAATCAGTCATTTGGATAAGTTTAATAAGAATATGTTCTCCTTGTAACAGGACACCATTGGAAACATTGGTTATTTTACCAAGGCTTTGACTGGAATGTTATATTTGAGGAAGACATGCAGAGACTCAGATACGACCAGACAGCTTTAAAGAATTAAGGTTGACTTTATGAAACCTGGAGTCATAAAGTCCCTTGGAACTGTTAGCCTGGTACTTTGCTTACAGAATGCCCAGAAACCTCACCAGGTGAGTAAAGGATGTCACTTCCTGGCAGATGCAGGAACCTCAGGATACTTTGGCATCCTCAGGAAGAGGAATTTGCCCAAATTGACAGGTATTGCAGGCATGTCTGATGGCAAGTACTTGGCTTGGCTTCTGGCCTGGAGAGGCTACTAAAAGTTCAACCTAGGGATTTATTATTAGAAGTTCCAGCAAAGCATGTTTTCAGATATAAAAAAAAGGATGGTGTGTCACTTTAATACAAAAAAAAAAAAAGAACATAATTTAGGACTGTTATATATGTTACTGTTTTATGTATGTTGATCATTATAATCTTTTATAATTTAAGTTGTGTCTCCTACAGTAGGGCTATATTGCATACTTTATTTCTCAGTCCCATTTGTGACCAAAAGCATTCATCAAAAGGCAGTTGGGAATGTTTTAAAGTTAAATTGTGATGATGGTTGTGCAACTCTGTGAATATGCTAAAAATCATCAAACTGACACTTTAAAGGAGAGAATGTTATGGCATGTGAAATATATCTCAATAAAGCTGTTAATCTTCATTTAAGAAAAAAAAAAGTTCCAGCAAAGCAGATTCTAAAAGATTTATATGATCACTCACTCTTCTTCCTGATCTTATGAAAATAATTAGACCAAATCTGTTTAAACTGGACTTGTTTTTCAAATAAATTAGTCCTAATTTGGCTATCTCTGGAAATGAGGGTTATTTTAGAGAGAAAAATTATGTTTCAGTAACACACCTTTGTGGATGTTGAGTTATAGATTTTATTGTCCTTAAATGTTTGTTGTTTACATAAACTAGACAACTAGAGGTAAACTTAAGAGAAATTAACAGTTACTCATATATAGACAATCTTCTGCTGATTATTCTGTGGAGATAAATAAAAATTGGCCTATTTTGTAGTCATAGGATGGCAAAGATCTAAATAAACCATGGGCATATAATTATTCAAACTACTGGAAAATGGGATTAATTCCCCAACAATTGTGTAACTTAACTATCAACTTAACCAATTCTGTGGAGCTAGATAATGAAATCACTTAAAAACCAGAAGCATACCCCACCCCATAGGATTAACTATGGACTTGTGGAGATAACAGATGACCCCACTTTCTTTATGATTGGATTGGATGATGTATGTGGGACTCCCCTCACCTCTTGACAAGTTTTCTCCCACTTTCCAGTGATCCTTTGTAATTGGGATATTGTTAAGGCTGGACCACTCAAGAAAAAGGCTTCTTAATGGTTTCATCCCTTAGTCATATTTATCCTCGAAGCCTCCTCTATTGAGGTACAATTACAAACAAAGGCTTTAGCTAAGCATAGAACAGCCCTCCTCATAAAAGAAGCCTCAAAGCTCCCTACGGAACAATCCCTGACTGTAATGACTTCACATCAGGTCCATATTTGTCTTAGAAACCAAAGGCCACCAATGGATGATGGAGGCCAACTTATTAAATACCAGGTTACATTGATAGAGATACCTGAAATAATACCTAAAACCTGTCATACTTTAAAATCCAGCTGCCCTTATGCCTGGACTTGAACATCGTACTTCTGTGGAACATAACTGTTGGAGGTCATTGATATTGTTTATTCTAGTCAACTGGATTTAAAATATTGCACAGCTATAATTCACCTGAAAAACTCTATGGCAGGCCACTTCCCATAGCAAGTAGGCTTAGAGGAGACTTCAAACAGATTGAAAACTTAGAGGTGTCCCAACGCCTCCAAGCCCCAGGAAAAACTTGAAGGTGCATCTCCTGAGGAGCTTTAGATAGGGCCCCCTCAAACCATGGTGGATAGGGCCCCACACTATTGTTCTAACCACCTCTACAGCCCTTAGGGTGTTAGGTGTCAACAAATGGGACCACCACTCTAGAGTGTAGAAGGCCCTCACCAGTTGGATGAATCAACCATGGAAAGCCCAACCATATCCTACAGACCTGCTCTGTCTCCACCTTCGATGAGACCCCACCAACTGATGGACATCTGTTCACCATGGTCCCTGGTTATTGTCAACATGACAGCAACACCCTCACCTCAGGAGTTGGATTTACATTGTTCCCCCTTCTGATTGAACTTTCTCCCAGAAACTTGTTATTGTTATTGCTTATTGGGCAGCCTTAGGAACCTTAAGATGGATTGCTAAGCTCATAGAAAACATTATTACCAGACAGGCCACTGACCAAATACTAGCCTTGCAGGGCCATGGTAATAGAGGATAATGATGCCCTCTTAACTAGGTGTTTAAAGGGGCATCAAAGGGGGGAATGATAGGGAAAAACTACTCTAAGATGGCTGACCAAACCAGTAAGGGAATTCCAGTCCCTGTCTCAAAGCCCTTCCAGATTCTTCTTTCCTACCCCATTTCCTGCACATGCCAAAAGTACCCAAGTACATGAAAGTAGAGAAGGGTATAAATCCCCATCCCTGCTTGTGCTTGTAACTCAGACTTTTGGAGTACAACCACATCTGAGCCCACCAGTGTTAAATAAGTGCTGATTCTCCAATGTCTCTGAGTGCCACTTGGTTCTTCTGCCAGGATCAAGTCCAGGTTCTGCAAAAAGATCTCTTGCTCTTTTTGAGTGCTTTTAACTAGACTCCAAGTTAATGCTGGTCTCCAATCACAGGGCACTTTCATATTGGAGTCGTACTTTCCAATGGGTCACTTCTGGTGGTTCCTCCACCCTTCTGTTTATCCTCTGATATCACTCCAAGCATTCCCACACTGTTTTACCTCTCCACTGGTGTCTTCTGCCCCACATAGAGATCCAAATGCATATAATCTACACCTCGGGCTGATTTCATGGGTATTCAGAGTGTTATGGTAGATATTTAGCTTACTTTATGGGACCAGTTGAAACAGGGTCTCCTACGTCTCTGCCATCTTGCCCCCAAAATCCATCATTTTGTTCTTAAGGTAAAAATTGGCCTGTTCTGTAGTCATAGGATGGCAAAGATCTAAAATAGTGACTCTTCTCAAACTGGGCTACCATGACAGTCATTTTCCAATATTTACTAAATTGCTTTAAAATTAAATGTTTGCTACTGTAAAGGCATTGAGAGTGTCATGACATGAATATCATTATCACCAACCACTATAACCCTTTAAAATCCCCATTATGGTGCTTTAATGATTTTTGATTTTGTTCCTTCTTTATTTTTCTTTTATCTTATCCTCTAAACTCTTCCATTTTTCTTCATCTTTCCTTCTTATATTTCTGGATTTCTTATTCTTCATGACTTCCAATTTAGTATCTAGTAAAACCCTTAGGAATTCTTTAGTTCCACTACCCACACTAGGACTAAAGATGATGGGGACAGTTATGTTAAATACTATTGTATCATTAAAAAGTATCAAACATAATTTGATACTTATTCAATTTCATTATGAGGAGAGCAATTAGCAGCTACTTAAATGTGTTAAATGAAGCTATATGGCTTGAGAGGAATAGCAAATTTCATCTAGATTTTCATTGATGCAGAGTTAAATTTTATGGCTTATATACATCAGTGTTCATATATTTTAAATAAGGAAGAACAAAGAGACATAAAAATAGAGGGTTAAGTTGGAGCAAGATGATCTAGGGAAGACTGGAACTAAAAGAGAAGAGTACTATATATTACAGCATGAAGTTGAAAGATGTCTACTCTACGATTTTGATGATCATGCATATGCTGTTAGTTCTCTAATATACATCTTTCCCTCAAGATTCAGAATCATATCCTACTCTAGCTGATTATCTCCAGGTCACCTCAAATTTAGCATGTTCAAAGTGAATGTATCACCTCTTCTCACCACAATCTTCTTTCTCTCCTCAGTAAAAGCCCCACAAACCACACGAAGGACCAAGGCAGAAATCCATTCTTATCCCTTAGGCATGAAAGATTTTTCATAATGCAAATCTGATCTCTCTTTCTCTTACCAAACCTTTAGTTCCTTACTATTGCCTTAGAGTGGCAAGGCTCTGTGACATGTCCCCTGCCTATCTCTCTAGATACCAAGAAATAAAAACCATCTCTGAACATAGAAAGGAGAGACTTTATACAAAAGCATTAGTGTATGAGGAAAAATAAATTATTGGAATAGGGAGAACACTGTGACCCTAAGATCTTCAAGTCTCAAGAGTTAGGCAGGAAGGGTTTTTCTTTTATACAGGAGCAAAATGTAAAGAAGTGGGATGAAAGGATCATACTATCTGATAGTAGATAGATCATAAAATGTTTTATCCTAAGGCAGCATCATTCTCTGGTTTAGAAGGCTGTATGCCAGCTGTCTGAGGATGGGTCAAGTTCAGGGATCTGGGGGAAAGAAAGAAACTTAACTAAAATTTGATGAATATGCATTTTGTTCCCATTGATAAGTGGAGAAAAAAAACAGTTCAACTAATCAATTATGAGGCAACGAATTAGAATTTGGAGGGTCTGTGTCTGACCTTGTCATATGTAAACAAGAGGGTGTCAGTGAGTTCTATCTAAATCATACAGTGAAGGGAGCTTCTTCATAGTAAGCCATTTCCTGGAACACAAAGGGTGGGGGAATTTCTCAACCTTCCTGTTTTCCAGAAGCACCAGAGCTCAGGTAAAGCTTACCATTGTCACCACATATCTTAGTTCTCTTATTTTACACACACACACATATACATATATAGGAAGGTTGAACTCGATATGCCTTACCCAGGAATTAATTAGAATTAATTAGGAATTAATTAGTAACACCATAGGCTATTTTCTACCTTAGCATCATTTATTTGGCTTGTTCCAACCCATCATTCAGCAAACAACTTACGTATCACCAGACTGGGTGTTTTTTTTTTTTGTTTTTTTTTTTTTTTTTCTAATTCCTGAACAAAGATGGATGTCCTGCAATGTATTCCCACTGACAATGGTGAATGTTACCTGAGCTCTGTGATCCTGGAAAACATCATCAGTTAAGAAATTCCCCCCACTTTTTTTTGTGTGTTCTCAGAATTGGCTTATTGCAAAGGGCTACACTTTCTCCATGGCATAGATAAGACTCACAGATGTCCCTATTTTTTACCTATAACAAACAGAGGTCCTCCAAATTCCCATTCTTGGTCTCATGAATGATTAGCTAAACTGTTTGTCTCCATCGATAAATCAGAATAAAATGCCCTTTAGTCTTACTTTATGGAACTTAGCTTCTCTCCTTTTTCTAGGCCCCTCAACTTTGAGTCACCATCAGTCCAAACCAGCATACAAATCCATGTTAAGGCACCTCCTTAGAATAGACTGACCTCAGGGTAAAATAGTCTCCAATTATTGGGAAAAAAAAAAAAGCCAGACACTAATTAAAGGCAGTAAAGATGGATTTTATTTAATAGTTCCACTGAAGTAGAGGACAGACTCCACTGTAACTTGAGCTCAAATATGATCTTTGTAGAGGTGTCTGGGCATTTCAAAGGGAAAATGAGAAAGTGGGAAGGGAGAATGAGTGAGGAGCTCAAGTAGTGTCAGGGAAGTGAAAAGTTACAAAACGCATGTAAGACCCTGGTCGATTTCAATGTGATTAGGCATTTGTGTCTGCCAACTGGCACCTATTAAAGGTAGGCTCCTTCCCTGCCACACAGAGAAGACAGGGGTCCTATTCCTTTGAATGGTTTTCAGGTTCTTAAGAAAGACAATCTTAGGTTGTAAGAGATACACATCTCAAAGTAACTAAAGAAGGATTTACAATTACGAGGTGGGGTTGCTTGTTTTTCTTTGTTTGTTTGTTTTTTTAGGTAGATGCTTCTAAGAAGAGAGAAGGTTGGAGCATTATTACATTTTTTATCAGCATTGAGTTTTCTCAGACAGGAAATTAAGGGGATTGGGGTCATAATCCTAACAGTACTGCCTTGAACTATTTGAAATAATGCTAGGGTTTGTTCCAGTTTCTTAATGTGTGTGGAGACAGGTAGATAAAATCACTTGTGCAGAGAATCTGCAGTTATTATGGGCCAAGGTTGAGGCCTAGTTGAGAAGAGGTCTCAGAGGACCTTGACTAAAGTTTGTCCAAGGAGTCTTTGTCAAGATCTACTATGCACATACATCCACTCATTGTATTATCCCATAGCCACTTCTTTCTAATTTTGTTCACTTCTTCCTATATAAGATAGCCTTTTCTGCCTGATCTTTGAGATGCTTGCAGAAGTTAGAGCATACTTCCTGTTGTAATTGCCCTTCTCCCACATGATAGTCCCTGTTGTCCCTTACAATAATCCTTTCAAATACAGTTTCTCCTTCCCTAAATCCAGATTTGTTATTTATTTGACACCATGACACTCTAATACTTATTACCTTATAATAATTTGTTTCATGTCTATGTTACTATATTACTTTTTAAAGTAATCTCTATGTTTAATATGGGTCTCAAACTCATGACCCCTGAGATCAGAAGTTGCATTGTCTACTGACTAAGCTAGCCATGTGCCCTTGTTACTCCACAAGGCCAAGGACTATGCCTGCTAACCAGAAAGAAGTATCAAATAGGAGCTCAATAAACATTTATTGATATAAGAGGATATGAGTTCATGGTGTATTAAGAATGTATGTATAATTACAAATACTTTGAACAGAATTATAAGATTCAGTTCTGTATATTGATGCTGTTATCAACTGAAGCTTTTCAAGAAGGCAGGGGAAAACTAATGGTGTTAGTAATTTCCTTTAGAAATTATGGCTCCTGGGATGCCTGGGTGACTCAGTCAGTTAAGCACCTGACTCTTGGTTTTGGCTCAGGGTCTTGAGATCAAGCCTTGAGTAGGGCCCCATGCTCAGCAGGTAGTCTGCTTCCCTTCTCCCTCTGTCCCTCTCCCTGCTCATACAGTCTGTCTCTCTTTCTCTCTAAAATAAATAAAATGAAACCTTAAAAAAAAGGAAAGAAAGAAACCTTATCTCCTTAGGTAGCTGAATATGGCCAGAGATTAACAATATAATCTTCCAAAAACAAAAAACAAATAAATAAAAACAATATCATCTTCCATTCCTTTCTTGAATATATATGAAAGTTTCCATTGTAGATTGCAAGAAAGGAAAAAAAAAAAGAACTCTCTTCTACACTTTTAGATTTAGGGGTTAGGCCTACAAATTAAACTGACAAAATACAGATTAACATGACAAAAGACATACAATTATTATTGTATTTTAATATTTTTATGTGATTGAGGGCTTCACAAAAAAGAAATGAGAACCCCAACAGCTACTAGATTCAGGGGTTTGTATATCATTTTAACAAAGGATATTACACTGCAGAGAAGTGACTAGAAAAAAGAAAGGGGGATTTGTGCTTCTAGGAATGATGAATCATTGTGGGAAAGTACCTAGAAAATATAGGAGGTAACTGACAAAAGATAATAGTTATTTTAGTAAGATTTATGCACACTCATCTTGGCATCAGCTCCCCATCTCTGGTGATGAGTCACTCTATCTCTGGAATACAGAGAGGACACCTTTTTAATGGGAAATGTATACCCTGCTTTTGGGCAGATAGGAGGAATACAGATGATTCTTCTTAAATCTCCTGTTTCTCAGTTGCTTTCAGCTCAAAATAATCTATTTGCCAAAGTGACATACTGTGTGGTGGCACATTCGGATTTCCATCAAAATTCTTGGTCATTATTAAAAGAAGGAATTTGAAGATTTATGTTTTGATATCTAGTTTGTTGTTTCTTTTAATCAGTGAGGAAGATAAAATTTTTGTTTTATTTTCTATGTTTCCTAGGAGAATAGACTCACACTTAACTGTATAATTTGGTAAACTATTCAAATTAATCCCAAAGATTATATTTAAGGTAAAGAACTATTTGCTGAGTATTTAGTAACCCACTAAGCTCATTGATCTCAATCATATAATGGCTCAGCTTCCAGGGTGAGCTTCGTAATTTACAATGTAGATGACTTGCTATAGGCAAAATCTTTGCGTGTTGATATTATGGCTTTCAGCTCCCTTTTAAGAGATCTAATCACACTTGCATACTTTTTTTCATTGTGGAGACCTTCACTGCTGTCTATAAACTTTTAAAATATCTTGAGAATAGCAGCAACTTTACTCAATTTTTCATAGTCTCAGTTCATTAACACTTTAATTGTTAAATGTAAACATTTTTGCTGAACAGAAAAGGACTATCTCAATTTGAAAAAAAAAAAAAAAAAGACAGACATTCCTACTTTGAAGGTAGCCAAAACTGAAAAAATGTAAAGCATTCACAAGCAAGTGGGGAATGACACTACTTTGTGACTTCAAAGTAAAATAGGAACTAGAATTATTCAATATAATTTTCAAGTGCAAGAAGCATAGTGTTCACCTTTTAAATTGGATTCCTAATAAACATGAAAAATTTAAATATAGACCAATTAATGGACAAGGGGAGAAGAGAGTCACAGGAGCCCCACACTATATTTATAATCATAGCTGGAACTGTTTACCTACCTTCTAGTACAGTTACTCAGCCAGTGTTTATTTACACCTGAATAAGATGACAGGGATTGGTGGATGTATTTTATAAGCCCAGAACAAAGCCAACAGGGTCAGGAAAGGAGTAGTTTGAGCTAGGTTTAACTGTTTGGGCAGAAAAAATGAAAAAGAGGGCACCTGGGTGGCTCAGTGGGTTAAAGCCTCTGCCTTTGGCTCTGGTCATGATCCCAGGGTCCTGGAATCGAGCTCCGCATCAGGCTCTCTGCTCCACAAAAAGCCTGCTTCCTCCCCTCTCCCTCTCTGCCTACTTGTGATCTCTCTCTCTGTGTGTCAAATAAATAAAATCTTTAAAAAAAATGAAAAAGATTTGAGTGATAGTTTCAGACTTAAATTTCCTATTGAAATGTGCCAGTGAATGTATTTCATTAGTATATTACAATAATTTCAGTGTCATTTTCCAGGTCAGATCCAAGCATGTCTCACGTAACTATAGTGGCTTAGGATAGATTTGGAGAAGCCTAGACCTTCAGGTAATTGAGCTAACTTCAAGTTCTGCTAGACCTCTAAGCAGTGGTAACTATAGAATATGGAACTATGAAATAATTTGTTGGATTTCATTGTCTAGTAATTTATGAAAAAATGTGAATAGGTGACCCCTTTGCTTGTACACACACTTTCATTTTTCCTTATCAGCTCAAAGACGGCAGGTGTCCCTTTTCTCCTTTATCTGTTTTTCCACCACTGCAGGATCCTTTCTATCAATATGCACATAGTGGCAATATTGTCTGCCCAGAGAAGGAATCAGTAATGGAGAGATAGAAAGAGAATGAGAATGGGCAAGAGATTCCAACATGAAATAATAGAATACACCAAGAGATGACCAAAGCACATTGATGTGAGTTTTATTGGAAGATCAAAGAAGCTAGGAGGTGGGCCGCATTCTAGGAAATTTCCCACCGTGTAGAAGGGTTCTAGCTCCCAAGCTAGGGTGAAGGGGCAGCAGACAAATCCCAGGGGTTGGCATTAATGATAAGAAAAAGAAGTTCCCCAACCCTACAGAGATAAAAATATTAGGAATATTAACAAGACAGGAAATCAAGGAAACAGTAGAAGTCTGTTTTCAGAACAGAGGCATCAGATTTAGCCCAGACTACTATCAAGACCACTCAAGCTGAGTTATGGCCTGAAGAACCTTCATTATTTCATGACTAAGGACAGCACTGACCCCCTGTTATATGCTATAAGGGTCAATTTGTTTGGTTGTGGGAAAATTAAGGCCAAAAAAATGGGATGAAGCCAAGTCTCACATTAGAACCTGGAAATAAACACTCATCAAAAATTCAGAGTAAAGTCAAGGAAAAGTTGCTTTAATTTGTTCGATTTCACTGTCTAGTAATTCATGAAAAATTGTGAATAGGCAGTCCCGTCACTTGTACACACACTTTCATTTTTCCTTATCAGCCCAAATACAGCAGGTGTCCCTTTTCTCTTTTATCTGTTTTTCCATCACTTCTGGATTCTTCTTATCAATATGCACATAGCAGCAATATTTTCCATCTTGACACACTTTCTTGATGCTATTCCCTTCATTCTACTATTACCTTGCTTTGCTTCCCCTTTAGCAAAACAACCTTGAAGTTATCAGTCCTCACTTAATGTACTTCAACATGTGCTATTCTCTTTGAACTCTCTCTAGTCAGATGTTTATCCCAACCACTCCACTGAAGGAGCTCTTGAAAAGTTTACCAGTGATTTCCATATTCCTAAATCCTACACTCAATTCTCAATCTGCATATAACTCACCTATGAGCAGCATTTGTCATAATTTTATCACTTAGTCTTCAGCTTCTGGGAAAATTTTCTCTTTGTTATCTCTGAATGGTAGCAGAATTTGCCACCCCCAAATATCTTAATTTGGGATAAAGATTATTTTAAGTTGAAGGTTATGGAGAAGAAGCAAATATAGGAAAAGCCCTCTGCCATCCCCATATTTGCCTAAAAAGGAGAACATAAATTTATAAAGATCTCCCTCTTCTCCTCTTTATCAGGAGAACAAAAGTTAATAACTTTTAGTTCCCTAGAGTAGAGAA
This sequence comes from Neogale vison, assembly GCF_020171115.1. Lineage (NCBI taxonomy): Eukaryota > Metazoa > Chordata > Mammalia > Carnivora > Mustelidae > Neogale > Neogale vison. The sequence goes on along the minus strand of NC_058105.1, from coordinate 50,610,970 downwards.
GACATGGGAGCAATCTAGGTAGCAAACTTCATTAAGTAGCCTTTATTTACCATTAGTTTCCCATATATTTGTCTTTCCACAGTTTGCCTTCCCTAGGGATTCAAGGTTTTTTTCCTTTGTCTTATTATTTCTCTCATAACATACTGTTCCTTTGTTCAGATGCTATATAAATGGAAGAGGAGTGTCAATATGGTGGAGAAGTAGAAGACCCTCTTTCAACTTGTCCCCTCAAGTGAGCTAAATATCTTCCTTAACACTTTGAGCACCCATGACATCAGCCTGAGGTGTAAGATTATACACCTCTGGATCTCTATGGGGTCAGAAGACATCAGTGGAGAGGTAAAGCTGAGTTGGAACGCTAGGACAGATATTGGGAGATAAGTAGAAGTGGGAGGGAGCCACCAGAAGTTATCTGTTGGAAAGTAATACCCCAATATGCAAGTGCCTTGTTGTTGGGGACCAACATTATCTTGGAGTCTGGTTAAAAGCACTCAAAAAGAACAAAAGAGCTAAAGGGGTAACTGGTGGAACTGGGTAGTCATGGGCATAGGCTTAAGAACACAGACCCAGGACTGCCACTGCCAGTGACCACCTGTGCCAGATAGAGTGGGGCAAAGCCTCCAGCCCATGGTCCCTGAGCCCCCACTGCTGTTTGCACTGCCATTTCATTGGCGCACTACCACCCACGTGTGAGATCTTCTGATGTGGGTACCAGCTGGCACTCTCTAGGTCCACAGCCTCCTGCACTCTGCATGCCCTGTGCTATTGCAGGCTGTAAGCACACTCACACCCACACCCAAGAGAGCTTGGTGTGGGTACTGGCCACAGCTCTTTATGACCCCAGCCTCCTGCCACTGGCCAAGGGTCTGAACACTCCCAGCCTGTGCCTGGGAGAACCAAGGGTGACTTCCACTCAGGATCCCTTGGTGGCAGCTTTCTGCAATCTGTGCAACCATGGGGACTGAGTGCTCCCTGTGTGGGCCTGGAACCCAGACAGCAGTCCCAGGAGAGGCAGCCACCAGAAGTGGGCTCCCTGGAACAATATCACTCAGAGTTTTAGTGGCACATGGTTGCAGAGACAAGGAGGCAACTCACATGACCACTGGGATGGTGGCTGTGGGTGTGCACCACCTGTGAGAGGCTTTGCTGTTCAGTGGAGTTTGTAGAGGGGGAGTCTGTGTGTTCTGGACCACCCAGAGGGGAGCAGACTGAGGTTTCTCTCTGAGGTAGAGATCTGAGTGCATTTTGCTTTCCATGAACCTCAGAAAAGCAGCAAAAAGCCTCCAAAGAACAAAACCCTAAAAAATTGATTTCCATAGAGCTCAGCCCTTGATGGGGGAAGGACAACTCTACTCAAGCAAGACTGACTGAAAAACAACACAGCAAGCTACTCCCCCAGAAGGCAAGCCAAAAGAATGAGAGGACAACCACCACAGGGTCCCCATAAAACTGTAAAACCCCAGCATCAGGAGAAAACAATATATTAAGCTCCTAGTATTGCCCCAAAACCTGTATATTTCATAGATATATATTTTTAAAAATATTTATTTTCACTATTCCTGTTTCTATTTTTTTTAATTTTATTTATTTATTTGACACAGAGATCACAAGCAGGCAAAAAGGCAGGCAGAGAAGGAGGAAGGGAAGTAGGCTCCCCGCTGAGCAGAGAGCCTGATGCAGGGCTCCATCCCAGGACCCTGAGATCATGACCTGAGCTGAAGGCAGAGGCTTTAACCCACTGAGCAACCCAGGTGCCCCTGTTCCTAATTTTTTAACCTACTTACCATTACAACTAGAAGTATAATACAACATATTCCATAATAACCTTTTAACTTGAACTTTTTTCATATATATACCTGTGTTATTCTTTTTCTTTTCTATTTTTTTAATATACATGTAGATACAAAATTCAAGGTAATCTTCTTTCCCTAATCAATACTACCTCTATATATAGACTAGTTTTAATTTCCCTTTATCCCGAGGAAGTTGACTCCTTTAACAAAGATATGAAGATATACCCAGGAAGAACCAAAATAACATTCCTTGCCACATCAAGGATTTGTAACCTCCCTCCCATCTTTTTCTTCTGTTAGTGTTTCTGTGTATTTGTTTTTGTTCTCGTATTATATAAATCTTTTTTTAAAGATTTTATTTATTTATTTATTTGTCTCAGAGAGATAGAGATAGAGAGAGAGGGAGAGAGAGAAAGAGAACACAGCAGGCAGAATGAGAGGCGGAGAGAGAAGCAGGATCCCAGCTGAGCAAAAAACCTGATGCAGGAATTGATCTCAGGACCCTGGGATCATGACCTGAGCCAAAGGCAGCAGCTTAACTGACTGAACCACCCAGATGTTCTGGTATTATATAAATCTTATCCTTGGGGTTCATTTTGGCTGTTTTTTTTTTCTTTTCATTTGCTTTTGTTGATATATATATATATATATATCAACAAAATATATATATATATATTTTTTCTTACTTTTGGGGCTCATGCCTGGATTGTGGTTAACATATTTAGCTATACATCTCCTCAACCACCTCTCACCAAAATGACTAGGAGGAGGAAAACACTACAGATGAAACTTCAGAGACTGTGCCCTCTCCATCAGATCTATTGGATATGGACATACACAGTGTGTCAGAAAGAGAATTCAGGGTAACAATTATGCAGGCAATGGCTAGTTTGGAGAAAACCATTAGTGACAACATATAATCTCTGAGGGAAGAAGTGAAAGCCACCTGGGAAGAAGTTAAGTATGCTATCAATGAGACCCAATCTAATATAAATACCCTAACAGCAAGTGTAACCAAGGCAGAAGACAGAAGTAGTGGTCTGGAGGACAAACTGATTTAGAAAAAGGATCAGGAGGATGCATGGAACAAACAGCTTAGAAGCTATGAAAACAGAGTTAGAGAAATAAAGGACACCATGAAACATTCCAACATCAGAATTACTGGGGACCCTGAGGGGGTAGAGAAAGAGAGAAGCCTAGAAGATATAGTTGAAAAAAATCCTGGATGAAATTTTTCCCAATCTGGGGAACGGAAAAAGCATTCAGGTCCTGCAGGTGGAAAGAACACCCCCAAGATCAATGAGTTTAGAAAGACCTCAAGGCACTTTATTGTGAGACTCACAAATCACAATTTTAGACAAGAGCTTATGAGGGAGCTGGGGGAAAAGATTCCCTAAGGGGAAGGTCCATCAGAATAACATCAGACTTATCCACAGAAACCTGGCAAGCCAGAAAGGGCTGGCAAGACATATTCAAGGCACTAAAAGAGAGGAATATGCATCCAAGAATACCTTATCCAGCAAGACTGACATTCAGAATGGATGGAGAGATAAAGAGCTTCCAAGACAAGCAAGGTCTGAAAGATTATGTGACCACCAAAACGGCACTACAAGAAATACTAAGGGGGGTTCTATAAAAGAAGAAAGAACCCAAGAGTGACATAGGACAGAAATTTACAGATGCAATCTATAGAAATGAGAACTTCGCAGGCAGCATGGTGTCAATAAAAACGTATTTTTCAAAAATCACTCTCAATGTGAACACCTTAATGTTCCTAGGAAATGACACAAGGTTGCAGATTGGATACAATGACAGGACACATCCATATGCTGTCTACAAGAGACCATTTAGAACCTAAAGATAAATCCAGACTAAAAGTGAAGGGATGCAGAAGCATCTTTCATACCAATGGGCCTCAAAAGAAAGTTGGGGTAGAGATTCTCATATAAGATAAAATAGATTTTAAACAAAAGATTGTAGTCAGAGATAAAGAAACACTAAATCATTCTTAAAGTTTCTACACACCAAGACGATCTAAAAATTGTGAATATTTATGCCCCTAATATGGGAGCAGGTAACTACATAAGACAACTTTTAATCAAAATAAAGAGTCATATAGATATGAACGCATTAATAGTAGGGGATCTTAACATGGCACTCTCAGTAACAGACAGATCACCCAAACAGAAAATCAATAAAGAGACAAGGGCATTGAAAGACACATTGGAGCAGATACGCCTCATTGATATATGTAGAACATTCTACCCTAAAACAATAGAATACTCATTCTTCTCAAGCACACATGAAACTTTCTCCACAATAGAACATGTACTGGTCACAAATCAGGGCTTACCTATACTAAAAGATTGAGATTAATCCCTTCATATACTTAGACCATAGTGCTTTGAAACTGGAACTCAGCCACAAGAAAAAGTTTGGAAGGAATTCAAACACTTAGAAGCTAAAGACCACACTGCTTAAGAATGTTTGGATCAACCAGGAAGTCAAAGAAGAACTTAAAAAATTTATGGAAACCAAACCAAATGTGAAGATACATTCGTCCAAAACCTACTGGATCTGGCATAGGCTGTCCTAAAGGGGAAATACATAGCCATCCAGGCCTAATTCAAAAAAAATTGAAAGATCCAGAATACACAAGCTCTCTTCACACCTTAAAGAATTGGAGAATCAAGAACAAATTAAGCCAACCCCAGATGCGAGAAAGGAAGTAATCAAGGTTAGAGCAAAGATCAATGAGATAGAAACTAGAGATACTGTACAACACATCAATGAAGCTGGAAGCTGGTTTTTTGAGGGATTAAATAAGATCAATAAGCCACTGTCCAAACTAATCCAAAAGAAAAGATAGAGAACCTAAATTAATAAGATGATGAATGAAAAGGGAGATATCATGACTAACACGAAGGAAATAGAAAAAAATCATCAGAAATTATTATCGACAGTTATATGCCAATACGTTAAGCAGTTGAGACTAAACTGATGCATTCCTAGAAACCTATAAACTCCTAAAACTGAATCAAGAATATTGACAACCTGAATAGACCAATAGCTAGTAATGAGATAGAATCAGTGACCAACAACCTCCCAAAAATAACAAGAGCCAAGGATCTGATGGATTCCCCGGAGAATCCTACCATTTAAAGAAGACAAAATACCTATTCTCTGGAAGCTCTTACAAAAACTAGAAACAGAATGAAAAATGCCAGACCATTTTACGAAGCCAGCATTACCCTGATCCCAAAACCAAGCAAATAACCCACCAAAAAGGAGAATTTCAGACCAATATCCCTGATAATATGGGTGTCAAGATTCTCCACAGGATCCTAGCTAATAGGATCCAAAAGAACATTAAAAAATTATCCACCATGACCAAGTAGGATTTATCCCTGGGATGAAAGTGGTTCAACATTATGTAAATCAATGAATGTGATAGAACAAATCCATAAGAGAATAGAGAAGAACCACATTGTCCTCTCAATTGATGCAGAAAAACCATTTGGCCAGATACCGCATGTTCCTAATTAAAAGGATTCAAAGTATAGGGATAAAGGGAACATTCCTCAACTTCATAAAATATATGAAAAACCCACAGTGAATATCACCCTCAATGGGGAAAAGCTGACAGCCTTCCCTTTGAGATCAGGAACACGATGCCCACTCTCACCACTATTGTTCAACATAGTATTAGAAGTCCTAGAAACAGTAATCAGACAAAAAAAAGGGTATTCAAATTGGCAAAGAAGTCAAACTCTCTCTCTTCCCAGATGGCATGATACTTTATATGGAAAATCCAAAAGACTCAACCACCAAACAACTAGAACTCATACAGCAATTCAGTAATGTAGGAAGATACAAAATCAATGTACAGAAACCAGTTGCTTTCTTATACACATTCAATGAAAATATAGAAAGGGAAATTAGACACTCAGTTCCATTTATTATAGCAGTAAGAAACAACATACCTGGGAATAGAGGAGACAAGATGGCGGGGAAGTAGGAGGAGGTGCCTTTTCAACCTGTACCCTAAAGTGAGCTAATTACCTACCAAAGAATTCTGATCACCCATGAAAATAGCCTGAGATCAGAATTATACACGTCTGGATCTCTACAGGGGCATAAGATGCCAGTGGGCAGGTAAAGCAGAGTGGGAACTTTGGACTGATATCGGAAGATAAACAAAGGGGGGGGCAGAGGCAACCGATTGAAAAGTAATACTCCAATCCAAGAGTGCCCTGCATCTGGGGACCAGCATTAACTTAGAGTCTGGTTGAAAGCCTCAAAGAGAGCAAAGTATCGCAGGGGGAAATTGCAGGAATCGGGGCGGCTAGGGACAGGGGCTTAAGTCCCCAGACCCAGGACTGCTTCCCCTGGCGCTGAGCCAGAGAGAATGTGGCGGAGAAACCAGGTGTTGGGCCTGAGCCACCAGCGCCCCCAAGATCACACGGGGTCCAGCTGCTGTGAGGGGCGGGGAGCCTCACCAGAAGGCAGAGGCTCCAGAGCCAGAGGGCAGGTGCTACAGAGCCTGAGATGTGCGCCCCCCTACCTCAAGCTCTTAGACCCACGCCATTCCACCAGAGCCTGAGATGCACATGCGCACCCCACACACTCCCCTGAGAGAGATGTGCGCCCACCTAGCGCTCTTAGACCCAGGAAGACCAGGCATTCCCAGCCCAGGCCAGCAGGAAAATCTCAGTGTGCGATCACTGCTTGGAACCTCTCTGGCGATCTGGAGCTGCCCAGACAGCCTCTGCTGCCGTGGTTTTCAGTACAAACAGAAGATCCTGCATCCCCAGGGACCGCGACTTGGAACCTGCTCTGCCAGCAGCCAAGGGGGAATTTATTTGAGCTCTGCAGCCAGACTGAGGCTTCTTTCTCAGAGGGAGGTCAGGGTGCAGTTTGCTTTCCTCTAAACCTACAAAAAACATCAAAAGCGGTCAAGGCAAAGGAAAAAAAAAAAGTGAACAAACATAAAAACCTCCAGAGAACAAGAGCCTGAAAAAACCGGTTTCCTCAGAGCCCACCCCTTTGAGGCGGGTGGGAGGACTTAACTCAGGTAACATCATTGACTGAAAACCCACGTGGCAGGCCCCTCCCCTAGAAAACCAACCAGGAAAGGAAAAAAAAAAAAAAAGACGAGAGAACTACCACCACTACTTCAAAGGACAACTTTTATTTTTAACTCGTTCCCACTATTCTGATTCATTTTTTTATATACATAATTTTTAGCCTATTTACCATCACAGTGAGATGTCCAGTACATCAAATTCCATAAAAACCATCTAACCTGAACTTTTTGATACATACACCTGTGCTTTTCTTTTGCATTTCTATTTTTTAATTTTTTTTTTAAATTTTAGTTTAGTCTAGATTATTCTTTTTTATTTTCTAATATTCATATAGAGTTAAACACCAAGGTAATCCCCTTTCCCCAATCAATGCTACCCCTATAGGTAAACCAAATTTTAATCCCCTTTATTTTAGGAAAGTTGAGTCCTTTAACAAAGATATCAAGATACATCCAGGAAGAATCAAAACAACCTTCCTCAACCGCACTGAGAATTTATTACCAATCTCCCCTCTTTTTCTTCCACTATTGTTTCTGTGTTTTTGTGTTTGTCCTGATAGTATATAAATCTTATACTTGGGGTTCTTTTTGACGAGGTTCTTCCTTCATGTGCCTATATATATATTTTTTTCTCTCTCTCTTGTCATATACTTTTATCAATCTTTTTATTTGTCTGTTTTTGTTTGTATATTTCCTAAATATTACCTTGGGGCACATTTGGGCTGAACCTTCTCTTTTATCTTCCCTTTTTTTCCCTGTCTTTCTCTCTCTCTTTTTTCTTTTTCTTTTCTTTTTTCTCTCGTTTGGGTGGGGAATCCTGATTGCTCAGAAGCATTCCAGGGTGCACCTTGACTGCACCATGTTCAATACATCCAGCTACATCGGTTCAGTCATCTCTCACCAAAATGACTAGGAGGAGGAATGCCCAACAGAAGAAAAATACAGAGGATGGACCTTCTGCAATAGAGCTAATGGCTAACAGCATAGACAATATGTCGGACAAAGAATTCAGGCTAACAATTATCCAAGCAATAGCTACATTGGAGAAAGCCATGGATGACCAAACAGAATTGATTAGGGCCGAACTGAAAGCGACCAGGGAAGATGTTCACAATGTTAGGGCTCAGCTGAAAGCTACCAGGGAAGTGGTTCACAAAGCTCTCAATGATTTCCAATCTAATCTAAATTCTCTCAAAGCTAGCGTAACTGAGACAGAAGATAGAATTAATGATCTGGAGGACAAACAAATGGAGAGAAAGGATCAGGAGGAAGCCTGGAACAAACAGCTTAGAAACCACGAAAACAGAATCAGGGAAATAAATGATGCCATGAAACATTCCAATGTCAGAATTATTGGAGTCCCTGAAGGGGAGGAGAAAGAAAGAAGTCTAGAAGACACAGTGGAAAAAGTTCTTCGTGAAAATTTTCCTAATCTCACAAATTGAACCAGCATTCATGTACAAGAGGCCAAGTGGTCTCCACCCAAGATTATAGATTCCAGAAAAACATCAAGGCACCTGATAGTCAAATTGAGGAATCATAATTGTAGATATAATCTCCTGAAAACCACTAGGACAAAGAGGCTCCTTACTTACAGAGGAAAGCCCATCAAAATAATGTCAGACCTGTCCACAGAGACCTGGCAAGCAAGAAAGGGCTGGCAAGATATATTCAGGGCACTAAATGAGAAGAACATGCAGCCAAGAATACTTTATCCAGCAAGACTGACATTCAAAGTGGATGGAAAGTTAAAGAGTTTCCAAGACTGGCAAGGCTTAAAAGACTATGTAACCACCAAGCCAACACTGCAGGAAATATTAAGGGGGGTATTATAAAAGAGGAAAAATCTTAAGAATAGCATTGAACAGAAATATAGAGACAATCTACAGAAAGAAAGAATTCAAAGGTAACACGATGTCAATAAAAACGTATCTGTCAATAATCACTCTCAATGTCAATGGCCTAAATGCGCACATAAAATGGCACAGGGTTGCAGATTGGATAAAACGACAGGACCCATCCATATGTTGTCTACAAGAGACCCATTTTGAACCTAAAGATACGCGCAGACTGAAAGTGAAGGGATGCAGAAGCATCTTTCATGCCAATGGGCCTTAAAAGAAGGCCAGGGTAGTGATTCTTATATCAGATAAATTACATTTTGAACTAAAAACTGTAGTCAGAGATACAGAAGGACACTACATCATTGTTAAAGGGACTATCCACCAAGATGATCTAACAATTGTAAATATCTATGCCCCCAATATGAGAGCCGGCAATTACATAAGAAAACTGTTAATCAAGATAAAGAGTCATATTAATATGAATACATTAATAGTAAGAGATCATAACACGCCTCTCTCAGAAATAGATCATCAAAACAGAAAATCAATAAAGATACAAGAGCATTGAATGACACACTGGACCAGATGAACCTCATAGATATATACAGAACATTCCACCCTAAAACAATAGAATACACATTGTTCTCAAGTGCACATGGAACTTTCTCCAGAACAGACCACATACTGGGTCACAAATCAGGATTAAACCAATACCAAAAGACTGAGACTATTCCCTGCATATTCTCAGATCACAATGCATTGAAACTGGAGCTCAATCACAAGGAAAAGTTCTGAAGGAACGTAAACACCTGGAAGCTAAAGGCCACATTTCTTAAGATGGCTTAGATCAACCCAAAGATCAAAGAAGGACTGAAACAATTCAAGAAAACCAATGAGAATGAAGACACTTTGTTTCAAAACCTATAGGATACAACAAAGGCGATCCTAAGGGGGAAATACATAGCCATCCAAGCCTCCCTCAAAAAAATTGAAAAATCCAGCACACAGCAGCTGTCTCTACACCTTAAAGAACTGGAGAATCAACAACAAATCAAACCAACTCCACACTTAAGAAGGGAAATCATCAGATTAGAGCAGAGATCAATGCGGTAGAAACCAGAGATACAGTAGAACGTATCAATGAAGCTAGAAGCTGGATTTTTGAAAGAATCAATAATTTTGATAAACCATTGGTCACACTAATCCAAAAGAAAAGTGAGAAAACCCAAATTAATAAAATTATGAATGTAAAGGGAGAGATCACAATTAACACCAAGGAAGTAGAAACAATCATCAGAAGTTATTATCAACAGTTATATGCCAATAAGCTTAGCAACCTAGATGAAATGGATGCATTCCTCGAAAACTATAAACTCCCAAAATTGAACCAGGAAGAAATTGACAACCTGAATAGACCAATATCTAGTAAGAAGATTAAAGCAGTGATCAAAAACCTCCCAAAAAACAAGAGCCCAGGACCTGATAGGTTCCCTGGAGAATTTTACCAAACTTTCAAAGAAGAAATAACACCTATTCTCATGAAGCTGTTTCAAAAAATTGAAGCAGAAGGAAAACTTCCAAACTCTTTCTAGGAAGCCAGCATTACCCTGATCCCCAAACCCAGCAAAGACCCTACCAAAAAGGAGAATTTCAGACCAATATCACTGATGAATATGGATGCTAAGATTCTCAACAAGATCCTAGCAAACAGGATCCAATAGAACATTAAAAAGATTATCCACCATGACCAAGCGGGATTCATCCCTGGGCTACAAAGATGGTTCAACATTTGCAAATCAATCAGTGTGACAGAACAAATCATTAAGAGAAAAGAGAAGAACCACATGGTCCTCTCAATTGATGCAGAACAAAAGCATTTGGCAAGATACAACATCCGTTCCTGATTAAAACTCTCAAAGTATAGGAATAGAGGGAACATTCCTGAACTTCATCAAATCTGTCTATGAAACACCCACAGCAAATATTATCCTCAATGGGAAAAAGCTTGCAGCCTTCCTGTTGAGATCAGGAACACGACAAGGATGCCCACTCTCACCACTCTTGTTCAACATAGTATTAGATGACCTAGCTACAGCAATCAGACAACAACAACAAAAAATGTATCCAAATTGTCAATGAAGAAGTCAAACTCTCTCTCTTCGCAGATGACATGATTCTTTATATGGAAAACCCAAAAGACTCTGCCCACAAACTACTAGAACACATACAGCAATTCAGTAATGTGGCAGGATATAAAGTCAATGCACAGAAATCAGTGGCTTTCTTATACACTAACAATGAAAATACAGAAAGGGAAATTAGAGAATCGATTCCCTTTACTATAGCACCAGATACCTGGGAATAAACCTAACCAAAGAGGTAAAGGAACTGTACTTGAGGAACGACAGAACACTCATGAAAAGAATTGGAGAAGACACAAAAAGTTGGAAGACCATTCCATGCTCTTGGATGGGAAGAATAAACATTGTTAAAATGTCTATACTGCCTAGAGCAATCTATACTTTTAATGCTATTCCGATCAAAATTCCACTGGTATTTTTCAAAGAGCTGGAGCAAATAATCCTAAAATTTGTATGGAATCAGAAGAGACCCAGAATCGCTAAGAAAATGTTGAAAAACAAAAATAAAGCTGGGGGCATCACGTTACCTGATTTCAAGCTTTACTACAAAGGTGTGATCAGCAAGACAGCATGATACTGGCATAATAACAGACACATAGATCAGTGGAACAGAATAGAGAGCCCAGAAAAGGACCCTCAACTCTATGGTCAATTAATCTTAGACAAAACAGGAAAAATATATAGCGGAAAAAAGGCAGTCTCTTCAACAAATGGTGCTGGGAGAACTGGACAGCTATATGCAGAAGAACGAAACTCGACCATTCTCTTACACCATACACAAAGATAAACTCAAAATGGATAAAAGATCTCATCGTGAGGCAGGCATCCATCAGAATCATAGAAGAGAACATAGGCAGTAACCTCTTCGATATCAGCCACAGCAACTTCTTTCAAGATATGTCTCCAAAGGCAAAGGAAACAAAAGTGAAGATGAACTTTTGGGACTTCATCAAGATCAAAAACTTCTGCACAGCAAAGGAAACAGTCAACAAAACATAGAGGCAACCCACGGAATGGGAGAAAGTATTTGCAAATGGCAGTACAGACAAAAGGTTGATATCCAGGATCTATAAAGAACTCCTGAAAATCAACACACACAAAACAGACAATCATATTTAAAAAATGGGCAGGGGATATGAACAGACACTTCTCCAATGAAGACATACTAATGGCTATCAGACACATGAAAAAATGTTCATCGTCACTAGCCATCAGAGAGATTCAAATTAAAACCACATTGAGATTACACCTTACACCAGTTATAATGGCCAAAATTAGCAAGACAGGAAACAACATGTGTTGGAGAGGATGTGGAGAAAGGGGAACCCTCTTCCACTGTTCGTGGGAATGCAAGTTGGTGCAGCCACTTTGGAGAACAGTGTGGACATTACTCAAAAATTTAAAAATAGAGCTTCCCTATGTCCCTGCCATTGCACTACTGGGTATTTACCCCAAAGATACAGATGTAGTGAAAAGAAGGGCCATCTGTACCCCAGTGTTTATAGCAGCAATGGCCACGGACTTCAAACAGTGGAAAGAACCGAGATGCCTTTTAACGGATGAATGGATAAGGAGGATGTGGTCCATATACACTATGGAGTATTATGCCTCCATCAGAGGATTAGTACCCAACTTTTGTAGCAACATGGACGGGACTGGAAGAGATTATGCTGAGTGAAATAAGTCAAGCAGAGAGAGTCAATTATGGTTTCACTTATTTGTGGAGCATAACAAATAGCATGGAGGACAAGCAGAGATGAAGAGGAGAAGGGAGTTGAGGGAAATTGGAAGGGGAGGTGAACCATGAGAGACTATGGACTCTGAAGAACAATCTGAGGCTTTTGAAAAGGCAAGGGGTGGGATGTTGGGGGGTCCAGGTGGTGGTATTGGAGAGGGCACGGATTGTGTAGCACTGGGTGTGGTGCAAAAATAACGAATACTGCTAGCTGAAAAAATAAAAAAATAAAAAAAAAATAAAAAAAAACCTGGGAATAAACCTAACCAAAGAGGTAAAGGATCTGTACTTGAGGAAATTCAGAACATTCATGAAAGATATTGAAGAAGACACAAAAAGACGGAAGAACATTCCATTCTCATGGATTATAAGAATGCACATTTTTTAAATGTCTATACTGCCTAGAGCCATCTATACTTGCAATGCCAACCTGCTCAAAATTTCTCCCGCATTTTTCAAAGAGCTGGAACAAACAATCTTAAAATTTGGAAACCAAAGAGACCCCAAATTGCTAAGGAAATGTTGAAAAAGAAACACAAAACAGGGTCATCACATTGCCTGATTTCAAACTTTACTCCAAAGGTGTGATAACCAAGACAGCATGATACTGGCATGAATACAGTCACATAGTGCAGTGGAACAGAGTAGAGAGTCCATATATTGACCCTCAACTCTATCATCAAATAGTCATCGAAAAAGAAGGAAAAAATATCCAGTGGAAAAAAGACAGTCTCTTCAATAAATCGTGCTGGAGAATTGGACAGCTTTGTATAGAAGAACAAAACTTGACCATTCTCTTACACCATACACACAGATACTCTCGAAATGGATAAAAGTCCTCAATGTGAAGCAGGAATCTATCAAAATCCTAGAGGAGAACATAGGCAGTGACCTCTTCGACATCAGCCACAGCAATTTCTTTCAAGATATGTCTCCAAAGGCAAAGGAAACAGCAGTGAAAATGAACTTTTGGGACTTCAAGATCAAAATCTTCTGCACAGCAAAGGAAACAGCAAAACAAAGAGGCAACCCTCGGGATGGGAGAAGATATTCACAAGTGGCACTAGAGACAAAGGGCTGATATCCAAGATCTATAAAGAACTCCTCAAACGCAACCCCCACAAAACAGATATGCATGTCAAAAAATGGGCAGAAGACGTGAACAGAGACTTCTCCAAAGAAGACATACAAATGGCTAACAGACACATGAAAAAGTGTTCATCATCATTAGCCATCAGGGAAATTTAAATCAAAACCACACTGAGATACCACTTTACACCAGTCAGAATGGCCAAAATTAGCAAGATAGGAAACAACACGTGTTGGAGAGGATGTGGAGAAAGGGGAGCCCTCTTACACTGTTGGTGGGAATGCAAGTTGGTGCAGCCACTTTGGAGAACAGTGTGGAGATTCCTTAGGAAATTAAAAATAGATCTACCCTTTGACCCTGCAATTGCACTACTGGGTATTTACCTCATAGGTACAGACATATTGAAAAAAAGTGCCATTTCTACCCCAATGTTCATAGCAGAAATGTCCACAGTTGCAAAACTGTGGAGAGAGTCAAGATGCCCTTCAACAGAGGAATGGATAAAGAAGATATGGTCCATATATACAATGGAGTATTATGTCTCCATCAGAAAGGATGAATTTCCAACTTTTGTATCAAAATGGATGGGACAGAAGGAGATTAATGCTGAGTGAAGTGAGTCAAGCAGAAAGAGTCAATCATCATATGGTTTCACTTACTTGTGGAGTATAAGAAATAATATGGAGGACATTGGGTGAAGGAGAGGAAAAGTAAGTTGGGGGAAATCTGAGGGGGAGATGAACTATGAGAGACTGGACTCTGAGAAACAAGCTGAGGGTTTTGAAGGGGAGAGGGGTTGGTTGTCTCGAAACCCTGGTGGTGGGTATTGGGGAGGGCACATATTGCATGGAGCCCTGGGTGTGGTGCATAAACAATGAATGCTGGAACACTAAAAAATAAATTTAAATTTAAAAAGAGATACTATATAAACATGTTCTCTATCCTCTCCCTTAAATTACTCATCCCTGAGTTTCTCCCAAATATCTGAGCTATATATTTTAATAAATATAATTTTAAAAACTATTGAAATTCTGTTTCTTTTTCTCATGTTAATATGTCTCTTGCTATAGATACCCAACTAAGATCATAAAAGGGTAGATGGAAAAATAATTTTTCCTTTTTACATTTTCTTATTTTATTAGTTGCCCTTTCTTGGCATACATTGCTGGACCATCCTTGCCTTCCAGATGTCTTAAGAGTCAGTGTGCCTAAGAGTTCAATTTTAGAATTTCTTCCTTATGTCTTTTTATAATAAGGTATACAACATTCTGTTAGAAGATTTTCTCTAGCTACGGCAGTGTTTCACCTGTATATTCATCAGTCTTTCCTTATAAGTCAACACCCCTAGGAGCAGCCTTTAACCAAAAACTGATAGGAATCAGTGGAAAAAGACACATAGCTTCCTCAATTCCTGGATGGAAGAGTATTAAAGCACATTCTATAGTTTCTCAGAATTCGCCTTTAGTTGGATTGTAGCTCAATTACACACAAAAGTAACCTGATATTTTTATGCCAGTACCATGCTGTCTTGGTGATCACAGCTTTGTAATAAAGCTTGGAATCAGGTAAGGTGATGCCGCCAGCTTTATTTTTGTTTTTCAACATTTCCTTAGCGATTCGGGGTCTCTTCTGATTCCATACAAATTTTAGCATTATTTGCTCCAGCTCTTTGAAGAATGCTGGTGGAATCTTGATCGGAATGGCATTAAAAGTATAGATTGCTCTAGGCAGTATAGACATTTTAACAATGTTTATTCTTCCGATCCAAAGTTATGGAATGGTCTTCCATCTTTTTGTGTCTTCTTCAATTTCTTTCATGAGTGTTCTATAGTTCCTCAAGTACAGATCCTTTACCTCTTTAGTTAGGTTTATTCCAAGGTATATTATGGTTCATGGTGCTATAGTAAATGGAATCGATTCTCTAATTTCCCTTTCTGTATTTTCATTGTTAGTGTATAAGAAAGCCACTGATTTCTGCACATTGACGTTACTGAATCCTGCCACGTTACTGAATTGCTGTATGAGTTCTAGTAGTTTGGGGGTGGAGTCTTTTGGGTTTTCCATATAAAGAATCATGTCATCTGCGAAGAGAGAGAGTTTGACTTCTTCATTACCAATTTGGATACCTTTTATTTCTCTCTGTTGTCTGATTGCTGTTGGTAGGACTTCTAATACTATGTTGAACAAGAGTGGTGAAAGTGGACATCCTTGTCTTGTTCCTGATCTCAATGGGAAGGCTGCAAGCTTTTTCCCATTGAGGATGATATTTGCTGTGGGTCTTTCATAGATAGATTTGATGAGGTTCAGGAATGTTCCCTCTATCCCTATACTTTGAAGCGTTTTAATCAGGAACGGGTGTTGGATTTTGTCAAATGCTTTTCTGCATCAATTGAGAGGACCATGTGGTTCTTCTCTCTTCTCATATTAATTTGTTGTATCACATTGATTGATTTGTGAATGTTGAACCATCCTTGTAGCCCAGGGATGAATCCCACCTGATCATGGTGGATAATCTTTTTAATGTGCTGTTGGATCCTGTTGGCTAGGATCTTGTTGAGAATCTTAGCATCCATATTCATCAGTGATATTGGTCTGAAATTCTCCTTTTTGGTCGGGCGCACAGACCAGTGGAACAGAGTAGAGAGCCCTGATATGGACCCTCAACTCTATGGTCAATTAATCTTTGACAAAACAGGAAAAAATATACAGTGGAAAAAAGACAGTCTCTTCAATAAATGGTGCTGGAAAAACTGGACAGCTATATGTAAAAGAATGAAACTCGACCATTCTCTTACACCGTACACAAAGATCAACTCAAAATGGATAAAAGACCTCAGTGTGAGACAGGAATCCGTCAGAATCTTAGAGGAGAACATAGGCAGTAATCTCTTTGATATCAGCCACAGCAACTTCTTTCAAGATACGTCTCCAAAGGCAAAGGAAACAAAAGTGAAAAAAAACTTCTGGGACTTCATCAAAATCAAAAGCTTCTGCACAGCAAAGGAAACAGTCAAAAAAACAAAGAGGCAACCCACATAATGGGAGAAGATATTTGCAAATGACAGTACAGACAAAAGGTTGATATCCAGGATCTATAATGAACTCCTCAAACTCAACCCACACGAAACAGACAAACACATCAAAAAATGGGCAGAAGATATGAACAGACACTTCTCCAATCAAGACATACAAATGGCTATCAGACACATGAAAAAATGCTCATCATCATTAGCCCTCAGGGAGATTCAAATTAAAACCACATTGAGATATCACCTTACACCTGTTAGAATGGCCAAAATTAACAAAACAGGAAACAACATGTGTTGGAGAGGATGTGGAGAAAGGGGAACCCTCTTCCACTGTTCGTGGGAATGCAAGTTGGTGCAGCCTCTTTGGAGAACAGTGTGGATATTCCTCAAGAAATTAAAAATAGAGCTTCCCTATGACCCTGCAATTGCACTCCTGGGTATTTACCCCAAAGATACAGATGTCGTGAAAAGAAGGGCCATCTGTACCCCAATGTTTATAGCAGCAATGGCCACAGTCGCCAAACTATGGAAAGAACCAAGATGCCCTTCAACGGATGAATGGATAAGGAAGATGTGGTCCATATACACTATGGAGTATTATGCCTCCATCAGAAAGGATGAATACCCAACTTTTGTAGCAACATGGACGGGACTGGAAGAGATTATGCTTAGTGAAATAAGTCAAGCAGAGAGAGTCAATTATCATATGGTTTCACTTATTTGTGGAGCATAACAAATAGCATGGAGGACAAGGGGCGTTAGAGAGGAGTAGGGAATTTGGGTAAATTGGAAGGGGAGGTGAACCATGAGAGACTATGGACTCTGAAAAACAGTCTGAGGGGTTTGAAGTGGCGGGGGGGTGGGAGGTTGGGGTACCAGGTGGTGGGTATTATAGAGGGAACGGCTTGCATGGAGCACTGGGTGTGGTGAAAAAATAATGAATACTGTTTTTCTGAAAATAAATAAATTGGAAAAAAAGTAACCTGATATTAATTTAGTTTGTCCTGATTTTCTTTTCTTCCCTGTCTCATTTCTTCACTTTTCAACTGGTGCTTCCTGTGGTCACATCCTGTTTTGGAAGGGTTCCTCAGTAAACCAACTGTGAGACAGAGATGTGTATGCAGGAGATTTCTTGGGGGTGCTCATGAATGATACCTGCAAAACTGCATAAGGAAAAGGATTAGGTGGAGAAAGAGAACTACAATGCAGATTCCCTATAGGTATGAGCTGATTCTATTGGGGACCTCTACAACTAAGGATGTTCTCTAGAGTTATCTCTAATGGAGAAAAAAAGGCTTGGTTTTGGACTGCTCATTGTGTTCAGGTTGTCCCTGGGTAAAGACTATAGCTGTTCTTGGCAGAGGGCAATGCTTAGAGAAGGACTCAGCTGTAGGCCATTTGTAGCAACATTTCTGGCAGGAAAATCAGTGGGAAGGAGCCCAGGGTTTCACCACAAAATCTACTACAGTTTATCCCTTGTGCTCCTTTAATTCACTTGTTTAATATAATGTTTTCCTATCTAGCAAAAACTCCTCCAGAATTCCTGTTGGTTTCTCTGGTATAACATAATATACATTTGGTCTTTGTCTCCAGTTCCTGGCACAGAGTTTCTAAAACCCTTAGAACTTCCTTATGATAGGGTTATATTTTGTTGTTCATAAGGAACCCTTTTTAATCACAGACTACATTTGTATTTATGCTAATAAAGTGATGGGGAGATATATTGCTTCAAGATGGGGGCTGGTTAGAATGATGAGATATAGGATAGAAGGGTTGGAAATTTAGCCTCATTTTCTAACATCTGGAAAGGAGAGGGGGACTACAGATTAATTTCTATAAAAGTTCTTGAACAATGAAATTAAGAGAAAATTTGATTGGAAAACATATTGAAATGTTTGGGAAGTGTCATGCATGGAGATGGCATAGAAGCTATGTGTCCTCTACTGCCCTACTATGTCCTTGCCTAATGCATTTCTCCCATTTGACTGTTCCCAAGTTGTACCCTTTATAATAAGCTGGTAAACATTAGGAAAATGTTTCCCTGAATTCTGTGAGTTGGTGTGAGTTGTGGGAGATTATTGAACCTTACAAAAGGGAAGGGTCATGGAAACCCTCAAATTTACAGCCAGTTTGTTAAAAGAATGGGTGGTCCCAGGGACTTGTGAATGGTATCTGAAGTGGGAGCAGTCTTGTGGGACTGGGCCTTTAACCTGTGGGGATTTGTGCTACCTTCCATTCCCAGTGTCAGAATTGAATTGAATTGGTAGGCACCCAATGGTTGTCAGAATTGGCTGTTTGTGTGGGAAAGAAAAGAAAAAAGAAAAAGACACATATTTGGTGTCAGCAGTAGTGTCAAAAAAAAGTCACCAAAATCTCTTTTCCTCAAAAAACTAAAAAACGGTAATTTAGCTGTATGAGTTCTTGATGCTGTAGTGATCTTGATACCAAAACTGATGTTCCTTATCCCTTCCTTTTCTATATATACTAGAGCCCCCTTACCCTCAACTAATTTCCTTTCTGGTCCAGGGGTCATAATTGGTAAGATGACTTGTAACTGTTGACATGGATTCAATCTGTCCCCCCCATTAATATGTTAAATCTTTTACCCCTAAAGTGACTGTATTTGGAGATTAGAGCCTTTAGAAGGTAACTTAGATTAAATGAGGTTATAAATGAGGCACTAATCTGATAAGACTGATGGCCTTACAAAAAGAGGATGAGAAAGAGAGAGTTTGAGAAAGCTCTCCATGTGCATGCACCAAGTAAAGGCCATATGAGGAAAAGCAACTATCTATAGGCCAGGAATAGAGTTTTAGCCAGACACTAAGCCCTCTCTGAATGTGATCTAGGACTTCTAACTTCCAGAACTATGAAAAATAAATCACTGTTGTTTAAGTCCATAGCCTGTGATATTTTGTTATGGCAGCTTGAGTAAACTAATACAACCTTGTCCCCAAGGGGTTCCATGTTACTGTGCCTTTCTCAGGCCATGGTTTCTGCCTTTGTCCATTTAGTACCAAAAGTATTCAGAGACTACAATGAAGCAGTGGATGAACAAGGTGCTAAATGTATTCTTCCCTGTTGCATTAGTAACAACAACTCTATCTCCTCCAGATAATCAATATTGAATTCCCCTGCCAGTACCTAACAGTAGATAATTTCCTTGCTTCCTGGTCTCTTGGTACAGGAACCCTAAAGTGACAAAAGGGCAGTTCAATGAGGTTTTTACTATGTTCCTAGAAACCTGGAGTGGTTTAGAGCTAGAGATCTCTAAAAATGTCCATGCCCTAATCCCTAGTATCTGTGACTATGTTATATAACAAGACAAATGGGATTTTACAGATGGAAGTAAAGTTAGTAATTAGTTACTTTTAAAATAAGGATGTTATTCTGGATATCCAGGTGGGCACAGACTAATCAATAAGCCTTTAGAAGTGTGAAAATGTTTTCTAGACAGAGGAAGAAGAGGAAGTCAGAAGAAATGTAGCAAGAGTCAGAGAGATTCAAAACAAAAGAAGGACTCAATGTACTGTTGTTGATTTTAAGATGAAGGGAAGGACACAACTAGAAATGCAGGAAGCCTTAAGGAATACAGAGATTTCCAGCTGATATCCAGCAATGAAATGGGGACCTCAACCCTGCAGCCA
This sequence comes from Neogale vison, assembly GCF_020171115.1. Lineage (NCBI taxonomy): Eukaryota > Metazoa > Chordata > Mammalia > Carnivora > Mustelidae > Neogale > Neogale vison. The sequence goes on along the minus strand of NC_058105.1, from coordinate 50,590,605 downwards.
CAAAGAACTACATTCTGCAAATGATCTGAAAATCTTCATGTGGATTCTACCATAGAACTTCCAAATAAGACCCCAGATTTTCCAAAACTTGATTTCAGCTTTGCAAAATCCTGGACAGAGAAAGCCAAATAAGACTTCTTACCTATAGGGCACCTGGGTGGCTCAGTGGGTTAAGCCGCTGCCTTTGGCTCAGGTCATGATCTCAAGGTCCTGGGATTGGGTCCTGGGATTGAGTCCCGCATCGGGCTCTCTGCTCAGCAGGGAGCCTGCTTTCCTCTATCTCCCTCTCTGCCTGCCTCTCTGTCTGCTTGTGATCTCTCTCTGTCAAATAAATAAAATCTTAAAAAAAAAGACTTCTTACCTATAAAACTATGAGATGATAACTTGTGTTGTTTTAAGCTGCCATGTTTGTAGTAATTTTTGTAGCATCAGTAGAAAATGTTTCCACAGTCTGAAGTAATGGGAATAGGAAACACACACTTCTCAGTGGATTATTGAGGGTGATGGTAAACAGGTCAATTCTTACTATCACTCCTTGGTTCTCAGAGATATATTTTATATCTATCGGGGACACACTACCATAAAATGATCATTGATTTATGTTTTTAAACATATCCTAGAGAATGGTATACCATCTGCAGCTTCTTGTGTCTCAATTAATTCATTAAGAGCTATTCCATCATCCTATAGGCCAGCAGGATTTAGATTGTGCACTATGTTATAGGATCAGTGGATACTATATGTATGTGGATTCACTACTAAACTAAGGTTGATTTGCTTGCATTATGTAGTATTCTATTAGTACAGAAATTATTCTAATTTCTCAGGTAGTCATCTCAGGTAGTTCTCAGGATAAAGCAAGAAAGGCAGGCTCATTCCTAAAAGACATATCACTTTTATCCAGAGTGGACAATATCTAACATAATCCCCTTGTCATCTAGTGGCTGATTGGTTTCCTTGAGGGAAAGTGGCACAATAGTGACTCAAACCTTTTTTCTATTGCTAGCTGGTTATACATTTGGCAGCACCAATAGCTAGATCAGCTTGGATTAGTGAGAGTTCATGATATTTAGCCCCTGATTGGCCTTCATCATTGCAAACCAGGGCTTCTCCACTCATGTACCTATTGTACTAGATTAATGTAGCCTAATTTTTCTTTTGTTATGTAGTACCTCTTCCATGTTGCATGTGCTCTGGCAGGTGTTAAAATACAAAATAATTATTTTCATGTTACATGCCAAGTTCCATATATCCACTTATTGTTATTTTTGAAAAATATTTAATTTATTTATTTGAGAGAGAAAGAGAGGGAGAAAGAGAGAGAGAGAAAGAGAGAACATAAACACGAGTTGGGGGAGGGGCAGAGAGAAGCAGACTCCCTGCTGAGAAGGGAGTTTGACATCTTGCTGAGAAGGAAGCCCAACATCTAGTTCCATCAAAGGACCCTGAGATCATGACCTGAGGCTAAGGCAGATACTTAATCAGCTGAGCCATCCAGGAGCTCCCATCCACTATGTTTCTTTCACAAACCTTCCTATCCTTGATTTCAGGCTTTTTACTTATATACCCTTGACCGATCAGCCAAGCCATTTTTCACTGCCCTTAAGTCCTTATACAGCCAAACTTCTGACCACCTCTCTCTCTCTCTCTCTCTTTTTTAATAAAGTGGGTAATCTGATATACCACAAGGAATTCTGGACATTGAGAGGATTTTCCTTCATGGCTGTCCTTCAAAGCCACCCCTTTGTGGGGCTCCAATGTAGCCAGAGTTCATTTAAGCTTCCACCTATATATCAATCTGATCCAACCATGAAATAAACTCAGGCTTTTTCTTTCTTTATCAGCTGATCATAAGCTACCTACCCCATCTAACCATAGAAAGAACTTAAGGCAATGGACTAGCATAACAGTGGTGAATGGTTTGGGGATATGCACGCTCATGAAGCATACATGTGATTTCTGGCTCTGCTAGCATTTGATCCTGGATGTACTGCCTCCAGATGATGATTGACTGATCTTGGTCCTGTTTGACCTTAAGACTTGGTTGATGTGAGAAGATCCAGGTTATGACTGGCATTTTTGGATGCTACACACCTTTCAAAACATTTTCTCATGGGATGTAAGGTAATGGGCTGTGGTAGAGACACAGTATCTGACCACAACCTTTACTAATCTGTTTGCACATAGCTTTTATTAGTCTGTTTCCACATAGTTTTATTAGTCTGTTTCTACATACTGCTATGGAAACTCCCTGATATATCTCTGCCCTCATTTTCAACCATTCTCCTCTCTTACTCTGTTCTAGTCACACAGGTCGCTTGCTGTTCTTTACATATACTAATGATGATCTCATATCAGGGTATTTGGACTTAATGTACAATTTTCCCTGAACATTCTTTAATCTGGTAGTTGCATGACTTTCTCTGTTACCTCGTTCACATCTCTGGTTAAATGTCTTCATATCAGAAAGGAATTGCTTGACCAACCTAGCTAAAATAGTATTTCCTATACATGCTATGCCATTTTTCCTTAATTCTGCCTTAGATCTCTTTAGTACTTTTAGCAGTGCCTTCTATATTATAGTTTTATTACTTGTGTTCATTTTGTTCTCTCCTTTTATAAGTTCCAGGAGTGAAAGGATTTTTGTCCTCACTATTGTATTCTAGCACCCAAAAATACGTCTAGAATATTAAATATTCAGTAAATATTTGTTAAATAAATTAATACATGCAATTGTATTACATGCAATAATGCATTCTTTTGGGTTGCCTACAGAGCAGCCAGAGTTGCACTGTCAGAATGTGTGAGATCAAGTCCCTCATCTGTTCAAAATGCTCCAATGATTTTCTACCTTTCTCAGAGTGAAAGTAAAGTCTTATTCTTAGTCTATATGGCCCTACATGATCCAATCCCATTTTCCTTGCTAACGTTTTAGTCACACTAACCTACTTGCTATTCTTTGAACATTTCAGATTTGGTCTGAACTCAGAACCTTTGGGCTTGATGTTATCTCTCCCTAAAATGCACTTGTCCACAGTTGGATGCCTTGCTGCTGTCTCACCTTCTTTGGATTTTTACTCAGTTGTCACTTTTTTTTAAGATTTTATTTATTTATTTGACAGATAGAGATCACAAGTAGGCTGAGAGGCACGCAGAGAGAGAGAGAGGTGGAAACAGGCTCCCTGCTGAGCAGAGAGCCCGATGCGGGGCTCGATCCCAGGACCCTGGGATCATGACTGGAGCTGAAGGCAGAGGCTTTAACCTACTGAGCCACCCCAGTGCCCCAGTTGTCACTTTTGAAGGAAGATTTTTCTGGTCATTTTTTTCAAAATTGCAATTTCTCTCCAATGTTGGCTATCCCTCTGCTTAATTTTCCTAAATAGCAATTATCAGCATATAATATATTATATATTTTATTGATCTGTTTATTGTTTCTCTCCCTTCACTGCAAGGTCCATAAATACAAATATATACATTTTTTCTCTTTTTCACACCACTATGTTTTTAGCACTGAAAACATTGCCTGGCTTATGGTGGGTACTTATTACATAGTTGTGGCATTGAGGAATTTGATTTCTAGAAACAACAGTGCCAGTGGCTCTAGTGGCATAATCTATTGTCCAGGGTGTGTAAATTGCTGCATTTGTTTCCAGTGACAGAGGCAGTAACATTGATAGTAGTAGTCGGTTTATCACTAGAGCAATTCTATAGTACAATTTCAGTGCTTTTGTTTTTGGTCAGATTCTCTGACCATTTTGTGGACTCTGAGAACTGTTCAATATCCTGGAATAAACTCCTTATGTTTAATTAGTCAAAGTTCATTTCTGTTGCTTGCATCTAAGAATGCTCAGCTGATATAGACATTAGGATTATTCCAGTAATAATTACATGCAACAGCATATCTTTTAGGAAAACTGGAATTGATTTCTGGTTTGGTTGCAACTGAAGGCAGTGAAAGTTCAGATAGCATTAAGAGATGGGATTCATTGTTGGGTCCAATGGTAGAATTATTCCTCCATTGAGTTTTAAGATCTTTATGTCACCAGAGGACAAAGTTGCAAGACTGAGAGGAAAAAAAAATATAAAGCATCCAGAGCAATAAGGCTACAAGACAAGTTACTCTATCATTTGTAATGTATGACCTAGTAAATCCCTGCATATAAAAAGTATGCATGTCAAGTTGGAGTGCAAGATGGATACTGCCTTAAACTTCCCACAGTAAGAGGAAACATGATGAAGACCTAAAGCGTTTTAGAAATAAAATTTTCATTGGAAAATCCTCTCTCTCCTTCTGAGAAACATCTCCTAGCTTGCTAATCTGGACTCTGATAGACTGAAAACCTGACTATGGATATCAAGTACCTATGTGACCTGAACTAGCTTGATCTAGGTGTTATTTGATCTGATAAGTCATAAATTTCAACATACACCACATCCCATCATTCAGAGGAAGTAAGGCACACAAGATTGGATTTAGACAGGTCCTGTAGGCACAAGTAATTTGTATAAACAGATAATTCACACTCCCAATTTGCCTATTTCAGTTGCACTGTCATCCTTCTAAAAATGGACATATTTCACTTCCTGGAGATTTACTGATGACCAGCTAACTAAAGAAAAAACCTGAGCTTTGTTATAGATGGCTCTGAATGATGTGCTGACAACGGCAGAAAGTGAACTACTGTAGTACTATAGGCTCACTTAGAAGTTACCCTGAAAAATATTGGTGAAGGGAATTCCTTCCAATTGGCTGAAACTCAAGCCATATACCTCATTGTTCACTTTGCCTAGAAGGATATATGGCTTGAGGTGTGGATCATTATTTTTTCATGGGTAGAGGATAATGGTTTGGCTGGGTGATGAGAAAATTTGAAAGAATAAGATGAGAGGACTGGTAATAAAGAAGTTTGAGTAAGAAGTTTCTTCATGGATCTCTCAGAAAGGCACCAAGCATGAGAATATGTCACATCTCAACATTTGCCAGAAGTTATCATTGACACAACAGGCTTTCAATACTCAAAGAAAAAAATGGTTTTCCTCTATAATAATAGTTGGTGTTCTTTCCCCAATCTTCCTAGTTACTGCTCAGTGGGTTATTATAAAGTGATTGCCATGGTGGCAGGAATGGAATTTCTCCCTGGCATCAATATGGCAGCTGTCCCACCAAGATTGGGTTTGTTGAGTGGTCAGTTTGCCTACAGTAACACCTGACCCTGAGCCCCAATACAGTCAGCCACTTAATGACAGGTGATTATAGTGGACTCTGTCATGAAGATGACTGAATTTTTCCTTACTGGAATAAAATATTTCAATGTGCTCCTTTCACCCAGCATGTTTCTGTTAGTACCATCATTTATGTATTAAATCCCATATACATAATCATAGTATCCCAGATAATATTAACTTCAACCATGGAACACATCTTATAGCAAAAGAAACAAGAAAATAAATTGGCTGATTTCCATTCATTTTTCACTGATCTCACTCTGAATTCCATCACCTAAAAGTAGAGTGATTTATGGTACAGTATGCCATATTAAAATTATCCATGTGAGATTCAAGTACTTTTCCATGGGATGCATAGAAGTATTTTATCTGAACCAGTGATCAATGTATATAGTAAAGCTTCTCCCATAGTCAAATTATATAAATCTAGGAACCAATGGGAGAAAATGGGTATGGTACCTCTTTCTCACTATTCCATCTAATAAAGCACTCATACAGTAGCTCCAGGACTTGTCAATTGAAATATCTTACTACTCAGAGGAGGAAAGTTTGCACCAGTAGTACAATAATGGTTATACTGAATTGAAAAGTAAAATATCAACATGTGATTTCAGATATCTCATTTATATTGGGCAACAGGCAAAAAAATGTGGTTGCATTATTAACTTACTAATTAACTTATTAGTAGTATTAGTATTATTAAAGTTGGAGTTACAAAATTGAAGTAGAGAGAAATAGCATCCTTGGAGATGTGTCTAGTACTTCTATATCCAGTGGCAAATGGTAAAAAGAAATATAGGAACCTTAATTAGGCAGAACCACTAACGGTTAGTTCTTTTACCTGACCTGGTAAAAAATGCAAGCAAGTTGAGGTGATAGCTAAGAGAAAAAGGAAAATCAATAGGCAGTAGAGGAAGGAGGTAATTAATACCCATTATGACCTTGTGATTGTATGCAGAAGAAAGGACTATAACATTGCTCAATATGATTTTCCTTACTGTACTATATGCATTGCAAATTTTAATTATTTTTCTACCTTCCCAAGTATAATTTAGATGTATTGATAATCACTAAAATTATGGGATGTTTGTTTATCTTTAAATTTACCAAATTTGGACACTGAGAGAAGGTTGTGAGGAAAAGAAAATAATAATAACCATTATGAAGACATCATGCATTTGGAGTTCAGTAAAGCAAATTACAGGAAATTTTGGTTGATAATTTGTCTTAGACTATTTAAGCAGCAATTAAAAATATCATTCAGCTGAGTAGTTTAGGGGTGACTGAGTGATACAGTCAAACATCCAACTCTTGGTTTTAGCTTAGGGCATGATCTCAGGGTCATGAGATCAAGGCCTGAGTTATACTATGCACTCAGCCTGGAGTCTGCTTGTGAATATCTCTCTCTCTCCATCTGTAACTCCTGCTTGTGTGTTCATTATCAAACCGATATTTAAAAAAAAAAAAAAAAAAACTGATGGTGACGGCTTTGTAATAGAGCTTGAAGTCCGGAATTGTGATGCCACCAACTCTGGCTTTCTTTTTCAATATCCCTTTGGCTATTCGAGGTCTTTTCTGGTTCCATATAAATTTTAATATTATTTGTTCCATTTCTTTGAAAAAGATGGATGGTACTTTGATAGGAATTGCATTAAATGTGTAGATTGCTTTAGGTAGCATAGACATTTTCACAATATTTATTCTTCCAATCCAGGAGCATGGAACATTTTTCCATTTCTTTGTGTCTTCCTCAATTTCTTTCATGAGTACTTTATAGTTTTCTGAATATAGATTCTTAGCCTCTTTGGTTAGGTTTATTCCTAGGTATCTTATGGTTTGGGGTGCAATTGTAAATGGGATTGACTCCTTAATTTCTCTTTCTTCTGTCTTGTTGTTGGTGTAGAGAAATGCAACTGATTTATGTGCATTGATCTTATATCCTGACACTTTACTGAATTCTTGTACAAGTTCTAGCAGTTTTGGAGTGGAGTCTTTTGGGTTTTCCAAATAGAGTATCATATCATCTGCGAAGAGTGAACATCGCCAAAGGTAAGGTAAGCAAAGGCAAAAATGAACTATTGGGATTTCATCAAGATCAAAAGCTTTTGCACAGCAAAGGAAACAGTTAACAAAATCAAAAGACAACTGACAGAATGGGAGAAGATATTTGCAAACGACATATCACATAAAGGACTAGTGTCCAAAATCTATAAAGAACTTAGCAAACTCAACACTGAAAGAACAAATAATCCAATCAAGAAATGGGCAGAGGACATGAACAGACGTTTCTGCAAAGAAGACATCCAGATGGCCGACAGACACATGAAAAAGTGCTCCATATCACTCAGCATCAGGGAAATACAAATCAAAACCACAATGAGATATCACCTCACACCAGTCAGAACGGCTAAAATCAACAAGTCAGGAAATGACAGATGCTGGCGAGGATGCGGAGAAAGGGGAACCCTCCTACACTGTTGGTGGGAATGCAAGCTGGTGCAACCACTCTGGAAAACAGCAAGGAGGTTCCTCAAAATGTTGAAAATAGAACTGCTCTATGACCCAGCAATAGCACTACTGGGTATTTACCCTAAAGATACAAACGTAGTGATCCAAAGGGGCACGTGCACCCAAATGTTTATAGCAGCAATGTCCACAATAGCCAAACTATGGAAAGAACCTAGATGTCCATCAACAGATGAATGGATAAAGAAGATGTGGTATATATACACAATGGAATACTATGCAGCCATCAAAAGAAACGAGATCTTGCCATTTGCGACAACATGGATGGAACTAGAGTGTATCATGCTTAGCAAAATAAGTCAAGCGGAGAAAGACAACTATCATATGATCTCCCTGATATGAGGAAGTGGTGATGCAACATGGGGGCTTAAGTGGGTAGGAGAAGAATCCATGAAACAAGATGGGATAGGGAGGGAGACAAACCATAAGTGACTCTTAATCTCACGAAACAAACTGTGGGTTGCTGGGGGGAGGGGGGATGAGAGAAGCGGGGTAGGTTTATGGACATTGGGGAGGGTATGTGCTTTTGGGTAAATTGGAAGGGGAGGTGAACCATGAGAGACTATGGACTCTGAAAAACAATCTGAGGGGTTTGAAGTGGCGGGGGGGGTGGGAGGTTGGGGTACCAGGTGGTGGGCATTATAGAGGGCACGACTTGCATGGAGCACTGGGTGTGGTGAAAAAATAATGAATACTGTTTTTCTGAAAATAAATAAATTGGAAAAAAACTGAGTAGTTTATGAACAACAAAAAATTCTCAGTTCTTGAGGCTGGGAAATCTAAAATTGAGGCACTGGCCAATTTGTTTTCTGCTGAAAGCCAGCTTCCTCAGAGATGCCTATTTCCTCACTGTATCCTCACATGGTTAGTAGGGACTAGAACACTCTCTAGGGCTGCTTTTATAAGGGTTCTGCTTTTGTGACCTAATCACCTCCCAAGAGCAGAATACCATCACCTTGGAGGTTAAGATTTCAATATATGAATTTCAGTCCATTTCATACCTTTAGTAGAGATAGTGCAGTTTTTGTTGTATAGGGAGAAATTGGATTGTATCACATAAAAATGTGGTATTATGCCAGGGGTTGGGACCTTGAGAATGTTACTTAATTTTTCTTTACCTTTGTTTTCTCACTGGTAAAATGGGAAGCATATGGTACTCACTTCATAGAGTTTTGAGAGGTTTAAATAACTAAATATATGTGAAATGCTTAGAAAAATGCATAACATAAAATAAGAGCTATACAATGCTAGATAAAATAAGTTGTGTAAAGAGCACCATATGCTAATGTTACATAGCTGAAGGAGTAAACTATGGTGGTCATTTGTCATTGTGTTTTGGTCACTCAGAATCTAAACTTCTTTTCCTATGTTTGGGGAATCTTTCACCATAGGAGGTGAAGGTAACTTCCCAGCTAGAGAGACAAGCTGAAAATTCCAGGTACTTAAATTCCTCAGCCTTAGTGTAGCTATGACTTGAGCACATAGAGTTTGTTATTCAAATAAACTTTCCTCTAGTCTTTGAACAGGAAACAAGTGATATAGAAAAGGAACGGAGTAGAAATTACTTTGGAAGGGATAGAAATAACAATGACAGCTATGCCAGTCTCTAGAGACCTAGGAGCAGTGTGTGCTGCTAAGAGTATAATCCCAGTGCCTCTATCAGAGGTACATGTGATGCTGTCTGGTCCCTTTTGCTTATTTTTCATTCAACCAACTCTGCAGTGTGATTAAGGACAATATTTTCCCCCATCTTTCTGGTGACACTGAACAAATAAGTATTTTTATTTTTATTATCTTTTAACAGAAATAGTTTAATTTAGACAAAAGGGATTTTGTTAATAATGTATTTTGCATTTTTGTGTGATTGGGAAAGAACATATTGATTGAGAAGATACTTTCCTTTATTGAATAACAAAATTTTTTTTCTCATTTTTGAGAAAATTTAGACTTATTTCGTTATTGACCATGTATGTACTGAATAAATAAATCTGTGATATTATTAACTGCATTTTAAAGATGTGTTTATTTTATAAAATTATTTTCAGAACTAAACAAACACTGCTATAGTGCAAAATACTGGAAATTGTTTTAGATTATGTTTAAAAGTCTTTTTCTAGTGCCAAGATTTTTGTAGTTTTCCTTATGAATTTGGCTCTTGTCCTAATGTATTTTGATAAATAAAATATCATCCATGATCTAACTGATCTTCTATTCCATTCTATAGTGAAAGCATGTTCAGAAAGTGGGACACTGAGAGAAAGAGAATATAATGAGATGACTAAAAACTTTATTTGATGTTATTGTAGATTGTAGAAGGAAAGGAATGTTACAGAGGAAGAAACATCAGAACACAGAGAATTGTTGGTTATTAATAGTTTCATACTAAAACATTCTGGCTCTTCAGTTCTGTCTCATGTGAAAATTCCCCAGTAAAATGGTACTAAAATGTTAACACTTCTTGCTGTGAAAATTGTTTTAAACTGTCCTCAATGATTTTAACATGAGAGCTCTTAATATATCTTGAAGCAATTCAAGGTAAGGACAGCTACAAAAGATAAATTTAACTTTCTTTTACTTCTTTAACTATTTTAATTAACATTTGACTTTTAGATATTTGAAAAACAGGAGAAAACACTAAATAATTATTCTTATCAATGGTATTCAACTTTCCACTTTCTACTAATGACCTTTCATATAAGGTAAATTCATGAAAAGTTATGGTGTACTTTTTAAATTATAAGATATTATATTAACCTTAATTTTGAAAAGAGCACATTTTTTCAGGAAGAAAATATGTAAGCATGTGAATTATTTTTCTTTGGTCATAACTAGCAATTTGTTTCTGTGGGATTTCTGTTATTGTTAGAGTACTCAGTGCACCTACATTCATCTATTTTTAATGTTGACACATGGCCATAGACTGCACTATATACATAGAAAATATGCTCATGCATTTTTAATTTGCTAAAATATAGTGTTTAGTGACTTATTTTCCATCAGGGCAATAAAAGGGGCATTTCACATGTAAATACAAATGCCCCTGTCATCTTTCTTTTAGCTGTGCTCCAGTCTTAAGTCAATAAAACTCATGTTTACTGTCTTCTCTAGTAAAAATAACATGACAGTGAGAAAAAAAAAAGTATAATTGCACACCATTCACTTTAATCCTATCATTACAATAAGAGTTTGCCATCATTTGATATTTAGTAGCAAAATGAGTGTGGTTCACTTTGACACTGCTCTGATTACAAATATACTAATGAATAGTTCTATGATTGATTGGCTAGATGACATTAGCACAATTATAGTCCTGTACAAGCATTAAATAGCCAAATTGTTGTGGGGAGAAACACACCAAAGCCTGGAGTAGAATGTAGATGGGGTTGGAATATAAGAAGGGTGTCAGTAGAATAAAACCCTTCTTTATGGAAATGTGCTTGGAACAATTTCACAGGAAGCAGTTGCTGTTAGGCACTATTATATAGCTGAAAGAACAATTTTCTCTTTTGTAACAACAACAGAATACACTGATCTGACATCACACCCTTTTAGTTTAGGTTACCAGGAGGAGGTTTTCATCAAGATCATCAATTCTATAACACAATTATCTTTTCTGATACTATCAATTAAAAATCAATGTATTGACAATCACAACCTTTTAAAAACAAAAATTCAAAATCATGGGTTAAGTGTGCCTAACCAAATTAAATAAAAATTGATTCACCAATGAATTATGGTATTCTTTCATCATTATTCAGAATATTGGCCTGAAGATAATTTTCTGTGCTCCATTCTCAGTCTCTTTTCCTCTCTCTCTTTTCCTACCTCACTCTCCCACATGGATAAACATACATGAACACACATATGCACACCCTATACAATTAATAAATATTAAACTAAATGATATGGGTCAAAGCTTTTGTAAGCTTTTCCAAGATCATACTTATTGGAAGTAAAATAAAGCTTAAAAAATAAATACTATTTTCTCTTATTCCAAGATCTTATTGGAAGTAAAGCTGTTCCAAGATCTTACTTATTGGAAGTAAAATAAAGCTTAAAAAATAAACACTATTTTCTCTTATTCCAAGATCTTATTGGAAGTAAAGCTGTTCCAAGATCTTACTTATTGGAAGTAAAATAAAGCTTAAAAAATAAATAGTATTTTCTCTCTTTAAAAAAAAAAAAAGATTGTACTTAAATGTTCCTGTTGTAGCTTGAATATACAACAGGTGGAGGTATGGACTGGCTGAGCTACACTGAGGTTTAGGTCATACTTTCCATAATTCCAGCTCTTAATGTGTTTATAATTCAGCTGTGGTAGAGAACAATATGTGATTTACATCTTCAATTGACACAGATATTTCATGAAAATAAAACACTGGGATATGCATTATAAGTGAGCTTCCAATGCAAAAGATTAATCTGTGAAAAATGGGAGCCACTTTTTGAAAAGCTAGATAGAACGTATACTGTACACTACATATCAAATCATCATATGAAAGATAAGTAAAAATAGAATGATTCCATTAAATTATTTTTAATCTCTCAGATAATGGTTCTGCATGCCATGAGCTGGACATTTCAAAGATAATACAGTTGGGGTGGGGTATTGGAAAATAGAACAGCACCACCCCCCTTAATGTATTTTTACTTGACAGCAATTATATATACTGTATCGATGGTTTCACATACTTGGATGTGCATCAGAATTAATATGGGAGCTCCTTAAAAATAAGAATTTTTGGACTTAACCCCAGACTTACTGAATCAGATTGGTGTTGTGTGCACAAAATCTGTATTTTCTCCAGCAACATCAATCCCCAATTGTGCTGACACAGCCAGAAAGACTCGTGCTTGGGAATCTCTCTGCTTTAGATTGAACATCTAAGCCCAGATCTTATTCCTGGCAATAAAATTGATTTGTGTCCATGATGCAATAATACTTCACATCTCCATACCTCACTTCCCCATCCGAATGTGAGAAGACATTGATAAATACAAGTAACCATCATATTACTCTTGGCTTAAGAAGCACCAGACATTGGGATGCCTGGGTAGTTCAGCGGGTTAGGTATCTGACTCTTCATTTGGTCATGATCTCATGGTTGTGAGATTGAGCCCACTTCAGGCTTCATGCTGGGCATGGAGCCTGATTAAGATTCTCTCTCTCCCTCTGACCCTCCCCCTCCTAAAAAAAAAAAAAAAAGAAAGAAATATAAGAGTTTAAAAATTATACTACACTTAGGTTATGTTCACCAAAGTTAACACTTCAGGATATAAGGACATGATCACCATTTTTAACACGAAATATAGAGGTTGGTGAATTTAGGTTTGTTTAAACGAATTCCATAAAAATTAGAGACAGGGGACAACATTGCAGTTCAAGAAGGCTTATTTAAAAGCAAATGAAGATCCTTTCATGAAGCAGGTGGTAAATCCATGAAAGTAATTAGAGTGATAAATTACTAACTCCAAAACATAAATAGGTTCGAGAAGAGTTTTAATAAATTGTGGAAATAGATCCATTATTACTTATGGAAGATAAGAAATCCTTGACATAGCCCATGTTAAAGCAAAAATGGGCAATAGTGGAAGTGCAAATTGAAGCTTTTCAGTTCAATGAAAATTCTTGAACGCTCAACCACAGGTGGCTAAGATATAGTTTGAATTTTAAATCAATGTTTTTTTTTAAGATTATTTATTTATTTATTTATTTGACAGAAAAAAGCAGACCAAGAGAGGGAACACAAACAGGAGGAGTGGGAAAGGGAGAAACAGTCTTCCTGCCCAGCAGGGAACTCCATGCGGGGCTCAATCCCAGGACCCTGGGATCATGACTTGAGCCAAAGACAGGTGCTTAATGACTGAGCCACCCACGCACCCCAAAATCAGTGGATTTAAATAATTTTGATGGTACTGAATATTATTACCTTTCTTTTACTACAAGAGTATAGGTTGATATACAAATCAAACTGTCTCATTGGTTTTTAGAACTTGTTTAATTATTTCAGTGTGGAAACTGAAGGTAATGCTTACAAAATTTAGAGGTATAAATATAATCTGAAATGAAGCAGCTCAATTTTACTTCTTGTATAATGATGTGTCATCAAAATTAGACATATGAATGGATCATTAAGTTATTAAAGTTGTCTCTTTTAATTTGTTCTGGTACTTGTATTCTGGTTGATTTCTGATGATTAGTAAATGTACTCATAAAGTGTCTAGGGTCATCTGCATAAAACTTGAAGGTAGGTGCTATTGAAGTTAGCAGGGTTTTTTTTTTGTTGTTGTTTTTAAATTTATGGATTCAATCTGCCTTCTACTTGAATTTTGAACAAAAAGTTAAGATAAATTTTTAAAAATTCTGAAGCAGTTCAGTAACCCATTTTGGGATTATGAGTATATATAATAGATACATGCTATAATTACTGCAACACTTCCCCCTGCTCTCAGCATTTCTCTGCATCTATAATTCAAAGTAACAATGGAATTGCTTGCATTCATCCCAAATCAACAAGTCACACTCTATTTGTAAAACTCCTGAGTGAAACAGACTTGACTTTAGTTCTCTTGGCTTCCAAACCACTTCAAAATTTTGCTTAAAATTTCTTTCACATGCTTTTAATACTGTTGTTGACTTTTAAGGTTAGGATTATTAAAATTACCTTAAGTGAATAGAAAGAATTTATAATATGGACAAAATGAATTCCTTATTATCTCTTATCTTACACTTTCACCAATCATTTTTTTTCTGAAGGTAAGTTAAGGATATTTGAGTCTTGACTGTTGGTCACATTTTTATTTCTTTTCTGTGTCCTAAGTGTTAGAGCAAACTGAGAACATGATAACGTATTAAGACATTTTTAATCTCTTTCAGTCCCATCCATGTTGCTACAAAAGTTGGGTATTCATCCTTTCTGATGGAGGCATAATAGTCAAGCAGAGAGAGTCAATTATCATATGGTTTCACTTATTTGTGGAGCATAACAAATACCATGGAGGACAAGGGGCGTTAGAGAGGAGTAGGGAATCTGGGTAAATTGGAAGGGGAGGTGAACCATGAGAGACTATGGACTCTGAAAAACAGTCTGAGGGGTTTGAAATGGTGGGGAGGTGGGAGGTTGGGGTACCAGGTGGTGGGTATTATATAGGGCACGGCTGCATGGAGCACTGGGTGTGGTGAAAAAATAATGAATACTGTTTTTCTGAAAATAAATAAATTGAAAAAAAAGACATTTTTAAAAAATAAAACCTAGCTTTCCTCTATTTCCTCTGATAACTCTGAAGATCACAGTTATAAGTACCAGCAGAGTTCATCTTTCTCTGAAACTATATTATAATATTAAATGCAGGAATCTTTTCTGCCTGTTGGATCTTCAATTCTACCAGGTGCTGGTAAATAGTGGATTGAAGGACTTTCAGAGTAGCTTGTAACTTTGACAAGCAAATTATCACTTAATAGGGCCTTTAGGACACCCTAGTTTCTTAGCATGGCATTCTGCCACAAAAACACTCAAAACCTTTTTGCTGTTACAATCACATTATAACAAAAATCCATTCTGTTTCTAACCACTCCTGTTAATCAATGCTGAGGCAAAGCCTAGCGTTTTGTTCACTTAGAAGCAGAGACATTTCCCACTGTATATTTTTTCCTGTTTTGTCGAAGATTAATTGACCATAGAGTTGAGAGTCCATATCTGGGCTCTCTACTCTGTTCCACTGATCTATGTGTCTGTTTTTATGCCAGTACCATGCTGTCTTAGTGATCACAGCTTTGTAATAAAGCTTGAAATCAGGTAACATGATGCCCCAAGCTTTATTTTTGTTTTTCAACATTTCCTTAGTGATTCGAGGTCTCTTCTGATTCTATACAAATTTTAATATTATTTTCTCCAGCTCTTTGAAGAATACCAGTGGAATTTTGATCGGAATGGCATTAAAAGTATAGATTGCTCTGCAGTATAGACATTTTAACAAAGTTTATTCTTCTGATCCAAGAGCATGGAATGGTCTTCCATCTTTTTGTGTCTTCTTCAATTTCTTTCATGAGTGTTCTATAGTTCCTCAAGTACAGATCCTTTACTTCTTTTGTTAGGTTTATTCCCAGGTATCTTATGGTTCTTGATGCTATAGTAAATGGAATCGATTCTCTAATTTCCCTTTCTGTATTTTCATTGTTAGTGTATAAGAAAGCCACTGATTTCTGCACAATGACTTTGTATCCTGCCACGCTGCTGAATTGCTGAATGAGTTCTAGTAGTTTGGAGGTGGAGACTTTTGGGTTTTCCATATAAAGAATCATGTCATCTGTGAAAAGAGAGAGTTTGACTTCTTCTTTGCCAGTTTGATACCTTTTATTTCTCTTTGTTGTCTGATTGCTGTTGCTAGGACTTCTAATACTATATTGAACAAGAGTGGTGAAAGTGGGCATCCTTGTCTTGTTCATAATCTCAACGGGAAGGCTGCAAGCTTTTTCCCATTGAAGATGATACGTGCTGTGGGTCTTTCATAGATAGATTTGATGAGGTTCATGAATGTTCCCTCTATCCCTATACTTTGAAGCGTTTTAATCAGGAACGGATGCTGGATTTTGTCAAATGCTTTTTCTGCATCGATTGAGAGGACCATGTGGTTCTTCTCTCTTCTCATATTAATTTGTTCTATCACATTGATTGATTTGCGAATGTTGAACCATTCTTGTAGCCCAGGGATGAATCCCACCTGATCATGGTGAATAATCTTTTTTTTTTTCCAATTTATTTATTTTCAGAAAAACAGTATTCATTATTTTTTCACCATACCCAGTGCTCCATGCAAGCTGTGCCCTCTATAATACCCACCACCTGGTACCCCAACCTCCCACCCCCCCCGCCACTTCAAACCCCTCAGATTGTTTTTCAGAGTCCATAGTCTCTCATGGTTCATCTCCCCTTCCAATTTACCCAAAAGAACATACCCTCCCCAATGTCCATAACCCTACCACCCTTCCCCCAACCCCCCTCCCCCCAGCAACCCACAGTTTGTTTCGTGAGATTAAGAGTCACTTATGGTTTGTCTCCCTCCCTATCCCATCTTGTTTCATGGATTCTTCTCCTACCCACTTAAGCCCCCATGTTGCATCACCACTCCCTCATATCAGGGAGATCATATGATAGTTGTCTTTCTCTGCTTGACTTATTTCGCTAAGCATGATACGCTCTAGTTCCATCCATGTTGTCGCAAATGGCAAGATTTCGTTTCTTTTGATGGCTGCATAGTATTCCATTGTGTATATATACCACATCTTCTTGATCCATTCATCTGTTGATGGACATCTAGGTTCTTTCCATAGTTTGGCTATTGTGGACATTGCTGCTATAAACATTCGGGTGCACGTGCCCCTTTGGATCACTACGTTTGTATCTTTGGGGTAAATTCCCAGTAGTGCAATTGCTGGGTCATAGGGCAGTTCTATTTTCAACATTTTGAGGAACCTCCATGCTGTTTTCCAGAGTGGTTGCACCAGCTTGCATTCCCACCTACAGTGTAGGAGGGTTCCCCTTTCTCCGCATTTTCGCCAGCATCTGTCATTTCCTGACTTGTTGATTTTAGCCGTTCTGACTGGTGTGAGGTGATATCTCATTGTGGTTTTGATTTGTATTTCCCTGATGCCGAGTGATATGGAGCACTTTTTCATGTGTCTGTTGGCCATCTGGATGTCTTCTTTGCAGAAACGTCTGTTCATGTCCTCTGCCCATTTCTTGATTGGATTATTTGTTCTTTCGGTGTTGAGTTTGTTAAGTTCTTTATAGATTTTGGACACCAGTCCTTTATCTGATATGTCGTTTGCAAATATCTTCTCCCATTCTGTCAGTTGTCTTTTGGTTTTGTTAACTGTTTCCTTTGCTGTGCAAAAGCTTTTGATTTTGATGAAATCCCAAAAGTTCATTTTTGCCCTTGCTTCCCTTGCCTTTGGCGATGTTCCTAGGAAGATGTTGCTGCGGCTGAGGTCGAAGAGGTTGCTGCCTGTGTTCTCCTCAAGGATTTTAGTGGATTCCTTTCTCACATTGAGGTCCTTAATCCATTTTGAATCTATTTTGTGTGTGGTGTAAGGAAATGGTCCAATTTAATTTTTCTGTACGTGGCTGTCCAATTTTCCCAACACCATTTATTGAAGAGGCTGTCTTTTTTCCATTGGACATTCTTTCCTGCTTTGTCGAAGATTAGTTGACCATAGAGTTGAGGGTCTATTTCTGGGATCTCTATTCTGTTCCATTGGTCTATATGTCTGTTTTTGTGCCAGTACCATGCTGTCTTGATGATGACAGCTTTGTAATAAAGCTTGAAGTCGGGAATTGTGATGCCACCAACTTTGGCTTTGTTTTTCAATATCCCTTTGTTTATTCAAGGTCTTTTCTGGTTCCATATAAATTTTAAAATTATTTGTTCCATTTCTTTGAAAAAGATGGATGGTACTTTGATAGGAATTGCATTAAATGTGTAGATTGCTTTAGGTAGCATAGACATTTTCACAATATTTATTCTTCCAATCCAGGAGCATGGAATATTTTTCCATTTCTTTGTGTCTTCCTCAATTTCTTTCATGAGTACTTTATAGTTTTCTGAGTATAGATTCTTAGCCTCTTTGGTTAGGTTTATTCCTAGGTATCTTATGGTTTGGGGTGCAATTGTAAATGGGATTGACTCCTTAATTTCTCTTTCTTCTGTCTTGTTGTTGGTGTAGAGAAATGCAACTGATTTCTGTGCATTGATCTTATATCCTGACACTTTACTGAATTCCTGTACAAGTTCTAGCAGTTTTGGAGTGGAGTCTTTTGGGTTTTCCACATAGAGTATCATATCATCTGCGAAGAGTGATAATTTGACTTCTTCTTTGCTGATTTGGATGCCTTTAATTTCCTTTTGTTGTCTGATTGCTGAGGCTAGGACTGCTAGTACTATGTTGAATAGCAGTGGTGGTAATGGACATCCCTGCCGTGTTCCTGACCTTAGTGGAAAAGCTTTCAGTTTTTCTCCATTGAGAATGATATTTGCAGTGGGTTTTTCATAGATGGCTTTGATGATATTGAGGTATGTGCCCTCTATCCCTGCACTTTGAAGGGTTTTGATCAGGACGGGGTGCTGTAGTTTGTCAAATGCTTTTTCAGCATCTATTGAGAGTATCATATGGTTCTTGTTCTTTCTTTTATTGATGTGTTGTATCACATTGACTGATTTGCGGATGTTGAACCAACCTTGCAGCCCTGGAATCAATCCCACTTGGTCGTGGTGAATAATCCTTTTAATGTACTGTTGAATCCTATTGGCTAGTATTTTGGTGAGAATTTTTGCTTCTGTGTTCATCAAGGATATTTGTCTATAGCTCTCTTTTTTGATGGGATCCTTGTCTGGTTTTGGGATCAAGGTGATGCTGGCCTCATAAAATGAGTTTGGGAGTTTTCCTTCCATTTCTATTTTTTGGAACAGTTTCAGGAGAATAGGAATTAGTTCTTCTTTAAATGTTTGGTAGAATCCCCCCGGGAAGCCATCTGGCCCTGGGCTTTTGTTTGTTTGGAGATTTTTAATGACTGTTTCAATCTCCTTACTGGTTATGGGTCTGTTTAGGCTTTCTATTTCATCCTGGTTCAATTTTGGTAGTTTATATGTTTCTAGGAATGCAACCATTTCTTCCAGATTGTCAAATTTGTTGGCGTAGAGTTGCTCATAGTATGTTCTTATAATAGTTTGTATTTCTTTGGTGTTAGTTGTGATCTCTCCTCTTTCATTCATGATTTTATTTATTTGGGTCCTTTCTCTTTTCTTTTTGATAAGTCTGGCCAAGGGTTTATCAATTTTATTAATTCTTTCAAAGAACCAGCTCCTAGTTTGGTTGATTTGTTCTATTGATTTTTGGTTTCTATTTCATTGATTTCTGCTCTGATCTTTATGATTTCTCTTCTCCTGCTGGGCTTAGGGTTTCTTTCTTGTTCTTTCTCCAGCTCCTTTAGGTGTAGGGTTAGGTTGTGTACCTGAGACCTTTCTTGTTTCTTGAGAAAAGCTTGTACCGCTATATATTTTCCTCTCAGGACTGCCTTTGTTGTGTCCCACAGATTTTGAACCGTTGTATTTTCATTATCATTTGTTTCCATGATTTTTTTTCAATTCTTCTTTAATTTCCCGGTTGACCCATTCATTCTTTAGAAGGATGCTGTTTAGTCTCCATGTATTTGTGTTCTTTCCAAACTTCCTCTTGTGGTTGAGTTCCAGCTTCAGAGCATTGTGGTCTGAAAATATGCAGGGAATGATCCCAATCTTTTGATACCGGTTGAGTCCTGATTAAGACTGAGGATGTGATCTATTCTGGAGAATGTTCCATGTGCACTAGAGAAGAATGTGTATTCTGTTGCTTTGGGATGAAATGTTCTGAATATATCTGTGATGTCCATCTCATCCAGTGTATCATTTAAGGTCTTTATTTCCCTGTTGATCTTTTGCTTGGATGATCTGTCCATTTCAGTGAGGGGAGTGTTAAAGTCCCCTACTATTATTGTATTATTGTTGATGTGTTTCTTTGATTTTGTTATTAATTGGTTTATATAGTTTGCTGTGCCCACATTGGGGGCATAGATATTTAAAATTGTTAGATCTTCTTGTTGGACAGACCCTTTGAGTATGATATAGTGTTCTTCCTCATCTCTTATTATAGTCTTTGGCTTAAAATCTAATTGATCTGATATAAGGATTGCCACTCCTCCTTTTTTCTGATGTCCATTAGCATGGCAAATTCTTTTCACCCCCTCACTTTAAGTCTGGATGTGTCTTCGGGTTTAAAATGAGTTTCTTGTGTGAAAAGAAGGGCCATCTGTACCCCTATGTTTATAGCAGCAATGGCACAGTCGCCAAACTATGGAAAGAACCAAGATGCCCTTCAACGGATGAATGGATAAGGAAGATGTGGTCCATATACACTATAGAGTATTATGCCTCCATCAGAAAGGACGAATATCCAACTTTTGTAGCAACATGGACGGGAGTGGAAGAGATTATGCTGAGTGAAATCAGTCAAGCAGAGAGAGTCAATTATCATATGGTTTCACTCATTTGTGGAGCATAACCAATAGCATGGAGGACAAGGGGCGTTAGAGAGGAGTAGGGAATTTGGGTAAATTGGAAGGGGAGGTGAACCATGAGAGACTATGGACTCTGAAAAACATTCTGAGGGGTTTGAAGTGGTGGGTGGTTGGGGGGGTGGTGTACCAGGTGGTGGGTATTATAGAGGGCACAGCTTGCATGGAGCACTGGGTGTGGTGAAAAAATAATGAATACTGTTTTTTTGAAAATAAATAAATTGGGGGAAAAATGAGTTTCTTGGAGGCAACATATAGATGGGTTTTGTTTTTTTATCCATTCTGATACCCTGTGTCTTTTGATTGGTGCATTTAGCCCATTAACATTCAGGGTAACTATTGAGAGATATGATTTTAGTGCCATTGTATTGCCTGTAAGGTGACTGTTACTGTATATTGTCTCTGTTCCTTTCTGATCTACCACTTGTAGGCTCTCTCTTTGCTTAGAGGACCCCTTTCAGTATTTCCTGTAGAGCTGGTTTGGTGTTTGCAAATTCTTTCAGTTTTTGTTTGTCCTGGAAGCTTTTAATCTCTCCTTCTATTTTCAATGATAGCCTAGCTGGATATAGTATTCTTGGCTGCATGTTTTTCTCGTTTAGTGCTCTGAAAATGTCATGCCAGCTCTTTCTGGCCTGCCAGGTCTCTGTGGATAAGTCAGCTGCCAATCTAATACTTTTACCATTGTATGTTACAGACTTCTTTTCCCGGGCTGCTTTCAGGATTTTCTCTTTGTCACTAAGGCTTGTAAATTTTACTATTAGGTGACGGGGTGTGGGCCTATTCTTATTGATTTTGAGGGGAGTTCTCTGAACCTCCTGAATTTTGATGCTCGTTCCCTTTGCCATATTGGGGAAATTCTCCCCAATAATTCTCTCCAGTATACCTTCTGCTCCCCTCTCTCTTTCTTCTTCTTCTGGAATCCCAATTATTCTAATGTTGTTTCGTCTTATGGTGTCACTTATCTCTCGAATTCTCCCCTCATGGTCCAGTCGCTGTTTGTTTCTCTTTTGCTCAGCTTCTTTATTCTCTGTCATTTGGTCTTCTATATCGCTAATTCTTTCGTCTGCCTCATTTATCCTAGCAGTGAGAGCCTCCATTTTTGATTGAACTTCATTAATAGCTTTTTTGATTTCAACTTGGTTAGATTTTAGTTCTTTTATTTCTCCAGAAAGGGCTTTTATATCTCTGGAGAGGGTTTCTCTAATATCTTCCATGCCTTTTTCGAGCCCGGCTAGAACCTTGAGAATTGTCATTTTGAACTCTAGATCTGACATATTACCAATGTCTGTAATGATTAGGTCCCTAGCCTTCGGTACTGCCTCTTGTTCTTTTTTTTGTTGTTGTGAATTTTTCCGCCTTGTCATTTTGTACAGCTAAGAGTATATGAAGGAGCAAGTAAAATACTAAAAGGGTGGCAACAATCCCAGGAAAATATGCTTTAACCAAATCAGAAGAGATCCCGAATCTGAGGGGGGATTTCTCCCCCCTCACGATTGGGTGAGGGATCTCTTCTGATTGGGATCTCCTTTGATTGGGATCTCCCAATCTCTTATGATTGGGATCTCTTCTGATTTGGGGATAAAAAGAGGTTCAAAAAGAAAGAAAGAAAAAAAAGGAAAAAAAGAATTAAAAAAAAAGAGATTGAATTAAAAATTCAATCAAGAATTTAAAAAAGAATTAAGAAAAAAAAGATTGAAGAGATTAGTATCTCTTCTGATTTGGGGATAAAAAGAGGTTCAAAAAGAAAGAAAGAAAAAAAAATTAAAAAAAAAGAAAATGAATAAAGAAAAGTATAAAAAAGAAAAAAATATATATATTAGATAATCTAGTTAAAAAACGTTAAAAAAGAAAAGGGTAAAAGTTATAAAAAAATTTAGCAGAAGAAGAGAAAAAAAATGAAAAAGAAAAAAATTAAATTAACTGCAAGACTAAAAAATCACAGCGAGAAAGCCGTGAGTTCCGTGGTTTGTTTTCTCCTCCTCTGGAATTCTGCTGCTCTCTCCTTGGTATTGAAACTGCACTCCTTGGTAGGTGAACTTGGTCTTGCCTGGATTTCTTGTTGATCTTCTGGGGGAGGGGCCTGGTGTAGTGATTCTCAAGTGTCTTTGCCCCAGGCGGAATTACACCGCCCTTACCAGGGGCCGGGCTGAGTGATCTGCTCGGCTGTGCTTTCAGGAGCTTTTGTTCCCTGAGCGCTTTCCGTAGAGTTCCGGAGGATGGGAATACAAATGGCAGCCTCCTGGCCTCCGGCCCGGAGTAGCCGAGAGCCCAGGGCCCCGCTCCCCTGTGAGCCCTCAGCTACAGCTCCTAGTAACTCGTGTCTGCCTAACCTCCGGCCGAGCTCCGAGCTCACCGAGCTTGCGACCGGTTCAAGGCAACTCCGAGCTGCGAGCTTACTGTTGGCTCTGTCTCTGCAGCCGGGTTTCCTGTTCCAATAACCGCAAGCTCTGCGACACTCAGACACCCCCGATCCTTCTGTGACCCCGCGGGACCTGAGGTCACGCCAACCCCGTGTGGGCTTCGCCCCGGTTTAGCCTCCGGAGCGATGTCCCTCAGCGGAACAGACTTTTAAAAGTCCTGATTTTGTGCTCCGTTGCTCCGCTGCTTGCCGGGAGCCGGCCCCTCCCCCCAGGGTCTATCTTCCCGTCGCTTTGGATTCACTTCTCTGCCAGTCCTACCTTTCAGAAAGTGGTTGTTTTTCTGTTTCTAGAATTGCTGTTCTTCTTCTCTTCGATCTGCCGATGGATTTGCAGGTGTTTGCAATATTTAGATAAGCTCTCTAGCTGATCTCCTGCTAGCTGAGGTAGTCTCAGCCTGCTACTTCTCTGCCATCTTGACTCCTCTCTCCGTGAATAATCTTTTTAATGTGCTGCAGGATCCTGTTGGTTAGGATCTTGTTGAGAATCTTAGCATCCATATTCATCAGTGATATTGGTCTGAAATTCTCCTTTTTGGTAGGGTCTTTGCCTGGTTTGGTGATCAGGGTAATGCTGGCTTCATAGAAAGAGTCTGGAAATTTTCCTTCTGCTTCAATTTTTGGAACAGCTTTAGGAGAATAGGTGTTATTTCTTCTTTGAAAGTTTGGTAGAATTCCCCAGGGAATCCATCAGGTCCTGGGCTCTTGTTTTTTGGGAGGTTTTTGATCACTGCTTCAATCTTGTTATAAGATATCAGTCTATTCAGGTTGTCGATTTCTTCCTGTTTCAATTTTGGTAGTTTATAGTTTTCGAGGAATGCATCCATTTCATCTAGGTTGCTAAGCTTATTGGCATATATATGTTGATAATAACTTCTGATGATTTTTTCTACTTCCTTGGTGTTAGTTGTGATCTCTCCCTTTTCATTCATAATTTTATGAATTTGGGCTTTCTCTCTTTTCTTTTGGATTAGTTGGCCAATGGTTTATTGATCTTATTGCTTCTTTCAAAAAACCAGCTTCTAGTTTCATTGATATGTTCTACTGTATCTCTGGTTTTACCTCAATGATCTCAGCTCTAATCTTGATGATTTCCCTTCTTATATGTGGAATTGGTTTGATTTGTTGTTGATTCTCCTGTTCTTTAAGGTGTAGAGACAGCTGGTATATTCTGGATTTTTCAATTTTTTTTTTTTTTTTATGGAGGCTTGGATGGCTTTATATTTTCCCCTTAGGACCGCCTTTGCTGTATCCCATAGGTTTTGGACCAAAGTTTCTTCATTCTCATTGGTTTCAATGAATTGTTTCAGTTCTTCTTTGATCTCCTGGTGGATCCAAGCATTCTTATGCAAAGTGGTCTTTAGCTTCCAGGTGTTTGAGTTCCTTCTGAATAAATGGTTCTGGGAAAACTGGACAGCTATAAGTAGAAGAATGAAACTCGACCATTCTCTTACACCGTACACAGAGATAAACTCAAAATAGATAAAAGACCTCAACGTGAGACAGGAATCCATCAGAATCCTAGAGGAGAACATAGGCAATAATCTCTTTGATATCAGCCACAGCAACTTCTTTCAAGATATGTCTCCAAAGGCAAAGGAAACAAAAGCAAAAACAAACTTTTGGGACTTCATCAAAATCAAAAGCTTCTGCACAGCAAAGGAAACAGTCAAAAAAACAAAGAGGCAACCCACGGTATGGGAGAAGATATTTGCAAATGACAGTACAGACAAAAGGTTGATATCCAGGATCTATAATGAACTCCTCAAACTCAACACACATGAAACAGGCCAACACATCAAAAAATGGGCAGAAGATATGAACAGACACTTCTCCAATCAAGACATACAAATGGCTATCAGACACATGAAAAAATGCTCATCATCACTAGCCCTCAGGGAGATTCAAATTAAAACCACATTGAGATATCACCTTACACCAGTTAGAATGGCCAAAATTAACAAGACAGGAAACAACATGTGTTGGAGAATTTGCGGAGAAAGAGGAATCCTCTTACACTGTTGGTGGGAATGCAAATTGGTGCAGCCTCTTTGGAGAACACTGTGGAGATTCCTCAAGAAACTAAAAATAGAACTTCCCTATGACCCTGCAATTGCACTCCTGGGTATTTACCCCAAAGATACAGATGTCATGAAAAGAAGGGCCATCTGTACCCCAATGTTTATAGCAGCAATGGCTAGGTCGCCAAACTATGGAAAGAACCAAAATGCCCTTCAATGGATGAATGGATAAGGAAGATGTGGTCCATATACACTATGGAGTATTATGCCTCCATCAGAATGGATGAGTACCGAACTTTTGTAGCAACATGGACGGGACTGGAAGAGATTAAGCTGAGTGAAATAAGCCAAGCAGAGAGAGTCAATTATCATATGGTTTCACTTATTTGTGGAGCATAACAAATAGCATGGAGGACAAGGGGTATTAGAGAGGAGAAGGGTATTGGGGTAAATTGGAAGGGGAGGTGAATCATGAGAGACTATGGACTCTGTAAATCAATCTGAGGGGTTTGAAGTGGCGGGGGGATGGGAGGTTGTGGTACCATGTGGTGGGTATTATAGAGGGCATGGATTGCATGGAGCACTGGGTGTGGTGAAAAAATAATGAATACTGTTTTTCTGAAAATAAATTAATTAATTAAAAAAAAAAAGAAGAAGCAGAGACATTTGATCTGGAGATGCTCTGCTGAAAATGTTCAGGTATGTACCAAACATCCAATTATGATTTGGTCTTCTATTTCATCTAGTGGACAGCTTCCCTTATTTTCTTTTACCCTATGAATAAATCAGGTGAAAATGTAAGGGGTAGTTGATTGATACTATACATGCATAAATATATGAGATACAAACATGAGACCTATCTCATATATATTATTTTGTGTGTGTTTGTGCATTGTGTGTTTGTGTGATTTATGAAGAACCTAAATAGATCTTAAATTTTAGAAATCAGATCCTTTTTAAAACAATATTTTCAAATTTTATTAGCTATGTCTCCTGAGGCTGGAAAAAAAAGAACTATTGGGACTTCATCAAAATAAAAGGGAAACCATCAATAAAACTAAAAGGTAACCCATAGAATGGGGGAAGATATTTGCAAATGATATGCCTGCTAAAAGGTTAGTGCCCATAACCTATTAATAACTTATAAAGACCAACACCCCCTAAAAAAAAACCCTAATAACCCAACTTAAAAATGGTCATAGTCATGAATAGACATTTTTCCAAAGAAGATAAACAGATTGCCAACAAACACATAAAAAGAGCAAGTGCTCATCATCAGGGAAATACAAATCAAAACTAGAGTCAGTTATCACCTCACACCTGTCAGAATGGCTAAAATAAACAACATAGAAAACAATAGGTGTCAGCAAAGATGGGGAAAAAGGGCAACACACTTAAACTGTTGATGGGAATGCAAACTAGTGCAAACAGTCTGGAAAACAGTATGGAGGTCTTTCAAAAGGTTAAAAGTAGAACTACTCTATGATCTAGCAATTGCATTGCTAGATATTTACCCAAAGGATACAAAAATACTCATGTGAAGGGATACATGCAATCTGATAAATATAGCAGCATTTTCCACAATAGCCAAATTATGGAAAGAGTCCAAATACCCATCAAGTGATGAATAGCTAAAGAAGATGTGGCATGTATGTACAATGGAATATTATTAAGCAATAAGAAAAGAATGAAATCTTGCCTTTTCCAATGATGTGGATGGAGCTAGAGAGTATTACACTAAGCTAAATCAGTCAGTCAGAAGATGGCAAAGTAGTAAGGAGAACATAAACTTTCCTCATCCTTTCAATACAGCTAGATCAGCATTCGACTATTTTTTAAAATATTTTACTTATTTATTTGAGAGAAAAAGAGAGAGTAAAATCTTGGGGGGGTGGGGTCAGAGGGAGGAGTAGCAGACTCCCTGTTGAGTAGGGAGCCTGATACAGGGCTTATCCTAGGACACTGAGATCATGACCTGAGCTGAAGGCAGATGCTTAACTGACTAAGCCACCTAGGTGCCCCAGTGTTCAACTCTTTTGAACAATTAGGAAGATACTCTGAAATATTAAGAAAGCAATCTGTACAGTTGGAGAGAATGTGGCAGATCCAAGGTTTAGAGCTATGAATTGGGGGAGAAGAAACTCTTTTCACAGAGCAGAGTCAGAGAGAGGGAGAAAGTGGGAGAGAGCAGGTAGGAACAAAACAATAAACCACAGTAAGAAGATCCCCTGGATCACACTGGGAGGGATCTT
This sequence comes from Neogale vison, assembly GCF_020171115.1. Classification (NCBI taxonomy): domain Eukaryota; kingdom Metazoa; phylum Chordata; class Mammalia; order Carnivora; family Mustelidae; genus Neogale; species Neogale vison. The sequence goes on along the minus strand of NC_058105.1, from coordinate 50,563,058 downwards.
TCCCCCTTCTCAGAATGCATTTGGAGAGTGTATTTTGCCTCTCCAAGGGAAAAAAAAGTGCAGCTGGGAGCCACTGAGAGGTGCTCAACAACAGGGTCAAAGGTGCATGCAGAGGGCAGAAAACCTTTTAACAATTTTTCACTGTGAGCCACAGTAGGCTTAACCCTGTGTGCACAAAGAACAGTTGCTTTTCTGCTGCAGGACTGAGAAGAAAGCAGAGATAGGTGCAGACTGCTGATAACCTGGCCACCTCTTTTCACTGTCTGCCACAATAGATTCAAGCCTCTGCAACTGCTTTTCTGGGACAGAGCAGAGTAGGAGATAGATTTGTGCACACTTGGCCAGTAACTTGGTTCCACCGTTTTGTTGAGCACTGCAATAGAATTTAACCTCTTGCATGCACTGTGCAACTGCTTTTCTGTGGGACAGGATGGTGTTTGGCATGCACTGATTCTTTCCTCCAAGGGACAAGAGTGGACATGCACCTTACCAGGCCCTTTAAAACTTGGAGTTTTGAAACCCACCCACCAGCTGAGATAAAATACAGGAGACCTGTAGCTCTAGATGTGCCAACAAAACAGGCACAGACAGTTTAAGGGCAGGGAACTGAAGAAAGCCCTGGGACAAATGAGATTGTCCACTTTTCTAAGAGGACCTCCTGAACAGAAATGACCAGGAGTTTCCCTCTTCCAGAACAAGAGGGCTGGGTGATGCCATATTCTTACTCCTCCACTGCTACTCCCTCCTCCCACCCACTAGCACATTCTGAATTAATAAATAAATACAGTGCCTCCAGTAAACACTGGGGTCCCCTACACTAAATCCCTCCCTCGACCCCTGGAAGGGTATGTTTACAAGGACAAGTCAGTTGTGAGCCAGACCAGCTGGCCTCTCTCCCAGAAGACCAATACAGGCTCCTGAATCTACGAAGTCAACTGATTAAAGAAAACAACTTCCTGTGGAAACAGGACCAGGTTTGCTTTTTTTCTTTTCCTAATTTTTATTATTATTATCATTATTTTTTAATTTACTATTTCTATTTATTTTATTTTATTGCTTATATTTTATTATATGTATATATATATATTTTTTTCTTTTTTTCCTTTCTCTTTTTCATGTTTTTGTATCAAACTTACAATTTTTTGTTCATTTGTTGGTTTGTTTCTTTCCTTCTCTTATTTTTTGGATTAGGTTTAATTTTGTTCTCTCTCTTCTTCTTTCCCTACTCTTCTTTCTTTCTTTCTTATTTTTTTAGAATCCAGCTTATAGCTTATTGTTTGTTTGCATTTTTTCCTTTTCTCCTATATTGGATCAGTTTTTCTGTTTTTTATTTTCCTTTTTTTGTCTTTTTTTTTGCTTTTACAAACTAATCTTGACAAACAAATCAAACATATCTACCTAAAGGTCCAAACACTTCCCACAACAACCAAGGAAAAACTCTGTAGAGGAATGACAATAAGAAAGAGCAGCCAAAACACAACTGGAGAGTGTACACAGCATGCACCAGAAATACTTCCTGAAGTTCTTGTGTCTTTCTTTTCTTTTTCTTTCCTCCAACCTTTTCTAGAAAAAAATGATGAAATAAAGAAATTTATCCCTAAAAGAAAGAAGAGGAGGTGTACTCAGTGTCAGGGATTTAATTAATACAGATATAAGTAAGATTTCTGAACTATAATTTAAAAAATAATTATAAAGATATCAGCTAGGCTTGAAACAAAATAGATGATACTAGAGAAACCCTTACTGTACAATAAGAGAATGAATATCTAGTCAGGCCAGTATTGAAAGTGCTATTACCAAGATGCAGTCCCAAATGGAGGCTTTAACAATGAGGATGAATGAGACAGAAGAGAGCTAGTGACAGACAAGATAAAATAATGGAAAACAAGGAAAGTTGAAAAGAAGGTAGAAAGAAAATTACTGGATTACAAAGGAACACTTCAACAACTCTGCAATTCTATAAATCAAAACAATATCTGGATAATAGTTGTCCCAGAAGATGAAGAGTGGGAGAGAGGGACAGAAGTTTATTTGAATAAATTATAGCTGGGAATTTCCTTACCTTGAGAAGGAAAAAGTTATTCAAGTCCAGGAGGCACAGAGAACCCCCCTCAAAATCAACAAAAATAGGTCAACACCTTGAAATATAATAGTGAAATTTTCAAACTTCAAAAATAAAGAGAAAATACAGATAGCAGCTCAGGACAACAGATTCTGAAATTACAAGTGTAGACACAGAAGTCTGGCAGCATATCTGTCCACAGAGATTTGGCAGACCAGAAAGGACTGGCATGATATCTTCAATGTGCTAAATGGGAAAAATATACAGTCAGGAATACTTTACCCAGCAAGGCTGTCATTCAGAATAAAAAGAGTGATAAAGATTTTCCAGGACAAATAAAAATGAAAGGAATTTTTGAACCTTAAACATGCCCTATAAAAAATATTAAAGGGAATCCTTTGAGTGGAGAGAGAGCCCAAAAGCAACAAAGATCAGGAAGCAACAGAGACAATCTACAGGAACAGTGACTTTATAGGTAATATAATGGCATGGAATTCATGTATTTCAATAATTACTCTGAATGTAAATGGACAAAATGTTCCAATCGGGAGGTATAGGGGATCAGAATGCATTAAGGAAAAAAAAAAACATTGATATGCTCCTTAAATGAGACAAATTTTAGACCCCAAATCACCTCTAGATTGAAAGTGAGGGAGTGGAGAACATATAATTTGCTAATAGACATCAAAAGAAAGATAAACTAGCCATATTTATATCAAACTAAACTTTAAAACAAAGAGTGACATAAAAGATGAAGAAAAAAACTATATCATAATAAAAGGGTCTATAAAACAAAAAAAAATTGACAATTGTAAATATTTATGCTCCTAATTTGTGAAAAGACATGTGTATAATCCAATTAATAACAAAAATTAAATAAACTTGATAGTAACACAATAATAGTAGGAGTCTTTAACCCCTCACTCACCATAATGGACATATCATCTAAGTAGATGATCAACAAGGAAACAAGAACTTGGAACAACACATTGGACCACATGTATTTAACAGATATATTCATAGAATTTCATCCTGAAGTAGCAAAATACACATTATTCTCGAGTGCACAGGGAACATTTTCCAAGATAGATCACATTACTGGGTCACAAATCAGGTAACAACTGTTGCCAAAACATTGAGATTATTTCATTCATATTTTCATACCACAATGCTTAATAAGTTGAAGTTAGCTACAAGAAAAAAAAAGGGAAGACCACAAATGCATGGATGTTAAAGAACATTCTACTAAAATGAATGGGTCAATCAGGAAATTAAAGAAGAATTTTAAAAATGCATCGAAAAAAATGAAAATGAAAAGAGTAGAACAAATGAATGAAACTAGGAGCTGGATCTTTGAAACAATTACCAAGATTGATAAACCCCTAGCCAGACTTATCAAAAAGAAAAATAAAGACCCAAATAAATAAATTAAGAAAGAAAGAGAAGAGATCACAACCAAGACAGAAGAAATACAAACAGCTATAAAATAATATTATGAGCAATTATATGCCAAAAAATTAGGCAACTGAAAAACATGGATGCATTCCTAGAAACATATAATCTGGTAAAACTGAAACAGAAGCCAATAAAAAACCTGAACAGACCCATAACCAGCAAAGAAATTGAAGCAGTAATCAAAAATTTCTCAAAAACAAGAGTCCAGGGCCAGATGGCTTCCCATGGGAATTCTACCAACCATTTAAGGAAGAATTAATTAATAGTCTTCTGAAGCTATTTCAAAAAATAGAAATGGGGGGTGGATCTGGATGACTCAGTCGGTTAAGTGTCTACCTTAAGCTCAAGTCATGGTCCCAGGGTCTGGGACTGAGCCCTGCATCAGGCTCTCTGCTCAATGAGGAACCTGCTTTTCCCTCCACTTTTTCCTGCCACTCCCCCTGCTTGTGCTCTCTCTGTCTCTGTCTCCATCTGTCTGTCTGTCTGTCTCTGTCATATAAGTAAATAAAATATTTAAAAAATAAATGGAAGGAAAACTTTCAAGATTATTCTGTGAGGCCAGCATTACCTTAATTACAAAACCAAAGACCCCACCAAAAAGGAGAATTAGAAACCAATATCCCTGACCAACATGGATGCAAAAATTCTCACCAAGATACTAGCTAATAAGATCCAACAATACATTAAAAGTATTATTCACCACTACCAGGTGGGATTTATTCTTGGACTGCAAGTATGGATTAACATCCACAAATCAATCAATGTGATACACCACATAAATAAAAGAAAGGATAAGAACCACATAATCCTTGCAACAGATGCAGAAAAAGCATTTGACAAAGTATAGCACCCTTTCTTGATAAAAACAATTTGCTTTGTAGGATAGAGGGAACATACCTCAATATCATAAAAACCATAGATGAGAAACCCACAGGGAATATCATCCTCAATGGGAAAAATGGAGAGCTTTTCCCCCAAGGACAGGAATAAGACAGGGATGTCCATTCTCACCACTGTTGTTCAACATTGCACTGGAAGTCTTAGCCTCAGCAATCAGACAACAAAAAGAAATAAAAGGCATCTAAATTGGCAAAGGAGTCAAACTCCCACTCTTTGCAGATGACATGATACCGTATGTGGAAAACCCAAAAATTCTTCAGCAAAATAATTGCTAGGACTGATATGGGAATTCAACAAAGTGACAGGATATAAAATTAGTGCGCAAAAGGCAGAAGAAAGAGCTCAAGGAATCAGTCCCATTTACAATTGCACCAAAAACTGTATGATTCCTAGGAATAAACCTAACCAAAGAGGGAAAAGATCTGTACTCTGAAAACTATAGAACACTAACAAGAGAAATTGAAGAAAGCACAAGGAAATGGGAAAACATTCCATGCTCATGAATTGGAAGAACAAATACTGTTAAAATGTCTATGTTACCCAAGGCAATCTACACATTCAATGCAATCCCTATCAAAATACCGAGGACATTTTTCACAGAGCTGGAACAAGCCATTCTAAAATTTGTATGGAATCAGAGAAGACCCCAAATATCCAGGGGACTGTTGAAAAAGAAAACTAAATCTTGAGTCATCAAAAGTCTGGACTTCAAACTCTATTACAAAGCGACAATCATCAAGACAGTATGGTACTGGTGCAAAAAGAGACACATAGATCAGTGGAACAAGATAGAGTGCCCAGAAAAGGACCCTCAACTCTATGGTCAGCTAATCATTGACAAAGCAGGAAAGAATATCCAATGGAAAAAAGACAGTCTCTTCAACAAACGGTGTTGGGAAAATTGGACAGCCTTATGGAGAAGAACACAACTGGACCATTTCCTTACATCACACAAAAATTAGACTCAAAATGGATGAAATACTTAAATGTGAGATGGGAATCCATCAAAATCCTAGAGGAGAACACAGGCAGCAACTTCTTTGACCTTGGCCACAGCAACTTCTTGCTAGACACATCTCCAAAGACAAGAGAAACAAAAATAAAATTGAGCTATTTGGACTTCATTAAGATAACAAGCTTTTGCACAGCAAGGGAACCAGTCAACAGAACTAAAAGGCAACCAACAGAATGCGAAAAGATATTTGCAAATGTCTTATCAAATAAAGGGCTAGTATCCGAAAACCTATAAAGAACTTATCAAACTCAGCACCAAGAAAAATAAATAATAATAATAATAATAATAATGCAGTCCAGAAACAGACAGAAGACATGAAGACATTTCTTCAAGGAACACATACAGAAGGCCAACAGACACACTAAAAAATGCTGAACATTACCAGGCATCGGTGAAATACAAATCAAAACCACAATGAGATACCACCTCACACCTGTCAGAATGGCTAAAATTAATGAGTCAGGAAATGAGAGATGTTGGCCAGGATGTAAGAGGACCTTCATATGCTGTTAGTGGGAATGCAAGCTGGTGGAGCCATTCTGGAGCCATTCAAAAAGCAATTATTTTTGATGGGACTTCATCAATAAGTTAAAAATAGAACTACCCTATGACCCAGCAATTGCACTACTAGGTATTTACCCCAACAATACAAACATAGTGATCTGGAGGCACACCTTCATCCCAATGTTTAGACCAGCAACATCCACAATAGCTAAACAATAGAAAGAGCCCAGATGTTCATTGACAGATGAGTAGAGAAGTAGACAGATGAGTAGATGAGTAGACAGATGTGTATATATACACAATAGAATATTACTCAGCCATAAAAAATAATGAGGTCTTTCCATTTGCAATGATATCAGTGGAACTAATGTGCATTATGTTAAGTGAAATATATCAGTCAGAGTAAGACAATTATCATGTGATCTCACTGATGTTGAATTTTGGAAACAAATCAAAGGATCATAAGGGATGGGAGGGAAAAATGAAACAAGATGAAATCAGAGAGGGTGAAAAACCATAAGAGACCCAATCATAGGAAACAAACTGAGTGTTGCTGGAAGGGAGGGGCATTAGGTGATGGGGAACTGGGTGATAGACATTAAGGAGGGAGTGTGATGTAATGAGCACTGGGTAATATATAAGACTGATAAATCACTGAACTCTACCTCTGAAACTAATAATACCCTATATGTTAATAGGTTGAATTTAAGTAAAAGAATAAAAAACAATAGCATTTTTCTTTTTAAAATAATTTTTATTTATTTATAACAGAGAGAGATAGCAAGAGAGGGAACACAAGCACAGGGAAGCTGGAGAGGGTGAAGCAGGCTCTCGCAGAGAGCCTGATATGAGGTTCAATCCCAGGACCCTGGGATCATAACCCGAGCTGAAGGTAGACACTTAATGACTGTGTCCCCCAGGTGTCCCCAAATAACATTTTTCATAGAAGGAGGACAAAAATGTTAACATTTGTATGGAATTACAAAAGATCCTGAGGAGCCAAAGCAATCTTGAAAAAGAAAAACAAAACTGGATGCATCACATTTCCATATACCAAGTTATGTATTACAAAGTGGTAGTAATGGAAATAGTATAGTAATGACATGAAAATAGGCACATAGATCAATAAAATATAACAGAAAATTTAAAATAAGCCCTCAATTATATGGTCAATCTTCAACAAAGGAAGAATGCATAAACAATGGGAAATATTCTCTTCAACAAGTGGTGTTGGGAAAACTGGACAGTCACATGCAAAAGAATGAAACTTGACCACTTTCTTTTACCATATACAAAACTAAACTCAAAATGGATTAAAGACCTAAATGTGTATCCTGAAACTATAAAAATCCTTGAAGGGAAAACACAGACAGTAATTGCTCTAACATTGGTCATAGCAACATTTTTCTAGATATGTCTCCTGAGGCAAGAGAAATAAAAACAAAAATAAACTATTGGGACTACATCAAAATAAAAAGCTTCTGCACAGTGAAGGAAACAATCAACAAAACTAGAAGGCAACCTTAAGGAAAGGAGGAGATTTATGCAAATGATATATCCAATACAAGGTTAGTATCCCAAATATATAAAGAACAGATACAACTCAATACCCAAAAAACAAATAATTCAATTAAAACCTGGGAAGAAAACATGAACAGATATTTCTCTGAAGAAACATCTACATGGTCAACAGACACAAGACAAGATACTAACATCACTCATAATCAGAGAAATGCAAGTCAAATCCTCATTGAGAGGGCTCCTAGGTGGCTCAGTTGGTTAAGCCTTCAGCTCAGGTCATGATCTCAGAGTCCCAGTATCGAGTCACACATCAGGCTCCCAGTTCCACAGAGAATCTGCTTCTCCCTCTGACCTTCTCCCCTCTCATGCTCTCTCTCATTCTCTCTCTCTCAAACAAATAAACAAAATCTGTAAAACAAACAAACAACAACAAAATCTCAATGAGATATCACCTCACACCTGTCAGAATAGCTAAAATCAAGTGTTGGTGGGGGTATGGAGTAAAAGGAACCCTCTTGTGTTGTAGGTGGGAATATAATCTTGTGCAGCCACTCTGGAAAACAGTATGGAGGTCCTCCAAAGAAAAATAAAAACAGAACTTACCCTAGGATCAAGGAATCACACTATTAGGTATTTGCTTGAAGAATACAAAACCACCAATTTAAGGGGGTTAATGCATTCCTGTTTATTGCAACATTATTTAAAATAACCAAATGTTAGAAGCAGCTGAAGTGTCCATCAATACATGATTGAATGAAGAAGTGGCATATATGTACAAAGGAATATGATTCAGCCTTAAAAAAGAATGAAATGTCATTTGCAACAACATGGATAGAGCTAAGGAGTATAATGTTAAACCAAAGAAGACAGAGAAAGACAAATACCATAGGATTTGATAGAGAAAGAGAGACAAACCAAGAAATAGACTCTTAACTATAGAAAACAATCTGATGGTTGCCAGAGGGAAGGTAGGTGGGGGGATGGGGGAAACAGTGGATGGAGATTAAAGAGTACAGTTACCATTATGAAATTAAAAAATAGAATACAATGATTTTAAAGAGTATGTTATTAACACTTTAATTTAATTTATGATATCTTAAGCTTCCTTGTAGATTACAAATATTAAATGCATCTTACAGACCTTTGTATTCATTCTGAGGCACTTTTAAATATAAACATACTTATTATTTTTTAAGTTATTTATTTATTTATTTTTATTATTTGCTTACTGTCATTTCAGTAGAGACCATAAATACATCAATTATAATTAACCTTCACTCAACAATATCTGAAGTCTAACTATGTGTTCTTATTGTATTCCACATTCTCTTTATAAATACAAGCATCATCTCTCTTTTGTTCACTGCTGCTGAAAAATAAATGACTAATGAAGGAACAAAGACTAGAGCTATGGGAATATAAATATAAACACCAAGTGGTCCCTGTCCTCAAGGAGTGTATAGTCTTACTATGAAGCATATAAAATATAACTAACTGCAAAGTAATAATTGATATGTACCATAAGAATAAAATGGATCATTTCTTTTATATTTCTGAGAAGTTAGAGATTAAATCAAATTAAGGAATCAGAAAAATCTTCATGGATGAGATGAGTTTGCATTTGGACTTTAGTAATTTGAATATGTTGAAATAGGAAGGGAAGGCGTTAGGGGTAGAAGAAACAGTTCAGACAGGAAACATGAAAATATATGGAATGTAGTGTATTGAAAAAGGGAAAAGTGAGCACTAAGACAGAAAAGGGTGGTATCAGCCAAGAAAAATACTTTAGAATACTTTCAACCATCAGCAGGTGAAGTTATCTGACTAGATAATGGGAATTGTTACAATAACCTAATGAAAGATAATGACCCAGACTATAATGAAAATGAGAAAGGAAAACAAACCAAAAGACTGTATTAATCTTTCTCTGATAAAGATTTTGCAAGATCCTCAGTCTCCTAAATTTTCATCTAGTTTTCTACTGGAGCCAGTTTCCAGAGGATTAAATGTACAACGAAAATTCCAACCAAATGCATACATATCTCCCAGACAGAGTTTTCACTCTAAATCTCCTTCCCTGGTGTTAGGAAAGAGGTGTATGTGAATCCTTAAAAGGCTTGGTTTTGCCTTTAAGAGTCTATCTGACCTTGTCCTCTAGATTTTCCCACATCTCCTGTGGGAAAACACAAAATGCCAAAATCAATTAAATAAATAAATAAATAAATAAATAAAATAGATCCCTCCTTTCTATAGCCTGGGGAGAACTATATACTTCCTACTCTCCTATTCCTGGGCCCCACCCAAATTGGACTCAGTCCTTTGTACCATGGAAAAATTAGCCAAGTTCCAAGGAAAATTAGAAAGTGGGCCTTTTAGGTTGTCCAGTTCTAGAAGGAGATTATCTTTCAAGGAGAAAAAGAGAGAAAGGACAGATCCCAGGAAAGACAGATTTTACTATGCCCTTCACTCATCCTAGGAAAAGTGCCATGCCCTACTATTTCTACTACAGAGAGTTTGGAGAAATGGTGAAAATTATGGGACACTGATGCCAGCCTTACTGGTTTCAAATCCTGTTTCTGACACTTACGTGTGACTTTAGACAAAATATTTAAAACTCCCTCTGCCTTCATTTCTCTGTATTAAAAATGGAGACTATAATAGTACACCAAACTTAGTGTCACTGTTACCATTAAACAGGGCAATGTTGATAATATGCTTAGAAGGTTACTTCATCCTTTTTGTGCTTACTTGATGTAAGCTCTTGTTTTTCTAATTAAGTTTTAACCCATGCCAGGAGCCACTACTACTTAGAAAGGGAAAGTGGCAAGAGAGCTGAGTAAAAATTAAAATCAGAACATATGCATTTAGGGGTGCCTGTGTGGCTTATTTGGTTGAGCAGCTGCCTTCAGCTCAGGTCATGATCTCAGGGTAATGAGATTGAACCCTGCATCAGGCTCTTTGCTCAGCAGCAAGTCTGCTTCTCCCTTTCCCTCTGTGACCTCTCTCTCTTTTGCTATTTCTCACATAAATAAATAAATAAAATCTTTAAAAACCAGTTTATGGATGTAGAATTACAATTAATAAAGGAATAGTGGGTAGACACAGGGAAGAAAGAAAAAAAAATACATCAAGATTTCACACCTGAATGACAAAAGAGATGGAGAGTTGCACACCAAGAGAAGGAGCAGGTAATATGGCATGTGTGCTGTTCACTTTTAGGTTCATGATGCCACACAGTGTACCATTGGCAAATTACAGATACTAAGCACAGAAACCAAGTCTATCCGTCAATTTAGGTTACTTTATGGTGTGGTAACAAAAAAATCACAAAATCTCAAACAATGAAAATTTATTTTCTCATTTAAACTAAGGTCTTCTTCTTCTTTATGTTTTTTTTTTTTACTTTTCCCATATATATTTTTTTAATTTATTTTTTATTTTCAGCATAACAGTATTCATTATTTTTGCACCACACCCAGTGCTCCATGCAATCCGTGCCCTCTATAATACCCACCACCTGGTACCACGACCTCCCACCCCACCCCCTTCAAAAACCTCAGATTGTTTTTCAGAGTCCATAGTCTCTCATGGTTCACCTCCCCTTCCAATTTCCCCCAACTCCCTTCTCCTCTCTATCTCCCCATGTCCTCCATGTTATTTGTTACGCTCCACAAATAAGTGAAACCATATGATGATTGACTCTCTCTGCTTGACTTATTTCACTCAGCATAATCTCTTCCAGTCCCGTCCATGTTGCTACAAAAGTTGGGTATTCGTCCTTTCTGATGGAGGCATAATACTCCATAGTGTATATGGACCACATCTTCCTTACTCATTCATCCGTTGAAGGGCATCTTGGTTCTTTCCACAGTTTGGCGACTGTGGCCATTGCTGCTATAAACATTGGGGTACAGATGGCCCTTCTTTTCACTACATCTGTATCTTTGGGGTAAATGCCCAGGAGTGCAATGGCAGGGTCATAGGGAAGCTCTATTTTTAATTTCTTAAGGAGTCTCCACAGTGTTCTCCAAAGAGGCTGCACCAACTTGCATTCTCATCAACAGTGTAAGAGGGTTCCCCTTTCTCCACATCCCCTCCAACACATGTTGTTTCCTGTCACCTTACACCAGTTAGAATGGCCAAAATTAAACTAAGGTCTTCTGATGGTTAGCTGCAGCTGTGGTCCATTATGTACTTGTTCTGGGACTGACATTAGTACTTCAACCCCTCTCTGGGACAGGTTTGATTTCATGGTAGAGGAAGAAGGTAAGAATACAACAGCACATGTTGATTCCTAAAGCATCTGCTTGAAAGACACATCTATTTTATTGGCCAAAGCAAATCACATGGTCAATCCTAGTATCAATGGAGCAGAGAACTCCTTCATGGAGTGTTCCCACAGGTAAAGCCAAATTATGTTTGATGGATATACAACTTATCATATCAGGACTTTATTGTCTATGATCAAAGAATGAATAATATGATCTCTCTGATATGAGGAATTTGAGAGTCAGGGAGGGGGGCCTTGGGGGTCAGGGAAGGGCAAAAAATGGAACAAGGTGGGACCAGGGAGGGAGGCAAAACATAAGAAAATCTTAATCTCAGGAAACAAACTGAGGGTTGCTTGGGGGGTGGGGGATAGGGTGGTTGGGTTATGGACATTGGGGAGGGTATGTGCTATGGTGAGTGCTGTAAAGTGTGTAAACCTGGCACTTCACAGACCTGTACCCCTGGGCATAAAAGTATATTATATGTTTATAAAAAATTAAAAATTAAAAAAAATATAAATAAAATAAAAAATTTAAAAAATTGATGAATCCCTTCTATTCTGTTACATGGATAATGACCTCTAATAGAAAGGATTCAGCAAAAAAAGTTTCTAAATTGGGACCCCTGGGTGGCTCAGTTGGTTAAGCAGCTGCCTTCAGCTCAGGTCATGATCCCAGCATCCTGGGATGAAGTCCCGCAGTGGGCTCTCTGCTCAGCGGGGAGCCTGCTTCTCCCTCTACCTCTGCCTGTCACTCTGTCTGCCTGTGCTTACTCTCTCTGACAAATAAATAAAATATTTTTTCTAAATTGATTAAAACTTATAAAGAAGGTTAGATACACTACAGGAAATAAAAATAAGCAAACAATTGGTGAGTAAAAAGTTACATGGACAGAACTGAAGAGAAGAATGAATTAATATAGATCTCAAATGCTGTATTATGCATCCAGGATTGAGTGGGAAATGAGAAGTTGAGGTCTTAGTTAATATAATGTTGATAAAAGTTAAAAAAGAAATTAAGAATTTTTTAAAATTTAAATTCAATTGGCCAACATACATTACAACATTAGTTTCAGATGTAGTGTTCAATAGTTCATTAGTTGCATATAACACCCAGTGCTCACCAAATCATGTGACCTCCTTAATTCCTATTACCCAGTTACCCCATCCTTCCACTCACCTCCCTTTCAGCATCCCTCAGTTTCTTTTTCCAAGAGTTAAGTTTCTCATTATTTGTCTCCTTCTCTGATGTCTTATTTACTTTTCTCTCCCTTCCCTTATGATTTTTATATTCCACATATGAATGAAACCATATGATAATTTTCTTTCTCTGATTAATTTATTTCACTTGTCATAATACTCTCCAGTTCCATCCATGTCAATGTAAATGGTAGATACATTTTTTCTGATGGCTGAGTAATATTCTAAGAGATATATGTATATATATACATATATATATCTCACATCTTTTATTTTAAGATTTTATTTATTTATTTGACAGAGAGAAAGTGAGAGAGCACAAAAGGAGACTGTTATAGGGAAAAGGAGAAGCAGATTCTCTGCTGAGCAGGGAGCTTGATGTAGGGCTCAATCCCAGGACCCTGAGATCATGATCTGAGCCAAAGGCAGATGCTTAACTGATTGAGGCACCTGGACACCCCAACATACTCTTTTTCCATTTATCTGTTGAAGGACATCTTGGCTTCTTCCACAATTTGACTATTGTGGACATTGTAGCTATTAACTTTGAGGTGCAGGTGCCCCTTAGTTTCACTACATCTGTATATTTGGGGTGAATATCCAGTAGTGTAATTGCTGGGTCAGAGGATAGCTCTTGAGAAGTTATGATAGTTAAATTAAGCTGTCCAAAAAACAAGTAAGTTGCTCTGAAAGGGAAGAAAAAGGAAAACAGGTTGAAAGTGATGTGTGGTGTTTTTTTTGTTTGTTTGTTTTGTTTTGTTTTGTTTTGTTTTGTGTGTGTGTGAGAGAGAGAGAGAGAGAGAAAGAGAGAGGAAGAGAGGGAGAAAGGGAGTTGGGGAGGGAGGGAGAGAAAAAAAATTAATAGTAGCTTTTGACAATTCAGGTAGCAGGGGAAACAACAGTAGAGTCAAAATCACAGGGAATTTAAATGATTGGAGATAAAATAAATTATTGTTATTATAGCCAGTACATTTGGCATTATTTAGTACCTTTGCCATATGAGAAGGATGGGGAGGTAGCCCAGTTAAGTTTTTTGAGATGGAGCTTTATAGCAGGCCTCTACAAAAGAAGCTGAAGTTAGCGAATGCTCTTAAAGACTGAATTCTTATTTACCTAAAACTTGCACCTTCCATTTTCACTTAATCACCTGTCCCTTAAAATGTTAATATATTATTATTTATAAATGTATTTAACTTACATATACTATTACATAAAATGATAATTTTATACAAATATGATAAGAAATATCTGTGACACCCTTAGAAACTGAGGAAATCATTATCAGGGTTTTAAGAACTAAGAATGTGTTTTACGGGGCGCCTGGGTGGCTCAGTGGGTTAAGCCGCTGCCTTCGGCTCAGGTCATGATCTCAGGGTCCTGGGATTGAGTCCCACATCGGGCTCTCTGCTCAGCAGGGAGCCTGCTTCCCCCCCCTCTGCCTGCGTCTCCATCTACTTGTGATTTCTCTCTGTCAAATAAATAAATAAATAATCTAAAAAAAAAAAAAAAGAATGTGTTTTACTTCCTTGGTTCATCCACAATTACTATTGTGCTTCACCCATAGTAAACAATCAATTGATAACTGTTGAGTAAATAAAATAATCATAATTTTATTCCTACACTTATGTTTGTTCGGTTTGTTTTTTTTCTTTTTTTTCCAATTTATTTATTTTCAGAAAAACAGTATTCATTATTTTTTCACCACACCCAGTGCTCCATGCAATCCGTGCCCTCTATAATACCCACCACCTGGTACCCCAACCTCCCACCACCCCCGCCACTTCAAACCCTTCAGATTGTTTTTCAGAGTCCATAGTCTCTCATGGTTCACCTCCCCTTCCAATTTACCCAAATTCCCTACTCCTCTCTAACGCCCCTTGTCCTCCATGCTATTTGTTATGCTCCACAAATAAGTGAAACCATATGATAATTGACTCTCTCTGCTTGACTTATTTCACTCAGCATAATCTCTTCCAGTCCCGTCCATGTTGCTACAAAAGTTGGGTATTCATCCTTTCTGATGAAGGCATAATACTCCATAGTGTATATGGAACACATCTTCCTTATCCATTCATCCGTTGAAGGGCATCTTGGATTTATTGCAGAAATAATCATTTGAATGACCAGTGAATCAGCAATTGTAATTTTTTTTTTTGAGCCTTAGCCTCTTTAAATGTTAAATGTAAACTGGATTATCCAGGATCATTTTTACATCACTGTTGAGAAATAACAATAAAAAATGTCAAATAATTTGTATCTAGAACATTCAATGACTTGTTTGGAATTAAGTTGATAAGGTGATATTTTAAGTTAAGCTACTATGTTTTTCAAATCTTGGTGGTTACTATTTAAATAAAAATCTAAAGTAGAATATTTTTAGAATTATGCTAGATGTATTGGTACCAAACACCCTAATGAAAACTGAAAATACTGAGCAATATCTAGATATTTGTATGTACTCAGGGAACCATTCCCATATATACAAAGTAACTGGATGTAACCATAGAAAAGTCTGACTTCCAAATACATGTTCTGAAACAGGTGTAATGTAAAATAAGTTCCTGAACATAGTAGAATATTTCAGTTTTCATGTAGGACCTTGACATAATAAAAGTTTAGCCATGGAAAGCAAAGGTGCCCATAATTGAGTCTTTAGAAAATTTTTCCCCATGACTTTGCATATATTATTTCCTTTATTCATTTTTTTTACTGTAAGCTGTTTTCAATTTTATATTTATTATTTTTATTCTTTTTAACTATGTTATGTTGGTCACCATACAGTACATCACTAGATTTTTTTCCAATTTATTTATTTTCAGAAAAACAGTATTCATTATTTTTTCACCACGCCCAGTGCTCCATGCAAGCCGTGCCCTCTATAATAACCACCACCTGGCACCCCAACCTCCCACCCCCCCGCCACTTCAAACCCCTCAGACTGTTTTTCAGAGTCCATAGTCTCTCATGGTTCACCTCCCCTTCCAATTTACCCAAATTCCCTACTCCTCTCTAACGCCCCTTGTCCTCCATGCTATTTGTTATGCTCCACAAATAAGTGAATCCATATGATAATTGACTCTCTCTGCTTGACTTATTTCACTCAGCATAATCTCTTCCAGTCCCGTCCATGTTGCTACAAAAGTTGGGTATTCATCACTAGATTTTTATGTAGTGTTCCATGATTCATTGTTTGTGTATAACACATAGTGCTCCATGTAATCCATGCCCTTCTTAAAACCCATCTCCATGCTCACCCACTTCCCAAACCCTTCTATTCTAAATCCCTGAGTTTGTTTCCCAGAGCCCATAGTCTTTCATGGTTCATCTCCCACTCCAATTTCCTCCCCTTCATTTTCCCTTTCCATCTCCTAATGCCCTTCATGCTATTCCTTCTGTTCCACAAATAAGTGAAACCATATGATAATCGACTCTCTTTCCTTGACTTATTTCACTTAGCATAATCTACTCCAGTCCCATCCATGTTGATGCAAAAGTTGGGGATTCATCCTTTTTGATTGCCGGGTCATAGGGTAGCTCTATGTTTAATTTTTTTAGGAAGCTCCACATTGTTTCCCAAAGTGGATGCATCAGCTTGCATTCCCATCAACAATGTAAGAGGGTTCCCCTTGTTCCATAACTTCTCCAACATTTGCTGTTTCTTCCCTTGTCAAATTTTGCTATTCTAAATTGTGCAAGGTGGTATCTCAGTGTGGTCTTGATTAGAATTTCCCTGATGGTTAATGATGATGAACACTTTTTCATGTGTCTGTTATCCATTTGTATGTCCTTTTTGGAAACAATTCTCCAAAATGTCTTCTGTCCATTTTTTGACTTATTAGCTTTTTTGGGTGTTGAGTTTGAGAAGTTCTTTATAGATCTTGGATATTAGCCCTTTGTCTATAGTGTCATTTACAAATATCTTCTCCAATTCTGTGGGTTTCCTTATTGTTTTGTTGCCTGTTTTCAAGCTATATTACAAAGCTGTGATCACCAAGACAACATGGTACTGTCACAAAGACAGACACAAAGACTAGAGGAACAGAGTAGAGAGTCCAGATATGGACCCACAACTCTATGGTGAAATAATCTTCGACAAAGCAGGAAAGAAAAAAAAAAAACAGTGGAAAAAAGACAGTCTCTTCGATAAATGGTGCTGGGAAAATTGAACAGCTATGTGTAGAAGAATGAAACTTGACCATTCTCTTACACCATACACAAAGATAAACTGGAAATGGATGAAAGACCTCAATGTGAGGCAGGAATCTATCAAAATCCTAGAGAACATAGGCAGTAACCTCTTTGACATTGGCCACAGCAACTTCTTTCAAGGTACATCTCCAAAGGAAAGAGAAACAATCTGAGGGGTTTGAAGTGGCGGGGTGGTGGGAGGTTGGGGTACCAGGTGGTGGGTATTATAGAGGGCACGGCTTGCATGGAGCACTGGGTGTGGTGAAAAAATAATGAATACTGTTTTTCTGAAAATAAATAAATTGAAAAAAAAGAGAAACAAAAGTGAAAGTAAACTTTTGAGACTTCATCAAGATAAAAAGCTTCTGGGGCGCCTGGGTGGCTCCGTGGGTTAAGCCGTTGCCTTCGGCTCAGGTCATGATCTCAGGGTCCTGGGATCGAGTCCCGCATCAGGCTCTCTGCTCAGCAGGGAGCCTGCTTCCTACTCTCTCTCTCTCTCTGCCTGACTCTCTGCCTACTTGTAATCTCTCTGTCAAATAAATAAATAAAATCTTTTAAAAAAAAAAAAGCTTCTGTACAGCAAAGGAAACAGTCATTTCCTGTATTTGATAATGCATTTGTTTCTTCATAATGGGAAAAATCAAGAATGCCAAAGCAATTCTGTATTTTTTAAACCATAATTTAACTCATGTATAGGAAAGCATAACTATTTCTGACAGTTTCATAAGTTTTGAAAGCATCATTATCAAACAAAGCTCTAAGAAATGAGAAAATACTTTTGGTTTTTGACTTTTGTTTCTGTATTTGTTGTTGCTTATCCAAATCACCGCAGTTAAATGAGAACAACATTTAATAAGGTCCCCAGATAATTTAAATATATGCTTTTGGAATATCAAATCACTTATACATACTGGTGGAAAAAAAAAAAACAACTATAGGCTAAGAGGAGTTGTGGTGAATGGATGCAGTTAAAATTAGATTCTTCATCTACATTAAAATTGTTACTTTTACCACAGCATAATTTCCTGTTTATCAGAAGATTAGTTGACTTTGTTTTTAAAAGTATTCCCTCAATTGTGTATGCATCATTAAAAATAGTAGTGATGATTCAAGATATTTAGGAAATTATCATCTAACATGAACAAACCTGATGTTTAATGGATAGGAAGATGTCATCACCTATTGAACTATTAAATGAGAGACAGCTAAATAGTATTCTTTCTTGGACCCTTTAAATCATTTAAATTCAAGTGTTTTTGCTCATTTTTTTCCCAATAACTTAGACTTTAAAATGCATAGCTTATGGTAGGCACTAATATATTTAAAATGTTTCAGGCACGGAGTATACTATATCACAAAGTCATTTTCTCCAAATTAATATTACATAGCTTTCACCTTTGTTTAATTTGGCATATAGACAAAAATACTGAGAGATAGCGTAAGGCACTCTGACTCCACCCTACAGGCCAGGCAAACTTGCAAACATTCTGTAGCTCTTAGAACTTATTGTTATGCAGCATAGATGCCACTTAATTAGAGGGAACTAGGAGGAGTTGGTAATCTAGAAACCACAAAATGATTGGAGATAGGAACTTCGTAATGGACACAATTCCCTTCTGTATATTACTAAGGCATGGCAAAGCAAAGGGAAAGCAAATGCTTCTGAAACAGAAATCTCTGTGATTGCTTTGAGAAAGAAAGGCAACACAATGTGAGTTTCATCAAGTTTAGCAGCATTTTACTCCATTCTACTTTAAGGAGTATGTTAGTTGCATAATCATGATTTTTCTCTTGCTCATCCTTTATGACACATATGAAGAAGTCTCCTTTGTGTCTGTTCTGGCTGTTTTCAGTGTGTTCTTTTAAAATATTGTTCAGTAGTAAAGAACAAGCAATTTTGTTTGCCTAGAGACCTTTCTATCCCTACCAGCTCTGGCTTTTTACATTTTTCCAGCAGTATGTCCTGATAATGTGCTTGAAAGAATACTCATGTTACCAGAGTGCCTGCCTTGTGTAGCCAGAGGTATGTGGTTTTTCAAGATAAACTATAACATAACAACATTATCACATTTAAATCTCAGGTTGTGTAGTCTAGGGATAAAAGCTTATTACATCTGTTCGTTATACGAGATGTTGACAATATATAAGATGGTATCTTCCCTCCATCAGGGAAGGAGTGCACAGGCTGGTGAAACTTGGGATGGATAACCAAATGATGATTGGTCATACACAATGAATGGGTGTGAAGAATCAAAACAATCCATGAACAGAACTTTGCTTCCATTGACTGATACCTATACTAGTGTTTCAATGCATGTTGGTTAAGAACATTGTCAAGACTGATTCTCTAGAGATGCATTCTTGCAAAGTGGTCTTTAGCAATATATGTGTGTCTTTCAAGTTCTACAATTTATCATTGTTTTTGACAGTACAAGAAATGTTTACCAGTGATACAACATCCTGGCAAGTGGGTGGAAAACACACAGGTGAAAAGAATGTCTTTATTCCTGTTGCTAGTTAAGTTTATTAAGAATACATAATCAGAAAAATAGAAAAGTTCATCCCCTCACCTTTAAAATCGCACCCCTGGGGTGCCTGGGTGGATCAGTGGGTTAAAGCCTCTGCCTTCAGCTCAGGTCATGTTCCCAGAGTCCTGAGATCAAGCCGCACATCAGGCTCTTTGCTCAGCAGGAGCCTGCTTCCTCCTCTCTCTCTCTGCCTGCCTCTCTGCCTCCTTGTGATCTCTGTCTGTCAAATAAATAAATAAATAAATAAAATATAAAAAAAAAATAAAAGAAAAAGAAAATGGCACCCCTCATAAAGCAGCCATATTAGAGATCAGATGTCCAGACAAGAATGGAGGCAGAGGCTAAAGATGAAAAAAAAAGAAAAAAAATGATACCATCAGAAGAGGAAAGAAGTGAATAAAATGAAGAACAGCTGAATAAAATCCCTGTTTTCATTTGCCTTGGAAAAACATGTGAGGTGATGGAGAGCCTTTAATTTAGTTTAAAGGCACAGGACTGGAACAGACTGACAAGTGAGTCTGAGACTAGAAGAATGGCAAGCTAAGAATTGCTGTTGATGTTCAGCTTATTATTTCAGAGAAACTCTATGAGGTATTTCTCAGAGGGATCCACAAAATAGCTACCTTCAAAGTATCTAAGAGGTTAAAACCTATACTGGTCTCTTTCATCATCCTTCTTGAAAATAGAAGGAAAGGAGTATTCCTGGTGGTATGTTTAATCTGCATTTCCCCAGCTTGGGAGTCTTTAAGGGTCGGTTGAGTTACAATGACAGTAATTTCTGATTCTGAACTTAGTAAAAATTGTCAGAACACCACCTTCAAGTCTTTCCCTTGTCACCTAGCAAAGTCTCTGGGTGGCATACACCTTCTCAGAGATCAACATTGTAATTATCCTGAACAACTGCTAGTGCTTACTTATTTGCTCTATCCCAAATCATCCTCTGTTCCAGTGATGTCAGCTGACGTTGACGTTGGCCATTCATCATTGCCTCATTTTAATGACTCCTCCCATAATTATATGGCTTTAGTTACTACTAATTGGGGTCACTCTACATCCTATTTAGTTTAAGACCATCACAAACTAATTCTGTTGAGCCAGAATAATTCTTTATAGTGCTATTTTTATTGGAGATGAACTATCTTACATTAGTTTATGATTCTTGTTTAATGAGGCTCCCAAATAGATCAGTCTAACTCAGTTTCTTACCTTTAGGATGCTTTTAAATTTCTTCTGTTTGTCTTGTTCTTTTGAATTCTTCCACCTTGTGATATATCAGAAAGAGCATAAATTTGGGCACCCAGTTGATATGTGTTCAAATCTCAGCTTTGGTACTGACTAGCTGAGTTGAGCAAGAAAAAAAATCTCAGTTTTCTCATCATAAAAGTGGGGAAAATAATATGATTTAACACATATGATTGATCTGAAGATGAATCAAACATAATATGAGAATAAAACCTAGCAGAGTATCTAACATACTGTAGGGGATTAATAAATGTTAATGTCCTCCTTTCACTCCCTCCCTCTGCAGCTAGAAATGTAAAATAACTTCTCCAGAGTTTAGGTCAGAAAACATTTCAACTTATTTAAAATTAACAACTTATTAACAACTTATTCAGAATTCTATCTTCTATGAATAATTTCTTCTGTCTATGATGAATAAATTCCTCATCCACTGAATCATCCCCTCAATGGTTAGAAGTGACTCATACAGTTCTCTTGCTGTCTATACTTCAATTCCTAGTCTTAGATAGAACCATAAATTTCAATAAGACTTTTATCACTTCCCTAGGAGATCAATAGGGAGAAGCTAAACAAAAAGAACTCTTGGTAGTCACCCATTTATTTAGACCAGTAGTCAGCAAACTTTTTCCATAAAGAGACAAATTACAAATATTTTAGTCTTTGTAAGCCATGCAATCTTTCATAACTATTCAACTCTGCCACTATAGCCCAAAAGCAGACATAGATGATTCATAAGTGAATCACTAATTACTAATCACTGAGTGTGACCCTTTTGGTTGTAAATAGCAGGAAACCAAGCTCAAAACAACTTAATCAAAAGGAATTTATTGGTTCACCTAATCCAATGTCCAGGAACATAATCTTCCACTACAGCTTGATTCAAAAGTTCCAAACAATGTCACTAGACAGTCTTTCAATTTCTCAACTCTTCTTCCTCATGTTGACTTCATTCTTATGTTATGATTGTGTCAAGATGGATATACAGATTTCCAGGGCTTTTTTCTTTTATGTTCTAATCCAGCAGGAAAAAAAAATGAGTATTTTTGTTTCTAAAAATGTTAACATACAGTACTGAGACTGATAATCAGTACTTTGAAATGGATCATGTGTCTGTCACTATGACCAGAGCCATAGGATGTCCTGATTAATTTATACCAAAAGCATATCCCTGTTTTTGGGGCTTGGGTGGGGTCAACTCCAATGAAACTACAGTGAAGATGAATGATTTTCCAAGAGTATTTTAAGACACCTTTAGCAAAGAATAGGAAAGGGGTGGGGGTGGTGGTGTGATGCGTGACAAAATGTAACAAATCTGTGCTATATACCATGGAACATGCCTGACATTCAAAGGCATTCAAATTTGGTACTCCGTAATTCCCTCAAAAAATCAAAATAAGTAAGTAAGTAAATAAATAAATAACTTAAAATACGTTGGAAATGAAAGTATTTCAGTGTCAAATGATTGAACCTTCAGAGATATAAATATGTATGTATATGATGAGTAAATAGGCCTAATTTCCACCCTCACCCTCATTAAACAAAGAGGTTAACTTAGACTGTGGCAAACTTTCTGCAAAGGACCAAATAGAAAGTATGATAGGCATTGTGGACCACATGCTTAGTCACCTTTTATTTTTTTCTTTTACTTCTCCTTTTACAACAGTTTTAAAATGTAAAAATCATTCTTACTTGTAAGGCCATATAAAAATATAGGCCAGGGGGTGTCTGGGTGGCTCGGTGGGTAAACCTCTGCCTTTGACTCAGGTCATGATCTCAGGATCCTGGAATCAATCCCCTCATCGGGCTCTGCTCAGCAAGGAGTCAGCCTCCCCCTCTCCCTCTGCCTGCCTTCTTCCTACTTGTGGTCTCTCTCTCTGTCAAATAAATAAATAAAATCTTTGGGGCACCTGGATGGCTCAGTGGGTTAAGCCTCTGCCTTTGGCTCAGGTCATGATCTCAGGGTCCTGGAATTGAACCCCACATCGGGCTCTCTGCTCAGCAGGGACCATGCTTCTCCCTCTCTCTCTGCCTACATTTCTGCTTACTTGTGATCTCTCTCTCTCTCTCTGTGTCAAATAAATAAATAAAATATTTAAAAAATATATAGACTAGATTTACCTGGCAGGCATAATTTGCCTATCTTTCCACTAAATGATCATTAGGACCCCATCCAACTATGCTAATTGATTGTTCTAGGTGAAGGTTTTAGCATCTGATTCCTACTGCTTTTGCCTGGAAAGCTCTCACCCTTCACAGAAGTATTCAAATACCAATGCCACCATTATCTCCTACCCCAGGAATTGTGATAAAAATATCTAAGTTTTCCTATGCTACCTGAATCATTTTTGGCCCTTGAATTCCATGGTAGTTGTATTTTCACTGTTCCCACAAGATACTGTCTTCTTATGATTTGCTCTCTTATGGGAAAGAGCTTCTGCCAGGCCAGAGGCATGAGGTAGCAGCTAAGAATTATCTTTCTAAAATGGAAATATGGTAGTATCACCCCATTGTTTAAAAGCCCTTCATACTGCCACCATCTATAGGGAAGAGGGCTATACTTCATAAGTATGGCATTCAAGGACCATCATAGTCTAACTTTACCTAGCTTTTCAGTATTACATTTCATAATTCCCCTCAAATTCACTATCTACCTTGGTCCACTTGCATCCTTTAATCTTGTGTTGCATTTGATGCTATAAACTTTTGTATAATAGGAGACTACTTGCTTTGCCTATGATGGGCTTCATAACATGTTAACTCGAAATATGGCACCTCGGCAAATGAACATTTTAAGCTGAAGGAATTTGAAAAATGGCAGGTATAAGGATTCCTACTTTTCTTGAAGTGGGTGATAGGACTCTGATGACGTTAGTGCCCTCCCTGTACCTGGAGGAAAGAAACATTCTTATCTCTGAAGAGAGAAGGTCCATCTAGGGACCCTAAGAAAGCAAAGGAAGTTTTCTCTCCAAAACCTATAATATGTTTTATTTCTTTTTCATTTTCTTTTTGGTTTCTTTTTTTTTCAATTTATTTATTTTCAGAAAAAACAGTATTCATTATTTTTTTCACCACACCCAGTGCTCCATGCAATCCGTGCCCTCTATAATACCCACCACCTGGTACCCCAACCTCCCACCCCCCTGCCACTTCAAACCACTCAGATTGTTTTTCAGAGTCCATAGTCTCTCATGGTTCACGTCCCCTTCCAATTTACCC
Source organism: Neogale vison (assembly GCF_020171115.1). Lineage (NCBI taxonomy): Eukaryota > Metazoa > Chordata > Mammalia > Carnivora > Mustelidae > Neogale > Neogale vison. The sequence goes on along the minus strand of NC_058105.1, from coordinate 50,538,960 downwards.
CAACTACCTTCACCTCTCTAACACCCCTTGTTCTCCATGCTATTTGTTATGCTACACAAATAAGTGAAACCATATGATAATTGACTCTCTCTGCTTGAATTATTTCACTCAGCATAATCTCTTCCAGTCCCATCCATGTTGCTACAAAAGTTGGGTATTCATCCTTTCTGATGGAGGCATAATACTCCATAGTGTATATGGACCACATCTTCCTTATTCATTCATCCATTGAAGGGCATCTTGGTTCCTTCCATAGTTTGATGACCATGGCCATTGCTGCTATAAACATTGGGGTACAGATGGCCCTTCTTTACACGACATCTGTATCTTTGGGGTAAATACCCAGGAGTGAAATGGCAGGGTCAAAGGGAAGCTCTATTTTTAATTTCTTGAGGAATCTCCACACTGTTCTCCAAAGAGGCTGCACCAACTTGCATTCCCACCAACAGTGTAAGAGGGTTCCCCTTTCTCCACATCTTCTCCAACACATATTGTTTCCTGTTTTGTTAATTTTGGCCATTCTAACTGGTGTAAGGTGATATCTCAATGTGGTTTTAATTTGAATCTCCCTGAGGACTAATGATGATGAGCATTTTTTCATGTGTCTGATAGCCATTTGTATGTCTTAATTGGAGAAGTGTCTGTTCATATCTTCTGCCCATTTTTTGATGAGTTTGTCTGTTTCGTGTGGGTTGAGTTTGAGGAGTTCATTATAGATCCTGGATATAACCTTTTGTCTGTACTGTCATTTGCAAATATCTTCTCACATTCCGTGGGTTTCCTCTTTGTTTTTTTTTTTTTTTTGACTGTTTCCTTTGCTGTGCAGAAGCTTTAGATTTTGATGAAGTCCCGAAAGTTTATTTTCGCTTTTGTTTCCTTTGCCTTTGGAGACATATCTTGAAAGAAGTTGCTGTGGCTGATATCGAAGAGATTACTGCCTATGTACTCCTCTAGGATTCTGATGGATTCCTGTCTCACGTTGAGGTCTTTTATCCATTTTGAGTTTATCTTTGTGTACAGAGTAAGAGAATGGTTGAGTTTCATTCTTCTACATATTGCTGTCCAGTTTTCCCAGCACCATTTATTGAAGAGACTGTCTTTTTTCCACTGTATATTTTTTCCTGTTTTGTCGAATATTAATTGATCATAGAGTTGAGAGTCCATATCTGGGCTCTCTACACTGTTCCACTGGTCTATGGGTCTGCTTTTATGCCAGCACCATGCTTTCTTGGTGATCACAGCTTTGTAATAAAGCTTGAAATCAGGTAACGTGATGCCGCCAGCTTTATTTTTGTTTTTCAACATTTCCTTAGCAATTCCGGATCTCTTCTGATTCCACACAAATTTTAGGATTATTTGCTCCAGCTCTTTGAAGAATACCAGTGGAATTTTGATTGGAATGGCATTAAAAGTATAGATTGCTCTAGGTAGTAGAGACATTTTAACAATGTTTATTCTTCTGATCCAAAGTTATGGAATGGTCTTCCATCTTTTTGTGTCTTCTTCAATTTCTTTCATGAGTGTCCTATAGTTCCTCGAGTACAGATCCTTTACCTCTTTGGTTAGGCTTATTCTCAGGTATCTTATGTTTCTTGGTGCTATAGTAAATGGAATTGATTCTCTAATTTCCCTTTCTGTACTTTCATTGTTAGTGTATAAGAAAGCCACTGATTTCTGCACAATGACTTTGTATCCTGCCACGTTGCTGAATTGCTGTATGAGTTCTAGTAGTTTGGGGGTGGAGTCTTTTGGGTTTTCCATATAAAGAATCATGTCATCTGTGAAGAGAGAGAGTTTGACGTCTTCATTACCAATTTGGATAGCTTTTATTTCTCTGTGTTTTCTGATTGCTGTTGGTAGGACTTCGAATACTATGTTGAACAAGAGTGGTGAAAGTGGGCATCCTTGTCTTGTTCCTGATATGAATGGGAAGGCTGCAAGCTTTTTCCCATTGAGGATGATATTTGCTGTGGGTCTTTCATAGATAGATTTGATGAGGTTCGGGAATGTTCCCTCTATCCCTATACTTTGAAGCGTTTTAATCAGGAACGGGTGTTGGATTTTGTCAAATGCTTTTTCTGCATCAATTGAGAGGACCATGTGGTTCTTCTCTCTTCTCATATTAATATGTTGTATCACATTGATTGATTTGCGAATGTGGAGCCATCCTTGTAGCCCAGGGAAGAATCCCACCTGATCATGGTGGATAATCTTTTTAATGTGCTTTTGGATCCTGTTGGCTAGGATCTTGTTGAGAATCTTAGCATCCATATTCATCAGTGATATTGGTCTAAAATTCTCCATTTTGGTAAGGTCTTTGCCTGGTTTGGGGATCAGGGTAGTGCTGGCTTCATAGAAAGAGTGTGGAAGTTTTCCTTCTGCTTGAATTTTTTGAAATAGCTTCAGGAGAATAGGTGTTATTTCTTTTTTGAAGGTTTTGTAGAATTCCCCAGGGAATCCGTCAGGTCCTGGGCTCTTGTTTTTTGGGAGGTTTCTGATCACTGCTTCAATCTCGTTATTAGATATCAGTCTATTCAGGTTGTCGATTTCTTCCTGGTTCAATGTTGGTAGTTTATATTTTTCCAGGAATGCATCCATTTCATCTAGTTTGCTAAGCTTATTGGCATATAACTGTTCGTAATAACTTCTGATGATTGTTTCTACTTCCTTGGTGTTAGTTGTGATCTCTCCCTTTTCATTCATAATTTTATGAATTTGGGCTTTCTCTCTTTTCTTTTGGATTAGTGTGGACAATGGTTTATCGATCTTATTCATTCTTTCAAAAAACCTGCTTCTAGTTTCATTGATACGTTCTACTTTATCTCTGGTTTCTACCTCATTGATCTCAGCTCTAATCTTGATGATTTCCCTTCTTATGTGTGGAGTTGGTTTGATTTGTTGTTGATTCTCCAGTTCTTTAAGGTGTAGAGACAGCTGGTGTGTTCTAGATTTTTCAATTTTCTTGAGGGAGGCTTGGATGGCTATGTATTTTCCCCTTAGGACCCCCTTTGCCGTATCCCATAGGTTTTGGACCAAAGTGTCTTCATTCTCATTGGTTTCCATGAATTGTTTCAGTTCTTCTTTGATCTCCTGGTTGATCCAAGCATTCTTAAGCAAGGTGGACTTTAGCTTCCAGGTGTTTGAGTTCCTTCTGAACTTTTCCTTGTGATTGCGCTCCAGTTTCAAAGCATTGTGATCTGATAATATGCAGGGGATATTCTCAGTCTTTTGGTATCGGTTGAGTCCTGATTTGTGACCCATTATGTGGTCTATTCTGGAGAAGGTTCCTTGTGCACTTGAGAAGAATGAGTATTCTGTTGTTTTAAGGTGGAATGTTCTGTATATATCTATGAGGTCCATCTGGTCCAATGTGTCATTCAATGCTCTTGTTTCTTTATTGATTGTCTTCTTCGATGATCTGTCTAATTCTGAAAGAGGCGTGTTAAGATCTCCTACGATTAGTGTATTCATATCAATATGACTCTTTATCTTGATTAACAGTTTTCTTAATTGGCTGCTCCCATATTGGGAGCATAGATATTTACAATTGTTAGATCATCTTGGTGGATAGTCCCTTTAAGGATTATGTAGTGTCCTTCTGTATCTCTGACTACAGTCTTTAGTTTGAAGTCTAATTTATCTGATATGAGAATCGCTACCCCAGCCTTCTTTTGAGTCCCATTGGCATGAAAGATGCTTCTCCACCCCTTCACTTTCAGTCTGTGTGTATCTTTAGGTTCAAAATGGGTCTCTTGTAGGCAACATATGGATGGGTCCTGTCGTTTTATCCAATCTGCAACCCTGTGCCATTTTATGGGTGCATTTAGGCCATTCACATTGAGAGTGATTATTGATAGATACGTTTTTATTGACATCGAGTTACCTTTGAAGTCTTTCTTTCTGTAGACTGTCTCTATAATTATGTTCAATGCTACTCTTGGGATTTTTCCTCTTTTATAG